>NC_080571.1:93238626-94619063 GCF_030247185.1 Malaya genurostris | reverse complement strand
ATTTCTAATTTATATAAGATGAACCTAATTGATAATGACAAAAAGTTTATCGCTTCACCCGAAATCGCAGAATAGTGGAGAAAATATGAAAATAACGTCATGCATACAAAACTTGAACACAAGCTTGGCGAAGAGGAGCTTTAATATCAAAATCGTATCGCAGGTATGTACAAAGACATAATTGTATATATTTGGGATATTGGTGTAATTTCGTCGGCTATAAAACAATGTTCAATCAAATACAAATTATAATACGGAGTACTTCGACAAATTTTCAAGGACACATTTTGCATCTTGCGGTACACTGTCATGATAAACTGTCAGAGTGACAATGTACTTTAACGAGTTTTCTATAAAACTAGCAACACTGAAGGGTAAGAACAAGTTCACCATAGTTACTGTTTATTGTAGTGAAAAATAAACTTGAACTATGTTGTTGTGTATGAGATATGGTTATTCCATATCGGATTTTGTTTTTTGTCCTCCTTGGCTTTTCAGAAATTTGCTCCTTGGCTTTTCGGAAATTGCTCAGTATTATATGTTAGAATGTCTCGGCACTGTTCACCGAATCGTTATGGTAGCCACATTCTTCACATTGCAAATCACTCCCGTCAGAGGAGTAGGAATTTTTCCAACATCTGCTAAATGCGGGGAACCTTTACGTCATAATACTAATAGAAAATAATTCAATTATTAAGTTTATCCATCATGAAAGAAAAACTGTTGTGTCTGCCACCGTTCGGGCTATAATCAATTTGTCTGGGTCACGCATATATGAGTGACTATTGGGAAAACGCATACACAGCTTGCATTTGTTTCTCTTTTAACTTTTATTTTATCGTGTAGAGCGCTAATCGCTGTTTCCGTGTTACGTATACGAATCGTACCCATGTTCCACACCAAGGCCCGTCTATGAAATAAAGTCCCATCACTGCCAAAAAATATCGCAATTCTTCATTCATCGATTAGCTGGAGTGTATCTTTGAATTTGTTGCAATACAACAACGGAAAACATAAACAAACAAACTTGTTTTGCGCCGTAGCAACTAGCATAAAGCGTTGCCAGAAACGATCTCCTTCCACATTTTCAAACTATCGCAACGAAAGGGAGTAATTTGCTAGGCTTACTTGTTCAGGCTGTGAACCAAACATTGGCGGTTCGTTTGTATGGGACTTAGGGGTATTATTATTTGTATTTGGTTCAATGTTGGTTCCTAATCAAGATCAATCTAGGCAGGCTCTCGTGCAATTGCGGATTCAAAAGTGTGACGATTGATTGAACTGTTTGATTGTAGATCATTAGAAATTTTGGTAGCCTTGTTCCACATCAATGGCTCAAACAACCCCATGGGGCTGATCCTTAAAGTTTTTTTTTTGCATAAATATCTGTTTATTAATCTTATTTTTGTGTATTACATCAACATTTTACAGTACAAGTATTTTGACCCTTTGGCCTTTCATCTTTGTTGTTCATACGATTCGTTATCAATAATAGGTGTTTTAGTTACTCTCGTTTTACATACTAATGTTTAATCATAATATTTATTTCAACTATTAATAAAATATCTACCTACTTACAACTATCCCTAATCTAGTACGTACAAATTTGGAATTATTTGTATTACAGAGATTGAGCACCTCTCTTCAAATTTCGTGCAGTATTGTTCGAATATTTGCTCTAGTATATCCAGGGAGGCCATCTCATGTACTTCACTAGTTCTTATCCAAGGGGGTGGTAGATTTCATCTTTATGATCTTACTTTGAATGCGCTGAAGCTTAAGTTTGTGCGTTCGTGCACAGCCCCGCCAAACATGATGATTTGTTTATAGACAGCCATCTGATTCTTCAGGCACAGTTTAGATGTTCTACAAATCAGCGGATACAGAGACCTAATGAGTATGCTGCACTTTTGAACGATTTTGTCAACATGTGACCTGAATATCAGATGTCTGTCAAAGGTGAGTCCTAGATAGATAACTTCGTCGGACCATTGGATGACCTCATCACCGAATCGTATTCGGCATTCGTCTGATGGAACAAGTTTTGGAGATCTTGAATGTGGAAACAAGATGACCTGAGTTTTTGCTGCATTGATCACAATTTTCCAGCTTGTAAAATATTCCGTTAAAGCGTCCAGACCTGTCTGTAGTTTATTCTTCAGAGCATTAATGACACGACCTTTGTAAAGAATGGCAGTATCATCAGCAAATTGTGACAGAACACCACCACCCGGAAGAGGTGGGATGTCTGATGTAAAAATGTTGTATAGAATGGGACCTAGGATACTTCCCTGGGGTACGCCAGCAGGAATAGTAAATCTTTCTGAAAGTGCATTATTCAGAGAAACCTGGAATGCTCTATCTGCAAGATAATTTTTGATAATTTTAATAAGATACATGGGAAAATTATACCGATGCAGTTTGAACACCAGTCCATCGTGCCACACATTATCGAATGCCTTTTCAATATCCAATATTGCCATGGCAGTCGTTTTGGACACTGATTTGTTTTGCTGGATGACGTTGTTAACCCTTGTGAGTTGGTGGAGGATGGTGGATCTTCCTTTCCGGAACCCAAACTGTTCTTCCGGTAATATATCCTGTTCATCTGCGAAAGCGAGAATTCGCCGTTGTATTGAATTTTCAAACAGCTTGGATAGGGCAGAGAGTAAGTTGATGGGCCGATAGCTCTTGGAAAAGGAAGGATCTTTCCCCGGTTTCAAAACTGGGATAACTTTAGCTAACTTCCACATTGAAGGGAAGTAGCCAAGCTCGCAGCACCTGTTGATTTTATTTAACAAAATCTTAGCTATATATATGATACTAGCTGACCCGTCGAACTTCGTCTCGTCCGAAATTTTTTTTTTAATTTATGTTTTCGGACAGTAAAATTGTCTAACGTTAATGTTTTATTTCATTATTTTAACGATTACTTGGCCTACAATAAACGAATTACGACAAATTCATATTCAACACATTGAACTCGGCCTGCAGAAAAAATATTCTCAAAAATTATTGTGGACGTGTTAAAGGCTTTTATAACGAGAAAAAAATAAACAAATGCACCATCTCATCTTTTGAGTCAGTGCATTGAACAGAGATTGTAGAACTCTCTCCAACTAATGGAAGGAGTAGAACCCCATTTTTAAACTCGAAGGGTGGAGTAGAGATGACCAAATGAATACTATCAAATGATTCTGCAAATTTACAAAAGCTGCCCTCGCAACTTGTTGTTTGTAATTGCATGTTAAGGCTTAATTGTAGACTGAAGACGTTTTAAAATTTAATGGCAAATCTTTGGGATTATCGGAGGGAATCAAATTGTTTTGAGCAGTTTTCCATAAATTGGTTCACCGCAAGTCTGGTGATAATACTTAGTTGTGTTTTATGAATGTTCGTAGAATGACAATCACAGCATCAATTTTCGATTGACAGTTTAGCAATAAAAAGAGACATTCATTTTGGACACTCGAAAGCTCAAATTACCATTTTATTAAATATTGTGTCCATTAGCTTTTACAGGAACGCTTAATTCGTTTAATAATTGTATCAATAGCCGTCTCATTAGTCGAACCACTACATAATTTTGCTTAGTATTCGATCCAAAATTAACGAATGGCGTTGAGTTCGGTCCTGAGAATCAATATCAGAATGAATTATTTAGAAAAATGAGCAATTCTTCTGTTCTAGCGAAGTGAACATGAGTGATTCTACCATTATTCTTCTTATCGTTCTTATTGGTCGTTAGGAGAATGGAATGATTTGACTCAAGCAGCTTACAAATGCTTACAAACTTCGAAAAAAATCGGAATAAAAAGTGATCGCTAGCGATTCACCACCAGTTACCATAACATGAAGTGACCCCTCCTTAATTATAAAAATTATCCTCGCGAACAACACTGTTCTGATTGCTACGAACCAAGAAACAGGGTGGTAAGTGACCGAGAAAATCGAGAAAACCGTGGTAAAGTCCGGAATTTGATTTCACCCGGAAAAACCGGTAAAATGTCGTAAAACTTAGTGCAAATCCAGGAAAAATATTCTAGCCCTAATCTTAGTAACGATTTTCAGCATCATGATTATTCTGATTTATTTATTTATTCATTTATTTATTTAGGTAACACTGATACAACAGATGAAAAGTGGAAGGTAATACTCAATTTTATGTTTGAACGAGAAGTTCAGTACGAGTTTTGAAACATCTTATTGTACCACACAGGTTCAACGGTGTATCCATTGGAAATTGGGTCAACAATTGCCAGCCAATGATTCCTCTTATTTCATCAAAATTTGTCTCAGTAATGTCAAATTGTGACAATACTTGTGTTGTAATCTTGGTACTGATTTCAAAAGGAATCACAACATCGACAAAGCTGTCGACTTTCATCCTATCCACCATTTGCAAGGAGTATTTGATTTCCTTCTTTGACAGCTGAAATGGAGTTTTCAGAGAACCTTAGAAAGATTTAGAAGATGGTTTGATTTGTTCAGTGAATCTATGTTTAATTTTTTTAAGGTTATCAGCTATGATGAGGATATTGATGTCGACGAAAAAGCAGTCGAAGATTGTCGATGGTAGGAGAATCAAATTTAGATCACCCCGGTCTTTTTTTTTTCAAAGTGTGAAGCGCACACTTTAAGAATTCTAGAAGGATTTTGTTCTGTCTCACTAAAATCCAACTTTGAGAGAATATCGCATATGTTGTTAGAAAGAATCGGTTTTACGGGAGGAGAACTGTTCCTTAGTTCATTCATTTTTATCCTTATACTTTATCTAGACTATAGTAGGCTAAAATAGTATTGAAATCCACTAGAAATAGCTCTCCTCGAGGAGTGAGTGAACTGGAGTTCTTTATTGAAGAATGATAGTTCTCTATTTTTCTCAATAGAAATAAAAGTAAGCGAATTCTGTGAGTGTTGCGTCTTTCGGAACGTTTGCAAGTTTGAGGAATCTGGTAGAAGTTCGCGAACTTTGACAATGTATACAACAGGGAAATTATTGGTAGAACACATGCAAAAAGCACCCACTATTATTGAATCTGTTTACTACTAAATATAATTTGTAGCTTTTATATTATTTTTGAAGAAACATACAGAGTTTCAGAAAAACGAAAGGACGGTTCAATAGAACTAATTCTTTCAATAAAACTGTTAAGTTTTCAACGGTTCTTTGAAATGAACGGCTTAGTCAATCTATAGAACACACTTCTAATTTGAATAAGTTTTAAGAAGTACTGATTTTCCAAATAGCTTAAAAAAGACTGGTAGTCTTGCAAAAGAATTGAATGGCTTGAAACATAATTATTTTAATTGTAATAATAAGGTATTAAATTTGATTTTCCATTATTATGCTTTACAATGCCTGCCTCATGATATTTCTGGTTACTTACAAAACACCATCAATAATCGTATTTGATGTGTAAGCTGCACTTAAAGCATTATTGGAAGAAAAAGCATGAAGTCTGAATAAAATGTGTTAATTTGAGAAAATTGGAAGAATTTTTATGCTTCATTCCTTGGTGAAATGCAAGACTGATCAGTTTCACCAATGTTGGCCAGATATGATTCTTGTTTTAATTCTATTGTTACATCGAAGATACTGGCGAAGTAACTGTCAAAATAAAGATGGTACTGTAAGTTCAAAAGATGAACGTTTGGACAAACTGTGGATGAGCAGTTCGCTTTCACATCTCATCCAAGTCAGTCGATAAAACAAAATCGCTTACGTTCGGGACAGAAGAAACCAAGTACAGTATTGTGTAGTGAACAATAGAACGACCTCGAAATGAGTGAACCAAACGAACAAAAGCTACCGCCGACACGAAAGAATACAATTGTTGTTGCCTTCAGGCAGTGCAAAATTCGACCTTCGATACGAGAACTTGAAGGTTTGCTTAAGGAACAGATGCATCTTGACATTAAACGTGTGCATTTACTTCAATGCAATAAGACAAAAATGTTATTTACATCCAGTTTTATAAAGAGTTGGATGCAATTCAATTCGCAAAAGACAATTACAATGTGCACTATGTGGAGTACGAGAACACTGAGTACAACATTCCTGTATATATGGAAGATAGTGCTATAGAAGTCCGTGTGCATGATTTTCCCTCAAGCGTCACCGATTCATATATTCGCAAAACTATGTCCCAAATGGAGAGATTCTCTCTATCGAAAAAGAAAAGTGGAAGAATTTTTTCCCCGGTATTCTGAATGGCGTACGTTTATTACGCATACACTTGAAGAAGGCTATACCTTCTTATGTGATTTTCGGTCAAGATACAAGAATTCCGTGCAAATCACTTGTTACCTATGACAATCAGATGGTCACATGTCAATTAGCTGCTTCACTACGGTAAGCCATGTGATAAACTGTTCACTGCGGTAAGCCATGTGATAAACTGGACAAGGAGACAACTACATCAAAGGACAACGGTGCTTCCTTCACACCAACCCCAAGCAGATGTAACAGTTCGTTGTAAGTGAAACCTAAAGATTGAGGAATAGCGATTCGCTTGTGTTTTTCAATACAATGAGATAACGATATATTTTCGGATGGGATTTTTTATTAAAGAAACAAATCTCGGAGTTGAACTGAGTAATTCTCTACTCTTCAATCTGTGCAGTAACTCATGTGCACGGAAAAAACGCTAACACAGCGACAACAGATACTTGAAATTTAATGTCTGATGTATATGAGATGCGTGTAAATACACGCAATTTTGGTAGGATCCAACCTGCTTTCATTCATAGAGCTTTCAAAAAAAAAATAATTGAATTTGGATGGGATTGGGGACGCAGCTCATTCCTTCAATTCAACCGGTTGTGCAGTGCACGAGGTGCACATGAGGACGAGACGCCACTGTTTGAACCACTATTTTGTCGCAGTTAGTATAGAAACTTAATCCTTATAGTATCAGCTGGAGTTTGGCGCACTCGACAGAACAGCGACCAAAAGTAGCACTGCAGGCTTGTTGAAATCGGTTTAGTCATGCGATTTTTCGGTTACGTCACTTATACCATTATATCTTCGGAACCGGCAATGATTTTTGACTAAGAAAGGCGGAACGCAAACAGCGTGGATAACATCGTCCAATGTCTGCACACCTAGTAGTTTGATTGCATACTAAACGTATCTCTCTCTTAGATTGCGTTGTAAAATGCTTGGTACTTTCTCTGACATTCGTTACTTTCACTCACTTCTTCACTAATGCTACACTCACTCATCAATCATCCGGTTCATACTCCACGGATGCAAAAAATACAAACAAAGATAGAAACAATCAGAGCAGATTAGAACAGTTAGTGTTAGCACAGAGAACAGACATCTAAGCTAGTACAAACTTTTTCAAAAAATCTGTGTAAAGCATACAAGTAAAAATCCGTTAAAAATCACCGTTGCATGAAATCTCGAACGCAAGAGCCCATAAGGGATTACTGGGGTGCTCGAAGCGCCTCTACAGGAGAATTGCTATTTAGTGATTACTTTTTCAAACCACCGTTAAATTTCTTACACAAATTGAAATCTCCACTTGGATGTCTGTTCTCTGTGGTGTTAGTAGAATCATTTCGATATCATTTCCAGATAATTAAAGTAATAATCGTATATACCGCTTTAGACATAAAATACTATATGAGAAAGCAGGCGAAATTCTCCGAAGTTGAAAACAGCTTAAGCTGAAACTGTTGGTAGAATGACAAAATACCGATACGATACAGACGCACGACCCAATGAACGCCTGGTTACCGATTTAAGCACAATCCCTGCCCAAGTGACAAATTCTCTGACGAACTTGCAATAGAAGATAGTGGTTTCTTCGTTTTTGTCTTCTTGATCTCCGGTTAAACCTTTTTGTATTTAATGCAGTATTTTTACTTCATCGACTGAAACTTCTCCGTATGGCTGGTTCTCTTAGGGTTTCTGTATTTTTTTTATCAGGTCATTCAAACTGTACATTTAACAGCAATTAACGCAATATAATGTGTAACTATTTTCTCTAAATCGCCCTTGGAACTTGCTGCCTTGTAATACTACGCATACTTCTTTTAGTACACATCTCGTTGTCCAATTTTAGTTTGGACATTTAACATTCTCAAGACATCTGGCGTTTGGAAGCCGCAACTGGGCTAGGCGGGATACTTACTCATTGGTCGAACTGAAAAACCTATTAACCGAAGGGAATGTCAAGTGCGACCTAATGAATGGGTGAGTAGTGCGATGCGTTTGCTAAGCTTAGTTCGTTGTGGAGCGTGGCATCGTCGAGAACCGTTCGGGCGTCGGCTGTGGTATATCCGTGTTTTGTTTTGTTCAGGATTCGACTAGTTGGGAGCGTGAGTTTCATTACCTGTTGGTGTTATCAAAAGTGTTGAAGAAGTATTCCGAAAGATTTCCGGAAGTGCAAATTGTGTTTGCGGTGTTTTATTTTTTTCAAAGAAAAAGCCAAAGTGAACAATGTGCATCGTATCTATGTTCCGTCGGCTTCATACTTCCAAGCATGACTCACGAACGGTGACTGTGAAGGTTGTTCACTGTCTGTCTCCAAAGCATGAATAGATCACGCGCAATTGCGGAAAAAAAATGAAGCTGATTGAATTAAAGCGTCGTTTTAATTGAAATCAATTGAATGCTTTCGAGTAGAGGTACGAGTTTATTCAGGAAGGGTGACACGGATAAAGACTGCACTTTGCTGCTGCTGCTGTATGGTGATTGTATTCGTGTGGTTAGTTGGTTGCCGCTGGTGTTAATAACCGGAAAACACTTTGATCTACGGGTCAATTTGCAAAACTGATGTGAATGATTGGTGCTTTGTCATGACCGTTGCTGGACTTTGGTGGACAAATGAAACAGTTTTGTTTACGTCGGGGAAGCGTAGTCTGAAACCAATTGGTGTTTTGTTCATAGTGTTTGTTTTCCAATTGGAATTGATATGCCTTTAGTTGGTTCTCTAGGTTATATTTGTATGAAATGTTAAAAACGACGAATGTAACAATGAGAGATTCTCTTTGATTACTTTCTCTTTCGATTATAACGGTACTCTTAGTAATCCTTCGCTCCAATTATTTACCGATAATAATAACTAAAGTTATCATCTATGAATCTGCACTGAAGAAATTGCCGAAAAAAGCAGGAATATTTCGCAATAATCGAAAGAGAAAGTAAACAAAGAGATTGTCATTGTCACATTCGTCGTTTTGAACATTTTATACAGATATATTTTTTCATGAAAATATTTCGTAGCTACGGTAATCCTTAATCGTCACACCTTTAACATTCATCTCATATATTGAAATATTCTAGAACAAGATCTGCTACTTCTAATTACTACACTGTCATATTACTTTTTAAGACGAAGGATATTGATCGATTTCACAGCAATTCGTTGATCGTTGATCAAGTAAACTATAAAATAAAGAGAAGACTACTGGTTCAAACCTATTTTTCTCAATTTAAAATCACTCCCTAGTGGTAGTCAAGTGTCAATTCATATGGTTGTTCACTAGATGGCGCTAAACAATTGAAGTTGTCCTTTTCAGAACTATCACGTATAAACCTTGGTATTGCATTCCTTTTGTAGAACTTGACCTTCTGTTTTAACAGACTTCGCAACAGATTCATAGCGTACAGAATCACTGCATGGCTGGTGTTAAGATTCTACTACCATTAAGAATCCGTCCAGGTCGGGGCTCGATTACACGACAACTGACTTGTAAGACCGCTAACCCGGGTCCAACTGTCACATATATTCTTTTCTATTTTTTTTTTGTTTTTTTTTTGTTTTTTTTTCATCTTTTGCATCTACAGATTACAAATATCCAACAGATACATTTTTTGGCTTAAAAATACAACTATCACTAATATTTATCTCAACATAACAAATTAAAAAAAATAAATAAATAAATAAATAAAGTAACATGAAAACTCTAACTGTGCCTGTCTCTGAGATCGTAGATAGAATTAAAGCTAACTAGAGAGAGTATTCCGGAAACGTTTTTTTGCAGTAGTACGCGACAAGTGGAAATCGAAAACATCAGAACAGCGATTGAAAAGGCGACACATGCTGAGGAAAGGTTCGTTATATGCATAATTTGTTCTAGCACGAGGTAACCTCAGAAATGGATGGTATCGAAGACTGCGTTGATGGATGTTGAAATTCAATTTTTGTAACAGATCTGGACAATCAATTCGTGATAATATTAAATCAGAAACAAAAACTGCTTTCGAGACATCACGGCGAACGGATAGCAGATCAAGATCAATTAACTTACAACGGTCCTGGCAGCTGGGAAGGTTATGAGGGTCGTTCCAAGGAAGACGACGAAGTGCAAAGCGAACGAAGTTGCGTTGGATAGATTCAATACGCTGGATGCCGTTTTGATAGTACGGTGCCCAAACAACGGCAGCGTACTCGAGAGTAGATCGGACCCAAGTGCAATACAGCGCTTTTAAACAGTATATATCAGTGAAGTGCTTAGTTACGCGGAATACGAATCCAAGCATTTTAGAAGCTTTTGAGATAATGTATTCCATGTGTTCCTTGAAACTTAGTTTACAATCCAAGAGAACGCCTAGGTCTTTGACTACGGATTCTCGCTTAATAACTGTTTGAGCGATAGTATAGTTGGATATAATTGTTGAGCGTTTACGAGAGAATGAGATAACGACGCATTTGGTTGCGTTCAATAACATCCTATTCACGTCACACCACATAGTAAAAAAAATTGTTTGACATCTGACAATAATGATCAGTACAATATTCTACACAACATCGTACTTCTTTGAATATTACAAACTTTGTATCGAACAACGAGCGATCACGGTCAATGTAGATTTTGTGTTTCTATCTGAAGAATTCTGTTGCCAAATCTAATCCAAAGTTGTGATTTTGATGTGAGAAACGAGGAACGTTGAAGACCGTCACAACCAGCAAATGCCGTCCTCTTGAGAGTCATTAGTAAAGTGCATAAAAACGGGTAAATGGGTACCACATGAATTGAATGAAAGACAGCAAGAAAATCATCGAACCATTTGCGCTACTGCCAAAGTACAAAAGGAAGTCAGTTTGTATTTTCTTATAGTAAAACAATTCAAGAATATTCGGTGATATTTTCAAGCCTATCGGAGCTCTAGAAGTTATGAGCCTTTACCGTTGCTTATCTCATAATGAGAAGAAACAAAAGCTCGGCACACGGGTCCAAGAGTTCTGTTTCGATTGACTTAAAAATTTGATCAAACATTCTTGAATAGTTCAATTATGACAAAACACAATGACAAAATATGATATTTTCAAAAGTGTTAGACCCTAGGCGATCCCCAGAAAAACAAATGGTTTCCTTCGATTTTATAGACAATAAACTGGGAGCGGGTCATATCGCCGAAAGCCATTTCGCCGATAGTCGTTTCGCCGAATGCCATTTCGCCGAAAGTCGTTTCGCCGAATACGTCATTTCGCCGAAAGTCGTTTCGCCGAAAGGGTCATTTCGCCGAAAGGGTCATATCTCATGCATGTTATGTCTTCTGTATAACTGATAGGGCGCAGCCACATAACCGAAGCCAAGATGGCTCGGCGGCACAAAGCCGCCGAGCCGACGCCAGCAGAGTCGGCCGCCGACCCGCCGTCGGAAGCGGCGGCCTCTTGCATACAAACCTGTAACCGCCTCGTTTGCCCGGTCTACTCAAAGCTAGGTTTCTTTGCTTTAGTTAGGTAGCGGTAGCGAGGTCGGACAGCACATGAACCAAAACGATGTGGCGTAGCCGCATTAGATATTGTTTCATTTTCACTTAACAAACGGAAAATACCACCTACATTTGCCTGGTAGATACACCTATGCAATTGCTTTGATGCTTAGTAGCTAATAGTCAACAAGTTTTCTTGGGAACTACAATGCTAGGTCAACAAAACGGGCGTTAACGCTATCATCTTTCGTTTGTCTTCAATTTAAATCAATTCTAATTACGATTTCAAGACGTTTTCAGGATTCGACGAAATGACCCTTTCGGCGAAATGGCTTTCGGCGAAATGGCATTCGGCGAAGTGACCCATTCGGCGAAATGTCATTCGGCGAAATAACCCTTTCGGCGAAATGGCTTTCGGCGAAATGACCCTGATCCAATAAACTTTAAACGCGTTTTTTCTCGAAAGCAGGTTTTGAAGGTCCGTGTCCATCGTGATTCGAAAACTACTTCACCATTTTTTTCAAATTTTGCACACACTTTCTACATGTAAAATACCAAACCTAATCGTCTTCTTTTTCTTGTATTCTTCCTTTGGGGAGGTTTTACAGCTACAAAATGGCGGATTTTTTACTTTAAACAACCACCAAAAATTCAAAAATATGAAAAAATCAAATAGAATCTAGAATAAATATCTACTATAACTATGCTGCTGTGATTTGTTGACTTCTGCCTAGTCTGCGCTGAAATACAGTGAACACCGCAAATCACGATTTTCAAGAAGCGTTCTCAAAAATACCTCTTCATCGACTTATTTCTAAATATTTTTTCACGAAAAAACTACAGAATATTGTTTGATGCTTTTTATTATGCAAAAAAATTGAATTTTCTTTGTTGAACAATAGCTCTAAAAAATTCGCATGAAGAGTATTTTTTTTTCAACCGTAAGACTCTTCCCCTTCCTTCGAAAGCTATGCATTTTTCCATCTTTCCATCAACTCTTGAATACCCCGTTGAAAGATCTATTCATCTTTTGAAACGTGGAGCCATTTTTACATATCTTCATAACTAGTAAAATTCCCCCCCCCCCCCCTCAAGTACGTGAGACTACGATAAAAACAAATTTTAGTTGTAAGGGGCCAGTTCTGAGCAGTATGGCGGATGGGGTAAATGTTCCCATCTGAACTCAGAAATGATGGTTTTTGCTCATGTTCGCTGTATAAGCGGAAACGTTTTCGAACTTCAAAATGACTTTCTCATGTCTTGTGGAGCAATTCTGGTCATTTTTCGAGCAATGCTTGATCCAACTTCATCAGTTGCTGTCGGTAGAGATAAGTATTTACAAATTGCCCTTGTTTGAGAAGCTCGCAGTAGAGGACACTTTTTGATTCCATCGATTGCAAAGCAATTTTCACTTTTTCAAACGATTTCGTTTTGCAGTTGATGTCGATGGTTTCATGCCGAGAAAGTAACATTTCGTTCGCTGATATTTGTTTTTCTGGTTTCTTTAATTCAGCTCATAAGGAGCCCATTGCCCCACTTTCTAAATCTTTCCCATAACGTGTAAACGACTTCAGAAATAGTATGATGACTAACGTTTAAAATTCGCTTTTGAGTTTGGGTATTGTCTTTGTTAAACTATCCTCGCCATTTGGCATTTTCAATTTTTTTTTTGGTTGACGTGTGCATTCTTCGGCTTTTTCCCTGAAATTTCTAGTTTTGAGTCGATTAAACTAACGTTTACCAGTCGAGATCGATAAAATATGTTCCCCGTAAACTTCAATAAGAATTCAATGGGACTCAGAATCACTAAACTAAGTATTGAATCAACACTTCTCGCAAATGCTCGTTGCTTGGCTAGAATTTCGAAATGTTCTCTTCACAAAATGTACGAGGTTTGTTCGGAGCGGACGGAATCCAACAGACCCTGAGCATATTTTTGGAAGAAATTGAGTAATTTGGGTGGTTTTTTGGACCGTGATGTTATTTGAAATATCTCCAAACAACCTGGGGAACGTGCCACTTGAGCCAATTTGTTCTGATTCCTGATTGGTCAGAAATGGGTGTCTTGGATAAAGCTACTTTTTTAGCGCGGGTACGAGTTGGTTGGGAAACGATACCAATTTCGTTCAAACGTTTGGTTCTAAGAATTGATCGGGTTGCTTGGAGCTTTTTTTTTATTTCAAATCAGTATAGAATACAACGTCGAATTATTGACTATCCCCATTTGATACACAAAGAGCAGCTCTTTTTTGAGCATTTTGCATAATATTGGCCAGCATTTCGAGATTTTCGAAACTACTTCAAGTCATATATTAGCTTTGAGTTCGGCAATGTTCTTCACTTTGCTGAAATAAACTTTACTTTTTAAATAACCATCCTGCGGATTGTCTTGTATGTAGGCGCCGAATGTCTGCAATATTTTTTACGATAGGCACGCTCGGTTTTCACAATTGAACGATCGTTTTCAAAGTATAGTAATATGTATTCAATTTGTTCTTTGGATGTGTATCGACTTATAGCTGGATCGGTACCGAAAGTCGTTTCACAATTTCAGTGTTCATCTGTCATATTCGGCTGAAAAATGGCGTAATGATTCAGTGTTGAAATACAGCCTTTCAATCTTCGAATATGATTAATATACTAATAGTAGATTTCAAATACCTAAACTTTGAATTGACAAATGTTAAAAAACGATATATCAATTACGTTACTTAAGGCTTGTTCACGATAAAATATGGACATCTCGGTGAAATATTTCACAGACTGATAAACGTATGTCTGTTCATTGTGTAAAATGTAAAATGTAAATGTAAAATTTTTAGTGATATTACAAGTTTCTAGATCGAAGATGGCGTCCAAAAAAGAGCAAGTGTGAAAAACAATTGTGTGTGGTCGCCATGGAAATACGGATCTATCAGAAAGAAATTTGCAAAAAAGCTTGGTTTTCCTGCAAGCACCGTGTATAACGCTCTTAAGTCTTTCTATATAGGTTTGACAACAGTCAGGAAGACTGGGAGCGGAACAAAACCGGATCTCAGGATCCACGAGAAGGACGTGGAGGCGAAGCAAATATTGCAGACGAGACATACTGTGGCTAGAAATTAAAAAATGTCTCGGCAAGGTATGAAGTCGTTCAAGATGAAAACTGTACCGAACCGTAATGATAAACAGAATATGACAGCTAAAGTTCGGACCCGCAAGTTATATTGTGAATACTGACGTTTCTGTTTCCTGCGTGATAATGGACGGTGGTACTTATGTGCTGGAAGACTTCCCGGAATGTCTTTTACTGCCATTCAACGGAACGGCGTAAATGAGTATTTCGGGACGAATAAAAAGGAAAAGTTTCCCTAAAATATTTAGTTTGGCAGACAATATGCAGCAGCGATCGAGTAAGCCAAAGTTCCATCAACACCGGAATGGTGAATAAGGAAATATACCATAAAGAATGCATAAAGAAACGATTGTTATCATTCCTATGCAGTCATGACGCTCCGCTTCGCTATTCTGGTATGAATTGGCATTTTGTCCCTACGCGAAAGATGTTATGGAATGCTATAGAGCGAATTGAGTCCATGTTTTACCAAAAGAGTTGCGACCTATCGTGTGCTATTGGGCTCTCTTGAAGAGAGAAATTTCAATATGAACAACGACCTACAACTATAGAAAAAATTGAAAAAATGCTGTTAAATAGATTGCAGACAAGTCTGCACAGACCCTAACGGCTGGAGAAAAATCAAAATTTCGTAGTATCTTAATGTAAAAAAAAAGTGGGTGGATAATGTCAGAGGCAGAACTGGATGACGTGAATACGAATAAACCTTTAACACTTCTGAATATCTAAGATTGTTCTTATAAGTTGATATTATGTGTGAATTGTGCAAGGTTTCATTTCTTTACATCCAGAATTGTAGATGAACCTAAACTAAAGTATGTATGTATGTATGTGTGAAGCCACCATCAGTTCAAGGCACTACCAGTGTATGCGGGTAGACTTACAGTAGATCCGAATTTGATTATCAGAGAGCTTTCATATAACTGCTATTAAGAAGGCCAAAATGGGTTTTGAGGACCCGGTGCCTTCCATCAAGAACATCCAGCCATATAATTAAGAATTTAGCTATACCAGCTTAAACCCGTCTGATGGTTTGTTTGTTAGAAAGGACTTTCAGTAATATACTATGATAAACATTGCACTTTAGGATGAGCTTCAACTTATAAGCCATTTCGCACCCTCTCATTCTGTTACTAACGCAGAAGACGATAGCACCCAGTCGACGCCGATCTATTGATCAAATGTCATCATAGACACATGGGGAGGCATGAGATAGGAACCTGTGAGGACTTAGTTATCTCACCATTTGACGACCTAGATGCACCTAAACTAAAGTAAGACGAATTCACCGCGCACACAAATTAATAAGACAGGACGAAAGAAAGTAAAACAGAAAATATCAAAAAAGTTCTTTAATAGTTGATTTACTGATATTAAAAGTTTACAGTGCAGGCTAGAATGAATCAATCGTGTCAACACTCATTCTCCCATTTTTTACCTACCCAGTTGATAACCCGAAAATACAATTCTGTCCTACGAGCAGGAGAGAGACAAACAAGGGTCATGAGTTTTTCTCTTCATACATCGTTGAAATCAAACATTTTAGAAAACTATAATTTTGAGTTATTTGTGGTTATTTCATAGCACTGAAAATTTCATAATAAATTGCTGATCATATTTGCGTGATTTATTTAAATACAGCA
This sequence comes from Malaya genurostris, assembly GCF_030247185.1. Taxonomy (NCBI): domain Eukaryota; kingdom Metazoa; phylum Arthropoda; class Insecta; order Diptera; family Culicidae; genus Malaya; species Malaya genurostris. Next base: position 94,602,631 of record NC_080571.1, on the reverse strand, counting down.
AGAGATATTCACGATTAAGTTCTACCCATTCTGGTACGAGGTAAATTTTGAAAAGGTGCTTCATAGTAAAGTAAATGGTATTCACGACAAAAAATTCAACGGAATGCTTTGAATTTTTCCCTTGGGTCTTGGCATGAGTGTGGACCCCTTCCTTCACTCATTACAGTAGGTTCGTAAACTAGGCATAACTCTCGATAACTGGCGGCAACTGAACATCCTTCTGCAAACGAAAATCTTGTTTCAGTGCGAACTGTACAGCTGGCAGGAGCAACGATTACCGTGAACATTGTTAACTGTACGCACTGATAGGCAAATGACTACTAAGTCATAACAAGAACAGCAATAGTTGTCTGAGTGGTGCGCGTACAAATATTCTTATTTTCCGAGTCTCGAACTTTATTGCGCTGTTGACGTTTTATAATTTAAATGAATTGTTTCAAATTAGTGGAACAAACTTTATTACCTTTGCCATGTTACACGGTTTTTTTTTGACAGTATCGTGAATTAAAAAGTTTTCGAACCAGTTACCAGTTCACGAGGCATTTCATCGTTTCCAATAATGTTGATCTGAATGCCGGTATGGAATTGAACAAACACCTTTTAATTCAAAAATTAGTTAGTAGAACATCTCCATGGTATTTAAGAAGACAGTTGTGGGCTCGAGTCTTGCCTATGGCTTGTTTCTTGTTGGCAGTGATGAAATGTAGAAAACTGAGTTCAAGACAGCTTCTAGTATCCTAACACAAAACCCAAAGTTAACCGTGTGTACATGTTGGCGAAAAAGTCCCCGGTCTGACAAATAATCCAACACTTTTGTTTCCAAATTTCAATTTTATTCATTTATGTTTTCTCATTGAACAACAGTACAATTGTTCCTACAGTGTTCCAACAGTTATACAATACTTTTATATTTATTTTTTTTATGTGTTTCTCGTTAACCGAAAGAGTCTCAGCGATGACCTGATCTTTTGATGCAAATCTTTTTCCAGCAAGCTTTCTTTTTAAATCTAACAAAAGAAAATAATCGCTGTGGACTAAATCTGGCGAACATGGAGAATGCGGTAGCAGTTCGGATTTCAAAACCTGGAATAAGCGTAGCGGTCAAACTGTGAGAAAACGCATTTTGTTTTCTCTCAATTGTTTCTAATAAAAAACTAACACATTATTGAACAAAATGGAAAGAAATTTTGACCGATAATATCTGTAGGAACGCAGGTGGGATTTTAAATTAGTGACGCCATCTGTCTGCCAGATCGGGGACTTCTTGATCAATGTGCTACAACGTTCGATCAGAAACAGACAAATCGAGCTCGTTTTTGGATCTTGAATGAGGATTCGGAAGAATCCTTCTTCATGGTTCTGGTAATTCTAAGGTCTTCTCTAGATGTAGTTCGCTCTTGTCAGCTAATGCTATCTCTCCTAGTACAATTTAATTTTGCACAATGTCTTCAAAACGAAATTTCTTTTAGCGACATTCCATCCTGAAAACCCTGTAGTTCTACTTTTGCAAAACTGTTTTCAGGTCAACATTTTAAGTGTGTGAGAAAAAATCAGCTATTCAATTTTATCATTTGCGATGTCCGATTTAATTATAATACTAAAATCGATTAACATCACAAATAGCTCCGAAGCGTAAATCTCCACAGACTTCACAGTGAATAAAAAACAGCATTAAATGTACGATTGAGTGACCTCATTCCAATACATTGGCATATGGTGAAAAATTACTCTCGTACATAGATAGCAAAAGGAACAGAAAATACAACTTTATACGGATTATTAGCACTTCGTGCCACTTGTCTATCTGGCTTCATTTATGTCACACCGTAATACCATATGCTATAGATCTCCGGTCAATTTGATTTCCATTTTCCCCTTGCGTTAGTCTGGTTGGTCTGACCGGTCCACTGACGGTGCACATAGGGATTCTCTTTCTCATAATTAATGCTTTGGAACAAACTGAAATCGGTCGAGGAAGTGCAGGAAATGAGACCTCATGGTGTTGGTTGAGAGGATTTTCGGTCACTTCACTGAGACATTCCGAATCATCTTCGTTTCCAAACGGGTGGATTTGGATCCGGTCTTGTTCAAAACGATATTACGTCTAGCGTGTCAACTCGGTATACCAAACCATGTTCACTCTGGTTAAATATAGTCAATGACGTACCGGATGGCCCGGTTTCATTGTTTCAAAAATAATGTGCTGTCATCATACCTACTTATCAGTACAATTGTTTTACGATGGTTGTCTGTCGCTATTTGAGTATCGGGTTTGAGTTTGTCGCAGCTGAATCAACCTGTTTTTTTGGGAAAGTCCGTATAGAATACCAGCCAACGAGCCATCAGTGATGCAATTTTTAGTTTGAAAGAAAAATAAGTTATGTTGTTGCTAAACAAAAAATGAGTAAGTTGTTATATGATAAGCAAGTGTGGAAGTTCTGAAAGTGCATGTCAAGTGTCAGAGTTGGTGGTGTGTGGTATAACCGATGCCATATTGGTTCAAGTGGACTGACCCGGATGATGCTGAGCGGATTGGTATGTGGATTCAATTCGACGGAGAATATATCGGTAAGGTTAACGAGTTAGCGATTACATATTCGTGGTTGTTTTAGATATGGGTTGAACATTTATCTCAAAAGTGCTAAATCATTCAACAAAATTAATTATTTTTAAGATTCCCATCCGAATTTAGGCAAAATAAATTTACACTCCCTCCAAACTCTATAATTACTAAAAAAATAATGAGATGCACTTCACTTCAGTTGAAAAATAATACAAGAACATTTTTTTTATAAAATACATTATGGTGGAATTTGACTTCGATAGACTTCGCAACCGATTCCTATCGTACAGAACCATCGCATGAAAAAAAAACTACAATCCTATTGATACTAAACATCCTATTCAGTTATGACTTGAAGATATGCGCTCAGTGTTATTGAAAATCGATGAAATTAAATAATTCGGTTTACTGTACGATTAACTAGTGAAGAAAATTTTTTTCCAGTTAAATTAACCAAATCTAGCAATTCTGTTTACTGTTTTTTCGTTGGCATTGGTTACTTTTTTAATATTAAAAGTATTGGATGTACAAATTAGTTCGGTCCATTTTCAAAAGAGGCTCTGGCTGTTATGAATATGAACAGTAACAGCTGATGTCGATAGCTTCGAGAGGTTAGACATTTGTCATTAATATTCGGTTCATATTGCTTCGAGTTTTTTTTTAACGTGTTGTTCATTGGGGGAAGTTTTAGTTTTCTGTTTAATTGGAAGAAAAGTGCAGCTGAAGCGCATCAAATGCCTGTGGATGTTTATGTTGATAATGCGCCAACTTATAAATTATGTAGGGAATGGTCTCGACGTTTCTAGAATGGAGATTTTAGCGTTGAAGACAGGTCTCGCTCCGGATAACCAAAAAATTCGAAGACAAACAGTTGGAGGCATTACTCGATGCCTCCAACCTAGTCAAACGCAAGAGGGGCGTGTAGAATCATTGGAAGTGACTCAACCAGCATTTTCGATACGATTAAAATCCATGGGAATGATTCGAGAGCAAGGTAGTTGGATGCCTTATGAACTGAAACCGAGAGACATCGCTTGCGAGCAACTGATTCAAAGGCAATAAAGAAGATTGCTCTATGCCCGGTCAGTTGTTGCCATCAACATCAACACCAAAGCCGAATATTCATGGTTCGAAGGTCATCGGTTGTGCATCTAGTGGGACCAAAAGGATATTGTGTACTATGAGCTACTACAACCAGGCGATACTAGAACTGGTGATCGGTATAGACTGCAATTGATCTGTTTAACCCATGAATTATGGTCGAAACACAAGCATAATAAAGTCATTCTCCTGCATGATCGCAAAAGTTTTGAAAAAATTATTTTGCCGCACCCGCCATTTTCTCCTGACATTGCTTCTTCTGATTACTGATTCTTCCGAGCGATGCAGCACGATCTGGCAGGTCATTGGGGTACTTCTTTCGCAGAAATCAAAAATTGTATCATCTCAAATAAGGAGAGATTTTTTCGAGATGGAGTTCGAAAATTACCTAAGAGGTGGGAAAAAGTAGTAAGTAGCGATGGAAGATACTTTGATTAATCTTCAAATTCTTTTTATTTTCAAATAAGTACATTTTTGATTCCGAAAAAACGGACTGAATTAAATTGTACTTCCAATATGTAGTGTCACTACAGTTCCTGGTCATATTATTAGACCCATGTGGAAAAGTTAATACTTCATTGAAATGTTATTGATGATTTCAACGATTGAAAAATAGTCTAGAAAATATTAAAATATTGTTGTTACTTTCAACGATTGAAAAATAAATTACCACAAAGGTTGTCAAGAAGTGTACACGGGCAGAATTTAAATTCTGCAATTGAGCAAAATGAGTCAAGATTTCAGATAAAGAGTGCATTTTCATGTTATGATTATATACCATGCTCAAAAGTTTTTGGATCGTGAACTATTTGGTCTTTTTTGGCTGAAACTGAACGTAACATATATTAAATTGGTGAATATAACTTCAGGGGTATGATGTATCACGGGCTTCCTTGCAGTATAAACTTAGGTGTAGTGTCTAAAAATAAGAAATCATTTCATATCAACGGCTGAATGCAAAAACCGCATGAATGGAACTTAGTTACGAAAACTCGTTTAAGTATTTTCGAATGCAAAACCCGCATACAAATGTTTCTATTCGGTTTTTGCATTATAAAGCTTTTTTTTCTAGTTTTTGCAATCAAGAATACTCAAATGGATTTTCTAAACTATGTTGCACTTATCCAATTTTTTTCATTCAGCCGTTCAAGTATGAAATGTATTTTTTTATGATCGCATTTTATACGTATGATTCCAACATTTTCCCAGAAATCTTTGCTTTAACTAATGTTTTCAATGCTATGCTTTCGAATAGTCAAGTAGTCTCTTCTAAAGATCAATTTGAATTCATATATTGTGAATCAGTTATTTCAGTATTAAAGTATTGTGGTTTTGAACAACTATGTAAAAACACTGGTTTAAGTGACGGTGTACAATATTGAACACACTATAATTCCGGAACCGGAAGTCGGATCCGGATGAAATTCAGAAATTCCGTATGGGACCGGAAGACCTTTCATATGAATCTAAGTTTGTGGAAATCGGTCAAACCATCGCTGAGAAAAGTGAGTGAGATTCATTTTGGTATATATGACCACTATTTCCGGTACTTCCGGAACCGGATACCGGAAACCAGGATAGCCGGAATCGGTTTGTTTAGCTGCCTACTGACAATAACTATCGATTTGTGTAGTTTTGAGACCAGTTTAGAAATTTTTTTACGTTTTTTGTTTCGCCGGTTTAAGTGACGGTGTACAATATTGAACACACTTTACCCTATAACTCCGGAACCGGAAGTCGGATCCGGATGAAATTCAGGAATTCCGTATGGGGCCAGGAGACCTTTCATTTGGATCTATGTTTGTCAAAATCGGTTCTGCCATCTCCGAGAAAACCTAGTGACACATACACACACCCATACATACACACACACAGACATTGCTCAGCTCTATTAACCTTTCTATATGAGAAAGGCAAAAACAACAACAGAATCAAAAATACAAAAAATAATACATGAGTATGAACTTAGCAAGGCACCTTTCGCCGATGATAACGCAAATAGGTGAATAATTTGTTGCTAATTAGTTACGGTAATTTTGAATTTTATGCTCAATTTTTCAAAAAAAAATTTGAGTACTTCGCTCAGTTCATATGAAGTTAACGAAACCATAACTTTGAACAAATTATTCACTGGGCATTGATTTGTTTTGAAGCATATTTGGAAGGGGGCTTTGCTAACTTCATATGAATTTAGCGAAGTACTCAAAAAAAAAAAATGAATTGAGCAATAAATTCGAAAATACCGTAACTAATTAGCAACAAATTATTCACCTATTTGCGTTATCATCGGCGATAGTTGCCTCACTAAGTTCATGCTCGTAAAAAAACCTGTTTTAAACTACCTAGTGGCGTAATGGTGCCTTTCTCATTACCATTTTACGAGAAATCGATGCAAGTTTCATATTGGACATTTTGGATAACTGTTTCTGGAACCTGCATCGGGAGACTGTAACAGTTATAGTTTTTAGGGCCATTAAATAGCCAGGTCTACAAGTTTTACAATCTGCTTCGAAAATTTCGTACTTTCTTGTGTCGTACATGTAGGTTAAGAATTTTTATCTTTGAATATCCTGGAAGTCGGATGCGAATAAAATTCAACCTCATTCAATAGGATAAAAATACAATTATTTTGATCAAAGTTCGACCTTTTCAGTCACGGTTATTTTCTTTGGTTATAAGCGAATAACACATTTTTTTACCGCGTGTACGAAATCGCACACAGCGTGCTTTGGTCGTAGAAGCGGTGTTGTGTTTTCTTTTCCCCATGTACCTTTCTTTTGAAAGTAAGTTTGTAAAAATCGGTCAAGCCATCGCTGAGGAAAGTGAGTTAGTTCCATTTCAGAGTTTGTTACCCCTATTTCCGGTGCTTCCGGAATCGGAACCCGTGGACTGATATTCGGAATGGATACGTTTGGCCGTCAACTGACAAGGCCTTTTGATTCGAACTGATTTGAGCTTCCAGAAACCCCATTGTTCCGTGTTTGGCATCACTGCTCTGCTTGAAATGTTCAATACTCCCAATCATGTAATTCCGAAACTGGAAGTCGGATCCAGTTGAACTTTAGAAGTTTGATTAGGGACTATAAGACCATTCATTTGAAACTAAGTTAGTTAAAATCGGTCACGCTATCTCTGGGAAAAGTAAGTGAGTAATTTGAAATTGAATTTTTTTACTCAAATCAACCTGTAATTTCAGAACCCGTAGTCGGATCAGAACAAAGTTCTGGAATTTTATATGGGACCATAAGACCTTTCATTTGAATCTAAGCTTGTGAAAATCGGTTCAGTCATCTCGAAATGTTACATACACACATACATACACACATACACACACATACACACGCATAGACATTTTGCGTACTCGACGAACTGAATTGAATGGTATATGGAGAAAAGCAAAAAATCAGTTTTATTAATTCAAAACATTGCTTCAGTATTTGCTAAATGAAAGATGTAACCGTACTTAGTCTATTCGTTATTTTATATGATTTCAGTTGTCTATCAGTCAAATGATCGTTAAACACAATTAATTTCAAACTGTTAAATATTTCTCAGAATCATGTGCACAATTTTAGGTTTTTTTCTAATGTCTGCATTTTACCCATTAATATCCCAGTATATCGGATTATATTACATTGTTTCATATTATACTGTATTATGTAGTATTATTCTATAATGTTTTATATCTTATTGTGTTATATTATATAATACTATGTTCACACTACGTAGTTAAAACGAGTTTAATATAATCAACAAGAATTGAGATAGCCTTAAAACGCGTTTTAAAATCGAGGTGTGAACATGGTATTACATTAAATATATTGTAATTATTGTATTATATTATGAGTTATTAGAGTATTTCACATCATGTTATATTATATTATATTGCTTTCCAACATATTATATTTATTATACTATATTACATGATATTCCGCACTGTATACAATACATGATAATCGCATCAAGGTATCATTGAAGCTACAACTGGACAAAGAAGTGGGGTGCCAATCGGAGTCAAGGAGGAAAAGTGTTACTCTTTCGATACTGATGCATTTCTCTCCAACAGTTGTAAAATATTTGACGCGCCCTTCTTCAACAAACCATCTAGTGGAAAGCTGGACAAGTAAGAAAAAATCATTACTCAACCTATTGGATCATACCGTTGGAAGGAGATTCTTTGGTCCCCACGGTTTTTCACGTAGGTCACTCGGCTTACGAGACCGTCCATCCCCTTTTGGCTCCATCACACAGTAGTATGTTGAGTATAGATTGGTAACGAATTTTGATGTTACTGTCGAGTGGAACCGCACGCAGAGCAAGACTTCAGCTAGGATGGTGGCTACCTATATACATACATACATACATACATACATGTCTGCATTTTACCCATTAATCTATCACACAATATCCCTCTATTCGGATGGTTCGGTTTAAAAAGTGGAGTTAATATTTTCGAATAAAATGCATTGCGGATTGTAAATATGTTGATAGTAAAATAATGAATAAAGTTCATGATTTCATGAGAGGAAAGGATGATTCGTTTCATGATTTTTTAATCATGGTAACGATTACGGAATTCTTTCCGCGTAGAAAGTCATGGTCAATACATTGATTTTGAAGTATCGTTGAAGCAGCATTTGACATATCACATTTCGCTTTTCCATTTGTCTCTCGGTCAGTTCATGTGGCATGCGGCACTTTTTACACTTCTGAATTTTTCCCATTACTCGTAGACGTTTGGAAATTGCTAGGTGTTCAACTCCGAGTGCCTTTGCCAGTTGTCGTTGCGATGGCGTCTTCATTTAGTAATCATTGCCATTCGGCGTCATCAAATATTTTTCGCTTGCCAACGTCGTTAAGGTCGAATTCTGCTTCTTTGAATTTTCAAATCCGCTTTTCACATGGTCGAAGTGTAAGAGCATGACCGTCAACACTTCCACTTGCGTCAGAACAATTTCGACAATGGAATGTTAACTATCGAAAAAATCGCAAATTTATTAGGTGTACATCCGGGTAGTGGAGTCATGTTTAATCCACAGTTACAAATTGACGATACTCCTATTTGACACTCAACCGACTAAGTAATACCAATTGACGCCAAAAGTCCACCCGATCTCACATTAGAATGGCCTAACACTCTTCCAAAATGCGCTCGCGTTTTTAGTTTGGAGTCTGCATGCTTGTGGTATCTGCTAACTCACGCCTCTTCACTTTTCGGTTGGCAAATACCCAGGTAACCAATAAGCACTAATAATGGCATTAAAATAGTCTTTTATAAGCACCAAAAATGCTAATAGCTCTATATCTGCAATCTGAAAGCTCATCTGTTGTAAATCAATCAGAATTCAGCTTTCAGAATGCACATTAGCCATAAGTAAGCATTATCTATGAATAGCCGTATATTTGGCAAAAGTCGACCTTAATTTAGTTTCAAGTGCGATTGAAATGCCAATTAGCGATTATTTGCTGTCATAATGAGGGACTAGTATATGCTTATTGGTTACCGGGGTACTGCTTCATGTTTTTTTTATATTGTCCTAGATAACAGCATCGCACTACCTACCTCTGCGGACCGAAGGAATCTCACGGTGTAATTGGAAAGAGCACTAGCCTTCTAACATTATTCGGACTTTTATTTGGTTAAGATGGTTTCCTATTTCTACCCTCCTAGTACAGTAAGTCGAACTTTAGAAGCTCTAATTCTATTTGTCTCTTTTGTCCGCGTTCAGAGTCAGGTGTAATGCGCACGAGCGAAATATATCGAATCTAATATTTTTTGTCGACTTTCTATTTCAATACAAACCTTTATCACCTGTTTCGAACTTTTTTTGTTGTTCGTTAATGGATTTATTCTCCCTCATTCCCAAGAGTCCTAGGTCAGCTGCGTGTGAGTCATAAAATACAGGCGAAAAACCGCAGTAACGAATACATTTTTTCCTAACCCGCTTCGTGCAACAGGTAGCATGTTTTTTTGGTTCATGTGAGATGTGAATAAATTACAGATCGCCTTGTTGGTGTGTGTTTGTATATCTTTATTACATGTTTCGAGAAAGGGAAAAGAACGAAAACGACCGACAATTATGCACTGGAAAGGACTTTGATAAGGAGTACGTCTTGATTCGGTGCCGGTCTACCGATAGACCAAGGCGAATGCAAAATTAATATTTTTATAGCGTATTTTTGCTAGGTTTTGTTTTTTGAACGGGAAAATTCCTTGTGGCAATGGTTCAGTTTCGGAACGTTGCATCTAAATTTTTTTCACACATTGAAACGAAAGAACCCTTCAAGCATTCCACAGCAAATAGTTTTCTCCCTCAATGCCAATGCAAATGAAATGTAGAGTAAAAGACAGTTCGACTGATTCACATTTCTAGAGAAATCTAAAAATATGTCTGTTATTGATCTCACTCCAGCTGATGACATTGGCAGGCTTCATCAGACACGATGTGTTCTTACTCACATGACCCGACTGGTGCTGCTCCCGATGACGATGAATAACATTTGCTAGACTGATACTGTAAGTCGTGTTCTAAGCGAGACCGGTTGGTTCTCTTTCTAGGATTTGCTTACTTGAAACTTCAACTTGACCGTTTATGACAGGCAGCAGCAGGATACGTACGAAGAAAAGACGGGGGGAAATATGATGCACACTAAGCTGTAGGCACACGCGGGGATTCAACATATGGAATCCCTTAAAACAGTTACCTGCTGCGGTTTTAGACAGTGTTAGCTGTACACTGCGGCTTACTACAAAACGTATAATTGGCGATGTTGAGTTGGAATTATCAATAGAAATCTCGAATTAGAAACGTAAAAACAACTGTCAAAAATCGATGGGTCGGCAGTGTCTTCTTGATCACTGCCGGTTGTTCGGGGATCGTCCACCTTCCGGCGCACACTAGCATCAACTAACTGACAGCAGGTTAGAGGGAAGTTTTATTCGAAGAAAATTAAAAAAAATACCGACGTTCAACCAACCCTCCTTTCTGGAACCGGGACCGTGTGCAGCCGGCAGTGCAGGTTTTGGCACTTGCTTTGGTCCGTTGGCTTGCGTTTCCGTAGAAGAAATTTGTGAGTCCAATCGCATACATGTGTATGCACGATGCACACGATGGTTTGCGCGGGTAGCACGGAGTTTTCTTCCTTTTTTGTCGTCTTCCCTTTCAGAAAACACCTTTGCGCTGTGCTTCGCGTGTCTTGATCCTCTGCTCGTCCGACCGGCTTCGACTGTTCGATCGCCGAAGGAAGTCAGTCATGGTTTGTTTGCCACTTAGCTCAGGGGACTCAATCGGCGGATGCGAACAGGCTGAGTCACTAGTTTACCTGCGGACGTTTATTGCGGTGGATCGAAATTCGGAAGTAACATAATAAAACAGTGCGTGACTCGCGAATGTTCGCCACAATCGCTGACCTCTCGCGGACGTTTCGCGTGTGAATGTGTGATTGGAGAAAGGAAGATGAACAGTGCCATTTGATAGTGCAGTCGGTGTGTTTACGAAAGTTACTATCTGCCGCAAAATCTTTCGACCGGAAAGAGAGAGTTCGTGCCACTTTACGCACTGATCGAATGTGTTGCGGTAGTAGATTCAGTTATTTTAGGATTTGCAGTGACATATCTTGATTGAAAGTTCACCTAAGTAATCGATGTCGATTGAAATGAGAGAGAGAGAGATTATCGTACGTTCGAAGCAAGTGGTGTGAATCATAATCAACGTCAGACCATGTTTGGTTGGAGATCGTGTGTCATACAACGTGACGTGATTGCTTGTAGAGATTGTCTCGTTTGTTTTGAAGAATGTCGAATGCTAGGGAAATTTAGTATCTGACTGATATTTCAGTGAACTGACTGTAAAATTAAATACGATTGGGATTGGTTCGATCATTTGATCTAATTTGAACCGATAATCAAACGGTAAAGTTTATTCTGCTTGAGTACCACATAGGGATGTCAAATTATCGACCGATTAATTGATTAATAGCTCTTGAAATTCGAATGCAATTTAGTTAATTCGAATGATTATTGCTTCAATGACTGCAAAAAATCGACTAGTAAAAATTGACCGGGAAGGAAAAGTGTCATATACCATTCGACTCAGTCGAGTTGAGTAATGTATGTAGGTGTGTATGTGTCAATTAAAGTCACTCATTTTTCCCAGAGATGACTGGCTCAAATGAAAGGACTTACGGACTCATCGGTTGCTATTAAATTTCATCCGGATCCGACTTTCGGACTTCATTTCATGTTTTCATGAAATAATGACAATTTTTCTTGATTTATGATCAAAATGGTCCTAACCATGAACAATAGCCCATGAAAATCTTTCATGATCCTAATATGTGTTACTTGTGGAATGTGTTTTATTCGCAACTTGTAACTCCACTTTCCTCACCGAATGTCACTTTGAACCTTCTGAATCAAGCGACAATGTGATAGAATGTGTGATTGATTAGTTGATAGGCGAAAAACAGGCATTGGAATCATATCATAAATTGTGTATTTGATTCGGTGAAATATTTACCTAATAGTTTGAAATTAATCCGACTGACAGACAATTGACATCATATAGAGCAATTCCAGGAATGAGTAGACGAAAAAGTGACAAAATCAGAATCGACCTTCTCCGACTTGGATGAAACTTGGCACATGGCTTCAGTATGGCCAACCATAAGATTTGAACCGATGGAGAGGTCAATCCGACTCACCTTTTTGCCTTTTGCAAATCGTTGTAACTCGGAACCGTTAATTGTATAAAAATGACGTTCAGGAAAAAGTTGTAGGGAATCGATTAGGCACTCTAAAAAAATATACACTGACAAAAAAATTAGATTTTTTTTTCAATAATTTCAAAATAATTCGAAGAAGTTAAATAAAAAAAATCGGGGTTTTAATTTTTTTTGATAATTATTATTTTAAAGCTGTTATTAAAACCTACAGATTGATGGCTATCCCATCCGTGCCTTTTGAAAAATGAAGAAGTTTCGATCGTTGAGCGAAATTTTTCGATCAAGTGTATGAAACTGCCGTTCTCCGATGACTTTCATATTTCATATTTCAAAATGGTTTTAAATGTCACAAAATGCTCCGTCATCTCTTTTAGTAGCAAAAAGTCTGTATTCAAGTTCGACTATAATATTCCACAAACTGTTCTCCAACACGCATCGTCTGTTAAGGACCTGGGTGCTTTTTTCTGGAATCCAAGTTACAGTTTAAAGAGCACATAGAGCTTACTGTCTCCAAAGCCTCCAAGCTATTAGGATTTATTTTCCGCGTTACTAAAAAAATCTCTGATGTATATAACTCTGTATTGCGCTTTAGTTCGCTCAACTCTCGAACTCTGGTCATCTTATTATTAAAACGAAATCCAATGCATTGAAACGATTCAACGCAAATTTGTCCGATTAGCTCTCCGACGTCTTCTATTTAGATATCCTTTAAACTTACCGAGTTACCTGTTACTGCAAACTGATTGGTCTCGATTTATTATTTGTCAGTCGCGATGTTAGTAAGGCTCGTTTTGTGGCAGACCTACTTTAGTCGCGGATTGATTGCTCCGAGTAATTGCAATTATTACAATTTGGCATTCGACGCCGTAATCTTCGATCATATTCCTTTCTTCGGATTTCCTATGTTAGAACTAATTATGGATATAACGAGCCTATTGCTAGCATGTGCCACATATTTAACAAATGTTTCAATTCCTTCGACTTTCATTTATCACGTAATTTGATCAAGGAATCGTTTCTTATGTTTCTGTCTCATTAGATTTAGTTACTATAGAAGCACTAGATTTAAAGAAATTAATTATTTGGATGATTTTAATCTATTGAAGCGAAAGATGAGGAGGTTTTATGCCTGCTGGAGAACAAATTTGACACAAAACTAACTCCAGTGGGCTTTTCCCTGATCCAAATAAAAGAATAAAAGATTCAGAGTAAAATCTGATAACAGGAGAAGGCGCTATTATAATCGAAACTGAAATTAAAAAGGCGAGTGGTTAATGTCAGAGACATAACTGGATGTCGTGAATACGAAAACAACTGACATGTTCCTTAACACTTCCGAATATCAATTAGTTGATCAATTGTATGAATTATGCAAGCATTCCCCTTTTCCACATTTTTCGCAAAAACAAAGAAGGTTTCACTTGATCTCGATTACTGTGATTTTCACACAGCGAAACGTGCAAAAATTAAACCAAACTGTTCTAGATTTGTACTAAATTGAGGATATTTCCTTTCGATTTGCGAACAACAAATCCTAATAGTTCTTTAGAAAACTTTTAGACCCATTAGAACGGCTGATTTTGTGTAATGCTCTCCACCGTTGCTTTTTCGCCAATGCAAATGACTGGTCTGCTGTGACGTAATCGCTCTTGTCGAAAGCGAAACTAGCTTTGCAAACGACACAAAGTACATCTGCTCGCAGTGGCGATAGAAACTGATCCAATTTTTGTTGAGAGGTTTTTTTTACCTGATTTCGTTTGTAGCTGTTTCACTAATGGTCGGTCCCAACGGCTATAAAAACAGCAGCATATAGAATTTTAATTTCGATATTTCATTTCGGATTTGTATTTCATTGAAACAAACTATCCAGATGCTGTACGGGATTCATTCCTGCCTTTCAGAAGGATCAAATTTTGGAACTCACTACGATATTAAACACTGTTCGGAACATTTTCTCGAACGATTTGTTGTACAGCAGCAGATATTTTGTTCTCTTCCACAGAACGCGTTCTGATTGGCTTGTGTTGACATGGGTCAAATGAGACAGGTTTTTCAATAGTGTACTATTGAAATACTTCAATGCTTTTTCTTTACACGCTTAAGTTGAAAAATTTCGATTCTATTTGTAGTTAGATTACATAAATCCTTTCACAAATCACTGAGCTATGAGCTTTAAAAATACGAGAAAGGCAAACGCGCCTTATGAATTATCCTCTTTTATACTCGTTTATACCAAACATTTCAGAAAAGTTTAATTTTGAATTATTTGAGATTATGTCACACAACTGATAATTTTATCATAAAATAGTGATCATATTTCCGATGGCGTGTAGCAAAAATTATGTTGATTCGTTAGATACAACAGGAGATATTCACGATCAAAAACTTATCACTCTCTCAGAGGGTAAATTTTTAAAAGGCACGCCATAGTAAAGTAAGTCGTATTCACGACAAAAGAATTAATCAGATCATCCTGATGTATTCTACCTTAAAATTCTTCTTACCAAGAAAGAAATGCTTGCCAAGCAAGAAGATGTTGAAGCAAATAAAATGTCTTCACTGAAATCTGTTTAACTTCTTTCAAAATCACAATTGTAAGCATTTTTATTGTTACTGTAACATTTTCCATACATCAGAGAGTATTTATTACTTAAGGGCATCGGAAAATATGAAGAATAAAAATGAAATCGTTTTTGTGGAATTTCTGGAAGTAACGTGAAAAAGTTAGTGTACTTATTTTCATTTGTTTTTGCGCATATCGTCCTGTTAATCCGGAACCGGAAGTCGGAGACCTTACGTTCGAATCTAAGTAGGGGAGAGTGTCCGGTTACCGGCACCCTTTTCTTTTAAGCTTCTGACTAAATGCACATTATGCGGACATATATACATCAATGGAAAGCTAAAGTCCCTAGCTAACAACTGAATAAGAATCTAAGTTAATTCAATCGATTGAAAAACATTTGTTATCAATTTAGTAAAGGTTTTAAAAAAAGGTGTTCGGTTACCGGCAACCCAAGAAATTTCGCTAAAAATGGAAAAATATAAGTAAAGACTGCAATTATTCAAAGAAAAAACGGAATTCATTCATTTCGAAGGCGCTTTGGACCAAAGTCTTCATTGTCTGATGATAACTTCGCATTGGCTCTCTTGGCCGATGATTTGGATTGTAACGCCTTTGGTGTTGATTTGGTCGGTTTTGCGAGATTGAATACGTTGCTGCAGTCGGATTTATTGACGTCTTATCCACTAAGCAACATTTAAAGGCATTAATCAGTGCATTCAACTTCATTTTCCTTGACTTGGACGATTTGTTTAAAGTCGCCGTTGCTAACAGAACCAGAGAAACAAAGTTTTTTCTTATATGACGGATGTATTGAAGCCGTTAAGTTGTCAGACTTGGCATCTCTGCATATCACTGACAATTTTTTGCGATTTGGTGAAAAAAATGGGATGCCGGTAACCGAAATCGGTAGACATTTTGAAAATGACGAAAAAAATCTTTGGTTGCGAAAATTTTGATAGCATCTGGTATTAAATCACGAAATAGATATTCAATCCACGCACTTTTTCAATTTATGATACTATAAAAAAAAACATAAAAAACTTTTGTGTTGATTTTTACGCAATTAAAATTTGTTTTGAGCGCAGCAAAAAGTACGAGCGTCTGTTTGCTTCGTATTCGGCACAAAAATAACGTGCTGCTATTACACATACATGGCATTTGTCGGAATGACGCCATCTGCTTTCTGTCCAAAGTTACGGTGGGGTGCCGGCAACCGAACATCTTCCCCTATTATTCTATATGAGAACGATAATACGTGCATTCAAACAACCATTCGCAATTTTCAAAAGTCACTATTCTATTCGGAATTTGTGAAGTCTGATGATCTGCTACTCATATCTAGAATCGCTCATGTCTAACTTTTTACCAGTACTTAACATACCTTTACAAATTCGTGGAACTACTCTTTCAATTAAATCGCCGCGGAAAAAAAAATTCTTATCGGTGGTTATTTTGTCTAATGGATCTGAAAATTTTCTGGTCATTTGTGTGGGGTTTATTCATCTCGTTAAAGCCATCACTGGATGAACGGAACGTTACCATTTCTCGTACAGATCTTCGCTCAGTTTCCAAATATTACTGTCAACAATATATGTCCCCTGTTTTTAAATAATAGCATTTGATTTTCTTAATCCGGCATGATATGGAACGACTTCGGTGTTTAAACGAAGGATTTTTTTGTAATAGTATTGTATATTGATTTTTAATCTAGTGATGAATTGTTACAACCAGTCAGATATGCAGTAATTAAATGATTCTATCCCTTGACATTCACTTGAGTCGATTAAATAGACGAACCTCGCATGGTGCATTCTTCCCTGATAATTAGGTCCACCGTTGGGCTATATTTTATTATCCCCCCCTCCGAGAGTTCCCATAATTCTATTGTATTTACTTTTCAAATGAATCGCACGCGGTTTGCCTTGCAATTAGTCGCATTAGCAATTCTGACGCGTGTTTATGATTATACTGCCTGCTTCTAACCTAGCCGTGCGTGTGTGTATGCTGGTAGACGATCTCTCTTTTATTCCGATCGCGAGGAAGGATAGACGCATTGCTGATGAATCGGATATCGAATTGCTGGCTAGAACCGGCAGCACTAGTTCCGTGCTGGAAACCGTCGCAGTCGGCGGCCTGGCTGTCATGAGGCGTCCCCGACATTCGAACTTTATTTACTTATTTTACTTTATTTTTCAAGGTAAATTGTCCCAGTAAATTGTGTCAAGAATCATTCCGCGGGATCGATGTGTTTGCCAATAGAGATGTTGTCCTATACTTTGCGTGGATGAGAAAGTGTTTCTTATCGCAGTGTGTAAATAGAGTGCAAGCGCTTTTGATAAGAAAAATAATACGATGGCCTGCGCTTCGCAAAACGTCGCCACCGCCGCCGAGGACGTGGAACAAGAGGCGACGCACGAGGAGGAATCTTCGGTGCCGGTTGTCACAACTACCAAAACTTCAGAGATAACAATTATTATGAAAACATTGGTGTCAAACACGACGAAAAAGACGACCAGTCGTGTCAAGAAATGCGGTTGTGGTGCGGAGCCTAAAGTCGGTAGTACTGTAGAAGTTACGACCAGTGTGAGAAGTATTTTCGAGTGTCCGGCTGAGTGCAGCAATCGGAGTGCGCTGTTGGAACCAATTCTAAACAAAAATTTTATGACCCTGCTGAAAACCGCGAATGATTCGTCCTTCGAGAATGTCCTGGAGTATAAGTCACTGCTGAAAGTGCCCCCCACTCAGGATTTAGGTTTGAAAAGTTCGGCCGAAAATCTGCTGGGCGGTGATGAAGATGATAGCATCCGAAAGTTTCTCAGTGATCTCAGTCAGCATAACACCAGTGTTTGCTGTAGGAAGCCGTCTACCGTTGACGAAGTTGTGTGTTGTGTGAATAATAATAACGACGGTGAAGGGTCGTGTTTGGAGAAGAATGAACTTAGTGTTATAGAAAATCCGGCTGATCATCAGAAGCATTGCCTTAGTTCGCCCGAGTCAGACAATAACCCGAACGATTCGGTGCTGAAAAAACCAAAGATAAGCGATGACATGAAAGGTGTACGATTTACAGTGTTGAAAGTTGACGAAAGTCCCGACGATTCGCGTGGGTTCTTATCGCTACCCAGCTCGACTCCAATGAAGATAAGCAAAATTGCAGAAGAAGCACAAGATTTAGAAAAGTACAAACTGAATCTATTGACTCCGCCGGCGGACGCATCGTTTATTGATTCCGATTTCGAATCGATGGAACAGGACCAATATGACACATGTAGCAGCAAGGAAAGCTTAAAACTCGAAAACAAAAGTCTGAAGAAGGAACCGGTAAATATCGAACCTTTCAATCCTGAAGAACTATTTCCTGAACCGGTTCGGGTGTCGAGTCCACCGCTCGATGCTCACGAAACGCCCAGACGAGTAAGGAAATCTTCTTCTACGAAAGCATTTTTCGAAGAGGCTCTCAAAACGCCACTCGCATTGAGGAAGCGTTTCCAGAAGCGTCGCAACTCGGAACTTCCAAAGCAACCGTCCCATTCAAATCTACTGAGCTTTTTCTCGTCAAAAAAGAAAAGCAACAGCTTGGAAGGCGTTCAGAGACCTATCCAAAGCAAGAGATCCTTGACCATCAGTGACAACAGCTCCGATACCAGCCGCTGTGCGTCGCCGACTCTAACGGAGGAAAATTTGCGACGCCTGTCGAACACCATCCGTGAGGCGGATCTGTCCAATCGGACGCTCATTTGGGGTGAAAACTTCGACTATTCCTATGAATGTGAACCGTCCCACTCGGACGTGGAGGAAGAAGATGAAACCGAGTCGGATCCGGTGGTTACCCGGCTGGTACAGTTCAACATATCACCGGACTCATCCTTCGAGATGCAACCGCCGATTGTTCCCACGTTCAAAATCGATCCACCACAGGCGATCAATATCGCATCGGAACTGGCCCAAGGTTTGATCCTCACGGCATCGGCGGTACCTTCGAGTAGCATGAAGCGTTCCGTCAGCGATCCACTGCACTGTAAAGCACGGAGTCTCAGCTGCACTCCGCTGACCTCTGATATTGGCGAATCGGAGGAGGAGGAGGTGGAACCAATCATGAAACAAGCCCACGTACATTTTCATAGTGTTCACGAAGCTTCACTCCGGAGTCTGGACAAGGTCGGCGTAAGTACCCTTCATCTTTCTTGTTGTTGCCTAGGTAGTCGAAGGTAGTCTGATCTATTGATATTCCCATCAGGGTTGATTCGAACAATCGGTTTCGTTGAAGCGTTATAATTTGTAGATTCGCACAAACTCGTGTCCGGTTTCCGTGAATGCCCATTATTGAACACGACTGCGGGGCGAAAAAATTAATCCAAAACATGGGAACTAATTCCTCGCTTGGTTGGTTAGCATTCGAGCGAACCATTGTTATCGAGAGAATCGAGGATTGGTTTCTCATTTGAATCTCGACATTAACTGTGATTATAGTTGAGAATAGGCTAATAATTAGTCGACTGCAAACCGATTTGAGAAATTTAACTTAGATAGTTCGTATGTGGGAATTGTTTTTTTTTCGGCGAAACTTATATGGTAGGAAATTGAAATGTAGGTATGCGGTGGAAAATGCATAACAAGTGGGCTGTGGATCACACGGTTCAATATTCCTATCTTAGTTTGTTGATATATAGCCCTTCGGTGAACTAGGCTTAAGGTGAAAATTGAGATGTTTTAAATGATGGCTGTGATTTGTCTAATTCATGTCTACAGTGTGAAGTTTTGTGTTTAATTATATACCACAGGTAATTATTAAACATTATTATTGGCTGTAAAATAGCATTTATAAACACAGCAAATTCTTCTAGCTATAAATCAGAAATCTGAAAGCTTGTCTCCTGTAAATCTATTATTATTCTCAATTCTGAATTCATTATCCAAAAATAATCATTATCAATGATTATCCGTATAGTCGGATTTTAAGAAGTCTCAAGAGCGACTAAAATGTTAATTAACGATCTCCTGTCATACTGTGGCATTAGTTCGCGCTAGTTGATTTACTGGGACTAATCGATAAGACATCAGGAATGCGGTATACACGTTAGAGATGGTATTTATTCCCGAAATCCGATCCGAACTCGAATTTGAGCCCGAAACCGATGGGTACCGAAAAAATATGCTTGTTGGGTTCGGGTGGCGATTTTTTTTTCAAATTTTAGGGTACGGGTTCAAAAATTTTGTCGGGTTTCGGATATTCGAACTCAAATATCCGATTTTTTCGGGTTCGAGTTGGGCACGGGTAAAGATTTTTATTTTTAATCGGATACGGGCAGGGTTTGGGTTGGAAAGGAAAATATTTCTCGGGTTCGGGTCGAGTACGGGTGAAAGTTAAATTTTCTAGTAAAACTTGTTTTAATTGACCTAGAGGAGTAATTATATATTGCTACTTTTTACTTTCGAATTCTTCAAAACATTTTGTTCAGTAGAGGAAAATTCCACTTGGTTCTTTTGGTTCTGAAAATATCCGATTTGTGAAATTTATCCGATATTTACAACTGGCCATAGCTCCTCCTGATATAAGAAACAAACAAAAAAAGTTAGAAGACTTTACTGACACTGACAGTGTCAAAACGACATAAAATATAGGTTAAAACCGGGGCAAAACAAACGATAATAATATTACATTAAATTGTACTGAATGACTGGTGCGCGAGCATACCATAGTTGAGCCGCTTGATCCCACACATACTTAAAGCTTGCTTCATTTTGAATTGGAACAAACTTTTGCTCATATTGTGGTGCTTCTGGTGGACGGATTTAGAAGTTCTTGGCGCCCACGTATTGGGAATTTTGTCAGCTTCACGTATGATTTTTGACATTCCGCAAATCGACTGTACTTTGTAAACAATCAACATGGAAGCCGAAAGAAGGGAAAAAATTGTGCACAGTTATTTGGAAAATTCATTGTGGTCTGCATCTAGGCTAGCTAAACAGTTGAAGTTGCATAGAAATACCATTATCAAACAGTATAAGGAAACATTGACGACGATTCGGAAGCCTCAAGCCAATCGTCGGAGTGGAACTGTCGACCGGAAACTGCGTGGTAAGATTTTGAAGACGATTAAGAGGAATCCTAATCTGTCGGACCGTGATTTGGCCAGAAAATTCGGTGCTGCCCATAGTACCGTGAGGAGAACTCGACTCCGGGAAGGAATCAAGTCGTATCGAGCTAGCAAACAGCCAAATCGAACCATAAAACAAAATAGTGTGGTCAAAATTCGTGCTCGGAAACTAGGTGCTGGCCAAGTTCGACGGATGTCTTCTAATGGACGATGAAACCTATGTCAAAGCTGACTTCGGGCAAATCCCAGGTCAAACATTTTACTTGGCAACGGCTCGGGGGGATGTCCCAGCCAAATTTCAATTTGTTTTTGCCGACAAATTTGCAAGAAAAATTATGATTTGGCAGGGCATTTGCAGCTGTGGCAAAAAAAACGTTACAAATCAGACAATGACATAGGAACTATACCAAAAAGAGTGTCTCCAAAAACGAATTTTGCCGTTCATTCGATCCCACGACCAATGTTTTGGCCAGATTTGGCAAGCTGTCATTACAGCAAAGTCGTTCAAGAATGGTATGCAGAGAAAGGGGAATAATTGACGTGACGAATAATTTTATCCGTATTTTTTCTTAAAAGTATGAAGAAAACGCTACATTTGTATAAAAAACAACAAGGATCAGCCCCATGGTGTTGTTCGAGCCATTGATGTGGAACAAGGCAACCAAATTTCTAATGATCGACATTTTCAATCAAACAATTCAATCAACCATCAGACTTTTGAATCCGCAACTGCACGAGAGTCTGCTTAGATTGATCTTTATTAGGAACCAACGCCAAACACGCGAACACAAAATATAGACTCTTTTTGTCTTGATTTGTATTTGTTTTGTAGCCGACGAGATTACATCAATATCCCAAATGTATGCAATTATATCTTGCGATACGGATTTCGATATTTGAGCTTTTCTTCACCAAGCTTGTGTTCAAGTTTTGTATGCAAGCAGTTATTTTTGTAGCGTTTAGTTTCTCTACCATTCTGCGATTTCGGTTGAAGCGGTAAACTTTTTCTCATTATCAATCGAGCTCATCTTATATAAATTAGAAATTAATGCCAAGCACTCAAAATGTATCCTGAAGTAGTTGTCAATTTCTCAGACGAAACGACATAACATGGAATTTCACCCGAGCTTGCATGACACAAGATCAGAGCATACTAATTAAAGCTTCAAATCGTTTTATGGCACTTTTTGGCTTGCTGTCTAGCAATAACCTACCTCTAACATGCTACGTGTAGGACTGAAACGTTAGCTAGAATATCGCTTTATAGGACACTGCACTTAGCAGACAAAATAGGACACTGCTAGTTATCAATCAACATTTCAATGATATATAATTAAATACATGGCTATGAACATTCAAATAAATACGTAGATATATTTCCAATCAATTGGTGAAATAATATTACTAGGGGACGGGTAGAGCGTGATTTTTAAATCGATGCCCTTTCACGCAGCCCACCTGGGTTCGATTCCCAACCCCGCACATAGGGTCAGAAAATTTTTCTGGCCCGAAGAGGCGAATGACCTTAAGGTTAAAACCTCTATTATCGAAACAAAAAAAGAAACAATATTATTGATTGAAACTAAACAGACTGAGCTGTAATTGTTCAAAACCTGACCACATTTCTACTTGTAATTGTAACTTTCTTATTTGCACCCCTATATAGAAAAAAAGATATGTTCCACATCAAAAGATCTTGAATTCAATAATAAATAACTGAAATACAGGCAATTGTCTTTGTTCCAATTGTATCTGAAGCAAGCTTTAGTACAGGGTGTCCCACGAAAAATTTCGAATTTAATAATGCAATAATAAAAAAACGGTGTGATAGATTTCAATGATTACACATTTATTTGAAAGGTTGATTCATGGAATTTATTATGAATAATAATTTTGTACAAATAACTCCCACGGCTGGCTTGGCAGTAGCCAATCCGATCCACCCAATTTTTAAGTACATTTTCAATTATTTCTGGCCTTATGTCAACAACAGAAACTTGAATTTTCGTCCGTACTTCAATTGTTTCTGGATGGTTATCGTAACATTTACCTTTAACCGCTCCCCAAAGAAAATAATCCAGCGGCGTCAAATCGCAGCTTCTCGGAGGCCAATTCACATTACCATTTCTGCTGATTATTCGATTTTGAAAGAACATCGATTGTTTCGTTGGCTGTGTGGTGCCGTCCTGTTGAAACCAAGCATAAATGAATTTCATGAATCAACCTTTCAAATACATGTATAATCATTGAAATCTATCAAATCGTTTTTATATTATTGAATTTTTAATTTTTTTTTGGGGCACCCTGTATGTAGGGCTAAACAGACGAACGCAAGTGAACTTCGAATACATGTTTGGCAGCATCCATTATTATACACCAGAGAACAGAATGATTACGCGACAATGGACTAAAGGCTCAATACCTCAAAGGAGGCTCAATGGGTCGGAAAAATCCAAGCCAAGTTTGTATAAAAACCAAGTAACGAGACTTTGAAATGGAAACAGTTTTGAACCAAGTGGAAAAGATTTCTCTTTTTTGTTGCATCATTACTTCTAATGACGATTTGAAATCACCCTGTATTTCCAGTCCTTGAAGTATGATCTCGTTGAAATTGAATTTTGTACGGGATAATAACACCTTTCATTTGTATATATGTTCGTGAATTAGCTCAAGCAATATCTGAGAAATCGGTGTCAGTTCCATTCTGACATTTTCGATAATTTTGCCTTTCTCATATAAAAGGGCTATGCAATCGCTGTAAAAACCGACTTTTTAACCGAGGCCCAGAGGGCCGAATGTCATATACCATTCGACGAACTGAGCAAATGTGTGTGTGTGTGTGTGTGTGTGTGTGTGTGTGTGTGTGTGTGTGTGTGTGTGTGTGTGTGTGTGTGTGTGTGTGTGTGTGTGTGTGTGTGTGTGTGTGTGTGTGTGTGTGTGTGTGTGTGTGTGTGTGTGTGTGTGTGTGTGTGTGTGTGTGTGTGTGTGTGTGTGTGTGTCTGTGTGTGGGTGTGGGTGTGCATGTATGTTACAAAAATATGCACTCACTTTTCTCGGAAATGCTTGAACCTAGTTTCACAAACTAAGATTCAAATGAAAGGTCACATAGCATGTGATTGAATTTTATATGCAACAAATGAAAAAAATATGCACTCACTTTTTTCAGAGATGGCTGAACCGATTTTTACAAACTTAGATTCAAATGAAAGTGCCATAGCCTGCTATTGAATTTCATTTGGATCCGACTTCCGATTCTGGAGCTACATGATACTATGTGAAAATTAGCGAAAAAGTGTGCACTCAATTTTCTCTAAAACGACTCAACCGATTATCACAAATTAAGAAAAGTGTGATAAGTGGAAAATTACCAATTTCATTCGTATTTTTTCACGAACGAAAGTCAAAAACAGGTATAAAGCCCATAAAACTGTCTGATGAATTCTTCTAGTTTGTAGAGCTTGTAAGTTTGTGAGCATATAAACTTAATTCGGCACTACTTGTCCTTCCTTTTCCTGTTCCGGAAGCACCGAAAGTGGTGAAAAGAAACTCTAAAGATAGAACTCACTTCGATTTCTCAGCTATGCTTGAACCGATTTTCACAATTATTGGGTTATCAAATCGCCATTTAGATTGACAATATGTACAAAACCTAAAGAAAAGAAAACACAAAACGAACGATGCTTACTTTGTTCTATTTCGTACACGCTATGAAGAAATTTAAACGATTACTGGTGTCTGCTACTGGTGTGTGATATTGGTAAAAGACGGTGTTGCGGTTGATAAAAATTCGGAATAATAATAGTAATAATAATAATATTAATCCTCCTACATGTTTTATGCTGCTCATTCATGCTGTTTAGCTTGACTTACATATGCAGAAGTAACAGAAACGCACGTTCACTTCATTTGTTAGATTTCATTTAATTGGTTTAATCCAAATAGAGCATGAGATAGTAAGTTTAGGTTTAATTAGGTTCAAAACCAACCTCGGCTATTCCGGTCATCTGAATCTGCTTTCGGAAGAATTGGAAATGGTGATTAAAAACTGCAAAAAATACGACTGTTCTTATAAGTCAAGGTTTGTAGAAATGAGTTAAGCCATCTTCGAGAAAAATAATGAAATTTTTTTGCACACACAAATTTGCTTATCTCGACGAACTTCTTCGAATGGAATAAGGGTGTAAGAAGCTGTGTTCTTCTAACAACTTAGTTGCTAGCAGCTTAAATCAATATAAATATGAAACTGTTTTGCATTTGAAAATACTGCCATCTTTCTAATAAAAAAACAAACCGTGCTAAACTCGAAACGTCATGAAAAAGTGTGCCGTGCATAGTCCTTTAAGTGCTAAGAAACAATTGCTTAAAACAGTATTGAAAATCGTGTTTCACTTTGCTTCGAAACATCGCTTCATCATCAAGATGGTAAAACTCATACTACTGGAATAAGGCGAAAAGTCGCTTACACAAAAATATCGATATCTCCGTTAAAAATGAACGAAATTAAAAAAAAAAGTTTGAGGGAATTCTATATCTATATTTCATATTAAAAAAAAACGGTAAAAATACAATTGTTTCGAAATATGCAGGTAATTTTTGTATCCGTTTTTTGTCCCGGAAAGATTAAATCTTTCTGTGGTCGTTTACTGGGGGATGGACGTTATTCATATTGAGCTACTTCAACCAGGTGAATGTCATCACTGGAGATGTATACAGACAACTAATGATGCGTTAGAACAGATTATTGCAGGGAAAGTGATCGCTATTTAAAGATCGTTACGGCAATGTAAGAACCTATGTTTCGGAAAAAGTTTAAACATGTTTGGAAACACCGACATGGGACGTTCTGCCCTAACCGCCATATTCACCGGACGCTGCTCCTTCCGTTTATCATTTGTTACGATCCAATTAATTAATTCCTGTTATTTTCGGAATTATTGTAGCAGCTCGTTTGGAAGATCTCTGCAATGGCCCGAATAAAATGGTATAAATCGTATTCAAATCAATGCTTATTCAAGATCCATAGTTTATCACTCAGCACTTTCTCTGCTTATTGAACTGAAAATGTTCAGAAAATCACATTTCTAAAAAAACTTACAAGCTACAATACAATAGCTAACTATTTAGCTGTAGTAAATGTGGATAACAACTAGAAACGGTCATATCCCCTACAACTACAGTGACCATCATCGAAGGTCAGACCGCTATCACAAATAAATATTCCGACAGCACTGAAAACCACAATCTGCGGGTACTACGTCGGGCTGCATCGCCCGACTGCCAGTCAGTATCGGAGTTCACAGCCATCAAGCAATCTTCAATATCAAGTGCAACACCACTGGTGCGTATCGAAGCATGTTCCGGACTTTGAGTTGCACCACGCACTGGGTATTACAAATGGTAGCGAATCATCTTTCCGCTTGACGGGGGACTGTTTGGCTTGCACTCATTTATCGAGGTCATTTAGATACCGCTACCCATAGCAAACCCACATGGGATCTAGACAGTGTCTTTTCGATTAGAGAGACAAGCGACAAATGAGGAAATATAAATGCTGTACTCGACAGAAAAGAAAAGAACAACCGAACCACTTCATGCCCCTATTTATCACTGAATTACGCATCGTCGTACAACGGCAGTAGCAAGTTCCGCAAGACAAGCCCGCCCGGTTTCGATACGACTAATCTATTAGAGACTTTTACATTTCAACAAGTCGCAGTATAGAAACCGATACCGTAGTGACGATGTCGAATACGGCTAGAGCATACTGCATCTATAACTGGTAAATCAAACTTGCAACCGGTAGCACGCAACGGTATTACTTCCAATCAATTCAAGTAAAAAAAGTCGTTTCTGTCTTAATATATGATAAAACATTATTCACCTCTGCAAAAAAATAATTGTATTGGTTTGGAAGATGTTCATCCATCCTCTGGGAGAGTAAGGCAATTGATAAAATTAGTACCAAGTAAACATATTTGTGTTCATTTTTCATTCTTTGTTCTGTTGTCTTTAAAATTTTCATCTGTCATTATAAACAATGACCGGAGAAAGTGTTGGGTCATGTTGTCTGTGAAGTAGCAATAATTTATCACATTTGTTCACTATCAATGCAAGTATAACTCTCCCGTTAGTAAATATTCCACAAAGGCATAGCATGAATCTGCAGCACCGCAACAAATGCAAATTTTGCGTTAGTTTTTCTCCGTCCGAGTTCGAATAACTGTTGTTGCTGGGATAGGGTAATTTTAGGCGGTAGTGCATAGCTGTGTCTTGCTACGGAATACCATTTGAAAAATGAGGTTTTTGCTAATGGTTTAGCAGCAACTAGCAGCAGTAATGAAACCCACTAAACCGAAAAGTATCGCATTGTAGGATCAGTAACAAACACGTGCTGCACACGAAAGGAACATGTGCTTCACCCTGGAGGAAATCTGATAGCCAGTTGTAGATTTCCAGTTCAAAGAGGTGTAACGTTTAATTATTACTCATTAGGGGAACTCGCCGTTGATTTCAAGCATTCACGTTGATAGCAAAATAAATACTCGAGATAGCCTGGCAAGTGCCCATTGCTGCAGTTTTCCCATGTATGGCGCGATAGACATATATTCGCCTGCATTAACGCACTGAATTCGGTTCGATTATCCGTGGGTATAAAACCACATTAACATGTGAACCGAATTGACGTAGAGTAGTAGATGTTCGTCTAGATTACATGAGGTGTGTTAAAAATAACGCCGCTGTGCGTCAAACATCGTGTTGATTAATTGCTCTTAGTGTGCTGACATCCAGATCTCGACAGATCTCATTTTGAGGTAGATTGCTTCAAACAGAAACATGTATTTCGTTGGTAATTGCTGTCATTTGAATGAATGTTTGCCAATTTTTTCTACCATCTCTCTCTTAACATAATAGAGTCTAATATGTTTTGAGTCTCTGTTCCGTTTTTTGACTCTGATGGCCTCTTGAATCTCCTGTGTTTACAGTTAATCAGTCGACTGCAATTTGTCCGCATGAATATTGCTGAAAATGTTGTGGCGACCTATCGTCTACTGAATATCATAGTTTAAATGCAGTCGTTTCTTATGATAATTACTTAACTATAACTTGGCGAAACATATCCTTCTGAAAAAGACGGGTGGGTAATGTCAGAGACATAACTGAACATTGTGAATAAGAATGAAGCTGACATGCTTCTTCACACTTCGGAAAAAAAAATTAGTTGGAGCGAATTCTATACCTATTTATTATAAAAAGGTAAATAAGCATAATAAAAATACATTTAAGTCGAATCTTACTAAAATTTGTTCTATCTGAATCATATAGCAATGTATAAGTCATAAACTAAAAAAACAAAATTTCTAAGAATCAGCTCGGTTTTGGCTCCTTAAATTTGGAAACTCGAAATTCATAAAAAAATTTTAAAAAAAGAACAAAATCTCATGAGATTCATAGTAACTGATCGGACTCACTATCTCATAAAGTTATAGTTTATTGTTATGAATAGCCGAATTTTCACTTCTCGTATTGTCTATGGGAGTTATTTTATAAAATGATGCACAGTTGGAATTAGATATTGATCTGTAACTAAGAATGAACAATTTCGCTACAGACGAGGAAATCTATATAAGAGCATTAAGGTTATAAATCGAAAGGCTAAATTGCCCATTTTAAAAAAAACATGCATAAATATATCTCCCTCACATTAGTCAATAAAAAAAACTCAAGGTTTGTAACCATCCATAGTAAGTGTTTGCTTTACTAGCGAACAAAACTAGTCGTAAGCCCGAACCACTAAATCACTGAAAATATTCCGTATTCGGTTTTGTACGATACGCTTTATGCCATGGTTCGTCCAATTCATTTTTTTGAGAATTAAGTTCGCCTTATTTTAGCTCTGAATGTCACCATAATTCTTGTTCATACCAAACATTTTAGAAAACTTCAACTTTAAATTATTTTTTGATATCTTATAATACTGAAAATTTTATCATCAATTGCTGAACATATTTCCGATGGTATGAAGAAGAAATTATGTTGCTGTGTAAAAAACAACTAGAGACATTAACGATTAAGTTCTACTCATTCTTGTACAGGGTTAATTTTAGAAACGGCACCCCACAGTAAAATGAGTCGTATTAATGACAAAATAGTTGTACTAAATGTACTGAAATTTTAAATGTGAATTTTTCATGTATATGTGTGTGTATATAAAGGGTGATATTTTAAGAGGTATAGGATTTGTTAAAAAAAAAAACAATAAATTTGAGAAAATTGATACAATAACGTACTGAATTTGAGAAAATTGATTAAATCTTTATTGTAATCGATAGAACGATCAATAGAATCCAACATATATATCAGCCGGTATTTTATGAATAAATGCTTCAATTTTGGCTTCCAGTGCTGGTTTATTCTTGTAGACATGAGCCACAAGAAATAGTCTAAACGCGTTAAATCACAAGATCTAGGCTGCCAATTGACGGGCCCAAAACGTGAGATAAACTGTTCGCCGAAGGCTTCTCTCAATTTTGTCATTGTTTCGCGTGCCGTATGGGATGTGGTACCGTCTTGATGAAACCATATGTCAGGCATGTCCAATTCTTTCATTCCAATCGCCAATCATCACACGGTAGCGGTCGCCATTCACAGTATCGTTCCGCCCATCGTCGCCTTTGAAGAATTACAGTCCGATGATGCTACCGACCCATAATCCACACCGAACAGTGACTTTTTTGGGATGCATTGGTAGAGTTTGCAATGCTTCAAGCTGGCCTTCACTCTAGATGCAGCAATTATGCTTGTTGAGGTATCCATTGAATCAGAAATGAGTTTCGCCGCTGAAAAAAAAATTTTGATAAAAAAGTTGATCTTCCTCTTACTTTACTAGTGTTCATTCATGATTAAATTGTAGACCAAACGAAGATTCATGATTAAATTATTCAGGCGTGATCTGTCAAAAACATTGTTGCCAAAAAGATACTAGAAAAAAATTACCCTTTATGTATTATCGTTCCACGCTTTATTTTCTCGAAAATGGCTGAATTGATGTCAACAAGTTTAGATTCGTTTGAAAATTATTATTGCAGCCACGTACCCAGAGGGGGATTGTGTTCCAGGAAAAAACGTGCACGTTTTCTTATGAACAGTATTGATCCCAAACTTAGTTTTAATTTTTGTCTGATAATTTGGTTCTATTTTATCATTAAAAAGTGGGAATTTTTTGTCTCTTTTTAACAAAACTTGAACTTCTACTTTTGTAAAGAACCATTTTTTCACAGTTTAAACAGTGAGACAGACGATATGTTTACATTCAGGTGTTATAGCAAAAGTGTTTTTCAAACACCATTAATTTTAGGTCTGCCTAGCGATTAATGTTGACCTGTCAGGTCACGCTAGCATAAACTGCTACGCACTGATGAGTCAAGGACGAAACGTAAAATCAAGTCAAAGAAAATTATGATTTTGTGAAAAAAGTGATAGAAAATTTTATTTAAAAATATTTTTAAATCATTTTGAAAAATTATTTTTCGGTGTTTCCTCTGGAGATAGAACTGAAATAGAACCAAATTTGATACAAAACTTGAACAAAAAATAAAAATAGTAATTTTTTGCTGGTGCTTCTGGAATTGGAAACCAAGCTATTCGAAATCTCTTTATTTGGTCTTCTACAGAAATTGAAAATCGATAGGAATGATTTTCAGATTATAGGTTAGATTCTTTTGCGTTTTTTTACTTCGTCGCATTGAGCTAATCGTCCTTCAATTTCGGAACGGGAAGTCTTTGTACAGGACTACAGGAATGTTTGTGTGAATCTAAGCTTGTTAAAATCGATTCTGTCATCTCTGAGAAAATCTAGTGCACAAAAATGTTACGTACATACACACATACAGACATTTTTCGTACTCGAAGAACCGAGTCGAATGGAATATGAAATTCGGCCTGTCGGTTTTCAAAGTGATTGCAAAACCTTTCTGTATAAGAAAGGTAAGAAACATGATATTTGTGAGCATTTTTCCGCTACATTTTTATCAATAACATTTAGTTTTCTTACCCTCAAATTTTCATCTACAGATACTCATGAAAAAATCCTTTTCTGTTTCTATGAAATAAAGGAGATTGAATTTTTTCTAGTGTCATGGAGTGACCCTTAAGGTATATGACAGAAGTACTGAGGTTGGTTGAGATCGGTAATGAAGTAGCTCAATTGTCCTTGACTGTAGACTTCTTGTCCAGTTATTGTCTCAGCGAAAGATTTGCTGACGGTATTAACAGGTGGTTCGCTGATTTTCGTAGAAGACCAGTGATCTACGTAACCGACTTCCGTCTTGTTTGAAGGTCACATAAGAGGAAATTTATTTAACTAAGTGCAGGTGCAAGAAATGGGGCTTCTGGAGGAATATCATGCTCGCGTTTTTCTATTGCACTATCCTCCTCGTACACCGGTACTTCATGTTTCCACTTACTAGATAGTGTTGCTGTCAGTTGCGAATTTTATTGCTTCTGTTTCAAAGGTGTATTGCATATATATTGCATTATTACTTTTGTTCAGTGCAACAATTTTCTTTAGGTAATTCTTCTTCCGAAATACCATTTTTGTACAATTTACAGTTTTCGAGTTACCACGATTTGTAGAAAGTGCATGCAAAAAACGCGTACGCCCTTTTCAGAAATCAGTCTTGAGTAGAATTGGTCTCTTCATCTGTGCAAAACCAATGGTTTGCCATACTGAAAACGTGTTCGAAGTTTCATCTGAATTTGAGTATGTGAAGTATGATAACTTACTAATCATTTCTGGAATTGCTTCGGAGCAAAATATTCTTAAAACTTTGTATTATGTTTCGTCTTTGACTCAAGAGTGCGTAGCAGTTTATGTTGAACTGCTAGTGCGACCTGGCGGCTCAACATAAACCGCTAGATAGACGTAATGTTAGTTCTATTTGCAAACCACTTTTGCCATTACACAGATGTGTAATGTCTGAAGCGACGTCTCGGACGAAACAAGTTTCGGCTAGGTAGCTGTACAGAATTTGATAATTTCAAGGGGAAAAAGCTTAGTTTTTTACCCCCGAATTTATGCTAGGTGCACATATCCATTTTCTGCTCCGATTTGGATAATAATTGGATAATTTGTTATGCGCGGAAGGAGAGACCAATTCTACTTAAAACTAATTAAAAAAAATGGCAAGTGTATTTTTGCATACATTTTCTTCAAATCTTTGTAACTTGGAAATTGTTAATAGTGTAAAAATGGTGTCCTAGAAAAAGGGGCAGAAAATGGATTTGACACTTTTGAAACGATATGCACTGAAAAATAGTTGAATGCTTTTTCAATAATTAGAAAATTCTTGAAAAAAATTAATCGTGCAATCGCTTTTCAAACCTGTTATTGAAACCAATATGCGACGTTAACTCGATTATTGCGCTTAGATTTCATCGGACATCATCTCGAATAGTGTGTTCACTAGATATCATTTCTCATTTGCTCAAGGAGGTTTAAATTAAAATGCGAATCCTTGGAATGTGAGGTTGCTGTTTGGACCTGATATTAACGATATTTATATTCATTTTACTCATATATCGTACGAATTGTTATACTTCTGGACTTTGACAGAAGATCAGACAAAATTCATATACTATTATTATCCTTAGTCAGTGTCCTAATACTGTAATAAATTGTCTAAGCCCTTGTAATGCAAGGTAACCCTACTTGACAATAAACATAGAGCAATTGAATTATCCTGTTTCAATACACCAATATCGTTTATAATACCATTTATGCAAATGGTTGTAGTGATAATTTCAACCTGTATTCTTCAGTTGTCTAGCGATGAAATAAACCGCCAAATGCTGGAAACAAAGCGTACAAAAGGTCCCCTCCAACATCACGGTTCGTTTTTCTTTGTTCGACCTTCGCTTACCTGGCCTCAAAGGTCGTCGTGGTTGTACAACATATGTTGGCTCCAATGTCTGGCATGGAAGCATGGGAAACTGTTCACTTTCGGTGTTTTGTTAAACTCACTTCCGTCCGTGAGTGTACGTCATTACAGCATTTCATTGCATTGCAAGTATGGCAAGTGTACATATTTTCATTCTATCGAACGGATTGGGGCAAATTTTATCGGTACTTTGATATTTGATGAGTATTACACGTATTGTAGATTGTATTATATTAAAATATCATGAGTTATAAATGAGTAGATTATTTTTAGGTAGTTCAGAATTGTAGATGTGATGCTTTTAACAATAACTAATCATCGAACTAGATTAACTCACTCACTTTCTGAACTACTCAGTCACTGCACCTTAGCACTACAACAAACCCACTTCGGAAGTCATGAATTTGCTACGTTTTTTCGAATGCACCCCCTCAAACATCTGCACGTCTAGTAGTTTGTTTCTTTGGTGTTTCATTCTGTTTTCAACGCGATCCATTTGCATAGAGAAATAGCAAATAAATTTATTCGTACTCGGTTCTTCAACAACTTATTTCATAGTGGGCAATTAATATATGAAGAAATCACCATCAACTTGTGCAGGGTGTGTTTTCCCTTCGAAACCATACCGAAGAGGTTGCTCAGTTTGCGAAACAACGCGACCACCCGTGCGTTGAAAAACCGAAACACCTGTGGGTGGATGGGTGGTTAGGACGGTGCTGCTTATCGAGTACTGGTGCTTTAAAAGCGTGAATACCTTTCATGAAACTAAAATTAAATTTATTGCCGACGATCGATTGGTTTGTTGTTTCTTTTTCGTTGATGGATGTGTATTGTTGAATTTTTAAGAAATGTTAATTCATCGCCAAGCTAACGTGAGTATGTTTTCTTCTTCTTTACAGGTGAGTGATCAGAATTCGCTGGCAACAGATGATGTAAGTAGTTTAGGCTGGCTGTTTAGAGCTCAGTGGAGTGCTGGATCCATTGCAACAGATTTAAGTACGAATTATTTTTGGTATAGTTTATTTAAAGATTTGTGAAAAATTTTGATTTCGTGTGGGACAAGGAGACATTTAATATATCACTAACGGAGGATTAATTTTTGTTATTTCGCTTAATTTTACCCCGGTTCCAACTTCTTTAGTCATTCACCGGAATTCCTTAATAATTTTATTTATTTACATAACGCGGATTAATTGGGTTAAGAATCGTGACAGGGATAAGTATTTCATATCTGTTTCCTATATTGTGACCACATTCATTCACTAGCATATATTTATTTCAAGTTACTTTATACTTTTCTCATATAGAAAGAGTATGCAATCACTGTGAAGCCCGACTATTTAACCAAGGTCGGTAGAACTAAGTTTCAAGGCCTGGAAAGCTGAGTTTCAAAATGCACTTCATTTTCTCGAAACTGGCTAAACCGATTTTCACAAACTTAGATTCATAAGAATAGGTCGGGTTGCCCCGCAGAACGCTATTGATTTTTTTTCTCTGCGGATCCGGCTTCCGGCTTCGGAGTTACAGAGCGTAGCTCAAGAATGTATTTTTATACAGGACGATCGAAATCCATTGAACTAGTATTACTATTTTTCTATAGCACAAGTCTTGTTAGTTTTTGTCAATAAAATTTGATTGTGGGTATACTGGTTTCCAGTTCCCGGTTCGGGAAATACTGGAAATAGTGGCTAAAAATTCAAAAAGAAACTCATTACATTTTTTAAAGTCTTCATAAACTTGGATTGAAATGCGGTTTTTTACGCGACTTTTTTATGCGAATTTTCAGAGTTATGCGATTTTTTTATGCGAAGTTTCAGAGTTATGCGGTTTTTTATGCGAATTTTCAGAGTTATGCGGTTTTTTCCATTCTGCGGTTTTTTTATGCGAAGTTTCAAAGTTATGCGGTTTTTTTTATGCGAAGTTTCAGAGTCATGCGGTTTTTTATGCGAATTTTCAGAGTTCTGCGGTTTTTTATGCGGTACGTAAATTCGCATAAAAAATGACTTCAGTGTATCTTAAGAACCGGAAGTGACTACCATTTGATATTCGAACTTCTTTCAAAATTAGGTAGTAGCTTTCAAACGAGTCTAGACTTGTAGAAATCGGCTAAGAAATCTCTGTAAAAATTGAGCCGCTAAAAAATAACGCGTTTTGTCTGTTACGTCACTTATATCATTATATCTCCAGAACTGAAAGTGACAGCCATGTGATCTTCGAACTTGATCAACAATTCAATAGTAGATTTTAAATGGGCCTAAGCGTGTACAAATCAACTCAGCCATCTGTAAGAAAATTGAACGGTAAAAACCATGTATTTTGTCGGTTACGTCGCTTAATCGGAAGTGACAGTCATTTGAACTTCGCATGCGATTCATAATTCAATAATAGCTTTCAAACGGGCCTAAGTTTGTTTAAAATCGGCTCAGCCATTTCTGAGATCATAGATCCTAGAAAAATTTTGAGATTTCCGAAATCGCGAATTTTTTTGATGCCAAATGTCTTAGAAATGCGTGAAACGTCGAGATCTGGTGCAACCTAAAAAAAAATTTGCGTTTCCCATATGAAGAGACTATGCAATCACTCATATAGAAAGGCTATGCATTCACTGTGAAAGTTCGACAAACTGAGCAAATGAGATTCAAATGAAAGATCTAATGTTCCCTGCTATTGAATGTCATCCCGATCCGACTT
Organism: Malaya genurostris; assembly: GCF_030247185.1. NCBI lineage: Eukaryota > Metazoa > Arthropoda > Insecta > Diptera > Culicidae > Malaya > Malaya genurostris. The sequence goes on along the minus strand of NC_080571.1, from coordinate 94,566,955 downwards.
CCGGTTCCGGAGATATATGGTAATATGTGAAAATTAGTCTTATAGTTTTCTAAAGAAATCCAGAACATTTAATCAGGATCCTACTTCCGGTTCCGGAACACATTATTATCTTTTTTCCAAAACTCGGCTAACCCCCAATGATTTATCATTTTACTAAATCGCTTCTAAACGAAAGAAAGTTTTCACATTTACTACAGCCGATTTATTCTGAAAGGCGAAGAAAAAGATTTATTCCAAAATATTTTTGTAAAAATTGGATTAATTATTGATCGAAAAATTGTGATTTTCCAAAATATTTTGGATTCGTTTTACCAAAACATAGTATAACACACCTTGGATCTATTTTGGCAAGTTTTCAAACCGCCATATGGAATGACAATATGAACAACATCAATACGTGGAAGAAGAAAACACAAAACGAACGATGTGTGCTTTGTTCTATTTCGTACAAGCTATAAAGAAAACGAAACGGTTACGGATGTCTGCTACTAGTGTGTGATATTGGTTAAATACGATGAACAATGAACAGCTGATTTTGCGAATTTCACAGTAATGTTTATGATTTATGAATAATATGAGAAAGACATCATTACATAATAAAAATTAAAACAGTTTTTTTTAAAAAAAGAGAAAATTTTCTAAGAGTCGACTTGAAAAAAAAATTCGGGGTAACATCAGATCTCGACGTTTCGTGCATTTCTAAGACAAGACAAGAAAACCGGATAATTTTTAAAATTCGCGTACAAAAAACGTGTAACTTCGGAAATCCACGTAAAAAAACGCGTAACTACGGAAAGCCGTATTAAAAGACTTTGTTTTTGTTTATTTGCCTGTATTTATGAATTGAGATTTGTCTATTAGCTGGGAACTCCTTGCAGAGCTTTTGGTGTCAGGGAGTGTGGCAAAAAAAAAACTTCAGCAGACTATTCGAGAAAACAATTGAACAATATGAAACGGCCTCGTTTTTTCCCAGTTTCGGGCAAATTCTATACCTATATTGTATGTTCAAAAGAAATGGTCAAAATCGAATATAATAATAAAACAAACTGCTGACTACTTTCAAACAATATAAACACAATACACAATGAGATTTGATAATATTCAGGAAAAATACGATTGAATGGTAAATCCATTTTGAGAGATTCACAATAACAACCATTATTATCAATATTTTTACAATTTTTTTTATTTTTACAAAATTTGGCTAATCCATAAACGAAGAAAGGACCCTTCTCAAAAATCGCAAGTGGAAGATTGGAATATTCGGGCAATGTTTGAACTATGCAACCAAGATTACACAATTCAAATTTCACAAGGCTCCGAAAAGTAGTATATTTCCTATCAGCTAAAAGTAGTCAGTCGAAAGAAAATGTAAATAATATGATATAATTAGTACTCAAGTATGTCTCCAGCGGTAGGCATTAAATCTTAATTTTTTTATGATTCGATATACCGGAAAGTTAAAGCAAATATTTTCAAATGGAAGACTTTTTCCCAACATAAAATTACTGCCCGACGAGAGATGCATTCGGAGTGGCAATTCTAGAATATAATATTTTACGCTAAATATCTTATCGGGTGTCTCGGAGGAAATGGAGTGGCTCATTATTTGAAAGTTGCTGGTTACAATTTTTGTGCTGCGAATGATCATTTTAATTGGTTTCGTCTTCACCATACCATAGCAGGTCAAATAAAATTACTAATTTACGTATGGAGTTCAACTTGGACCAATTAACGAACAGTTTTCGATGTATCGCCAATGATCTTACGCGTAGTTTTTACGTTAATTCTGTATAGAATTTTTATTACGATCCAAGTGTAAATGGCAGATTCTCTTTGTTTCTTTCTTTTTCGATTATTACTACACTCATAGCAGAGAATAATAATTAAAAATAACATCTTTTAATTTGCGCTGAAGAAATTATTGACAAATACAGGAGTACCTTATGATCAAAAAAGAACCGGAATTTTCATTTTAAAATTCCCGCGCTTGTCCAATCGGTAAATTTTTATTCTCTCAACATTGGCAACACTTTTATACACATTCTGTCAAATTTTGACGCATATCGTACGATTAGTTTTTGTTTGGTGTCTATACAAAGAAGTTGAAAAATTTTTGTGTGGCGATTTTTTTTTTTGGCCTCCCAACAACATCTGTTGCTGAAGAAAACATTGAATCGGCGAAGCAAATCGTGTTGCAAAATCGTTCTGTACCGATTAGAAAGATTGCTGTGTTGTTGGACATCTCTTATGGATCAGCCGATGTTTTGGGTTTGAAACGCGTCGCTTCTCGGCTGGTGCCTCATGGATTTTACACCACGATAATGCGCCGGCTCACACAGCGTTGGTTGTGTCGCAGTTTTTGGCCAAAAACTCAACCAATATCATCAACCAAGCACCGTTCTCTCCAGATATGGCCCCGTGTGACTTTTTCCTCTTCCCTATACTCAAATTGCCATTGCGGGGAACGCGTTTTGAGACCATAGAGACCATAAAAGAGAATTCGCTGCGTGAACTAAAGGCCATACCTTCGGCGGCCTATAAAACTTGTATGGAAAATTGGATCAAGCGTTGGCATGCATGTATTGCAGCAGGAGGAGAGTACTTTGAAGGCGATAATAAAGAAATTTATTAAAAAATGAAATTTTGCGTTTTTTAATAAAATTCCGGTTCTTTTTTGATCATAAGGTATTCCGTAACAATTGAAAGATAATTTAAACAGCTACGATGTGTCATTTGCTCTTAGGTCGTTATGAAAATTCTACAATTCGATAGCCCCAGCATGGTTGCAAATATGTAGCAGAGAACAATTCAAAAGTGTCACGACAAAAGGGCCTAACTGCAAATGCCTTTTTTCCATTGTTTACTGTTTTTCCACGATTTACCGTATTGATTTTATATTTGGCACCTTACTCTTCGCAAAACTTTGCAGTTGAAACCACAAGCTTTCGATTTATAGTGGAAACTTTCAAAAAATTACAGTAATGGCTCCGTAATAATCAAAAGAGAAAGTAAACAAAGATAGACTCATGTGTAGTTAGGCCCTTTTGTCGTGGGACTATTGAATTGTTCTCTGCTACATATTTGCAGCCATGCTCCTCCTGCGCGGAACGCTTCTCACGATTCACGACTCATTCGAAACTAGCCACCGAACGAATGGTCTCATCAAACCCTCACCACGGTTTCATTCATAACAAATCCACCTCTCCGGTTTGCTGCTCCATGTCAAGTTGAGCCAACAGATTACAGCAGTGGGTGAGCCGAACAAAAAGAGAGACATATAAAGAGAGTACCACCAGAATTAGCTCTCACAAAAGGGTGAAAACACCAGAATAAGAGAGCTTCCATAAGAGTGGAAGGCTCAGCCGCGATCTGTACCGTGAATGGGATTTAGTTTTGCGTTAGATACCTTGTCGATCGGTGTGTTGATTCCCCGGGGGACGGAACGTTTCAAACCAACATTTTTTTGTCCGTTAATTCGTCTGCAGTGTCGCGATATCGTGATCTTGAAGTTGTTTTTTCGTTAATGTGTTGTATCTCATTCATCCTGTCGGCGGATGGCATTAAGTTGTGTGATCACCTCCGGTTTCGAAGTATGTTTTTTTTACTCGTTTGTCAAATTTGTCCATGAACCGAGATTCTCGGAAATGGAGCGGCGGGCACACGTTGTTCCCCGCGAATCGGGGAGCAAACACGTGAATTTGTTAAAGTTGCCTATCCAATTTCGTTCCAGCGTGGTGCTCGCTCGCTCGTGTTGTGGTTCTGGAGCCGAAAATTACCCAATGCTCCTTTTAAATCGGTGCCGACTGTGTTATTAACGTGTAATAACAGTGCTTGTTGCTTTTTGTTTTCGCAAGTGAAAACGCTAGTTTCGGCAATAGCGCAGGAGGCCCACCCGCAACCGGTGGCAATTCGCTGTTCCGCAAGTTTCCATCCAACGCGATGTGCAAAACCGTAAAACTAACGTGTCGAAAGCAAGAGCGATCGAATAAGTGCATTCAATTCGGGTGTGTTCATACTAAAAACATTGTCGTTTAGTGGTTGATTACGTTGAGTGCTTGGAAAAACAAAATGAAGATGGCGAAAAACGTTATTCTGAAAGGCACTGCCCATGGATTCGAACGGTGTGGGAAAATGATGAAACATTCATCACTCGGTGCATGCATATTGCAATCGAACAACCTTGGAACTGGAAATGAATCTTGATCATGGATCAAAACTTCGTGTGAAGATCGATGCTGCGTCTCACCGGGTTGGATGATAGGGCGGCTGTTTTCTTTTTCATCTGGAGCATAGTCACTAGTATGAAAGGAAAGCAATCATCCGGCAGATCTAATTAATTGGGGTTTTCTTTCTCGCGCGCGCAAGCAAGTCTTATGGGGATCGTGTGAGTTAGTCTTTCCCGACCGACTGGGTTGCCGCTGGGAAAGTTTTCGGTGGAAATTGTGTCTTGGGGCAAGCGGTCGTTACTGGTGACAAGGCTTGGTTAGAGCCGAAGAAATACGTGGGAATGTACGGGCTGCATTGTATTATAGGGTCGTTTGTTTCTCTTTGCTTTTGTATGATGATGTTTCCGTCACTTTCCAAATCTCACCGGAGCTCAAATTGTGCCGGAGCCGAAAGATTGTTTCCATTGTTGTTTGCCCACACATAAATGAAGAGATACTGCAGCAAATTAACTGTTTTCTATGCATTCGAGGTTGCATTTTGACGCTCACGTGCTTTCTATTTTCGTTATTCTATGCTATATTTGAACTAGCGGATTTAACCTTGCTTTATGTGAATTGTTTTCAGATGCATTTTTTCTGATCTGCTCCCGAGATTCAGTTACACGCAATCTGATCTTAAAAACTAATTACTGTTACTTTGATAGAAAGATCGTTTAAATGGGAATATTTTTTAATTTATCCTCTCTATAGAGCTCTTCCTAGGTTTGATCTCATAATGTATGAAACGCGAATCATAGGTAACCAGGTTAGTTTCACTTGAAACGAATCAAAAATTAGATTCGTCTGGATTTAAATTGCTCACGCTTCTTGATTTGAGCTCACTGCGGAATTTGATTGGTCAATATACCCTTTCTCGTTTAACGCTTGAACAGTCTATAATGCTCAATGGGGAAAAGCATTCATTATGATTTTCTAGACTTCTGAGACCTCGAACTGATCCAGCTTCCGGATCAGTTGTCTGGCTTAACCGACAGTGAAAATCTTACTGAACTACATCCCACCTGCTTAAGTTTAACTCAAACCTAATCTGAACCCACAATTCACAATAACGCAGAGTAAAACTCTTGATAATGAATTTATTTAAATTATGTTTTCCTGAATGAAATTGAAAAACATTGTTCTTGATCCAAATAGTGTCACGGAGCCGAATCGGAGAAAAACAGGATCTAATTTTTCGCCATGTCTTTTGGTAAATGTAAGGACTTATTTAATACTGTTTACCTTATTTTTAGTACTCATCGAGAGAAATAATGAATGGATGAGACCGTATAGAAAGATACCCTTCAAAAGGACATTTGACGACCCATCGTTTGATGAAGAGAGATTGATCGGTGAATGAGTATCGTTATAAATGTAGCTTGCGATTTGAGATTACAAATCAGGCTCAGAGTTGATCATACACATTGTATGTTGCCTTCCACATTGCAATACTCGATAATTCCACGGATTGAAGAAGGCCTTCCGGGGAACATCTTTTCTCAAACTTTCATTATTGTGTTTTTTGTTCACCTATCTTTTTTTCAATAATTTTCTAGATGCGCATTAACGCGTAGTGTATAGTGGATTGTCAACTGGAAGTTTTTCCGAGTTTGTGAAACTGAATATTGAATGAAGAAACGAATTTTTAGCAAGCCTATTTGCCTTTATTTCTTTTGCTCGAACAATGATTTTTAATTAGTGTGATTCGAAATTTCGAAATTATTGAATCCGCTTCCGCTTCTAGTGGTGCTTGTAATTTAAATAACATTTTCTTCGTTGAGTTAATTTTAGATAAATGGAATGGAAATTATTCAGATTGAACTTACAAAAGTGTGCTTCTAGATCTACGTCACTAATTCGGTAACAATCCCGGAAGCGAAAGTATATGCAATGATGTTCCGAACAAAATTGAGTGGATAGGAAAAAGTGCGATTTGTTGGTTATATCACTTATACTATTATATCTCCGAAACCGGGAGCTTCAGTGAATCGATTTTTTATCAGGTGTACAACTTTGCTTCCACCGTTTTTTTCCAAAATTAAAAGCTTTATTTCGAAAAAGTGCTTACAGATGTATTATTCAAAGTATTGTTCGTTGCTAGCGACAGTTTTATCCCATCTTTCCGGCAATTTTCGGATCCCGGCTCCTAAAAAGAAGTCCTCTTTTGCCACTATCCATGAAGCAATCCATTTTTTCTACTCTTCGAAGTATTGAATATGTTGATCTGCCAGGCCGTGTGCCACCGAACGGAATAGGTGGAAGTCAGAAGGGGCGACATCTGAGGAATACGGCGGGTGGGGTAAGACTTCCCATTTCAGCGTTTCCAGGTACTTTTTGACCACTTTTGCGACGTGAGGCCGAGCATTGTCGTGCTGGAAGATGACTTAGTCATGTCGCTCTTGATATTGTGGCCGCTTTCCTTTTAGAGCGCGACTAAGGCGCATCAGTTGCGTTCGGTAGCGATCTCCTGTGATGGTTTCACCCGGTTTTAAGAGTTCGTAGTAAATCACACCGAGCTGATCCCACCAAATACAAATCATAACCTTGGGGCCGTGAATATTTGGTTTTGCCTCCGACGAGGTAGTACGCCCGGACTTTCCCCATGATTTTCTGCGTTTAGGATTATCGTATCGAACCCACTTTTCATTACCGGTTACGATTCGATGTAAAAACCCCTTACGATTTTGTCTTTGAAGCAGTTGCTCACATACACTCGATGTCCCTCGGTTTCAACTCGTACGGCACCCAGTTTCCTTCTCTCTGAATTATGCCCAGGGCCTTGAGACGTTTTGAAATAGCTTGCTGACTTTCGGCAAGCTCTTTTGGGTTTTGCACGAATCTTTTCAAGACATCGAAATCACCATTTTTAAAACGTAGAAACCACACCCGACACGTTCTTTTACTCAGAGCAGCATCACCGTAAGTTTCTGAGAGCATTCGATGCGCTTCAGTTGCATTTTTTTTCGAATTGTAACAGAAAAGTAAAACTTCCCGCAAATGGCGAGAATTGGGCTCATAAACAGACATTTTCGAGCTTGAATAATACGGAAACAAGAACAACTGTCACTGAAACGGCGATGACAATTCGTTAGGTACTGTACACACTCACTTCAAAGGCATTATCATCTATGTATTTTGACCAGCCTCAGCCGGTACAGCCATCTATCGGAAAACGGTGAAAGCAAAGTTGTACACCTGCGTATCTGGTTGGGAAATAGTACCGATACCGTTCAGTGCACTGTCAAACACCCGGTACAAGTTGCTCTAAAGCAAGGATTCTGATGCTTGAAGCTAGCTCTTTACGTAAAATTTCAGTGTAGTGAAAATGCTCGAAATTCACAAACAAAGCCTTGCATATAAATTCGCTTGAGAAGATTTTTGAGCTTTAATTCGCAAAAGCAGCAAGAGTTTGAAAAAAATCTTATGACTTATCTCTATCAGTGTCAATATGAATTTTTTAAAATAAAAAAGCGTAGGTTTTAGCGATAGATGTTAGGTTTCTTAACAATTGTTGTGATGCGTAGGTCATTTTACAGTACTTGCTCCAACATTTTCAATTTTCAAAATTGACCAATGCTCAAAACCAAGTCAGTATTAGTACAGGTACAGTAAGGTTGTTTTTTTAAATAGCTCACTGGAAAGCTAAAGGAACAGACGCACATTTCATGTATTGAACAAATTTTTTGTATCTTTATTAGTATAGTATAGCATGTTGAAAAAAGGCTTTTTTTGGTGAAGACGGAAAAAAAATTATTTTTCGAAAATAAATTCATTTTTTTTTCATAAATACGTATATTTCAATATGCAATATGCATATTTTTTTCTTCGCTGTGGCATCCACAATACATAGTACTTTTAACCTAATACATTTCGAATATCATATTAGTATTTTAGTATTCATTAGTAAATCTAAACACTGTTTTCATCAAGCGATTTGCTATTATAAATTACATTAAATAAAATACATTCATTTTGTACATGATCTTACAACTATTTCAAGTTTGTTTGTCAGTTCATCACTTTTACTTAATATAAGATAGCTGGCTATTGCTTGAACTCATGGAAGAGAAAACAGTCTAACATAAAATAAAGTTTAATTTGGAACTCCAATGGACTTAATGAAATGATAAAAAAGTTTCATGAAAGGAAGGTCACGACAAGCAAGAATGTCGCGAACTGGGACATTGGATAGTCTACCTTGGATACGCAAGGAATTTATTAGTTGAGATCTAACATCACGATACTCCACGCATGTCCAAACGACATGATCAATATCGCGATAACCTTCGCCACTAGCACAATGATTAGTCGCGGAAAGTCCAATTCGAAGGAGATGTGCATCTAACGTGTAGTGATTGGACATGAGTCTGGAAATCACACGAATGAAATCCCTACACACATCCAGTCCCCTGAACCATGCCGATATTTTAGGAATAATTGAGTGCATTCACCGACCCAGATCATCTTAATCCCAAGAAGCTCTCCAGCTGGCAAGTGTTCTTTGGTGGGACGCGCTATAGAATTCGTTGAAAGCAATCGGTCTCTCATAAATTTCACCCTCAATAGCACGTTTGGCTAAACTATCGGTTCTTTCATTGCCTGGAATGGAGCGTTGTGATTTGATAATTATGAAAATAAAATTTTATTTCGATCCGACCTCTGGTTCCGGAATTACAGGGTAATATGCCCAAAAAATGATCGTTTTTCACAAACTTAGATTCAAACGAAAGGTCTATGGTCTCATAGCTCGCTATTGAATTTTATCTTTAATTGACTTTCGGTTCCGAAATTGCAAGGCAATATGTGCAAATCTATGAGAAAATGTGCACTCAATTTTCTCGGAAATTTCTTAACCGATTTTTACAAACTAAGATGCAAATGAAAAGTCTTAAGATTATTTGAAAAGTCCCCGAAAAGTTCCAGATTCGATATAACAGGGCGATAAGTGAAAAAATTTTAATTTCATGAGTATTTTTTCAAAAGTGATGACGAAACGAGGTGCAAATTTTTATAAAACTTACTTGTAAATCCATCTAGTTGGCAAACTTTGTTAGTTAGTGAATAAATAAATCTACTTTAGGACTACTAGTCCCCGGTTTCCGCTCCCGAACGCACCGTAATAGCGAATAAAAGCTCATAAAACGGAACTCATATCTATTTCTTAGCAACGGTTCAACAGATTTTTACTAATTATGATTCAAATTAAAGCTCTTAGTGTCTTAAAAGATACTGTGCAATTACATCCGAAATTTATAGGGCGATTAGTATCAAAACTTTTAAACTTTCATACAAAATGATGCAATACCGGTACGTGCTGGTACGGAAGAACAAAATACCATCGCCTAGCACACGCCTGCTTTGTTCAATTTTGTATAGCTTGCTGCCACTTTTCAAGCTATATTAAGTATCAAGAGTAAACCAAGTTAACTTGTGTTGGTAATTTGTGTATTACGTACATTTTATTTGGTACGTATGTCATAGATCTATGTATTCATATATTCAGTGCAATCAATTCATCAAAGTGGCTTGCACTATTGAGTTTTAAACAATCTTTTTTAAAAATAATTTATTCTCAAATGAATGTTAAGCCTGACTTTTTGCATGAAATATCAGTTTTGATCATTTTTTAACCAACGTTTGATGGAAAATTGCTTACATTTTATAAATGTAGATTTTATTTCTCTAAGAAAAAGTTAGCAACACTGCTTCAATGCATTTGTATTAGATTGCGTTACACAAAATAAACAAAACTAAATATTTGCTGTTACAAAAGCAGTTTTTTCTGAAAAATGAATAGTTTTACGACAACATTCCATATCATTTGCCTTTCGTGTGTTAAATAAAGGTTCCTTTTTTGTGGGTTTACTTATAGAAGGTACGTAAATCTTTATATCGCAATAATTTCTGCACAAGGAAATACATATAGGAATGTGTTTGTTGCTAATCAGATGTAAAGTGGAAGTAAGCTGAAACTGAAATAATTTTTCTCGAACAGTTTTAAGGAAATCGGAAGAGTTTTAGACTAAGATTTTCTTGCATGGCAATTTTAGGCAGAATTAACTGATTGGTTGATTTTTCTATAATATGGAAGATTTATTGATTAAAATCAGAAAAAGACATTACTCATACGCTTGCAAAGAGTCTTGCTCCTTAACTTGACATAACTGTTTACAAATTGAAAAGGTTATGGTAGTTTATACCCGAAGAAAGATTTCAATTTTAATCAAGTTTGAAAAAAAATCTTGATAAAATCTTCTAGTGATGTTTTTGAAAACATAAGTAATATGTGAAAGGAATTCTTGTTACTCCACTAGGTGGTTTAAAAAGGTTTTAATTCATGTTTCCCCTAAATTTTACGGGTTTCAGTGAAATTGATCGATAAACAGTAATAGCTCATGGCCTTCATTTAAGGATTATTGGTGACGTCGGTAATGAATGACGAACAAGTCAGTATAATTTTGACAGAAGGGTGTTCAGAAAAACGTTACCGACAATTCAGCAATGTTTGAAAGTCAGTAAAATGTTACCGATATCCGTGAATATTATTTGGTGTGTATGAATTTATCTTCGTTCGTTTCACCGTTCGAACTTCAAACTACCTTAGCTACCTTAGTAACTATAGAATATGCATCGCCTGCTACTTATTGTTGGTTTCTCAGGTGAGCAACGGATTTTGACGAATAAAAAATGACTTGTTGAGAAATTGATCTATTTTAACATAACTTTATTTTTTTGCACATAGTTTGTTAAAATTTTTATTCTTCCAATTTATTATTACAGGGTGGCAAGTGACCGAGAAAATCGGGAAAACCGGGAAAAAGTCGGGAACATGGTTTCACCAGGGAAAACTGGGAAAAGTCGGGAATTTCAGTGAAAAACCGGGAAATATATTACTAACTGAAATATGAGTAATAGTTGTTAGCATCATGATTTTTTTTCAACAAGTGAAAGTAAACAACAGTAAAAGTGTTGATACAACTTATTGTCCCATACAGTTTTTATATTGAACATGCCATTGGAAATTGGACCAACACCCCATGTTTCGTCCAACGATTTTTAAGAGCTTGCAAGCAGTTTTAAATCAATCAGGAAGCATCAGAGTTTTTCTAGTTGTTATCAACAACACCACAATGAAAGCTCATTTTGAAAAATAAGATTGCTTCTGTTGGATTTTTATTAAGGTTTGGAATAAGTATTCAAAGGTAACAGGGAAAAATTTTAATAAAATTATTAAACATTTTTAAGAGTCATCATTTTTTTAAAGTTTGCTAATGATTGCCCTTGTTTCATCATAATTTGTCTCAGTAATGTCATCTTGAGACAATATTTGTGTTATGTTCATATTTCTGTAAGATGTCAATAGGACACACAAAATTGGAAAGAGTTGTCGACTTTGATCTTATCCACCGTTTGCAGGGAGTTCTTCGAGATCTGAAACTGGTTTCTGAGGACCAGTATAGAATCTAAAAAGATTTAAAATATGGATTGATTAATTCAGTGAATCTATGTTGAATTTTCTCAACTATTCACAAGAACGTTGATATTGATGTAGATGAAGGAGAATTGTATTTAGTTTGAGCTTTGGGAACGTCAATAATGCAATGATTTTAATTATGTATGGCTGTATCTGTATTTCCCAAAACAATTTTTAGGTTTACATTCGACCTGAGATCTGTATCATAGTTGATTAGTTCCACGGTGGTTGAATATATAACTAATTGAACTAATCATTGATAAATTTGAAAACCTGAATGTCAGCTCACTTCAAATGTTACATTGATTTGTTAGAATCAGATCAATTGTAGAAGGAGTTCTCATAGAAGATAAATTAGGGAAGCTATTGGAAATAAAACTGGCTAAAAACCAGCGGAGAGTGCATGAAAAACTCATACTTTCTGATTATTTTTCTGATTACTCCACGAGAGATGTCTAGCATTTGGAATTCTTTTAGATAAAAATATGTCGATATCTCGTGCGTTTTTACAGCTATTATTTGCCTGTCAACGCATTGAAATCGTAAACATGCTGCATTTCAAAAAATGGGAAGATATGACATTAACAGATACATTAAAAAAATGATGTTGTAGAAGAGCAAGTCGTGGCAGCCGAACGGCTTTGCTAAATCTCAGGTATATGTCCATCTAATGATTTTAAATTCAATTTTGTTACAAGACAATTTACGATTTTTAGACGAGGAACGATAAGATATTTCCCTTGAAAAAGACCATAACCAGTGGTCGAAACGTCGGGCAGTATATAACAGCCGTTCTTATTTAACAGACCGCTAAATCCAAAACCATAATTATTGCAAAATACTACAATTTAAATAGCGTATGTCCATATGACAATTTGTTGTTCGCTGTGCCATCATCGCGTTTTTAATTTTTCCGTCGAACTGATATTTCCACTTTCACTTCCGGAAGGAACGAAGAAAACTCTATTAAAAGTGCTTTGAAATTACAGGCATAGACTGTTGTTGGTTTTTCAGAGTGGCAAGTTTCCATGTTAGGGATTGTGGTTCCTTATTTATTTATTTTCCATATTGATTTATTTTCAATTATACACGGAACGACCGAAATTAGCTCTGCGCCTAATTCGTATTACTGTTTTTGAATTAGTTGATTTTAACAACAAAATTTCCAAAATAACTATAAAATTAGTTAAAATTGAGAATTTACTTTGCTGAAAAAACTCTTATTTTTAGAGAATGTGTTTAGTTGGTGAATATCCTCGACACAAACCAGTAATATTTCAATCCAACACGAAATTCTCATTGACAACTAATTTTGTTATTAAAATCAGAAAATGTGTTTCTATTTATCTATCACCATCATTACTGAAGGACAGCACAAAGAAAACAAAACTGAAATGGGTATTATTAACAAGTTTATTAGCCAAAAACTCATGAGAAGTGTCAAAGCAAAACAATCCATTAAAAAACTAAAAAGCACAGTCTTATTGAAACTGCTTGAAAATTGTTTTGATGTTTTTCGCATGTGTTCGATATATCTTTATTTAAATTTCTAAACCGATATGTAAAAATGTCGTAAACTGTTAGTGGAAATCGTATTTATTCAGAAATTGTGCGCACTTGAAGCGATTGTGCGTAATAATGTTTTTACGCGGAACAGAGAAGTGAATTTCGAATGTTTCACTCTAATTGTGATGAAGTTTTTTTTGTATCTTCAAACCTTCCGAGCTGCGCCGTCCGGTGTACTACTTGTATTCGGTTTTTGTTTTCCAAGTGCTTAAAGTTTTCAGTGAGAATGAAGAAAACAGTGATTTAGAAGAAAAAAAAATCAAAAAGATGTTTATGTTTCGTTTATGTCTTTTTCTCCAATACAACATCGTATTTATACCTGCCAATATAGAAAAGACAACCGCGTCTGAAAATTTTTCGGCAGTAGTGTGCCATCTAGTGGCTAGTAGTCATTACGGTGTTACCGTGACAGGGCGCCATATAGCTGCGGTGTTTCGGTGACAGGGCGCCATATAGCTGCAGATTGCAGAAGCCAATTCAACCATTCATATTGGTTGAAAACAACATTTTATTTCTTTAATTCAACTAAAAAACTAGTTGAATGGAAATGAAATGTGCCTTAGCTAAGAAATGACAGCACGTTTAATTTGTGAATTCAACTAAAAAAATAGTCATTTCAACAAATATTTTATTATTATTAAGGGAATGAGAATAAAAAATCTAAATTAGCAAAAGTAAGATTTTTTTAGTTGTCTCAAAAAATAACTAACTAAAATCAGCAAATCAACTAAATTTTTCGCGAAAATGCTGATTTCGGTCGTTCCGTGTATATATATATATATTACAAAAAATAATAAAAACGGTCATGTGCGCTCGGAAGAAATCGATTACGTGCATACAAAACCCCAAGATGACTAGAAAATGGCTCTATGCTATTTATGCATCGAGATACACGAAAAGTACCTCAATCCTTAATTAGTGAGCCTATGTTAATGTTCTTTTTTGGTCATGGGATATCTGTTTAAAGCTTGAATTAAAGGCTTTTTGCCTGCATTGTATCTATTAGAGAGTTTCATACCAAGTGTACTAATTAGCAAATTACATTTCCGTTTTTGATATTCAGAAATTCTCAACACAACATTATTCAATACAATAATAGTAACTTTATTAGGACCTGGACGGCATCAGTAAGTGCTCTTTTTGTTTCGTCTTCAATTTGTCAGTTTCTAGTAATTCATTCGACTCACTAGAAGGCTGTAAAATTTGATTCTACTAGAGTAACACGTCTATTGATAGTATCGATGCGTAACGAGTTAACTGTCATCCTGTGCGGATCAACTGTTATATACACCTGTTTAAACTACTGCATGTTAGCAGGTAGTTCCAGTAGTCTTGCATGAAAAATGCCTTTTATCGTCTATTTTTTTATTATAAGTGAAACAAATTTCAGTAGAAATGCTGAATAAATTAACTTGTATGAAAAATAATTAGAATTCCATTTACCTGCCGAAGCACAATTTACCAAACTTCATCCGTCTTGGGTCTCTCGCTAAACTGAGCAGAAGCAATATTACCCACGGTAGCACAAAAAGTATTTGTTATATCTGCATACGACTGCTACTATTTGCCTTCTTTCCCAAGAAAGTCACGAACTGAAAGCCCATTGTCTGCATGAAACCCGGAGAAATTGGTAACGGTGGCTTATTGCCGCAAGCTCCAAGTTTTATCCGTCGCAACCAATGAGCGGTTTACTCGTCATAACAAACTTCCCTACGCTTAAGCGGTGAAAAGTACAAACAGCCACGTCGTAACAACGCGGTCGAGCGGAACTATTTGGGGGAGGGGAGTTCGTTCGGGTTTGTTTTACCCGCACCACCAGTTTTATCCGCTTTGCATCATCTAACGGCGGGCAACCAGCAGCGGAAATAATCAGAAAAGTTTGTGGTCATTTCCGCTGAAACTGAACGAACTTTTTAGTAGTAGACTTACGTCAACTCATTTCAGTTGCATGCGCAAAGTTAACATTTTTTTGGGTTCGGTTTTTACACCTCCTTCGTCGTTGTGAAATTTTTATTCACGGTATTGAGGGTGGCATATTTTTGAATATTTTCGATTTGTTCAAGGTTGCAGATACTTTACTAAACCCTGATTATTCGGGATTCAGAGTACAACTAGAGCAACCATCAGTCATAACGATCTCGTGCCGAATTGACAGCTGTTATCGATGTTGATTCCTAGTCGATATCTTCTACTATGTAGATTGGGAAAATGTTTCGATCCACGAGATATTACAGGGTATTGCACATAGCGTACACCACGGGTAGCATATGTTCACTGTATGCAAACACGAACAAGTCAACACAAGTATTGATTGACAACTCGTTCAGCTAGCCACTCTTCGCAATTAGCAGTTTGTCACCAAAGGATTGATTAATTGATCGCATTATCGGAATGAGCACCCCCGAACGATGACTAATGTTTTGCAAAGCATTGCTCGCAATGTGTGGTACTACTATAATTTGTTTCTATTTGGTTGGTCGTAAGCGATATTTCATTTTAAAAAGAAGTACTCATTGCTTTAATTGCTTAGACGTAATCGTAGAGCACATTATACAAAAACAGTAGTTTCATAACCTAAAATAGTCGGCCCTTTCCGATGCCTAATCTATGACGAAGAACTGTTACAAAACTTATGTTTTATTTGGTTTGCCTTTCGAGAATGCAAAAGCATTCAGCTGTACGAAATACGCGCAACTATTCAAATGTCAGTCCCGCCAACCGCCGCACACACAGCCGGGATCAATTTGAATCGATTATCATTAATTAGAAAGATTTTCTGCATTTGCTTTTTCGTGCTTCATTTCCATACGCCCAAGCCAGCCGGGAGCGACCGAAGCTTAGAAATGCGCGAGAGGAAATGTGAAGCACGGTTTGCCTCCCAGAAAGACCATTAAATGCCTTCCAACAGACGGACTTTTCGTTCGCAACTGGGACGACTGTAGGACGGATGCAATGTGGTGTGTTCAAATTGCGACCGAGTCGGTGAAGTGGTGTGGAGAAAAAACGTGACGGCACATACTACTAGGCCCAGAACTCTGCATGCTGACCGCCCCGCTTTGACAGTCACTAGCTAGGTCCGAGAATTGTAAGCCGCTTGTTTTCTCGAGGCTGAACTGACCAATCAGAGTATGAAAATGCCACGATAATTGACCCTGTTTCAACAGTTTTATTTTCATCTATCGCCTAACCTACACCACAGTCTGGTACACCACAGTCTCCCGGTCTATTCCAGTTATAGTTCTCAAAAGTACCTTTCATTTCCTTTTCGGGTATCGTTAACTGGGCCCAATCCGAAGGGGGAAAAGGTAGTCTTCTTGTATCGCGATGAGATCTGATATTTAAATCGTTTCAAATAACTCGACAGGGGAGCGATGCTTGATTGATGCATCTACTTCGATTCCGGTTATCAAACTAAAGTGAGATGAGTAATCAAAAATCAAAAAGTTTTGATATGTTAATTCCTTAAAGTTTGCCATCGAATTGATTGAGTTTTTTTTGTCATATGTCGACCCTAATGATTCAATTTTTGTGATTTTAATATCGAAAATCCCCAATCATGTTTCGGTGAGTGATCATTTTTAACTTTTAAGATTTGGGTCTTCTGAGCTAGGTTATATTTTTGTTAGATTGAAAATAGAATTAAAGTGAATCCTGCGAATCTACTGCTCTTCAATTGAGTTACTCTGATATGTAAAATCCTTACATTTTCTGTACTGTCAGTGAAATCGTAATTTGCTCCTGCCTACTGTGTAACCTAACATTGCATCAGAACTAGTAGACCAGGGCATATTCGAAAAGTAAGGACCGTTTTGTCATAGAAAATAATTATTTGAAATAGTTTTGATTAACACATTTAGTTTACTAAAAGTCTATTTCACTTTTCTACACAATCGCCGGTCACTCCCGGCATTTTTCGTGTCGCTGCACCAGTTTTTTTTAACCTTTTTGCATAGAACTTCACCACTTACAAGTTAATCCAGCTTGAAACTGTAGTGCGGCCTAATGTGAGGAACGTCGTCAGCTAGTTGAGGAAATCGTCAACCGATGATCAGATTGCAGTTTTTGATCCCCCAAAGAAAATTATTTTATTATTGCTCATACCTTTTTTGAAATCACGACCCCAACATTTCCTTCAATCATTACAGTAAGTTCATAGACTGGACTTAACTCTGGCTGAAGATTTATTCGCACGCAAAAATTCTATTACAACCCGAACTAATCAGCTTTCGGGAGCGCGGATTATCGCGGTCATTGTTTATTGTACGCTCTGATAGGCAAATGACTACTAGATCAATGCAACAACAGAAATAGCAGTACGAATAGTGAACGTACACAAATTCACAAGTTCCATCGTGTTACAACCAATCGATTTTGAAATATAAACCGACGGCCCTTAATATCATTTAGTTTTTCTTTCAGCTTGCTTTCGTTTTTTTGAGTCTCACTATGTCCGTATTCTTTTGAAAATTCAAGGCACTAAAACCCAGATATGTTAAGAAAATCTGTATAATTATTGTTAGATAAATTTTACCATATAACTGATTTGTATGGTGGCAAAAAGTAAAAGTTTCAACAATTCAGCTAAAGTTTGGTCGACTTCAAAAGATGTTCCTACTGGCGTTGACATTATATTCCTACATGTGTTTCTAATACAAGAAATATAATCTGGTGCATACCATCTTCAGGATACTGAGCTTTGAAACAGTAAGTTCTATGTTGAATGTTAGTGCGGGTGCTGGTGTCTACTGTTGTGAAATAAAATCAAACCAATCTTATTCACTGGGTGAGTACTGCATTGTATTTCAAGCGGAAATCTGTGTGGTATACAATAGGCACTTCAGCAGAGAATCGGTGGCAAACGAATTTATTCCTATTTCGACAGTCAGACAGCAGTTTACTTCTTATGAATACACAAGACTCGATCAGCATTTTTTCGAAGGTTTCGAACTTATCTACAAATAACTAGGGGAGTATGTCACTTGAGCCAAATCGTTCAGATCCCGTATCCCAATGATTCGTTTAGGGAAGAACAATTCCGAGACAGTTTTGTTATGAATCTAACTTTTGTAATTTATTGCACAAGATCGACTGTCTGTTCCACTTTAATCGAGACTCCTTTATCGGATATTTGACAGAGCACTGAACGAAATTGGTACTGTTTCCCAACCAGGTACGCTTCACTCGAATCCAATTCCCAAAAAAATTGACCACTTTACAACGCACCTCTTCGATTTGTTCGTCTTTCTCTAAAGAAAGGAAATAGATTTGCAATAAAAACCGACTTTTGATTGAAACCCCGGAAACTTCTGGTGTTTCTTTACCGGTCAATTTACTAGAAGATTGCTAAATCGATTTTAACAATTTTTGGTTTGTTTTAAAGTCTCTATTGGGTCATCGATTATTTTACGGTCATAAAAGACGTAACCGCAAGTGACAAATCGCATTTTTTCTAATCAAGTTTAGACTTGTTTGAAAGCTACTATTGGTTATAATTGACCAAGTTCAAA
The DNA here is from genome assembly GCF_030247185.1 of Malaya genurostris. Classification (NCBI taxonomy): domain Eukaryota; kingdom Metazoa; phylum Arthropoda; class Insecta; order Diptera; family Culicidae; genus Malaya; species Malaya genurostris. The sequence goes on along the minus strand of NC_080571.1, from coordinate 94,548,200 downwards.
GATCAAATAGCTGACATTTCCGGTTCCAGAGATATTTTATAAGTGTCATGATTGACTTATATCACTTTGTTCTATCCGCTCGATTTTCACGGAGAAGTTGTAACCGATTTTAGCAATTCTAATCTAGTTTAAGAGCTACTATTGTGTCTTTGATCAAGTTTAGCTTGGCGAAAACTTCTGTATAAAGGGTGCGTCAGTTGGATGAATTATACTTCAACATTGAACAACTCCGCCATTCTTGCATAACATTGATCAAGATTTCGGGATTTATCGCACCATTTTCAGATCTTGTATTAGCTATAAGTTCGTCATTTTTCTTCGGTTTTGCGGAATAGACTTTGATTTTTCAATAACCCCACCACCATTAAACTACAAATTGTCTTTTTTTAGACGGCGTATATCTGGCATATTGTTTAATACAGGCACACACAGTTTTCAACGATCAATTGAACGATCATTTTCAATGTAGAGCGAATTGGCACTGAATGACGTTTCAGAATGGTCTGTCATAATCGGATGGAAAATGGCGGAGCTATGCAATGTTAAAATAAGATTCATCAAGATGGCGCACATAAGTGACGTAACCGACAAGCCGCCTTTGTTTTCTATTCACTCAATTTTCTCAGTGATAACTGAACCGAATAAAATAATCTTTGGCTCGTTTGATAGCTGATAGGCCAATGATTAAGTCTGAATTGTAGATGGCGAACATTTCCGGATTCGGAGAAATAATCGTATGAATGACCTATCAGACAAACTGTGATTTTTTTCTCAGAGCTGTAACACAGTAACTCAACTGAATTCGACTAGCGTGGGCTCGTTTTAAAACTACTATTTGGTAAATGATCAAGTTCAAATGTACTATTGCAGACACATTCAATTATGGACGCTACGTACGCGTTGAAGCAATCCTTTAGTGAATTACCCGAATCTTATTTGGAAATTATTGGATACACCTTAAATTGTGTCAAAATTAGCTAAAAAATGTTAATGTAACTATTTGAATGACAAGAGGCTCTATCACACAAATTATTAAGCGATTACGATAATTTTGGTCTTTTTGCATGGTGCGCTTCGCGTATGTGAAATCCATTTCGATAAACGCCTGTTTCTTCGAAGATTCAAGTTGCACGAATGTGAATAGACTTCTGTGCTGTAGCCGACTGAGTACACGATGCTCTGCCCTGTGAACAATTTCGAGGATTCATCTTCTTGGGTACGAAATGGATTCCTTTGGCTTTGTACCAGACTTATGCATTGAAGCTAAATCCGGCCAAAAAAGTACTTATTTATGATGTTTTTTGAATTATAGGAAGTAGGCGCTGCAAGTATTCCCGAACGTAAACATCCGCTGGCATCGTATGTGCTATCACAAATGGGTTCCAAAGCATTCCACACTCATTACTTTTTTTTGCCAAACCATTCCCTTTTTACCGAATTGTTCTGCGAAAGTCGACTTATCGGTATGTTCAATACTGGTCTTACACAGATCGTAAGATTCTAGAGATGGGCAATCTGTTCACGAACGGTTCAAAAGAAGTAGTTTTTCCAGAAGATTGAGTGAACTAGATTTCCTATGAGTTCGATAGAATTATGAGAAATCGATTTCTTTCAGAGAGTGTACACATTAACACTGCGTATTTTGGAACGGTCGTAGGTTTTAGGAATATGGTAGAAGTTGCATACATTCGCGATATTTTAAGAAGTACACAAAAGGGAATAACTATAGGGGAAAGTGCCAAAATTAACTAACTATTATGGAAATTATTCACTACAAAATATAATTTATTGCTCTCATTTTTATTTTAGAAGAACGAAAGAACGGTTCAAATGAACTATGAAGGGCTATAAAGCTCTGAGCGATTACCGATTACCGAATTGAAATGTAAACAATAGTAATAATCACAAACAATCAGTTGTAGGAACAACATTTAAAAACAACAAAGGCTCATAAAAATCGTCTTTAGACATTTTGGGACATCCCATTGAAAAACCTCACCTTGTTCCTTGTGAAACCCAGTGGCGTCTCGTGACAAAATTTACTAGTTGTGCACTGCTTATGTGGTATAATATAAAATGTAACAGTTCATTGTAAGTGAAAACTATAGAGTGAGGAATGGAGATTCGCTTGTGTTTTCCAATACAATGGAATAACGATATACTTTTGGATGGGAATTCTTATTTAACTTATTTCGCATCATCGATACAAAAGAAGAATTTAACGCTCTGCACGTCGAGAAAATCGTTCAATAACTTCATTAATAAAATCGCATCGATGTTGCAACTGAGCCAGCAATTTGTTTTCAACTGCCATAAGCATAAGCCACTGGAATCTCTCGTGGAGTTGTGCATACAAGTTCTCACAGAGCCAAACGTGACAGAAAGAACAACAAATCTCAGAGCTGGTCTAATTATTTCCTTCTCTTCTTGACCATTCTATTACCATTTGACCTGTTTTTATCGATTAAAAATATATTGAATGTGAATGGGGATGCAGTATTTTTTTAAATTTAACCGGTTGTGCACTGCACGAGGTGCACATGATGACGGGACGCCACTGGTGAAACCAACTTAAAATTCAGTAGAAGGCAGAATAAAGCCTTTGTCAGCCAAGAACAATATTGAAAACTGCATTGAGCCTGTAAACGTTAAATACTGCAGACCGGTTCACATTCCCGGAGGTCTAATTCCATAAAAGGCTTTTTGGTTAACGTTGAGGATACTTACGAAAGTTCATAAAAGTTTTTCGCAATATATAGATATTCTTGCCGCAGAGTTTATTTTCTAGAGTTCACAGCAGTGTTTGTTTGCTACGGATGCGTATAACTAAAGCTGCTTCAACATCGTAAAGCACCTCGTACGACCTAGAAAACGTTATTCGTATGCGAGATTAAGATGGTTGAATTGTGTAAACACAAAACTATTTGTTTTGTTTAGTTGAAACTCTTGCACTTCCAATACACCGTGGTAAGTTTTAGGTGTGAGTAAAAATTTAGTCTCCATTTTTGTAGACGACTTGTCGAGTTCCTGACTTAACCGTCGGCCCGGGTTTTATAACTCTTACTCTAACCCAATAAAGGGTCATGTCTCTGAATGAGTTACTTCCAATATTATCCCATATCCTCCGGACTATTAGGAGATTTTACTAATATTTTATTATATCCAAATCTTGTATTTTTCCGATTGATAAGATAGACCGAGACTTAAATATCGCGTGATGGCTACCGCTTGGAGTGAGATTTGAATAGTCGTGCTCACAAGACATCATCAAGCTACCGATTTTTACGACCCTGCCTACCAAACACAGACGGTGGGTTGTGGTTCATTTCTCATTTTCGGTTGTCGGCAACAAATGTAGATCATCGGCGTATATAAAAACACTATCTTAAACCGTGGTCTAATTGCCGTGGAAAGCGTGTCTGTCTTCCCGGCACGGCGCACAGGCTATGGAAGTTTATCTTACGGGAAATTTGTTTTTACTATGGTTGTGGCTCGTGGGTGCTAATGTTGGTAACGACTTTTGTTTCGTTTTTTTTTCGATGAGACGTCTTCATAAATTTAGCGCTGGGAAGACCCATCAGAGTTATTCGAGTTCGCCGCCTTTGTGTTGTTCAACTAAATGGGCTGATTTATCGGAATTATTTGAATGTAAAATTTTATTCTCGATTGTGTTTGTTCGGACAGTATAAATTTCATTTGACGGTGAATATTTTTGACTCGATCGGCATTCCTAATCTAAAAAAAAAAATTTATTCGATTCCCAAAAAAATGTAGCACCGCTTAGAATAAAGAGAGTCGAACAATTAAATTATTTCATTACACATGCCAAATGCATCCTCCCTCATACACCAAAGCCCAATGTAATTCCACAATTATTGTGGTAAATTCCTGACCTGAACACCCGTTGGTTATGATCGTGATAAGCAAAAGGCTAAATTTGGCCACAGCTGCGAACAGCATGTCGGCTAGCGAGTGAAAGAGACAGAGAAAGTCTAACTTTGGATGAGTTACTGCCTTGGACGTTGCAATTATCCACATGGGGGAAAATATGATGACGGCGAAACAAACATTGAAACAAGAGTAGATTTGTTATTTTGCATTGTCGACCGGACGGACGGGTGGGGTCCGCTCGGCGCAAGCAGCAGCAGCCGGCATTTTAATTAAAACAAATGATACTAAATGAATGTGCGGCTGACTGTGGCATCGCGAATGCAGCAGCCAGGGAGAGTAACAGTGCGGGGTGTCAGCCCGATAAAGGCATTATGTGCAAATTTTCAACGTTACTGTGACTTGTCTCTTTCCTGGCTGAAATACCACCGAAGGTTCGCTGCAGTGGGGGGATTTTTTTAGACATTTCCATGTGTGCAGATTTGACGATTATTCATACGGTAAAGGCAACCGCGCTTGCATCGCGAAATTATGCCATGTTAAATATTTGAATCGGACGGAAATTTAGTTTTACAGTTACAACAAATCATAATAAAGTACATCAGTTTTTAATGGCATTCTATAATTTTTTAGTTAAGTTCTTTATTGCCATAAAACGTAAAAATAATCAGATGACTGAAACTTGTTATCCGAACAATTGCACCATTTTTATCATCCTCCATGTAGTGTGACTCATCTTCTTGAAAAACAGTCATGGCGTTATCAATGTCAGCTGATAAGCTTACTATAAATTGTTGTGAGATAATTGTACTTGAATGCATTTTTGTATTTTAGTTCACATTTTTTCGGAAACAAAGCATCAAAGAGTATCGAAAAACTGTAACGATATAACGAATTAATTCCAGACGCTTTCGAAACACGTGTAATCCCGGTCCTTGTACCACAAAGCTGACGAAATCCGTCGTCCGGAATAACATTACCGTTTGTAGATAAAATCGTTATCGGTTCCTGTCTGCGCGGCGTCTGACGTTCGTGACAAGATGTTTTCATTTGTTGAAGAGCGTCACGAGCTTTCGGTGATGTCACCGTCGGAACATAGCCTCATATGACGTTCTTGGGAACTGAAAACATTCCTGATTAGAACGTTGTTAGCAATTTGTTGTCGGCATCGTTGATGATGTTAGAAAAGAGTGCGATTTGTTGATTGTGGGAGCTTGTTTCTTTGTAATAGGAAATGTCTTACAATATTGATTTACGAGTTCTAAGTTTTTATAATGGTGGCACTTCACCTGGAAATATTGGAAAAATGTTTGGAGCGTTTGTCCAACTTTTTAATTTCCATAAAAAAATAGATTGACTACTAATTATCTAGACATTAAACTACAGAGAGATTTCAGAAAAGCGTAACAAGTCTTCAGACTTCACCCACTCCGATTTGGATAAGACTCCAATCCGACTCAAACCTGAATTTCCAAAAGGCAGTTGAACTTTTGCATGCACTTTCCTCGAATCGTTGTTACTAAAAGAAGGTAGTTTGTACAAAAAATGGTGTCTGAGAATACGTTGTAGAAAATCAATCTAAAAAAATTATACAATTTTTTTACTGTCAAGAAATGACAAATCCTACAAGAAAGTGTTGTACTAGTGGTTCTCGAAAAATCAGTCGAATTTTTGAATAAAACTACAGAAAAAATCCTTATTAAGTCCTACACTGAAGAAAATTAACTTTAAAAATTTAAAGTTGATTTACAAAATTGATTTTGGTAAAATTTTGTCCCAAGATAGGTTATTATGTTCCTTACTAACCGTTCATACATTGCAAGATAGGCACTTTAAACAAAGAAAAGTTTTTCAAACAAGAGTTACTTTTTGTCCAAACTGATTTTTTGTTTTTTGCAATGACTGAGTAGAAACATATATTGGAGAAGCCAAATGAATGAAAAACTTACAGAACAGCTGTTTTTTTAGAAAAAGATATGCTCAGAGACAGGACTCGAACCTGCGTTCTTAAACATTCCGTGTATACGCGCTTCACTTTCGCCACCCCAAGTCTTGTGACACAGATCTAAAACACGACTAGGCATGATAAAGCGTACGTCGAACATGGTCTACATCCCAGCCATCTCACGACCGGCTGGCAACCTATGATCTCCAAAAATCAGTGCAAGTGCAGTGCGAACAATGGCTCATTCCTTAGTATATCTAACACCACTGCTGCTAGTGGTGGTAATATGATTTTGCCTTCTTTTATTATGTTATGATAATACACTGGATAAAAAATTCATTTTGTACAAGAAATAGTTGTTGTTAAAAAAACATTTTTTTCCTTAAAAGTGTCTATCTTGAAATGTATGTACGATTGGTAGGGAATATAATCATACATCTTGGGACAAAATTTTATCCATATCAAAAGTAGGTAAAACGATTTTTAATTTTTAAAGTCAATTTTTTTACTGATTTTTTGGAAATAACTAGTACAACACTTTTTTGTAGGATTTTTCATTGATCGACAAAAACTATTTGATAAAAAAATGGTTGAAAAAATGTAGTTCTTTTCAATAAAACAGTCTAGATCAATTTTACCAAAACAAATATACAAAGTGGCTTTTTGTGTCTACATCACTTGATTTTACGTTTCGTCTTAGACTCATCAGTGCGTAGCAGTTTATGTTGAACTGCTAACTCCGACCTGACGGTTCAACATAAACCGCTAGGCACTGATGAGTCTAAGACGAAACGTAAAATCAAGTGAAATTTGTTATCTGCACCTAGCATAAATTAGGGGGTAAAAATTTTTAACCTCTCAAACTTACCAAAGTCTACATGTTTAGAAAGAAAGATAGTACTGTCTCTAGCATGTAGTGGTAGCTTGCCAAATCCAGCTCCATTTGATTTAAGTTTGATATAATGGATTTGAGAATGTAATTTTTAGGCACTCTTCCAAATAGAGCTTCGAGTTAAAATTTAACTTTTGAATGTATTTGTGATGAAGACTTGCGTTTTTTGCCCGCAGCAGCAAATCTGATTTTTTCCGAATTTACGCATTTATACTTATTAAAGACATCCTCTCTAGCTTGTGACTACTACCTAAAACTTTCGCCTGAGAAATTTTTAAAGTTCATAATGATTAGTGTTGCGAAAATCATGATCAGAAAAGTTCGTTTCGTTACCACTCAAGAAAAAATCAGTTCAAGAGTGTTTCTACAAATACTCAGTGACTGAAAAAATTGTTTCTGAGATTTGCATTTAAAAAACTCCGACCCTCGAAGTTAACAAGTGATTTTTTGTGTCAGAAAACTTGATGACGAATTTTCACTCACAGAAACATTACTAAAGAGATAATTGAGTCTCCGATGATATTTCGATGCTGAATTTCCACTACGTTTTAGTTCGACACCAAAATAATTTGTGCAAGATTGTTTAAGTTTAAGAGGCGATGGGTTTTTAGCCCCTAATTTATGCTAGGTAGGTGCGCCTAACCATTTTTACTTAAGTTTACATTTCGTCTTAGACTCATCAGTGCGTAGCAGTTTATGTTGATTTTCTACCTCAGACCTGACGGTTCAACATAAACCGCTCGGCAGACGTGAAGTTAAGGCTATTTGCAAAACACTGCTTTGTTATTACACCTAAGTGTAATATCAAAACTGACGTCTCGGACGAAACGAGTTTGGAAGTAGCAGTTCAACATAAACTGCTACGCACTGATGAGTCTAAGACGAAACGTAAACTTGAGTAAGATTGTTTGGTTAATAGATTTTCATCAATAAAAAATCTATACTGATTAAATTCGCAACTGAGAAATAATGACTGTGATATTTTCGATGTCAATATGAACAACAATATGTTTTCCTCATTCCAAAAAGCGATAGCGGCGAAAGTTTGTTTTAATTTCAGTTTGTTGATTGCACTGCACTTTTTATTTTATGTCCAATAAAACGCTATTTAGCATGAATTTGATTTATAGAAGTAACAGGAGCGCAGCATTTTCCAAGTTTCGAACACACAGCAGACGCAGTGTTTGAATAGTACGTTTGAATTGGCTTAGCGATAACCTGCGCTCCTGTTACTTCTGCGTATATTATTCAATTCAAATTGACCAATTTTTGAATTTTATGTTTTATTTCAATCACCGGGCGCACTGAACATTTTCAGTGCAGCTTTTGTTCATCGGCAAAGGGTTGAGATATAATGGCTATGAAAATTCATTTTCCTAAAATCTTCTGTTCGAGAATCATAACAGATTTATACAATGTGCGAACTGTTTTTCTTAATATCATCGAGAAGAATGTTAATGAACTAATGAACTTTTCACAACTGATTTTTTTTTGCCTGGTGAAATCAATTTCAGTGAGATGCCGTTTGCCAAAAATCAGTAGAGAACTTTTCTCCAGTGAGTTTTTTAATCCACTTCCATACTACTGAAATGTCTCTCAAATGTGGTGGTAGTTAGCAAAATCTTACCAAAATCGCACAGAGTCGTTGAGTGCTTTTATGAATGGTAAAATGTGTGATATCTGGCGTTCTTCTTGGTAGAACTTGGAGTGCAAGAATTCATTTGTAACGAAGACTTGTTTTTTTTGCCGCAGCAGCAAATCACATATTTAAATTTAAACAACAAATAATAGTTTATTCCTATTGAAGATAGTTTTGGCCAAATAAAACTTTTACCTGAGACGTTTTCAAAATCCATTTACACTATATAATTTCAAAGTTCAATACTAATCAATGGGTCCAAATTTGTTTTTCGTTTTTTGCATCGTTGTCTTAATTAACGGTTTGAAAATTCAAACATCTATCATCCCCGTAACTATTAAACCGGATGTACGGTCCGGATCAAATTAAGTCGTAAAGTATGGGCTCACTTTTTTCTAAATTTGTAAAAATCGATCCTACGCCTTCGGCTCATCAGTGCGTCAGCAGTTTATGTTAAACTGCTAACGCTACCTAACGGTTCAACACCGTTTAGGTAACGACTAAACAGAAAACGTAGAAATACTAAGAACTGGTTTTGAAGCTATTTCAATTTCTGCCTTTCTCTATGGAAAGGTAATAGAATTTCTGAGAAAAAGTCCACTTTCGAAAGGAGCCTCGGAGACCGGCTCGTTTGAAAGCTACTATTGGGTCAAGTTTTAAGATCAAATGGCTGTCACTTTTGATTTCCGGATATATAATGGTATAAGTGACGTAACCAACCAAACACACTTTATTTCTTACCGCTCAATTTTTTCGTAGATAGAAGAAGCTAACAGCTATAGTCCTGGGGTGTCCTTTGCTGTATCAAGCATACGTCTCCACATAACTCGGTCCATGGCTGCTCGTCGCCAGCCAGTCAAGGCACGGATGCTTCTGAGATCACCCTCCACTTGATCGATCCACCTTGCTCGCTGCGCTCCTCTTCTTCTTGTACCAGTCGGATTAGATTCAAGAACCATTTTCACTGGGCTGTCGTCCGACATACTTATGACATGCCCAGTCCATCGTAGACGTCCGATTTTAGCTGTCCGTACGATAGGTGATTTTCCTAGCAGCTGTTGCAATTCGTGATTCATACGCCGTCTCCACGTTCCGTCTTCCATCTGCACTTCGCCATAGATGGTCCTCAGTACCTTTCTTTCGAAAGGACTGAGGGCGCGTTGGTCCTCTGCCAACATAGTCCAGGTCTCGTGGCCATAGAGAACAACCGGTCTAATGAGCGTTTTGTAGATGGTCAATTTCGTGCGGTGGCGTACTTTTCTCGATCGGAGGGTTTTTCTGAGTCCAAAGTACGCACGATTCCCTGCCAAAATGCGTCTCTGAATTTCTCTGCTGGTGTCATTATCGGCGGTCACCAGTGAGCCCAAATACACGAACTCGTCAACCATCTCGATATCGTCACCGTCTATCAATATTCGTGGTGGAAGGCGTAGTGTTTCTTCTCTAGAGCCTCTTCCTCTCATGTATTTGGTTTTAGACGCATTTATGGCCAGTCCGATACGCCTAGCTTCAGCTTTCAGTCCGATGTAGGTTTCCGTCATCTTCTCATGGTTACGTGTCACAATATCAATATCGTCAGCGAAGCCAAAAAGTTGTACGGATTTTCGGACGATCGTGCCACTCGTGTCGATCCTCGCTCTTCGAATCACACCTTCCAGGGCAATATTGAACAAGATACAAGAAAGTCCATCACCTTGACGTAGCCCTCTTCGAGATTCGAAGGGACTCGAGAGCGTCCCAGATACTCGGACGCAGCACATCACTCTATCCGTCGTTGCTTTGACCAATCGTGTCAGTTTATCCGGGAAATCGTATTCGTCCATTATCTGCCATAGCTGTTCTCGATCGATTGTCTCGTATGCCGCTTTGAAGTCAATGAATAGGTGATGCGTGGGTACGTTGTATTCACGACACTTCTGAAGTACTTGTCTTATCGCTAATATGTGATCTGTAGTGGCGCGGGCTCCAGTAAATCCCGCTTGGTACGGCCCTACGAATTCCTTAGCTATTGGTGATAGACGACGGCAAAGGATTTGGGAGAGTACCTTGTAGGCGGCGTTCAGCAATGTGATTGCGCGGTAATTGCAACAGTCGAGCTTATCGCCCTTTTAGTAGACGGGACATACCACTCCATCCATCCATTCATGCGGTAGAATCTCCTCCTCCCAAATCCTAGAAATAATCCAGTGCAGCGCTCTAGCCAGTGCCTCTCCTTCATGTTTGAGCAGCTCGCCTGGCATTGCCCGCGGCTTTGTTGTTCCTCAGCTTGCCGATCTCCTCAATTATCTCCGACAGATCAGGGGCTGGGAATCTGTCGTCGGCTGAGCGTGCACCCAGATTGATTCCTGTACCGTTCTCTGTATCTTGTGCTTCGCCATTCAGATACTCGTCATAGTACTGCTTCCACCTGTCGATCACCTCACGTTCGTTCGTGAGAAGGTTACCACTGGTATCTCTGCACATTTCGGGCTGTGGCGTGCAGCCTCTACGTGAGCGGTTCACCTTCTCATAGAACCTCCGTGTGTCATTTGCGCGATACAGTAGATTACTGGATCGATTTCAACAAAGTAAGGCTCGTTTGGAATCTATTATTAGTTTATGAAATAGGTCTGAAGTTCACATGGTTGTCATTTACGGTTGTGGTGATATAATGGTATAAGTGACGTAAACGTCAATTATTTCCGATAGTGACCCATGATTACGATTTAACGTATTATATCTGTTGTCGTGTACGTGACATAAACACTGAAGCATGTTTTTGTAAACTACCCGAATTAATTTGATGTCAAAAATGAGCCCAAAATAATGTCAACACAAAGGTAAAAAATTGATTTATTTAGATTGTGTCGATGAAAGAGAAAGGCATTATCATACCACTAGGTGGGTTAAGAGTAGGTTTTTTTTTGTTTCATTTTACGTTTCATCTTTGACTTATCAGTGCATTAGAAGTTTATGTTCAACTGCTAACGAGACTCAGCAGTTCAATATAAACGGCAAAGCAGACGTAAAATTGATATTACTTGCCGAAAAGACGTTTTGCTATTGACATACAGATTTGCAGGTCTTCGTTCAAGAATCAAAGATGAATAAGAAACAGTACTTCATCAAGTAGAAACTCAAGCATCTTGGATTCGGCACATAAAGAGGTTATCTCACGATAAACATTATTCTTATCCTCTATTTGTGATCTGGTTATGATGATCGAACCCCTGTCGTATACAACCTTTTTAGAATAATTTAAATTCACACAGTCTACAACAACAAAGCACTTCCGCTTCCTTTCACTGACCTGAACTGGTTCTAGTTTGGTTCTAGGCGTGAGCTTGTAGGCTATAATTATACTTTAAATTTTCCATAGCTCAGTTTCAAACTGTCTGGGATGTGTTTGAACCACACCGAGACTACGCATCTTCATTCAGATGGAAATTTGGTTCACATTGGTTCTCACTGATCCCTTCTATCGCCATAGAGGTTATGACTAACAGGTAAAATAACAGACAGTTATGAACAAATTACTTCAAAGAAATCTTCGTCAGCTTAAGGTGAGCAGCGCTCACGGTGCGTCCGGGGTGTGTATCTCCGGCTGTCAAATGTATTGTTTGTATGATAATATCTATTCTGTTCACGTCGGCGGTGCGGCAGTGTTTGCGAGTGAAACGGTGACGGATTGCCTGGTTTGGCTGTGGAGTGTACTTGAACGGAATGGAACGTTCATGTTTCTTCGCGGTTTCCTTTCCTCTCCTTTCATCGTACGTTTATGTTCAATTTCACGTCAATTTTGTTGACCCACTTGACCCTCCTGAGCAATAAAAATCTATTCAATTCGCTAGAGCTTGCCAGCCAAAGCGCGGCGAGATAGAAAGTTTGGTTGCGGTCTATTTCCGATAGACTTGATGATGGCGAGGAGGACTATGTAAGTTGTCAAGCTACGCCATAAATACTGATAACCCTGACGCTTCCACTGAACGTATTATCAAAACGTACGTAACATGCAGTGAACAGTGCCACTGCATCCAGACACGCATTTTTGTTTTCGAATCCCGCACCGGTTGGATGCGTGCCTCCCAATTTTCCTATTCATCTCCATTCACTTTCGAATGACCGCAAAACGCAACTGTGTTATCAACGGTTGGAGCCGGAACGTGTGCCCTTGATTGAATTTATGGGACCACCTTACTTTCCATTGCATTTTGTTTGATTGAGAATTAAACTAATGTCGGTTGGCTCTTAACGAGCTACTTCCTATTGTGGAGAGGCATTCGAAGCACTGTACCCTACTCTCACCGTGAGTACGAAAACAAAACTTCCTCGGTCGGTAATGCTGGTACAGGGAGGTTATACCGGCACCATGTCAGTGCGTGCTATTCGATGTACCGATCGTATGCAATCGTACAAAACGGTGGGCATTCATATTCAAACTAATAGGTGTTAAATGTCTGAGAACATGGCTCGAATTAGCATGCAACTTGTTTTCCAGTGTGAATTGGTAAGCTGTATGTTGATAAACTCTTGTTGGTGCACTGGCGAAGTTGCAAGTAATGCTTTTCTGTAGGTAGTGATGTATTTTTTTTTTTCATTTGAATAATCGATTTGTTAGAAGATAATATTGTGCACATGTAATCGATTTCGATCGTTATTAATTGAAGTTAACTAATTAAAAACAAAAAATTAAATTAATTATTTTTATATTTTAAAGTAAGTAGTTTTTTTACTTTCAAATAAAATTTATCAGTTTCGGAACTATTTTAACCGTTGTTAAAACTATTTCTGCTAGAAAACATACAGCATTAATGCAATGACTTCAATCAAACTGGTCCCGAAAGCCCACCAGCGCACGACAACACATGGTAAGGCCTAAGACAGTTTGCGGGGTGTTGCCGCTGTGGAAGGGAGAGTTAGGAAAACAGTGGCTTGATATGATAAAGTTAAAATTTATGCATGCACTTAAAATTTCCTCTTCATCAGAAAAAAATATACTTTGTCTTCTCCTAAGATTATAGAATTGCTGGAAAAAAATCGACTTCTGATCGGAGCTCAAATCAGCTCGAATTAAATCGATTCAGCTCGACAAGATCGGAAAAAACTTGTGTGCGTATGTGTGTTTGTGCATCTTGCAAAGATTTTTCTCTCAGCTCAATATTATGGAAGATGGCTGAACCGATTTGACCAACCTTAGGTTCGTTTTAAAGCTACTCTTGTGATGTGAATCCAGTTCGAAAATTAATTGGCTGTCACTTCCGGTTCAGGGGATATAGCGGTATAAGTGACAGCCTTGTCTATTTTTTCCAAGATGAACATGAACTTAGCAAGGTACCTCTTACCGATGATAACGCAAATATGTGAATAATTTGTGGCTAATTAGGTACGGTAATTTTAAATATTCTGCTCAATGTTTTAATATTTTGAGTTCTTTGTTAAGTTTATATGAAGTTAACGAAGCACCCCTCCTATATAAGCTTGAAAACAAATCGTAACCCAGTTAATAATTTGTTTATTAATTGCTAAATATTTACGGTAGTTTTAAATTTGCTGCTCAATTTTTATTTCAAGTACTGCACTAAGTTAATATAAAGTTAACGAAGCACCCCTCTCAAATAAAATTCAAAGTAAATCGAAATTCAATGGATGGTTTGTTGTTAATAAGTTGCTAATTAGTTACGGTAATTTTGAATTCGCGGCTCATTTTTTTGTATTTTTTTGAGTACTTCGCAAAGTTCATATGGAATCAACGATGTACCTCTCTTAAATGAGCTTGAAAGCCAGTGGATAATTTGTTGCTTGTTAGTTGCTTATAAGTTGTGGAATTTTGAACTTGTTTTATTTTTTTAAAGTTCTTCGCTAAGTTCCTAGAAGTTAACGAAGTGTCCCTCCTAAATAAGTTTGAAAACAAATTAAAACCCATTGGAGAGTTTGTTGCCAATAAATTTCTAGTTAGTTACGGTAATTTTGAATTTGTTACTTAATTTTTTAAATTTTGTTTTGGTTTCTTCACAAAGTTCTATGAAGTTAATGAAGCACCTCTCCCAAGTAAGCAAGAAAACAAATCAAAACTCAGTGAATGCTTTGTTGCTAATTTGTTACGGTAGTTTTGAATTTGTCGCTGAATTTTTTTAAATATTTTTTGAGTTCTTTGCTAAGTTCATATGAAGTTAACGAAGTACCTCTTCTGAATAAGCTAAAAAAATTAAAACCCAGTAGATAATTTGTTGCTTATTACTTGCTAAATAAATACGGTAGTTTTGAACTTGTTGCTCAATTTTTTTTAATTTTTTCAAGTACTGCACTAAGTTCATATAAAGTTAACAAAGAACTCCTCTCAAATAAACTCGAAACCCAATGTTGCTAATTTTGAATTCGTTGCTCATTCGTTTGTTAGTTGCTAATAAGTTATGGAATTTTGAACTTGTTTTATTTTTTAAACTACTTCGCTAAGTTCCTATGAAGTTAACGAAGTATCCTTCCTAAATAAGTTTGAAAATAAATTAAAACCCATTAGATAATTTGTTGCTAATAAGTTACTAGTTAGTTACGGTTATTTTGAAAATGAAAAAAAAATTGTTTTGAGTTCTTCACAAAGTTCATATGAAGTTAACGAAGCACCTCTCCCAAATAAGCACGAAAATAAATTGAAACCCAGTGGATAGTTTGTTGTTAATAAGCTTCTAATTAGTTACGGTAATTTTGAATTTCCACCTATCCACTGGGTTTCGATTTGCTTTCAAGCTTATTTTTGGAAGGGGTGCTTCGAAAACTTCATATGAACTTAGCGAAACACTCAAAACAAAAATGAGCCACAAATTCAAAATTATCGTAACTAATAAGCAAACAAATTATTCTTTTATTTGCGTTATCGTCGGTGAGAGGTGCCTCGCTAAGTTCATGTTCATTTTTCCAAGTGGATTCAAACCTTTGCATGGCAGTGTAACTGAACTGAACTGAAGTGAATTGTACTGTACTGAACTGAACTGAACTGAATTGAGCTGAACTGAATTGAATTTAACTTAACTTTCAACTTTTAACTCTTAACTCAACTTAGCTGAACTTAACCTTACTAGGCTAAACGAAACTGAATGAGCCTAAACTAGGTTTGATGGAAAATATATACCGATTTTTATTTCTATACTAGGGGGAACATTTCAAAAGATTATACTTAAAGAACAGAAGATTATTTCAACAACGAATTCGTTTATTCAAGAATTCTGAATTAATGAAATCTCGTTTTCAATTGATTTCACCGTAACAAAATATCATAACCACAGTTTTTTTTAGTTAGTATTGTTTTGTTTACTGCAATTAGGGTGTTGTTTGTTATCAATATGGAGCAATAGGGGTTGGGCTTCAATAGGAGATTGATAGTACCTATTAACATTTTCCGTACAGGACCAGCCTAGCGACCTTGTGGAATCCGGCGATTAAAAAAAAACTAGCCAAGAGTAGATCTACTGGGTTTCAGCTTCCATGTCGTAAAAGGCCACAATTGCAGAAGTTTCTCTTTTCCTACTTTCAGTTACTGAAACAGATTTTCACTAAACTGTCACTTGTTTAAAAAAAAGTGTTTTTATTTATTCTTACTTTTTCGAGAAAATTTGTTCTTATCTATACTTTCGAGCTTTTACATATGGTGTACTCCGGAAATTTTTCTTCTTTTATGTTATTTCTCGTTATTCAAACTCTATAGGTCATGATGAGCTTAACTTACTTACTTCGGTTATTCTTTTGGTGTGATTCGATGCTTTCATTAAAAGTGTTCCGCTCAAGAAGTGTTTGTCGGTTTCTCTATTTCATACGTCTCTAAGGATGGCGATGAGCCCAATTTGTCCGCGTCTCTATTTCCAATATTCGTTAGCAACAGTTTGTTTCACTAAAAAAATTTGCGTAGATAACACATATTTTCTTACTAAATAAGCTGTTTTAATGCTTTAGTGTTTGTATGATCAACTTGGAATCTATTTCCGTCAAAAATCGATGCAATCTGCAATTGAATCGATTCGCTCTCTGTATTATTTAGTAAGTTAGTATATAATTTCCTTTTCCCCATTACACAATACAAGTAGGTTTACAATTTTCCCTACACAAAAATCACAGTATTGCGGAAGCAAATGATGTCTTCATGGTAATAATCAAATCATGTATACAATAGGGCTGAAAAGTCACCACTTGTGGTTGAACACTCATTTTAAATCTTAATAATCTATCCGGGAGAGATACGCCGGGATTTATAGTCCGGGTAGGCCCCGGATTCTTCGAATGGTCAAGTCTGAATTCTTGTTCGGTTCGGACGTGATGGTTGTCCAAGATAGTTTTAGTTGAAACAGTTGAAGTGTCGGGGTGTTTACTGTGATAGCTAGGTATGAAGGTGAGAAGATTAGGACAAGACAAGTTAGAATTTTGTCTTGGAACTGTTAGGATGAGAGAAGCTACAGAACAAAGTTTTACTGTGAACCAAACTGAAGACCACTAAACTAGACCGATAGTTGTTCGTAAGAATTGTTTCAATCGAATATGAATTAACAATCAAATATAAATTCAAATATGCTCTCTATCGTTTTCTTGTATCATTATCATAACACTTCAGTAAAGAACTTTTCGACCGTCAATTACAACAACTCCATACCTTTCTCTCAGTAACCGGATGCCTGAAGAATGAAGAAAAGAAACATATGTTTAAAAACCAATATTTCGCTAGACCAATGCATTCGGCTGATTCAAAATCAGGTGAAATAGCAATAATATTTTAAATTTTTAAAATTCTGTAGTAAATAGGACACTATCATTTTGTATAAGCAACTCACTTAGTGCAATATTCTGTTCTTCATAGATGATTCAGATCAAAAAGGCCGGAGGCCGCGAGCGCGCCGGCAACCTGCCGTTGGAAGCGCCGGCAACCCGCCGTCGGAAGCGCCGGCCACTGTGGGGGGCAGTGCCCCCACAGAAATCACCTCTGTCTAGTTGCAGGTGTTTGCCCGGATTACCCAAAGCTAGGAACTATCCTTCAGTGAAGCAGGTCATTAAAAACGATGAGGCGTAGTGAAGCTTTCAAAGTTGCAGTAAATTAGAACAATTTCTATTAAGCAGCATGTTCATCTGTTATGCCAAACGGTATTATGCCAAACGTGGTAGACCCGTCGATAGATTATTAGTGCTTGATTGCGTCATAAGGGTACTAAGGGAAAAACCAATTTCAATCTTAAACATTCACCGGTGGTACGTGAGATTTTCGAAACTGAAATTGTTTTTCGATATCAAATGCCCTAGAAATCAGAGATGTCCATATCCTCTATGTGACGAAGAGTAAGCGAAATTGTTCCCCTCGCACTGACAACTTCAACGAGAGCTCTTCTCTTTTACATATATAAACCGCTGTTGTATAAAGTGTGCACATATCATAGGTGCGCGTGTTTATTTTCTTTTACCTCTAGCACTGAATCGCACCAAAGGCCTAGAGCAGAGCTATCAAATTATCTGAGGTGGATGCAGATACTTTCACAGAAGTGTACATGTTGGTGAGCACTCTGGTGTATGGTTTGCGTAGAAGTAGCGTGGGGCACGCAAAATCAGCAAAAAAAAAAAAACAAGCAAGGCCAGATTTGCTCTCTATTAATTGAAGTTCACAGAAGTGTTCGCTCACCATCACGCGCCAGTGATCATGGTTCTCTCGCACCAGCTTTTTTCAATACAAGCACACACCCAAAGTCTGTCTAATAGACACTGAGAAGAAGTGCGCTTTCCTTTTTGTGTGCCCACCGAATGCATCCGTAGTGTAGAAATGAAACTTACGCGCTGGTGTATCACTGTAGTGAAATGTCATCACTGCTAGAAATGCATGAAACGTCGTGGTATGATCTAAAATCAAGTTTAAAACCTTCAAACTTTAACCGCTTTTTTAACATTTAAGATGTGATCTTAGTGCACACTTTGCTCAACCGGGTTACTGGGACAGATTACTTGTGGAATACAGTCTGTTTCACAAGAAAGGAAACGCGTGTATTGCGATAATGTAGTCACCACTTTCATTGAAAAAAGTTGGTTTTCAGAATAACTTTTAGGAAGCGAGCGAAAAATTTTCGAATTTTCGGAAATATATCTGTTTCAAATTGTGTGCAAGGTTTCCTGCAGGTTGGCTTTTCATGATGGCCAAGATATTCACTTTTAATCCAGTTCATTTTCTGTTATCAAATATCCAATCAATTATCCAAATATCATAACGGTTCTGTTTGTAAATTTCGAGCATTTTCGTTGCACTGAAATCCTGTGTGAAATGCTCTAAGCAACCCACTCTTAGAAGCACCCTCAAGCATCCACTTTTATAGTACGCTGAATGATATCGATACTGTTTCCCAACCAGGCATGCTGTCCTCGAACCCACTCCAAAAAATGTTTGATGTGCATGAAAAGATTTCGATCGATTTCGGTCCTTTTGCGTAGGCGTTTTTCCATATGGATTGTACAAAATAGAGGCTTCGAATTTCTAGAACGATATTCAGCTTATCTTTTGATACACGCCACCTTATAGTTTTGGGACCGACATGAATTCTCTTTGTGAAATGTTTAACCTTAGATTCATGCAGATGCTCTGTCATTTTGTCGTGTTTTCTGAACATCGTTTTTGTTTCCCACTTTTGAGAAAGTCATTGGTATTTTTTGTTCATGAAAACCTAATTTTCCACTTCTCAACGAACGTGTCCAGCTCGAATCATAATTTTTGCTGCCTCAGAATTCAATGATTTTGATACTTTTGTATGTATGTGCACGAAAAATCGATCAGAAAGGATTCCTCTTTTCGAACAACAACAGGAGCCTTCAGCCTGTATTTAATATAGCCAAAAATTAAATGGCATCTTTCAGCCATTATTACAGTCACACGGACAAAATTCTGATTCTAGAAATGAGCAAAACGAGTCATGATTTGGGGAAAATAGTACATTTTCATGTTATGATAATACTGCCCATACTCGCATATCAGTCCCATATCGATTTTCGCCATTTTTGAGTTAGCTTGAGGAATGAAATCTATCCTCAATATAGTCTCAGAATTTGCAATGAAAGTTGAGGGTTTGTTCAGTAAAATGTGAAAAAAATATCAACTCGTGTCTGTCCCATATGCAAAATACCCGCATATCAGTCCCATTCAGTGCAAATTTCAATAATTTTATTTGCTGAAATGTTGGAATAGTAAAGGTGTATTACCGATATTTCATGTAATAATACCATGATTTAGCATTAGATAGCACAATATATCAAAAAATTCGAAAATAATATTTTAATCGTCTTTTTCTCGATTTGCCGATTTTCCATATGGGATTGATATGCAAGTATGGGCAGAATACACCATGATTAAAAGTTCTCGGATCTGTTCTCAATTTGGAACTCATTTGGACTGCTTCGCTGAAATTTAAGCGTAACGCATTTGACGTTGATGGGTATAACTTCAGACGTGTTTCTTTGCAACATAAATTTAGGCGTTATTTTTCAAAATATGAAAATTTTAATTATGAATTAAATGGAATGGTATGATGAACGAATTTTTTGGGCGATTTTAACTTATGTCTCAAATGTTATACGTTCGAAGAGCCAAACAGTGAAAAGCACGATACATTTCTTCTAATCAGAATCATTAACAATTAAAATATTACGTTTTTGAAAAACGAAGACGCCTAAAATAACGTGATTACTTGCGGTCATTGCTTCAGTTTTGATTTTTTGTTTCAGAATTTAAACACTTAATCGAACTACATGAAAAAAGACGAGTGAATCAACCCTCTTAAAACAAACTCTATGTCGAATTCTTGCAAATATCGCAGAATTATTTTGCTTGTTTTTTCTTCGAAACATTACATTCCTCAAGTAACGCATTTTCGGACCATGATTAATTTTCATGGGAGAAGACTTTTTGCTCATGGTTTCATGAGAAAGAAAATATTGGCTTCATGATTTTATAATCATGACATGAGTAACGGATTTCTTTCCGTGCATTATTTACAGATTTGAGATACGATTAATGGGTCTTATGGTTATAATAATGCTACCCGATTACAACACAATCGGTTATTTGCAAAAATCAGACAACGTTATCCATTCGTGCTACGAGTTTTCATAACTGAAAACTGACATAAAATTATTAAAAAATACTTTAGATTATTTATATCTATGATATAATTGAAACTTAGTTATTTAAATAATAGTAAATAACAGTTATTTTTATTCAACCATTCAGCCTTTTCGGACTCAATTTCAACGTAAACTCAGATCCGTAGACTCAAATTTCTTGCCAAACTAGATATTTTTTCATAAGTGCAGTGTTTCTCTGTTTCGCAAATTTTTAATTGGATCGACGATTTTAGTTATAGATGGGCACTTTTGAGTGTGAAGAGTAAATGATCGTGATCGGAAAGCTGTTCTGAAAAAAAAAACTACAGCACAAACAAGTCACTGATATGGTAGCCCTGTTAACGTTGCCCCTTGCGGATCTAGACCAGTAGCGAAATGTTCTACGCATGTTAGGAAACTGGTATCCAATCCCCCCTCGGTACGTAATCGATCGCATTGAACAGAAGCTATTCGCTTGGTTTTTCGTCGCGGAAGGTTGTTTGCCAAGTGGATCGTTACCATGAACGTCGCCACGATTGGAACGTTTTTGTAGGTCTTGATTAACATCCTTTTATGGTTTCAAGAATCAATCACAGTAGTATTTCTTTGTGTCGGGCTCGGTTGGTGTGCAGTAATTATTTGAAGCCAGGTGTAAGTTGCATAGATATGCGTTCCGATGGATGGAAATTAATGCTGACTTCGTTATATCATAGCGTTTGTGTTGGTGGATTTACTGGAATTCATCTTTTTTAAAGTAAAAAAAACCTTTGCTCAACACGTACGGTTAATACTGTTAGTTTTCATATTACGGATATCCAGTAAACATTGATTTATCGCACTTCTCTAAAACGAGTCGACGCAGAGTACCCTGTCGCGTAATCTCCCTTTGAATCGCCAAAATTGTCCACTTTTTCGTTGCGAATTACGAGGCTCCCATTAAAAATGACAGTTATTTTCTGTCGCCCGATTGGGGATTCCGTTCCCAGCAAAACGCAACCGACGACTGGTTTTCGAAGTGCAACTTTGTTTTAATTCAATTGATTTTAAGTGGAATCGGCACGCGGTAATCGAACGTGCAAAATAATGTTTTTCCTCTTGACCTCTTTCTTGCTCTTTCTCCGATCCGGGCAGTGCCGAAAATGGATAAGCGTTTAGTGAATGCTGTAAATCTACCGCGCCGAGGATAATGACACTGCAGTTAATTTCTGTTTGATCTTCACTGAGTTGAGGTTTGATTTTGGAGATGTTTTTTTCTCCGTCTCTTGAACACAGGCAGTCGTGGGTAAAAGCCGAAGAAGAAGAGAATGGTAATATGCATTAAATTATAATAACGCTAAAGTGATACAATTAGTGAAAAGAGCGAATACGAAGGTTTGGAAGTGTTGAAACCGGTTACGACAAGAAAAGAAGTTGTTGCTTAGGAAACTGATCGTTCAAAGACAACAAGTATGCGGTAAACAAAGTGAGCTCGTGAATAAACGGTGTGCCAGTGAACCCGAATGAATGAACAAGCCGGTAACTATTGACAAAAACAGTACCAGCGATTCATCGTCGGCCTCTCCCGCGTCATCCACCACACCGTCGTCACTGTCGTCATCGTCGACCGTTTCGACGGGGGGCGGTTCGCTTCGGGGACTTGGTAGTGCACTGCGGCAACTCCAGCAGCACCAGCGAAAACGAAACTTTCTAACCGCACCAGTCCAACGAAACCCCGGTCCGCCGGCAACCGCCATCTCCTCCGCCTCAACCGTCACAACCAACACGATGCTTCTAACAAGTGCCCATGATCACCATCTCGGTTTCGTGATGGGTTTCATCAAAGAGGATGAAATCTATAACAGTGGCAATTCTTCCTCTTTCTCGAGCAGTAGTGGCAGCGGTAGCGGTGGTAGTGGCGCGGGCAGTGGAAGTACCGCAACCTCCTCGATCGTATCAACCACCACGGACACCTCGTCGGAGGACAATTCGCTTGTGGTGCCCACATTGGCGTCGAGGTTTCTCGACAGCATCCACGATGATGTAAGAGCCATTTATGTGTATACTTATATTATTTACATTTTCTTTATCAAAACTTAACGAGATGAACTAATAGTGTTATTGCCAGTGGCTAGTTATTCGCGGTGATTTGCACAGTTGACGGTGCGTGATAATATCCGATTGATGCCCTAGGCTACATTTTACGTAAAGCTTATGTTTTACTAGGATAATAGATCCAATTCGGCTTTGGAAACCTTTCAATATGACAGCTCTCAATTTTGGCATGGTCTAACGGTTAACTTATCTTCCAACTTGAAGCGATTATCTATTCTCATTTAGACACCAATGGATTGCCATCTATCTCAATTGCTGATTTATTAAAATATCAACTTGCTCCATGTCATTACGAAGTTTAACTCAATTAGATTTCATTTTTGTAGAACAGTTTTGAATTAAGCCACACGCTCAGTACAATTTGTTTATATTGTAATGGAGGATCGATCCTAGTCAATGTTTTCCACTTCGTTTCGTTCCTTCAAATATTCATATAATTTGTAGAATTGTGCCTTTATCAATCGCATACTCGAGTAATCTTTATTAATTTCATTTATTACTGTGCATGCTAAAAAATATTATTTTTGTGTTATGGTGTAAAGCCGTCATCAACTCATGTTTTCGCCTTGAACTCTACCGAGTGAGAAGCAAATCGAGAGAAACAAATTGGCATGAAAATTAAGCATTAAAGTCAACGCGTTGCGATTGCATTGATTTTCGTGATTTTCTCACTTAAGTGCCCTATAAGACGGTGGTAGATTCATTTTCATTATTGTACTGTACAGAAACCGGAGAACTTCTTCAGTGTATCAGTTCTAAGTTTGTTGGAAGAAAAGTGCGGTGCTGTCTCTTTTGTACTAGTTCAGGTAAATCGTTAAAACCTATTTTTATACATGTTAGAGGTTCACGTACTTCTCTGTACAACACTCTGTAACCTAAAAAAAACCTTTTTTAATTCACCTAGTTGTGTAATGATGCCTTTTTTATATTACTTATATTTTCGAAAACATCACTAGAAGAATCTGTCAAGAAACTTGAATAAACTCAAAAACTTTCTTTGGTTTAAACCGACGCACAGTGGTTCGAATCAATAAAAACGTGGACATAAATCAGTAGCTGCCAAATCGTTCTTTTAATGCATATAGTTGCCTTTAAGAATTTATTTACAAATATGTACCGCGTAATTTGATTCTATCCCTAATTGTTCATGGCCTACTTTGACAAAAAATATAACCATAACTCTAAGTGGCGAAAAAAATCTAAGTGGAACTCGATAGAACTTTTTTTAGGGCTTTTCAAAGTTAGTTTTAGTTATTGAATTATGCCAACCCCTTTAAAACTAGTTTTCTAATCATAACTTATTTCAAGTTATTTTTTATACATACAGGGTCCGCCTACATTTTTTTGAACTAGCTGTTATTTCGACATTGGTAACCTTAATGTCACTTCTGATTTGACAGAAACTTAGTTTTATCCTTCCGCAGAACGAAAATGGTTGTGTATATACTGGGCGATCAGCTTGAAGAAGACGCCGATTTTTGCCTTCTCGGATGAGGCACATTTTCATCTCGGCGGGTATGTTAATAAGCAAAATTGTCGCATCTGGGGGACGGAAAACCCGCACGTTATCATGAAGAAGCCGATGTATCCTCAGAGAGTGACGGTTTTGTGCGGATTTTGGTCTGGCGGGATCATTGGGCCATTTTTCTTCGAAAATGAGGCAGAAGCCGCTGCCACGGTCAATGGCGAGCGCTACCGCGCCATGATTAGCGATTGGCTCTTCCCGTTATTTGAAGAGGAAGACTTGGACACCATTTGATTCCAACAAGACGGCGCTCCGTGCCACACAGCCAACACTACGATCGATCTTCTCCGCACAGTCTTCGAAGATCGAATTATCAGTCGAAATTCGGATGTCGTTTGGCCGCCTCGGAGCTGTGATTTGACTATTATCTTTGGGGGGCTGTCAAAGATAAGTGTTATGTGTACAAGCCAGAGACAATTCAAGCCTTGAAGGACAACATTCGTGCAGCCATAGCTGAGATAAAGCTGCATACAATCGAAAATGTACTAAAAAACTGAACCGACCGTGTGGCGTACTGTAAGGCCAGCCGAGGCAGCCATTTGAATGAAATTATATTCCACAATTAACCGGAAGGATTGTACTTTAATATGAAAAAATAAATTTTGAAATCGGATAAACCGTTTGTGTTTTATTGCATGTTTAAAAAAAAAGTTACATGGTGGACCCTGTACTTTGTTTGGAATAATTGTAGAAAATATAAAATCCCATAGTTTTGTAGAAGGTAATGCATAGTTTTATTCTGTTCTGGAAAAGTTATACACCATTTATATTTTTACCTAGGAAACCTTGTACTGAAGCGAAATATTCAACTTAATGCAGCAAACTTTTACAATACTTATAGGAAAATATATTCCTAATCCAATTTATTTTCCAATGAGAATATCCTGAGTACTATTCGTGTGACTCATTTTTACTATGGCCATGTTGAAACCATGAAATGGGGAGGGCGTCACGCGTCTGCTATTTCTGTAACTCACTTTTGCAGTGAGCGTAGAGATGGGCAATTCGCTCCTGAGCTATTCTAGTGAATCGAATCTTTAAAGTGAGCTGATAGCTCACAGCTCTTTTTAAAAGAACCGCAGTCCACCAGTTCACCGCACTGGTAAGGAGGGATGCCAGGCTCACAGATTAATCTGTGTTTCACAGATTGTCAACCTTTTGCACTGATAAAAAAAATTTTCACAGATATCTGAAAATGGTCACAGATTCTGAAATTGAGCACAGATTTTTGAGATTGATTACATTTTAGCACCGAATATTACAGAGCGGTAGGAAATAGTGAGACTTTATTTTTTGCTTACCAAAATGATTCCGATCAGCTACTATGGAAACAGGAAAACGTGCACAGATTTTGCACAGACAGGTTTTTAGCTTGATCACAGATTTTTGAAAAAATGACCTGGCATCCCTGCTGGTAAGGTGGAAACAAGCTACGAGCTGAACGGATCTTCGGCTCTTGAAGAGCGAGTTATAAATGAGAATAAATGTGTGCATGAGCTTTTGTTCGTTCTTCCAAATGTGTATCTATCCTTCTTTAACAGATTGAATGAGCCATTGTCGATAAGAAATCTCACCTCTCACTCAGTAGGCTAAGGTACATTCAGGGATGCCACTTTTGCAGATATTCTCAAATATGACATAATAATAATTCACAGACAAGTTAGTTAGCATTGTTCTTTGTGCATCAATGATTGCGATCATGCATATGAAAGAAAAACGGCGCTCAAACAAACCTTCAGTTCAATCTAAATGAGTTGGTTAGTTGATACATTGAATCGATTCCCTTTAGTAAGTTGATCGGTTCGGAGCTGCTCACCGGTATCAGCTGCTTCGCACATCTCTAAGTGAGCGTCGCAGAATCAGAATATCGTCTTAAAAAACGTGTTGCTTCGCGATAACTCAATTTATTTTCACGTTTAAAAATGAAATCTCTTCGTAAAGCGTTGTACTTTTACTTTTCATATTTTGTTTGGAAAACATTTTTCCGTTTTTTTAATCTGTGTTGAACTTTTGATAATTTTTCTGATTTCCAATATTTAAAACTAACTTTGAAAACGACCTAAAAAAATTACATCGAGTTCCAATTAGATTTTTTTCTAATATTGTCAATTGTCAAAAAGTAAACAACATAAAAATCACAACAATTTGCTAAGGTTACGCGTGCAAGCATCAGCTTGTCTATGCGTGTTTACGCGCACTTTGTAGTAGATACTTTAGAAATAGAGGTAGATTCTACGTAGATAAAACAAAAAAATAACTGTTTTTATAATAAAGGGAATATATCTCAAAAAATATTTTTTTTTACATTATTCATATCTTCAGCAAAAATACTTCAAATGTTTTTTTCTTCAAAATGAGATAGAAAAAAAAAATTTTTGCGAAAAAAAAACTATTTTCATTCGAAATTGGTACTACCCCCTTAACAAGAACTAAGGTGCCACTTTCAAAAGAAGCATAATATTATCTTGTAAAACTTCTTCCAAGACACGTTAGCTCTTAAAAATCAGTGAAAGTCAGTACAGACTTTTGATCGGCAGCACATATGAAAAAGCTTGGTTGAGCAAAATTGTGCGCAATGATTAGTTCAATTACTCTTCTAAAGACAACTTTTCGGTGGAACGTTTCACAAAAAAGTTAGAATAAAAAAAGTGATTTTTCTGGAGCCACACTACTTTTACTAGGGAAAATTGATGTAACTCGATCTAATGAAGAGCTAGAGAGGTGCTTTTTTCAACAAAGTTGCTCGCAATAAAATTTCCTACAACTTTATTGTACTACGAATTCATTTTTGAGTTCAATTAAGAAAGATAGATTTCAGCTTTCGATTTAAATGAGGACCACCCTAGTAACTTTTTTCATCAAAAGGAGCGCCATTTGATTACAAACAACTTTTGTGAAGACACTAACTACAAAACACTAATATTTAATAGTGAAAACATTTTTGTCACGCTAATTTTCCGTTTCAGACCATAGTGCACTCGTCTAGCAAAACTGTATCGCAAATTTAACTACCCCTCAGTCCAGTTACTGAGGGGTAGTTAATGTCAAAATGGAATCTCTTAAAAAACTGTTGAAACTTGCAACACTAATTGATGAATTATTGATTTTGAATAACTGTTACCCAAACCTTGGTTATTGCATATTGAAGACTTGAGGAAAGTAAACAAAATAAACTGCCTCGACTTGAAGATCCTTATTTCGCGGCAAGTTGCAAGTTCTGCAGCATCATCATGCGTAAGGGCGGTTGATCGATCAGTTTAGCTGGGGCTTGAAAATACGAAAAAATTCTTGTAAAACCAGCGCATTCAAGTTACCGTATGGTCAAGATCTTTCATATTGGATACTTTTGCTGCGTTGTCGGTTTTACATACATCCGTCGATACTTTTTAAACAATTTAACGTAATTAGACTTCAGAGTTCTATAATGGCTGTCTGCTATATGAATAGGTTTTAAAATGGTAGCAAACTGCAAAAGTCATTGAATCCGTAAGTGCGAATCTTTTTATCAATCTTATTTATGCACTTCATATGTAAAATTTAAAATGTAAAATGTAAAATGTAATGACCGTGAAAGACACTTGAAAACCACGGAAATGAAGTTTCTTATGATATGGGATCTGATCAGTAGTGTGACCTGTAAAAACAAATTTCCTTTAAATAATTTGATTATTGGTTCTCTAGCAGCGTGCAGCCTGGCACGGAATTCCGGGTTTGTTGACAGTATATGAAGCAACGACAACGGAAATTCGAGTGGATATTCCTAAAGGAATGACCGTCGTCATGAATGAGTTTGATGTTTACACTACAGGTAGAGCTCCTGAGTAGCCCTCGATATATGATATAACATAACACCTGTCTATCGCAGCACTACATCTAGCGTCAGATTTGGATATCGTGCACCCACCCAGGTAACCAATAAGCACTAATAATGGTATTAAAATAGCCTTTTATGAACACCAAAAAAAGCTTATAGTTCTATATCTGCAATCTGAAAGCTTATCTGTTGTAAATCAATCAGAATTCAGCGTTCAGAATGCACACCAGCCATAAATAAGTATTATCTATGAATAGCCGTATATTTTGCCAAAGTCGGCATCAATTCAGTCTCAAGTGCGATTAAAATGCCAATTAGCGATTATTTGCTGTCATCGTAAAGGTAAAGGTAAATCGCTCACGAACACTTTTTTGATCCGATTTTCCTTCGAAGTGGCTGGTCGTGTCGTCGTTTAAAGTTAATACAGATTTAAATGTGGCAACTCTGCATGCTCTACAGTTTGAATGTTTTGATACTCATTGTCCTATAATTTCAGAACCGGAAGCCGGATCTGGATGAAATTGCACAGTATCTTTTAAGACACTGCGATCTTTAATTTGAACCATGATTTATGAAAATCGATTTAATCATTGCTGAGAAATCGAAGAGAGTTCCGTTTTTGGAGCCTTACTTCACTACTACCGGTGCATTCGGAAGCGGAAATTGGGGACTAGTAGTCCCAAAGTAGATTTATATATTCACTAACTAGATGAATCAACCAGTAAATTTTATAAGAATTGGCACCTTGTTTCGCCATCACTTGTGAAAAAATACTCATGAAAATGATCATTTTTCACTTATCTTATCGCGCTGTAATATCGGAAACGGAAGTCGGATCGGGATTTTTTTCAAGAATTTCAGTACTTTTTATTTGACTCTTAGTTTGTAAACATCGGTTAAGAAATTTCCGAGTAAATTGAGTGCGCATTTTCTCATAGATTTGCACATATCACCCTGTAACTCTGGAACCGGAAGTCGGATCGGGATAAAATTCAATAGTAGTCTATGGGACCATAAGACCTTTCATTTGAATCGGAGTTTCCGATTGGAACCGATTTTCAGCCATCTCTGAGAAAATTGAGTGACAATATTTGTCACATGTACACAGACACACATACATACAATATTTTTCACATGTATACAAACACACACACACACATACATACATACACACACAGACATTTTGTGATCTCGACGAACTGACTTGACTGGTCCGTTCAAAAGGTAAAAATATTTCTTTCAAGCTTATTCATTTTCGAATTGCCAAATGCTTTCAACAGCGATTGGGTCTGAATTTTTCACATGCCACAATCAAGCTCCGGATATAATAAGGGGTTACACCACTGTAGAAAAAAAAGAGAAGGACTTTTTTAGGGAATTATTTTGGGATCCAAAAAATGGAGTAATTAGAATTTTATATAAAGCACTTTTTAATATGTATATTTAAGTACAAAAAAAATGATCAGTTAAAAAATTGAAAAAAAAAATGGCGACTTGGCGGCATTTCCGCGAAAGTGCTGCATTTTGACGGCTGGAAATTCAACTCCTGCAATTTTCGAGCTAGAACAAAAAACAAAACATTTTCTAATGTCATATTGAAGTGTGCATAGAGGTACGTAGGGGTTTTTTAATTAATTGATTTTCTGTAAAATGGCAGCCCGTTGATAATAAAACCGCATTTTTTCACCACAAAATTGTTCATAAAAAAATATATTCACCATTTTCAAAAACCCCTACGTACCTCTTGGGAGATAGCTATCGAGAATATTCTGTAATTTTTTTGAATCGATTGGCAAGATTTACTTGACTTATGTTTCCGGCCAGCTCAAAAAACGTAGTTTTGAGACACAAAAGGCGCTCGGAGTATAATAGTCGGAGTCTCGCGGTAAAACTCGAAATTAAGACGTCTAGAAATTTTTCCCGCTTTTCATCTTTTGGAATATTATTTTTAAGATCATACATGACCTTTTGCAATGAAAAAAAAATCCGATTTTTTTAAATTCTACAGTGGTGTAACCCCTCAATTTGATTCTATTCAATGCATCGGTGCTCCATCAGTCCGATCAAGATAGAGATCCTACATCAAATATTTTCATTTAAAAAACGTGTTATGTAATGCTATGCAGGTTTAGTAATATTTTGAATTATCCATACATACACTTGAATTGTTGAAAAGGCCCAAGGAAACGAAAGAAGCATACAAATTTTCCTTGTAAAACACGTGCAAACTTTTTTGATTATCCTCGGGAGAAAAATTCTCTGGTTTAAAAGGAATAAAACTAATGAAGTTAATTCAAACAGACTTAGTTGTATCATTACACAAATAAATTATAGATAGAAATAACCAATTTATTTTTCTTGTTGCAAAAATTTTTTTTCGTTACCCAGGATCAAAATTTCGTTCAAATAAAAAAGTTATAATTATTGATGTGGAAGGGAGTAATGGGTTCAAAACAATCATATAGCCTTGGTATTACCTTCTGTTTCAACAGACTTCGCAGCCGATTCAGAGTGTACAGAACCATTGCATGACTGGTGCTACGATTCTACTGGCACTACGAATCCTTCCAGGAGCTGGAACATACGACAACTAGTTCGTAGGACTAGTGCCCTATGCATTGAACCGCCAACCCGCGATGGCATCATATTCTAGCTTGAAATTAACAGAAATCATATTTAAAAATCTGCTGACTGTTTTGTTATTTTAAACAAGCTCCATTTTTCTGTGTGTACCTTGTTCTTTGCGATCGTCGTTCCCACGAAGAGTGGTTTACTACTGTGTCGATTAAAAGTGAACTGAAGTTTCTAACTATTTGTCTAGTTGAGTTAAAAAGTACCTAATAATCAATGATAGCATAGGAGCTAACAGAGGACAAGAAATTTCATACCGTGAACCATAACACGATAATCACTCTATTGCACTGTTAAATACACTTTACCATCAAATCAAAACACTTGTAAATGTGTTGGTATTGAAAGCTTCAATGCCACGGCAAAAGTGTGGTATAGCTCGAGCTTTCAGATAGAAGCTTGAAATATTTCATGAAATGTTTCATGTCAAGTTTGTTCAATCAGCAGCGTGGATCCAGCCGTTAATTTTCTACTCATATTTACTCAAACTGTATCCAATTATCATAACTAATATGAATACCCTTCTCTTATTTAACTCCAGAACAAGCAAATCAACCACAATGCATCACCATTCCGACGTTGGGGTCAGTCGTCGCTGCGGTCTCGTTCCGGTGAACAGCGAACACCGAGTGCGTCCCATCGAAGGCCATCGTCGTTGGCCGCTTCGGAAAGTGACGTCTACACGAAGTCCATCGATGATGATTATAGTTCGACTAAGAGTGGATACAACCCGTATACCGATGCTACCGGTACGGTGACTTCCGTTCAGGCTAGTGAAAGTAGTGGACCGACCGGAGTGGCGTCATGGGGAACTTCGTTCGAAAAGCTACTAGAGGATGCGGCTGGATTACATACATTTTCCGTGAGTATCGAACTGCATTTTTGTTCTACGAATTTTGTTTAATTTGCTTTGTTTTAGGAATTTCTCAAAAAAGAATTCTCAGCCGAAAACATTTACTTCTGGACGGCGTGTGAAAGGTACCGTCTGCTTTCGGATCGCGAGGAACGAGCCAAAGAGGCCCAAGCTATTTTCGCTAAACATTTAGAATCGGGTTGCAGCGAACCGGTAAACGTGGATTCGATTGCCCGCAACATCGCTCAGGAAAATTTGCCACAAGCGGAGCAAACCTTGTTCGCTGCTGCTCAGAAACAAATTTTTAATCTGATGAAATTCGACAGCTACCAGCGATTTATAAAGTCTGACATGTACAAGACCTGTTTGGATTCGGAAACGAAGGGACAGCCTTTACCCTATCCGGGTGAACAATTAGATCCACTATTACGAACGAGTTTTGCAGTTCAATTGACAACCAAACTGAAGAAGTCGCTAAGTAATGCTGAAGATCGCCGAAGAAAGTCTCTGCTTCCATGGCACCGCAAGACAAGGTGCAAGTCTAAGGATCGGGGTGATGCTGAGATCAAAAAAGAGAGCGGCAAGTCTACGCTCTCGAATGGCGGGGGTACCGGAGGTAGCAGCAACACGTTGAAGGTGCTTTCGACTAATTCCACTAGTGATATTCATAGTTCCAGAAGTTCGCTGGCTAGGTGAGTTGAGAAGTCAGTTTCAATTGTTTACAATCTGATCAACAATGAAATTTTTCAGCTTTGATGCCGCTATCGGAAAGTCCTACGATCAGGATGACACGCGCAACACCTTGTGTCGTGTGATTTTATCCAACGGTGCGACGACGGTAGTCCAGACTCGTTCGAATGAAACCATCAAGGAACTGGTCGAGAGGCTATTAGAAAAGCGAGGGATTGTGTACAATGCGTACGAAGCATTCCTGTCTGGCAATCACAAACCCCTAGATCTTGATGGTCCGTCTTCTAGTCTCGCTGGGAAAGAGGTGAACATCGATCAAAGGGTCGTGTTCAAAATAAGCCTACCCAATAGGAAAATGATTTCAGTAAAAAGTAAGGCTACAAAACCTCTCGGTGATGTTTTGAGGCCGATCTTGTTGAAATACAACTACGAACTAGATCAAATGAATGTCTACTCGAAGGATGCCTTTCTAGACATGACCTATCAGGTGACCAGCGTGGATGGACTGTGGTTGCAAGTTCGCAATGGCAATGAGAATGAGTTTCATCAGGATCTAGCGCGAACGATAGCTTCGCGGTCGGAAAGGTCATACGCCAACCAGGTGCCTCCACTTCCTATTATCGCAACGGCTCAGCACCAGCAGATAATTAATCATTTCCAGCAGCAACTGCACACTCAATCACAAACGCAATCCCAGCCGCAAAATTTTGCATTTCCTTCCAATGCACCGACCTTTCTGAATAACAATATTACTAAAAAAGGACAATCGACTGTGTATGGAGGGTCTTCGCACAATAATAACAACAACAATAACAACCACCTGAAGAGCAAAGAGGACCCGAAGGATGACAACAACAAACAGGAACTTAATATGCTGGATGAGATCACGAACAAAGTGTTTAATGAATTGATGAACGGTAAAATAGCGAATGGGAAAATCGCCGAGGATTGTACGTCGGATAGTTCTTCGACGCGGAGGGACCGCTTTCGAAGACGAGGATCGAATGCTCCATCGGAAAGTGGACGAGGAGCCAAGAGCAAGAAATGCTCGACCGGTGGTTCGGAGGATGGTGGGGAAAGTGTGAACAATGGTGGTACAAAAAAACCGATTATAGCCAAATTGAAAGCGGGAGTGAAGCTTCAGATGCCAACTCGTTCACAGAATGATGGTTTGTGTTATTGATGTTATATCGAGATGAAATTTATTAATGTTTAACGTATTTGTTTTAGAATTACTAGAAGGACTTAAACGTGCTCAACGATCGCGATTGGAGGACCAGCGTGGCACCGAAATCAACTTTGAATTGCCGGATTTTCTGAAAGACAAAGAAAACTTCACCGGAACTGGAACTAGTAGCTCTGCAACCGGTGTCACATCATCGACTGTGCCAGCATCGTCTTCGAAATTCGGGCGGAAGTTGGGCAAACGTTCGGAGTATGTGACAAGCTCATCGTTGGAGTTTCCGTTATGCGCTAGCACAAGTGGTGGATCCTTGCAGCAAATTAATAAACCCCAGCCTGCCCCTAGGCTATCCATTGCCGGTTCGAGAAGTCTACTGACTAGTGACAGCCGGGGTCCTACATCTCCGGGGGCACCCGTCCATTCGACATCGAGTGAGAGTAACTTGAACAATCTGTCCATTCGCTGTAACCCGTCGCCACTGACGCTGGATGATAATGGAAATGGATCCCAATCGGAGAACAGTTACGCGGGTAAGTTGGATAAAGTTTTCCGTTTGAATCAATTTGTTTATCCTTGTATGTTTGTTATAGTTTACATTTTTTAATTTTAACATTATGCAGGCAGTTTTGCGAGCGTTATCGAAATGGCGATGAGTGTAATCTGATAGAAACGAATGTTTCGTTTCTATCGTCGGATAGTGCTGATTCAACCTACGGTATTTACCCAATAGCAATTTGTCATTCTGTGTCTTTGGTTTGCACTGTCACCGGTAGCACTGCGGTATATTTTCATTATCAATTTAGTTAAACGTGTGTCTACTGTGAAGTAATTAGAAATTTTAAAGTAGCTTTCCGGTTTTTTTTATTCGTGTAGTTATTTAGAATTCTTCCAACTATAAATTCCGATATTAAAAAAAACTAGAAATGAAAGATTTATTTTGTTTGTTAAGCTGTAAGGTCGACTTGAACTTAGTTGCACTTTTCTCAGTAGGTTAAGGTTGGGTAAGACTGCAAGAGGGGCAAGTATGCCTTCTACATCATTTTCACACAGAATGAACATTTATTAGCCATACGAATATTTGGGTTTTTACCACTTATTTATTTAGTCGTGAAATCCAAACAAACTAGATCGCGCCATTAGCACACAAATAACATAAGAACAAAATCTTACAAAATAAGAGTTTTTTAATTATCGATTGGGCTTCATTTTAACCGCAGATCATTGATGCACCTTTCAGTTCAACATTTGTTCAAAATGTAGTAACATAGTACTATCATTTTTAAATCGGTTCATGACGGGGCAAGTTCGCTGTATTGCTATGGGGCAGGTGTGCATAACAGACGATGAACAAACCTAACCTCAAAGTCGATCAGTGTCAAAACATTCTACGTAAACCAATAATTAAAATCAGTTTGAAAACGATGGTACTGACATATAAGCGGGTTTCTTTGCGTTTCAGTCTTGCTGTATGTGCATCGCGGTGGTTCATCAATTCGGAAGGTTGTCACCGCGGAAAAACCTAGGAATAGTGTGTCAACCTACCGGAATCTCCATTGGGGAAGCCGATTCGAAACGATATTTTATCAACCCGCAGGAACTGGTGTTGGTAGATCATATTTTGAAACAGTGCTGTTACGGTATTTGTACTCGAGACCTGCGGAGTTTGTCGATTGCATTAGCCGAATAACGGTATAGATCATGCGTTTGATTGGAACTTTACTGGAATGGCTGTTGTGGTGCCACATTCGGTTTGTCCGAAAATGGGAAAGTTGCATTACATTGAAATCTTGTGTATGTCTTGAAGCATCGAACAAATCTCAATAAATCACAGAAAATGATTTGAATATATGCTCGAATTAAAATGAAGAAAAAAAGGAAAACAAATGATTATTTACTATATTTGATGTCTAAAATACACGAGAATCTTATTGATTGGGTTTTGGTAACTTTGGAGTTATTCCGACGGATAACGTCTTTTTTACCGCACTTTCCGAAATCGCGAAAATAATTTGGGGTTAATTCAGTACAATTTAGAAAAAATATCAAATCGGGTCTGTCTCATATGAAAAGTAGTCGCATAGCTGTCCCACGTATTAAAAATCGCGTTTTAGTAACTAAACAATGTACAGGTTGCATTATTTTATTTTCTGACAACTGTACAAATATTTAACGCATGGCAATACATGCAAATATCTAGATAAAGTATGATAAACTATCTTTGGATATGGCCGGTACGATAATTCAATCTCAGTTGCTCGTCAAAATAACTTCCTTCAGAATCAAACGTATTGCACCCATTTATACTCACAATTTCATCTTCCAAACCAACAACTTTAGGAAAAGATTCAGCATTTTTCCTATTCAGTATTGTGCTGAACGAGAATTTCAAAGGCGTTGAAACTTGATTTGTTTCCTCTTTGTCATTTGATAATTTGAACAAACGAAAACTCATGCTAGCATCATAGCGGGATTGTAATCGGAGTTGAAAAAAATGTTTGAAATTGATAAATAACGGTACGAAGTCTCATTTGAGCAATTCCAGAAATGGGTAACAAGTCATCAACAAAAACTTGAGGTTTCATGAACTTCTTATACCATTATCTCGAGAACTGTAAAGTTTAAGAGAAAAGTCGCTATGTGTGAATTTATTGCTTTAATCTGTGAAGTTATATTGTAGTGATAATAGGATATTTTTTAGAATGAACTTAAAGTTTGTAAAGTGTTCTAGCTGTAACTTTTTCATTTTTTTTGTTTTGCTTACGTTTCATCACATCAGTGCATAATAGATATAGTCGGGTAAGCATTTCTTCTAAATTTTCCCGTGCCCGACCCGAACCCGAGATAAATTTTTCTTCCAAATCCGAACACGACCCGTATCCGAGAATAAAAATCTCTACTCGTCCCGACCCCAGTCTTGGTGATTGCCGATAATTTGGCAGAGAGAGGCTCGATATTTCTCTGAATTGTATACAACATCGTCAATCTGGTAGATAATGCTACAAAAACTCGTAGCCTCTCAATGCATGAGCCGTGAGAGAATTTTCCTACATTTCTTCGCTCCACCTTACACTCTGAGTATTTCACGATCCTTACCAAAATAGATACAATTTTGTAATTAGGTTTTGCACGAACATGACATAACCTCACAAAAATGAACAGAATGAACTTTTTTTGACAGTCGACGTGTACTTGTTTACAGTTTAAAATTTCATCAGAACTTCATCGTTCGAATGTAAAAATTGCAAGTCGCCTCACACTCAACAGATTCATACATAAATCGCTCCTTGATGCTGGAAACACACACAGGGCAATCTTTTTAGTTATTTTCACTGTGGAATACGTTTTTAACAGGCACTTTTTCGTCATTTTTTCAATTTTTAACTTGCAGTCGCAAGACAAAACAAGTACACGGCAACTGTCAAAGATGAACTTGATTCATCGGCAGTTCATTTGTGTCGTCATCGTGCAAAACCTAATGATCGGCGCTGTGTGGAATTTACCAAGGAAGAATCGCAAGTTGACAATTATCGCAGAAAATCGATTCGATAATTCGACTTGATGATTCTCATACCCGCACGGCTTTTTGGCTACCTGGACAGCCATGGGCACAAGACGGCTACCAAAATTGTTTCAGTGACGGCTGTCAAATCCAATTTGGCAAAACATAGTCGCCTGTATCTTAGTTAGCCGAGCGTTTTCCGCTTTTCACCTTCGCTGAAAATGTCAAAGATTTCCATCGGTATAACAAACGGCTGGCAGCCACGTCTACCTCAGAAATCCTGGTGGATACGGTTGTATCGTTTAAGGTGTATGTCTGGTAACGGCGAGGCAGCCGGACACCAGAATGGCTGCCAGCCATATTATGCCCGTTGTCAGCCATTAGTCAGCTTTCTGGCAGCCAAGCCAATGCGGGTAGTAGGTTCAAATATTTCAAAATCCTTCACAGACATTTTCATAGACACAACTTATACACTCATGCACATAGTTAGAATAAGCGGCAATAGTAAAATGATTCTGTCGCAATTATCCAATGCCCGTATAGGATCGGATCGCAAAACGAGAATGAGCGACCGTTTGTTGCTTCAGAGCGAATCCGCACAGCAGCGTGCTAACCCATGATGCTCAGATGGGTCATCGAAGGAAATTCGCTCTCGCACTAGTGTCCATTCTATGTTAAACAGAGCTTAAACAGAGTCACGCATTCTCATTGAAAGAATCCAATCCAACAGCCTCATTTTCAATATTTTACTGTCTCATTCGTAAATGACCGACACCAGAACAAACGAAAAGAGACGAAACATTTTCGTTTCTCATTGAAAAAAGAGAGAGTATAATTGCCAACGTCACTCTTTCCTCTATGACAAGACAAAAACCAAACTAACGTCTGTGACGCTTTTCTATAAAGAGTGACTAGTATGTAACAAATCGAAGTAATTACACCCCAGAACGTCTTTGGAAACCAAAACTACTACAGATTCGAACACCAACAGGTAAAAGTAAAAACCTTTTTCTGTCATTTTAGATTCTCAAAGCTTCGGTTGAATACCGACACTGTATACTATGGGATTTTCACTGAAAACCGCAAATGACTGAAAGGGTAAATGAAAGAAAGAACACAATTTTGAAACTACTGTTCCGCTTATGTCATTGACTGGATATGGATTTCGTTCTCATATTTTACAAGCGAAGCGTCTATTTTGAGTCAATGAAGATGACTTTTATTAGCTCTGATGTTAAATGAACCCTGCCGGTTTTTTTTTGCTGAGATGATATCCGTCTCTCTTTGAGGGCACTGATTGAATCGCGTGAAGAGTTGCTAGAGAGCGTTCTTTGATAAGATAAAAGCCATCTTTGCCCGACCCGAACCCGATAGAAGTCCTGAAACCCGACCAAAATGTTTTAACTCGAACCCGACCCGTACCCGTTGAAAATGAAAAAATCGACCCCCGCATCTGACAAACAAATACTTTTCTGTACCCGCATCCGACCAGTAGCGTCGGGTTCGGGCTCGGATCTCTAGTGCATAGCAGCAGTTGTAATGAGGGTCTTTTTTCTATTCAGTTCGTTCAGATATTAAAAACATTTGGTATAGTACAAACAAAAATAAACTTGGAAACTAGTCCATGTTTAACACTCCTAATACCAAGCCTAAAAAAGTTACGCGAAGCACCAAGCCTCAAAAAAAGTTGGAACGGTAACTTTGAGCTATCATAGCTCAGTTGTTACTTGACCAATTTCGATAAATTTTTCACCCTCGAATTTTGTGAAGTTTGTGGATTATTTTAAGTATATCGTTATTGGCAATCTTTTAGGAAAAACTAATGAAAATCAGATTTTTCCCGTTCCAAGTTTTTTTTCGAGCTCAAAACGTGCCCTATCTGCATTCATGCGGCACCTGCATCGTGAATCGGATATTGCGAACTTCAACTTTACCGAGTCATAACTTTGTTGTTAGTCAACCGATCTTCAAAATTTGTTCACCATTGAAAAGGTAATACTTCCAGAAATAAAATGCACTGAAAAAAACTGAAAAATAGGGTTATCTACCCAAAGTTATAATGAAAACTGTAGATAGATGACCTAAGAAAAGATGAGACTTTTTACTATGATCGTAAATATCTCGAAATTCAAAGCGATGACCTATATATTTTTATACATCATTCGATTGCTAGTGATACCAGCTACAATGTTCGCTCAATTACCATTCCTACACAATCAAAAGAAAACATTGAGAAATCGATGAATTTATAAATATATATGAATTTTTCATTTTTTTTTCACATGTTTGTATATAACTCGAAAATTAAAGCGATGACATGTACATTTTTTTGATTCAAAATATTGAAATCATTACCAGAAACAATGTATTGTTGATCAAAATTATATATCCGTTCAAAGAATCTCAAGAAATTTGGTACAAATACAGAGAATTTGTGTTATTGGGAAAATTTTGCCAAAATCATGTTGTCAAAACTTTGAAATTTTATGACATATATTTTTTTATTATTTTAGTTGGAAATTTATTATAAACAAAATTTACAAAAAAAAAACTGAAACTTGGATTTCACTGAAAATTTTAAAATTTTTAGGAAATAACCTAAAACTCTTAAAATATTGTTGTATTGGACAAACGATCTAAACAATTTTTATGCACAACACAAACGCATTTGATAACTACTAAAATTCTGGTTTTGTTGTAGGTTTGCCGTAGAATCTCAAAAAATAGATGAAAGATCGGAAATTTTAAAATTTCCGAGTTAAATTGCATTGCACAGTGGTCCGGATCCACAATTTAGGGGGACAAAAACATTTGTGGCTTAACCTTATACTTTAGAGCTATGATGTCTTCAAAACAAATGATCAGTGAAGATAAACCATATGTCGATGTACATGGTATTAGGGTGGCTCTTATTATTAAGGTGATCCAAAACTTATTTTCCGGATGTATTGAGATAGAGGACTGCATTTTTCGGCAAAACTGTAGATAAACTTATATCGAGCAGCTTTGCTGAGGACATCATAGTAGTATCTGCAACGGTTTTAGTGTTACAGCTATTTTTAAAGAGCAACTTAGGGTGTTCCTCAAAAAATCAGATTTTTTTGCACTAGCATTTATATTTTTCGCTTTTCGTATAGGTATCTATGAACATCTTTTAGAGTTTGTTAAAACCAATTTTTTAATGACTGGCGTGTTCAGGTAGCGTTTTCTGAACCGAAGTTATGAGCAAAACTAGTTCAAAAACAGGTTATTTTTAAACTGCTATATCTAACATTGAGAAAAACGAAAAAAATCCGTTTCTTGTATTTGACAAAAAATATTTTCGAGCATGTTTATAAAAAAAGGCGGAGGAGATATTTTTTAAAATTTTTTTTCAATTATGTTCATACATTGGATTTTTTCATTGAAAAATATTCGTATCAGTCATTTATTAGCTATATAAGGTATTTTTGTCTTCTAAAGTGTCAAATTAATTCAAGTGCATATTCGGAAAGAAATCGTTCTGCATTCTTCGGGGAATGCAGAATGGTGTCACTTTTGTAAAATCTCTAACGCTTCTCGGTGGTTGGAGGTTCTATCAACCGTGCATTTTGGCACCTGCAGAACGTTCAGCATCCTTTCGGGGATGCAGGACGACTTATTTCTTTATGTTTTGTGCTGTTTTCCCACCTCACCCAATTCTCAATTCCCTTCCATGTTCCTTTTATCCTTCCCTTCCCATCAGGAAGTTGATGAGAATCTACGCAAGGCACGAATCTCCAAATAACTAGGGGCACATGCCACTTGAGCCAATTAGTTCTGATAACATAGGTGCAGGGTTTCATTCAGTAAAAAGCATTCAAACGAAGAGGTTGTTTTTCGAGACGAAGACAACTTTAAGCTGCGAATAGATTGGTTGGTAGGCTGCTGCAAAGCCAATATTCGGGGCGATTCCAGTTTCACAAGTACCTGAAATAGTGGAACTCACTTCACTGAGAAAGATGGCCTAACCGATTTGAGAACTGTTTCAATTTGTAGGTTACACTAGTTCATGCACTAGCTTTCATGTTTTTCAAAAATCAAACAAAACTGTTTTAAGAATACATTTTTATATGAGAATAAGAGAGATATGAGAAAGGCATCATTACACAACTACTTGGAAAAAAACAAGTTTTACTTAATTTCGTATGATTTTTGTGCTAAATTCAGAATTCTACTTTTTCTAAATTGTTTACTAATAGAAAATTCAAATAATTTTCGAATTCTATACATTCCGAAATAATTCTAAGTTTGTGATATTTAAATTCTAATATTCTATCGATTATAATTGATGTCGTTTAGGATAGCGGAAAATTTAAGATATATTTTTTAGTTCTCAATTGCTAGTAAAACAAAAATCAAGCAATATTTTTTTTTTATTTTAGTTGTTTTTTTTGACCATGGGTTAGTATATGGAATTCGTATAAATTTACGTTCTATTTCTTTTTGTACAAAGCCATTGAAATAATTTAAAATTTTCGTGTTGTCACAAAATTTATTTTATTAATAGAAACAAATTCTACATCTCTTTGAAACAGATGAAATCAAAACGGATTCCAATATTTTCACTTTGATTTGCAGAAACGTTGGAACGCAATATATATCAGAAATTTTGAAATTTTCGATCTTCTACCGATTTTCTGAGATTTTACGGAAAACCTAAAACAAAAAAAAAAATAATTTTAGTAGTTAACAATTCCGTTTGGGTTGTGCATAAAAATTGTTTAGATCTTTTGTCCAATACAAAAACATTATTATTTTTAGAGTTTAGGTATATTTACGAAAATTTTTAAGATTTTCAGTGAAATCCAAGTTTCAGTTTTTTTGTAAATTTTGTTCATAATAAATTTCCAACTAAAATAATAAAAAAATATATGTCATAAAATTTTAAAGTTTTGATTTGTTTTTTTTTTTGGCAAAATTTTCCCAATAATAGAAATTCTCTGTATTTGTACCAAATTTCTTGAGATTCTTTGAACGGATATATAATTTTGATCATCAATACATTGTTTCTGGTAATGATTCCAATATTCTGAATCAAAAAAATGTACATGTCATCGCTTTAATTTTTGAGTTATATACAAACATGTGAAAAAAATTGAAAAATTTATATATATTTATAAATTCATCGATTGTTTAATGTTTTCTTTTGATTGTGCAGGAAAGGTAGTTGAGCGAATATTGTAGCTGGTATCACTAGCAATCGAATGATGTATAAAAATATATAGGTCATCGCTTTGAATTTCGAGATATTCACGATCATAGTAAAAAGTCTCATTTTTTCTTAGGTCATCAATCTACAGTTTTCATTATAACTTTGGGTAGACAACCCTATTTTTAGTTTTTTTCAGTGCATTGTATTTGTGGAAGTAGTACCTTTCCAATGGTGAACAAATTTTGAAGATCGGTTGACTAACAACAAAGTTATGACTCGGTAAAGTTGAAGTATTCAATATTTTCTATGCGACGTTTATGCCAAAGGAAAGAAAATTGGAAAGCAGATAGGGCATATTAGGCGCGTGAAAAAAACTTGGAACGGGAAAAATCAAATTTTCATTGGTTTTCCTTTGCCAATCGTCAGCTACAAAGTTTTGGAATCAATCTACGAACTTCACAAAATTCGAGGGTGTAAAATTTATTGAGATTCGTTGAAAAACAGCTGAGCTATGACAGCTCAAAGTTACCGTTCCAACTTTTTTTGAGGCTTGGTATTTGGAGTGTTAATATTCAATGTAAAAGAACAAAAATAAAATGTGAAGAAAGAGTACATCACACAATAAACACGGTTGAAAACAAAAATATAATTTCTATAAGGTTATGCTTTGTAAACTCACTAAGAATATACTTATTATGACATTAGTTGTATATTGTTTGTTGTGTTTAGATTAGTTTTGACAAGGGCTATCGATGGGTTTTCTCTAATTATTGAATGAAGTAAAAAATTTGGATATTTGTGAATAATTTTAATATTGTATGCCAACTGATCGTATGCATAATGATCGTCGGTCAGTCTTTAAAGTGTTGTAGTAGTTTTTGCACTCATTTGAACACAAGTGTACAAGTTTGAACATCGTGTTTTAAACTCGTGCGCAAACCTGATTATGAACATCACGTTTGTAAAGGGTGTTCCACGAAAAATTTCGAATTTAAAAATGCAATAATAAAAACACGGTTATTTATTAGACATGTTTGATTTCAACAGGACGGCACTACGTGCCACACAGCCAACGAAACAAATGTTCTGTGAACAACTTTCGAAAATCGAATAATCAGCAGAAATGGTGATGAGAATTGGCCTCCGAGAAGCTGCGATCCTACGCCGCTGGATTGCTTTCAATGGGGTGCGGTAAAGGATAAATGTTACGCCAACTATCTAGAAACAATTGAAGAACTCAAGCACGAAATTCGGTGTAATGATTCCTTCCTCAAATTAATAATGTTTTCACATATTAAATTCTTAAAACTGTTAGATATTTTCATCATTAATTTTGACCACTATTTCCGGTACTTTTGAAAGCGGAATCGGGTTACCGATATAGCCGAAGTTGGTTCGTATGATCCACAACTAACATGATCTACAATTTAGAACAGTTCTGAGGCAAATTGAGATTTTTTTCACGTTACTTGCATTGTCGCATTTGACTCCTTGATGCTGGTTTTCAAATTATTCAATTTCCTCGTCTTGTATATTGTTGACCGAACAAAATTTTTGGTTTTATTCGAAGAATCTCACAAGGTAATTTGGAACAGGGTTTTGAATATTATTAATTTCTTCTTGTTTTCAAGCAGCAAATTTCGTCAAGATTCCAAATTCCTGTCGAAATGCTTGAATGTGTTCTATTACATCTATTATTGTATTGTTATACAATTTCCTGAAATTAAGTTAAACATATAATGAGCATGGGTGAAAGCAATACACATTTAAAACTTCGATCACCAATTCATCACACAAGCTTTCATTGTTGAATGTTTCAAAATAGTTCCTCGATCGCAAACTCGATGTTTAAACATATGTTCAAACTTAAACTTACGCACTTGTATATTTCTTCTGTGCACGATGTTCAGGTTTGTAGTAAGTAAAAGTTTAAAATAAATATGTAAAATTGTACACAAGTTCAACACGGTGTATGTTTATTTGAGGACTACCGTCGATGAAATGACCATACATCGTTAATTCATACTTCCAAAGCATTTCTTAAATATGAAGATAAAACAATGCAAGTTTCAGCAGAATTGAAAAATCTATGTATTCATTTAAAGCAGAAGATTAAGAAAGAGGATTATATTTGAAAACAGTGCTCGAAGGGGGAACGGGATAATTAGAAATTCTGGTCTGGTCTATGAATGGTCTCAGAATAGAATGAATTAATATTTTTTATTATTTGATCGATTTCTCGAAACCCTACGTCTCCCCTCACTATCAGAAGATCATCATTTTCTTAAAATTTTGAAAGATCATTAAATTTATATTCTGCACAGGCTAGGTATTTGATTTTACAGTCTAAATGATAGAACCACTATTTACCTTTCATCCGTCGTTTCGGTCCAAATCCATAAATTTTGTTGCTGAGCACCTCCTTTTCTTACAACAAACAAACGTCATTTTTCTATTCATCAGTGTTAGCATCTTAAGCACTACTGTCTGTTCTATTCTGGAAACGAAAAGGTTTTCGTTATCTTCGAATTAGGACGGAAGGGACCTTAGCAGAAAGGCAATTCCAAAATAAAAAATAATGTCACTGTCTTCTAGTCGTACAATTCATCATAGTTTTGATAAGGTCTTACTGAGGGTAACTGCTCATCTATTCAATCAATTTTCATATAGTTTCATCATTTTAAAAAGTGGATCATTAGCATTTTCCGGTAGATGATTTTATGTAGTTCCCGTAATGTTTCAGATCCAAGGAATGGTAAAATAATGTTCGGATGTTCATTTTCTCTAGTAGCACTATATCTGTATGTGTTTTCGTATATGTGTATTGCATTGTTTCTTCTAGTGTATTAAACCTTCATTGCTTTACTTTTTTACAGACACCACATTGGTCTTTACTCATGGTCCTGCAAACTCTTGTAATTCACCGAACGTGTCCCCATCGTCACACTCGATTCACCGCACATCAAACTTCCATCTGCCTAATGCGTCCAGTCACGATGATCTGTATGAGCCGGGACAGCATCCGGGCAA
Organism: Malaya genurostris; assembly: GCF_030247185.1. Lineage (NCBI taxonomy): Eukaryota > Metazoa > Arthropoda > Insecta > Diptera > Culicidae > Malaya > Malaya genurostris. The sequence goes on along the minus strand of NC_080571.1, from coordinate 94,503,260 downwards.
AAGTTACGGCAACGAGGCTCCTGCCGGAAGTTACCATCGGCATCACTACCATCACCATCATCATTCTCAGGTACCACAGAGCTCATCTCATCATCACAATTTTTCGGCAAGTACTAGCAGTGACAGTGGCAGCAGTAGCGGTACGGGAAGCAGCGGCAGTACCAGTAGCAGTAGTAGCGATGGTGAGAACCAGAAAGGGCCGCCTCCACTACCGCCAAAGCCGAAGATCTTACCGATCAAACCGTCCAACTGGGGCCACACGACGGCGTCGTCGATAGGCAGCAGTAGCAGTGGTAGCAATCACATGAGCACCAGTCTATGCAATCTATCCACCGGATCAAGCGGAAACGGTGGCCACGGTGGTAGCCAAAAAGGTTTTAGTGGGAATAAGAGTATCGGCAATAGTAATAATAGTAATACTAATAGTAGTAGGGAAAGACGGTCATCCGGGCAGGCCGCTGGGACTCAGGAACAGAAGTCTCAGCAGACGAGAAGTGTATATTTAGATCATGCAAGTAGCAGCTTTGTGTAATATAGAAACATAGAAAAATATTAGATTACAGGATTCTTCACAGATGTTTTATTTGAAGACTTCGCTTGTAAAGTGAATTTTACTTGTGTGTGCATACTTTTATTTATTGCTCTGTCGATTTTAATGTATTATATTTTGATTGCAGTGTATAAAATTATACTCACAATATAGGTTTTTTTTCAATAAATGTTTTGATTGTAATCAATTTAAATATCACTCAATCCTTCAGGAAGTCGTATAGTAAATACCCATGGGTTAGTTTTAGAAGTGAATGGGGGAAGAGTTCTTAGTGTTAATTGTTCTACAGAAGCTCGTTTCGGTTCACTGACTCGTATGGAGCTTTAAAATTTGTTTTGTGATGAATCTACAAGTCGATCAAGTTTTTTTGTGCACTCACGTTTTCCGGAGTTGGTGGAGATTCCATGAATATTGATTCAAATGGAAAGTCTTGTAGTCCCATACAAAGTTTCTGAATTTTATTTGAATATGACTTCCGTTTTTTGGTTTACCGGGAGATATGCGTAAAAAATGAAAATAAGTTCACCAATTTTTCTCAGAAATAGCTAAACAGATTTCCACAATCCTAGATATAAGTCCTAGTTTTTCATAAAGTTCATCATAAACACTGAGATCTTCATTAACTTTTCGTTTGAGTGTTTGAACAGAATGATATTACAAGGATACTTACTGAGATCTTTTTTACGCGGTTTTAAACGCGGATTTTCGAAGCTACGTGAATTTTTTATATGAATTTTTAAAGTTATGTGGTTTTTTTGATTTGTCTTAAAATGCATGAAACGTCGAAATCTGGTGTTATCCCGATTTTTTTTGCTTTTCTCATATAGGCTATGCAATCACGGAAAAACCGACTTCAGAGTCAGTTCGTCGAGATCACAAAATGTACATACTCACATGTATGCGTGTATGAATGTGACAGATAATGTCACTCAGTTTTCTCAGAGATGGCTGAACCGATTTCCACAGCTATAATTCAAATGAAAGGTCTTATGATACCATAGGCTGCTATTGAATTTTATCCCGATCTGACTTTTGGTTCCGGAGTTTCAGGGTGATATGCACAAAAAATGGAAAAAAATGTCACTTACTCACACTCACAGCGATGTCGGAACCGATTTTCACAAACTTAGATTCAAACGGAAGGCCTGCTATTGAATTTCATCTTTATTCGTCTTCCGGTTCGGGAATTACCAGGTAATATGTGCAAATCTTTGAGAAAATGCACATTTAATTTTCTCGGAAATTTTTTTACCGATTTTCACAAACTAAGATGCATATAAAAGGTCTTGAAATGCTTTAAAGTCATTAGTATGTTTTCACAAGTGATGGCGATATGAGTAATTTCATCTATTAGGCAGATCTTGTAAGTTGGTGGATATATGAACCTATTTTGGGACTACTAGTCCCCGGTTTTCGGTTCTGAAAGCACCGATAATAGTGAAGAAAGGCTTCGAAACCTATTTTCAAAATTTTAGATTCAAATTGTAGCTCTCATTGTTTTGAAAGATATTGTAAATCTGTATCGGGGATCAAAATTCTGTATTGAAAATTTGCATATAAAAATGATAAGAAATTAAGGCCATCATCCAAGTACCATGCGCGCGGATGGTTTTAGGAAAATTTCGATGAAAAATTTTAAAAATTTTCCAAAACCCAAAACATACAGACCTTAGAAAAACTTATATCTATCTGCAGGTTGAAAACGGCTGGAAAATTCGGAGGATTTGCCGAGTCTTATCAAAAATAGCTCTTTCAGAGTGTTTTTGTGATCTTTCATAATTATTACACACATTCAAACTGAAGCGGATTTTCTTCATTTCATTGAAAAATTGATTTTTTCTGTGGAAAACATAGGAAACTTTACAAAACTAACATCATTCCGTTTATAAATTGAAATAGCATCTCTGCAAAATAATTTGTACGTTATTTAGTACATTCAAATTGTCAAAATACAACATCGGTTATATAAAATTCATTGATTTTCCATGAAAAGCGTGAAAAGCTTTTCCAAAAATGTATCTGAATGTTATCCTTGTAACCAACATAAGGATCATTTTTAAAAAATTGTCATGTCAACGCATTTTTTCCAAATAATTATGAAAGATCACAAAGACATTCATTTTTCAGAGCTATTTTTGATAAGACTCGGAAAATCCTCCAAATTTTCCAGCCATTTTCAGTCTTCAGATAGATAAAAGTTTTTCAAAGGTCTGTTTTTGGTTTTGGGAAATTTTTCAAATTTTCCATCGAAATTTTCCTAAAACCATCCGCGCGCATGGTACTTGGTCGATGGCCTTAAAGCGCAACGAAATGAAAAAGTCATTAAATCGAATCTGGAAATACAGCTACTTTTTGTTTGAAGGTGGCGTTTATTGTAATGTAATTGACAATCATTTCGTATTACTGTCTCATATTATGACCAAGGCCACCATCTTCCTTTCCTATCAGATGAAATTAAATCAAAGAACTACGCTAAATAAATTGTAAGAAAAGTTAATATAGATAAACCGTCATTAGCAGATGGGATCAGTTGTAGTGTTTACCATCCTTGACATTCTCGTCTATTTAATTTGTACACATTTGTTAGTATTATCATAAAATCATGATAACGATTCTTTAAATGTATACCTTTTGTCTTTCTCATGTATTGCAATAACTTGAAAAAAGGTCAAATGTCAAATAATGTTACTCAATTTTCTCTGAGATGGCTTGACCGATTTTCATAAACTTAGTCTCAAATAAAAGATCTTATAGTCCCATGGTCAATAGTAAATATTGACCATGGGACTATAAGATCTTTTATTTGAATTGAATTTCATCTGAATCCGACTTCTGGTTCCAGAATTATAGGGTAAAGTCCTTTCAAAATTGCACACCGTTATTTAGAGCGACGATGCAAAGAAGGGTAAAATTCTTCTTGATTTGACTTAAAACTGTTTAACTTGTAGGTTATATTAGTTACTTAGTAAATAAACCTATCTCGGCTATACCTGTTCCCATTTACCGTTTCCTGAAGAACCAGAAATAGCAATCAAAAATTCTAAAATGAAACGCACTTATTTTGCTCAGAGATGGTTTCATCAATTTTCATAAACTTTTGCTATTGAGTATTTTATGATTGATTAGACTCCTTCGAGAAAATTATTTGCACAGTTCTTTTCCTACAGTACACATATACAAATAAGCACATTATATTAAAGCCAGTGATGCGCCGTTTGCAGATTTTTCCTCTGAATTTACAGATTTCTGATTACCTCGGCTGATATTCATGGATCCGCAGATTGGACATGGACATTTTTGAAATTTACATCTTTCGGGCACTGGACTTTCATTTTACTTGCTGAAAAACGATTTTTTCCACTGCCATTGAAGCATTTCGATTGCACAAAATTATTGAAACCTGCTTACAAATTTAACTTGACATCCCTGATGTTAAGGACATGTGGCATTCGAATTAATATTAGTGTGCGAGCAAAAGGTTCTCGTCAAAATTTTCAGCGCTAAATTCTGACACTTTTTTTTCAAGATTACACGTTTTATGCATTTTTAAGACATTCGGGATCTAAAAATTTTTTTAGATTTCAATAATCTCAAAATTCTTCTAAGCTCCAAAGTCGATTGTTGTTTTTACTAAACTGTCATTTTTTATTTATCACGCTGGCAGTTTAACAATGACATCCAGCAAAGACACGCACCACAAACGAGTAATGGAACGTTACAGTTGAGCAATGACATACACCCTGAACGGAAATTTAAACGTTTTACTGATGTGCCACTCATGCAACTGTACAATGATACGGCCCCAGCAAAGTAACCTGAATGCATGAAAGCCAAAACTGTTTTAGTTGTTTCAAGCAATTATTCAGTAATTTGAACATAAGATGCCTATTGCAATAAATATTTTTTTACTGTTGGTCTCTTCGGGGGCAGCTAATCGATATTAATTTAAAAAACTAAATGTTGGTAGCTAACGGGTGGCAACTAAAATTTTGGAATTTCTTTCTCAAGCTGTCAAAACATACTTGGAGAAGATCTGATTTATTGAAATTAAAGATGCATTGTTCATTGTTAAAAAAAAAGTGAACATTTGAAAACGGCCCGTAATCGGACGTTCGGCGAAGCTTCCGTTTGATGTCGAAACAGGAGCGTTGTATGGCCACAGACTAACAGACAGGACACTCAAATTAGATTCTTCAATCATTTTAACGGTCTTTTCGAATATTCCTTTATTTGGGACAGTACTCACGTGTGTCATGATGGCGCCACGTTACCCTATCGTAAACATCCTGTCTGTCATCTAGACTGTGTTTATTTTTTTCATTTACCAACAGAGTTGCCATTCATACAGAATTACCTGTAATGTATTGATTTGTTTACGTCCATGCGAATTTCATGCAGGATACAGATTTAATACATATGGCCAAAACTATATACATAATTGTGCCTATTTCTCATCCTCCAACGCAAGACAAAATCGAACCCGTTGTGTTACAATATTTACTTGCTTCTGGTCTGCCGCCACTTAATTTCTGGTGAAAACTACCGACACAATAAAAAATAGTCTAGATGAACAACGTTGCGTCAAATAAATGGTTACCTTCCAACATCGCGAAAAAGTTAAATATATTATCAACGTAATCCAATAATTTATTGTGACGATTCATTTTCAAATATTTTGATGAAATCAGGCATCCCTGCAAGCAGCTGATCAGTGTTGACAAACGTGGGGAAACCAGCTAGTAAAAAAACTTTTACATAACACAAGGGGTGTACAGATAGTAAATAATTCGCGCAGTACAATATAGGTGGAGCTAGTGCATCACGAAAAATTATTTTTTATAAGAATTTACTCATACTGTCATGTCTGTTAGTCTGTGGTATGGCCTTCATGTCAATATTGCGAATGCATCTCTTGATTATATCAATCAACTGTTAGCAATTCGTGGCTCTCCAGTTATTTTTGTACACCAAGGAGCTCAAAACCCCGAAGAAATCTTCGATTAGGCGACACTGAGGTAGATTTATCGGGTTGTGGTTTTTGGGTACAAATGGGATCGAATGGGTATGCAGAAACGATTGTTGTTTTTTGGTGCAATGCGATGACGCTTTATCCGGCCAAAACACGTATTATCCATCAACATGATGTTTTTGAAAAAAACGGGATCAAAACTTTCTACAAACATTCGTTCTGGTACACATCTTGATTGATTGCCAACCCAGATGGCTTGAACCATGGCTTAGAAATGCCTTTCTCGGAAATGACAATGTACAGCATCACTTTCTGTTCAAACTTATGTTTAAACTAATATTTTATGTTCGGATGTACAGTAGAACTATCCATTTAATAGTATCGATGGTTTGCGGGAATTTGCGTCTTCGAAAGAAGGAAGTAACTTTCGTCGTCCAAAACAAAACTTTTTCCGGAAAACTTTTTTGCGGCATCCCTTTGACTCAGTGAATCCTTGTTTTTGAAGGCACGAGAAAGAGAACGAAGTCCTTTTGCGTCCATAATTTTGGCTGGTCTTTCACTACCTTCCTTACGAGCCGTTGTTGGGATGCCCAATGGTCAGTATCAATCAAAAAAACTGTCGAAACCGCAACATTTTTGCTTTTAAAATGTCGTACCGTATACTATTTGCCGAGAATTCTATGCAGTTCGTAGAACTGTACAATGCGCTCGCGAAATACTTCTTGTTTCGATGGCATTTTGAGCAAAATTACTGTACGTCAATATTTTGTGTCAATTTATACGCGTGAGGGTGTTCAAATTGAGCTAAGTGGTTAATTTATAACTTTAAAGAATGCTTCTTTAACAGTATTTATCAGTTGGGAATAGTATTGGTTTCGTTATAGCGCGGTTTACGTAGTGTCAATACGTAATGTCGCACACCGTATTCGATTTCGCGATCATAGATGGCGTAGAAAAATCCTGTCAGAGCTGCAAATTGTCAGTCATGTCAAATGACCTTGACAAACTGACTAAAATCATCGTCAACTGTAATCGGTACGATCAAAGTGTCTGTCAAATGAATTGAAATTCTTTCATTCTTTCGACCATACTTCCCGTAAAGTGACTATGATTTTTCACAAATCTTCGCTTCGATTCGTTCGAGTAACGATTTCCGCCTGTCAATTCCAAAAATTTGACTACGATCTACATTTTCTGGACATTCATTCCCTTTTATAGTGATACGTGATACGAACGAATCTACACTTTCGTTCGACTTCGAATTTTGCATTCTTTATTCCGTTCGACTTGTATGTTTCGATCGACTCTCGTTCGGGAACACTTGACCATCAAAGCTGTCAACACTAACTATCAAAGCTCGAACACTAAGGAGTGTATCGAAAATAAGCTATCCACAAATTTGTAGAGTTCTGACAATAAATAAAACGATTATTTGTTTCAGTGTACGGCTGCTGAATTCAGCTGCAAAATATTAACTCGATAATGTGTATTCCTCGTTAGTAGTGTAATGACAATCAGAATTATTCATGGATACGTGGCGGACGTGAGTAGACGTGTTTTGAGCGCGGATCGACCACGACTGGACTCAACAAAATTGTTCTTTCAAATTATGATAAAAAACGATATTTTATTCAAACTAAAAATTGGTCCTTTATTGTACGAGGTTAAACTTGAGCATAAAGAAAATCGGATGAAATTTAAGTTATTCCTTCACGAGTTTTCGAACTTTTGATAGAACGCTCTGCATCAAGTTCCGGACAAGTGTTGCATCGTATTTTTTGGACGCTTGAGCCCAAATTTTTTTTGAGTTCCTGCATGTTCTCAGCTGCCTTACCAGTCTTCTTTAAGACCCTCTTCACGATTGCCCAGTAACGTTCGATGGATCGAAACTGAGAACAATTTGGTGGATTAATATTTTTTTCAACGAAATTTGTACCCTTTTCCGCAAGCCAATTGAGAGTGGTTTTGTCATAGTGAGCCGACACTAAATCCAGCCAAAGCAGTGGAGGTGTAGTATGGTTTTTATATAACGGCAGTAATCTCTTCTGGAGACACTCCGATCGATAAATTTCTGCATGTATAGTTCCGGTAGTGTGAAAAATGGTTGACTTCAAACCACAGGAACATATTGCTTGTAATACCAGTACCTTTCGACCGAGTTTCTCCACTTGAATCGACCTGTCCGCATCGCTCACATCCTTCCCAACGACGACAGTAAAGTATTGTGGACCTGGAAGGGTTTTTGAGTCCTCTTTTACATAAGTCTCATCGTCCATCAAAACGCATGCATCCGGACACTGCAAAAGACGCGAATACAATTTCCGGGCCCTTGTTGCTGCTTGCTTCTTCTGTTTTACACTTTGTTCCGAGATTTTCTGCTTCTTGTAGGTCTTTAGGTGATTTCGCCTCTTGATACGCTGGACCATTCTGACACTCGTTCTTGCTGTGTTGGCAAAATCACGTATTGACATTGATTTGTTCTTCATGATTAGAGATACAACTTTCTGGTCCAGTTTCGGGTTGGAAGAACCGGGTTTTCTGCCTCTTCCTGGTAGCTCATCCAAAGAATAGTGTTCCCCAAACTTATTAAATATGTTAACACTGGCATGATGAATTCCAAACCACTTCGCCAATTTTCGCATAGTAATACCCTTCTCACTTAGCCATGTGTTCAGAACCGTAATTCTCACTTCCTTTCCAAACGCGACATTTGGAAAACGCAGAATTTCAACCACACAAACAAGTAAACAAACGAAAGCTGACAGCCAAGCTGTGATCTAAGCATAAAAAACCATCACAAATACATGCGTACAACACAAATGTATGTGGATAGCTTATTTTCAATACACTCCTTAACAATCAAAGCTGACAACACTATTTACACGTTCTATATTATTTATAAAGACTGTCCCAGAAAGTATGGGCGGACTTTGATTTCGCTGTAAAAAATTCACAAGTGTTAGATATTCAAATTTTATTCAATATACTGATAATATTAGACTACAACAACAGAATATTATTCTCAACATTTGCTACTTAGCCATTGTAGACTAGCTGGCGCTCCGTCTTGCGAACGTTCCTCATTAAATTCCGTACAGACTTCTTGGCGACAAGTTTTAACACTTTTTTCCAATCTTTTTCGAACTGTTGAATGATTTCGGCTGCCGAGACATGTTTCCTAAGATGTGCCTTCGTTATAGCCTAAAATTCCTCAATTGGTCGAAGTTGTGGGCAATTTGGTGGATTCATGTCTTTTGGGACGAATGTGACATTTTTGGCTTCGAATTATGGGTAGAAGTCGTTTTTGTAAACATTCCTTGATGTATATTTCGCTGTTCATTGAAGCAGTGGTGATGAAGGGTTTCGAAATCTTACCGCAGCTACAAATTGCTTGCCAGACCATAGCTTTCTTACTAAAGTTTTCGACTTCAATCGATATCTTGGACTGGTTTAACACTTGCCCTTCTCGCACCGTATAATATTGTGGTCCCGGCAAGGATTTGTAATCGAGTTTCACGTAGGTTTCGTCGTCCATGATTATGCAGTTCAAATTTCCAGCAAGAATCGTATTGTACAGCTTTCGAACCCTCGGCCTGATCGATGCTTCTTGTTTCGGACTACGTTTTGGTTGTTTCTGTTTCTTATAGCTTCGAAGATTCAAACGTTCTTTAGCACGAAGAACATTTGTCTTCGAAGTGCCCACTGTTTTGGCCACATCCCGAACTGAATCCTCCTTCTTTTGCTCGAACGCCTTCAGTATACGTTTATCCAACTGAGGGTTAGCAGGACCTTTTTTTCGACCCGTTTTCGGTTTATCCTCAAAGGTGTTATCCTCACCGAACATCCTGATTGCATTTCGTACGGCTTTTTCACTTACTCCTTTCATTATTGCTATCTTTCTCAGTGACAGTCCGCTTTCTGTGCACCATTGGTACACAATTTTTCGACGTTGTTCTGCTGAAAGTCCATGCATTTCGCAACAAACTAATGAAAACGAATAAGCAACTGCACAAGTGGTTAGAGAAGAGTGTAAACAACAGGACGCAGCCGTAAAAATTGACAGATTCTGAACCATTGCGAAATGGCAGCGGTTTTTGGTTGCGTCTATACTTTCTGGGACAGTCTTTATTATTCATTTCTTAGTATACGAAACCGTCAAACTTGTATAAACAAATTAGAACGATTCTAAACCGAACAGAAATAATACGTACGCAAGTCGAGTAATGTTCGAAAATTGAACAACTCGAACGAATGATATTTGAATTCATACCCAACTCGAACGGAATGCAGAAAGGAACCCGAGTAAAGTCTAACATCAAAATTAGAACAAATTGATATTTGATTATGATAGCAACATCAGATTGAAATCCTAATGTGATATCGACTCATCAAATTTGCAAATAATATCTCATTGTGTTATCATTTTGCTGTTTAACGGCAAAAGTTTTGTGAAACTCAAAATATGAAAATATTAAAATCAACAACTTAGTGAATCCATTGAAATTGAGCAAATTTCAAATGGCAGCATAAAAATACAAAGTTAAGTTTCAATGGAAGAATTATTCCTTCAATCCTTTGTTGCCTTTTACAAAAATGCTGTGACATCCTGCCGAAATCCTGCAGTTCACCGCAACCATAACCGCGAAGAAACGATTTTTTTCAACATTTTTTCAACTTTTACGCAAATAATGCTCTTTATTTTTAACCACGAGAATATTGGTGTCAAACCACACGTCTGGTAGGCATTAGATAAATTGGCGATCATCGGTACCTCGTTTGCCTGAAGCAGGTCAATCTGAATAGTGGCTTTAGCATTCCCATCTCGCTGATCGATATTCGATATTTGTAGTCATACGACGTCGCGAAGTTCATTCCAAAGTTTTTAGACCATGGATGGCGAAAATAATGTACTCGTTAAACCCGTTTTGAAAATACCTATAACTTTACATCTAACAGTATGGAAAAATTCATTGTTTACGAAGTTCGAACATCGAACATTGAATGTCTCAGATTTCAGAACCTAGAGCTAATTCTTAATAATACTTTAGTGGCTTAGAGGAGCCACCAAGAAAATATATGTTTAATTTGTATATTCCTAAGTAGTCCACAAACTATGTCGAAGACACTCTTCAAAACAATTCTCACTCCTAGTTATAAATGCTTAGAACTTTATATACTTACTAACGCTAAATATTAACATGAGAAGTATTTTATCAATCATCTAATAGATCTTGGAACTTTAATACACTTTTCTAAAGAAATCGTCTAACTAAATCTTTACAATTTTGAGTCACAGGACTAATTCTGCATCAAATGATTGTAAATTATAAGTCTACGGAAGAACTAAAAATTTTTTGAAGAGGTTCTGGTTTTATCTGTGGTCAGAAGCGAGATAATCGTTCGTTGTCCCAATTAGTCGAAAAAACAAATGATCTGGAATACCTTATTGCCGGATTCCTAATTCACGTTCCCTCTGTTGTAGGAGACTACACAGTAAAACGTTCGGTCTTCAGAGCCTCTAAATTCGTATTTCAAAGTGATTACATGTGCGAGTTGTTTGAGATCAAGTAGATAACTTAATTTAATGTTATAATGTTTGAATGCTACATGTTTGGATATGAGAGGGACAAGGAGAACATTTTTATACTGTGCTCAAATAGCCACGCTGCTATTCATGGTGGATGCGGGATGGAAGCGACGCAACGAGTGTGCATTGACAGAAACGACCTGCACACAACTTTGTGAAACAACACTGCTTGTAATATAACCGAACATTTTCCATCTACTGTCAGCTAGCACTTACAGTCCATAGCAATAGCTAAAAGTTCGCATTCCAAAACACCTAAGTTCGAATCCGGTTTGTCTCCGCGGTAGTGTGGAGATTGCATGAAATCTTTTTTCTTGCTTGCGACTAGTATGGAGATTGCATACAATCTTTTTTCTTGCTTGTGAGTAATATCGCCTAAATGTATACTATCCCGGACCTTTTTTGGCTGTTCTATTTTTAGATTATGCTCGTGACGTGTCATTTCGATAAAATCTACATCACATTAAGTTTTCAATGTGCTTTCACTGAGAGCAAAACTAGTTTCCAGTTTGATGTCACACAGCATTTTTTTTGCTTTCAATTTTGATCTTTTAACCGTTAAAACGACCAAAACGATAACAAATTAAGTAATCGATATATACGAACAGCACAACATCAAATTGAGTTTTCTATTTAATCTCACACTCTACTCGGGAAACTGCACATTCGATCGGAATATTTCGAATCGATCGACGTACAGAATAGAGGTGATATAAAACAACACGTTAAAAAAAATTTACTATATACATGTAATAAACGTAGAAACGTAATCGATAGTTTGAAGTTGTTAGCTATATAGTATTTCTTATCGAGTTAAGTCGTTTACTTCTCGATAGAATCGAGAACCATAATACGAAACATGGTCGATTCGATAAAATTTCAGTGTAATCGAGATACACAATACCACGATGTCAAATGGACAGGTGGCTAGATTTTTTATATGTGAGTGCGGTAGTCGTTTTTATTTTGGAAAAACAGGAAGATATGGGGAAGAAAAATGTAAACATCGAGCGTTTCAGGATCATCCATCGAATCACTTCCAGTTACCGAGAACATTATTTCATATTTACCAAGACGGAAATACTTGATAACTACGACAATTAAACTACATACCCGAAAACTCTAAATATTAGCGCTGAAATAGCATTTTGAGCCATGCTTACATGTTTACTTACGTGGATCACGGCACCGAACTCAATTTCGTAAGAATATTACAAACACAGCCCGCTATATCTCGCCACCAATGTTAATTCTACATCGTGATATTTTACTATCCCTACTTTTCGATTACGAATCGATTCTTTCGAATTTATTTTTGTTTTTTTTCGCTCTGTTGCAGGACATTGCTTAAATAATAATAAAAAACAAATTTATTAATAATTGATATGTTTATTTATTGAATTTTGTTTTAATAAATTAATTAAATTAATTTACTGTGTAATACAGCTTTAGCATACCTTCAAACATTTTCATTAGTTTCCTATTCATTTTCTTCCTTCCTATTCATTTTGGCCATTATACCACATCGTTCTCTTAAAGCTGTGATTTGTAATAGCGATGGTTCCTGAATTTACTTTGACTGGGGCGACTTTCATCCTTAAGTTGTGTGAAGACGACCGAAAATTCGAACCGACTCACACCACTTTTGTCAAAAACGTTGTTCCTACAGAGCGAGGCTTGCCTTTTCCATTCCAGTGTTCGAGCATGACAAAAGGAACTCTCCTGTGAAATGGGATCAAATCCTTGTAGGATTTTTGATACGACGGAGTGTCGGAACATAGATCCGCTTATATTACAGCGTTCTTTCACTTCCTGTCAAAAATTTTCCGGATCAAACAGAAACAGCAAAAAAACGAGCTTTTATTTACCCAAATGCGGAAATTTGCTGATTTTCTACCATTTCATTTAATTTCTACACAAGTTTCGTTTACTGCTAATAATCCAGGAAGTAAATTTTGTATTCATGAGCAATTGCTCAATCATTCTAGTTTTGTAGTTTTATATCCTGTACAGAGCGGACGGAAACTTCATACGAATACAATTATTGAGTGAAACTTTTCTACTTCTGACATACAAGTCCAGTTCGCTTCTAGCTGTGGTATAATTTAGTTATGGCATGAACCCAATCCCCTTGCAAAAAAAACTGTATGCAGAAGCCAGTGCATGAATGGAACGTGAAACTTGTGAAATGCATGTCAAGTCTATCATCAACGATATCCATCTCACAAACGCCACGGACGTTCCCGTCGTCCTAGCTGTCATCGCTTGGCCAAGATGGGATTTCACCGTCACAAACATTAACCTTTCGTCCCCCTTATAATTTGGTTACAAAGTGCTCCATTAAACCATCACCAGCGATCTCCCGAAACATGGCACGTACCGAGGTTTCGTAGCAGTGCATCGATAAGCCTCTCAATCCTAGCAGTAGCTTTCCGAAGCGATAGCACGAAAATGGCAAAAACGTTGACACCAACGGACGGTCGGACCTACCACGGGTGCTGCTGCTGCTGTTGTTGGGCGGAGACTGTGCTGGTGTGGGCGAATCTCCGGAGGCGATTCGCCGGTGATTCTGGAAACCAAACAACGGACCGGCTGAAGACGGTGGGGGAGCAAGAGTGCTCATCTGTTGCATACTATAATGGCCGAGGGCGATCAGCGCCGTTTCGGATGTGCTTTCAAGTTGCTGAGTTTCCTTTGCACTCAATGCGAATTCTGTGAGGAAGACATTAAACCTTAGCTTACGAGAAAATGTTTTCGCTAAAGATTAGTTTGAAATTCTTTAAATCTTCAAATGGCCCGACTCGGATTGGTTTGCCATCGCCATCGCCATTGTTCAGTAGCTCACCTTTTCGGCAAAGTATCATCGTCTCAAGTAGAGAAATTTCAATTAGATCCACTTTCAGTGCCTTCGTTCGGTGGACGATTTCCCGCAGCGACTCATCGGCACATCTAGCAAATTGAAAAGTAAATATTTTCTTTATCGCATCATAAAATAGCTGATACTCGGGAGCATTTTACCTTTCCACTATGGAGGAGATGTCGATGGACCAGTTCGCAACACGTAGAATGAAACACTCAAACCAGACGTGACGAAGGATTTGGTTTTGCTGCTCTCGACTGAACGACGCGAAGCTCTCGTTGACTCGAGCCTGGCGAATGCAGGCCACCATCACTTGTGCGAGGATTTGCGATGGATGAATGGTCTCTGAGGATGGTACGGTTGAATGGACAATGATGATTACGGCCATATTTTTGTGTGGATGTTAAGGAATTGATTTCTTCGGTTGAGTATTTCTGCGAGCCGAATTGAAAGAATTTGTGGAGTTTGCAGCTTTCGAACTAAGATTTCAAAGAACGTTGTACGGAAAAAATATTTGAATTGAGAAAGAAACCGTTTGGCAGTCAAAAATTATACTCTTCTTTTGGTTTGTCGAAAATGCAGAGAAAAACACTTCAACTATTATTGGAAGAAACATTTTTTTTAAATGAGTAAACTAAAAGTAACAGTATCGACCGAACTAATAAAAGGCATTGGACTAAATTGTAGAAACATGTTTCATAGGAAATATTTAAAATGTAGCATTTTATCAACATGATTTAACACCAACATTAAACTTCTTAACAAAAACTACGAGGCTTCATAGAAACCGGGATTTTACTAGGTAATGCTCATTGATCAAAAAGGTTGGTTTTGATGGATTCCGGCTGGGCTCCAAATCCTTAAAGTCCAAACAATAACGGATGAACGAAATATTATTCTACTGAATCTCGGTAATACACTTTGTCTTGGTAAAATGAGCTTTTCTATTATTACTATCAAGTGCAGGAATACGAGACTTTACATTTGAATTTAATTTTGTGAAAATCGGTTGAATCATTTCTGAAAAAAAAAATGAAGTGAGTTTTAGTTTGAAGATTTTGGTCATTCTTTCCAATGTTTCTGGAATCCGGGAACCAGTAAAGCCGAAGTCGGTAACAATGACCTATAAATGAAAATAGTTTGGTGCTCAATTTACAACAATTTTTATGTTTGCTGCATCATCGTTTTATGCGACGCACAGTGGTTCGAATCAATAAAAACGTGGACATAAATCAGTAGCTACCAAACCGTTCTTTTAATGCATATAGTTGATTTTAAGAAATTATTTACAAATATATACCGCGTAATTTGATTCTATCCCTAATTGTTCATGGCCTTCTTTGACAAAAAATATAACCATAACTTTTTTTCTGAAGAGATATTTTTTTTTTCTTCAACAAACTTTTAGAACTATTAAAAATAATTTACTTTACTTCAAATATACCAAAAGTGTAGGTCGCACCGTTTCGGATATACAAAGCGTTTTTGTGGCAACCCCCTTAAAATCAATTTTTTATTCATAACTTGTTTCAAGTTATTTTTTTATGCATACTTTGTTTGGAATAATTGAAGAAAATAAAAAATCCCATATTTTTGTTGAAGGTAGTGTATAGGTTTGTTGTTTCCTGGCAAAGTTATACAACATTTTACCTTTATTTTTGCCTATGATAAAACCTTACACCGAAGCGAAATATGCAACTTTATGCAGCTGATTTTTACAAAATTTATAGGAAAAGATTTGCCCAATACTATAAAAAAATTCTAAGTGGAACTCGATGGAACTTTTTTTTAGGCCATTCCAAAGTTAGTTTTAGTTATTGAATTATGACAACCCCATTAAAACTAGTTTTCTAATCATAACTTGTTTCAAGTTATTTTTTTACATATTTTGTTTGGAATAATTGTAGAAAATATAAATTCCCATAATTTCGTAGAAGGTAATGCATAGGTTTATTCTGTTCTGGAAAAGTTATACATCATTTTACCTATTTTTACCTAGGAAACCTTGTACTGAAGCGAAATATGCAAACTTTTACAATTTTACCATGAAATAGTTAAGAAACGGAGGGCGTCACGCGTCTGCTATTCCTGTGCGTAGAGATGGGCAATTCGTTCCTGAGCTATTCCAGTGAATCGAATTTTTAAAAAGAGCTGATAGCTCACAGCTCTTTTTAAAAGAACCGCAGCTCACCAGTACACCGCTTTGGTAAGCAGGGATGCCAGGTTCACAGATTAATCTGATTTTCAACATTTAGCACAGATTTTAAAAATGGCACAGATTTTCACAGATTTCTGAAATCGATCACAGATTTTTGAAATTGATCACAGTTTAGCACCAAAAATTACAGAGCGTTAGGAAATAGTGAGACCTTTTTTTTTGCTTACCAAAATGATTCCGATTAGTTATTATGGAAACGGGGAAACGTGCACAGATTTTCACAGACAGGTTTTTGGCTTGATCACAGATTTTTTAAAAAATTACCTCGCATCTCTGCTATTAAGGTGGAAACAAGCTACAAGCTGAACGGATTTTCGGCTCTTGAAGAGCGAGTTATAAATGAGAAGAAATGTGTGCATGAGCTTTTGTTCGTTTTTCCAAGTGTGTATTTATCCTTCTTTAACAGATTGAATGAGCCGTTGTCAATAAAAAATCTTACCTCTCACTCAGTAGGCTAAGCTACATTCAGGGATGTCACTTTTGCAGATATTCTCAAATATGACATAATAATAATCCGCAAACAAGTTAGTTCGCATAGCATTGTTCTTTGTTCATCAATGATTTCGATCATGCATATGAAAGAAAAACGGAGCAAAAAAAACGGCGCTCAAAACAAACCTTCAGTTCAATTTAAATGAGCTGATGAGCTGATACATTGAATCGATTCCCTTTGGTGAGCTGATCGGTTCGGAGCTGCTCACCGGTATGAGCTGCTTAGAGATGAAGTGAGCGTCGCACGATCAATATATTATTTTAAAAAAACGTGTTGCTTCGCGATAACTCAATTGATTTACACGTTTAAAAATGAAATCTCTTCGTAAAGGTTTGTACTTTTACAATACTTTTTCATATTTTGATTGGAAAACATTTTTTTATTTTTTTAATACGTGTTGAACTTTTGATAATTTTTCGGATTTTCAATATTTAAAACCCACTTTGAAAAGGCCTAAAAAAATTACATCGAGTTCCACTAAGATTTTTTGTAATATTGTTAATTGTCAAAAAGTAAACAAAATAAAAATCCCAACAATTTGCTTAAGTTGCGCGTGCCAGAATAAGCATGTTTATGCCGAGTTTAGCACTAAGCAGTTCAATTTGAACTGCTCTGCACTGATGAGTCAAAGACGAAACGTAAAAATAATGAAAACGGTTATGTGCCCTAGCACAAAATTTGGCTAACCCCTAAATGACCATACCTGCATCGGCCAGAAATAGTCGAAAACACGTTTTCGTTCGGCACGTCAGAAAAGACATTGCACTTCGTTGCAAAACAAAAAGTGTTCTGTAAATAGCAGAAACTTTACGTCTGCTTAGCGGTTCAAATTGAACTGCCGAGTTTAGCACTAAGCAGTTCAATTTGAACTGCTCTGCACTGATGAGTCAAAGACGAAACGTAAAAATAATGATGTTTATGTGTGTTTACGCGCTCTTTGTAGTAGATACTTAGATGATGGAGCTAGATAAATAAAAAAAAATGTTTTTAAAATAAAGTGAATATATCTCTAAAAATATTTTTTTTACTATTTATATTTTCAGCAAAAATACTTTAAATGTTTTTTGTGAAAAAAAAAATTTATTCGAAATTGGTGCTACCCCCAATTAAGGTGCTAACAAAAATTAAAATGCCAGTTTCAAAAGAAGCGTAATATAATCTTGCAAATCTTCTTCGAAAACACGTTAGCTCTTAAGGATCAGTGAAAGTCAGTACAGACTTTTGACTGTCTTTTTCCAGTTTTGGACCACTGTGCGACGGTTTGAGATTTTAAATGCTCATCACCCGGAAATTCCGAAAGCGGAAGTCGGATGAAGATCAAACATAGGAATCTTGCATTGGATAATAAAAACCTTTATTTTATCCTAGGTTAGTATACCTCAGAGAAAATTGAGCGATTTCCATTTTTACAGACTTTGACCACTATTTCCGGTACAGGAATCTTTGGATTGGTAGGCTCGTTATGAGTTCATGTGATCATCAACTTACAAGACCAGCAAACTAGAGTAACTAACTAACTGTTTTTTTTGAGAAATTAGCTAAAATTTACATCCTCTTTGTTGTAAGCAAACTATTCAATTTGCAGGTTTTTTTCACTTTTCACTCTGTAATCGAGGAACCGTAAGCCCGATTGATATGAAATTCAAAAAATTTCTGTGGGGCAATAGTGAGAAAGGCAAGACGGAAAAGTTCTTCTGAGTTTCGCTCAAAATTGTTTCAATTTTAAGTTACGCACGTTGCTGGCCAAACGAGCCAATTTCAGCCAATTTGTTTAATGTTTATTGTTTATTTGGAGCAGGGAAAAGTCCAGAGGAGTTCGTTTCTGTCAAACTTGCTCTCCAACAGGCATAAAACCTCCTCTTCTTCTTTATCAACAGATTTCAATCATCCAAATGATACATTTTACTTAAATATAGTGTTTCTAAAATAAATAGAACTAATACTAATTAGATAGTAACCCTATGAACAATTTCTTGATAACATTTCGTGATAGATTAAACTCGAATGAATTGGAGCAGTGGTTGAATATGCGGCACATGCTGGCAAAAGGCTCGTTGTTCCCATAATTCGCTCTAGCATAGGGGATCCTAAGAAAAGAATAGATTCGACGATTACGGCGATGGATATTTATTTGCAAATGCTGTAAGAGCTCGAAGCAGTCTATTCTTGATTGGAGGAGATCTGCCAGAAAAGAAGCCTTGCTGACATCGCGACGAAGAGATAACAAATCGAGATCAATCAGTTCGCATCTGTCATATAAACTTGGAAGGTTCCAAGGGTATCTCAAAGAAAGCCGACGCAGAGCGATCCGAACAAACTTTCGTTGGATTGCTTCAATGCATTGGATATCGTTTTGGTAGTAAGATAACTAGACAACCGAGGCATATTCGATCGTAGAGTGAACTAAGGTACAATACAATGCTTTCGAGCAATGTACATTATCGAACTTTTTAGTAACACGGAACATGAATCCTAGTAGCTTAGAAGCTTTGGAGATAGTAGACTCAATGTGCTTCTTAAAATTTTACTTAGAGTCCAGGAAGACACTAAGGTCCTTCACGGACGATGTACGTTCCAGAATAATTTGTGATATATAACAGTCGAAACTGACTACAGACTGCTTGCAACTAAAAGAGATGACGGAGCATTTGGAGGCGTTTAAAACCATTCTGTTGATAATATACCAATTAGTCAAATTATTCAACTGCTCTTGTAAGAATTCTGCGTCAGTTGTAGATTCGATGATATGAAATAATTTGAAGTTATCGGCGAACGATAGTTTCATACAATTGATCGAAAAATTTAGATCGTGTAGATAAAGTAAAAATATAAACGGTCCAAGGTGACTTCCTTGAGGAACTCCAGAGGTAACAGCGAATAGTAAGGTTGTACTGTATTCTATTTTCACTAACTTTTTTCGACCAGTAAGATATGACTGAAGCCAACTCAGATATGACCCGTTAAATCCCAGTCTATTTAACTTTGAGATTGCTATGTGATGATTGATTTTGTCGAACGCAGCGGAGAAATCGGTGTAGATAAAATCTACTTGTAGTCGTGATTGTAACGAGCGTATGATAAAGGAAGTGTAGGATACTAAATTTGTAGACGTCGAACTGTTAGACATGAAACCCTGTTTAGTTTCAGATATATAGTTAGAGCAAATGTGTGTTATAAAATCCAGACCTATAATTTCAAACATCTTAGATACGGTGCGATGTTCCCTTTTTCTATAAACTAAAAACACGTAGGATTTTTTCCATATTTCAGGAAAAGTTCCTGGACGTAAAGGTTGAATATATTGGATAGTAGAACCAATAGACTGTTAGAGTAGTGTTTTATTACCACAGATGGAATTCCATCGGGTCCAGCACTAGATGAACGTTTTAATTTGACACATGCTGATCTCACAGTACCAGTCGAGATAATAGAATGAAATCCAAGGACGGATAGAATGAAATCCAAGAGAACGGAGAGGGAATAGGGAATTAGTGTAAATAGGATCGTAGTACTAGTCCAGCAAAGCTTCTGTACGCTAAGAATTGGCTGCGAAGTCTGTTGAAATAGAAAAGCCAAAATTCCAGAAAGGGACTGTAATTCCAGGACTTTGCTTTGCTTTCATATCCGACTTCCGGTTCCGAAACAACAAGGTGAAGTGTATAAATTGTCATTTGCAGCAAAAATGCAAAAAACGAATAATTCCTGTAAACTTAGCTTAAAACTGTATATAAATTCAAAAGGTTATTCTATTACATACTTTTATGTTCTTATTCAAGATTCAAAGAAATGTTTTTGGAAGAGTTCCTTCGTAATATTTATGAAAACAAGTGTTGTATGAGAATGGTATTTACACCGCTAGGTGGATTAAAACAGTTTTTTTCCTGTACTCCTCCTGGTAAAAAAATTTGATTAGTTGCATGCAAGTTACATTACTTTTTTGTAGGATTTGTCATTTTTCAATTACGCAAGAGATTCACGCAAGAGATGTTTAGGAAAAAAAATTTCCAGCGTTTTTTCTAGAGAGACCTTAAGCCCGTACCAAATCTCTCAGGCGGCTCTTAATGTTCCCATATCGAGCCAGTCTTTTGAATTTAATCAATATCGACATCGACGCTGTACTAACGGCAATCGTAAAACTTAAACCTTCACACTCTGCTGGACCCGACGATATTCCGGCAATTGTCTTGAAATCTTGATGTTCAAGTGCAATAGTAACTCCCTTATGCCAACTGTTTCAACTATCACCCACGACCGGAGTCTTTCCCGTTATGTGGAAATCTTCCTACATGTTTCCAGTTCACAAAAAAGGAGACAAAAAGAACATTGACTATTATCGTGGAATTACTGCCCTCAGGGCTTGTATTGTGAATCCTCAAACGAACGAAGCAACAAAAAACATCTACTGTGAACACTTTGATTGACATAGCTCAATGAGAGACCTATATTAGAGAGAAACTGGATGCGTGAGAGTATATACTACTGAGCAGACCAATTCCCCTTGCCAAGTAAATTGTCTGTGCTCTCAGTCTCAGTTAACACATGAACTAAGCAATCCATGACAATGTAATGAAATGAAGGGTTCGCTCTCGTTAGTATTGTACGAGAAAGAAGACCTTGCCTCACGACGTGCTACAAGACGCGAAGCAAAGCCATATAGGCAATGTTTACGGTTTATTTTTAAAGTGTGGGTTTACAGAAATCATTTTTAACATAATGTTCGCATTCCAAGACCAAATTTGATCACATTTCAAACATACTTTAAACATTTTATAGCAGAAATTTTGCATTTGAGCCCATTTTCAAAACGATCAATTTGTTTCTTGGCAGTTTACACTGTGTAAATATCCTAGAAACACTAAAAGCAATGTTCTTTAAATTAATATTCATCAGAACTATAAGTTATGAATCTAGTTTCCTCATAGGCATCTACAATACCTGACGTACGAATGTGTGTGAATAGCACAGATGGTGAAACCCTTTTGTTCATATTCGTTGCTTATTCGTTCTCCGCAGCTTTTGATAAGATCAATCACGCTATCACGATCGCCAAACTGGATAGGCTGGGTTTCGGTTCCAGTATTCTTCGATGGATGCAATCGTATCTCTGCAATCGACGGCTGGCGGTTAAAATCAATGATAGTCTATCGCAGGAGCTCTTTGCTTTTTCCGGAATACCTCAAGGAAGCCATCTCGGTCCACTGATTTTCCTCCTTTATTTCAACGATGTAAATTACTCACTGGAAGGTCAGTGAGTCAAGGATCTTGGAGTTTATCTAGACGAACAAATGAATTACAAGCAGCATATTGGATACACAGTTACGAAGGCTTCTCGTTGTTTGGGATTTGTTATGAGAACTGCTAAGCGCTTCTCAGATATATACTGTTTGAAGTCGCTCTACTGCTCACTTGTTCGCTCAACACTCGAATACTGCTCGGTGATATGGAACCCTCACTATGTTAACGGTGTTCTCAGAATTGAGTCAATCCAACGACGTTTCGGCCGTTTCGCTCTTCGCAAATTGCCCTGGACCAACCCTCATCAGCTGCCGAGCTACGAAAGCCGTGGGATGCTTATCAGGCTCGATACTTTGCAAGTGCGTCGTGACCTGTTCCGTGCAATGCTGATTGCCGATGTCTTGACGAACAATATCGACTGCTTAGCACTTCTTAGTCAAATCAACATCAATGTTCGTTCCAGAGCTCTCCGCAACAACAACCTCCTCAGATTGCCTCTACGTCGTATTAACTACGGAATCAACGGTGCTGTCATTGGATTGCAACGAACCTTCAACGGTGTTTCGACGGGATTCGATTTTCATTTTTCCCGCAGCCGAATAAGAGAATTTTTTTTAAATATTCTTAGAAACAATCATTAGGACTTAAATTTGTCTGTTGATTAAATAAATAAATAAATAAATAAAATAAATGAACAAATAAATAAGTTTGCACTAAGCAGTTCAATTTGAACTGCTCTGCACTGACGAGTCTAAGACGAAACGTAAAGAAAAGTAAAAATGGTTATGTGCCCAAAGCACAAACATAGGATAACCCCTAAATGACCATACCTGAATCGGCCAGTCTTAGTCGAAAAAGATGTTTTCGTTCGGCACTTCGGTGCCAATTGAAAAAGTGTTCTGCAAGTAGCATTAACTTTGCGTCTGCTTAGCGGTTCAAATTGAACTGTTTAAGTTTGCACTAAGCAGTTCAATTTGAACTGCTCTGCACTGACGAGTCTAAGACGAAACGTAAAGAAAAGTAAATAAATATAGTTATTTGAACAAAATCGATAGTAAAATTATTTTCATCAGACAAATTAATATTGGAAAAACAAAGTATGCAAAGTGGCTTTTTGTGGCAAAGTCTAATGCTTCTAATGGCTCTAGCATAATGTGATTATGTAACAATTTCAAAGAGTAACTTAAAGTATGTAATAAATTTATATGTTTATCTCTCTTTTCATCTTTATTTAGGAATAGTATTATTCTTCTGAAAGATTTTATCTGACATTTGCAGAAAAGTAAAACAAGACGTTTCCCTCACTGCCAGCAAAATTTAAGGAGCCGCACGGTATTTTATAAAGCATGCGCTTTATCATTACAACGACAAATTAAAATATTAAACGCTTTTGCTGAAGTACATGTACGTGTATATTCCCAAGGATCGTAATAGTATGTTGCCTCTAATCCGGCACCAACTATCCTCTGGGAACCAATTCTGCTCTATTCTATTATCATGGTCGGATGCGTTCAAGTAACTCAAGATCAACTGAAGCATGTGATAATTTTAATTTCAGTACTGGCAAACCCCGCAACTTGTTCCACACACTCGTAAGTATTCCATTAATACCTGGCGTCCGCAGCTCCGTACTGAACTTAAACAATGCAACTTTTTTGAGCAACACTCTCGCTTGTAATTTTCGATTCTTCCGGGGTCCACGTTCCTCCTGCACGGCCGAAGCATTCATTCCAACCGTGAAGCATTTCTGCAGTCTACAGAAAGGACACCAGTTCCTGCGGGCCTTATCAACTGCACAACCGCCCTGGCCGGCTGTTCGGGAGTATAATTATGGTTCGGTTTCAGTAGTATTCCCCAGCTACCATAATCTACTTACAGATGCAAGTGTACAGTGCTCGCTTTCGGATGCTTCGCTTGAAGAAACAGGAACATCCGTCACAGCAAATGGATCCGTAGTGTTTGCCAGAGCTGCGATCACCACACACATGGCAGATCAGAGAAGTTGCCATTGGTGTCAACACAGGATAAACGGTATATCACTATAATCTTTGACTGGTCACGGTTCAACCGAAACTGGTGATGATTTGCGGTGTCCGGCCGTCATTTATATACATTTGTCGATACATTCAAGTACCCACTGAACTGCCAATCGTCCGTTTCGCTCAAAGTGCCACGATGTCCTTTCCAGCGATATGTCCGTCGGTATGTGCTAACATGACTTATTTATTCCCCTTCGATCATAGACCCGTCCGGTTCTATCAGCGATGGAAAATCTGGAAATCTTTTAACAGCAGCAACAGCACATGTTTAGCATATTTACGTTCGCCCTCCCCCCAACAGCCAACGGTTCCGATACGGTCTTTCACCCATTGACAAGCAAGTTGCTGGCAATGAACAAATAAAGGAAAATGACCAAGTCATTTGGTAGCCGTTTGTCGTTTGGCTGGACATTGCAGGATGCCGAATGTGTGACAACGACAAAGACAAGGTGACGACGATGACGTTTGTGCTGTCGAGTCGGCATACTCGGCGAAAGAAGGACTATCGATAGATGTCGAACATAATTGACAACGGCTCTTGTGGACTTTGTTTAACGATTATCCGATTGTGTGACGTTGATTCGGGTTTGGCTGTTCAATCGTTGGATTAAAGAAATCAGAAGTTTGTATGTGGTATGGTTAACTGGTCTGGAATTTCCGAACGATGACACTGCACAGCATGATTTTCATAGTTCAGTGTAGCATCTTGCACTGGAGCAATTGTAGTATTTTCAGCCATACTTTAACATTACTTTTTTTGATGTCCGCATAAAAATTCCAAAAATTTTGAAATCAGCTATTCAAGGCAGTTACATTTAGCATTCATTTTAAACTTTAGTTGCTCAATAAATGAGTGATGGAGAAATGCATCTAAAATGTATTAAAATTTGCACAGGAGAATTAAATTTTTATTTAGAGCGACATAATTTTCGAAACAGTTATGAGAAAGTAGAATTTGGACACAGAAAATATGAACAATTAAAAACATCTCCTATTTTTAGCAGCAAAGCCAAATGATTTCTTCCCAGTCTCGATTTTCAAAGCTCTGTGCTAAATTTTTGTCACAAAAGCTGACTAAAAGTAAATTGGTACGCACAAAAAGACCGGTTATTCGTGTTTCAATGAGTTCGAATGGTACATTAATAGTTGCTTCACAGTAACATTCTTCGAAACTTTGAGGTTATAGAAATAGATGGTTAAATTTCTCCAGTTCGTATGAAATCTTGAACCTTTCTCTTGATGGAGACCATCAGCGCCTGCACAGTAGATACAAACACGAAATCAAACCATTTCTTCCATTTTGTTTGTATTTGCTGACTGTTGTTGACTGCCTCCTCGATTTTGAATTGATGAAAATTTCGGGCAATTTCGAAGATTCACTAGCTTCGTGACAAAATCGATCTAGTTGCCACTAGAACATACCACACCAGAACCACTTTATAGTAGCGGCAGCTGGCCAAATCGACCCAAAAGATGACCTAACCGAAAAATCAATACGTCGTTATTCAGAATAAGGGTGAATGATTTTGAAGCGAAACTGATTATTCAGTACGCGCCATTCTCATTCTGTTGGACCAATACTGCTCCTAGAGCGCGAGAAGAAGCGTCCGTGTAGAGATAGGTTCGATCACACTCCGAAAAGTAACCAAGAGACACAGTTGAGTGGATAATACGATCTTTGATATACTCAAAAGCGTTTTATTGTTCTTTCCCCCAACTCCACTTTTGTGATGAAGCTACACCCCAAAGAGGGCTGGAGATATCAGCAAAATTTTTAATATAGGAACTCATAAACGAAGCTAGCTCAAGAAAGATTCCAAACTCGGATGCAGAGTTCGGCTGGCGGAATTTTTGAATGTCTCTTATCTTTGATTCTTCGATATTGAAGTCATTTTCATTTAGCTTATGTCCTAGAAATTTAATATTTTTTTGATCGAACTCGCATTTGGCTGTGTTTAATGAGAGATTGTTCGTTCGCAAGATTTGCAACACTTGTGACACTGTTTTCCTCAGTTTCTCTATTCTATCGGAGAATATCAACACGTCGTCTATGTACACTATTTTATTTTTTATGTCTTTGAGAATTCGTGAAAAGCCTGACGATATCGCCCTTATTCTGAATAACAATGTAGTGTCATTACATTCATTTTCCCCTTTAGCTGACTTAAACAAAAGTGAAAAGCCTGCCATGGTCGCCAATGTGAAACGCGGAATGCTTTCCAGGAAATCGGCTATCACTCGCCCTGCTATTTACCGAACACGTCTTACCTGCTCGACTGACGCTTGGTTTTTTGGCGCTCTGCTCAATCGCGCCAAGTGTGTGAGCGAATAGAGTCCACAACATGGAGTGACGTATCGTATGTCAACTCACCCCGCACAGTTCGAAAATCAATATCAGATATATTGAATGTTCACCTTTTTATATATATCATCGAGGATAATGTTCACCAGTGAACTTTTCAAAACTAGTTTTTTGCTATGCCAATAACGTTTGCAAAATTTTCATTTTCCTTACTGTATGTACGAAAACGAACACGGCACACTGTGTGCATCGATCGTGTGTGGCGTTGTTTTCTTCTTCCGTACCAGCACGTACCGGTTTTGCATCGTCATTCTATCTGACGGTGTGAAAAATTCAACAACAGCTTTTGAAACAATGAGAGATTTATTTTTGAGCAAGAACCGTGAAAGTCTGTTCAACCATTCCTAGGAATTAGAATTGAGTTCATCTTTTGAAGTTTTTCCTCACAATTTTCGGAACAGAAAACGTGCCCAAGGTTGCTGATCCTATCAATGAAGCAATATTCGTGAACTATTCTTTTCACCGGCGATGCTCTACCCGTGCGGCGAGCAGTTTTTATAAATTCCGTGTCTGCTTCATTCATTCTTTCCTTCCACTCAGTGGATTGTACCGCTTGGCAAAGCAAGCAAGCAGCATATATGCACTCTGTTGGCTCGCAGTGAGTTCGTTTCGAAGCGTTTAGGTAGAAAGCTGTTCAGTGGTGCTGATGACTCGCGTTGAGTCGAATTTTCTACTCACGGTGATTCGTTCTCTGTGACGTATGCGCTACAACTGAATGACCAGTCCGCTCCTCTATAATTTTTACGTGAATGACATTGACAGCTGTCTAGTAACCCCATGTACACTAAGGCAATTGGCAGATGATGGCGTGGTTTCAGTTACTGGGCCCAAAGCTATTGATCTGCATAAACCATTGCAAGATACCTTAGATAACTTGTCCGTTTGGGCTGTTCATCTTGGTATCGAATTCTCTGCGGAGAAAACAGAGTTAGTCGTCTTTTCAAGAAAGCATGATCCCGCGCAGCTTCAGCTCCATATGATGGGAAGAATGATCCAACAGGTTTTAACTTTTAAATACCTCGGGGTGTGGTTTGATTCCAAATGCACGTGGGGAGGACACATTAGGTATCTGATAACGAAATGCCAACAAAGAGTAAATTTTCTTCGAACAATAACAGGATCTTGGTGGGGTTCTCATCCGCAAGATCTAATAAAATTGTATCAAACAACGATACTTTCAGTGATGGAATATGGATGCGTTTGTTTTCGTTCCGCTGCAAACTCTCATTTTATCAAACTTGAGCGAATTCAGTACCGTTGTTTGCGAATTGCCTTAGGCTGCATGCACTCGACACATACAATGAGTCTTGAAGTTCTGGCGGGAGTTCTTCCATTAAAAGATCGATTTTGGGAGCTTTCATCACGCCTGCTAATAAGATGTGAGGTGCTGAATCCCATGGTAATTAATAATTTCGAACGACTACTCGAGCTTCGATCTCAAACAAAATTTATGACAGTATATTTTAACCATATGTCACAGGAAATCAACCCTTCAAGATATATTCCTATCCGTGTCAGCATCCTAAGTGCCCCTGACTCAACTTTATTTTTCGATACATCCATGCAGCGTGAAGTGCGTGGAATCCCGGATCATCTACGCTCGACGGAAATCCCAAAAATATTTTCAAGTAAGTTCAGGCATATTGACTCTGAGAAAATGTTTTACACGGACGGATCGCGAATTGAAGAAGCGACAGGGTTTGGTATGTTCAACAATAATGTTTCGGCCTCATTTAGGCTTCAAGAACCTGCATCTGTTTATATAGCAGAGCTAGCAGCAGTTCATTATAGTTTGAGTGTAATCGTCACATTATCTCCAAACCATTATTTCCTCTTCACAGATAGTCTGAGTGCAATTGAAGCCATTCGCTCAATCGCTGCTGGCAAAAATGAACCGTTTTTCTTGGGTAAAATAAAACAGTGTCTGAACGACATATTGAATAATAATTATCTAATCACTATAGTCTGGGTCCCGGCTCATTGCTCCATTCCAGGCAATGAAAGAGCCGATAATTTAGCCAAACGTGGTGCTATTGAGGGTGAAATTTATGAGCGACCGATTGCTTTCAACGAATTCTATAGTTCGTCTCGCCAAAGAACACTTGCCAGCTGGCAAGCATCTTGGGATAGAGATGATCTGGGTCGGTGGATGCACTCAATTATTCCGAAAATATCGACAAAGGCATGGTTCAGGGGACTGGATGTGAGTAGGAATTTCATTCGTGTGATGTCCAGACTCATGTCCAATCACTACACGTTAGATGCACATCTCCTTCGAATTGGGCTCTCCGAGACTAATCATTGTGCTTGCGGAGAAGGTTATCGCGATATTGATCATGTCGTTTGGACATGCGTGGAGTATCGTGATGTCAGATCTCAACTAATAAATTCTTTGCGTACCCAAGGTAAACTATCCAATATCCCAGTTCGAGACATTCTTGCTTGTCGTGACCTTTCATACATGAAACTTATTTATCATTTCATAAAGAAAATTGGAGTTTCAATTTAATAAAGGCCCCTTTTAAGACTTAGTTCTGATCCCAGCTGCGTCCATGAGTTCAACCAATAGCTAAATTAGAATAAAAATTATGTAATGATACAAACAAACTCGAAACAGTTTATGAAATTGTCAACAAAATGTCTGAAAATAACAGCTTATTTTATAATTTATAGAAGTTAATCGTTTGGTTCAAATAATATTTCCGAGTAGATTTCATAATTAATGACGAGTTACCTAAGATGATATTTAAGCTATAAGAGAATATGTTTTAATAAATTCAAAACGTTGTGACTATGTTAGAATTAAATTAGGATAAGAATATTATGTAAAAGTGATGCTACGGCGAAGAAAAACTTATGTAAACTGCCTTAAGAAATAAACGTATTTATGGAAAAAAAAAAAAAAAAACTGAATGACCGCCCAGGATAACATTTTATTCCTAAATAAAGCTTATAAGAAAGATATCGAATCTTTTTGAATTGTCTTCACTGCACATTTCTTCGGTGTTTGCTATACTTCAATCGTGATTTGTAGCGTTAGGGACAACTTTGATACCTGCCAGGATATGTTATTGATTAACCATCAAACTATAAAGGGTTATTAATGGAGCGTTTTTGTGTGTCGTAAATATGTAACTTTCACTCCTATTCCGAAGTTCTATAATAAATTCATTTTGTGTTTCGATCGAGTTCGACTTTTCCAAACAAATTATACCTCATTCGAAATGCCAAATTGGTATTTTTCATTCGGTCGAATGTAGGGTTGTTTATTATGCTTCAGAGGTAATAGTCCCAAGTTTTTGTCAATTATTATTGTTTCTCATGATCGTGAAACTATTTATATACCGATTACAAAGCCATTCGACGATCGTCACCTTAATAATTATAAACATATGTGATGACACTAATAATTGCTTTTAATTTCATGTTAATCATTCATAATAAACTAATAGTATTTGTATAGACTTTGATGATACACACTATTAGTTCTTACAAATACAAGAAGAACCATAAACACCAAATAATTCCGTCACATTAAATGTACAGGGCGTTAGAGCTACAATATAATAGAAACTAAAACCGAAATAGAACTTCTATAATTTTGTATAAGGCACTAATTTGGAGGCCAACATAAGATTTTACTGAAGAATGATATTTCTATTATTATCAAAAACAAACAAACTCTACAGTTACTTTTTGGAAACTGTGCCATGGATAATCGTGCAATGAAGACCTTCCGCAGTTTCTAATAACGAAATGAATGATAGCTAATATTTCTAAAAATCAAGTTTCATTCAATCAAACATAACAAAATTATCTCGTGACGTTAAATAAAGTGGAATAAAATGCATAATTTTTTTTCTTGATCGTATATTCTCCTGCTATCTCCTGATTTTGTGATAACAGAATTAGTGAGTAGTTTCAAAACTGAATGTGTGATATGAGTAACAAAAATTTTAAATCGCACTATCTGACAAATCGATAAACTACGCGGATTGTGTTATTTTTTAAATTGAAATCGTTTCCTCTGTAATATGAATATTGTAAAATGTTATGAAATTGAATTTACAATTTCTTCTAGCGGAGGTTCTTTTTTACAAAAAAGCTAAACCGATAACTTCGGGAGTCAATTGTAGAACATTTTATTTTCAATACATTTTTGACAGCAATATCAGATTGTAATCTTAATTTGATTTCAGCTCATCAATTTCTCAACTGATATCGCATTACGTTATTATTTTGCTGTTTGCTTTTGGAAAAAAAACTTACCAGGCAGAAGTTTTGTGAAACTCCAGAAATGATAATATTAAATGCAAAAATTTAATGAATGCATTAAAATAGGACTAAGTTAATAAGGCGATACAAAAATGCAAAAGGAAATTTCAATGGAACATCTATTCCTCCAATTTTATGTTGCGTTTTACAAAATGCTTCGACATCCTGTGGCAGTTGGCCGGAACCACAACCGTGATTCTTAAATTAAAAGTCTTAATTTACTGATCGTGGTACAGTTATTCTAATCGATAATTTGCGTAGATGTATGGTAAAAGATGCTGAATGAGTATTTAGTTAGTAATGACTATTTCTTTGTTAGCCATTCTTCTTAATTGCTTTGATTTTTGCAGAAGCAAGCAGTAACATGGCTTCTCAGTAGGTTCAAACGTTGTGGAAAACCCTGCAGTCCTATTACTTCTATAAATCAAATCTATGCGAAGAAGCGTTAAATTGTGTTTAATATAATAAAAACATGAGAAAATAAATCATCCCTGGAATTAAAAGATTAGACTTGCCTCTATAATAAATAATCAGAATGTATTTTTGTCACTTTATTTGCATTGCATATTGATATTGCGTATTGGACTTGATCATTAATAATTATATGTGATTTTAAAAATAATTGCCATATAAACTGCAAAATTTTCACTTTACAAAAGTAATTGTCCTCAGGTGATTCAACTCCAGCTTTTTTAAAATCTATCTGCCATTACTTGCCGCAAAATTTCAACAGCACGGAGTACGAACGTGAGAATAGTATTCGGTGAAATCTGAATAAACTGTTTTCATTAGTTTTATTGCAGTAGGAAGTACATTATATGTACATTAGCATACGATTTTAAACGACGTTTTGAACTGGACTATCAGTTTTATTTATCAGTTTAATTTTTATCCAACCCAATCGTTTCGCCATCTTCCAATGATAAGTAATGATATTACGTTTAAAGTTTTCCAAGCTAATTTGTGATGTTCAACGCACAATTTTTATCAGGGCAATATCTACGAAACAATTAAACTAAGCAAAATAAAAACTTGCTTCCATCGCATCGCTAATTTTTGTCTTCAATTTTTTTCGTACACTTGCATTCATGATTGCTGGCATTTTGACTCGCAGTGAGTCAAAAATTGACTCAATGTAAGCGCTATTCGTGCCTGATGATACCTGCTCTTGAACTGGTAGAGAATGGCTCACGGCGGAATAGCAACCAGCATGAAAAAGTAAGATCTCTTCTCTCTTGCGAGTCGCTCAGGCAGTCACATATTAAGCATAGCTTTTGCCTCGTCCGGCATTACATGCTTCGCTGTCTCCGTTCTTGAATCGTTCGCAGGCGATGAACGTTAATGAGTTGCGTGAGGCGAATTTCAGCAACCCTGAACGTGCCAAAATGTGCGAAGCTTCCGGAACAGGGAACGTGCCAAATGAAATTTATATATCGAACATCAAACAAGGACTGGATAATGCGTAATTCAGGCCCCAGTGTGGCTCTTAGCCTCTTGTCCAATAACTCCTATCCCTACCTCCCCGCACACAGTTATGCCTCTCCATACAAAAGTGGGCAAAAACTATAAATACGTCGATAAACGTCAGCTGGATGATTTTTTATTAATAATTTGAGGCTTCAGAATATATTTCAGTCTTGATAATGTATGGAAAAATATTCGATCCACCTAAAAGTGACATGATGCACCGTTCGCTACGGACCGGAAAATGATGACTTTTTTAATAAATTAACTTGTGTTTTTTTATTTATTTCGTGATTGATTAGCAGCTTTCACTAATGTTTCAAATAATGATTAAACCTGTGTGGAAAAAGTATACACTGAGAAAAAAATTTATTTTTTGGATTTCTGCCACATGGGCATCACTGTGCCGCGGTGCCGGCTGGGGTACGAGCAACCATAGGAAAGATCGGGTAACCAACCCCGGTGGGACCTTGGTCGTATGCTGACAGGGAAGGGAGTCCTCTTTAGAGGATGTCGGAGCATCTGTAGTGGCTTCAAACTGTGTCTGTTCTGGTATCCAGCGGCTGAGTATGAAATGCTGCATCCCGTCCAGCTAAATCCAAGGTGGCAACCCCACCAACGGGATCGTCCTAGTGCTAGTTGGGACGTTAAACAGAGCAAGCACGATGATCCTCCGGCGAGACAGGGGGTTGCCCACATGAAGAGAGACCCGATGCCGAGAAAAAAGCGTTCTACGTGCAGCAGGAACAAGCCTATGACGGCTGCCCACGCAGAGACGTAAAAATTGTCATCGGTGACATGAATGCCCTGGTAGGAAGGGAGGCAATGTACGGAAGAGCAGCTTGGTGCAGCTACTCTTGAAGATGGCTGGAGAGACATCCGATCTGCCATAGGTAGCACTGCATCAGCAACGCTAGGTACGGCGGCTCCGTACGTAAGGAACGACTAGTTCGACGACGAATGTGAACAGTTAGTGGCCGAGAAGAATGCAGCGAGTAAGCTGCAACACCAGACGAGAGCAAACAAGGAGCGATACAGACGGGCGCGGAACAGACTAAACTCGGTATCCCGTAGAAAAAAGCGCCAACAGGAAGACCGAGATCGCGAAGCGATGGAACAGCTGTTCCATGCTAATGACTTACCGGAGTGATGGATGGAAGGAATCGTGTGTCCCATCTACAAAGAGGGCGATAAGCTGGATTGCTGCAATTACCGCGCGATAACTCTGCTGAACGCCGCCTACAAGGTACTCTCCCAAATCTTATGCCGTCGACTTTCACCGATTGCAAACGGATTCGTCGGACAATATCAGGCAGGTTTTATGGGCGAACGCGGTACCACGGACCAAGTGTTCGCCATCCGCCAGGTGCTGCAAAAGTGCCGCGAATACAATGTGCCCACACATCACTTATTCATCGATTTCAAATCAGCCTACGACACAATCGATCGAGAACAGCTATGGAAAATCATGCACGACTACGGATTCCCGGACAAACAGATATGATTGGTCAAGGCTACGATGGATCGAGTGATGTGCGTTGTTCGAGTATCGGGGATAAACTCGAGTCCCTTCGAAACTCGCAGAGGGCTACTGGCCTTTCGTGTCTGCTATTCAACATTGCTTTGGAGGGTGTGATAAGAAGAGCGAGAATAAACACGAGTGGCACGATTTTCAGAAAGTCCGTCCAGCTACTTGGTTTCGTTGATGATATTGATGTTATAGCACGCAACTTTGAGAAGATGGAAGTTACGTACATCGGACTAAATGTTGAGGCCAAGCGGATCGGACTAGACATCAATGTGTCAAAGACAAAGTACATGATAGGCAGGGGCTCGAGAGAAGATAACGTCAGCCACCCATTACGAGTTCTGATTGGTGGTGATGAAATCGAAATGGTCGACGAATTCGTGTACTTGGGCTCACTAGTGACTGCCGATAATGACACCAGCAGAGAAATTCAGAGACGCATATTGTCAAGAAATCGTGCTTACCCAGTAAATCCGAACATCGGACGCATCGTGCACGAAAGCTTTTGATTGCGTTTCAAGCTTACATAGTGTATCGGTAGAACAAAAGAGTGAAGATATACCTAAGCAGAGAGCGGATTTCTGATACTCAGGGGATGAGATATATCGGGGCTGGATTTCCAACCCCGAACATAGGACCAGAGTTTTTCTGGCCTTAAGAGGCGAATGACCTCAAGGTTAAAGCCACTATTATCGAAACAAAGAATGTTTAACACTCTTTCACATCCTATCGGCGAGACGTTGGCTCGAAAATGCCTTGTTTGATATTCCTTCGCTCTGTTTCTCTAGCGATACATAATGTAAACATAAAGCTTTTTTAGATCGACGCGGTTGATGCAAATGGTGCAGAATTGTCCGATGACGGGCCGATCGAAGCGCTTCGATCGGCCTCATATCGTGCTCAATCGGTCCGATAATCGGACCGATGATCGGACCGATGCGGGTCGACAAAAGCCACCGGGTACTTTGGACTGCGCAGGACGCTTCGATCGAGAAAAATTCGCCGTCGTACGAAGTTAACTATCTACAAAACGCTGATCCACTACGGGCACGAGTCTTGGACAATGCTTGCGAAGGATCAACGCACACTAGGTGTTCTTGAACGAAAGGTGTTGCGAACCATCTTCGGCGGAGTGCGGATGGAAGACGGTACGTGGAGAAGGCGAATGAACCATGAACTGCACCAGTTGCTGGGAGGACTAACCCTCGTCCAGCAGAGACTCGCGAGGTCTACGACTGAAAGAGTAAGTATCGAACATCTATATCTGATACAGTTCTTAAATTTAAAAGTATTTATCAGTCAGTTTTATGGGATTTGTACCAGTTTTTGCCATCCCGGGTAGAAGTGATTAGCAAACCAACAGCAAATATTGTTATTAAAAGCAAGCATCTCGATGGTAGAAATTAACATTATTTAGTTTGAAATAAGAGTTTAAATATCAAAAGTCATTACGAAACCTGCATGAGAAAATAGCAACAAAATATAAAGTTCTGTCATTGTACTATCAACCCAAGAACAAAATATTCATAGAAGACAAATTTTTCAGTTATTTTATATTCTAGCATTCAGAATAGAGTACTATCGAGAGTATTTCTCTTATCTCATTTTGATGCAGTTTATTAAATAGTATTTTATTTGAATATAGAACTACCGAATCAATTTAATGAAATTGGTATAACTCATCAATAACGAAATGAGATATAACAACTAATTTTGAAGCTAAACAGATATTGTATAATTTCTTAATTCCTTGGATAAAATATCAAGAAAATATCAAGTATCGCTGTGACAGCACAGTTGTTATTGTTATTATTTTGATCTTTGTTTGCTATTTACACCTTCCCGGGATCGCTTGTAAAAAAATACTCTTGAAATTGAAACAGGAAGTCAGGAAGTTGATCAAATATTCTAGTTTGTGAAAAACGGGTAAACTATCTCCGAGAAATTATTTATTTTTTATTATTTACACATATTATTCTGAAACTCTGGAACTGGAAGTTGGATCCAAATTAAATTCAATGGCAGACTGTGGGTCCATAAGATCTTTCAATTGAGCTTAAGTTTAGGAAAATCGGTCTAGCCATATCTGAGAAAAGTGAGTGAGTTCCATTTTGGAATATATGACTTGTATTTTCGGTGCTTCCGGAATTGGAAACCAGTACATCCAGAATCGATCTTTTTGGCAGTCTATTGACAATAATTATCGATTGAAACAGTTTTGAATTGTATATGACAGTTCAAAAGTCGGTTTCATGATAATTTGCATAATCTTTCTGTTCGAGAAATGTAAAAACGGAGATTTTTGTTCTAAATTATACTCAAAACTGTTTCAATTAGTTGGTCACCAGTTTGCGGACTCCAGTTTGTAAGTACCGGAAACAGTAGTTAAAAACTCTGAAATTGAGCTCACTTCGACATACAATAGAAGGCTTAACCGGTTTCCACCAACTATAATATGATTCCATTCGAAATTTCAGAGTTTTGTTTTTGTTCCGAATTCAAAGTATCAAGGTAATGGTTCAGGGTTATCAAACGCAAAGTTGCATAGACAATTTAGATTGTACTCAAAATTATTTCAATTTTTAGTTTATACTTTTTGATGGCTAATCGAGTTTCATTATACCAGTCCCCTAGTTCCCGGTTCCAAAAGTATAGCGAATAGTGAATTAGTACGATCTTCCGAATATCTTTACAGTTATTTGGTTTTGTTGACGACGTTGATATTATGACACGTAATTTTAGTTTAAGATGATGAAGGAAACATGCATAGGACTGAAAGCAGAACAGAAATATAGCTATTAGATCAGAGCAACAAAATTCTATATTTTGAATACTCAACTGTTTTATTTCAACAAAACATTCACTGGATATGCTTGATTTGTTTCGTTTAGACATTTATGAATCTAGCTTCTACTAATGAATTCGATCGGAATTCTGAATTGAACAGTCTTTGGAATTATTATGTAGAATACAAAACTACGTGCACTTTATCATCATTATTATTACGATGATTATTATTATTGTCATCAATTCAAAGTGTTGACCCCACTGATTTGGTGCAAAGAACCGTATCAAGTAAACAAATAGTAAAAGTAAACAACCCACTTGTCACTCCTCTGCAAACCGGATGTCTCAACGACAATTACGGAACGTAAGAACACTTCATACATACCTACCGTGTCCTTATAATCAGATCATGGATCGGCGACCGACGCCTGTCATCGTTAAATTTTCTCCCTATAGTCATTCACCGTGTCGTTCCTGTTTGACAGAGACCGTGACGGTGTCTGTGATTCATTTTAACGACCTGTGCGACCTGTGCTGTGAAGTGTCAAACATTATACATACATACGATGTTTATCGGGCTTGTCATCAACCACGGAACGGTGATTTAACGTACGTGGAAGCACATCATTTATTGATAGTTATGCCTGTTTGCGCAATAACGTTTGGACGGGATACGGTGGTTGGGAGATCCGTGGGTGTGGGAGTGTGATATTCATAAAAAAAAACAAAACAAAAAAAAAAAACAATAATTCACAAACTGATTTGGTTGACCATTTAGCAGTTTATTTTGCTGTCCGATTTGTTTGTTTGATTATATGGATCACAAAAATAAATAACATTCATTGATAAATATATATCCTACACAGCTCTGGATGATATTTCTGTACCGAGTGAGTGTTTCGTGTTCGCTACCGGGAAATCTACGATTTACCTACACATATAAAAGGTGTACAACATTGCTTCCACATTCAAAAGTGAATTAACATCATTTATATGCCTGTAACAGTTCTCTGGTACACGAAAGGAAAGGTTTTTTTTAAGTGGTTCTCTACAACAATTGTAACCGTATATATATTGGTAATAGAAAGGACGTTCGCGCGATATTTAACTTATGTATAATTTTTTCCTATATTCCGATCAACAGTGGGGTGGGTAGCCTCCCGTAACCAACGAGGTTCCCACTAACCTGATTTTTTGCGGTTTCCATTTTTAGTAATGGTAATTTGTGATTTTAAACTGTGAAGCTTCAGAATATGACAATCTGAATCAAAGTAAGAGGTTTGTGTTACTTTTGAATGAGCGGAATTATTACATTCTTCTTTGGTGCACGATTCGATTGAAAGAAAAACAATATTTCTAGTTCGATTTTTTATCATAAAATTAGGTTCGAATATTTTACAATTTGCATTTGTGAAAATGTCTCAGATTTTTTATTGATTTTGAAAATAAAAAAAACTTTGGCTGTGAGAAAGTCATCAAAGCACTCGAAGTAACGATTAAAGTGACATCTTGTGAGAGCCGCGAGCATCAGCTCGTCGCGCTGTCATACTATCAACCATGGTTTTACACGCTAATCTCGACTTCTTTCTATTTATAGTTTTAAAAAGTATCAGAAAATTGACACGGCTATTAAAAAACTTTTCCAAATCACAAAAAAAACTTGGTTTCCGACGTAAATCGTTAAGGAAGGGGAGAAAATTAATGACAGTTTTCCAGGTAAGTGAGATGTGAGGAGCAATAAAATGACAATGTTTTTATTCGGAGATTTTCCTTATGTTTCTTTTGCAATAAAAACTTTAAATTTATTCGAGCACAGCCATTCATTGGAGGCGCCCAAATTTTTTAAGCGCGTTTCTTCGACGCCCGATCACACAGTGAAACAAATCTACTGAACCAATCGACAAAGATTCTCGCACTTGACACAAGCCACTTGATCAAATTTATATATCATATTTATAAAAACTGTTTTTCTTATCCATAAACGTACACTTGCAGATACTTTGAGAGGAATATTTCTTCTTTTGCTGTTGTTGGAAAACTAGCTCAATAAAATATGTTTTGTTATGGATAATCCGAGGTCGCAGCTGTACTGCTACAAATTATTCATTATGCTCATGGCAGCTTCTGAAAGTACCTTAAAATAAAAGTGCTTCAATAAGTTGTACATTACCTTCCAGTATTAATTTAACGTTGCCATGGATGATGCATACGTATATAGTAAGAGTTGCACAATTACCCAGTCTTGAACATCGGCACGTTTGTACCTGTGCACGAAATTTCAATGAACACAGCACGTACATTAGTTCCAGTTTCTGTGTACGTACATCGTGTACGTATATCGGGTTTATGCTAGACACGGTTGAACCAGTGATAGAAGAAAGACAGATCAAATCAAAAACAAAACAAGTTCACAAGTGATCAGTGTGAGAAAAGAGTGAGTATAATAGGAGCGAAAAAAAACTGAGAATGTCAGTGTTGCTGATTATTTACATTTTTTTTTAAATTGGAAAGTTTTATCATTTTAGTGATCATTAAAAGTCATAGAAAGTGCTTGAGGATCTTAGTTTATTCGATAACTCATATAAAATAAACTCAAACGGTAGCAAGTGGAGAAAATGTTGGCCCATATTACCGTTCTCATTTCCACTTCCACTTTTACTTCACTCACATATCACTCAACCTTTTAATTCACCTATTACCAGTATGCAAAATAGAACAAGAAATCGAATGGGATTGTAAAATTTGAAATTGAGTTTGGAGAAGTAAAAAAAATGTTTCTGTAGAGAATTTTTCTTGCATTATTTTATTTTAAAATCTGAGATATTTCTATAGAAAAACTGAGACTTTTCTACATACACAAGTAGAAAAAATCGCGTTAATTGGTGTCCTCTGAGAACGACATATTCGAGAATAAAAAATTACAAAAAAATTTGCAGTCATTCATGCAAATTACGTTCTTCCGTGGTAGATACGGTATGTTTGTTTAAAACGTTTGTGTAGAATTCAAAATAAATTTCTCAAACTTTTCATGCATTTGAGCATTTGGCTCGACTCCATTGGATTTGCATGTGTGATCGGCTTGTGTTTCAAACAACATTATTTTTAAAGAATTATAACTCAAAATCTAAAGCTTCTACGAAAATTGTGTCCACGAAGAAGTTGTAGGGAATCAATCGAACTTTTTAAAAAATATATGTACTGAAAAACATCATCCAATTAGTCAAAAAATCAATAGTAAAATTATAAGTAAAATTATTAGTTATTTCACCGTAAAATTTTTTAAATTTTATACCACAGAAATTGGAGTTTTCCGAAGACAAACTTTTCGACGATTTTCGAAAAATGATATTTTTATATCAGGTGTACAACTTTGTTTCCGCCGTTTTCCGATAGGTGACTGTACCGGGCTCAGGCTGTTCAAAATACATAGATGATAATGCATTTGAAGTGAGTGTGTACAGTGCCTAACGAATTGTCATCGCCGTTTCAGTGACAGTTGTACTTGTTTTCGTATTATTCACGCTCGAAAATGTCTGTTTATGTGCCCAATTCTCGCCATTTGCCTCGCCAGCTGAAGCGCGTCGAATGCTCTCATAAACTTACGGTGATGCTGTTCTGAGTAAAAGAACGTGTCGGGAGTGGTTTCAACGTTTTAAAAATGGT
The DNA here is from genome assembly GCF_030247185.1 of Malaya genurostris. Taxonomy (NCBI): domain Eukaryota; kingdom Metazoa; phylum Arthropoda; class Insecta; order Diptera; family Culicidae; genus Malaya; species Malaya genurostris. The sequence goes on along the minus strand of NC_080571.1, from coordinate 94,463,230 downwards.
GATTTCGATGTCGAAGACAAACATGGTGGTGGAAGAGTAAAAACCTTCAAATATGAATAACTAGAAGCATTGCTTGATGAAGATTCGTGCCAAACCCAAGAAGAGCATGCCGAATCATTGGGAGTGAGTCAGCAAGTCATTTCAAAACGTCTCAAGGCCCTGGGCATAATTCAGAAAGAAGGGAACTGGGTGCCGTACGAGTTGGTGCCGTACGAGTCATCCTCCAACACGACAATGCTCGGCCTCACGTCGCAAAAGTGGTCAAAAAATACCTGGAAACGCTGAAATGGGAAGTCTTGTCCCACCCGCCGTATTCCCCAGATGTCGCCCCTTCTGACTTCCACCTAGTCCGTTCGATGGCACACGGCCTGGCAGATCAACATTTTCAATCCTTCGAAGAGTTGGATAAATGGATTGCTTCATGGATAGCGTCAAAAGAGGACTCCTTTTTTCGAGCCGGGATTCGAAAATTTCCGGAAAGATGGGAGAAAGTTGTCGCTAACGACGGACAATACTTTGAATAATATATCTGTAAGCACTTTTTCGCAATAAAGCTTTTAATTTTGTAAAAAACGGCGGAAGCAAAATTGTACACCTGATAGTAATAAATGTGTCTGAGTAATAAAATATTATTTCTCAAGCTAAGTTCAATGAAAAAGTTCATAGAGAGCTACTTCCTGAATACAGCCATTTTTTAAATATTTGAGAAAATAATTTTATAAATTAGTCTGGGTTTTCCATCGCCAAATCTAATATTTTTGTAATCAACGTGAAATTTTGAATAAATTATTCTTTGACATCCAAACGATGCGAGCTGTTGTTTTCGAGATATTAGAAAAACTAAGTCGACGAAATCACTGGTTTATAAAAATCGCTGGTTCAATAAAGGAGTAATCGTCATACTAAAAAAAATACCTGTCTTAGGTAACCGGCCCATTTATAAAAAAATAGGTTACCGCAGTCTTTTTTTCTTCTGGTATGAAAGTTTACCTATGGTATAAAAGATTATCTACAATCAACTATAAAAGCGCATTTTTGAAATATATAAAAGCGCACTTTTGAAAACTTTCATAAAAAACCATAGTATTCAGTGAGTGTGGTTTAATGTTGGATAGATATTTTTGTTGTAGAACTAATCGTGCTAACGGAAACCCTTACTCGTCTAAGCGACACAAAATAACAGATAATAAGATTGACCACTTAATTCCAAGCAGTGCGCAATTACTGCGAACACTACAATGCATACTAGTGACTTACGTCGATTATATTGATATATATTCTATTGATAGTGCACAGAAACTAGCTCCTAGCGACAACAAGATGTCAGATTACACGGCAGCTTCGCCAGCAACACCGGGAAATAATTTAGAAGACATACCGCTTGCTAAATCGGGATATGATTTAGAAGAAATAGCATCAGCGGCTTCAATCGTCTGAGTATCCTTCCAACACAGCGATCTAGCGGATGTTCTGAGGAATCAAAATGATCAGGTATTTATTGGGAGTACAAATTAGTCCGGTCCGTTTTCAAAAGATGGATCTGGCTGTTATGAGTATTGAACTCTAGACAACAAAAAAAAATCGAAGAAGTTGGAGGCATTACCCGATGAAGATAAAGTCAAACACAAGAAGAGCTTGCAGCATTATTGGAAGTGACTAAAAAAGTAGTTTCTGTCCGATTAAAATCCATGGGAATGATTCAAAAGCAAGGCAGTTGGTTGCCTTATGAACCGACGTTGAAAGGCGATTTCTCACTTGAGACCAGCTGATTCAAAGGAAACAAAGAAAGGAGGTTTTACATCAAATTGTTACTGGGGATGAAAAAATGGATATTCTACTATAACCTCAAGAAGAAAAAATACTACGCTATGCCCGGTCAAATGTTTCCATCGGCCTCAACATCAACACCAAAGCCGAATATTCATGGTGTTGTGCATCTGGCGGGAGCAAAAGACTATAGGCTGCATCTGATGCGTTTGATTTGTACATTACGAGAAGAACGACCGGAATACAAGTAAAGATATGACAAAGTATTATCCTGCATGACAACGCTCGGCCTCATGTCGTGAAAGTCGTGAAAAAATATTTAGTGACAATTTGCCGCACCCGCCGTATTCTTCTGACATTGCTCCTTCTGATTAATGGTTCTTCTAACGGATGCAGCACGATTTGGCAAGTTATCGGCTTACTTCCTTTGCAGAAACAAAAAAAAATGGCTTTAAACTTAGATCCAAGGATGGCTTTTACCGTATCAAACAATGCTCACCAGCAACTCTTCACACGATTGAATCAGTGCCTTCAAAGGGAGACGGATATAATCGCAGCAACAAAAAACGCGCAATGGCTCATTTAACATAGAATAGACACAAGTGCGAGAGCGAATTTCTCTCGATGACATTTCTGAGAATCAAAGGTTAGCACGCTGCTGTGGGGATCCTCTCTGAAGAAACAAACGGTCGCTTATTCTCGTTTCGCGATCCGATTCTATACAGACAGTTGATAATTGCGATAGAATCATTTTACTATTGCCGCTTATTCTAACTATGTGCATATAACCTTTGTATAAGTTGTATCTATGAAAATAGCTGTGAATGTTCCAGACCAGGGTTTTGAAATATTGCAACCTCGTATGAGAATCATCAAGTTGAATCATCGATTCGATTTTCTGCGATAATTGTCAACTTGCGATTGTCTCTTGGGAAATTCCACACAGCAACGATCATTATCAGACTGTAAATTTTTTTAAGGGCCGTGATATACTCAGAGTATGATGTGGAGCGAAGAAATGTAGAAAAATTCTCTCGCGGTTCATGCATTGAGAGAATCGAGTCCTTGTAGCAATATAGATAGCAATACACCCAAACCTCCGTTTACGAACACTTTTTTTACGATACCTCTTTTTACGTAACTCTTTTTACGAACCAAATCCCAAATAACGTAATCTTTTTTTACGAACCAAATCCCAAATATCGTAAACTTTTTTTACGAACCAACTTCGTAAAAAGAGGTTTTCGCATCCAAAACAATTTCCGGCTCCATGGAAATTACTACAATATGGATATTTTCGAAACGGGATTGGTGAGTAGAAGACGGAAGACGTTGTTTGAAGTGATTCGGAAATCAAAGATGGCGTCTTTCGGTTTGACGATATTCCTTAAAAACCTTTACAATGTGGGTATTTTCGGAACGGGATTGATGAGTAGATGACGGAAAACGATGTTTGAGGTGGTTCGGAAATAGAAGATGAAGACTTCCGGTTTGATGATATTCCTTAAAAACCCTTACAATGTGGGTATTTTCGAAACGGGATTGTTGAGTAGAAGACGGAAAACGATGTTTGAAGTGGTTCGGAAATCAAAGATGGCGTCTTTCGGTTTGACGATATTCCTTAAAAACCCTTACAATGTGGATATTTTCGGAACGGGATTAATGAGTAGATGACGGAAAACGATGTTTGAGGTGGTTCGGAAATCCAAGATGGCGACTTTCAATTTGACGATATTCCTTAAAAACACTCACAATGTGGGTATTTTCGGAACGGGATTGATGAGTAGATGACGGAAAACGATTCAAGGAATATCGACTCAACGACTTCCGGTTGAGTGAAAAAAATCCCTAGACTAGTGAAAATTACTTTATTTGCCATACCGATCACATATGCACAGTTTCATGCAAATCGTAAGGGGACGTGCCAGAATTATACAATTTATGGAGAATTTGGCGTAGAATTGCTTATTTCTAAGACGTTTGACATACAAATAGAATTAGGAAATCCCAAAAATCCCAGTCTCAAAGTAGATTTTTTTTTTGCAAGAAATGAATCCATAGACATTTGACAAAAACTTATTTTTCCTTAGTTTTGTGGATTTTATACGAATTTTCATAGTTATGTGATATTTATGAGTATTCTCGAAGTAAAGCGTTCATTGCATAGGGTACTGGATTTATAAGTCAGTTATCGATAATTCGAGCCCGACCTGGAAGGATTTTGGTGTCAATTTCCACAAAAGGATTGTAATATCAAGGCTTCGTTTTGCTTGTATATCCCCGCATAAAAAAGACTGCAGTGTATGGTGAAATTTGAGTAATTCATTGTAGGTTGAAAAATTTTTCATTATTTATTATTAATCGAATTGTTGTTTTTCTATTGCTCGAAACTTTTATCGTGCACCTAAAATCAAAGGAGTAACTCCACTCCTTCGAAAGTTCTCAAAACGTTTTATTTTGGTTCAGATAATCGTATTCTGGAGTTTCATCAAAATCGAAGATGCACGGGTACAACAATGTGTTGGCAACTGGTTGAATGGCTCAAATATTTAAAATAAGCGATACCTAGGAAAGCTAACGTTTAGAGATGTGTTAACAATGAAATGAATAAAATATTATAACTGGTGCAACTATATCTTAATATGATAACATAACAGTAATTCTAATTTCCCCAAATAGCTAAAGATCATATCACTGAGCCTAACAATACGATGTTGAATTCTGGACTTTGCCATCAATTCTGTCCTCGGCGATTATTTGAAGTTGAAGATACTCATCAGTACTGTATAAAGGGTTTTTTTCTCATTTCACGCATTATTCTCATCAAATGATTTTCTCGTAATATTGTTCAATATATTGACTAATCCATATCATATACGTCGATAATAAACTCTAGTAGATAGAGAAACACAATTTGATCACGGTTTAACGAGTTTCTGTATACAACATTCGATTTTACTATTTATTGGCATTGGGTTTGTAGGTCAGGCTAACAATTTTCGTCTACACAGCTAGGAAAGATTTGCGAACAAATGGTTTTCGTGGTCACACTTTACAAGGGGACTCTAAATGTTAGAATACTCACGCTTTAAAAGAAAAAAGTTGTTTGTTTTTTTCTCTTTAAAGTAGATAGGTAGGCTTCATTCGTTTTAATATACATATATGTAAGCGGCCGATCGGATCCCTAGTGGACTGCTTGGCAGTCCGGGAAGGGGAGGGTGCTTGAATATTTCGTATAGATCCTACGTTTTATTTTACTACACATTTGGATAGTTTTCCCAAATATTGGATATGCTAGCCGATAACATTTTAAGTATAACTACAATGGGTAAATAAAATGATGAGAAAATCTTACAAAATGAGATAGAAAAATGATTAATCGTGTAATGGGGTAAAACAGAATCACTTTGAATAAGCTGTTTTTCACTTTCTATCGGAACCATGTCAAAGGTAAACAGAACCGGATTAATAATGAACCGCTTGAATCATCCATCAAGCTCTAGCGGCTATCCGCCTATCCGGAAACTGTTCCGCCCTGATTCGGTCTGGCCTTCCGTCATTTTTTCAGCTCAATTTGTTTCCGGGTGAACAGATTCCCGCTTCGGTGAAAACTTTCTAGATTCAATTTTCTTTACACACTGACAGATTGCTTTGTATTTTTGGCTCGCTGATCTCGGCGGGTCGATTTCTGTTTTTCTCCGCTACAAAGATAGCTCATCGGAAATCAATGACTTTCGATGCGCTCCGTTGGTTCATTTGTGCTACTTACTGAGAGAGTTTTCTTGTTTTTCACCACAATGAAAATCCCGGCAGTTGCTACCGAATTTTAACTTGTTTTCCGAAGTGCCTGCCCATCGGACCATCCACTGCCGATATTTATATCGATTTATTCATTTATTTATTTACTTACAAATGCCACTCAACCTCGGCTTCCACCTTCGCACCTCTTTGCGCTAAATTTGGTTTTTGCATCCGCTCGTGGGAATCCAACGAGGAATGTTCGATTCGTAATCAACTAGGAACTCGCTATTGCAGTTGGAGGAAGACTCGGGAAAGAGAGTTTGTTTTAATCATGAACTAGAGAAAACAGAAGCGACGTTCTACTAATCGTTTCAGTTCAACGATTGTTTTTAATGAGTGCACCTGCTCCGAAGCCAGATGGGATAGCGAACGAGGTGAAATTTGTTTCGGATTTGGTTGTTTATATTCTGAAATGTTTTAGATTTCGTATATGAATGACTGAATGCAAACATCGGATAAAAGCGAATTTAGTTTCGAAAGTATTTTTGAATGCAAAAAATGGGTGAGAACATTGAGTGCAAGACCGGACACGGACTTTGCAATGAAAAAATCGTTTTAAAACATCTGTTTTGCAAGAACCGAACAAAAGAACTTTGATTTGCGAAACCGGAAAAAAATTCAACCAGTTTTACCAGAACAAATGTTCTTATCCGATGTTTTCCATCCAAAGTATTTTGATCGATGCTGCATTCCTCGGTGACAGTCGACAAAAAACTTTGAATGCAAAAATTAATTTGTTTTGGATGAACTGGCTAAGTTATTTGTACGGTTTTGTTATTATATTTTTTGTGTCCGGTAATATGTTTTTGATCGAATTATGCATTGCAAAATCCGTGTCCGGTTTTTGCACTCAATGTTCTTATTCAGTTCTTGCATTCAAAAATAATTTCTAAACTAATTTGCTTTTGTCCGATTTTAGCGATTCTTATCCGGTTTTTGCATTCAAAAATACTTGAACGGGTTTTCTAAACTAAGTTTCACTTATCAGATTGGTGATTTTCACATTCAATTGCAGCCAAAATCTTGGTATAGAATTTTTGTGTTACTTGGAATTACTTTAAAAACCCGTTGCTGGTACTGCATTTCGACGTGGAATTTGAAATTATGCTACAAAATTCGCATGGTTAAATTAACGATCCTCGGAAACTGAGAACCTATCTATGTCATTATCCTTATAAACTCATTTTAACGATTGCAGTCGAATTAAAACTAAGACAACGGTTTGGAAATTGTTTCAACTTTTTCGCCTTTGAGACGATCATTTCCACAGTAACTTTCCGACTCATCAACTGTAGGGTTCTTCCAAACAGTAGACTATTGGATAATATGTATCCTTTTATCGAATCCCCTTAGGTCACCGAAACTCTCCTGGTGGTCTGTTGATGGGTGGCTAACTTCCCATTACTCACCCAGTGATGATGAACGGCGGGAAACATAAAAGTTTTTCAAGTTTATTACTTTTAATGGTCAGCAAACGGCAATACGTTTCTCGATAGTATTCAAAGAAAATAGCACAAAAGTTTAACAATTGACCTAAAAGGTGTATTCGATGAAAATGGCACATTGAACATTTTTTATAACTTTTTAATTTGAAATCTGCCCCCAAAGAGAATTCATATTGTTACACCACATTCGAAAGGAGCTAGGGTGGTTCTATTGATTTTTATTTTATTTGATTTTTGAAGAAACCGCTCCTCCGAAAAATTTGAAAAAAATCAGGTATATTTAAGGCATTATGGGGAAGGTTTACAATTTTTTTTTCGAAATTTTTGAAGATAAAAAAATACTAAAAAATTTTGAAACATATTTTTTCCCTCTTCCAATTTTTGCACCACCCTGGATTTTTTAGTGATAAATAAAGAATTTTTTGACATGTTAAAGTGGTATGTTTTCATCTTTTTAAAAAATGTGGACGACCACAATATTTGATTTTTTCTAAAAAATAAATAACAGTCGACCATGCGTCCCCATCAAATTCGGAGAGAAGGAAACGCACGGTGCTTTGTTCTAGCAGTTAGTACTAGTAGTCAACCATGCGTCCTCATCAAGTTCTGTTAGAAGGAAACGCGTGGTGTTTTGTTCTAGTAGTTATGCAACTCAAGTGCAGGGCCAAGAAATCAAAGTAACGAAAAGGAGGAAATAAGTTTCAACCTTTGCATAATACATACACGATCATACTTCGGGTACAACATAGAGAGCTACGAAGCAAGAACTTACTGGTATGTGGTTCATATATGAATGGTAGTAATATAAGAACGTCGCGAGTATCACACATATGACATTCGGTTACGGCAGTCAAGAACTCGAGCGGGTGTCAGTTTTTTAAGTGTTTAAGTGTTTAAGTGTTTTAAGTGTTGTCTCGTACAACGCGGTTTCCTAATTGTCAGCTCTGTACATTTCACTAAATAAATAATAATGTAACTAATGGCGGCCACGTGTGAACAGCAACTAACAGTTCTATCGCCAATAGCGCATTCACAGCAACGGTGCTGGATTCCCAAATATCCAGTCGAATTTGGAGTGTACTCGATATAGCACTTGTAAGCTTTGAAAAATGAGATACAACTTATTACCGGCCCGAATAGCTTTCTTGTGATCTGTGTGTCCTAATAAGGTCATATCGTGATAAAGCTTTAAATCCAAAATTGCTTAGCAGAACATTCTTCTCAAAAGCTTCTATTTCAGAGCTACTAAATTTCGATACTTTTTGCTCTTGTTCCAATCCAAGGATTGATGATATTACCTCATTAGAACTTCCCGTTCGCAGTATATCACGAAGCTCAATGGTATTTGGCCATATTAAACCTGTAAAAACCTGGAAGCGTTCCTCTTTGAGTGAAAATCACTTACTGAGTTAATTATGTATTCTCAGATATTTTCTGGAAAATACGGAGCTTTCTACACCACGCGTTTCCTTCTAACAGAACTTATGGGGACGCATGGTTGACTGTTATTTATTTTTTAGAAAAAATCAAATATTGTGGTCGTCCACATTTTTTTAAAAATATGAAAACATACCACCTTAACATGTCCAAAAATTCTTTATATATCACTAAAAAATCCAGGGTGGTGCAAAAATAGGAAGAAGGAAAAAATATGTTTCAAAATTTTTTTATTATTTTTTAATGGAAGAAATACATCTTCAAAAATTTTGAAAAAAGTTGTAAACCTTCCCCATAATGCCTTAAATATACCTGATTTTTTTTTCAATTTTTTTTCAAAAATCAAATAAAATTAAAATAAATAGCTAGCTCCGAAAATATGGCAAAGAACGCTCACCAGCAACTCTTCATACGATTGAATCAGTGCCATCAAAGAGAGACCGATATCATCGCAACAACAAAAACCCGGCATGGCTCATTTAACATAGAATAGACACAAGTGCGAGAGCGAATTTCTCTCGATGACATTTCTGAGAATCAAAGGTTAGGCTGCTGTGGGGATCCTCTCTGAAGAAACAAACGGTCGCTTATTCTCGTTTCGCGATCCGATGCTATACAGACAGATGATAATTGCGATAGAATAATTTTACCATTGCCGCTTATTCTAACTATGTGCATATAACCTTTGTATAAGTTGTATCTATGAAAATAGCTGTGAATGTTCCAGACCAGGGTTTTGAAATATTGCAACCTCGTATGAGAATCATCAAGTTGAATCATCGATTCGATTTTCTGCGCTAATTGTCAACTTGCGATTCTCTCTTGGGAAATGCCACAGAGTAACGATCATTATCAGACTGTAAATTTTTTAAGGGCCGTGAAATACTCATAGTATGAAGTGGAGCGAAGAAATGTAGAAAAATTCTCTCGCGGTTCATGCATTGAGAGACTCGAGTTCTTGTATATGTCTAAGTTTGACGTTCCGGAGAATGTTCGAAAGTAACGAAATTCGCAAAGAAATTTGTGATCTGGCAGGCGATATGCAGATGTGGTGAAAAATATACCCGATTTGTACGGAAGATTGCCTTAAGGGTCAGCTAGTGCGAAAGGCGTTTTAAAAGTCTATTTTGGGAATTTTTTTTTCTGGAAAACCGTTGAAACAGAACCACAAATTTTTTCAGGAGGTGTTTCAGAACATGTTGATTAATCATGGAAACATGTATATTATTTACTTGAACAATTTTTGGTTATAAAGTTGTTTGTTGAAAATCTTTCATTTTATAATTGACTTAAATATTTTTAGAGATTAGCTCACAAAATTTAAAATTTCTCTGAGTTTCGGAGGAGGTTTGAATCTCAATAACACCCCCTGTATACGTGCCAGAATCATTACAAAGAATATTTTCGGAGATACATCGATCAACATGAACAGATATGGAGGAAGAGATGCTCCACTTCTGCTTTGACTTTTCTGATTATCGGAATTCAAAAACCGATCATTCGTGGTGATATTATGTTTGAAACAAAAATGAGAGAAAAATTTGAGAAAATAGTTGTTTTGAAAAGTTTTACTTATTCCTGTGTTCCTGTAGTTTTGCTTAGTTTTGGGCTCATGTATGTTAAAAAAACTAACGAAGCAATCGTAATTCTTTTAATTCAGTTTTAAGCTGCACATGTACTAAAGAGCTATATAAATTTGAGCCGAATCATCAAATAGTTTTTCAGAAATCATGGCGGCAGTCGTGTTTTTATAAAAAAGAACCCTTCTTAATTCACCTAGTGGTGTGATAATGCCTTTCTCTTTCTTCACAACAGTATCAAAAAATATTTTTTATCTTTTTATTAAATAATTTCGGACACTAATTTGGGCTCAATTTTGACACATATCATCGGTATCATTTATCCAACCAAGCGCTTGACATTTGCGTTGCCTATTTGTATGAGAAGAGTGATGCTTATCTAAAAAACCAGTTTTAAACCTCCTAGTGGTGTAATGATGCCTTTCTCATATCAATCGTACTATCATATATAATACAGTGGTATTCTTCAAAATAATTTTTTTCAATTCTTGAGAGAATAACCAAAATCGGTTTGTTTGTCCGTCTACTGACAAAAACTATGAATTGGAGAAGGTCAATTTAGAAAAATTTTACGTTTTTTTGCCCTTTCAAGTGAGCTTTCATTTAAATCTAAGTTTGTGAAAATCGGTTCAGCCATCTCCGAAAAATGTCGGTGCTCCATCTTTGCGCGCACAATTTTTGCACGTTTTATTCCATATCTCCGAAACCGGAAGACAGATCCCAATGAAATTCAGGAATTTAGTATGAGACCTAAAGAGCTATCATTTGAATCTAAGTTTGTGAAAATCGGTACTGCCATCTCCGAAAAAAGTTAGTGCAAAAAAACGTTATATACACACATACGCACATACACACACAGACATTTTGCGTACTCGACGTACGTGTGCACTTCGTTTCGCCGCCGCTTGTGAAAAAATACTCATGAAATTAAAAATTTTCACTAATCGCACTGTAATACCGGAACCGGAACTTATTGGGGACTTTTTAAAGAATTTTAATATCTTTTATTTGCTTCTTAGTTTGTGACAATCGGTTAAGGAATTTCCGAGAAAATTGAGTGCGCATTTTTTCAGAAATTTGATCATATTTCTTTGTAATTCCGAAACCGGATGTCGGATCCAAATGAAATTAAAGAAAATTGTAGGAGATCATGAGACCTTTCATTTAAGTCTAAGTTTGTGAAAATCGGTTCAGCTATCTCTGAGAAAATTGAGTGACATTATTTGTCACGTACACACATACATACATACATACATACACACATGTATATATATATATATATATATATATATATATATATATATATATATATATATATATATATATATATATATATATATATATATATATATATATATATATATATATATATATATATATATATATATATATATATATATAAACATTTTGTGATACCGTCGAACTGAGTCGAATGGTATATGACACTCGGCCCTCCGGGCCTCGGTTCAAAAGTCGGTTTTCACAGTGATTGCATAACCTTTCTATATGAGAAAGGCAAATAACCCGTTCGAAAGATAAGTGGGCTAAGCACGTTCCGTATAACGGCACGTATTCTAGTGCATTTCTTTTTTCAACCGCATAAAATTTTGGCTTTGGCTTACGTCTTCTATACATATTTTAGACGTTATTTATGAAAAAAATAAGAAAAACCGATTTTGTTTTATTTGATACACTAGCTGACCCCCTTTGAAAGCATTTCTTGTCATTCATAAGGAAGCACTCTGTTTTGGCCTGATCTTAATCAACTCTACTTTTGTCCAATTTAGCATCCTGCTACTGCGATCGAAAAGTGTTGGAGCGGTGCCATGACAACGGAGTCAATTTTGTGTAAAAAATCATCAAATTCTTTGCAACTTCTCCCAATTGAAAAGTTCTGTGCAATTATAAAGCCGAAGCTTCGAAAATATCTCAAAATTATTTAAAGCAAAGCTGGAGTTGGAGAAAATTAAAAAAATAAACACTGAGAAAACTGATTGTACTGGTTGTACTGGTCGTACTGGTACTGAAAATGTTGAACGCTGCGGCCGGCCAAATGAGGTAATTAAGTCGGAAACCGTGCACAAAGTCCACAAATCGTTCTTGAAAACCGAAAAATCAAAATTGCGTGTAATAACTGACGTCTCAAACGTATCATACGACAGTGTGTACACTTTATTCTTGCCAAAAATCGTTTTTATTCATCAATGTAATCTCCTGCAAGAGCAATACAATCATTCCGATGCTTTTCTAATTTTTGGATGCTGTACTTGTAGAAGGCTGTCTTTCGCCTCAAAAGAGGCTTTAAATTCAGAAATTGCTTCTTCATTAAAGTTTAATTTTTTACCGACGAGCATTTCTTTTAGATCAGCCAAAATCCAGTAGTCAATGGGGGCCATATCTGGACTATATGGAGAATGAGGAAGTAATTTATCAATTTAACCAACGTTTCCATCAGCTTGTAAATCGGTGCAATGTCTTGGTAAAACAGTGGTATTTTGATTGACATAAGAAGTCGTTTTTTTTTATTTTGATAGCATTCAAACAATACTACATACCGTATTCACTATTGATTGTATTTCCATTCTCATGATATTCGATGAAGATTATACCATCCCGAGAAGATGTAAATAGCAAACAAAGACCAAAGTAACAGCAAATTTTATCATAACATCATGACTATTTGCAATTTTCTTGATATTTCATTAAAAGGATCACTAAAGAGTATGATAAAGGGGGTACGGGTATAGCGTGATGGGTTAGTCGATGCCTTTCACGCAGCCCACCTGGGTTCGATCCCCTCCCAGCACATAGGGTCAGAAAGCTTTTCTGACCAGAAGAGGCGAATGACCTTAAGGTTGAAACCTCAATAATCGGAACAAAAAATAGTTTAATAATCTGTTATCATTTATATTAGTTATTGTATCTCATATGGATGAAATATTTCAATTGTATTCTTTACAACTGATACAACTGATCTAATAGTTCCATCTTCAGAAAAAAAGAAATTTCATAAACAGCTTTAATTCTTTTATTATTATTTTACTCTTGGTTGGATATTACAATGACAGTATTCGCTACTTTGTTGTTATTTCAGCTCTTATTTCAAAGAAAATAATGCTAATTTTTACCATTGAGTAATTTTTTTTAATAATAAAGTTTGCTATTGGTTCGCATATCACTTCTACCCAGGATTTGTATCCTAAAATACACAGGCCATAGCTGACTGTTGTGCCTTATTTTTTACTCAGATGATGATTGTTTCAATTCCAAAGTGATATGATAGAACCATGTTTCAGCCATTGTCACATATCGACGCAAAAGTATGATTTCTTACTTGTTAGCGTGGCCAAACACTGCTTTGAATCATCAACACGTTGTTGTTTTAAATCGACGGTGAGTAAACTCGGTACCTACTTTAAAAATAGTTTTCTTATGGTTAAATGTTCATGTATAATTGTAAATCGTACACTGCCTTCTCATATTATTCAATTTACGATTAGGTATAACCAATTTGTAGAGTTCTTTATAAATATTTTATGAAGTCTAAATCGTACTACCAGAACGTTCCAAAACCAGATCCATTATCGGTGTCTGTACGACCACGTTTAAATTCAGCAAACCAACAACAAATGGTTATCACTTTTGAAACCATTCCTGAGCTTGTACTGTATTGTTTTCATCAAGAAGTAATGATAAATGAATATTTTTCGAAATTGTTTTGAATCCATTGTTCTAAAAAAATGACAAAAGTAACTTCACTCCATTTAGGATGGAGCTTTTTTCTGACTAATCGAAATTGCATGAAATTTCACACAGTCTTTTGAAAGGCACTTCATAAATGTCATATGGATTTGACAGTAATGGCGCCATCTGTGTGTTAGTCAAACGACTTATTGAATGATGTGTTATTTTGCATGAACACGATGACCGATCTGTTGGACCAAAAACGACAACGCTTCTTTGATCCCCAGCGTTGTTTGCAGCTGTTTCGCCACGATAAATCGGATTTTTGCAACGAAATGTGACAGTGGTGACCAGAACCTACACTCCGGAGTCAAAGCGGACGTCAACTGAGTTTCAGACCACTGAAAGGATAATGTGGAATGTAAGGTTATGGTGAAAAAGGTAAGAAAAAAGTTTTCCTAGATAATGTTCCGTGCCAGAAGTCGTATGTTACTATTGCCTGAATTGGGCCTGGGATTGCTACCGCACCCTTTCGTATTCATGGGACTTTGCCCCCAGTGACTACTACTTGTTTACAGGCCTCAAAATAATGCTTCTACTCTCATCGCTTATTTAGAGGAAAGAGATAAATCGATGTACAAGACAAGTATGAAATGTTATAGGAGGGGTTCTACTAGTTTTTTTTTATGTCGTTTATCTTTCCCTGGCTTCAACCTAATTGTGATCGTTCGCCGGGGATTGTTGGACTGATTATGTAGCTCTTGAAGCAAACTATGTCGATGAATAGGACGACGTTTAGAAGATATGGATGATTCAAATTTTCGTTTGGAAACATTACTAACTTTATTTTTTTCCTTTTCTGATATTTCTTATTATTCTTCGATTATTTATTCTTACATGGTGTTTCAAATTTTGCATAGTTTTTAAAGAACATCCATACAACCTTGTCTTATCGTAGTGATGAACTTTTCACGCATCCAAACATTTGCAATTTGAATTTTGCTGAACAGAAATGGGAATTATTATGAGGTTAAAAACTCTATAATATCGCAATTTCAAAAAGAATGAAAACTTAGCTTTGTTTTAAGCAAGACACTATGGAATCTTTACAACAACGAAATATGTTAGAAACGAAATTAATTTCTCTTAAATCCATCCAAATAATACTGCCAAAAAGCGCTTAAAAGTTTAAGATTATGCTGCACGGATGAAGATATGAGTAGAGTGAAAATTTGATAGGATTGAATCAAAAAATTATTGAAAAATTATTGTATGATGTTTCCTGTAAAAACTGCTAAGATTTTGAATGTGGTGTTTCGTCGTTGCAAAAGTATCATAGATCAATGTCAACTACCAAAATCAGTACATCAGTTCATCCTCAGTGAACAATTCACCCCTAGCAAATCAGATTAGAAAGTAAGAGAGAGAGAGAGAAGGCTTTATCACATACTGTAAATAGGTTAGAGATTTGCTGGAAAGTTCTACCGGACGCGGTTTACTCACCAGATTTGGCTCCTTCCGATTTTCACTTTTTGGCCTCGCGAGTTTCAACACTTTTTGGTTGCAGTTTCCATTCAAAATTAGATTATTAAATTAAAAAACAATTTTCGATTCCGTAGAGAATCGAACACAGGTAGGTGCCATGAAAGTTTTTGCAGTTTGAAGGGGATGATTCCATCTACTCTAAGATGAAAAAGAATGATAATATTGCAATAATAATGTCAACTTCTAAAGCACTGACTCAGTCGAAAGTTTGAATCTTCATTCATGATATTTTCAGTCACTTTATTTTTCCTTTGACGGGCCGACATTTCCAACTCTCAAATCTATCAACATTTTGTTTCGAAACGCACACAAACACATCCTGCACCAGAACGACCCTATTTTATTTGATGTTTTTAATCACCTAACCAAACCTTGCCGGAATCGAATTGGAATTGATTTTTTTTTAAATTTTGTGAATTGATTTCAGCTGAAGTGCAACGACCGGCTCCGAAACGAATCGAGTCCGGGTGCAGTTGTTTTTGTTCCCTCGATCCCATTAAGTATAAAAGCAGCGTTCTACTCTTTCCATTTAGGATATTCTGAGTGGTGCAGAAAATAAAATAAATTCCAATTGTAAGTTTATAAACAAACCAGGGGTATGGAACGAAGCAATCGAATGGATGAATGAATTGATTATTTTTACGTTTCACGTACAGTTTTCACTCGTACATAGAGAAGTTCGCTCAATTGGTAGCCGTTGCCCGGTGTAATGCTGAAAATGGTTTCAGATTAATTTCCAAGCTGATAACTTTTTCTCATTCATTGCTTTCAATATGGTTCAGTGGACAGACAGACAGACACGGTAGCAACTGCCGGCAGATTTAGTATGTTTTCAGCTGTCCAATGCGTGTTTCGTGAACCGCTCCGCTCCCACGTCACACTTAGTTATAAAAACTCAATTAAAAAATTACTACTTCCGTGGTAGCTATAAATATTCTAGAGAATAATTTTCCACCAATCGATTGCAGTCGCGTTGGAGGGTGGCAATCGTCCTAACAGTCAGACTTGATTTCATCATTCGATTTGATTGGATTTATGTTTCCCTGAATTCATAGTTCGAATGTTTGCACAGCTGGAATCCGATTCTATCGCTCCGAACTGTCGTAGATTCTGTTCATTTGTGCTCACCTCAACCCGAGGGCCTCGATACTGAGGCACAGTTCCTTACCGTTATGGCCCGCCGAGCGCGTCCTGGCCTTATCGTTGAGGTCGGAATGGAGACTGGAGGTACTGGTGCTGCTTGCATTGTGATTCATCAGGAAGGTCTGGGGAAGATTCGTGGATGGAATTTCCTCGATTTTTTCCAGATCCTGCGCCACACTGGCCGAGTGTTGCTTGTGGATGCCCCGTTGCTGTTTGGATGAGTGCGTAACTGAAGTGGTAGAGCTGATGGACGGGATCGATGTCAGTGTTCCCATGCGGGCTAGTTGCTCGCGATCAACAGAAATGGAGGAAACCGTATCCAGTGTGGGTTTTTGACTGGCTGTCATCGATGACCCCACGTCGTCCTTATCGAGGCTGAACTGTCGACGAAGAAACCGTGTGGAACCGGGCTTACTGGGGCAGTCCGGTCGATTTATCTGGTAGCCATGAAATCGATTATCTACGCACTGGGCAAGATTATTCTCACTGGGGCTCAGACAGCGATAGTAGTTGTAGGGTGAACTTAAATCTATCAGTTCTTCGATCCGCTTGAACAATCGCGATGAAGTGGTTCCTGGTGAAGCCGGATTCAACCGATTGAAGCTAGAGTTTGCACTTAGGAATGCTGTTTCCGACACGATTTCCGAGAGCTTTCTCGCCTGTGGACTGGGTGTTGCCGTTTTCGACTGGAACTCAGTCATATTCAGTGTGCAGTTGTTGGTATTGCTCGAGTTGGAATCCACGGATATTGACGGGGCTAGCATCGGGTTATCGTTCAGCATGGGTGGGATGATTTCGACCTTTACGTCTATCGATTCTCCAGCCACCGAAGGTGAATGACTGGACGAATGGTTTGCGGTGGAACCGTTGCAACTGTTGCTGTTGTTGTTGTTGTTGTTGGTTGCTTGCTGCTGATTGTTCTGCTCCGACTGGAAGAGAGATTTCCGCAGGATGGCGATGTCGTAACTGAAATTATTAAAAGATTAAATTAGATGAAAGCGAATGCTAAGTGTGAGTGAAATTTTAAAATATTTGCATTGATTTCAATATTTGCATCGAGCAATGATGCTCATATGGTTGGTTGCTTGGTTGTTTTAAATTTAACGCGATTTTCATCATTTTTTGCGTTTCACTATAGAAATGAAACATTTGCTTAATCCACCTAGGGATGTGATATCATCCAATAGTCTCATTAAGACATTTTTTTTATTTGAGCTCATTGCTGACAAAAATTTAGAGATGCATTCGAGTAATGCAGTAAAGTGTACTTCAACCCTTTCTTGTATAATTCGGTAACATTTGCGGAACCGAAAGTATCAGCAATAATATAAGGGGAGTTGAAGATTTGGGTAGAAACGAGGTCTAGAATTCGCTCTAAGCTAGCGATAAGACCATGGTATAAGATGGCACTAAGAATGAAAATTTGAATTTCTTCGTAAAGTGCAAAAAAAAATTAGTGCGATCTCGCCAATTACACGATTCCTGTTAAATCGGGAGTCCAATCTCCATGATTGCTATTTCCATGCAATCACCGTTTTTTGTCGTGAATACGACTTACTTTACTATCGGATGCCTTTTCAAAATTTATTCTCTGAGAGAGTGATAAGTTTTTGATCGTGAATATCTCTTGTTGTATCTAACGAATCAACATAATTTTTGCTACATGCCATCGGAAATATGATCACAATTTTATGATAAAATATTCAGTTGTGTGACATAATCTCAAATAATTCAAAATTAAACTTTTCTGAAATGTTTGGTATAAACGAGTATCTAAGAGGATAATTCATAAGGCGCGTTTGCCTTTCTCGTATTTTGAAAGCTCATAGCTCAGTGATCTGTTAAAGGATTTATATAATCGAACTACCAATAGAATCGAAATTTTTCAACTTAAGTGTGTATAGAAAAAGCATTGATGTATTTCAATAGTACACTATTGAAAAACCTGTCTCATTTGACCCATGTCAACAACTGCCAATCAGAACGCGTTCTGAGGAAGAGAACAAAATATATGCTTCTGTACAACAAATCGTTCGAGAAAAATGTTCCAAACAGTGTTTAATATCGTAGTGAGCTCCACAACTTGGTCCTTCTGAAAGGCAGGAATGAATCCCGTACAGCATCCGGATAGTTTCTTTCAATGAAATGCAAATCCGAAATGAAATATCGAAATTAAAATTCTATATGCTGCTATTTTTATAGCCGTTAGGAGCGCCCATTAGTGAAAAAGCTACAAATGAAATCAGGTTAAAACAAACCTCTCAACAAAAATAGGTTCAGTTTGGATTCTATCGCCACTGCGAGCAGATGTATTTTGTGTCGTTTGCAAAGCTAGTTTCGCTTTCGGCAAGAGCGATTACGTCACAGCTGCCAGTCACTTGCATTGGTGAAAAACAACGGTAGAGAGCATTACACAAAATCAGCCGTTCTAATGGCTCTAAAAGTTTTCTAAAGAACTATTAGGATTTGTTGTTCGCAAATCGAAGGTGCTCAGTTTAGCGCAAATATAGAACAGTTTGGTTATGTCGTTTTCGTTTTTAAATTGCACTACACTGGTGTAGCGAAAGCTGCACTGAAACCGTTCGTTTTTACCAATTGCACTACACCAGTGCTACACTTTTTCTGCACCGATACCACTGGTGTAGCACTCATCAAAAGTTTGGTGTAGCTCTGTGCAATGGAATCGTTTATTGTAGTCAATGGTTACTGTTTATGTTTTCGTCATTTTTGTTCGTTTATTCATGCCTCAGTGTAGCACTGCACCGGTGTAGTGCAAATTAAAAACGAAAACGCCATTAGATTTGTGCACTTTTCGCTGTGTGAAATTCACAGTAATCGAGATCAAGTGAAGCCTTCTTTGTTTTTGCGAAAAATGTGGAAAAGGGGAATGCTTGCATAATTCATACAATTGATCAAATAATTGATATTCGGAAGTGTTGCGGAACATGTGAGTTGTTTTAGTATTCACGATATCCAGTTATGTCTCTGACATTACCCATCCGTCTTTTTGGTTTATATATAGGTTTCAACCTTGAGTTCATTCGCCTCTTCAAGACAGAAAAGTTTTCCGACCATATGCGCGGGGTTGAGAATCGAACCCAGGTGAATATAGTAACCAAATTAACACACAGATCCAATTCATCCGTAATGATGAAAATACTTCATGAGCCAGTCTATATGAATACAGCATAGGTTTCGTAATTCGAGTCACACGTCTTCACACACAAAAAAAAACGAAAACTAACTTCTACTTAGAATAGAGTCCCAACCACAATGATTTCATTTATAGCAATTTCTAATAAAATGAAAAAAAAATAAATTTCCGAAACCTACTGCGATCGTTTTTTGGTCACATATACACGCTAAATAAATTCATAAGCTAGAGCGATATGTCAAAATTTGAGTACCGGTTTGAGTAAAATATACTCAAGCCATGAGTTCTCTCGCATTTAGAATTTACATTAGAACCAGCATAGAGATTCAAACTTTTGAGTGAAAATAAAACGTCAAACGGTATTTTTACCTATATCGAACTTATGAGCTCAGCGTATCTTATTGTAGTGTCTAGATCTTGTTTTCAAGCTATCATCTCTCAATCATTGATGATTGCAATAGTAATGAGTGTTTAAAATTCGTTCTATTATTATTTTTAGGTAATTATATCTATTACGGAACCTGTATAGAACCAGAATTGAACGATTTTAAAAATTACGCCAGTAGAAAAACCTGTTGTAATCCACCTAGTGGTGTAATGATGCCTTTATCACATTATTTTATATCCCTTATATATTACACAACGAAAAATCAAAATACTACAAATTGAAAAAGCTAATTACTCAGTTTTGAAGATTTCATTTGCATAATGCTACCACTTTGAAGTACATGGTTCGATTTTAAGTAAGCTTGATCACTATTTCCGGAATTTCTTGTATTAAAACCAGAATTTCGGATCATTAAACCATTAGAAAACATTAACTATAAACTGTAACAGTTTGAAGTTTCATTTGAAGGAATTTTCAAAATTTTCTGCACCTTCGATTTAAATGACGGTTTGAAATAAAGGATGGGTTCAGTATAACTGAAAACAGCTTGTCTGGCCGTTAACCAACATGATTTACGAATTGGAACAGTTTCGAGCACAACTTAGAAGATATTATTGATCATCTTTAAAAAACTAGCTGAAGACGACTCTACGTCTTAACGAAGACTAAAACACAAATCGTTGAAAGTCAATCGAAGGTTTGATAATCTTAAATATATTGTTTTCGAGATCACAATTGTCACTGCTGCTATCACATATTGGCTTAGATCGTCACGTAGATGTATGATGCTGGTGTGGACCCCGATATCAAAATAGTCAAACACAATCCCGTGTCGGCGGTAAAGTAGAAAGGGGGAAAATAGACCTGTGATGTGTTCTGTTGAATTTGTTTCCGTAGATATAGGACTGCATGTGAATGCCATGGTGACCATCTATCTCTTCATGTGTTTGCA
Organism: Malaya genurostris; assembly: GCF_030247185.1. NCBI lineage: Eukaryota > Metazoa > Arthropoda > Insecta > Diptera > Culicidae > Malaya > Malaya genurostris. Next base: position 94,442,334 of record NC_080571.1, on the reverse strand, counting down.
TATGCAAGGTAGTTTAATTGGTGCAACAATTTTCCAGGTTAGTGTTTAGCTACGGGTTCGAGTCCCGTCTCTGCGGTAAAATTTTTGCGGTTTTCATTACATAGTTGCGTTCGCATGTCAATTTTCCATTCTGTTTGTTTCCGTTAGATACTGATCATATTTAAAAAGATATTTTACGATCATCTATAGCGGTTTGAAATTTTGAAAACTTTTTGCTTTACAATGTTAGAACCGGAAGTCCAATCTCCGGAACCATAAGTTGGATCACAATAAGAATCAGGATATTCTCATGGTATCTGAAGATCTCTCAGTTGAATCGAAGATGACAAAAATCGGTTGAGCCATCTTCAAAATCAGTTACTGACATTATTTTCACCTCATTCAGTAAAAAGCGTTCAAGCAGACAGGTTGTGTTACTGGCTTGTGAGTTAACGGCAATCACCGAGACAAGGCAACTTTAGTTGCAGGTAAACAAAACCCACCTGCGCCAGTTATCAGCTCAATGGCCAGCTCTCTCAGGTTTTGTATCATTTGATGGATAATTCATCATCCGCCGCAAATGATTCAATCACTGTCCTGCAGTGGAATTGTCGAAGCATCATGCCAAAACTTGATTCATTTAAAGTTTTGTTGCATAGTCAAAAATGTGATGTATTTGCTTTATGCGAAACATGGCTTACATCAAACATAGCCTTAAATTTTAATGACTTTAACATCATACGTCTCGATAGAGACTCCCCGTACGGTGGAGTGCTTTTAGGAATTAAGAAATGTTATTCCTTTTATAGATTAAGCATTCCTTCGACTTCTAGTATAGATTTTGTTGCTTGTCAAATAAACTTTAAAGGAAAGGACATTTGCATTGCTTCGGTATATATTCCTCCGAGAGCTCAAGTTGGACAACGACAGCTTAATGAAATGGTCAAAGCCCTCCCTGCTCCACGATTGATTCTGGGAGATTTCAATTCGCACGGAAAGATGTGGGGTTCCGTTTACAATGATAGCAGATCATCTTAAATATATAATATTTGTGACTATTTCAACATGACAGTATTGAATATGGGTAGCATGACACGGATACCAAGACCTCCTGCACGTCCAAGTGCATTAGATTTATCTCTGCTCGACTTCAATTCGACTAGATTGTATCTGGAAAGTATTTCCTGATTTATACGGTAGCGATCATTTACCAATCATCATCTCAATTAGCAGTAACAAAGGCATTGCTAATTCAGTTCATATTCCATATGATTTGACAAAATATATTGACTGGATTATATACCAAAGTAATATTTCAAGCGTCTTAACTTCAATGGAAGAGCTCCTCCCACTTGAAGAATATGACTTCCTCGTTTGTTCGATTCTGGAGGCCGCAGAACAAGCCCAAATCAGACGATTTCTCGGTCCATTGTCTAACAGAAGGCCTCCAAACCCTTGGTGAGACAAAGAGTGCTCAGATGCTAAGCACGCGAAACAATATGCTTTCAAGACGTTTTTAAAACGAGAAGGAGGAACTACTCAGAATTTTGAAAAATTCTTTGTTTTAGAAACCAAGTACAAGAACATACTTCGGGTCAAGAAATGCAGCTATTGGAGACATTTTGTGGAAGGTTTGTCAAGAGAAACCTCAATGAGTATTCTTTGGAATACAGCAAGACGAATGAGGAATCGTAACGTAGGAAATGAGAGAGAGGAATGCCTTGTAACAATAACGCTTCTGGGTTGGACAGAATTAAATTCAACTTGGTGAAGAATCTGCCCGACCTCGCAAAAAGACGTTTGTTGGAATTGTTCAACAAGTTTCTTTAGCAAAATATTGTTCCATCTGACTGGAGGCAAGTGAAAGTTATCGCCATTCAAAAGCCGGGGAAACCAGCTTCCAATTATAACTCATATAGACCCATTGCAATGTTGTCCTGCATCAGAAAATTGTTCGAAAAAATTATTCTTCGACGTCGACACTTGGGTCGAGACGAAAGTTTTGTTGTCAGATACTCAGCTTGGCTTCCGAAGAAGTAAAGGGACGAATGATTGCCTTGCATTACTTTCGTCTGACATCCAAAATTGCCTTCGCTCAAAAGCAACAAATGGCATCTGTATTTTTAAACATTAAAGGAGCATTTGATTCAGTTTCCATTGATGTTCTTTCAGACAAGCTCCACCAACATGGACACCCAGCGGTTATAAATAATTATTTGCACAACCTTTTGTCAGAGAAACGCATGCATTTTTCTCATGGCGATTTGGAGACATTTAAAATTAGCTACATGGGCCTCCCGCAAGGCTCATGCCTCAGTCCGCTCCTCTGTAATTCTTACGTAAATGACATTGACAGCTGTCTAGTAACCCCCTGCACACTAAGACAATTGGCAGATGATGGCGTGGTTTCAGTTACTGGACCCAAAGCTGTTGAACTGCAAAAACCATTGCAAGACACCTTAGATAACTTGTCCGTTTGGGCTGTTCATCTGGGTATAGAATTCTCTGCGAAGAAAACGGAGCTGGTCGTCTTCTCAAGAAAGTATGATCCCGCGCAGCTTCAGCTTCATATGATGGGAAGAATTATCGCGCAGGTTTTGACTTTTAAATACCTCGGGGTGTGGTTTGATTCCAAATGCACGTGGGGAGGACACATTAGGTATCTGATAACAAAATGTCAACAAAGAGTAAACTTTCTTCGAACAATAACAGGATCTTGGTGGGGTGCTCATCCGGAAGATCTAATAAAATTGTATCAGACAACGATACTTTTAGTGATAGAATATGGATGCGTTTGCTTTCGTTCCGCTGCAAACTCTCATATTATCAAACTTGAGCGAATTCAGTATCGTTGTTTGCGAATTGCCTTAGGCTGCATGCATTCGACACATACAATGAGTCTTGAAGTTCTGGCGGGAGTTCTTCTATTGAAAGATCGTTTTTGGGAGCTTTCATCACGACTGCTAATAAGATGTGAGGTACTGAATTCCCTGGTTATAATAATTTCGAAATGCTAGTCGAGCTTCAATCTCAAACAAGATTCATGACAGTATATTTTAACCATATGTGACAGGAAATTAACCCTCCGAGATATTTTCCTTTCCGTGACACCCTCCTAAAAGTCCCTGATTCAACTTTATTTTTCGACACATCCATGCAGCGCGAAGTGCGTGGAATCCCGGAACATCTACGTTCGCTGGAAATCCCAAAAATATTTACAAGTAAGTTCAGGCATATTGACTCCGAGAAAATGTTTTACACGGACGGATCGCGAATTGAAGAAGCGACAGGGTTTGGTATGTTCAACAATAATGTTTCGGTCTCATTTAGGCTTCAAGAACCTGCATCTGTTTATATAGCAGAGTTAGCAGCAGTCCATTATAGTTTGAGTGTAATCGTCACATTATCTCCAAACCATTATTTTCTCTTCACAGATAGTCTGAGTGAAATTGAAGCCATTCACTCAAACGCTGCTGGTAAAAATGAACCGTTTTTCTTGGGCAAAATAAAACAGTGCTTGAACGACATATTGAACAATAATTATCAAATCACAATAGTTTTGGTCCCGGTTCATTGCTCCATTCCAGGCAATGAAAGAGCCGGTATTTTAGGGTGAAATTTATTAGAGACCGATTGCTTTCAACGAATTCTTTAGCGCGTCTCGCCAAGGAACACTTGCCAGCTGGCAAGCTTCTTGGGATAAAGATGATCTGGGTCGGTGGATGCACTCAATTATTCCTAAAATATCGACAAAGGCATGGTTCAAGGGACTGGATGTGAGCAGGGATTTCATTCGTGTGATGTCCAGACTCATGTCCAATCACTACACGTTAGATGCACACTTTCTTCGAATTGGACTTTCCGAGACTAATCATTGTGCTTGTGGTGAAGGTTATCGGGATATTGATCATGTCGTTTGGACATGCGTGGAGTATCGTGATGTCAGATCTCAACTATTAAATTCCTTGCGTACCCAAGGTAGACTATTTAATGTCCCAGTTCGAAACATTCTTGCTTGTCGTGACCTTTCTTACATGAAACTTCTTTATCACTTCATAAAGACAATTGAAGTTTCAATTAAATAATTGACCCTTTTGAAGGTTTGTTCTGACTCCTACTGCGTCCATTAGTTCATCCAATATCAACGTTACGAAATCAACAACAAAATGTATAAAAATTTCAGCTTATTTTATAATTTATAGCAGGTAATCGTTTGGTTCAAATAGTGTTCTTAAGTAGATTAAATAATAAATAATAAAATACCTAATATGATATTTAAAAAATAAGAGGAATATGTTTTATTAAACTCAAATCGTTGTGATTATATTAGTATTATATTAGGATAAGAATTCTATGTAAAAGTGATGCTACGGCGAAGAAAAACTTATGTAAATTGCCTTAAGAAATAAACGTATTTATGGAAAAAAATATTTTCACCTTTTTGGTGCACATCGCACTGTTATTCCGGAACCGAATGTCAGGTTTAAATGAAATTCAAAATTTTGTGTGGGAACATACCCATAAGACCTTTCATTTGAATCTTAGTTTGTGAAAACTGGTTCAGCAATCTCCAAAAAAATTGAGTGACATTATTTGTGATACACCCATACACACACACCGACATTTGCTCAATTCGTCGAACTGAATCGAATGGTATCTGATCTTTGATCCTTCGGGCCTTGGTTGAAAATTCGGCTTTCAAGTGTTTGTATAGCCTCTCTATACGAGAAAGGTAAAACTTAATCGAAAACAGGAATTTCATGTATTTAAATGTTAATGAAAAAGCGATTCTTTATTTTGATTGCAATGAAATCAAACTTTAAGCTTAGTTTTGAGAAAATATTATGCACTTTTTATGAAATTCAGCGTGTCACTCATTTTTGAGTTAAATTCAATGAGCGTGTGAAAAGCACATTTTTTTTTGCTAAAAATCGGTTTATTCATCATTATAATCTCCTGCAAAAGCAATAAAATCAGTCCAACGTTTCTTTAACTACTCAATGCCGTTCTTGTAGAAGGATTTGTCTCATGCCTCAAAATAAGCTTACCATTCAGCAATTTCTTCTTCATTTCAGTTGAATTTCATACCGACGAGCAGTTTTTTCTGGGATAAGCGAATAGCCAGTAGTCACTGGGAGCCAGATCTGGACTATACGGTGGATGAGGAAGCAATTCGTAGTGTAATTTGATCAATTTCACCATCGTTGCGATCTACTTGTGAATCCGTGCATTGTTTTGGTGAAATAGTTGTCGACATATGGGGTCGTTTTTTATATGTTTGTATTCAAAAGATCTAACAACGCTATGAAGTGTGCGTTATAGATAGTTTTTCCTTTCTCAAGATAGTCGATGAAAATTATACAATGTAAATATAAAGCGATAAGTTCAAAATTTCATCAAAACCAAATTAGAACAATCTTTTTGCTACTTTATTTCTCTTGAAGTACAAAAAATAACCTTTATTTCTGGTATTCCAGTTTATTATTTCTTTAAAATGGATCCTAGATAAATCAGTTTTTTGCGTCCACATTTTTATTCGTTTGACTTTCAGACCAACCGTTGATTTGTAAAAATTGTGGTTTGGAATAGGGAAAAATGTTTTCAAAATGTCGCTTTTATAATCACACTTTTTTTGTTACATAGATTGAATGTTTATGTATAAACAGGAAATGATTTAATGATATCATATTATAATGTAAGAACGCTATGTTTTTAAATTATTGTTATCGTTACGTTGCTAAAATTAGCTATGCATAACTGATAATTAGCTATCTCAGAAGTTTTATTAATTATTGGCATTCAAAATGTGTCAAAATAAACCTTTCGGGGAAATAGCTATTTGTGCTCTAATAACGTTGTCAGTTTATTTCTGACTAAATTTTCAGGAAAAATTTTTGAAGATTGACTAATATTTGTACATCTAGTGAAAGCCTGTGAAATGATAGAGCAGATGCAATTTCTCGGTGCAGTTATCTCATCTTTTCGCCAAATCTGTTTGAATGGTGTAAGCTTTGTTGGAACAAATCGTGCAAGAAAAACATCATAAAATTGCCTTAAAATGTATTCAAACTTCGTTTTTTATTTGTTTAAATCAACAGACATTTTCGAAAAAATTTCCATCAAGCAGTTTGCTTAATTTATACGTCGTTCATCACAATAATCGTCATATAAGTTTGCAACTCAACACCTCTCTCCATTAATTTGCATGACTGGGTGTCGAAGTGGGTGTCGAATCCGACGAGGGGTTCACACTTTAACCAGTAACTTTATGCTGAACATATATGCAAATCGTATAGACATAAAACAACGGCTGATGTTGATTAGAAGGTGAACATTTGACTGGTGGAAGAGATAAACTTTGCTTCCGGTAGATTTCTCGGATTTGCAATGCTAATGGGCAGAGTAGAAGAGTTTTAGATTCAACAAATTCAGCCATGAACGAATAAGTTTGTGTTTGTTGACGATCGTTTTGTTTTCGGGTATTAAGAGAGTGATTTGTATTCATGCGACTTTGGTTGCTCTAGGCTTTATGCTTTAATGTGCGAATTGTAGACCTCTTAAGAGACAAAATAAATGCAACGTAAATGGAATCTGTGCAACTGAAATTGGAAAGTTTTATTTCTGTCAAGTTTTAGGGTGATGATTTTTCCGAAACGAGCGGGGAAAAATCAAACTTTACTTCTTCATTTTTGCATTAGAAATATATATCACAACAAAAACACATTTTAAACGATATATGCATTATTAAAACAAAAGTTATAGTACTACGATGCGGAACTTGATCATCTGTTTTGACTTACCCTTCATTCAACTCATCAGTATGTAGGACAATTGCATTAAGAATTTTCTAGCGCAAAATATCAAATATACGAAAACCGAATTGCGATAATGAATCACCAAATTTTACTCAATATGAATTAAAACTGCATGCTCTCGATTAAAAAAAAACCTGTTTTAATCCACCTAGTGGTGTAATGATGCCTTTCTTATATCAATCATACTATCATATATAATACTGTGGTATTCTTCAAAATAATTTTCTTCGATTCTTAAAAGAACAACCGAAATCGGTTTGTTTGACAGTCTACTGATAAAAACTATCTATTGGAAAAGATTTGAGGTCGATTTAGAAATTTTTTTAAGGTTTTCCCAATTTTCAGTGATGGTATACAATTTTTAACCCACTTTACCCTATATTTCCGGATCCGGAAGTCGGATCCGCATGAAATTCAGGAATTACGTATGGGACCACAGGACCTTTCATTTGAACTTAAGTTTGTGAAAATCGGTCACGCCATCTATGAGAAAAGTTAGACCACATATTTTCTTTTTTTTGCTCATTTTACCCAATAACTCTCGAACCGGAAGTCGGATCCAAAAAATATTCAGGAATTTTTTATAGGGCCTCAAGACCTTTCATTTGTATCTAAGTTTGTGAAAAGCTGTTCAGCCATCTCTGGAAAAACTTTAGTGTACTTATTTTCACAATTTTTTGCACATTTTACCCCATAATTCCGGAACCGGAAGTCGGATCCAAATAATATTCAGGAATTTTGTATGGGACCACAAGACTAACACACAGTTCGACAAACTGAGCAAATGTCTGTGTGTGTATGTGTGTATGTATGTATGTATGTATGTATGTATGTATGTATGTATGTATGTATGTATGTATGCATGTATGTGTGTATGTGACAAATAATGTCACTCGATTTCCTCAGACACTGCTGAACCGATTTTTACAAACTCAGATTCAAATAATAGGTCTTACGGTCCCATATATCACTATTGAATTTTATCCCGATCCGACTTCTGGTTTCAGAATTACAGGAAGATTTGCACCTCACTTTTCTCAGAAATGGCATGACCGATTTTCTCACAAACTTAGATTTAAACGAAGGGTCTTATAGTCCCATAGATCGTTATTGAATTTTATCTCGATCCGACTTCCGCTTCAGGAATTACAATGTAATATGTACAAATCTATGAGAATATACGCACTCAATTTTCTCGGAAATTTTCAACCGATTTTCACAAACTAAGACGCAAATCAAACGTCTTGAAACTCTTTGAAAAGTCCCTGAAAAGATGATCCAAATTCCGGTTCCGGTATAACAGTGCGATTAGTATATATTTTCAATTTCATGAGTATTTTTGTACAAGCGATGGCGAAACGAGGTGCAAATTTAGAAAAAAATACTGGTAAATTCATCTAGTTGGCAGATCTTATTAGTTAGTGGATATATAATTCTTCTTTAGGTGCCCGATTTCCGCCTCCAAAAGCGCCGGTAATAGTAAAGAAAAGCTCCAAAAACGGAACTCACTTCGATTTCTCAGCAACGGTTAAACTGATTTTCACAAATCATAATTCAAATTAAAACTCTCTTTAAAGATACTGTGCAATTTCATCTAGATCCGACTTCCGGTTCCGAAATACAAAATGATGCAAAATCGGTACGCATCGGTACGTGCTGGTACGGAAGAAGAAAAAAACGCACCCACCAAGCACACAGCGTGCTTTGTTCAATTTCAATCTATATTTAATTGACATATCTGCTTACAAATTGAGAAGGTGATGGTAGTTTACACCAAAGAAGTTTTTTGATTTTATTCAAGTTTGGAAAAAATATTTTTGACAGAATCTTCTAGTGATGTTTTTGAAAACATAAGTAATATGAGAAAGGCATCATTACACCACTAGGTGGATTAAAAAAGTTTTTTTTTAATAATTTTGTGATATATTGTAGATGACAACCGTGGAGGTCCCGGATGGTGAAGTTCGTTAGCTAGACTAAATATCGTAGTCGTGTGTTTTATTGTTCCTAGTGGGGCATGTCTATAGGGGGAACCGGGACTAAGCCGGACAGTTTTTGTAAATTGAAAAACAAAAAAACATTACAACTAGATTTTTACTCAATTTATCTATACGGTTGTGTGTTGCTTCAACCTTCAGTTATATTTCCGAATTTGTGATTTGTAAAAGTATGCATTATTTTCGTATCAGGTCGCGAAGTGGTGACCAACCCAAAACTATGGAAACTTACAAACCGCAGGGCTTAAACGGAAACCCTGTTAGGATAAAAAGTTTCACACGAAAAATGAAATGAAGAACGGATATAGTAGGGCATTAAATATCAATATACTTTAATAAGTGCGAAGAAAAGGAAACCATGTTCGAATCCGTCTGTTGGTTTTAATCTCTTGTGGTACATAGTCTTGCTCGCCGGAAATATAGGCACAGTCTTAAAACTTGCTGACCTATTGTACTAAATAATTGTAAACTATTTGATTGTTTCGCTACATATGATAAACGTTTTGCTTAAACTAATAAATCTAGTTTTAAAAAGTGATATAGAATAACATAGAAATATAGATATCAATGTGGTATGTTTCAAGAATTCATTGAGAGTTTCAAGTCGAAAACTAAGTATCCGGTTTAGCCTTGCTGTTTTTGTCTGGTTTAACCCCGAACAGACAATTCATTTTTAAGATGCAAGCAATAAATTAAATGTTCCACGTAATCAAAAGCACTCAATAATCACTGGATACAGCACGATATGAACTTTTGGATGTATTAACCAGACCGTCGTTACGATGCACAGAAATCAAATATACCTGAAAATCAAAAAATGACAGAAAATATAGTGCAAAACAGACAGGTTTTAATACGAACACGATTGAAGCAAAATTAAATTGACTTAGCGTCATCCAGCTTCAACTGTTGGTTTATATGATATTTAAGCGGCCTGGTTTAGCTCTGGTCTCCCCTAACATTTTTATCACAGTTATTCTTTTACTGGCAAACACCGGAATAGTTGTTTTTATTTATGTTAATAAACGTAAATGCTTGAGAGTAACAGTAAAACGCATGACTACAATGGTTAGTCTAGCTAAGCAACTGAACATTCCGTCGAAAATTAACAGAAACTGTTCAACTGGGCTCAAAACGAAGGAAGATACAGCTAATACAAAGGCTATAGCAGGATAAGCATGTGAAATCTGCCCCCAAAGGGAATTCATATTGTCATACCACATACGAAAGGTCATAGACTGGAAAAAATTTTCTTAAAGTTTCAACCCTTAAACTGCCAAATTGACGGAGCTAGGGTGGTTCTATTGATTTTTATTTTATTTGATTTTTGAAGAAATTGTTCCTCCGAAAAATATGAAAAAAATCAGGTATGTTCAAGGCATTATGGGGATGCTTTACAATTTTTTTAAAAATTTTTGAATATGTATTACTTTCATTAAAAAATACTAGAAAATTTTGAAACATATTTTTTCCCTCTTCCAATTTTTGCACCACCCTGGATTTTTTAGTGATAAATAAAGAATTTTTGGACATGTTAAAATGGTATGTTTACATATTTTTTAAAAATGTGGACGACCAAAATATTTAATTTTTTTCTAAAAAATCAATAACAGTCGACCATGCGTTCCCATCAAATTCTGAGAGAAGGAAACGCATGGTTCTTTATCTTAGCAGTTTCTAGTAGTAGTCGACCATGCGTTCCCATAAAGTTCTCTTAAAAGGAAAAAGGCATGGTGCTTTGTTCTAGTAGTTTATGATGCAACTCAAGCGCAGGGCTTAGAAATCAAAGTAACGAAAAGAAGGAAATGAGTATCAACCTTTGCATAATACATACACGATCATACTTCGGGTACAACCTAGAAAGCTACAAAGCAAGAACTTACTGGTATGTGGTTTATATATGAATGGTAGTAATATATGAACGTTGCGAGTATCACACATATGCAGTTCGGTTACGGCAGTCAAGAACTAGAGCGAGTGACTGTATATAATTCGATGATTCGATAGTGTTTCATGAAATGGTCAAATCGTTTTGCACTGTTGGGTCTCGTACAACGCGGTTTTCTTTTTGCCAGCTCTGTACATTTCACTAAATACATAGCGAGTTGAAACAGCAGTGAATTTAATTTTTTCTTTTTCATATTGGTGTCAAACAAAAGTGGCCACTGATGAAGGTTGGAATCGATTTCTTAGAATTGTTTTTCCATAAATACGTTTATTTCTTAAGGCAATTTACATAAGTTGTTCTTCGCCGTAGCATCACTTTTACATAGAATTCTTATCCTAATATAATACTAATATAGTCACATCAATTTGAGTTTAATGAAGCATATTCCTCTTATTTTTTAAATATCATATTATTTAAACCAAACGATGAACTGCTATAAATTTTAAAATAAGCTGAAATTTTTATACATTTTGTGGTTGATTTCATAACACACTTGGAGTTTTTTTTATCAGCACATCATTTTTAATAAAATTTTGCTATTGGATGAACTAATGGACGCAGTAGGAGTCAGAACTAAGACTCAAAAGGGTCAATTATTAAATTGAAACTTCAATTGTCTTTATGAAATGATTTAGAAGTTTCATGTAAGAAAGGTCACGAAAAAATTTCTGAAAATTATTGACTGTATTTTTCATTTAAATAGGAAATGGGATAAAAATGTTATAAAAATACATTGCTGTTTCAATGCACACATTTTCTCTCTGATTCTTTTCGTTTATTCTATAGAACTATCATCGTCACTTGGTAGCTGTTCTGATTTAAGCATTTCTGACAATATTTTCGCCGGTCTCACAATTCTGGATAAAATCCGAGCATAAGGAAAGGTAGTGAATAATGGCGGCCTCGTGTGAACAGCAACCAACAGTTCTATTGCCAATAAAGCATTCACAGCAACGGCGCTGGATTCCCAAATATCCAGTCGAATTTGTAGTGTACTCGATATCCCAAGTAACAATTCGAATGCCTAATGGTTTTGATTGTAATTTATAGGAGTTTTGTAATTGATTTTTCAATCACTACCTGTTTTATGACGACTATAATAAATGTCTCTTTTGACAAGTAATATCATAGTTTTTAAAGCTTCTATATAACTTTTCACCCAGACTAACAACTGGACTAAAAATAAAACAATGTGTACTAGAATAAAACCATGCAAACACTCTTAATATTGCTTTCAAACATTTTCTTTAAAACATTATTGTCAGTAAAATTCTTTCATACATCTAGTTTTGTGTGTGTGCGTGTTCATTGGATGACAGTTTCACTCAGAGCAAATTTGAGGGTTCTGAAGTACATTTATGACACATTTGTTGTGGGCTATTTGATTTATTGCTTCTTGGGTTAGGCGTAATTTGCATTAAAGAAAATTTCATGGCCGCCATTATGACGTCAGTTTATTCATGGCGGAATTCATTCCATCCAAATAAATTAAAAGCTTCTATTCCAGAGCTACGATATTCCGATACTTGTTGCTCTCATTCTCGGATTGATAATATTATCTTATTAGAACTTCCCGTTCGCAATTTGAACAAAATTATTAAACCTGTAAAAACCTGGAAGCGTTCCTCTGAGAGTGAAAATCACTTACTGAGTTAATTATGTATTCTCAGATATTTTCTGGAAAATATGGAGCTTTCAACACAATATACCCAAAAATTAAAGAGATCGATTCAGCGAATCAAGTTTTTAATAGACATGGTCGATAAATGTTTGATTTGAAATTATGCAAAGGTTATAACTCAAAAACGAAAAATAACGCATCACTATTTTTTTTTATATCTGTTGTTGTTTCAAATTTTAGAATAAATATAAAAAATATATAGCGCTATCAGTCTACAAACCATGAAAACCATCATGAAGATATTCGATTGACGTTTTCAAACACAAAATTCCAACTTTATCTTTATTACTGACTCTATGTAAAAACTCCCCCCCCCCCCCCCCCTTTCCCCGAAATGCCCCACCTTATATCTCCCAGCCACCCCCAAACCCCTACCCCAATCTGATACATACCCGGTGAACGACCATTATTAGGTTAAAACCGGGGGTAAATAAACGATATAATAATAATAATAATAACTTTATCTTCATCACACATTTTTCCAGAAAACTATAGACATCCCTCGATAACATATCTTTATGATAACTTTTGACGCTGTAATGAAATCTTCATTCTTTCTTTCACTATTCTTTCATTACATCCATCAGCAACACATAAAAACTGACACCCGCTCTAGTTCTTGACTGCCGTAACCGAACTGCATATGTGTGATACTCGCGACGTTCATATATTACTACCATTCATATATGAATCACATAACAGTAAGTTCTTGCTTTGTAGCTTTCTAGGTTGTACCCGAAGTATGATCGTGTATGTATTATGCAAAGGTTGAAACTCATTTCCTCCTTTTCGTTACTTTGATTTCTAAGCCCTGCGCTTGAGTTGCATAAACTACTAGAAAAAAGCACCATGCGTTTCCTTCTCTCAGAATTTGATGGGGACGCATGGTCGACTGTTATTAATTTTTTAGAAAAAATCAAATTTTTTGGTCGTCCACATTTTTAAAAAATATGGAAACATACCACTTTAACATGTCCAAAAATTCTTTATTTATCACTAAAAATCCAGGGTGGTGCAAAAATTGGAAGAAGGAAAAAATATGTTTCAAAATTTTCTAGTATTTTTTAATGAAAGAAATACAGGGTGATTTTTTAAGAGCTTGAGAACTTTTTTAAACAATAAAACGCATAAAATTTGCAAAATCTCAACGGTTCTTTATTTTAAACGTTAGATTGGTACATGACATTTACTTTTTGAAGATAATTTCATTTAAATGTTGACCGCGGCTGCGTCTTAGGTGGTCCATTCGGAAAATCCGCTTCTTTATCGACAAATTTTGTTCAGCGATGAGGCTCATTTCTGGTTGAATGGCTACGTAAATAAGCAAAATTGCCGCATTTGGAGTGAAGAGCAACCAGAAGCCGTTCAAGAACTGCCCATGCATCCCGAAAAATGCACTGTTTGGTGTGGTTTGTACGCTGGTGGAATCATTGGACCGTATTTTTTCAAAGATGCTGTTGGACGCAACGTTACAGTGAATGGCGATCGCTATCGTTCGATGCTAACAAACTTTTTGTTGCCAAAAATGGAAGAACTGAACTTGGTTGACATGTGGTTTCAACAAGATGGCGCTACATGCCACACAACTCGCGATTCTATGGCCATTTTGAGGGAAAACTTCGGAGAACAATTCATCTCAAGAAATGGACCGGTAAGTTGGCCACCAAGATCATGCGATTTGACGCCTTTAGACTATTTTTTGTGGGGCTACGTCAAGTCTAAAGTCTACAGAAATAAGCCAGTAACTATTCCAGCTTTGGAAGACAACATTTCCGAAGAAATTCGGGCTATTCCGGCCGAAATGCTCGAAAAAGTTGCCCAAAATTGGACTTTCCGAATGGACCACCTAAGACGCAGCCGCGGTCAACATTTAAATGAAATTATCTTCAAAAAGTAAATGTCATGTACCAATCTAACGTTTAAAATAAAGAACCGTTGAGATTTTGCAAATTTTATGCGTTTTATTGTTTAAAAAAGTTCTCAAGCTCTTAAAAAATCACCCTATACATCTTCAAAAATTTTGAAAAAAATTGTGAAGCATCCCCGTAATGTCTTAAACATGCCTGATTTTTTTTCAAATTTTTCGGAGAAGCAGTTTCTTCAAAAATCAAATAAAATAAAAATCAATAGAACCACCCTAACTCCGTCAATATGGCAGTTAAAGGGTTGAAACTTTGAGAAAATTGTATACAGTCTATGACCTTTCGAATGTGGTATAACAATATGAATTCCCTTTGGGGGCAGATTTTACATGCTTATCCTGCTATAGCCTTTAGTTCTCCTTTGCGACTACAATAGACTATGAAAATATTAATATTGAGAATTGATTACTATTTAAGGAAAATAATAAAAAACTTGGACCAACAATTTTCGAGATACAGCCATAAAGATAAAGTTACAAAATATTTAAGGATTTTTTTCTTAGACTCTTCTTAAAAGTAAGACTAGAGTCGAAATGGTGAGCGGATGATTCGTGTAAAATATTACGGCAACTAGATTGAAAGTAACTACTTGGATGAATCGGTGGTAAGTCCAAATACAAATTATAATACGGAGTACTCCGGCAAATTTTCGAGGACACGTTTTGCGTTATGCGGTACACTATCAGGGTGCACTGTCAGAGTGACAAAGAACTTTAGTGAATTTTCTGTATAACTGGCAATGCTGAAGGTTGAAAATCAGTTCGCCTGTTTATTATTATTATAAATAAAAAGGAAAATGTTCAATTCATATCGAAGAGGATATATTCTATTGTGATTTGATTCCTAGTTCAATTTAATCTAACAATAATTCGCTAAGTTTTCATTGCTTAATTAACCAATATCATAATTATATTTTTTGATTATGTATTTTTGCAGAAAATTCACAGCTAAAATGCGGTTTAAGATCGAACTTTTTCTATTGAAACATCCTCGGTGGATTTTGAATAGTTTATGCTAAAAATTACAAAATTATGCTAAGGGATATATTAGTATTATGTAAACATTGCGGACAAAATATACGGAAACTGAAACTGAAGCCCACAATAGAGACAATGGAACAAAGAATACAGCTGAATTATGACACAGTAGATATTGGTGCAAGATAAATAAAATTAACATTAGAAGTCTGCAAAAGATGCAATAGTTTCGATTCTCCTGAAGATTTTAATATCCTGCAATTTTGGTGATGGAATTTTAGTCCGCCTAATAGAAATACCATTCCATTTCTAAGATTTAATGAAAATATTTAGTACCGCATAGTCCATTGATCTATTGTTCGTACCTGTTTTCAAGTTTTGTCAACAACATCCTTATCAATTTTCCTCAATTAGTTGGTTAAGCACTGCTTCGTATGACGAATACAAAATTGATCACATTTTACCTGATTATACTATAGCTTTTGAATTTAAGTCAACAGTTTTGATAAATAATGTTTAAGGCCTATTCAAACCTTTCCGGACTGGTTCAGTGCCAGCACAGCTCCGTGCCCGAAAGCTAATATTCTCCCAAACGTTTAAATGCGTGTATTTACACTTGTCCGGTACCGTTTTGTGTCGGTACTGAGCCGGATAAATGTAATACACGTAGTGAAACGTGTGAAAAAAGGCGGGTGGGTAATGTCAGAGACATAACTGGATGTCGTGAATACGAAAACAACTGACATGTTCCTTAACACTTCCGAATATCAATTAGTTGATCAACTGTATGAATTATGCAAGCATTCCATTTTTTCACATTTTTCGCAAAAACAAAGAAGGCTTCACTTGATCTCGATTACTGTGAATTTCACACAGCGAAAAGTGCTCAAATCTAACCAAACTGTTCTTGATTTGCACTAAACTTAGGATAATTACCTTCGATTTGCGAACAACAAATCCTAATAGTTCTTTAGAAAACTTTTAGAGCCATTAGAACGGCTGATTTTGTGTAATGCTCTCCACCGTTGTTTTTCATCAATGCTAATGACTGGTAGCTTTGACGTAATCGCTCTTGTCGAAAGCGAAACTAGCTGTGCAGACGACACAAAATACATCTGCTCGCAGTGGCGATAGAATCCAAACTGATTCAATTTTTGTTAGGAGCTTTCTTTTTACGTGATTTCGTTTGTAGCTCACTAATGGGCGGTCCTAACAGCTATAAAAATAGCCGCATACAGAATTTTAATGTCGATTATTTCATTTCGGATTTGCATAATTTATTGAAAGATACTTTCAATATGCTGTAGGCATTCAGAAGGACCAAATCGAGGAACTCACTAAGATATTCACCACTTTTCGGAACATTTTTCTCGAACGATTTGTTGTACAGCAGCAGATATTTTGTTCTCTTCCTCAGAACGCGTTCTGATTGGCTGGTGTTGACATGGGTCAAATGGGACAGGTTTTTCAATAGTGTACTATTGAAATACTTCAATGCTTTTGCTATACACGTTTGAGTTGAAAAATTTCGATTCTATTGGTAGTTAGATTATATAAATCCTTTCACAGATCACTGAGCTATGAGCTTTAAAAATACGAGAAAACCAAACGCGCCTTATGAATTATCCTCTTTGATACTCGTTTATACCAAACATTTCAGAAAAGTTTAGTTTTGAATTATTTGAGATTATGTCACAAAATTGAAAATTTCATTATAAAATTGTGATCATATTTCCGATGCCATGTAGTAAAAATTATGTTGATTCGTTAGATACAACAATAGATATTCACGATCGAAAACTTATCACTCTCTCAGAGGGTAAATTTTGAAAAGGCTCCCCATAGTAAAGTAAGTCGTATTCACGACAAAATATTTCCGTCCATAAAAGGAACTGTGCCAGCGCTGAACCGGATCAGAAAGGCTTGAATAGACCTTTAGTTAGACCTTTCAGGAGTGATACTCCACATTATCTTGTATAGCCGATGAATGACTGTTCAAACGAGACGGAAGCGAGGCTCAGACGAATATTCAATGGTAAGTGTAAGACAAGTTTTTGGTTATTTTGATGAATTTATAATTCAAACAATAATTTTAAATATGGTATCATCGCTTATAGTGTGTTGAAACGCGAGAGGATTCTGTAGATATCACTAGCTCTTAATGATTCTCGGCTCATAAGATGATGGTATTGTTCAAAACTAAAATAAAAAAAATTAGTTCATACCAGCTGAAGAGGGGCTGTAGAATGACATTTAATACTTAAATGTTCAATTTTTTAAATTATACGGAAAGCAGAATCGGCTTACGCTCACAGCACAGCAAGAAAAACAAACAAACTAATCTTGTTTCGTAGCAACTTCGATGTTGCGTTGCCAGATAATTCCGTTTTGAACATTTTCAAACTATCGTGTCAAAACAGAAGAATTGACTAGGCCAACTAATTTATTTGGTGAACCAAGAAAAAGTGATCCTTTTATATGCAACATAGGGGTATTATTATTTGCATTTGGTAAGTCGTCGAAGCGTGGAACGTGTAAAATGATTTTTCCACCCCCAACACCCAGAGTCTCGAGAGAAAATAATCGTAATCAATGTTTATACACCTCAGCGAGTACCATCTATACTTACCCATGGGACTCCCTGCCAAAGAGAGATAGAGAGCAGCATGAAAGTTCATACAAAATTTATAAAACAAAATTTACCCATGATCAATATTTTGAATCTGTCAAAACTTACCCGATTGGTGGCGGTGTCGGTAGAATCCGATCGAAGCCAACCTTCCCCAGTAGCCAGTAGGTGTGCATTTTGCCCTTTCCTTTGATTTCGATCGGTCCGCGCGGTTCTATCACGTATCCACCGGCTTGCTCCAGCAGGTTGCACGTTTGCTGGGACATGTGGATTCGCCACGAGGATCCTGGAGGGCACCGCACGGTAACGGAGTGGGATGCACCCGAGATGGAAATGAATAAGATCGGCGAGAAATAATTATCACGTCGTGTGTCAGTTTGCTGGCACTGTGCACGGAATGTGTAGGAACACGATAAAAAAGATGAGACTGATGACACAAAGGCGCGCATGAGAAATTTGATATGTCGATATGAAGTGCATGCAACACAATGAAATGGGAAGGCGGGGGAAAAAGAAGATGTGAAGGCGAAGGTCGATGTGATGAAATGTCATTGTGGTTTAGTCGTACGGATTATTCAACGAGGTGTAAACCGAACTGCAAACGTTATGTGGTCAGTCGTTCGCAGTCGGCGGACCAGTTCCATATGGGTGATAAAAGTGTCGACGAAGGTCACACAATGGGAATAAATCACGCTGTCGGGAAAAAGTTGAAACAACTAACCGCAATGTTTCCTGTTTTTTTGTTCCACGATTTGTCGATTTATCGTGACAAATGTGGAAGATGACAGTACCGTAAAACCATGGAAATTGAAATTTTACTACCGAATCAATGCTTACTGCTGATCCTATTTTGAAAGATAATTCCTAATTAAGTGTAAATTTTTGCTATCATCGAGGAGTAATAGGTATTAAATTGAAAAAAAAAAATGTATTTGGAAACAGCAACCCAATTGAAAGACATGTTATCGTAGGTACCTTCAGTATCTAGGAAAACTCCCAAGCAAGATTGATTTTGTGAGTAAAAAACTAAATTCCCTGGTATAGTGATCGACTATGCGTTCCACTGTTTAAAGAAGAAACGCCTCCTCATAAGTGTCGCGACCGCCTCTGGGACTAAATCTCACCATCTGAGATTCTTAAGAAACTGACTTGGAAGTCCTTCGATCTTAGTAACTTATTTAATCTACTAGCCTCGCTGAGACAAGAGACATTTGTGTGAAGGCTTTTTCAACCACTTCGCAGAGAGTTTTTTTTTGTAAGCCCTTCGAGCCGACACGAATGTTCCAAGTTCTTTTGCATTTTCTTAGTCTAGCAAATTCAGCATTTCATCAAGGAGTTCCTCTAGAAGCTCACCCAATCCGAAGTGGAGGTGACTTATGGTCAGATGAAGAAGGTTCCAGCTCATCGGGGACGATTCAATTTACCAACTCATACGAAATTCTATCAGAGCAGAGAGTTACGTCCAAAACCTCCACTCTTCCAGATCTCGCAAAAGTTGGACGATTTCCTCCATTAACTATGTGCAGGTTTGTACTGTTCACAATCTTCATTAGATCAGAGCCTCTCGAATTAATATCTGTCCTACCCCAAATGATATGGTAAGCATTGACGTCACTGCCGATTATAAGCAGTAAATCTCTTTTGCAGCAGTATGATACAACCTTTTGAAGTAATCGCTCGGGGAAGGTTGGTTATGCGACAAGTATGTTGAACAATAGTCATATTTTCTGTCTATGCCAACAATAGTCAGACCAACTGTGATAGCACAAATATCCCGAGTTGTGAGCTCAGACATTAGAGATACATCGAGAGCACTATTTGAAACCATGCATGCTTGAGGCATTTCACGTGGATTAGTCATAGAAGACCTAGAACCGTCTACTTAGATTCATAGTTGTTGTACGTTTATGCTGGAGATTGATTTGTCCTGCTCTAACCATTATAAATTACTCCAGTAATTGATAGTAATACTCCATTTCCCGCACTTATCATACAACAACTAGGAAAAAAAATAAATATATTGGCTTATATTCGCCTATAGAAGTTTTCGCCTATGGAAGTTTTCTTTGGATAATTGATTATATATTACTGGTTACATATCAATATTGTCAAAAAGGTGTTCACTACGGTAAGCTCAACAAGAAAATGGACAGTAATACATACACACTCAAATACAACAGACCATCGCACAGTGGTTCAAAAGCCCCATTTCATGCTCCTAATTGATAACTCATTAAAAACGTGGTTTTCGAGGTTGCAAAGTTGCTCAGAATGATAGACGCCATCTTTTGGCAAATTTCATTTTTGTAATTAATCTCCCTAAAAGTGAGATAAAAAAGTTATTTTAGCTCAGGGCTAACATAGGAGCTAAGTTACTTCGACAAAGTTGTTCAGAAAGTCATTTCAAATAAATTTGCGGAAGGTACTATTCTCGTAACTTGAGTGTTATCTAACACATGGATCAATAAGTCCCGAGACTAAAGCAGAGATGGCGCTGGTAGTAAACCGACCAGAAACAGCTGAGTTATCGAGGTCGGAGTAAAGTCATTTTATAGTTTGTTTAAAAAATGGAAAAAAACCGAGTTTCGTGTTTTGATAAAACATTGTTTTTTAATGGGTAAAAACACCGTGCAAGCGAAACAATGGATTGAAAAATGTTATCCGGACTCTTGTCCATCAAAAGCAATGATTTGTCGGTGGTTCGCCGAGATTAAACGTGGTCGTACCGACACAAATGACGCGGAACGCTCGGGTAGACCTGTGGAAGCCGTTACACCGGAAAATGTGAGTGAAGTGACAAAAATTATAATGAAAGATCGTAAAGTGAAGCTCCGTGAGATTGCTGAGATGACACAGATATAATATGGAAGTGTATTTACTGTCCTTCATGGAAAATTGAGCATGAAAAAGGTTTTTTCCAAGTGGGTGCCGCGATTGCTTTCGATGGAAAATTATGATGGAAAATGCACCCTGCCACAAGTCGATGAAAACAATGGCGAAATTGAACGAATTGGGCTTTGATCTGCTTCCCCACACCCCATACTCGCCAGATTTAGCCCCCAGTGACTACTGGCTCTTTGCTGATCTTAAAAAAATGCTCCAGGGAAAATGATTTGGCTCAAATGAGGAGGTCATCGCTGAAACAGAAGCTTATTTTGAAGCGAAAGATAAATTTTTTTATGAACATGGTATTGAAAAATTGGAAAAACGTTGGAACCATTGTGTCACCCTAAAAGGTGATTATGTTGATGAATAAAAAAAAATTTACAAAAAAAATGTTGTTTCCATTGTTAGTCTCGGGACTTATTGATCCATGTGTTATGTATATAAAAATTGATGTAAGTTTGTATGTTTGTAACGCCATAGCTTCGGAACTACTGAACGGATTGCCACCAAACTTGGCACAGGTACTTCATGCATTTCAGAGATGGTTTAAGAAGTATTATTATAGGGGAGGGAGCGTAGCAAGTGTCATAAACAAGAAGAGCTCATGGAAAAATTCATATAACTCGACAAAAATCGATACGTTCTTAAGACCAGAAAAACATTTTACATACCTTAGATATGACTATACGGGGGGTGGATGTAGCAAGTGCCTTTAAAAAGAGGGGTGTAATGTTTAAAACGGCATACGTTCGAAACTACTGAACGGATTGCCACCAAACTTGGCACAGTTACTTCTTGCGCTTCTGAAAAGGTCATAAAGATATTTTGACAGGGAAGGGAGCGTAGTAAGTGTTCATAACGGTGGGGGGGGGGGGGACATGAAAAAATTTGTCTAATTTGTCGAGAATCGATACTTTTTAGGACCGTACAAACATTTTAAAAATATTAGATATTATTATATGGGGATGGATGTAGCAAGTGCCTTAAAAAAGGGGGGTGTAATGTTTGTAATGGCATAACTACGAAATTACTGAACGGATTGATATCAAACTTGGCACATGTACTTCTTACTCTTCAGAGGTGCTCATAAGCGTATTTTTATGGGGGAGGGAGCGTAGCAAGTGTCATTAAAAAGGAGGGGTCATGAAAAAAAAATATAACTTGACGAAAATCGATATATTTTGAAGATCTTAGAAACATTTTGCATGTCGTAGATATGATTTAATAGGGGATGGATGTAGAAGTGCCATTAAAAAGGGGGGTATAATGTTTGTAATGGCATAGCTTCGAAACTACTTAACGGATTCCTATCAAACCTGGAACATGTGCTTCTTGCTTTTCAGAGATTATTATAAGAATATTTTCATGGGGAGCGTAGCGAGTGTCCATAACAAAAGTAGTCATAAAAAATTTAGCTAATTTGACGATAATCGGTACTTTTTGAAGACCGTAGACACTTTTTGCACAACTTAGATATGATTATAAGGATATTCTGTGGGGAGAGAGTGTAGTAAGTGCCTCTAAAAAAGGTGTGTAATGTTTGTAACGGCATAACTCCGGAACTATTGCACGAATTGCTATAAAATTTGGCACAGTTATTAATTTCTTTTCAGAAATAGTCATAAAGGCATTTTTATAGGGTAGGATTCGTAGCAAGTATCATTTACAGGTTATGAAAAAATTCAAAAAAATTGACAAGAATCGATAATTTTTGAACATCATGGAAACCTTTTTCCATACCTTAGAAATGATATATATGGGGGTGGATGTAGCAAGTATCTTTAAAAAGGGGGATGTAACGGCATAACTCCGAAACTACTGAACGGATTGCTATCACACTTGGCATAGAAGATTTTTGCTGTTCAAAGATAGTTGTACGGGTATTTTTATGGGGAGGAAGCGTAGTAAGTATCCTTAACAGGGGTCATGTAAAAATTTATTTAATTTGACGAGATTCGATACTTTTTGAAGATTATAGATACTTTTTGCGCAACTTAGATATGATTATAAGGGTATTCGTATGGAGTGGATGTAGTACGTCCCTCTAAAACGGGGTTGAAATGTTTGTAACGGCATAACTCTGGAACTACTGAATGAATTGCTATCAAATTTGGCCAGATACTTCTTGCTCTTCAGAGATGATCATAAGGACATTTTAATGAGGGGAGGGGGTCAATGACGAAATTTACGTAATTTGAAGAGAATCGACATTTAGACTAGAAGGACGGATAAATTTTCACCTTTCATTTTTTGTAAAAAAAAGAGAGTGGCAAGAATTTCAAGATAGTAGACAGTATTGCTGTTGTTAATTCGAGTGCAACGCAATTTTATTTAAATAATTTCAAAGGATCTGGTTCCATTTTGCTGGGAAATTCGAAGAACTAAGGGAAAATAATCTTTTTCTGTCTATGAACGCGAGTGTATTTAAGTCTCAGCATAACTAGGAAACAACTTAACGAATCGCCACCAAGTTTGGCACATGTACCAAAGGTTATAATCGATATTTTTTGAAAAGCACAGATACTTTCTACACTACTCAGGGTAATCATGAAGGAGATCTGTAGTAAGTGCACTGACAAAAAAGGAAGTTAAATCAAAATAGATTATAAGGTTATTTTGAGGGTGAGAGAGTGGAGTAAGTTCCCTGAACATGGAAAGTGTAAGAGACAATTGATCGGGTTTTACGAAAAATTGGTACTTCTTTACGAGTACAGTATATTTCTAGCAACTAAGTGAGGTTCACAAAAATATTCACAAGAGGGAGGGGGAATAAGTATTCTCAACATTGATCTGAATTGACGAAATCATACAATCAATGTGCATTTTTTATGTAATTTGAGAAAACTATCGACTCAAGGTGATGGAAAAATAAATTATAAATTAATTAAATTATATAAAACGTTATTCTATAGTACGAATGTAGTTATGATGTTAAACAGCCTTTTGTTATAAAATAATCATTATCAGATGGTAAATTTTGAGTAATTAATGATGTCATAAAAATTTTTATAAAGAGGAGGGAGTAGTAAGTGTTCATAGCCATGGAAGCCAAAGGTATTGTAGATCGAATGTGATGAGGAAGTACGGAAGTACGTTACAAGCACATATACATAATAAATTAAGTACGTTACAAGCACATATACACATGAAACTCTGAGGTTACTAATAAGGTATTTATAGAGAGAAAGGTGTTTTAAATGTTTCTAACGAAAGGGTTCAAATATAAAACTAACCCAATTTGTCGAGAATACCATGAAAATTATGATTATTGTGAGATCTGAGATGGGACACTGATCACTCGCAATCTGAACATGAACGGAGTATTGTTCAATCGGGTTTCCGTCTAAGTTATGTTTCACTACAATCAGAGTATTTCACTAAGTAGGACAACTTCGAGAATTGGTTTCGGCCTCTCCTTCACGAAACATTTCCGAGCAACGCCGGGTAATTCAGCTAGTTCATGATATAATGTATTTTCTGAAAAAGATGTCCTAAAAGCAGTTTTTGTAAGAAAACATATATATTTTCAATTTATATGAGTTTTTCATGTTATGCAAAGTTTTTATCATCAAAAACTACACAACTTTCTCAAACATACTATGCTGCTATTAAAATTTCAACTTGTCTATCATCGAAAGGCGCAGAAAGGTGAAGATGAGACTACTTACATATTAACTACTTCCAAAGAGACTTCATGCCGTGGTTGAATTACTCGTCTGCGATCGTCTGCAGGCGAAATATGTTCTTTTCAAATATTCTCGTCCTTGACAGTTGCAATGATAAGGTTCATTGCATGTCAGATCAGATTTCAGTATATATTCATTACCACGGTACTTGCCACAAAATATGTTTTTTTTGCACATTGAAGTCTATAAATTGAATAGTTTAGTAACTGTTTTGTCGCGACTTTTAAAGAAAGCAATCATCAAATCGAATAAAGTTATGTCATCTTCTGGTAGAGAAAAGTATGATCAAAACTATTTTATGGTAGCTGACAATGTTCTCAACCAGCTGAAAGACTCTTAGCATCGTCCGACAGATTCTTCTAGGACTGTTTTGGCCATTCACGAATATTTGTCAACAAAGAATCTGATGTTTGTATGTTTGAGAAAGTTGTGTAGTTTTTAATGATAAAAAAATCATATAAATTGAAAATATATATGTTTTCTTACAAAAACTGGTTTTAGGAAACCCTTTTCAGAAAATACATTATGTCATGAAAAACATTCAAGTTACGAGAATAGTACCTTCTGCAAATTTGTTTAAAATAATTTTCTGCACAACTTTGTCCAAGTAACTTAGCCCCTATGTTGGCCCTGAGCTAAAATAATATTTTTATTTCACTTTTAGGGGGATTAATTACATTAAAAAAATTGCCAAAAGATGGCGTCTATCATTCTGAGCAACTTTGCTAAAGATACTGTACCTCAAAAACCACGTGCCTATGAGTTATCAATTAAGAGCTTGAAACGGCGCTTTTGAACCACTGTGCATCGGTTACAACCCCAGAACTTCTGCGACAGAACTGAATAGCGTCGATTTTTTACCGTGATAACTTTTGTATTCTTCAGTATATTCTCCATCTAGTGCGATACACTTAACCCATCGGTCCTCCAACATTTTGAAGCTTTAAAAAAAAGATTCGTCAAGGCCTTCAAAATAGACTTCCGTTTCAGCAATGACCTCGGAATTCGACGAAAATTTCTTTCGCTGGAGAAACCTTTTCAGGTTTGGAAATAGATAATAGTGGCTGGGGGCCCGGTCTGGAGAGTACGGGGGATGATGGAGTTGTCGTGGGGGTACAACCATAGCTCGATGTAAACTAGAACGCGTATGACACGATCAGCTGTTTTTCAAACACTGTAATAAGACGGAAATATCTTACAACGATGATTTCACCAGCAACAGAGTCGCGCCGCGTGAATAGTGAACTATTGCTCCACCTTAATTCGTTGGATAGCAATGACAGTGCTTCTCATTCCATGTATGTGAGCAATCCCATACAAAATCGACGGTCGATTTTTTCTTGTTTTTTATTTGTCTCAAATTTTGTTTATGCATTCTTTATGATCAAAAGAGACCATTTGCATAATCAGTTTGCCATTTTAATTTTTTTTTAAATTCATTGAGAATTTTCAATAATGCGTAGTTTTTATTTTGTTTTATTTTGATGTGGAATACATCTTTATTTTATATATAGGGGTGCAAATCAGAAACTCAAGGAAAATACACGTAGAAATGTGGTCAGGTTTTAATCACTTACAGCTCAGTACATTTTATATCAATTATTAATATTATTTCATTATTTGATTGGAAATATTTCTAAGATTCGATTAAAATGTGTCAAGCCACGAATTTTAAATTATAAATGATTGAAATTGTGATTAGTAGCGAGCAGTGTCCTATTTTGTCTGCTAAAAATCTCCGGCATATCGGATTTCCCTGCCATAGACGACGGTTTTGAAGGAGTAAGCGATATATCAAAGGGAAACCATTGCTCTGATTGGTCAATCGAAGCAAAAGCGAAGCTGTTGGAAGCACGCGAATTTAAAAATAGAAGCAAAATTATATCAGGTGTACAACTTTGCTTCCGCCGTTTTCCGATAGGTGGCTGTACCGGCTGAGGCTGGTTAAAATACATAGATGATAATGCCTTTAAAGTGAGTGTGTACAGTGCCTAACGAATTGTCATCGCCGCTTCAGTGACAGTTGTTCTTGTTTTCGTATTATTCACGCTCGAAAATGTCTGTTTATGAGCACAATTCTCGCCATTTGCGGGAAGTTTTACTTTTCTTTTACAATTCGAAAAAAAAATGCAACTGAAGCGCATCGAATGCTTTCAGAAACTTACGGTGATGCTGCTCTGAGTAAAAGAACGTGTCGGGAGTAGTTTCAACGTTTTAAAAATGGTGATTTCGATGTCGAAGACAAACATGATGGTGGAAGAGCAAAAACCTTCAAAGATGAAATAAAACCGGGTGAAACCATCACAGGAGATCGCTACCGAACGCAACTGATGCGCCTTAGTCGCGCGCTAAAAGAAAAGCGGCTACAATATCAAGAGCGACATGGCAAAGTCATCGTCCAACACGACAATGCTCGGCCTCACGTCGCAAAAGTGATCAAAAAGTACCTGGAAACGCTGAAATGGGAAGTCTTGCCCCACCCGCCGTATTCCCCAGATGTCGCCCCTTCTGACTTCCACCTATTCCGTTCGATGGCACACGGCCTGGCAGATCAACATTTTCAATCCTCCGAAGAGTTGTAAAAATGGATTGCTTCATGGATAGCGTCAAAAATGGACTCCTTTTTTCGAGCCGGGATCCAAAAATTTCCGGAAAGATGGGAGAAAGTTGTCGCTAGCGACGGACAATACTTTGAATAATACATCTGTACGCACTTTTTCGCAATAAAGCTTTAAATTTTGGAGAAAAACGGCGGAAGCAAAGTTGTACACCTAATAGCTAACGTTTCAGTCCTACGCGTAGCATGCTAGAGATAGGTTGTTGCTAGACAGTGCCATAAAACGATTTGAAGCTTTAATTGGTAAGCTCTGATCTTGTGTCATGCAAGCTCGGATGAAATTCCATGTTATGTCGTTTCACCTGAGAAATTGACAACTACCCCAGATGAAATTTTGAGTGCTTAAGAATAATTTCTAATTTATATAAGATGAACTCGGTTAACAATGTGAAGAAGTTTATCGCTTCAACCGAAATCGCAGAATGGTAGAGAAACTTAACGCTATAAAAATAACTGCTTGCATACAAAACTTGAACACAAGCTTGGCGAAGAGAAGCTTTAATATCAAAATCGTATCGCAAGGATGTACAAAGATATAATTGCATACATTCGGGATATTGTTGTAATTTCGTCGGCTATAAAACATATACAAATTAATACAAACAATGTTTGGTGTTAGTTCCTAATCAAGATCAATCTAAGCAGAATCTCGTGCAATTGCGGATTCAAAAGTGTGACGATTGATTGAACTGTTTGATTGTAGATCATTAGAAATTTTGGTTGCTTTGTTCCACATTAATGGCTCGAACAACCCCATGGGGCTGATCCTTGTAGTTTTTATTTTAAAAATAACATTTAAAATTCAAATAACTTAAAAAATGTATTTTTGAATTTTTCGTTATAGCTTTTAGAATGGAGAAATAATATTTAAAAAGTGACATATTTAAAAAATAATAAATAAATTGAAAATCATGAAAAAAATTATTGTGTTCTTCAACAAAATTTTATGAATTACCAACAAAAAAGATTATAAACAAAATTTTGCTATACGCTACCTTTTGCGAGATACAACGGTTTGAAAAACCAAAATCTCGGGAAATTTTCATTTTTGTAACAATTTTCGAACGGTTATTTGAGTTTATTCAAAAATAAGCTTTTATACCCGAAGGAATTTTTATAGGTTGTTATATAATTTTTTATGTTTCTAAAATTAGGTAAAACAATTCATCAGTTCTTGACTCGGGTTGGTCGGGAAAAGGGGATGGCTTGGTTTATTCAAGACGTGGATTAAGTCTTATTTGAATCGAAGTATAAGAAATTTGATTACCTACGACACTTTTCCGGAATTGCTCAATGGAATAACTGAAATATAAAAAAATCGGTTTCCTCAGTGATAGCATATCCTTTCCTTATGAGAAAGGCAAAAAGTCTAATTTTTTAACGGTGGCACTACACCGATGCAGTGCAAAAAAGAATGTCTTGATTACACGCAAATTGAAGTGGTGCAGCGATGAAAACAAAAACGGCATAAGTGTCTAACGCCGTTAGTTGAATCATATTTTAAAAATTGACATGCGTAGCCAAAATCAAATAAATATAGCATCATAAGCAAGTCAATCGATTTTGAAGTCTATTTCTGTGGCCTTGTGAAACAGTAACAGTAACCCAGTTAGGGCGAATGAAAACAGCAATGTCTGGCGTCTCTGTGGGTTCGATGATGACGATGTTGATGGATGATTAATGGAAACTGATGACGCTGGGTGCTCTAATAAAGGGTGGTTTTTGGCGGCCGTGCACAGACAACAATGAAGCAATGGGTCGACTTTTGCACTGGAACTCCAGAATGCGAAAGTCAACCAGACTGTGCCTCGGCTGATCGGATGTGCTGATGTGTTGTTATCAAAAGAAAACGCCAAACCGTCGTCATACCTGTTGATTCCATGCGGGACGCCGTGTTGACTGTGTCGCCAAACAGACAGTAGCGGGGCATTGTCAGTCCGACGACACCGGCACAGCATGGACCTGTTAAAGGTCAATAAACAAGCATTCTCTTTGTAGTCGGAAGCAAACAGACCCGCCCCGGTGCGTGTGCTTACCTGTGTGTAGTCCTATTCGGAGCTGCAACGGTACGCCTGGCAGATGCCGTACTTTGAAGTTGCCACTCTGATGCAGCAAATCCAGGGCCATTGTTGCGATTTGCTCCGCGTGGTCCGGAGTTCGAACGGGCAGCCCACCTACGACCATGTACGCGTCGCCGATCGTTTCCACCTTGTACACGTTGTATGCGTTTATCGTTGCATCGAAACAGGTGTACAGGTCATTCAGAAGATCGACCACCTGCACCGGGGTGCAGTGGGCGGCTATCGTTGTGAAGCCTACGATATCACTAAAGTAGATTGTGACTTCGGCGAATTCTTCCGGCTCAACGGCTAGACCAAGTTTCAGTCGATCTGCCACGGAACTAGTAGAACAAGGAGAAATTCACTGAAGTAGTTGCTAGTGGGGTAGTTTCAGTATTCAGTTTGTCTTACCTTGGAAGCATCCGGTTCAGTAGTTGTTCAGTCTTTTTTCGTTCCATATCGAGCTGCTCGGTCCGTTCCCGTATCAGCTCCTCCAGGTTGTTGGAATATTTTTCCAACATTTGAAACATAGTATCAACGAAGTTTACCTTCCGTCCATGATTTAATAGCTTAAATCGTTCGCAAATCCTGCATTGGATAACAGTAAAAGTAATGGAATATTAATTATGATTAGCGAAGGTGACCCGCCAAAAAAAACACACAAATTGAGATAAGCTAAAACTCATTATTATTACATTACGAAATCCGGTCTCATTTCGGGGTTCTCGGCCCAGCACTGGCGCATGATGTTGATTGCCTCCGGTGGGGCAGCTCCCTTCGATACGGACGGGCGGATCAGTGGGGGAGGTTTTTTGATTTTGGCTATAATTTCCTCCGGTGAGAGTGACAACATGCAGTACGGTTCCCCGCGCACCACCACCTCCTGCATGATGATACCGAACGCGTACACGTCGGCTGCCTGAGTTCCGAATCGCGGATAGCCCTTGGTGCCCCGCAGTGCCTCCGGTGCCGTCCAGAGCAGATCTTTAGCGCTCTTCGGTGGCGGTGTGATACCTTGGGCATCGTAAAAGTTCGACATACCGTAGTCGGTGATTTTGAGTACCCAACGAGCATCCACCACACAGTTCCGAGAAGATAGTGAACCGTGGACTCGAATCGGTGATCCGTGAAGGTACCGCATTCCCCGCACCAGATCGGTCAGCAAGCTCAACCGAAAGGACCAGTCGAGCTTTATTTCGTCCATGACGAGCACATCCTGCAGTGAGCCCCGTGAACAGTGCTCGAATACTAGTGCCGTCCGGGTGGGTTCGTTTAGCCAACCTGAAATTGGATTGTAATTGAGAGAAACAGCATAAATTGGTTTGGCTAATCGGGTTGGGAGAAACTGGTTTTTGCGTAGTCGTTTCGTTGTAACCCATTTGGATGTTCAGAGTTTTTGCCGTCGAATTCGACATTTGGAATATTGATTCGGTTGGGTTTGTAAAAAAAAAGAAATACTGCTGCATTGAGGTTTGGTTTTATTTTCGTAATTTTTGATCTGGCAAATCGAGTTTGATGGTTAAAATCAGAGCTGGGAAAGTTTTCGTTTCGTTTTGTTTCGTACAGACAAAAATCAAGAAGAAATTTCGTTACTCTTAAACTTGTGCAAGCACATTCTGCTAACAACAGTAAAATTATATCGACTATGCTTCGGGGCAGTAGCCGCAAAAATCGTGCTTTTCCTTGCGGTTCCTAACGATGGTGAAGAAAGAGGATTCACCATTAGGCATTCTCATTTCTTGCTGCTGGGATTTATTTTTAGTTACCAAAACAATGCTGGAGAGTGGTTAGTCGTATTTGTTAAATGTGTTAAAATTTTGTTTAAATTATCATTCAAATTAGGATTCAGCTCAACTTTTATATAGAGGGTATTGGAGATTCGTTGTCGTTCAGCGAATATTGTTCCTTTTATATACTCCTGGAGAAGTGAATGATATAATTGATTTGTCTCCATTTTACTACTGAGATACTAGTGAAGAAAACCGTTCAATGAAATGAGGCTATGTTTTACTCGGGTTGAGATGTCTTTGTGAATTGATCATTTGTTACACGCTAAATGAAAAGATAGACAATGGGCCGTAGGAGCCAAACATAGCAAGCGTAGTAAATGTTACATGTGGATCACGTCCCGAGCAAAGTCAAATATCATAGTAAGAACAAATCGCAATCTGATTATGGTAGCAAAAACAAATTGAAATCCTTATATGATTTCAGCTTATCAATTTTTCATTTCATATTACATTATGTAATCTTTTTGCTGTTCGATTTTGGAAAATGAAATACGAGGCAAAAGTTTTGTGAAACTCCAAAAATGATAGTATTAAAAGCAACAACGTAATGAATGCATGCAAAAGTAAATTTCATTGGAACAATTATTCCTTCAATCGTTTTTTGAAAATGCTTTGACATCCTGTGGTAGTAGCCCGAAACCATAACCGTAATCAATGAAAAAAAAATTTCTGAACATTTTTGCAGCTTTGGCACCAATAATGCAATGTGGTAGAAACAGGTGGGGCAAACACAACTCATTTGTGTTAGTAAAATTAACTTTGCTTTAGCAAGCCAAGTAAAACTAAAAACTACGTGCTTGCTTTCGTCACATCGTTCGGACTAGTTGGCATTGAATCATAGCATGTTTATTTTTTTTATATGTCGTCATACCGAACAGCAAGCAAGCCATGTGTTCTGCCCCACCTGTTTATATCACATTGCCAATAATGCTCCTTATTTTTGGTCACGAGATTATTGGTGTAGAACCACACATTTGGAGGACATTGACATTAGGCTAGCGATCATCGGTAACACGTTTATCTGAAGCTAGTTCATCTCCTTTAGTAATCTCTTGGTTTAATGAGCCTCTCTTTTCGAGGACGAATAGCGACCGGGACACTTGGTCAGTTACAGAAGGACCTTCTTCAGAAATTAGACATGAGAAATACATTTGACGTCAACGATTTCCTTCTGGTGGAGTACGTTAAGCATCAGGTTCTCTAACAGTTTTCGCATTGAGTTTAAAAAAATTTTGAATGTCTTGACAATTATTTTCTGTTGTTGTTTCGACCGTTATTTTCTGCTCTTTCAGAAATCGGAGATCGGTATGGTCAAAGTGTTTGTGTTTTTGTGCATCAACTAACGCGTCCTTTTAAATGGATCAATTTACTTGTAAATAATTCGCTCTTCTTCAAATCGTTTTTTTTAATGAAATTTCAGTTCATGGAATTAAAAGATCATTCAATTTATAAATCACGTGAATGAGGGACGAATGCGACCAAACGAGTTTACATCAAACTACCTGTATATAGTTTTGTGCATCAACACTGCTTGTCATATGATCGAAAATTTCTCGACTACTTGCATTTTGTTGTCACAGTCCATAGCATTCGCAGAGAGTTCGGAATCCAATTCACCTAGGTTCCTCTGTGGCGATGGTAGCTACACCAAAGCGAGAAATTATACATCGTATTTAGATTTCAGTTTGCATTCGCTGTTAGCAGAAATTTATGTGTGATATATATGTTCGAAATTTTTTTTGCTTTCGATTTTGATTTTTCAACACTTAAAACGACAATAGCATTGAGTAATCGATAAATGCAAACGTCAGAATGAGTTTTTTATTTGATCTCACACTCTGCTCGGAGCTCAAAAGAAGGGACTTTATTAAACAACATACTAGAAACAGTTGGATCGATATGAAAAAAATGCTCTTACTACAGTTTTCCAACAGTTAGCTCTAGATGTTACTACTTATATGTTTACTGGAATGGAGATTTATAAAAAATGCATAGATAACATTTTTATGCTGTAAACACCAAAAGTGAATTTCTATTCGGTTTGAAATATAAATGTCAACGCGAAAAAACGAAAACATGCGTTGTTAGACGGAAAATAATGCAATTATAAAGCATTTTATGAAAATTATAGTGAAAAAATCCAATGCAAGTGAACTTTCAGCTGAATAAGTGAATTCATCACCTCTGTCAACAGTAGAGATTTACGGACTATCTAATTTCGACTCATTGAAGTCTCGTTGATGAGTGCAGTGTTGGTGATTGCCGAAAATTTGACAGAAGCTGCTATATTGCTATCTATATTGTATACAACATTTTCAATCCGGTAGTAGATGCTACAAAAACTCGAGTCTCTCAATGCATGAACCGTGAGAGAATTTTGCTACATTTCTTCGCTCCACTTCATACTCTGAGTATTTCACGCCCTTAAAAAAATTACAATCTGATAATGATCGTTGCTCTGTGGAATTTCCCAAGAGAGAATCGCAAGTTGACAACTATCGCAGAAAATCGAATCGATGATTCAACTTGATGACTCTCATACTAGGTTGCAATATCTCAAAACCCTTGTGTGGAGCATTCACATACATTTTCATAAACACAACTTATACAAAGATTATATGCACATAGTTAGAATAAGCGGCAATAGTAAAATGATTCTATCGCAATTATCAACTGCCTGTATAGAATCGGATCGCGAAACGAGAATAAGCGACCATTTGTTGCTTCAGTGAAGATCCCCACAGCAGCAACTAACCTTTGATTCTCAGAAATGTCATCGAGAGAAATTCGCTCTCGCACTGGTGTCGATTCTATGTTAAATGAGCCATGCCGGGTTTTTGTTGTTGCGATGATTTACAACTCTCTTTGATGGCACTGATTCAATCGTTGAAGAGTTACCAGTGAACGTTCTTTGATCCTTGTTTCTATTCGGTTTAAATATAAATGTGAACGCGAAAAAAAACGAAAGCATGCGCTGTTTGCCGGAAAATTAATGAAATTATAAAGCATTTTTTGAAAATTATAGTAAAAAAATCCAATGCAAGTAAGTGAATTAATCACCTCTATCAACAGTAGAGATTTACGGACTACCTAATTTCGCCTCACTGCCGTCTCGTTGTTGAGTAATTATAATTTTTGTTTCGCTAATGTAATTGAATAAAAGAGTGTATTTTCTTCTGTTCGAACTCAAACAAACTCAAAAAAATTCAAAGAAGTTAAAGTTTTAGTATTTTTCTGATTTCGTGTGGATGCGACATGTACCAAATGTTCATTAACGAAACTAGATTGTACTTATTGTTCGAATTTGTTTTTGTTCATACCAATAATGTAGTTTACATAGTGAATTTTGTTTTTGGGAAGTTACTACAGACATCTGACTTTACTACATTTTGTTCGTACGACCCAAGCTTCATGTTCCTCTTCAAAACGTGATTGACAATCTATTGGTTGTCAAAAGGTGAGATAACCGTATCCTCACAAGTTCCTATCTCATACCTCCCCGTGTGTCTATGATGACATTTGGTCCATAGAACGGCGTCGACTTGGAGCTTTCGATTTATGCGTTAGTAGCAGAATGAGAGGATGCGAAATGGTTTATGAATTAAAGCCTGTTATACATTGAAATATATATCATAGTATATGCTAACATATCATTCTGTTTACTTTTGTTATATTTATTATTATATATGTATTGCATTTTATTATATTATATTATATTATATTATATTATATTATATTATATTATATTATATTATATTATATTATATTATATTATAATATATTATATTATATTATATTATATTATATTATATCATATTATCAGTTGTACAACTTTGCTTCCGCCGTTTTCCGATAGGTGGCTATACCGGCTGCGGCTGGCCAAAATACATAGATGATAATCGCCCTTATTCTGAATAACGACGTATTGATTTTTCGATCGAATGTGGTTCGATCGAATCCTAGCTTCCTTTGATTTTGCTAGCGTTATTAGGAATACAAATGAAATACGACAGTACCTAACGAATTATCATCGCTGTTTCAGTGACAGTTGTTCTTGTTTTCGTATTATTCACGCTCGAAAATGTCTGTTTATGTGCCCAATTCTCGCCATTTGTCTCGCCAGCTGAAGCGCATCGAATGCTCTCAGAAACTTACGGTGATGCTGCTCTGAGTAAAAGAACGTGTCGAGAGTGGTTTCAGCGTTTTAAAAATGGTGATTTCGATGTCGATGGTGGTGGAAAAGAAAAAACCTTCAAAGATGAGCAACTAGAAGCCTTGCTTGATGAAGATTCGTGCCAAACCCAAGAAGAGCTTGCCGAATCGTTTGGAGTGAGTTAGCAAACCATTGCAACACGTCTCAAGGCCCTGGGAATGATTCAGAAAGAAGGAAACTGGGTGCCGTACGAGTTGAAACTGAGGGACATCGAGCGCCGTCTATTTGTATGTGAGCAACTGCTTCAAAGACAAAATCGTAAGAGACTTTTCCATCGAATCGTAACGCAGAGAATCATGGGGAAAGCCAGGGCATGCTACTTCGTCGAAGGCAAAACCGAATATTCACTATGCCAAGGTTATGATTTGTATTTGGTAGGATCAGCTCGGTGTGATTTACTACGATCTCTTAAAACCGGGTAAAACCATCACAGGGGATCGCTACCGAACGCAACTGATGCGCCTTAGTCGCGTGCTAAAAAAAAGCGGCCACAATATCAAGAACGACATGACAAAGTCATCCTGCAACACGACAATGCTCGGCCTCACGTCGCAAAAGTGGTCAAAAAATACCTGGAAACGCTGAAATGGGAAGTCTTGCCCCACCCGCCGTATTCCTCAGATGTCGCCTCTTCTGACTTCTACCTATTCCGTTCGATGTCACACGGCCTGGCAGTTCAACATTTTCAATCCTTCGAAAAGTTGGAAAATGGATTGCTTCATGGATAGCGTCAAAAGAGGACTCCTTTTTTCGAGCCGGGATCCGAAAATTACCGGAAAGATGGGAGAAACTTGTCGCTAGCGACGGACAATACTTTGAATAATACATCTGTAAGCACTTTTTCGCAATAAAGCCTTCAATTTTGGAAAAAAAACGGCGGAAGCAAAGTTGTACACCTGATATATTATAAAATAAAAAATCCTATTAAAATAGGATTTCAGGAAAATTTGAATGCTTTTCTAACAACTAAAACATTACTATCCGAAAAAATAGAAAAGATTTCACAAATTATATGAAATAAATTTGCTCACAATAATTCTTCTCCATGAAGTAGCCGTTCACGAGATATTCAGTAAAAAAAACGCAGAATATTTTATTTAGAAAAACTATTCTCTTACTTGTTAAAAGGGATGTAAAATGGCCGCTTCTATAAAAATAGGTTACTGCGATCAATTTTTTTGCCTCTGATCAGTAGGATCATATTCTAGTGGCTAAATGATTATTAATTAAATCAAAAACTTGAAGGTCTTGGAAGGTGCTTTAAAACTGTTCCAGTTGTAAAGCTTATATTGAAAAGACACTAATAAAAATAACTTCAGGCTCTAAAGCCGGGGTAAAATAAATGATATAAAATAAAACAAAAATATTGCAGAAATAATAAAGATTTTTTCTAATTCCAGTTTTTTATCCTTGGAAAAGTTTTCTGCTTCTATAATTTCTTCTTAGATACTAAGCAAATAACAGTTTCCGTGTTAATATTGAAAGAAAAATCGTCATGAGTTGACAATGTGTTACAAGTTGATTGACAAAGTTTCAACGTAGTTGAACTGAAAATCGAAGCAATTTCGAAATTGGTTTTTATATCAGGTTTGCTCAAATCCCCGTTGCTAAGAGCAAATTCAGCAGCTGCAAGATTCATATGGGTGGTCTATAATGTAAATGAATCTGAAACAAACGTATCCCCAGCAATCCGTTTTAGTTTTATTTATTCGACCAGTTCTACTGTCAAATTTAAAACTGGTATACATTGCCGTTCTATTTTTTTTCTATATTTGAAACACAGATAAAACGCTGCTGGGGCTGCCAGTTTATTTTGTTATAATTTCCAGATTTAAATTTTAAAACTGACATAAATTATGCATCTAGAACTAGAACACTCCTGAATATGCCCTAAGTGCGAACCCGTTTCACAGTTTCGTGAAAAGTGTTATACCGTTTTCGTTTATTGATCAGAGCAGCCCGAAAGCTGACCCAGAGTCGCCCAAACAACGTTTGATATGTTTGTTTTAGCAACCTGAGGTCGCTCTAGATCGGACTCTAATCGCGTGGTTTCGCTCTGAAAATTTTCTCGGGTCCGCACCACGCATCCATGCGAGTTTGTTTATTTTTGCTTTTTTTCATGAGTTGTTGTTTAGGGCGCGTACCACGTGTTCGTTTTCCTCGGAGTCAGAGTCGCCCGCGTCTAGGTTCAAAAACGAAAACGGTATAAGTTTTATGAAACTATCCTGGGTCAGTTTCAGTTTACTCGAGCGAAAATGACATTGGTGGTATAAGGATTCATGTTCTCATTGGAGATGGTCGGGTAAGCAATTTCTTGAAACTGAGCCCGATCCGTACCCGATTGAAGTAAATAGGGTAACATGTTAAAATATAGATTGTGAAACACTATAAATGATTTCACAATATAAATTAGTAAACAAACAATTTGACATTCACTGAAAGCTCTACACAATTACTGCTAATGACAACTGAATTATGAAAGCTTTACTGTGAAAGCTTTAATGTGACATTCGCCTTTGTGTAGACTTACACGCTGCGTGTAAACACATTAATATATGGTATATATTAATGTCAAGTAGGACGGTGTACATTGTATCATCAGTAGGGCAGTGTTAATATAACGCATGAAATAATTAATATATCGATAATGTACTATGTTAGTATTTAGAGACTTGACGAATTGAATTCGAATAAAATCATCTTCAAACCTGTTACCAAAAGCGTTTCGATATTCATTTGGTAATTTTCAACAGGTTATGGGCCCAGAGCTTTACTGAAGCAGCATCGTGTAGATTGTTAGATAAACAATCTTTCTGGATAAGCACTTCGGTCAGAAGTAGCCAGCAGTGACGTTTCGGACAGAAACGGGAATTAGCAAGCAGTGACGTTTCGGACAGAAACGGGGTTCGTCAACAGTAACGTTTCGGACAGAAACGGGAATTGGCCAGCAGTGACGTTTCGGACAGAAACGGGGTTCGCCAACAGTAACGTTTCGGACAGAAACGGGAATAGGCCAGCAGTGACGTTTCGGACAGAAACGGGGTTCGACCAACAGTAACGTTTCGGACAGAAACGGGAATTGGCCAGCAGTGAAGTTTCGGACAGAAACGGGTACCGGCGAAAAGCAAAAGTTTCGGATAGAAACAAAGATCTGGTTAAGATCAAGTCAGTTTGGACGTTCGAGAGATGGCGAATCTGCAGCAAGAAGGTGGATCTAACTCAGCGAGAAGCAGTGGTGGCTACGAGAGGGGAACTCTCGAGCGCACCGTTCCGATGATGCTTCATGGAAGCGGCAGTCGTGAATGGATTTTCGACGGTTCGGAAGCAGCGTTTGCTGCTTGGAAATGGCGAGTGGAGCACCGTTTAGCTAAACTGGGCCTCCAGCATACGCTAATAAGAACACCGGAAGAAGAAGACTTCTACAAACCAGTAGAAGGGGCATCGGAGGAACAAGAAAACTCTAGAAAGACTAATTTGAAGAAACGATTGAACGAGGACATCGACGCTCTAGATGAAATTGTTATGTTAGTTAACAATGAAGTCTTAAACAAATTGGTGGGCCTAGAGTATGCAAAACAGGCCATGGATATGTTGGTGAAAACATACCAGAAAGCGGGTACGGCTGCGATGGTGGCGATGAGAGAGCGGCTCTTCGCCATAAAACATCGGAATCTGGGTTCGTTAAGGAAAATCTTCGATGAGTACGACGAAATCACTCGAGAGCTGGACAGAATGACATCAAGTGTAGGGCATGCTGAAAAGATGCATGCTCTACTAATCGCCATTCCTGAAAAGTTCAAACATGTAAAAGGTGCCTTACTGGTGCTTTCGAACGACGAGCTGTGTGCAAAGTCCATAACAGACGTAAAACGAATGTTTTTGAATGCCGAAGCCGGGGAAGAGAAGCAAACAGAAGATAAAAACATTGCGCTTGCGTCTAGATACGAATCAAAACGGCAGACAACACGGTGCTTTGGATGCAACGAAATAGGGCATTTCAAGAACAAGTGCCCACTGATGAAAAAGTTTGTGTCCAAAGAAAAGGAAGAGTACCTAAAACGGAAGAAAAGCTTCGCAATGATCACAAGAGTAGACCACAAAAAGGTGCGATTTGCAGTAGATTCGGGAGCGAGCGATCACATGGTAAATGACTTCAGGCTGCTAGAAGACGTCGAAGAACTAGCAAAACCAGTCGACATCTCTACAGCCAAATCAGGAGAGAAACTTCGGGCTATGAAGATTGGCAAAATGAAATTAAAAAGCGTTGTTGGTAAAAATACAATAAAAGATTTAACACTGTACAACGTTCTTTTTACTCCTGGACTTGAAGAAAATCTCC
This sequence comes from Malaya genurostris, assembly GCF_030247185.1. NCBI lineage: Eukaryota > Metazoa > Arthropoda > Insecta > Diptera > Culicidae > Malaya > Malaya genurostris. Next base: position 94,402,795 of record NC_080571.1, on the reverse strand, counting down.
TTTCGGTTAGAAGGGTAAGCAAGCATGGAATAAATGTTATATTTATCGATGAAAAGGTTATTTTCAAGACTGAGGGCGAGGTTATCGCTTTGGGAAGTTTCGTTGACGGCTTATTCCACCTCGATTTGTTTCGATATGACAACTCTGAGAAAAATGCTACAAATTCTGCATTTTTAGGAAAACAAGTAAGTTTCGAAACTTGGCATAGAAGGCTCGGGCATTTGAGCAATGCAAGTTTAGAAAAACTAATAACAAAGAGAATGGTTGAGGGAATCAATCTTACTCCGGAAGATATAAATACAGTCCATGTGTGCAATGGTTGTGCAGCAGGTAAACAAGCTACGGTTAAATTTAAACAAATGGAGCAGCCAAGATCACGGCGTCCATTAGAAATCATACATTCGGATGTTTGTGGCAGCTTGGAACAAGATACATATGATGGCTATCGTTATTTTGTTACGTTCATTGACGATTTCACTCACTTTCTTGTTGTGTATCTTATGAAACACAAATCTGAGGTCTATGAAAGATTTAAGGAGTATCAGGCAATGGCCACATCTTATTTTGGAACTCGTATTTCTATGCTTAGATGTGATAATGGCGGAGAGTATAAAATCAGCGAATTCCAGGATCATTGCAGGAAAAATGGAATTCGAATGATCTTTACAGTTCCGTATACTCCACAACAAAACGGAGTAAGCGAACGTATGAACAGAACCTTGATGGAAAAAGTGAGGGCAATGCTATATGACAGTGGCTTAAATAAAGATATGTGGGGTGAAGCACTACATGCAGCTACATTTATAATAAACAGGTCTCCTACAAACGGAATTGAGGAAGACAGTACTCCGTACGAAAAATGGTTCAAGAAACGACCGAACCTGAATCATTTGAGAGTCTTCGGATGCAAGGCGTTCAAACATATCCCTAAACAAAACCGCCAGAAGCTAGATCCTAAAACAAAACCAATGATATTTGTGGGTTACGCAAATAATGGTTATAGGCTATGGAACGAACATACACGTTCAATAGAAATCGGAAGAAGTATAATATTCGATGAAACAATAGCAAATAACCAGTTAGATGCAGCAAGTATTGTAAACATTAAAGAATTTCCTGGGGAAGATTTGACAGTATGTCAGCAAATTACTCAGAATAGGCAAGATGAAGAAGAGGGCGCTATTAGTCACAATGAACATCTAAATGGTGCAGAAACATCAGATGATTGTACGCTCATCGAGGAAGATCAAGAATCACTTGGAGAAAGTGATTATGAAAGCACTAACGAAGTTCTAGCTGAAGAACGAGACTACGGCAATGAAGGGTATTCATTGCGTCGAAGTCAAAGAGAGAGGAAATTACCTTCGTGGTATTCAGACTACTCAGCAAAAGCGGCTGTACTGTGTGATGAAGAGATTCCACAAAACATGAAGAATCTTAAGAAAACTGCCGATTGGCACGAATGGAAGCATGCTATTCAGGAGGAATTCGAGGAATTGGACAGCGGTTAACTGTGTACTCAAGGGAATGAAACCGATACACTCAAAATGGTTTTTTTCTATTAAAGATGATGGCAGATATAAAGCAAGATTGGTAGCAAAAGGATGCTCACAACGTCCTGGATTTGATTATTGTGAAACATTTGCACCAGTAGCCAAACTAGGAAGTGTTAGAATTGCTATATCACTTGCTAATGAGCATAAGTTAATAATGCATCAAATGGATGTTAAAACAACATTTTTACATGGAAGTTTAGAAACAGAAATATATATGAAACTCCCACCTAACGCGGATGATCAAAGCCAAATTGTAAGATTGAACAAATGTTTGTATGGTTTAAAACAAGCAAGTAGATCGTGGAACAAACACTTTGATGATGCAATGAAAGCACTTGGCTTTGAACCACTAAAAAATGATAACTGTGTATATAAGTCAAAAGAAAAGGGAATAATACTGATCCTTTATGTAGACGACATATTACTAATTGGCAAAACCCTAGAAGAGATTTCTTGGATTAAAGAAAAACTCAGCAAGTTATTCCAAATGAAAGATATGTTAGAAGTAAATCGTTTCCTTGGTATGGAAATAAATCGTGATTTTGAGAACCAAACAATTGAAATTTCGCAAACTACATATATATAAAAGCTACTTAAACGATTTGGAATGAGTGATTGTAAACCAGTGGGGACACCATTGGATACTAATACTAAATGGTCTAAATCTGAAGCTAAAACTACAGAAGAACCATTTAGGGAACTGCTAGGATGTCTACAATACCTTTCGTTGACATCCAGGCCCGATATCTGCGTTGCGGTAAACATATTAAGTAAATATTCGAATTATGCTACTGACTGGCACTGGTCAGGGTTAAAGCGAATATTGCGATATTTACGAGGAACGAGCAATACAAAAATCATTTACTCGACCAAAAATAATTATCCTGACTTCATAGGATTTGTGGATGCAGACTATGCAAATGATCCTGATGAGAGGAAATCTGTTTCAGGATACGCCTTTCTATTATATGGTAATTTAGTTTCGTGGTCAACGAAGCGACAACCAACGGTCAGCTTATCTACAACTGAAGCCGAACTGATAGCACTTTGTTCAGCTACGAAAGAAGGTGTGTGGTTAACTCAACTTCTCTACGAATTGGATGTAGTCGTAAAACCATTCGTTATAATGGAAGACAGTATTCCATGTATGAACATCGCGCAGGAGCCTAGGTCACATCAAAGAATGAAACACTTGGACATCAAATATCTCTTCGTTCGTGAACTCATCAAGAAGGGAAAACTGAAACTGCAGTTCATCGCGAGTGTCGACCAACCGGCAGATGCTTTCACTAAGGGGTTACCTAAAATTACACATAGAAGGTTATTCAGTGTATTGAATGTTCAAATTGCGGGGAAGTGTTAAAATATAGATTGTGAAACACTATAAATGATTTCACAATATAAATTAGTAAACAAACAATTTGACATTCACTGAAAGCTCTACACAATTACTGCTAATGACAACTGAATTATGAAAGCTTTACTGTGAAAGCTTTAATGTGACATTCGCCTTTGTGTAGACTTACACGCTGCGTGTAAACACATTAATATATGGTATATATTAATGTCAAGTAGGACGGTGTACATTGTATCATCAGTAGGGCAGTGTTAATATAACGCATGAAATAATTAATATATCGATAATGTACTATGTTAGTATTTAGAGACTTGACGAATTGAATTCGAATAAAATCATCTTCAAACCTGTTACCAAAAGCGTTTCGATATTCATTTGGTAATTTTCAACATAACAGAGGTATTTTGGCCACTTCATATATTTTGGCCCACCTAACAAACTTTATCAATTTCATCGGATTTTATCGATGTTAAGTAACCCATGTTGCATCAATTTGAAGCTAATCACATTAAATTACCTATTGCGGAAGGGGTTTTCAAAGATATTATAACATTTGGGGGATATTTTTACAAAGTGGGCCAAAATAAAATCAATCTTAAAGTGGGCCAAAATACCTCTGTTACCCTATAGGTCCTTATTACGAAAATCGCTTTAGTAGTTACTTGAATGAGCTTGCCGTTATTATGATCATTACATCACCAACATGTTGGGAAAAATATATTTCTCACTATAGTGATCGCTACATTGTGCGTGATACTGGTAATAGGTAAAATCAAGTGAAGAGATTTGTAAGTGAAGTGATAGTGAAAGTGGAAGTGAGAACAATAATAAGGGCGAGTTTTTCCACTCATCATCTTACAAGTCCGAACCCGGAATGAAATAGAATGAAAATTCTGAAATTTGGGATCTTGATTGACTTTTTTTATGGTGATAAAAAAATGTTAAAAATTCTTCGCCTTTGCAAGCAGATTTCCGGCAGTTAACCGGAACATACACCATGCAGGACGAAAGCTTTCGTTTTGTTCATTGATTTCTCCTCAGTTTTTGCGGCAAAATTGATGAAGTAGATCCTAAGCATCAGGTTGACCTAGAAATTCTCCATGGAACGACGGGATGCACCTCGGAGCTCACTTCCACCGTGGGGGACGTAAAATACGATGTGCCCTACCAGTCGTCTTACATTCCCTACAGCTTCGAAACCAGTGGACGCGACTTCCGCTTCCTGGCATGTATGTTCAGGACCTCCCGGCCAAACGCACGCAGCGATGTAGCGACTTTTCCCTCGGTCTTCCTCTTCAGCTTCCTTTGGAGCTTCTTGTCGCTCAGGGTCGTCGGTCGTTTTTACAAGCTGTAGCCGGAGCGGACCGATCTTTTAAAAGCGCGTAGTTTTAGCGCCACTCCTTTCGGAGACTACCGCCATGTCATAGATTGCCCGGATGAGACTGCACTAACGCAAGTCAAATAACAGAATCCTTCAAGAAGAATCCGGATCGGTCCAGCTAGGCACACTGACCTCGTCCCAGAACAGGTTCTAAGACCCTAAACAACCAAACTCACCAAGACTCAAAGTTCACCTTCCAAATCACCCGGTAGAAACTCTCCATGCCTAAAAGCTCATCATAGGCAGGGTCAATGTTGGTCACCAGATACCGCTACTAAAGTGGAAGAGATTATTCCTAACTGATTCAAATTTACCATGTGGTAAAGATAGCGGACTCAACATAACCGAAGTGACGTGGAAACATTTCAGTCAACTAAAAACTCTATTTCCAGATCATGTTCCATTACAGATCATGGCTGTCACTGACCTTCAACGTCGTGAGACTCTGGTCTTCAACAAATGTTCTAATACTTCCAATTTATCAAACTATCTCTTAGAAAAATAAATAACTTCATTGAGGAACATAACACAAAAAAAAACTAGGGGAAATTCTAATATTTCTGAATAACTGGTGATTATTAACATTGTGATCAGTTCTTCCTCACTGACTGCCGGTTACGTATGACTCTTCCCAATTCTATAAGCTTCCCAACACATACCTTATTAAAATGTACTTTTTGTCGAATTCATTCCAAATTCGATGAAAATACTACATTACTCATCACTGACTTATTTCCCGACAAACTGGCTTATTCAGATTTGAAAACAACCCCAATCATTACGTTGAGCACAGAATTCTCCTCTGAATTTACCGCAAAGAACTGTTTCGTGAAGATTTGGCACCTCCCAAAGCTATACTAAAGGTAATTCGTCCACCTCTTTCACGAAACGTAACTAAATCTTAAAATTTCTTCATTGAATCTCTACACCATTTTCAAAATGATCACTAGAAATTCAATAAGATACACGAAATATTTCCGAAATATTTCTTACTCAACCCAATCTTTAAAGCTTTACACTAAACCTACCGGAAGAGTCAACTCGTCGCCTGAGCAATCGCAGTGGGTTGAACTGTCAAAGTGAAAAATAAACTTCAACGTGTCCGTACTATTTAATTTCACTCTTGTCGCGAAATTGATATATTTTCAGCGGATCATGGTGACTGTAACTTTTCTCTGAGATGTATTACGGGGGGAGTATTCATATTTCAAATTCCTTCAAAGAATTTATTGCTTTGTTTTTAATCTATAGGAGCTGCGACGTGGGATTTGAAAATTTCCGAAGAACAAAGAATCGTGAGAACTAAACTCATGAATGGAATTTCCTACTGAGTATTAAAAATTTGAATAGAATTCTATTTCTTACTGAGGGACGGAAAAGTTTGGAATATTCCCTAGACAAGCAAGAAAACAGGTTTGCTAGAGGTACTACATGATGGATTATTCACTGGCGGAAATGCAGCAAATATAGATGAGCTGAACTAATTCGTATTACTAAATACGGCTATAAATTTTTATACAAGATGGAATTAACTGTCTGTACGAAATACAGTTGTATAAAGGAATTCAAGAGAAATCACGGTTGACCGTGACATCGGCGCAGTATCTGGTATTAGTATAAACATTAAAAACATTATTCTAATCTTTAACATCTTTCAATTTTATAGCGGTGACTGCGTACTTTGCAATGAGTGGTGTGTTGAAAGTCTAGGCGCTTTTAATTATGGTTAGCTACTCCAAACACGTTCTGTAATTCGTCACCAAAAATGATAATTTGTTATGAGACGGCTCTACTCGATTATTTGAGGAGCCTCTAAATTGTCGGGATAGATTTTTACGTATCCTTAGATACTTGGTTGCCTCAAAGAGGGGCCATAGCTAAAAAAAAAATTCATTCTCATGACTCGATGCGAGAATTATGTTTTCCTCAATCGGATTTTTGTGCATTTTTAGATGCTTCGTTGCCTCATTGAAGGTTACATAGCTGAATGATAAGTTTATTACTGTCAGGAATTCGGTAGACGAAGTTTTTTAAGGTATTTACAGTTGAATACTCCGAGTCGTTTTCCATTCCCATCTTCCACTTCGTAACAGTGATCTCCTATAACTCGCTTAATCAATACCGGCACGTATTTCGGGGCAAGTTTAGCACAATAACCTTTTCCTTTATCTGATAGCTCAGTGTTTCTTTTCAATACTCTTTCCCCTATGATATACTTAGGACAATTAGAGTTTGAACGCAGGTTATAATGTTTAGAGTGCAGGCGGATTTGATTTGAAATATATTGATGGGTAATTGACATGTGGATCTCATTTGCATCAAACACTACGGTCTACTTTACGTGGATGTTTGTTATTGAGTTTTGGAAGAATTGAATTTATATTGAAAAAAATCAATTCAACAAAACAAATACAGCAGTTGATACATAAATAAATAAGTAAATAAATAAATAAATACGTAGGTAAATAAATGAATAAATTAATAAATAAGTAAACTATCAAATATTTAATACTTCAATAGTGTGCAACTGTTACAAAGCATCACAAATCACGTAGCTTTATTTATAGAATGTTTTTTTCTGCAAAATCTTTATTCAGACTCACTTGCGTACAAGCTTAACGTGAACGATTGAGCCGTTATAATTTGATTTGATAGTTAACAAATTTGTTTAGTTTTAGTTTTTTTTTTCTTGGAGAAAGAAGCTTCCATTTTCATGTGGCTAAGATTGAGAAGCATTTCGATCACAGCTCGGCTTCTAATCCATTGCTTTATCGTCCCTGCTATTGTGACTGGGTTTGGTTCCTTTTTCGTATTTATTATTGTTCATCTTAGAATCATGGCTAGTTGCGGTGGATGCGTCTTGTTGCACAATGATGGTAGTTGCGAGTTGAGTAGACGATAAAAGCGTTTTTGGATCAGGAATACTGTATTTGCAAGATCCCGGCAAGTTACCAAAAGTTTTCAAATTCTCCTCCCGCTCTGATTAAAAAATCACGTAAGACGGAATCGCCTTGTGTAGTCGCATACGTCATACAAGCATGTTTTTCCGAATATCAGGAAAGAAACTCCGTCACACTTTCCTTTCGATAGGAAGAATTTGCCCGTATTGAATTTGTTCCTTTAAAAGGATTTAAATTTTCATTTGCTGCAGGAGTAATTTTACAGCGCTTGAAATTACACCAGATTGATTTTGATCGCACAGGCCAGGACTCCAGGTAACATTTATTTTTCGCATCTGCTCGTTTGGATAGCGTCACTCTGTTTACTACACTTCGCTTCTGTAGTTTTGACCGAAAGCGACATTTGATTGCGTCAGATGCTATACGAGTGCAAACTGATAAACATATTTCCACATATCTTTCGAAAGGTATTGACAAAACCTTTATATTTGTCGTGAATACGACTTACTTTACTATGGGGTGCCTTTTCAAAATCTACCCTCTGAGAGAGTGATAAGTTTTTGATCGTGAATATCTCTAGTTGTATTTGACGAATCAACATAATTTTTGCTACATGCCATCGGAAATATGATCACAATTTTATGATAAAATATTCAGTTGTGTGACATAATCTCAAATAATTCAAAATTGAACTTTTCTGAGATGTTTGGTATAAACGAGTATCAAAGAGGATAATTCATAAGGCGCGTTTGCCTTTCTCGTATTTTGAAAGCTCAGTGATCTGTGAAAGGCGTGTGTAGAACTTAAGCGTGTGTAGAACAGGTATTGAAGTATTTCAATAGTACACTATTGAAAAACCTGTCTCATTTGACCCATGTCAACACCAGCCAATCAGAACGCGTTCTGAGGAAGAGAACAAAATATCTGCTGCTATACAACAAATCGTTCGAGAAAATGTTCCGAACAGTGTTTAATATCGTAGTGAGTTCCACAATTTGGTCCTTCTGAAAGTCAGGAATGAATCCCGTACAGCATCCGGATACTCTCTTTCAATGAATTGCAAATCCAAAATGAAATAATCGACATTAAAATTCTATATGATGCTATTTTTATAGCCGTTAGGACCGCCCATTAGTGAAAAAGCTACAAACGAAATCAGTCAAAAACAAACCTCTCAACAAAAATTTCATCAGTTTGGATTCTATCGCCACTGCGAGTGAGATGTATTTTGTGTCGTTTGCAAAGCTAGTTTCGCTTCCGACAAGAGCGATTACGTCACAGTAGGCCAGTCATTTGCATTGGTGAAAAAGCAACGGTGGAGAGCATTACACAAAATCAGCCGTTCTAATGTTCTAAAGTTTCCTGAAGAACTATTAGGATTTCTTGCTCGCAAATCGAAGGGAAATATCCTCAGTTTAGTGCAAATCTAGAACTGTTTGATTTGATTTTTGCACTTTTCGCTGTGTGAAATTCACAGTAATCTAGATCAAGTGAAGCCTTCTTTGTTTTTGCGAAAAATGTGGAAAAGGGGAATGCTAGCATAATTCATACAATTGATCAACTAATTGATATTCGGAAGTGTTAAGGAACATGTCAGTTGTTTTCGTATTCACGACATCCAGTTATGTCTCTGACATTACCCACCCGCCTTTTTTTTTCTTTTGTCTGGAGACCTTATCATCTGACGGCAAATTTTTTTTTTTTTTTTTTTTTTTTTTTTTTTTTTTTTTTAATAACAATTTATTGGAATATGAGTTAAAATTAAATTATTAAGATTTAAATTGGGTGTTCAGCCACAAGTGGTGACTTTTCAGCCCTGTTATATATATATATATATATATGATTTGGTTATTACCATGAAGACATCATTTGCTTCCGCAATTCTGAGATTTTTGTGTAGGGAAAATTCTAAACCTACTTGTATTGTGTAATGGGGAAAAGGAACTTATATACTAACTTACTAACTAATACAGAGAGCGAATCGATTCAATTGAAGATTGCATCGATTTTTGTCGGAATTTGCTTATAATATTATGTGACATTACATCTAATGGTTCTATATTTGTGAGTCTGTGTAACTCATTTGTACTAAACCAGGAAGGACGCTTCAAAATCATTTTCAGAATTCTATTCTGAATCCTTTGAAGCGTTTTCTTCCTGGTGGAACAACAGCTTGACCAAATTGGTACCGCATAAAGCATGGCTGGTCTGAAAATTTGTTTATAAATTAACAATTTGTTTTTTAGACAGAGCTTAGAATTTCTGTTTATAAGAGGATATAAACATTTAATATATTTATTACACTTTGCCTGGATTCCTTCAATGTGATCCTTGAAAGTGAGTTTTTTGTCATACGTTAAACCTAAGTATTTAGCTTGATCAGACCATGTCAATTCCAAGCCATTCAATTTGAGAATGTGATTATTGTTTGGTTTTAGAAAAGAAGCTCTTGGCTTGTGAGGAAAGATAATTAATTGCGTTTTTGCTGCATTTGGTTTAATTTTCCATTTTGACAGATAATCACTGAAAATATTTAAACTTCTTTGTAGGCGACTGCAGATCACTCTTAGATTTCTACCTGTGGCTAACAGACTTGTGTCGTCACAGAATAGCGATTTCTGACAACCAACGGGTAGATTTGGAAGATCAGAAGTGAAAATATTATACAAGATTGGAGCTACACTCGAACCCTGCGGAACACCGGCTCGTACGGGTAGCAATTCAGATTTACAATTCTGATAGCTAACCTGAAGAGTACGATCAGTTAAATAATTTTGAATCATTTTGATCAAATAAATAGGAAACTGGAAATCAGACATTTTTGCTATTAAACCTTTGTGCCAAACACTGTCGAATGCTTTTTCTATGTCTAGAAAAGCAACTCCAGTGGATAACCCAGAAGATTTATTTGATTTTATCATGTTCGTTACTCTGACAAGTTGAATGTTCATGACGAAATCCAAACTGCTCTGGTAAAAAAATTGAATTCTCATTTATATGAGTCATCATTCTTAACAAGATAATTTTTTCAAAAAGTTTACTGATAGAAGAAAGTAAGCTAATTGGGCGATAACTTGATGTTTCTGCTGGGTTTTTATCAGGTTTTAGGATAGGAATTACTTTAGCGTTTTTCCATCTTTTTGGGAAGTAAGCTAATGAAAAACACTTGTTGAAAATTTTAACCAGGAGTCTCAAGGCAACATCGGGAAGATTTTTAATAAGAATATTAAAAATTCCATCATTACCAGGAGCCTTCATGTTTTTGAGTTTCCTAATAATTGATTTAATTTCATCAAAATTCGTCTCAATAATGTCATCGTGTGATAACACTTGGGTTGAAATATGATCATATTTCAGTGAGACTTCATTTTCAATAGGACTCACAACGTTTAAATTAAAATTGTGGACACTCTCGAACTGCTGAGCAAGTTTTTGAGCTTTTTCACCATTTGTAAGAAGTATTTGATTTCCTTCCTTGAGAGCAGGAATTGGTTTCTGAGGTTTCTTAAGAACCTTAGAAAGTTTCCAGAAAGGTTTAGAATATGGTTTAATTTGTTCAACTTCTTTAGCGAAATTTTCATTTCGCAAAAGAGTAAATCTATGTTTAATTTCTTTTTGTAAATCCTTAACTATGTTTTTCATAGCAGGATCACGAGAACGTTGATATTGTCGTCGACGAACATTCTTCAACCGAATGAGCAGTTGAAGATTGTCATCGATGATAGGAGAATTTAATTTAGTTTGAGCTTTGGGAACTGAAAGATTTCTAGCTTCGATAATATAATGATTCAAATTATCAATTGCTGTGTCGATGTCCGCAGAATTTTCTAAAATAGTTTCATGATCCACATGATTTTCAATGTGAGATCTGTAATCCAACCAATTAGCTCTATGATAGTTGAAAATAGAACTAATTTGATTAATTATAGCTTCGTTGGAAAGTCTGAATGTTACAGGAAGATGATCTGAGTCAAAATCAGCATGAGTAATCGGTTCACTACAAATGTGACTTTGATCTGTTAGAACCAGATCAATTGTAGACGGGTTTTTCACGGAAGAGAAACAAGTAGGATTACTGGGATGAAGAACTGTAAAGTAACCAGCTGAGAGTTGATTATGAAGTATTTTACCATTACTGTTATTTTGCCTACAATTCCACTGGACATGCTTAGCATTTAAGTCCCCTATTACGAAAAATTTCGATCGATATCTTGTAAGTTTTTGCAAATCGCCTTTAAAGAAATTTAATTGTTCGCCGGTGCATTGGAATGGCAAATATGCTCCAGCGATGAAATAAATTCCATGAATGGTTTCAACTTCGATTCCCAAGCTTTCAATAACTTTAGTATTGAAAGAAGGTAAAATTCGATGTTTAATTTGCCGTTGGACAAAAATGGCAACTCCACCACCCATTCCAGTAAACCTGTCAAATCGATGAACCACATAATGTGGATTACTTTTCAATTTTACATTTGGTTTAAGAAAAGTTTCTGTCACAATGGCAATATGAATTTTGTGAACTTTGAGAAAATTATAAAATTCATCTTCACTCGATTTCAAAGATCGAGCATTCCAATTTAAAATATTCAAATAATTATTTAACATCACTGTTAAATTTTAAATTCATTATAATATTATTTGCAAATTTCCATCCGATTTGAAATGCTTCAAAAAGTGATGAAGTCGAATTCATTTGGATGATCATTTGAAAAAGTTGATCTTGTAGGTAGATCATTTTATTTTCAGTTATATCGCCTAAATCGACTTCATTTAAAGAAGCGAATGGCATTGAAGGAATATTTGTAGGTAGACTGCCATTAGAAGAAGATGATTTGGCCGGTCTACCTATTAATAAATTGTTTTCGTTAGAAGAAGAACTGCAAGGCGGTCCTGTGTTTTGATTATTTACATTAGAAGAAATAGGAGATAGATTTCTACCTAATATACCAGCATAACTGACATTAGAAGAAGATGATGACGAGGTCGATCTACCTGTCAATAAATTGTTTTCGTTAGAATACGAATTGGCAGGTGCCTTAGAAGAATTTTCAGGTATATTCTGTAAATTTAAGGTCGTTGATTTGACTTGTTGTCTAAGCGAACGAGCGTTTAAAATTTTTTTCCCTGACAGGACATTTCAAATAATTGGATTTATGATTTCCATTGAAATTTGAACATGAAAATTTATCAGTGGTTTCATTCATTGGACAAACATCTTTCGAATGCGATTTACCACAATTCAAACACCGTATATCCATATGACAATTTTTGGTTCCATGACCGAAGCCTTGGCAACGACGACATTGCGTTAAGTTAGCAATACGATTATGCCGTTTATAATGTTCCCAATGAATTTTAATGTGGGAAATGAAACGTACTTTTTCTAAAGTTTTCAAATTGTTTACATCACTTCGATTGAAGTGTATTAGGTAAAGTTCATGGGAAATTCCAGAGCGTGGTTTAGAAGTACCATTCGCTCTTTTTTTCATAAGTATTACTTGGGAAGGGGCAAAACCAAGCAATTCTTTTAGTTCATTTTTAATTTCATCAATACTTTGATCATTTGATAATCCTTTCAAGACAGCCTTGAAGGGTCTGTCTGATTTTATATCATATGAATAAAATTTATGAAGTTTTTCGGACAAATATCGAATAAGACGTTCGTAATCTTCCAATCCATCCACCAAGACTCGACATTCTCCTCTTCGTCCGATTTGAAATGAGACTTTTACTTCCGGGAGAAAAGTAGAAAGCTCAGTACGGAATGCTTTGAAGTCGGAAATCATCACCGTCACTGGTGGCATAGATTGATGTTTCTTCCCAGAACGACAAGCGTCCATTTTGGGAATTTTTGAAGAATTTTCTTCTATGTCGCTACAATCGGATTCAGGAAGAATCTCGTAAATATTGTTAGACGGCATAGGATCAACGGAAGGGAAATCCGTCCGTTGTCTTTTATTTTTACATTCAGATTCTATAAGATCGTGAATGTTATTAGAAAAATGTTGAATAACGGATTGTGATTTATTCCGTATTGAATTATTTTTAGCCTTAGGCTTGTTGCCTTTCCGGTTGGACGCAGGCATTTTTGAAATTAATGAAATTTTAAATTAAATTAACTAGGCTAAATTAGTCTTCGATTAGACTCCTAGCTAGCCTTAAAAAAGGCTGATTAATTTCTTAGTCACTCTAATATCACTCTTTGTATCACTTAGTCACTCTAATATCACTCTTTGTATCACTTAGTCACTTAGTTAGTGATTCAGGTAGCCTTGAAAAAGACTGAATCCTTGAATCAATGAAACTCTAGGTAGCCAGAAAAAAATTCCAGGAGCCAAGAGCTATACGCGTGCGGTGCGAACGACTGTTCAACACCGACTGGATCTGACGGCAAATTCATTTAGTCAATAGCAGGTCAATAAATGCAAGAGCTTAACTTATTCTGCTTTCGCGTTCCACATTATTTTAGTGTTTTCATCTGATTACTCTGTATCATTAAAATGTTTTTACACTTAAATCACAGTTCTAAATGGCTATGACGCAGTAGTAGTTCAGTATGAACTGTTGTACAATTGACGAGTTGAAGCCGAAATGTAAAGAAAAACGTTGGAACTCGTGCTCAGATAATTGATTGAAGGAAATATTCAATAGACTCAATATATGAAGTTTTGAACGAGTAGCAGATACCAGTTACACACTCATAAAAAATTGTGCAAAAATTGTGTCTTTTAACATTATGCAGGCTTTCTGATATATTTTTCAATGCAAGCAAATGTAATTTTACACCTTTGCATCATATGCTAATAATGTTTGCACTGGTCTCAGTAATGTAAAATTTAGCTACTAGAACGCAAATTCGTACATCGCGTTATGATATGTGACGTTTATGTTTGTTTGCTGGACACTAAAAATCCTATTATATTTTTATGCACGATCATTTTTGTGTATCTATCATAAAAAATATTTAACATCAATTCTTACTAGCTTATTTTGGAAACCATCGGGAACCTAGATTAATACTGGCCAGTGAAAGGCAATCTTCTAATGGACCACACAACACAAATAAATAAAACATCTAAACTGGCTCTGCATGAAACGGTAGTCCTTCTAGTGAACCATTGCAAAACTTTCTCAACGAACTTTATGATTATGACTGATGAGAAGGAATTTCAAAGTTTTACTAAACAAAGTTTTTGAGTACGAGTAACTAATGTCTTGGACGATAAATTGACCCAATTTTCGTTTGGGATTTGACTGAGAGTTGAGTGAAAAGAAGAGTGTACTATTTCTTCGTGATTTAATTATCATTTACTGAAAGTAACAATAATTCTCGCTTTTGGAGCTTCAATAGCAGTTTTATTATCTCCCACAACGCCAAGCATGACTGAGTGGTGCATATACAAGGATACACTATAGCAAACGTGTACCAAGCACTCTTCGATGGACGGAACAAACCGAGCTGTGGAGAACTTTATTGGGTCACTGCTTTTATGAAAGCAGGACTGAGTGAGCATAACGATGCTGATGGTGCTGATGCTGATGCTGGTGATGATGATGATGATGCTGATAGTGATGATGGTGATGATGCATTACATCTTCCGATGCCAATTGGACAATCCTTGCGTTCTAGTCTGAAAGCTTTCCCACTTGAAGACTTATAGGAACGCAAACGCTTAGAAGCAGAAATGTGGGAACGGTGGAGGCTGTTGTCTGAATTTCCGCCTCCCGGGCAATAAACTTGCCTTAGTCTGCTACCGAATGGGTAGAATCTCGTAACATTACCAAATTGATTGGGTTTGAGGTATATTGACCGGTGCCAAAAACACACCCGGCGTGAGTCCATATTAGCACCACACACCCTTCATCCTTAAAGTAAAGATGATTTCTGTCATTCGGTGAAATCGGATGGGAGTGCTCTCGCCAGTTATGAACGGAATCACGAATTAATAACTGTGGGGAGAACGTATCGTTATTTGCTTCATCGCAATGCTGAACCCCATGAATTCAGATTGTGGTCGAGCTGTTATTGCTAGTGCGAGGATTGAGGAATAGTCATCAAAATGTAATAGTGTTCTGTAAGTGCAAGGGGGTATGCAGGGGAAGGTCTCGAGACCTTATGAATTTTGCCGGTTCATAAATCGTGAATTATTTCACGTTGACAGGTCGATATTAGTATTAGTTTTATTGACAGTTCGATACACATGTTTGGTTTACATTGAATTTCATTTTCTGATTTCAGCTTGCAGCGACAGGCTCGTTAGATTTTTCATAGAGCAGTTTCTACAGCAATAAAAAATCTCCTGGTTGATTACAATGTCTCTAGATCGAATTTATGCTGATTGATATTTTTAGAAATGTTTTATTACGTTTGATTCACTTATACTGTAATAAATCCGTTGTCCAACAAGTCTGAGCTTGTTGAAATCGGTTTGGCCATTTCCGAGAAAATTCAGCGGTAAGAAAAATATTTGAAAATTGCACACAGAGACATATTCCAATCTTGTAAATCTGAGTCGAATTGTATGTAATACTATAGGTTTTCCAGCTACTATATATCCTTTCTATATAGATTTATAGTGCCTTGTTATCCGTACGGTGATTCCTATTTGCTAAGCTTAAATATTTTATAATTTTCCTCCACTGATCTCTAAGGAAAAGTTTGTTTGTTATCTTATAAAATGAACATAAATGAAAAATCGATATTCACGAAAACTCTCGTGGAAAAACATGTAATCTTGATAGCGACCACCGCGACATCAACCGAGAAACATCAATGTGCGCTTCTGTGGATCAGTCGATTAACAGGTGTACTTTGTGATCCAATGATTCTTGGTTGAAGTCGCAGTGGTAACTATCAGCATTTTTTCTTAATTCAATGAATTTCATGTCATGCTCTTGCACGTAAATTTGTGCGAACTGCAACACTCCATTTATGTGCGTATATCTTTTAGTATAATCGCAGGGTTTTTTCGAAGTGTGTAATTTCATATTCGAAAAGGTTATGCAAATTTTGATTCTCTGAAAAAATGTTAACAATTGAGAAGTTAGTTTTGAAGTACTAGAAGATTATTAACAAATCGCACAATAAGATTAAACATAATATTTTGCGATCTACGGTAAACAAAATGTAAATATGAATATTAAATTATATTGCACTGCATAGATTATTTAAACATTGCACAGTGGTCCGGATCCACAATTTAGGGGGACAAAAACATTTGTGGCTTAGCCTTATACTTTAGAGCTATGATGTCTTCGGAACAAATGATCAGTGAAAGATAAGCCATATTTTGAAGCATATGGTATTAGGGTGGTTCTAATTATTAGGGTGATCCAAAAATTATTTTCCGTATGTGTTAAGATAGAGGACTGCATTCTTCGGCAAAATTGTAGGAAAACTTATATCAAGCAACTTTGCCGAAAGCACTATTGTAGTATCTCTAACGGTTTTAGTGTTACAGCTATTTTAATAGATCAACTTAGGGTGTTCCTAAAAAAATCAGATTTTTTGCTCTAGCTTTCTTAATATTCACTTCTCGATTTTGGTGTCTTTGAATATCTTTTAGAGTTTGTTGAAACCAATTTTTTCATGACTAGCGCATTCAGGTAGCGTTTTCTGAACCGAAGTTATGAGCAAACTAGTTCAAAAACAGATCATTTTTAAACTGCTATATCTAACATTGGAGCAAACGAAAAAAAATCGGTTTGTTTCATTTGATAGAAAATATTTTCGAACATGTTTATAGAAAAAATGGCGGAGGAGATATTTTTTAAAATTTTTTAAATTGTGTTCAAACATTGGGTTTTTTCATTGAAAAATGCTCTTTCATGCAAGACATTTATTAGCTATACATATTAAAATAAGGTATTGCTGTCTTCTAGCGTGTTAAAATTAAAAATGTTAATTCAGCTGCATAATCGGGAAGATGGTGTACACTCACGTTGGTTGTTACTCTGTTCGACAATGCTATTACAGGATCAGACGTTAAAAGAAATCGTTTGAATACATCCTCTAGATTCACTAAACGATTGAAGTTCTGTGGATGGAACTGCCTATACTTGCGAATTGATTTATTTCGACTCTCTTGCACTTCCTTACTGTACATTATTTGCTATCTGTTTGGTTCCTTTGCGATTGATTGTTGAGCAAGAAGGCTGGATAATCTGGAACAACAATTATACTTCATCTGTTTCCCTTTGCTGCCCAGAATAATAATCTTTCAAAAGGAAAACACGGAACTAACAGCAGGAAGTGGACAAAGTAAATGCAGAAATTGCAGAGCTTTCTCCCACAGTACTGGGGAAAGTATTTGTATCAACGAAGCTAGTGTTCTGCCTGAACGATACGAAAGTGTTAAACGATATAACAGGCACACACTCCCAAGCTTGGTGCATATGCAAGCGCTCAGGAAAAGCTCTGAATTTTTCAAGAACTGAAACAAATGAGAATAATCCAAACAAATATCAATTTGGAATTTCGCTTCTGCACGCAATGATTCGATCTATGGAACTTTGGCTAAAAGTGAGTTATTGTTTGCACATTGAGAAACCGACATGGCGCGTGTCCCGACAAAATCAGCATGTCAAGGAGCAAGAGACAAACATTCTAACGGCATTAAAAGAGCGGCTAGGGTTACGTATTGGCAAAGACATCATATTAACAAGATATCCAGTTCGCACATTTCTAGAATAAATCTTTGGAAACATCCTTTTTTTGCGAGCATGGTGCCCTCAGGTGAGTCCGCGTCGAATTTCGTACATTGAAG
This sequence comes from Malaya genurostris, assembly GCF_030247185.1. NCBI lineage: Eukaryota > Metazoa > Arthropoda > Insecta > Diptera > Culicidae > Malaya > Malaya genurostris. The sequence goes on along the minus strand of NC_080571.1, from coordinate 94,384,835 downwards.
TAGGGAAGATAAACGTCAAAATCTTGCGCGCCAAAATAGCAGCACTGCGCACCCACACAATTGACATGATATGTTGAATGTGATGCCGTGTGATGGCGTTCCTATACTGAAGATTGATTTCGCTCCAAGCTGACAGGTTCTGGCATTGGTGAACCATTACCTGGAGGCGGCAACTCGAATGATGGTATCTGGGCCCGTAGACTTTTCAAAGAATATAACACAGTAGCGCAAATCATCGAGTTAAATGGAAATATACTTGAACGGTTTTTTTATAATCTTAACGTTGATAAACAGCAATGTGAAGATTTCGGTACCTGCTTTCCAGGAGAATTCGTTTTGTGGAGCTGTATGGATGGTATGCTCTGTCGCCAACCGTGCATAAACTTCTGGTGCATGGGACTGCAATTATAAAACATGCTTTGCTTCCTGTTGGTATGTACAGTAAGGAAGTGCAAGAGAGTCGAAATAAATCAATTCGCAAGTATAGGCAGTTCCATCCACAGAACTTCAATCGTTTAGTGAATCTAGAGGATGTATTCAAACGATTTCTTTTAACGTCTGATCCTGTAATAGCATTGTCGAACAGAGTAACAACCAACGTGAGTGTACACCATCTTCCCGATTATGCAGCTGAATTAACATTTTTAATTTTAACACGCTAGAAGACAGCAATACCTTATTTTAATATGTATAGCTAATAAATGTCTTGCATGAAAGAGCATTTTTCAATGAAAAAACCCAATGTTTGAACACAATTTAAAAAATTTTAAAAAATATCTCCTCCGCCATTTTTTCTATAAACATGTTCGAAAATATTTTCTATCAAATGAAACAAACCGATTTTTTTTTCGTTTGCTCCAATGTTAGATATAGCAGTTTAAAAATGATCTGTTTTTGAACTAGTTTTGCTCATAACTTCGGTTCAGAAAACGCTACCTGAATGCGCTAGTCATGAAAAAATTGGTTTCAACAAACTCTAAAAGATATTCAAAGACACCAAAATCGAGAAGTGAATATTAAGAAAGCTAGAGCAAAAAATCTGATTTTTTTAGGAACACCCTAAGTTGATCTATTAAAATAGCTGTAACACTAAAACCGTTAGAGATACTACAATAGTGTTTTCGGCAAAGTTGCTTGATATAAGTTTTCCTACAATTTTGCCGAAGAATGCAGTCCTCTATCTCAACACATACGGAAAATAATTTTTGGATCACCCTAATAATTAGAACCACCCTAATACCATATGCTTCAAAATATGGCTTATCTTTCACTGATCATTTGTTCCGAAGACATCATAGCTCTAAAGTATAAGGCTAAGTCACAAATGTTTTTGTCCCCCTAAATTGTGGATTCGGACCACTGTGCATTGTACGATAAAGATTGGATAGCTTATGTTATAGGACAGCTGCCAACCAGACTCTACAAATCACCATATGTTGAGTGTCTGAGAGTCGGTGTGTCAAACCTAAAACTCTCTCGATATTTTATTCGCCAGCATGCTCATTGGTTGCTGAAGCAATTGACATTATTTTAATTCTCCCTGTTACTGATTGATTACGATGTTACTAAATACTAATCGGAAGGCATAAAAATTGAAATATATTTAAACAAATTGTACAAAATAAAAGGGCTTCTGTAGCTCGATTCGATTAAAAGACGTACTTCGTGATCCAATGATTCTCAATTCAAGTCGCGGTGGTCCCTATCAGGATTCATTTATTTATTGTCGTGGAATTTAAGACACAATATCAAATGTTCGCCACGTAAATTTCAAACTAAAATCACAACTCAGGGGCTAACCCGGATAAAGCAGCGTATCGCTCATGTCCACTGTGTACTGTCATTAAAGTTCCAATTATTATCACTCACTGATATATGGAATGGAACAACGAAGTTAAGAAAAACAGTACCTACCTTACAGTCCTAGTAACAAATTTCATTACTTGGCAATAAAAACTATGAACATTCTATGGAGACATAGCCGCGAGATTGGCGTAGGAATGCATCCGAGATGTGTATAGGTATTAACTGCTTTGGTACCGTTTGACCGTTGAAGATATTTAAGTCCTGAAAAGGACCATTCGGTTCCAGAAGATTACGTTTGTATTCTAGGAAATAGAGTGACAGGTTAAGACAGTTTTCTAAATAAGTTCTTTACGTTACTTTTGGGGTCCGGGAAATCTTGAGTCTTTCAATATTTGAGTGGAAGAAACTATCAAAATGCTGTACGGGATTTGTTTTCGTCTTTTAGAAGAAGCAAATTGTGCATTTCTCTTTGATATTAAACACTTTTCAAATATTTTTTTCGAACGTGATGTGCCTTGCCGTAGCTTCTCATCAATTTCCTGTTGGGAAGGGAAGGATAAAAGGAACGTGAAAGGGAATTGTGAAGTGGGAAAACAGCACAAAACATAAAGAAACAAATCGTTCTGCATCCCCGAAAGGATGCTGAACGATCTGTAGGTGGCAAAATGTAGTTAATAAAACCTCCAACCTCCGAGAGGATTTAGAGCGAAAAATACAAAAACGACACCATTCGGCATTCCCGGAAGAATGCAGAACGAGTCACAGTATGTACGAGCAGAAGTAAATTCGGCACCCCATAAAGGATGCCAAACAAACTGCCAAAACCTATTCTAGGGCAATAAAGAAAAGACTTCACTTCAGGAAGGACGATGAACCTCTCTGACTATAGCTTCTTACCACATTAGGTGAGAAACAATAGAACATCCTTTAATTTTAGCTTCGCATACACAGACTCAACCATGTATGGAGAACCAAAAACCCGGATACGTAGTTGCGTCAATGCGGGACAGTTACATATCAAATGATATGAAGTACCGTAATTGCATTCACACAAATCACATGAATAATACTCAGCACATTGAATTGTAGCCATGTGAGAATTGAGTTTGCAATGTCCAGTCAGAGCTTTGACAAGAATACTGTAATGATGCTTGGAAAAATGCAGTAGACGCTTTGATATTTTCGGATTCAAATATGATAAAAATGCTTTTGTCTGAGCACAAGTCTGCAGCCCAAGAATGAATCTCTTGCTTTATCCAACTAGTTGAAAGTGGTAAAGCTGGTTCAGGACCAATGAAGTCATTCGTTGCACCAGCTCTAGCCAACTCATCAGCCCCTTCATTCCAGTAATACCAGAATGGCCAGGTACCCATAAGAAGTAAACAGCATTTGAAATGCTACTGAGTGCTTTTGAAGCTGCCTGACTGTCGGAACAAAAATAAATTCGTTTATCACAAATTCTCTGCTGAAGTGCCGATTGTATTCCACACTAAATCGCGTAGTTTTCTGCTTGGAACACAGTACAGTATCTACCAAGTGAATGAGGCTGCTCTAGCTTCATTTCACGACAGTAGACACCAGCACCAGCACGACCATTCAACAGAGAACCGTCCGTATGACAAACTAAGTGTTCGTCAAGTTATCGTTCCAAATAACCAGATAACCATTCTTCACGAAGAGGATAGTTCACATTGAACGTTTTGAAAGGAAAACTGCATGTGAGAGTTAGGTCACTAGAAGCGAGTCTCAAATGGTTCCGTGGGATGAGTATTTAACTCATCCCACGTAACCATTTGAGACCACAAGCGAGTGTGGCTAGTAGCATAGTCTATAGGGTTACTGTTCCAAAGCTCTGTAACCTTAAGACGGTATGCACAAGATAATGCTTCTTGTTTTAGAAACACAAGGTCTCAAGGTTTCAGAACGATCAGCAGCTGGATGACGCAATCGCTCATGTTTAAAGCGAAACTCACACTGCGAATGTCTAACAGCAGAACTAGTTGTTGTTTTTCTGTGTTTAGGCTTGAGGACTAAAGCCCCAGTTGAAAAATGCCGGGTGTAGTTCCATTGTCTTGACGTAGATGGATGCCTGCGAATTCGATGTGTCTCCGTTCATGGATTATCATAGACTGCTAACAAACTTGCAACAGGGTCTATTTATAGGTTCGGTTGATTTTGATGTTTCGTGTTTGGACCTATTTGTTCACTATTTAAACAATGCTTTCGTAATAAACGTGGTATTAACAACAATCTCACACATTCTTTCATTCGTTTCGTGAAAGATTTAGAGAAAATACTTAAACAGGGAAAAGGTTATCAAAAAATCAAATCTGGAGTAATTTCGTTAAACTTTTGTATTGTGAAATTTTGTAAATGCCGCCAGGTGAACATAGTAAAGAAAGACGTAATCCTACGTCAAGAATCGGAAGAGCAACCTTTTTCCGCTTCATAGAAGTATTCTTCCAATGGAACAAATTTGGATATGAATCTCGTTAGACAAAGCTACTATCCGATAGAGGTTTGAACGAGTTTATTGTAAGTCTTAAAATTACAAGTAGCATCATCAAGCATAAAACCTGTTCATATTCTCTGATCCGTATATTCTTCTTATTCGTACGGTAGTTCTTAAGGTTGATCGACAATGGTGTTAAAAGAAGAGATCGTTCGAAAAACGATTCGATGTGATCGAAAAAATATCCTGACTTATCGAACATACAGGTTGCATGCAAAAAAGTTTTGTATATCTAAACAGCTCGGTACATGTTTTTCTGAAGTTTTTCTATACCTGCTGTACTAAGACTTGTTCGCGATAACATGTGGACACCTCTGAATTCGTATATCTCTGGAAATACTTCATCAACGCTTGAAATAGTTCGTAGAATGATGAACGTATGTCTCTAGTTTTGGTGATACTACAAGCTTTTAGATCTAAGATGGTGTCGACAGAAGAGTAAGTACGAAAAGCAGTTGTGTACCGTCGCGATGAAAATTCGGATCCAACAGTACGAAAACTTGCAAAAAGCTTGATTTTCCTGCCTATAACATTCTTAAATCTTTCGATACACGTTTGGCAACAGCCAGAAAGGCTGGGAGCGAATCAAAAATGGATCTCAGGAACCACCAGAAGCACGAGAAATTTTTCAGAATAGACCAAATCTTTCGGTATTTTTTGGTATTTGGCATCATTTACATGCTATTTTTTTATTTGGATATAAAAATTGACGTTCATTTTGTAACGAATGAGGCCAATCTTCCAAGTATGGTGTTTCATCGAAAACTATTCGACTTCGATCAAATATGAACTGAACCGAACTGAAAATATAAAAAAAAACCCTTCTTAATCCAACAGTTGCACTATTTATGTACCATTTAATTCCACTATTTCACTGTCACGTTATTACACTTTCACAAAGTCACTGTACTTTAATGAAGCATAATAAACGTTACAATACAGATACGCGTATTTCGGAACGTTATTTACATCCTTCTTCAGTGTATCGGTTTTATAAGTTTGTTTGAAAGAAAGCTGTAATGCTGCTCCTTTTATACGAAATGTCTTATTGTCAACGGGTAAAAACGGGAAGAAACAGCTAATTACAAACGGGTAGGACGGTAGTTTGATTGTCAGCGGAGGGCAACAAACTGAAGAAGTGCGGTATTAAGAGATTAAGTATTACCTAAATCTATTTGTATCTTATGTGTCGGTAATAGCTTGAATAGCCAGGAGGGCTTATTTCCTTGGTCACGATTCAATAAAGAAATGGAGTTATTTTTGAAGATTTCTAAACTTTCAGCTGTGTCTAATTTCCATGGGTTGGAAATTTGTCTTTATGATTTTTATGTCGTTGGTAGTGAGTTCATGATCTTCAGAAAAGGCATGTTCAGCTACTTTTGACTTGAAATGATGTGGTAGTCCTTTCTCTAATTCTTTAGATGCTTTCGCTATTTCAGCGACGTGCTCTTTGAAACGGATGTCTGGAGTTCTCGTTGTTTGTCCAATATAAATTTTATCACAATGAGAACACGAGATTTTGTATACCCCAGATTTTTTCAAATTATCCGTAGGATCTTTTGTAGAACCTAGTAAATTTTTCAATTGACAGTTCATGCTGCTGAAAACTAAATCCAAACCAAATTTATTTAGTTTTGATTTCAAAGGATGTGCAATTTTTGGATTGAAGTCTTCCGATATTCTTTTTAAATTTTCCGATAGGGGAGGCCCATGACACCATTATTTCGTCTTCTTCGATTTCACCAGAGTTTTGAAGTTGAGTCGTAAATTCTTGTGTGTTGGGGACTGGTCTACTGAAATTTTTTTTGGCGTAGAATGGAATTCTTTTACTAGCCATTTGGCGATTTTTTGGGTAGGGGCTCCCACTGAAGAAATAATTTATCTTATTTCGTTACCAGGTTTGTAAACCTTTGGTAGTCCTTTTTTTTTTTTTTTTTTATTCAAGAATATAATGTTTAAGGCACACTGCTTAAGCTCTAAGATGCCAAGGGCTTTTACTAATTTTAATTTACGACTAACTTAAAACTAGGGTTGTATCATTGAGTAATGTCATAATTGGGTCGCAATGGTTGACTTTGGCAGATCCAGCCTTCAGCTGGTGATCGGCAGTGGCCGGTGAATTGAATATTTCATGAGAGTCTTCCATATGGCGTTGGTGAATGTTCATGTTGGCCGCATTCTTCGGTCCGTGTGGGTCCGCAGGAAACACCCCCAGGTTACGAATACCCGGCGGGTGGCCCGCATGCTGTTGGTAAGTTTCCGTGGGCGATGATGGTGTTGTTACAGAAGAAAATGAGAAAAAAAATAGCGAAGTAAATATTGCGGAAAACGGAGTAAAAAGGGGATATGGGAATGAATTGACTAAAACGACAGAGATCTAATTAGTTGACATCGAGATGGTGAAGAGACGGGGAGGGGGGAAACGAAAAGGTTAGTGACAGCACAAAGATCTTGTTAGTTCCGATGAAGATGGTGGACAGATGAGGAATCGGGATAATCGGCGGAAGTTAGTGTCGAACCTGCAGGTGAAGATTATTCTTAGCCACAGTTGAAACAACGTCGATAAATAGGAGGAACTTTCTAAGCCAGATGTAACAGATTGCACTTGTATATTAATGTGTTTGAGAAACTCGTATATCAGAAGCATATATGAGCTATCCCGACTCGCCAACACATCCCGAACCGGAACTTCAGGCGGTCTACCTCGGGACCTGAGGGATTCCAGTAGCTTCGACCTGGCGTCGCGATACTCTACGCACGACCACACGACATGCTCGATGTCCTGATAACCGTCGCCACAGGTGCAGAGCCCGTTCTCCACGATCCCGATACGCCGGAGATGTGCGTTGAATGTATAGTGATTTGACATGAGCCGTGACATAACGCGAATGAAATCACGACTCACGTTCATCCCCTTGAACCACGGTTTCGTTGATACCTTAGGAATAATGGAGTGTAGCCATCGTCCCAGTTCGTCATTCGTCCATGAAGTTTGCCAACTTTCGAGAGTTTTCTGACGAGAAATACTGAAAAATTCATTGAAGCAGATTGGTCTTTCATAAATATCACCTTCTAATGCGCCCACCTTAGCCAATGAGTCTGCCTTTTCATTTCCCGGAATGGAACAATGCGAAGGGACCCAGACTAACGATATTGAATAAGACCGTTCAGATAATGTTCTCAAGTGTTCCCGTATTTTCCCCAGAAAATAAGGGGGGTACTTTCCTGGCTTCATTGCCCGGAGAGCTTCTATTGAGCTTAGACTGTCCGTGACAATGAAGTAATGGTCTTTGGGCGAGGATTCAATGATCTCGAGGGTGTACTGAATAGCAGCTAATTCTGCGACGTAAACTGAAGCCGGATCACTGAGTTTGCACGAAGCGGTGATGTTTTGATTGAAGATACCGAAGCCTGTGGACTCGTTGATGTTTGATCCGTCAGTGTAAAACACCTTTTCACAGTTGACTGTTCTAAATTTATTATAAAAAATATTTGGGGCCACTTGAGGGCGCACGTGATCCGGAATTCCACGAATCTCTTCTCTCATGGAAGTATCGAAAAACACAGTAGAATCAGAAGTATCCAAGAAATGAGCACGGTTGGAAACAAACGAAGAAGGATTAATATTCTGAGCCATGTAATCAAAATACAAGGACATAAAACGGGTTTGAGAATTGAGCTCAACTAACCTTTCGAAATTTTCAATCACCAGAGGATTCAAAATGTCGCATCGAATGAGTAAACGATATGAGAGATCCCAGAACCGGTTTTTCAATGGGAGAACGCCCGCCAGCACTTCGAGGCTCATCGTATGAGTCGATTGCATGCAACCCAAGGCAATACGCAAACAACGATACTGAATTCTTTCCAGCTTGATGAAATGAGTGTTCGCCGCGGATCGGATGCAAAAGCATCCGTATTCCATCACGGACAATATCGTTGTTTGGTACAGCCTGATCAGGTCTCCTGGATGGGCACCCCACCACGATCCGGTTATTGTACGAAGAAAGTTGATTCTTTGTTGGCATTTTCGTTTCATATACCTAATGTGACATCCCCATGTGCCTTTGGAGTCGAACCAGACCCCGAGATATTTAAATGTGAAGACCTGAGCTATGTTTTCACCCCCTAGTTGAAGCTGTAATTGTGCTGGTTCTCGCTTCCTTGAAAATACAACCAGCTCAGTTTTCTCCGTAGAGAACTCGATACCCATTTGAAGAGCCCATGTGGATAAGTTGGCAAGAGTATCTTGTAACGGCCCTTGCAGATCGCCAGCTTTGGGTCCTATAATAGACACAACGCTGTCATCGGCAAGTTGTCTTAGCGTGCAAGATGTGTTGATACATTTATCGATGTCGTTTACGTAAAAATTGTATAAAAGGGGGCTTAAGCATGAGCCCTGAGGAAGACCCATGTAACTGAATCGTATTGTCGACAAATCACCATGCGCGAAATACATGTATTTCTCTGACAATAGATTGTACAAAAAGTTATTCAAAATTGGTGAAAGACCATGCTGATGCAGCTTCTCAGATAGGATATTTATAGAAACTGAGTCAAAAGCCCCCTTGATGTCTAGGAAAACTGACGCCATTTGTTCCTTACGAGCAAATGCCATTTGAATTTCGGTTGAGAGCAACGCCAAACAATCGTTCGTTCCTTTGCCTCTGCGGAAACCAAATTGTGTATCTGAAAGTAAGCCATTAGTTTCGACCCAATTGTCTAGACGGAAGAGAATCATTTTTTCGAACAATTTCCGGATACAGGAAAGCATAGCAATCGGCCGATACGAATTGTGATCGGTGGCTGATTTTCCTGGTTTTTGAATGGCGATCACTTTCACTTGTCTCCAGTCATGTGGAACAATGTTGCCCTCAAGGAACTTATTGAATAAACTCAACAAGCGCCTTTTGGCGGGGTCAGGCAGATTTTTCAACAAGTTGAATTTTATTCTGTCTAATCCCGGGGCTTTATTGTTACATGACAAGAGTGCAAGTGAGAGCTCTACCATCGAAAACGGTGTTTCGTTTGTGTTTGGTGTCGCGGCGCGGGTGATCTTCTGTTCCGGTACAGAGTCTGGGCATACTTTTTTAGCGAAATCGAATATCCAGCGGTTGGAATATTCCTCGCTTTCATTCGTGGTGTTATGATTGCGCGTTCGTCGGGCTGTGTTCCAAAGAGTGCTCATAGATGTTTCTTTCGTTAAGCCGTCTATAAACCGACGCCAGTAACCGCGTTTCTTGGCTCTAATCAAGTTCTTAGTTTTAACGTCTAACGCCGCGTAATTCCGGTAATTATCAGGTGTTCCATTTTTTCTGAATATTTTATACGCGGAGGCTCTCTCCGCGTTTAAATTTGTGCACTCTTTGTCCCACCACGGGTTGGGAGGACGGATGTTAGTTTTCGCGCCGGGTACACGTTTCGTCTGAGCTTGAGTCGCGGTGTCGAGAATCAAGCCAGCCAAAAACGTGTACTCTTCCTCCGGAGGAAGTTGTTGAGTTCTTCTAAGTTTCTCAGATATCGAGGTCGCATAGCTATTCCAATCAATATTTCGTGTGAGGTCGTACGAAACATTGATTGTCTTCGATGGTTTTGAGCCGCTGGTGATTGATATTACGATCGGTAGGTGATCGCTACCGTGGGGATCAGGAATTACCTCCCACGTGCAATCCAACCGTAGCGATGTCGAGCAAAGGGATAAATCCAGCGCACTTGGTCTTGCTGGTGGTGCAGGAATCCGTGTCATTTCTCCCGTATTCAATATTGTCATATTGAAGTTATCGCAGATATCATGGATCATAGCTGATCTGATATCGTCGTGAAGACAGCCCCATCCCGTACCGTGTGAGTTAAAGTCCACTAAAACCAACGTCGGTGCGGGAAGGAGCTCAATGATATCACTGAGTCGCCGATGCCCAACCGAGGCTCTTGGGGGAATGTAGATGGAAGCAATACAAAGGTCCTTACCTTTGATTGTAACATGACATGCGACAACTTCAATACCTGGTATCGAGGGGAGGTTAATTCGATAAAAAGAATAGCACTTTTTGATCCCTAAAAGTACTCCTCCGTAGGGATCATGTCGATCCAGGCGAATAATGTTAAAATCGTGGGAGTTTAAGGGTATTTTTAGAAGTTAACCAAGTTTCGCACAATGCAAATGCGTCACATTTCAAATTATTTACTAGAAATTTAAATGAATCTATTTTTGGGATAATACTTCTACAATTCCACTGTAAAACAGTGATTAGATCCGTGACCTCGGTGGATGATTTAGCCATCGAAAGATACAATCGCTGAAAGAAGGGGCCAATTTGCAGTCAACTGCTTCAAATATGTTTTTACTGTAGGCATGAAAGCAATTAAAATGCTTCTAAGAGGGTCTGAAATATTGAAAGTTGTAAAAATCCAGTCCACAACATCAGAAAACTTGATAAGTCCAGCACCTAGTTGGTTCTCTGGTGGATTTTTAGGGACGCTTGGGGATTTTGTAGTCCCTGGAAGTGGTGGGAATTCCATCTCGGAATTGAGTTTTCCGAGACCAGGAGCTTTTTGCTTCGGTGATTTTTCCCGATTCCCGTTAGCTGTAACTTTTCGAAGCCCTTCGGAAGACACCTTCGAACCCTTACTAGGTAGCTTATGAGAAGATTTATTCATTCTTTTCCTACAGCTATGAGGGACCGCTGAAGATGGACCTTCCAAAGGGTCGTCAGAATCGCTCTCGTCAGTCGACAAGCAGGCATATGGATTCGTTGTCTGTTTAGGAGGGGTGGCACTTTTAAGCATCTCTGCGAAGGAACGCTTGGAGTGCTCCTTTAGGGAACGCTTCATTCGATCACCTCGCAGTTTGTAAGCGGGACAATCAGAGAGGTCATGTGGACCCTCCTTACAGTAGAGACACTTTTCAGCATCCTTACCGCAAGAGCCGTCCGCATGAGCTTCCCCACAGTTAGCACAACGTGGCTTATTGCTGCAATGGGTAGCTGTATGCCCCAGTTGTTTGCAATTGGTACAATTCATTATCCGGGGTACAAATAAACGAACAGGCAAACGAATCCGGTCCAAGAGGATGTAGTTGGGCAAAGCAGTGCCGGCGAAGGTCACACGATAAGAGTCTGATTTGGGGTAAGACTTTGTTCCATCCCCTGCGATCGATACTGAATGCAATCGCTTGCAATCCAGTATCTTGACATTCTTAAGTGAGGGGTCTTTAAAACAACCCGCCCCGTACTTAAGAATATCCTCGCAAGTCAAACTCGCATCGGTGACCACACCGTCGATTTCTACTTCGCGAGCGGGCACGTAGACGCGGTACTCCTGCGAAAAGGGATCCTTTTGAACAAGCTCATTAGCCTGTTTAGAGCTGGTAAACAGGACCCTGAGCTTGTCTGGCCGTATTCTATCAATACTTTTTATAGTATTATATCGCGAAAACAGGTCTCGCGATATTTTTAAAATATTTAAATTTTTTTCTCTTGATTTGGTCCGGAAATAGACCGCGTAAGGCCCGGCCGGTAGTGCGAGCCCATCAGGATAGCTCTTTATGCGGGACATTTTACAGACAAGGGAAGTCTCCATTTGAACATCGGGAGCGGGGGGGGCAGGACTTAAATTAGACATGTCGCGGAACTACTTCCGCGCAGAAACAAGTAATTCGGGGGGAAATATAATGGTCAAAAACGAATAATCGAAGTAACGGTACTTAACTTAAGATCCAACGGGGGACACCAAGCTGGTCTTCGTCGGTCGGCGTATCGCCGCTTTGATGATGTGCAAAAAACCTCCGAGAGGAAAAAGCACACTTATTTATAATCCTAACACAATGGCCGCTTGTTTATAATCCGCACACTTGGCCTTGATCGCCGAAACAATAACCGGCTAACGGTACCGTTTCGATCCACCGCTCACAATAAGGCACTGTTCTATTATATAATGCGAAAAAAACCTCTCAGAGGAAAAAGCACTATTGTCTATCACACAATATCGTTTCGATCGTCCGACCACTTTATCACACACACACAACTGGTTTTCAATGCTTTCGCAGTAAATCCAAATCACGTCCGTTCGCTCGGAAGGTTGAAACGGCAATGATTTGGTAGTCCTTTGATTTTGGGTAAAGAAGGGTTAGGAACTTTGAGGTAATTGAGGTTGATATCGAAGTTTGGATTGCATTCAAGAAGAGTTTCATCCACTTTTCGTTCGGATTCGCACTTTGCGTTCGGATTCGCAATGTTCTGAAATTTTTACTTTGTTTAGAAAAGTTTAGAAGCCTTGGGGATATTGTTTCGCTAGTTTCAAGTGAAGGTTATAGCATTCCAAAGTTTTTACGCTCTGAATGCTATACAATTTTTTAACCTTCTCCTTCAAAATTTCGTGTTGAATTTTATTTAGAATTTTTCTAGAAAAAGATCTCCCACCTTTTACCTTACAGCATGTGGGAATTAATCCAAATCTACTGCATTTTTTCAAAAACGCAATATCTTTGGATATTCCCCCAATTTTCTTTCTCAACTTAATAAACCTGTTTGGTTCACTTGGCTTGGTAACCATTGTCACTATTTTTCACCTGGAGCTGTTAGCGGAATATATTCAACAGTTGCACTATTTATGTACCATTTAATTCCACTATTTCACTGTCACGTTATTACACTTTCACAAAGTCACTAAACTTTAATGAAGCATAATAAACGTTACAGATACGCGTATTTCGGAATCTTATTTACATCCTTCTTCAGTGTATCGGTTTTATAAGTTGCATAAGAAGAAAGAGTTGGTTATAAGAAAGAATGCTGTAATGCTGCTCCTTTTATACGAAATGTCTTATTGTCAACGGGTAAAAACCTTCTTAATCCACCTAGTGGTGTGATATTGCTTTTCTCTTCTTTCATTACAGTCTCATGAAAATATGTTTCATACTTTTATTAAATAAATTTTGATACTAATTTTGACACCAATTGATTCAGATTGATTCGAGTAGTTCACAAAAGCATGCTTATGTTACACAGTCAGCATCATTTTTCCAAACTAGTGCTTGACATTTGCGTTGCCTATTTGTATGAGAACAGTGATGCTAATCTAAAGAAAGCCTTCTTAGTCCACTTAGTGAAATTTTCATATATCTTGAAAAATCACCATAGGGGGGAGTACATGAAATTTTCGAAATCGAAAAAAAATTTTTGATGCCAAAAGGCTTAGAATTGCATGAAACGTCGAGATTTAGTGTCATCTCGAAAAAATTTTTTTTTGAAAAAATCGACTTTTTGGGACTTAGAAAAAATATGAAAATTTTTCTAAGTCCCAAAAAGTCGATTTTTTCAAAAAAAATTTTTTTCGAGATGACACTAAATTTCGATGTTTTATGCAGTTTTAAGAGTTTTGGCATCAAAAAAAATTTTCGATTTTGGAAATTTCATGTCTCCCCCCTATGGTGCTTTTTCAAGATCGAAAATTGTCAAACCTTTACCACCGGGCAGCACCCCTTAAGCATGTCCGATTTAGGTCAAATTTTGCATGAAGGCTTTTTTCGAGATGCTTAAACTTTTGAGCACTAGAACTCAACGGAAATACAGGTGATACCAAAAGTTTGGCACCCTTATATATAAGAGCGGTAAAAATCAACGTGTTTTGTCGGTTACGTCACTTATACAATCATATCTCCGGAACCAAAAGTCACAGCCATTTGATCTTCGAACTTGATCAATGGCTCACCAGTAGCTTTCAAACGAGCCCAAGTTTGTTAAAATCGGTTCAGCCATTTCTGAGAAAATTGAGCGCGTTCAAATACAACGCTTTTTGTCGGTTACGTCACTTATACAATCATATCTCCGGTCACAGCCATTTGATCTTCGAACTTGATCAATGGCCCGACAGTAGCTTTCAAACGAGCTCAAGTTTGTTCAAATCGGTTCAGCTATCTCTGAGAAAATTGAGCGCGTTCAAATAGCACGCTTTTTGTCGGTTACGTCACTTATACAATCATATCTCCGGAACCAAAAGTCACAGCCATTTGATCTTCGAACTTGATCAATGATCCGATAGTAGCTTTCAAACGAGCCCAAGTTTGTTAAAATCGGTTCAGCCATCTCTGAGAAAATTGAGCGCGTTCAAATAGCACGATTTTTATCGGTTACGTCACTTATACAATCATATCTCCGGAACCAAAAGTCACAGCCATTTGATCTTCGAACTTGATCAATGGCCCGACAGTAGCTTTCAAACGAGCCCAAGTTTGTTAAAATCGGTTGAGCCATCTCTGCGAAAATTGAGCGCGTTCAAATATCTTCGAAAAGTGCACACACATACACACTTACACACACACACACATACACACACACAGACATTTTTCGATCTCGTCGAGCTGAGTCGAATGGTATATAACACTATGGGTCTCCGAGGCTCCGTTCGAAAGTCGGTTTTTCCAGCAATTCTAATACCTTTCTATAGAGAAAGGCAAAACCCTTCTTAGTCCACTTAGTGGAATTTTCATATATCTTGAAAAATCACCATGAAAATTTCGAAATAGAAAAAAAATTTTTGATGCCAAAAGGCTTAGAATTGCATGAAACGTCGAGATTTAGTGTCATCTCGAAAAATTTTTTTTTGAAAAAATCGACTTTTTGGGACTTTGAAAAAATGTGATAATTTTTCCAGTCCCAGAAAGTTGATATTTTCAAAAAAAATTTTTTTGAGATGACACTAAATTTCGATGTTTTATGAAGTTTCAAGAGTTTTGGCATCAAAAAAAATGTTCGATTTTGGAAATTTCATGTACATGCATGTCCGATTTAGGTCAAATTTTGCATGAAGGCTTTTTCGAGGTGATTAAATTTGAGCACTAGAGCTTAACGAAAATAGAGGTGATCCCAAAATTTGGGCACCCTTATGTATATAAGAGCGGTAAAAATCAACGTGTTTTGTCGGTTACGTCACATATACCATCATATATCTGGTACCAAAAGTCACAACCATTTGATCTTCGAACTTGATCAATGGTCCGACAGTAGCTTTTTGTCGGTTACGTCACTTATACAATCATATCTCCGGAACCAAAAGTCACAGCCATTTGATCTTCGAACTTGATCAATGGCCCGACAGTAGCTTTCAAACGAGCTCAAGTTTGTTCAAATCGGTTCAGCCATCTCTGAGAAAATTGAGCGCGTTCATATATCTTCGAAAAGTGCACACACATACACACACACACACACACAGACATTTTCCGATATCGTCGAACTGAGTCGAATGGTATATAACACTATGGGTCTCCGAGGCTCCGTTCGAAAGTCGGTTTTTCCAGCAATTCTAATACCTTTCTATAGAGAAAGGCAAAAAGCCTTCTCAGTCCACTTAGTGGAATTTTCATATATCTTGAAAAATCACCATGAAAATTTCGAAATCGAAAAAAAATTTTTGATGCCAAAAGGCTTAGAATTGCATGAAACGTCGAGATTTAGTGTCATCTCGAAAAAATTTTTTTTGAAAAAATCGACCTTTTGGGACTTTGAAAAAATGTGATAATTTTTCCAGTCCCAGAAAGTTGATATTTTCAAAAAAAATTTTTTTGAGATGACACTAAATTTCGATGTTTTATGAAGTTTCAAGAGTTTTGGCATCAAAAAAAATGTTCGATTTTGGAAATTTCATGTACATGCATGTCCGATTTAGGTCAAATTTTGCATGAAGGCTTTTTTCGAGGTGATTAAATTTGAGCACTAGAGCTTAACGAAAATAGAGGTGATCCCAAAATTTGGGCACCCTTATGTATATAAGAGCGGTAAAAATCAACGTGTTTTGTCGGTTACGTCACATATACCATCATATATCTGGTACCAAAAGTCACAACCATTTGATTTTCGAACTTGATCAATGGTCCGACAGTAGCTTTCAAACGAGCCCAAGTTTGTTGAAATCGGTTCAGCCATCAATGAGAAAATTGAGCGCGTTCAAATACAACGCTTTTTGTCGGTTACGTCACTTATACAATCATATCTCCGGAACCAAAAGTCACAGCCATTTGATCTTCGAACTTGATCAATGGTCCGACAGTAGCTTTCGAACGAGCCCAAGTTTGTCAGAATCGGTTCAGCCATCTCTGAGAAAATTGAGCGCGTTCAAATATCTTCGAAAAGTGCACACACACACATACAGACATTTTCCTATCTCGTCGAACTGAGTCGAATGGTATATAACACTATGAGTCTCCGAGGCTCCGTTCGAAAGTCGATTTTCCAGCAATTCTAATACCTTTCTATAGAGAAAGGCAAAACTCACCTTGCACTGATGGGTATGATCCAGTTAAAAAAGTAATAATGTCCCAGATTTAAATGTCATGAGAATTTATCTAGTTTATAGTATAGTGTATATATCATTATCTTAAAAAAACTCAATAACTTTTCATATCCTAATTTAATTCTTTACTCTAGTCGTTTTTAACCTCCACATCCAACTTTCATGAAAATTCAGCTCTAAAACCTTTGTAAACTGAACATTATACAAGGTCAATATTCAAGGGCTCGTCCACTGCACTTGACCTGACATTTTGATTGGAAGGACAAACTGATTATACATTTTCCTTCGCTGCCATGAGACATAATTTTGTTATTTTTTGAAAATGGTTGGCGATAGCTTACTGGTATGGTACTGGGGAATGAAGGGTAAGACGAGCTAGTGAATGATAAATATTGACACATTTCAGTATAATCAGAACTGCGTTATGTTGAATCAATTTCCTAAAACATTACCAAGGAGTCCAAATTAATCGAAACGAGCATTTCTGAGAAATATTTTGCAAAGGTTTATCTTAAAAGAATGGCCAGAAAAAATGGCAAATGACGAAAATGATCTTTTTAACTTTAAAATATGCCAACGACAAATTAGAGCAAAATCCAAACATACGAAGTATAAGTTCATAAAATCGCTTCTTAATCCACCTAGTGGTGTGATAATGACTTTCTCTTGTCATTCAAATAGTCCCATTTTAACATCCTTTTTTTTCATTAGAATAATTTCTGATGCAAATTTGTGCTGATAATTTCTGCCAAAAATTCATTCAGATTGATTCGGTTAGTTCACAAAAAGCTTATGTTGCATATCCGACAATATTTTTGAAACCAAAAGTATCAACAATAATACATCGAAGAAAACACGACTCGTCGGTTACGTCACTTATACGATTATATCTTCTGAGCTGCAAGTATCTGCAACTTGATCTTTGAATTTGATCTCAATATTTGATTTACAAATCAAAAGTAGTTTTCAAACAAGTATCGGAGAGTCAAAATCGGTTCCGTCATCTTCGGGAAAATTGAACGGAGAGAAAATAAATGTGTTTTGATAGTTACGTCACTTATACCGTTATATCTCCGGAACAGGACGCGATAGCTAATTTATTCACGATATTGAGTTACAACCCAAAAGTACTTTTCAAACGAGTTTCATTTTGTAGATATCGGCTCAGCCATCTCTGCGAAATTTGAACGGAGTGAAATAAAATCGTTTTGTCGGTTACGCCACTTATACCATTATATCTCCGGTACCGGAAGTAACAGGCAGTTGATCTGAGCAGAGAGAAGAATCTCACATGCACATTTTCCACGATCTCGTCGAACTGAGTCGAATGATACATAACATTGGGGATCTCCAGAGTCCCAATCAATAGTCGTCTTTCTATCTCCTCTCTATATAGACAAAGAGAAAAAGTTGGAGTAGGTATTGTAAGAGACATAGCCATCAGATTGTTGTTGAATTGTATTGGAGTTATGTATAAATGTTTAGGGGTTCAATACCAATCGTATTTACGGAATTGTAGGGGCTGGGGTCTACTAGGAGATAGCTCTCTCCGGACAGTACCAGCCTAGATGCCGTGTGGAATCCGGCGGAAAAAAATGAACCAAGAATAGATCCACTGGGTTCCTGCTCCCATGTCGTAAAAGGCGACAATTGCAGGAGTTTCTTTTTCCTTTCAGTTATCAGATATTTTCAATGTTTCACTTCTGATTACTCTATTTTACTAAATTATCGCTTCATTCAACCTATCAATTTCCGTCTAGCTTCGGAGAAAAGTTTTATTTGGAATGTTATTGATTGTCTTTCAGGATTATAAATTGAATGATAAAAATCAACTATAGCGCAAATCCGTTGATATTACAAAGTTAATAACAGAGATAACAAATATCGGTATATTGAATACATAGTAAAAAAAACACTTGATATTAATATTTCAAACAATAAATTAATATTATTCTCGGTAGCTGGCTGCCCAGATCAACCAATATAACCAATTAATAATAATAATTTTAATAAATAATTAAAATAATAAAGCGGAAATAATAAAGAATCAAGACGCGCGTGAAATCTGTTGTCCTTTATTTGGTGATTTAAAAGGGAAGTTTTTATTCTTTACGCGGTAGTATTTCAAATTTTTCTTCAGTTTCCTCGAATAAGAGCTGTGAATCAAGACTTCCCAGGATATTGTTGAAACGTTCACTCGGGAAGTCAGTGAGTTTAGAGGTGAATCCGAGCATCATGGAACCGAAACAGTCGCGCGCGAATAATACCAATACTGTAATTTTTACTAACAAATATCCTTCTCCCTTGACACTTGTGGAGTGCGCAGTGGTATATAGGGCCTCTAGTAACAACAAGTGTTGGACTAACATCCCTTCCCATTCCTTGGACGATCTACGTTCAGGCCTGGCCAGTGCCGGTACTGATCAATGAATTTTGGGATTACCAGAAGATGTACATTTTCCAGTTCCAGGCCGGATCATCTAGAAACTCCCTGTACAATTTCAATCAAAGCTAATCCCGATCAGTAACGTAGTAGCAACCAGGGGTGGTCGCTCAAGCTCAAGCTCAAGCTCAATACCAATCGTATTTACGCAATTTAATATTGGTAATTTCTAAGTAAATTCTACACGTTACTTCAGGGGTTCTGAAAAAGACCGTTGCGGATTTTCACAGTTGGGTGAAATAATTTTTGATTTTGGCAAAAGACTTTCGAAGAAGTTTGTTCAAATCTTATTGAAAATAAGAACGAAGAAGTTACTGCTAAAACTTAAAGTTCAGCCTTTACGGGTAAATGAACAAAATCAATTTCTATCAGTTGCCTTGGGCGACGACTTATTGGTAGAGATTTGAGAGTCGCGGTTCTTTAGAACGGCTGATGAGCGCTCGCTCATTTCTAGTTCAGACTACACGAACCACAGCTGTCAAATTAGAGCGGCAGCACGGATTCGTAGTTAGGCTAGGCTAGGCTAGGCTGAGAGCCAAGGCTCTTATTGAGAGCCGGGGTTCAATTTTTAAGAGCTGTGGTTCGTTCACTCGGTGCTTCGAGTCGGTTTAAATCAACAACTCGTGAGCGCACGCCCATCACATGCTAATGGCTTAAAGAATAGGGAAAATTTAACATTACTCGTTAAAACTCTACATGTTCAAAATGTGACTACAGTTTGCACGGTTTTGTTTTCCGAATTTTGAATTTGCACCTCTTTATAGCAAACAGAGACGTAGTCCTGCGTCAAAAACGCACAGATATTCTGAAACCTTGCATAATATTTTGAGTACCGAAAAATTAATGAAAAAGCCGTATTTTGACGCACAATATTCGGGGAAGGTAAAAAAAAAACAACGCAAAATACAAACCGATTTTGAAAAGATATTACACACAAACAGATCGTGTTACATATGTTATGAAATGGGAAATGTGTTGTATTAAAATAAAAATTGTAATATAAAATACCATTTGTTGATTACCAAGAAGGTTTAGTTGAATTTAAACTTCTCAGCCTGTTTGTTTTTGGAAAATCCGCCTTGCCTCCATTTCCCCTTGCTGTTGAAACATTCTCTCTCTTTTTTTTTTAGAGCTATTCATCGAGGCCGGTCGTCAACCACCTAATTTGCATGCGAGCGATTGGCCAGTGGCATGTGGTACCAGTTCCGGTCTGCAGCCACTGAACTGGAGAGTCACTCGAGTAGCACAATTTTCCCATTTTAATTGAATTCGCTGTGTGGGTGTGTAGCCGGCCTGGCCCATCCGAAGCGAACTGTGTGTTGTTTTATTAACATTGTAATTAAATTTTTCACATTTTTTGCCCTACGGGGGGATAGTCAAAGCATGCCAAAGCCGATTTTATTGACTTTTGGGCTTACATCTCAATGCATCCCACCAAGAGTCAGTGACATGCAGCAGGCGGCATTGTATCGAAAGGGTTGCGAATGGGTCTCTGCGGTATAATTGGATACACAAGAGCTTTCCGTTTCAGGCGGGTCGTACTACAATTCTGTTGGTATTTCGTTTCGTGCTTGGATGGGCAATCGTTTCCCGTTTGTGGGATTGAAGATCTGTCGGCTTCAACAAATGCATTTATTTTTGTATTCCGCAGGAAACAGACAGCAGTCGCGGAATTTTCCATGAATATTTGAGTAATAGTAGCAAAACAAGATAGGTATGTTTATTTGTGTAAGTTATGAAACTAGAGTATAAATAAAAATTGTTTTTATTTGGCACTGGAATACTATTCTATTTCATTATAAATTTTGGATAAAGAAACGAATTAATTGGAAAACTGGTATTTCGAAATAGCTTCGTCGAAAAATTTTTAGTCAATGTTATTGCTAAAAAATAAGAATAAGCTGATCATCTGAAACTTGAGTTTTTAAATTTAAATAAAATAATTCCTACTGCTCACTTTTACAACTAACGCGGATTAGTATCTGACCATAATTTTTTAAACTCTGATGCTTCGTTATTATTAAAAAGTTCACATACTCGTAAGGTGCATCTGAAAAAATCCCCTGACGGCGAACAATCATTCTGTCCTAATGATAATCCTTTATTATAGTGGATGATATAATTCAAACTGATGAAGCTTACATGGACTGTGACAAACGCTGATCCATCTGTCCTATATGCAAATGCGAAGGCTTCATATATGCCGGCTAGGGATAACCATAATTTCCTTTCTGTTCGCTAACAACGAAGACCGACTATAGCAAGGAAGTGGTTGAATTACATGATTCTGTCAACCGATGGTAGCATCTCTGAAATTTAGTTAGTTTTTTTTCTGTAAGTAAACGCTTTTGTTAGTTCGAGTTGAAAAGGATCTGCCATTTTCGGCAACGAATTTCTTCGTTTGAATAAATTTGAAACGAAGAGGGATTAGTGAAAGTGATTTTTTGCTTCAATCGGTTTTATAAACAAGAATGTACTTTCATGTTGAAGCTTCGAGATTATTTTTCGTCTAGAGGATTTGTCGAGGTTGTTTTGAGTTGGATTTCAAGGAAAAGCTAGTCTTGTGGAAAATCATTTATGTTATTTATTGTTTATAACTTTATCACATTGACGAGCTCGTTCCCATTAGTCCATTAACGTGCTGAAGGCCGTCATTCGAAAGATTAGTTTAAATGGAAACCTAATCGGAACTATTTTCAATTAATGGTAATGGAGATTCCGTTCGTAAAACCGTGCCTTTGTATTGCTTGTCAGTCATATCGGTATGTTTTGAATCTTAATTTATGCATAGATGCTGACTTGAACATTTATCAATCACATAATAAATATTTCTATCACAGTTTGCATTCATACCTCGTCTGAAACAGTCGACAAAATTGACTTTTTACGGTCGAAATGACAGAAACAAAAATCAATGTGTTGCCAACAATAGGACGAACGAAATGAGTGCATCTAACGTACAAAAGGCTTCAGAAGGATGGTACGACAAATTATCACCATGTTTGACTTCGAGCGTTGTTCAACATAGCTTGATCTGAAAGACCTACATTTGCTTCAATTGAACAAGATGAATGGTTTAGTATATGTTCAATTCTTTAAAGAAAACAGAGCAAATGAACTTGATTACAACAGCAATTACAGCATTGCATAAAGCACGAGAATGTCAAGTACACCATTTCAGTTTATATGGAAACCAATGATATAGAAATCGATAAATATATGAAAAAAAAAACGTGTTTAATCCACCTAGCAGTGAGATGATACCTATTTTTATCAATCCGCATGTGTTTTTTGCATGAATATTCTTCGGTGTTTAAGTTTTCATGACATTATTTTAATGACCCTCGTTTTAAGCGACAATTTGAGATTTTAATCACTCATTACTCTGTAATGTCGAAACTGCAAATCGGATCGAATTTGAATCTAGAAGTGTGATAATCGATTAAACATGCCATGATATGTAAGTTCCACTCTAGAGTTTACAGTAATTTAAGGTACTTCCAGAGCCGGTATTCAGGAACCAGCATAACCCAAACCGATTCGTATGGCTATATGACGAATAAATTACAACAGTTTTGAGTTCAACTTTGAAGCTTTTCGGGATTGTCATCTTCTATATCGGTTTGAATTTTAAAAATTCATCATCATGTAATTCGAGAACCGGAAGTCATAATTGGATAAAATAATTAATTTTTGTATATAAGTTTGTTTTAATTAAAATTTTTGTTTCTGAAATTTGATTAGGCTTTTTTTGAGAAAACGATTGAGCTTTGAGAAACGATTTTATACTGGAACCGGAATTCTAAAAGCGGTATGGCCGAAGTCAGATAAATTCACCTGAGTAGCTGTACACTTTACATTTGTTTCAAAACATTTGAAAATCAGTTAAGACATCTTTGAGAGATCATAGCACGAATTAAATTTTTAGGTGCCTTCTGATCGACAACTGAATACCACTAAAACTGAAAAAAGTTAATTTTTTTATCGACTATCCAAATCTGCTAACCCGATAAACCTGATTAAATTATGTGGAATAGACATTTTTATACAATCCCCGAAACCGGAAGTTGGATCTGACTGAAAAGCAAGATGTTTTATAGAACTTTGAAACTTTTCATTTGAATCTTAGATGATTCTTAGATTTCATTTGCATCTTAGATCGGTTCAGCCATCTTCAAGAAAAATGAGTTACACAATTTTGATTTCGTTTCACATATCATCCTGTAGTTCCGAAACCAGAGGTCGGAACCAAACATAATGCAGGAACTTTGTTTGGGAGCATACGACTTTTCGTATGAATCTGAATTTGTAGAAAAGAAATTTTCCGAGAAAATTAATTGAAGTTATTTGTCACACACGCATTTGCTGATCTCGACGAACTGATTCGAATGGTATATGGATGTTATGTTGTTCCAGCATTTATTGCTGTAAGTAGTTTAAAACAAAATAATTAAAAAAAATTCTGCCATCATCTGGTTTATATATGTCATATTCGAACGATTATGTTGCCAAAAACGAGCCGTGCCAAAATCGGTCCGAGGCTAAATGTCATGAAAAAGAATGCTGTACACAATCCTTTCGGTTCTTAGAAACAATTGTATGTAACAGTATAAAAAATTGTGTTTTCCGTTGCTCCCAAGCATTTCTTTGTCATACAGCGCTCAAAACTCCTACTGCTGGAATAGGGGGAAAAGTCGCTTACAGAAAAATTTCGATATCTCCGTTAAAAATGGACGGATTTTAACAATCTATGGCTTGTTGGATAGGTATTACCGTGCGGAATCTAAGTCTGAAAACATATTCTGTTTTCAAGGTCAATTGTGACAGATACTGTCAAAAAACTGAAAATTTTGACATAAAACTTTGTATAACTCAAAAAGTAAACATCCGATCTCAAAACCATTCAATAGCGTTTTGGTTGACGGGGAGACCTTTCATTTGCGACTAGTTTGATGAAAATCGGTCCAGCCATCTCTGAGATCTCGACCTCTTAGTTGACAACACACATATGGACACACACACATACACACACACACAGACATTTGCTCAGTTCGTCGAGCTGAATCGATTGGTATATGTCATTCGGCCCTCCGGGCCTCGGAAAAATTTTCGAAAGTTTGAGCGAATTCTATACCTATTTTTTATATATATAAAAATAGGTAAAAACCAGAACGGCTCTCTGTTTTGAAAAGACGATGTTGAATTTTTTTCTAGTCATTTTCAATGGCGTACATTTACGTTAAAGAAATCTCTACATTCTTATGTGACTTTCAACCTGGGCACAAGGATTCCGTGTAAATCCCTTGTCACATAAAAAAATCAACTGAACGCATGCTACTATTGCTAAAAGTCTGTTCACTACAGTAAAACTTGCGACAACTGAGATATTACAGTGTTTGTGCCCGTTTCGTTGACTTTTAGAATAACGAATAGTTTCATTTCCCGCATTTAAGTGAAATTCAGTGAAATGAGAGTATCGCGGTTTTGAACAATTTTTAAAAATTAAATCGTATAGAAAGGCTATGTAATCACTGTGAAAACAGACTTTTTAACCGAGGCCTGGAGGGCCGAATGTCATATACCATTCGACTCAACTCGACAAACTGACTCTCTCTCTCTCTCTCTCTCTCTCTCTCTCTCTCTCTCTCTCTCTCTCTCTCTCTCTCTCTCTCTCTCTCTCTCTCTCTCTCTCTCTCTCTCTCTCTCTCTCTCTCTCTCTCTCTCTCTCTCTCTCTCTCTCTCTCTCTCTCTCTCTCTCTCTCTCTCTCTCTCTCTCTCTCTCTCTCTCTCTCTCTCTCTCTCTCTCTCTCTCTCTCTCTCTGTGTGTGTGTGTGTGTGTGTGTGTGTGTGTGTGTGTATGTGTGTGTATGTATGTAACAAAAATATGCACTTTTCTCGGAGATGGCTGAATCGATTTTCACAAACTAAAATTGAAATGAAGTTCTCAAGGTCCCATAGCCTGCTATG
This sequence comes from Malaya genurostris, assembly GCF_030247185.1. Lineage (NCBI taxonomy): Eukaryota > Metazoa > Arthropoda > Insecta > Diptera > Culicidae > Malaya > Malaya genurostris. The sequence goes on along the minus strand of NC_080571.1, from coordinate 94,359,822 downwards.
GAATTTTATCCTGATCCGACTTTCGGTTCCGAAGATATAGTCCGAAGGAAACTTCGTTGTAGCAAACTTGTTGATCGAAGAGTTCGTTGTGAAACCCGGAAGTCGATGAGAGACAGGATCTTTGGAGAGTCGACTTCGCCGTTGATAATCTTCGCCACAAACAAAGCTCGTTGAATCTTCCTTCGTCGTTCCAGGGTGTCAAGACCTAACAGGCGACATCGATCAGGGTACGGTGGCATTTTCCAGCAATGGTCGCACTAAGGAACAGTATAGCGCCTTCAAACAATGTGGATCCTTGAAATCTCTGCTGATTTTAGCTATGAATCCGAGTTGTTTCGTTGTTAATGGACGAAGTATTCGGTGGAATGTAATTACTTGATATTTGACAATGCTGATCATAAGATGGTTTCGTCGACACAATGCGACAAATTCATAATTACGAATTACTAAGTACAGCTTCAAATCGTCGGCGTAGATAAGTTTGCATCCATAACCAAGCAGCAAAGCGGCATAGTTGAAAAACAGTGCGAACAGAAGGTGACCCATATTACTGCTTTGCGGAACTCCTGATTTATTAGTTAACGGGGATGAAACTGAGTTAACGGGGATTTTCATGTTCTTTTGATCACCGTTTTTTGTAGATTGGAAACATAAACGACTGCTTCCATATCGTTGGTAATATATACCATGCTCGATGGATTTGTTGAAAACGTAACATAATGGTTCCGGAGTTACATGGTAATATGTGAAAATTAGAGAAAAAGTGTGCATTCAATTTTCACTGAAACAGCTCAACAAATTTTCACAAACTAAGATTCAAATGTCTTATAGTTTCTTAAAAATTTCTAGAACATCCAGATCCAGATCCGACTTCAGGTACCGGAACTGAAGCGTGATAAGTGGAAAATTACGAATTTCATTCGTATTTTTCCACAAACGATGATCAAAAATAGGTACAAATCCCATAAAACTGTCTGATAAATTCGTCTAGTTTGCAGAGCTTTTTAATTTTGTGGGCATAATAGCTTAATTGGGCCCTATTGGTCCCCCTTTTCCTGTTCCGAAGGACCGAAAATGGTGCATTAAAACATGAAAAACGATTTTCACATGTCTTGATTGGAATTAAAGCTCATGTTATCTTTAAAGCTACTGTGAAATTTCATTCGGATCCGAATTCCGGTTCCGCAGTTACAGAGCTATGAGTGTCAAAGTTTTCAGATCGCCATTCTATAATATGTACCACACCGAAAGAAGAAGAAAACACAAAACAAACGATGCGTGCTTTGTTCTGTTTTGCACACGCTATGAAGAAATCGAAACGGTTGTCTGCTACTAGAGTGAAATATTGGTAAAAGACGGTGCTGCGGTTGATAAAAATTATAGCTATTTTATGATCAGTATGGTCGAAAGTATAAACGAATGTCGATGAATTCAAATTTATTTGAAAAAATGTGAAATTTTCACATCCGGTAGTACAGAAATACCGTGCCGGTGGTGTAATAAAGTCAATAATAATAATAATAATAATAATAATAATAATAAAAGTAATAATCCTACTACATGTTCTATGTTGCTGATTCATGCTGTTTAGCTTGACTTACACATGCAAAAGTAACAGAAACGCAGGTTCGCTTCGTTTGTTAGATTTCGTTTAATTGGTTTAATCGAAATAGAGCATGAGATAGTAAGTCTAGGTTTAACTAGGTTCAAAACTATTCCATTTTGTAGGTAAACAAATTGACTCAGTATTAGGTTTTATGTCGTAACGACGAGCTGATTACAAAGGATTGTATTATATAAAATCATTTTTTATCCTCCCAGCAGTGAAATAACGCCTTTTCTTATTATTCCACATATGTTTGCATGCCTAAATATTCAATGGCGATGATGGCTTCCATTCAAATTTTGATAAGTTTTATAATGAATCACGTGGAGAAATAATTTAATAATTTAATTTCTTTATAAAACTTTCAAAAACTCCAAAACCAATTTCAACAGTAACAATCAAGTACATTCACAATAAACCTAAGCACAAAGTTAGGTTAACCTCTAAATGAACAAAACAATGTTTTTGAGTAGGTTAACTAATCATTACCGAAATACTAATATTTTTTCAAGGAAACTAGTAGTAATATATATAGTAATATATAGTACCACACAAACATGTTTCTAACAACAACAGCGACGTCGAATCAATGGACGTAGGACTATTGTTCCCTTCATCCCTATTGGCGTTGGATAGCAACAAGAGCGCTGGAAATTATCAAAAATTTTGAATCGCAATTCTCTAGCCACTATTATACATCAGCTAAGTAAAAATAATTCATTCATGCAGCTTGCTAAATAGTACAAAATAACTATTGCATATAAGTTCAATTTCGTTTCTCGTTCGACGCTGTCATAAAGTATCTAGAAAGAATAATACAATGCAGTGAACTAACGATCGATTTCAAGATTTGTGGAAACCTAACGAGCAACAAACAAGAAAAGGTTCCTTAATGGAAATTCAATGCGTGCAAATTCGGTTAAACAAATCTAACAGCGCTATATGCATACAATTCCTTGCCGATCACGAAGGAGGAGTTAGTTTGATAACCAAAAACAACAATTTGCACTGTTCTGAACAAGTACATGTCAAATCAAACATACCAGTGTACAAATCAGAGTAATGCCAGAAATTAACAGCAAAAAACATTAAAAAGAGATCGCCTTTCTTCGATATGGATGGATCTTTGTGCAAGTCGTTTGTTTTGCATGGATAGAAAGGCCGATTCATCTCATGACTGATTTTTAAAAATAGCGGGAGTGTGTTTTTTTATGCAGTTTCTTCCAAGCCTCTCGGAAACTGTCACTTGTACAGAAATGGTGTTAAAGAAATAGCTGAAAAGAATATCTAAATTGAAAAATAAACGGATCTATATTTTTAACAGTATTTTTATTTGAAACTTGGCTAAAATATTAATAAATGACGTTCGTTACGTTCTAATCAATAACACATTACAGCTAAAACAATTCAAAGGCATCTGCAATATTTTGAATTTTTATAAAAAATATTTATTTTCCTAGCAGAATATGATTCTATAAATCGTCAATTCTTCAATTCAACGAAAACCTTATTTTTCACAATTTCATGTTTGAATGATTCGAGATCGATTATTTGTTGTTTTTTTTTCATTTTTAAAAAAGCACGATTTGTAGAGAGTGGATTCAATACTCACTCTTACTAGACAGCAGTAGTATGATTAAGGATTCTTGGTATCAATAGGATAGTGTCGCGATCCATGCATGCAATTGTCCTGTAAACTTTTCATATTTTTTTCAAATTTCATATACCTTATGATAAAAAATGAACCGGAGTTTTCATTTTAAAATTCCCGCGCTTACCTTACGCCTACGATTGGACGGTAAACTTTTATTCTCTCAACGTTGGCAACACTTTTATACACATTCTGTCAAATTTTGACGCATAGCGTACGATTAGTTTTTGTTTGGCGTCTATACAAAGAAGTTGAAAAATTTTCGTGTAGCGATTTTTATAATGGATGATTTCGGCTCACCTTCGAAGCGCCATTCGGTCGATTGTTGTGCGGTTTCGACGATCCACACCTCATCACCAGTTATGATGCATTCGATGAATGTGGGGTAACTATCTGCGTTGGAAATCATCTCTTTGATGCCCAACAACACAGCAATTTCTCTAATCGGTACAGAACGATTTCACAGCACGATTTGCTTCGCCGATTCAATGTTTTCTTCAGTAACAGATGTTGTTGGGCGGCCAGGGATCTCATCATGATCCAAGCTTGTACGACCACTTTTGAAGCGTTTATACCACTCGTATGCCTGTGTTTTTCCTAGACACGATTTACCAAAGGCCTTATCTAACATTTTTAACGTTTCGGAACACTTAAATCCATTTGCAACACAAAATTTGATGCACGCGCGTTGTTCTAAATTTTCATCCATTGTAAAAATCGCCACACGAAAAATTTTCAACTTCTTTGTATAGACGCCAAACAAAAACTAATCGTACGATATGCGTCAACATTTGACAGAATGTGTATAAAAGTGTTGCCAACGTTGAGAGAATAAAAGTTTACCGATTGGACAAGCGCGGGAATTTTAAAATAAAAATTCCGGTTCTTTTTTTATCATAAGGTATATGTTTATTTTCAGGTAGAGGCGTTGAGGAACACTAGTAACAAACGTTTTATCCGGGATGTTTTTTCTTAATTTAAATGTACCTGAATAAAACACTCCTTTCCCAGTTTTACTCTAGTTTTAGTGATAATTATTTATACAATAATAAAGTACAATCCTTTCTGTGCTCGATTACTGATTACTCAGCAATTCATGTTTCAATCCTGAACGCTTTTGCTGAGCTAACAGCAAAAATATTGCTTACAAGTTCGACAATTATAAACAGTAACCAAAATTAGGATTGCCGAGATTCTCAGCAATTAAACATTTTGCCGGAACGATTATAGAGCAGGCTATGCAAATTTCGGGAATTTTGTCGCCGCTATAAAATTGAATTGCCTAGACACTTATACTAAACATATTCCACTATCGCCTTTGAAAAGTTTTCTACATCGATTTGGTTGCTCATGCTTGGGGAATTTCGGTTATTGAACTTAAAAGATGTGAAATAAAAAAAACGATACTGTATTTTAGACAGATTCAATTATGAACTTGGTACAAAGAACCAGACTAGGCAGGAAGAATTAAAATTTATTTTACCTGCCACTTTAAATCTCAGTTCTTAACCTTAGCCGAGGAGCAAGATAGCTCTCGCTCTCTCTTTCAGGCATGGCAAAAACACGGATCCGTTCTGCACGGTACTCACCTTCACTCGTGAGCACACCACCAGGAGTATTGAATGCTACGCTTCGTGCCCGTGTTGAAAAACACACACCGAACGCAGTAGAAAAAGCACTCGAAGCGGTGGTCGTGTAATTGTCAAACACCGGTGCTTGGATTTTCGGGCAGCACTGAAGTCGAGTGTTCCTGACTTCGGCAAACACCGAAGCCGAGTGTTTCCGATTTTGCCGCATACGTTGCTTGTACTATAAGCACCTATAGCGCCACGGTATGACGAAAAATGCGTTTGAATGATTAATTCTTTTTTCATCAATACGCGTCTGATTGAATTCAATTGATTGACAGTATAACCAACGCATGGGTGCTCTTCGGTGCCTTCGCGAAATTGAAAACACTCGGCTCCGGTGTTTAACGAAACTGAAAATACGCGGTTTCGGTGTATGCCGAAGCTTGAAACACCGGTGCCGAAAATAAAACAGCGCCACGAGCACCGTGGCTTCGGATATTGCGTTTAGTGTTTCTTTTTGTGCACTGGCACGCAATGACATTCTCAATACACGCGGTGGCGGTGGTTATATGAAGCACGCAGTGCAGTGCAGTGTTTGGACATGCCTGCTCTCTTTACACTATGCGACCGACACCGGCGAAATAAACTTCAATTCCACCCGTCTTGAACCACCTTTTTTACTACTGGGGCGTGCGGGAAGAATTGAAGTTTACTTTACCGGTGTGCCGTTACCATAATGTACTGAAAACTAAACGTGTTCCTTGAGTGAGCGTGGGAACACAGATTCAAAGTTCGAAAGTAAAAGGTAAAATAAATTTCAATTCATCCTGCCTAGTCTAGCTTTTTGTACTTTCTTCCGACCGTGCAAATATAAGTCTATATCTAATAATGATCAGCTTTCATGGAAACCGGCTCTATCGAAAATAACTATAACTGTCGAAGGACCAATCGATCGATTTCACATAATTCGTTTAAGCGAAATTGAGTTGAACACGGTTGAATTATTAGACCAGGTATGTTTCCGTATTTTATTCATTCCGACAAAGATTGGTCATAAAAACTGAACCTAAAATTGGTCTACAGTAAATAGACATAGCAGTTTTACAGCGTGTCCGCGAGTAGCAGTTTAAGTTAGGAAGATTCGGTTATAAATACTTTAGTTGCAACTTGAACAATTGTCAGTAAGTAATTTTTTTTATAAAATTTTTTATTCGGCCCAATTCACGTACAAGCTTTACGTGGCCGATTCAGCCATGTTTTTGTTAGATTATCTCATATATTCTCATTCGTCCCGGGTTGGTGGTTCAATGCATAGGGCACTGGTCTTACAAACCTGATGTCGTATGTTGGAGTCCCGACCTGGAAGCATTCGTAGTGTCAGTAGGATCGTAGCACCAGCCATGCAATGGTTCTGTACACACGGAATCGGGTGAGAAGTCTGTTGAAACAGAAGGTCAAATTCCTCTACAGGAATGTAATACCAAGGCTCATATAGAAAGGGTATGCAATCACTGTGAAAACAAATTTCTGAAACGAGGCCCGGAGGGCCGAGTGTCATATACCATTCGACTCAGTTTGTCGAGTACGCAAAATGTTTGTGTGTGTGTATGTAACGTTTTTTTTGCACTAACTTTTCTCGGAGATGGCTGAACCGATTTTCCCAAATTTAGATTAAAATGAAAGGTCCCATACAAAATTCCTAATTATTATTCGATTCCGACTTCCGGTTCCAGAGTTATGGGGTAAAATGTGCAAAAAAATTAAAATATAACTTTCCTCATAGATGGCGGGACCGATTTTCACAAACTTAGGTTCAAATGAAATGTCCTGTGGTCCCATACGTAATTCTTGAATTTCATCCGGATCCGGAAATATAGGGTAAAGTGTGTTAAAAATTTTTTACCATCACTGTTTTCAGTGGGGGGCAAAAAACCTTTTGGGCGAAAAAATCGTAAAAAAATTTCTAAATCGACCTCAAGTTTTCTCCAATTGATAGTTTTTATCAGTAGACGGTCAAACAAACCGATTTCGGTTATTCTTTTAAGAATCGAAGAAAATTATTTTGAAGAATACCACAGTATTAAATGATAGTATGATTGGTATGAGAAAGGCATCATTACACTACTAGGTGAATTAAAACAGGTTTTTTTAGTGGATCTCATTGTCACCCTTTTTCTAGGAGGAGAGGATCCATTACTATTTTGAGACGATTGAAGGGCACCTTGTTCGTGGCTCGTCTCGTCATCCATTGCCGCATCGGTGGTATCGTTGTTGGTTTCCGTTTTTTCTTCGTTTTCTTTGTAATTCGCAGTCTTGGGTTCGTTGTTAGTTGCTGTAGATGCGCCTTGTTGTACATTAATTGCAGTTGCTAAAATCTAAATTTTTGTGCTAAATGTCATGAAACGTTGAAATTTTGGTGTAATTTACTGAAAAAAATCGTTAGTTTTCCAAATGTCAGAGAGTTGACTCAAAAAAATTTTAGGATAACACCAAATTTTCCCGGATCATCTACGCTCGGCGGAAATCCCAAAAATATTTTCAAGTAAGTTTAGGCATATTGACTCTGAGAAAATGTTTTACACGGACGGATCGCGAATTGAAGAAGCGAAAGGGTTTGGTATGTTCAACAATAATGTTTCGGCCTCATTTAGGCTTAAAGAACCTGCATCTGTTTATATAGCAGAGCTAGCAGCAGTTCATTATAGTTTGAGTGTAATCGTCACATTATCTCCAAACCATTATTTCCTCTTCACAGATAGTCTGAGTGCAATTGAAGCCATTCGCTCAAACATGACTGGCAAGACTGAACCGTTTTTCCTGGGCAAAATTAAACAGTGCCTGAACGACATATTGAACAATAATTATCTAATCACTATAGTCTGGGTCCCGGCTCATTGCTCCATTCCAGGCAATGAAAGAGCCGATATTTTAGCCAAACGTGGTGCTATTGAGGGTGAAATTTATGAGAGACCGATTGCTTTTAACGAATTCTATAGCTCGTCTCGCCAAAGAACACTTGCCAGCTGGCAAGCTTCTTGGGATAAAGATGATCTGGATCGGTGGATGCACTCAATTATTCCGAAAATATCGACAAAGGCATGGATTTCATTCGTGTGATGTCCAGACTCATGTCCAATAACTACACGTTAGATGCACATCTCCTTCGAATTGGGCTCTCCGAGACTAATCATTGTGCTTGCGGAGAAGGTTATCGGGATATTGATCATGTCGTTTGGACATGCGTGGAGTATCGTGATGTCAGATCTCAACTAATAAATTCTTTGCGTACCCAAGGTAGACTATCCAATGTCTCAGTTCGAGACATTCTTGCTTGTCGTGACGTTTCATACATGAAACTTATTTATCATTTCATAAAGAAAATTGGAGTTTCAATTTAATAATTTAATAAGGCCCCTTTTAAGACTTAGTTCTGATTCCAGCTGCGTCCATGAGTTCAACCAATAGCTAAATTAGAATAAAAATTATGTAATGATACAAACAAACTCGAAACAGTTTATGAAATTATCAACAAAATGTCTGAAAATAACAGCTTATTTTATAATTTATAGAAGTTAATCGTTTGGTTCAAATAATATTTCCGAGTAGATTTCATAATTAATGACGAGTTACCTAAGATGATGTTTAAGTAATAAGAGGAATATGTTTTAATAAATTGAAATCGTTGTGACTATGTTAGAATTAAATTAGGATAAGAATTTTGTGTAAAAGATATGCTACGGCGAAGAAAAACTTTCGGAAACTGCCTTAAGAAATAAATGTATTTATGAAAAAAACACCAAATTTCGAAATTTTATGCATTTCTAAGACAAAACGTTTAAGAAAGCCGTTTAAAATAGCATAGAAAAAGACCTCAGTGTAAATTTTTATAAAAATTCTTGTTTTTTGAAAAACAAGAGCAACAATTTCAACAGCTAGTCAATTATTTCCAGAAGCTTGCGGTGAACTTGTACAGTCGTGAAAACGATTGCTTCCACTATTTAAAATTATTAATTGTGAAATTTTACGAGAGTTTTTCGTCAAGTTATTACAACTATAAATTGTTTACGTTAGGATAGTGAAACAAGAAAGATTTCGAAATGAACAAATCTAATGAAATCTAATGAACAAAGGAAACCAATGAAGTCGATTTCGAAATACTAGCCCTTCCGGTCATGAAATTCAAACTTTCCTTAGCAACGATCAATTCTTTTCTAAGCGTTAGGCGGTTGGATTCGTGGGAACCCGTTGATTTGGGATAAGAGTTCCCTCCATCTTTAGAAGACATTCAAGAAATCGTTCTTTCTGTCTGGTGAGTCTAAGTGTTTTAGGAATATTACTTTATTAATGTCTCATGCATTTTTTCTCAATGCTTAGCACTTGGTTTCATACGAAGATATGATTGAATAACTTGACATATAGTTAGCTGGAAAAGAGAAACAATCTACTAACACAATATTCACGAATACTACAAATGAACAAACTTTGAATCATTATTCAGAATTTTTCTGTTCTATTTAAAAAAAAACGAACGTTCGAGCTCGGACTGCACATGAAACAACAGAAAAAATCACTCAATTGAAGAAGGTTAAGTTTTTTTCGCTGATTGATAAATTTGATTTCATTTTAAATACGCTCAGGAATTTTTCTTAATTCATGGAAGAAATCGTTCATCTTTCCTGTATTTAAAAAAGGTGATAAAAGCAATATATCAAATTACCGCGGAATTTCTGCATTATGTGCTGTATCTAAGCTTTTTGAAATAATCGTTTTGGACTTCATTACCCACAACTGCTCTAGCTACATATCTTCAACTCAACACGCTATTATGCCAAAACGATCCACATCTACAAACCTGGTATGTTATACATCCTACGTAATTCAGTCGCTACAGGAGCGACAGCAGGTTGACGCCATATATACAGACTTCTCCGCTGCTTTTGATAAAATAAATCACCAAATAGCTATTGCTAAACTTGACAGACTTGGATTCAATGGATCTTTTTTGAATTGGTTGCATTCGTAACTGATTGGTCGTAGTATGATAACTAAAATCGGAGACTGTAAAGCTGCACCTTTTCGAGCTAACTCGGGTGTACCTCAAGGCAGTCGTCTTGGACCCTTTTTATTCTTACTTTATCTGAACGATTTGAACCATTCGATGCAATGCTTGAAATTATCTTTCGCCGACGATTTTAAATTGTTCCATCTTATTAAAGATCACGAAGATGCCAGATTCCTACAAAAACAGTTGGATATTTTCTCCAACTGGTGCGACCTCAATAGAATGGTATTAAACCCATCTAAATGTTCCGTGACCTCTTTTACTCGCAAACGCACAACCGTAGTATTTAACTATACTATTTCCGGAACTATCCTCAAGCGAGAACTGACTGTAAAGGACCTGGGAGTCCTTTTGGATTCTAAACTTAGTTTGAAACATCACGTCGAGTATATTATCTCTAAGGCTTCCAAGATACTTGGTTTTATTTTTCGAGTCACAAAGAACTTTAAAAGCGTATATTGCTTAAAAGCACTATATTGCGCACTGGTTCGTTCTATTCTAGAATACGCTTCTGTCGTCTGGGCCCCCTATTTAAACTGGACAGCAATTGCATCGAAGTTGTTCAGCGTAAATTTCTTCGCTTTGCTCTTCGTAGTCTTCCTTGGAGAGATCCCAACAACCTCCGGGAATCAGGAACGCTGTAAACTGATCGATCTACACCTGTTTTCTATTCGCCGAGATCTCTCCAGGGCAATATTCGTGGCAGATCTGTTGCAATCTCAAATTGATTGCCCCGAATTGTTAGGCAAACTAAATTTTAATATTCATTCTTGAAATCTTCGATCTCATAAATTCCTGAGAATTCAAACCGCTCGCACTAATTATGGCTATAATGAACCTTACTTTAAAATGTGTCGTCTATTCAATCGATGTTCTCATGTATTTGATTTTACCCTGTCTCGCAATACCATAAAACAGTTTTTTCAAACACAATCTCAAACAGTCCTTCCAACTCCAATACTTAAATTCTAGACTTAGCTTTAGGGTTAATTTAGTATCTAATCCACAAGCTTAGTTTATTACTCTCTTAGTAAGTCTGGTTCCGTTCTCTATCGATTATGCAACCAAGAATATATTCACCATTAGGTTTGTTTCTAACATCCGCTCGACTCTCTCAATCCGCCGACTGTCCACCATCTTCTTCGGAACTAACTAGATCTTTATGATGTTACTAATACTTTTTGCATCCCCCCTTCTTCATCTTTTCACCATCTTTTGAGACAATTAACTTGATCTTTTGACTCCCCCCCTTTCCACCCCTTCGAAGCCCTTGTAATTCCATTTACTACAATATTCACTTCTCTCATTTTCTCTACTTTTTTTCCTGCATTGCTATTATTCACCGCTCTCCTAGGGCCACTCTCTTTAATGTCCAGCATGCCGGACACCTGCCGAGTGTTTGTGACTTGGGGGTTTTCCCGCGGACCCTCACGGACAGCAGGATGCAGGTCCAGTCACTCTTGACCCTCGCCGGGAGTAATTTTACTTTAAGCCCTTAGTATTATGCAGTATATCTGTTGGATCTTTGTAATCTGTTGATATAAAAAGATGAGGAGGTTTTATGCCTGCTGGACAGAGAGATTGTAAATTTCAGCTCCAGCGGGCTTTTCCCTGCTCCCAAATAAAATAAAATAAAAAAAATATTTTAGATGTAAATTTTTAGTTCACAAAACTAGTTTAAACCATCCATCGAGGAACCCATGCACAAGTGCATGGTAAGTGGTAATTATACAGGGTGTGCACAACAAAAATGAAGCACCGAAACTTTTGAATCGTATCGATAAAAACCTGAGAATTTGAGTATATTTTATTCATAGTGTGATTTTTTGATCCGTCAAGTTACATAGTTAATAATACAGTAGTTCCAGTCTGCTGCTTGAAATTTCCAATACAATTTTGTCTTGCAAATTGACATAATTTTATTGTAGAAATTGCATATTATTAGTGAATTTAGATAAATACAGATTTTTTATACAAAGCTATACAGATTTTCTAATAAAATATATGGCATCTCTGGGTCTAAGCTCGATGTTCCGGAGGATGTTCGAAAGAGCTTGAGCGACCACCCCTGGTTGCTACTCCGTTACTGATCGGGATTAGCTGAAATTGTACAGGGAGTTTCTAGATGATCCGATCTGGGACTGGTAAATCATCCTTCACTGGTAAATCCAGAATTCAATGATCAGTACCGGCGCCGGCCAGGCTCGAATGTAGATCGTCTAAGGAATGGGAAGGGATGTTAGTCCAACACTTGTTGTTGCTAGAGGCCGTATATACTACTGCGCACTCCACAATGTCACGGGAGAAGGATATTTGTTAGTAAAAATTTCAGTATTGGTATTATTCGCGCGCGACTCAGTATGTTCCGGTTTCAAGATGCTCGGATGCACCACTAAGCTCACTGACTTCCCGAGTGAACGTTTCTACAATATCCTTAATTGAAGTCCCGGGAAGTCTTGATTCACAGCTCTTATTCGGAATTTCACAGCTCTTTATAAATGAAATTACGTGATACAAAATAAACGAGTGAATAGGATTTAGACAAAATAGCTGATTCATTGCATTGACATATTCTAAACAGTTGTTATAAAATCATTTTAAATCACCAAATAAAGGTCAACAGATTTCACGCGCGTCTTGATTCTGTATTATTTCCGCTTTATTATTTTAATTATTTTTTAAAATTATTAATTGGTTATATTGGTCGATCTGGGCAGCCGGCTACCGTGAAAAACATTAATTTATTTGTTTGAAATATTAATATCAAGTGTTTTTTTTTAATATGTATTCAATTTACCGATATATGTTATCCTCTGTTATTAACTTTGTAATATCAACGGATTTGCGCAATAGTTAATTTTTATCATTCAATTTATAATCCTGGAAGAAAATCAATAACATGGAAGAAGAAAACATTCCAAATAAAACTTTTCTCCGAAGCTAGACGGAAATTGATAGGTTGAATGAAGAGATAATTTAGTAAATCAGAGTAATCAGGAATTAAACATTGAAAATATCTGATAACTGAAAGGAAAAAGAAACTCCTGCAATTGTCGCATTTTACGACATGGAAGCTGGAACCCTGGTTCATTTTTTTCCGGATGCCGGATTCCACACGGCATCTAGGCTGGTACTGTCTGGAGAGAGCTAATAGGTACTATCAATCCCCTTGTTCTGGAGGATGTTCGAAAGAAGACAATTTGCAAAGAAGCTACAGATCAAGCAGGCGATTTGCAGATGCAGCGAAATAAGCGCTCCTTTCACCAGTTCTAGATGGTGAAATTTAATGGAAGACTGCCTTACGAAACGCCTCTTACCATTCATAAGGAAGCACAACGGATAAACTATGTTTTGGTCTAAGATAACACCCTAACACTACATTTAAAATGTGTTGGAGTGATGCCGAATAGATAGGTACAAATAACCGAAACCCGACCCGAACCCGAACCCGACGGGTATTGGTCGGGTTCGGGTAAAGAAAAAGATATTTTTGTCGGGTTCGGGTGCCGATTTTATCAATTTTAACGGGTACGGATCGGGTTTGAGTTTAGAAAAAAAAATTTCGGTTTCAGGTCGGGTACGGGTAAACACTTCTATTTTCAATCGGGTACGGGTTGGGTTCGTGTTTGAAAAAAATGCTTACCCGACCATCTTTAGTACCGAACCAATGAAGTTTTGTACCGAATGATATGACCAAACAAATTCACCGGAATTTCGTCGAATTAAAATGTTTGAATTAAAATGGTGTAAACGGGTTTCAAATCAATTCATAGACAAGAAAAAGGCTGACGAAGAAAGAGTAAAAAAGTTAATAGATGCGTAAAAAATAATAATTTAAAATAAATTTAAAACTCTCGATGACCAGCATGCGGGCCACCCGCCGGGCCTTCGTAGCCTGGGGGTGTTTCCCGCGGACCCACACGGACCGAAGGATGTGGCCAGCATAGATATTTACCAACGCCATCTGGAAGACTCATACACTATTCAATTCATCGACCACTGCCGATCGCCAGCTGAAGACTGGATTTTCGAGAACCCGAGATGACATAGTCTAATGATACTATTCTAGTTTTAAGTTAGTCGTTAATTAAGATTAGAAAATACCCTTGGCATCTTAGAGCCAAGACAGTGCCTAAAATTATATTATATTATTGAATAAAAAAACACTCAAAACTCAAAACGATCCGACATGGTTAATGGAAAAAGGTATAAATTCCTGACAAAGATTGATGGAAAAAGTAAGAAGAAAATTGTATTCAATAACCTGAGTCTGTATAATTTAATTGGAAATTGTGTTGAGTATTACATTTATTCAAGAACGATTTAAGATCTGAGACCGTTTGTATTATGAAATAACTTAAGAAATTGATGATATTACATTATTTTTAACATGAAATCGTGTTCCGCCAGAGTTTGCGCCGCAGTTTGTTGTCATTATATATTGGACCAATAATCTCAATATTTTGTTACGAAGAAACTAAACTGAAAAAAGTAGTAACTTTGAAGCTCGAGGCCCAGAACATGATTCCAGCGTCAATTAGCTTAATCTTCTTTATTGCTTATTGTTCATGACAAGTGATAATATTCATCAGCTTTCGGCACCTTCGGTTCACAATGTGAATAAATATATCATAAAAAAGTTCACCGGGATTTAGTGGTTGTCTACAGCCAGCCCCATTGTAGTGCGAATCGGCGAGTTGTTTTCTCAACAATTTCAATTAACTATATGATTATAGTGTTACATAATTTGAACAAAATCTGGTGGGAAATTCGGATTTCCAAAGGATCTTAAAGATCGCTAGCAAACCTCACTACGCTACTTCTGATTGTATAATTATACCAAACAGAAGCAAAAAGCTCCCAACAAAACGAGATGAAGCCATCGGACTTGCACTCGGGTCCTAGGAGGGTGATGCATCGGTGTCAGGCGCAGAGATGATTTTATGAGCACGTAGCTGGCGGACAATGATGTTGCAGAAGAGCGCTGCAAATTAGTCTTATTAGTGCCAAAGGGGAAAACAACTTGCCTGCTTGCTTGCTTAGCGAAGAAGTGCCATTGAATTGGTGCAGTTGTTTGTTTACACACAGTGTCGAGTGCTGAATGGAAATTGATGCCGACACTGGAATAAATGATATTATTATTTAAATTGACCTTGTACCGTGCCGTTGTTTCCTCGACCGGATAGTATGAGGAGTGAATTGATCTGTTAATACGATTGATTCATCATGGGGTTGTTTCGTTTGCATAATAATGATGTGCCGAGAATCGACGAGTTGCAATTGTGATATGGCGTTGGTTAAGATTTGAATGTGATTTTGTTGCCTTATATAAGTACTGATCTAATTGTGTAATTTATGTGCTACTATTGGGAAGATATCTTTCTTGGACGTAGTTATTCCCTTTCATTGAACACAAAGACATTAAAATGCACTGACGAGTCTAAGAAAAGTGACAACGGTTATGTGCCTTAAGCACAAATATAGGATAACCCTCCATAACCCAAGCCATCAATCACCTTGTTTTTCGAAAAGCACTCTTCTCACAATTAATTTCAACAAGCAAAATTGACTTTTCAAAAAACTCTGCAGTTTTACAGCAGAAACCAGAGGTTTGCCAATCCACCTCCGATCGAGTGTATCAAAATCATAACGGAAGGAAAAGCGAACCGGGAACTAATCATTGGAAAACGGTTCTCTTTTCTATGGTACGGATGATAACGAGATTCAATGAAACAAACCAACAATAATAGGTTTAATGCTCTATTCCTAAGAATTAGTTACATGCCATTTTATATCAACACTTTTTCATTAAAATGAGTTTCGGACCAAAGAATTTAAAAAAAAACTTCTCGTATGCTCAGAAGGAATCGAATCTATTTTCTTCCTGTGAATGGTGGATTTAGCTTTATGCTACTATTCTAAAAGAGAGCAGAAATGGTTCGAAGCTGATTTAGTGTATTTTGTCCTCAGGTTCACAAACAGTCCCACGCATACCAGGAACCACATTATTATGAAACCCAGTGTAGTAACAATTAATTAAGTATACCTTATGATAAAAAAAGAACCGGAATTTTATTAAAAACGCAAAATTTCAATTTTTAATAAATTTCTTTATTATCGCCTTCAAAGTACTCTCCTCCTGTGGCAATACATGCATGCCAACGCTTGATCCAGTATTGCATACAAGTTTTATAGGCCGCCGAAGGTATGGCCTTTAGTTCACGCAGCGAATTCTCTTCTATGGTCTCTATGGTCTCAAAACGCGTTCCCCGCAATGGCAATTTGAGTCTGGGGAAGAGGAAAAAGTCACACGGGGCCATATCTGGAGAGTACGGTGCTTGGTTAATGATATTGGTTGAGTTTTTGGCCAAAAAATCGCGACACAACCATTCATTGAAATTCAGCTTTTTTGGCACCAACCGAGAAGCGACGCGTTTCAAAGCGATGCCCAACAACATAGCAATTTCTCTAATGGGTACAGAACGATTTTGCAACACGATTTGCTTCGCCGATTCAATGTTTTCTTCAGTAACAGATGTTGTTGGACGGCCAGGGATCTCATCATGATCCAAGCTTGTACGACCACCTTTGAAGCTTTTATACCACTCGTATGCCTGTGTTTATCCTAGACACGATTCACCAAAGGCCTTTTCTAACATTTTCAACGTTTCGGAACACTTAAATCCATTTGCAGCACAAAATTTGACGCACGCACGTTGTTCTAAATTTTCATCCATTATAAAAATCGCCACACGAAAATTCTTCTTTGTATAGACGCCAAACAAAAACTAATCGTACGATATGCGTCAAAATTTGACAGAATGTGTATAAAAGTGTTGCCAACGTTGAGAGAATAAAAGTTTACCGATTGGACAAGCGCGGAAAGTTTAAAATCAAAATTCCGGTTCTTTGTTGATCATAAGGTAGATTTTCGAACACATATAACACACATCACACTATCTGTGATACGGATACAACAATAGAACTGGAAACCATTCAAGACAAAATAAACGCATATTCGTTGCGCTTCACCAAGAAAGAGAGAAAAGATTAGCGATCGACTGGCAAGTGAAGAGTTGCGTCATTCTTTGGACACGACGTGGTATGAGCTTTTCGCCAAGTTTTAGTGAATGGCTTAATCCTCTTTATCTAGGCTTTCACAAAAGCATAACCTCAAAATATTCTATCGATGAAAAATTCATTTTTCGAAATTTCGCTTTGACTCGGAGAATATTCGTATATTGTTTGTTATTACCAGAAATATGTATGACCGAGAGAATGTCTGCTTGTATGTATGTGATAGTATGAAAGTATGTAGGGGTGTGAGTGTTTTTTCTTTTTTTTTACTAGGTGAAATGCATTTACGCACAGAGTGTGGGACTCTCCCCAGGATTACCACTGTATAATTGGAACTACCCACTAAAACACCTTGGATCTCCAACCCTACCTCCCCGGAACTACCGTTAGGTATTACTTCGGGGTGGAAGGCTATCGGTGCTCAAAGCACCCTTCCCGGACTTATGCATCGTCATGGACGTCTGCGTCGTTCTCTTCTACTTTTGGGCCATTTAGCTCTCGATTTTGAGCCACTCGTTTCGCTACAGGGAATCGACCAGGAGGATGTCGCGGTCGGTCCGGCGATTCCGGTTGGAGTTTAGCTTCCGGTTCTCTGGCGCCTCGACGACCCAGGGCTGGTCTACGTCACGAACTACTCGGCTAATTCCCGACGATGAATCTAGCCTACACCGACGGAAAAGTTCCCCGACGATGGAAGTTTCCCAGGGACCAACGCTCCCGAAATCTGTGAACGGTTCGAACGGCAGGATGCCTGAGTCGGTCCAGTGATTCCGGTTGGAGGATGACTTTCGGTTCACTGGCGCCCCGACGATCCATACCGGAGTTACGTCGTAATCTACTCATCTAATCCCCGTCGAAGAATTTAGACTACGCCGACGGAGAGCTCCCCGACGAAAGAGTTCCTCCCGACACCGAATCTCGTGTTTTGCCACACGGGACACTCGAGCGAGTGCCGAGGTCGGTCCTGTGATTCCGGTTGAAGCATGGCTTCCGGTTCACTGGCGCCCCGTCGACTCAACTTCGATGCTGTGGCTTCTACTCGGCCAGTCTCCGGCGAAGGATCTAGTCTACACCGACAGAGAGTTCCCCGGCGAAGGAAGTTCTCTCGACACCGATCATTCATGTTACGCCACCGGGACACTCGAATGAGTGCCGAGGTCGGTCCTGTGATTCCGGTTGGAGCATAGCTTCCGGTTCACTGGCGCCCCGACGACTCGACTTCGGTGCTTTGGGTTCTACTCGACTAGTCCCCGACGAAGGATCTAGCCTACACCGGTGAAGAATTCCCCGGCGATGGAAGTTCTCTCGTAACCGACGCTTCCGATAGCCGTGAACGGATCGATCGGCAGGATGCCTGGGTCGCCCCGACGATCCATACCGGAGCTACGTCGCAATCTACTTGTCTTATCCCCGGCGAAGGATTTAGACTACACCGACGGAGAGTTCTCCGACAAAAAAATAAATGTATATATAAAATGAATAGTAGAGAAAGATCGAGGACGGCTTAACCGATTTTCACGAATTTAGAGTCAAATGGAAGGATCTATGAATCCAGCTAATGAATGCCATTCGGATTCGAGTTCCGGTACCGGAATTACAGGTTGTTGGGAGTGGTAGGATGAAAAATACCAGTTCGAATCGCTACACAGACAAGACCTAATATTTTCTCACGAATGCTCAGTAAACTATCTCCTGTTGTTTGAAAGGGACGTAGAAAAATGTAAATTTTATTTTTCATTATGGTTATGGATGTAATTTGCATGTTTTCCGAATAACAAAATTTCAATCCTGCTGATGTTGTTATATTTCCACTACAATAGTAATAAAAATTGAGTCGACTTTTATGCTAGGGCTGCTTATATTTCTATGTCAGGAGAAAATTTTAATGTACGTAACCGAAAACTAATTCATGACTTATGTTCCTGAATTCAATCGATTTTTTGAATTGTAGTCAAAGAAGAAGCCATTCTGCAAAAGTAGGATTCTTATTCATTACCGACATATAGTGTTGGGAAAATCATGATTAGAAAAATTTATTTCATTATCGTGAAAAAATCAGTTCAAGAAATTTTCTAAAAAACTCTGAAAAAATCACTTCCGAGATTTTCATTAAAGAACCAAGTATCCGCAAAACTCTGAACCTCGAAGTTCGCAAGTGATTATTTGTGTCAGCGAAACTTGACGAATCAATTTTCTCAGAGATGACTAAAACGATTTTCACAAACTTATATTCAAATAGAAGGTCTTATTGTCCCATAGACTGTTATTGAATTTAACTGTCTTCCGGCTCCGGAATTTTAAGGTAACATGTATAAATCTATGAGAAAATGCACACGGCAATTTTTTAACCTATTTTCACAAACTAAAATGCAAATAAAAGGTTTTGAAATTATTTTAAAAGTTCCCGAAAAATTAATCCATTTTCGACTTCCGGTTCCGGTATTACTGTATTACAAGCGATGGTAAAACGAGGTGCTTTTTTTATGAAACTTACCGGTAAATTCATCTAGTTGGTAGATCTTGTTAGTTAGTGGTTATGAAAACCTATTTTCAGACTACTAATCTCGGGTTTCCGCTTCCGAAAGCATCGATAATAATGAAGAAAAGCTCTAAAAACGGAACTCACTTCGATTTCTCGATTTCAACCGATTTTCACAAATCATAATTCAAATTAAAGCTCTCATTATCTTAAAAGATATTTCGTAATTTCATCCAGATCCGACTTCCGGTTCCGAAATTATAGGGCGATGAGTGTCTGAACTTTCAAACCATCATACAAAATGACAACCTAATACCGGTACGCATCGGTATTTATTGTCACGGAAGAAGATAACACCACCGCCTAGCACACAGCGTGCTTTGTTCAATTTCGTATAGCGTGCAGAGTTGCCAGGTTTAAATCTATAGTTTTAAGACGAAAAATCTGTATATCTGTATCGGGGGATCAAAATTCTGTATTGAAAATCTGTATATAAAAATAATAAGAATTTAAAGCGCATCGAAAGGAAAACAGTCATTAAATCGAATCTGAAAATGACAGCTACTTTTTGTTTAGAGATAGCGTTTATTTTAATGGAATAGGCAATGATTTCTAACTAAGGTGGTGGTCAAAAACTCTAAAACGAAACTCACTCAATTTTTTCAGAGATGATCTGATCGATTTTCCGAAACTTAGGCTCAAATGAAAGGTCCTATAGTCTCATAGTTTTCTATTAAATTTCAACCGGGTACGACTTCCGGTTCCGGAACTATATAGTGAAGTGTGTTTAAAATTTCAAACCGTCATTGGGCGACAATGCGAAAATAAAGAGGAATTCTTACTAACTTACCATAACTGTTCTCAAATTGAAAAGGGTATGTTATTTTATACCCAATGAACGTCTCTTATTTTCTTTAAGCTTGATAAAAAACTTCTTAACAGAATCTTCTAGTGGTATTTTTGAAAATATAGGGTCCACCACTAGGTGGATTTATTTTTTTATTATCATTATAACTATTATTAATCACAGCATGAAAGTGCACTTGCTGCTTTTATTGATGATACTACTCTACCATCACGGTATTGATGTATAAATTTCGTACAACAGAGTATCAAATTGCAAGAGGTAAATTCGCTTCGAAATCTTCTATTCGAGAATCATATCAGATATATTTAATGTGCGAACTTTTTTATAAATATCATCGATGAGAATGTTCACTCATGCAATTTTCACAACTGATTTTTGTCATGTAAAATCATTTTCAGTGAGAATCGGGTTTGCGAAAAATCAGCAGTGAATTTTCTGATCGATGATTTTTTGTCTGAAAATCACGTGCGAAAAATTTGTGCCGCGATTTTCGAGATATTGATTTTTCCCAACACTACCGACATATAACTTTACTTGGATGTCTGTAATCTGTGAGTAAACTTTGTGTCAATTTCTTGTCGAGACATGCCATAACGAAACCACGAGATGGGCCATTATGCGAATGCACACGAAATAGTTGAAGAGCGAGTCGCGAACCGGCATGAACGGAGGAGACACAGTAGAATCACTCAAGGATCTCTACCTATCATTTCAGCTTTGCCATAATATTTAGCTTTCTTATGTCAACCACTATCACGGTCTCATCGGAGGGTTTCATATAAAATATCATTAATTAGCAACATTATTATTATTATTATGGGATGGCAGTTTACATGCTTAGTTTCACCGTGAAGGCAGCTCCCGTATTCTTGAGCACCACCGAATAGAGAATGGTTTCGCTGTATGTGTGGTTAGGCAAGGAAGCTGTTCTACCATTCAAGTGATCTGTCTCTTCTGTCTGGCTAATGGATGACACATTACATTGCCGCAAATGATGATGCCAAGTTTGATGACGGGGTTTTAGTTCCAGCTTGTCAGAGTGTACAAAAGTGGAAAATGATTTTGACTTCTTTTGGATTTGAGATGTTGTCAGGTTTTATTGCTACTGACCTAACTCATTTTATGATAGATGGAGATTGGTAAGCTTCTCGGAAACGACAGCGTGTGCGAGCGTCTTACAGCGTAGAACAGTTATTAAATGGTATATCATGAATGTCAGCAGAATTTCTTTTTTCAAAAAGAAAACTGTAGTTGTTTGTGTCATCGGGCAAAATAATTACTCACCAATTAGAGGATTAATATTCTCATGTCGCAGTCCATGCGCCAGCACGAGTAGATCCATCGCTTTTGTCTTGAGTTCCTGCGATGACCCGGAGCTGAGTGGAATTTCCTTCAGTTGAACTAAATCACCCTATAAAATATTGTTTGAAAAAAAAAAAAAAAAACATTGTGATATTCATTAGTTTTTGTGTTGGAAGTAGTCGACAAATGTTCACCGAACAGTTTTATTGAGAGGTGACCACATTCACCAATTTACCAACTTGGTGAGCGAGTAGTTCGAATTTTCTCAATGCGCGAGCATAATTTGGACGTCTCACTTTATTATAATTATAACTCTTTACTGTTTACTCTGCCGAGGCGCAAGTCGCAACTACACCTCTGCTGAGTTCATTATGTTCCCGGGAAACAGATGTGTCCGGCGAAATGATCACAATAAAAACTCCCCGTTTTACTTCGCTACTTGCTTTTTCATGTGTGTGTGTTCATGTATGGGTCTGTAAGTCTCTTCTTTCTCTATTTCGATAATAGAGCATTTGTTTGTTACCAAAATGTACCCTTGATTTTTTTGGAGAAGGCCAATTCGATTTTTTATAAATATAAAAATAGATATTCAGAAATATTTTTAGAGGCCCGGAGGACCTCGGCTTGATGAACTGAGCAAATGTCCGTGAGTGTGTGTCTATATGTGTCGCGGTCGAGATCTCAGAGAAAAGTGGACCAATATTGATCAAATTAGTCGCAAATGAAAGGTTTCTCCGTCGCCTTGAACGCTATTGCCTGTTTTTGAGATTGGATGTTTACTCTTTGAGTTATACAAAGTTTTATGTCGAAATTTTTCACTTTTTTTGACAATATCTGTCCATAAAGACAGAATATGTTTCTAGACTTAAAAGATATCCACCAAGCTTTAGATTGGCAAAATCCATTGATTTTTAACGGAGATATCGATATTTTTGAGTAAGCGACTTTCCCCCAAGCGACTTTTCACAATTTCTCCAAAACGCGTTTTCTGTTTGCGCTTCTGAGGTTAATTCTGGAGCCTGAATGACTTCAGAAGAATTCTCGAGTGGAATTATCCCCTTCTCATGATATAATTGAGACGCGCTGTTACTATCTACTATCGATCTTTTGTTTTTAATTTCATTCAATTTCAAGCCATGTAATTTGTAAATCATACAATTTTACATGTATTTGGATCTGAATATGTGTGAAATATGCTCCATTTATGTGCATCCTAATTTTTTCACCATCACCAACTTTTTTTGGTTAACACGCACTTCTCTTTTCGCCTTTTTCATAAAAGAATAAGCAAACCCTGCGAAGAGCGTCTTTCGAACTGAGACTCGGAAGACCGAGTGTCATATACAATTTGACTCGGTTCATCGAAATCCCAAAATATCTGTATGTGTGTGAAGCAAATGTATACTCATTTTTTTTTCGAAAATGACCGAGCATTGTGTCTCAGAGTTGGATTTAAATAAAATATCCTATTTGATTTCCATCCAGAATCCACTTCATGCTCTAAAGTTAGGTTGAATTGGAAGGTCCTGAAGCCTTGAAGGTTATTTTTTCTTTTCATTAGGATCCGACTTTCGGTTCCGGAATAACAGTGACTTGTGAAAAATATGAGAAAAATTTGCACTCAATTTTCTCAGAGATGGTTACACTGATTTTATTCGAATGAAATAACTTATGAACATAGAACATTACTTAAATTTTTTGAATCCGACTTCCGGTTACGAAATTGCAGTGTGATTAGTTTAGAAATTTTGAATTTCAATAGTATTTTTGTCGTCATGCACCAAGTAAAGATAAGCGAGTTCTTTAAAACTGGTTCATAATTGTTTTTAGATTATTAACTAACGAGACCAAATAAACTCATTTTAGTTATACCGGTCCCCGGAAGGTTTCGGAGGTACCAGAAATAGTGAACAAGGACTTTACAATGAGACTTACTCTGATTCTTCATGGTGAAGCTGCACAAATTTTTACAGACTCATAAATAAAATGACGTACAGTTACGAATATGACTGTCAAATTTCACCCGAATTCGACTTCTGAAGAAGAATTTTCCAAATTGCAAACCACCGTGTAAAGTAAAACGTAAAAACTCTTTGAAAGTGTGCTTAGGTCTGTTTCAGTGTGTTTTATTTGTTGATAGCCGAATGAATCGACTTTGGCTATGGCGGCTCCCAGATATTAGAAGGAGTTATTAAATATTGTAGAACTACAAGTTAAAAATGTCAAACCGTCATTTAAAGTGACGATGCCAAGATCGTAAAAACTCATCGCTGTGCTTTAAACTACTCCAGTTTCAGGAGTTAGTTAGTTGAGCCGTCGAACAAGCCAACTTTGGCTCAGTTCCTAGTTTCCGGTTCCGGGTGCATCAGAAATTGTGGTCAAAATTCATAACCATACACACCTAGAAAACATCGTGTAAATTGCATCAATTTCTCATATTGATGATTGGGACAAGAGCAACATTACACATCTACTAAAATACTTTCAATTTTTGATTTCACATAAAGAAGGGTTACGCAATCACAGTGAATATTGATTTTTGATCCGAGACCCGGAGAAGAGTGAGTTAGAATCATTAAGATGAAATGTAGTCCCAAAACTGAGCGCAAAATTTTAACCGCTTGATTTGAACGAATCGTCACACAAAACATAACAAGCAAAACCGATACATAGAAACCAGGCATTTTTTCAGCCATTGAGCGCAGTGGGTTTACCACAAGTTGGTTGGTCTGTAAAGCAAACTTCGTTGATTCGTAAAGAATTTTCAAATGTTTCACATTTTGAATATATGCAGATTCAATCTTTATAGTTATTGATTACTGTTACGCTCGAACTATGGGTATTTATAATTGACGAATATGCTAACAATGTATATGGCTGAGTTTAGCATCAAGCATAGATTCTTCTTCTACAGAATGATTGAAAACAAGAAAACATTCAAGTATTATCGATATCTTTGTCAGTAGTTCACCAGGCCATTCTCGCCGATGAGACAAAAATAACGTAAAAGTATTCACTTAACACCCATTGAAATAACAAATTACTGGACGTTTACTGTCAATATATTCCATTCCAATTGACTTTCGTTGTCATTGAGTGACGTTTTGCGTCATAAATTATTTACCAATAAGTTCGAAATATGGACATACAAATTTTCATAGCTTATGCGAATCAGTCGGAAACGATAATACAAATTAAAACTTGAAAATATGTTGAACAATGAGATTTTCAAAGAATTTATACCTATACTATCCAATGATATTCACATAACATTACCATGATAGTTTATTTCATATTATTTCATAAAACAACTTTTATGCACTAGAAGTCAACGAAAACAATCGTATCAAATAAGGTATGTCCTGATCTTCTATTCAGTATAATGATATATTAAACAACAAAGCATTATTTTTTCAGCAACATCAATGAGTTGATCTCAACAGAGTTGGACATTACTCGCATTACAAACGACAGTTGTTCAGAAGATGAACGATTTCTTACAATACCCATTTTATTGTGTTCAACTCGTTGTTATTTCAACACAAAACCATTCGTGTCAGTATTTGATATGTAATATTTGATCACAATATAATGCCACCGAATCCAGCGAGTATTTCTCAAGCAATACAAAAAGTGCTGAAAAATTGATGTAAACTTTCGCAAATTTCGATTAATAGGGCAAAAGTTTTATAATTTTGAGTTGCATTTTCTGATTATTTGTGAAATTTTGCAACAAACACTTTTTTCAGTTCTCCCTGTGGAACGCAACAGTAACCGTTTATATAACCGAAATTTGAAAAAGTTTACATAAATTTTTCCGCATTTTTTATTGCTTGCGCGCTGCTGTTTCGCATTGAGATGGTGTGAGAAATGCACGGTGGGCACGGTGGCATTTTATTGTGAGCAAAAATTACATATCAAGTAATGACACGAATTTATCCAGCATTGGGCTTTCTGTTGAAATAACAACGAGTTGAATACAATAAAATGGGTGTTGTAAGAAATCGTTTATTTTCTAAGTAACTGTCGTTTATAATGCTAGTAATGTCCAAGTCTCTTGAGTTCAATCCATAAATGTTATTAAAGCAATAGTGCATGGCTGTGTAATATCATATAATAGGTATTACTTCAGATTGTACTGTCAAAGATACCGAAAATACTTGAACGTTTTCTTGTCTTCAATTCGCTCAATCTCTGAAAATATTCCTGGTTTCTATGTGTCGGTTTTTCTTGTTATGCGATGATTCGGTCAACTCAAGCGGGTCAAAGTTTGCGCGCCTTTTTTACCTTTTTTTATATATAAAAAATAGGTATAGAATTCGCTCAAACTTTAGAAAAATTTTCCGAGGCCCGGAGGGCCGAGTGTCATATACCAATCGATTCAGCTCGACGAATTGAGCAAATGTCCGTGTGTGTATGTGTATCTGTCACATTTGACCTTGAAAACAGAATATGTTTCCAGATTTAGATTTCGCACGGTAATACCTATCCAACAAGCCATAGATTGGTCAAATCTGTCCATTTTTAACGGAGATATCGATATTTTTGTGTAAGCGACTTTTCCTCCTATTCCAGCAGTAGAAGTTTCGAGCGCTGTAGCAACTTGAAACACGATTTTGTATACTGTTACATACATTTGTTTCTAATTGTTTCTTTTTCATGACATTTTGCCTCGGACCGATTTTAGCACGGTTCGTTTTTGGCAACATAATTGTTCGAATATGACATATGTAAACCAAATGATGGCAGCATTTTCCAGTTGAAAGCAATTTCAGAATTATATTGATTTAAACTATTTAGAGCAATAAATGCTGGAAGAACATAACAACCATATACCATTCGAATCAGTTCGTCGAGATCGGCAAATGCGTGTGTGACAAATAATTCCGTTTCTACAAACTCAGACTCATACGAAAAGTCGTATGCTCCTAAACAAGGTTCCTGAATTATATTTGGATCCGATTTCTGGTTCCGGAACTACAGGATGATATATGAAACGAAATTAAAATTGCGGACCCATTTTTCTCGTAGATGGCTGAACCGATCTAAAATTCAAATGAAAAGTTTTAAGATCCTGTAAAACATCTTGCTTCTCAGTCAGATCCAACTTCCGGCTTAGGAGATACAGGATGATTTGTATAATAAATGTCTATTTCACATAAATTAATCAGGTTTATCGGGTTTACAGATTTGGATAGTCGATAATCTAATAAACTTATTTCAGTTTTAGTGGTATTCAGCTTTCGATTCGGATTTAATTCGCACTACGATTTCTCAAAGATGTTTATACTGATTTTCAAACATTTTGAAACAAATGTAAACTAAACAGCTACTCAGGTGAATTTATCTGACTTCGGCTACATCGATTTTCGGATTCCGGTTCCAGTATCGAATCGTTTCTCAAAGCTCAATCGTTTTCTAGAAAAAGGCCAGATCTACAATAACAAAATTAATTAATATTATCCAATTCTGACTTCCAATTCTGGAATTACAGGATAATGAATTTTTAAAATTCAAACCGGTATAGAAAATAACAAACCCGAATAGCTTAAAAGTTGGATTTAAAACTATTGCAATTTATTCGTCATATGGCCATACGATTCGGTTTGGGTTATGCTGGTTCCTGAATACCGGCCCTGGAAGTACCTTAAATTACGGTAAACTCTAAAGTGGAACTTACTCCGACATATCATGGAATGTTCAATCGATTGTCACACTTTTAGATTCAAATTCGATCCGATTTGCAGTTTCGATATTACAGAGTAATGAGTGATTAAAATCTCAAATTGCCGCTTAAATCGACGGTCATTAAGATAATGTCATGAGAACTGAAACACCGAAGAATATTCATGCAAAAAACACATACGGATTGATAAAAAAAGGTATCATCTCACTGCTAGGTGGATTAAGCACGTTTTGAGACTACATTTCACCTTAACGAACTGATTAGTAAATGCATGTATGTATGTGTATGAATGAATGTAACACTTTTGTGTACTCATCTTTCTCAGAAATGGCTGAACTGATGTTCACAAACTTAGATTCATACGAAAGATATTAAAATGACATACTAAATTCCTTAATTTCATCATGATACGACTTCCGGCTTCCAAGTAACAGAGTAATTCATCAATGGCCTGCAGCTGCAGTTTACAAATTTCTCCAGTGTAACGATCTTGCTGGCAAATGTCCAAATAATCTCACTTCAGTTAACCGATCTTCAGTTTCCGGTTCCGGAAGAACTGGAAATAGTTTTTTAATTTCATTTGTTTTGACCCGGCTTTAACCTAATTGTGGTCGTTCGCCAGGTATAGGAAATAGTGGTTCAATCCGATTTCTCAGAGTTGACAGAGCCGATTTTCATAACCTTAGATTTGATTTAATAGAAAGGTATCATTGTCACATACGAAACTCGTGCATTTGAGTTCGGTTTCACATCTCATCCAAGTCAGTCGATAAAACAAAACCGCTTACGTTCGGGACAGAACACAATAGAACAATAGAACGACCTCGAAATGAGTGAACCAAACGAACAAAAGCTACCGCCGACACGAAAGAGTACAATTGTTGTTGACTTCAGGCAGTGCAAAATTTGACCTTCGATACGAGAACTTGAAGGTTTGCTTAAGGAGCAAATGCATCTTGACATTGAACGTGTGCATTTATTTTAATGCAATAAGACAAACATTGTTGTTTACATCCAGTTTTATAAACTGGGTGTAAACAGTTTAGAGTTGGATGCAATTCTATTCGCAAAAGACAATAACAATGTGCACTATGTCGAGCACGAAAACATTAAGTACAACATTCCAGTATATATGGAAGATAGTGCTATAGAAGTGCGTGTGCATGATTTCCCTCAAGCATCACCGATTCATATATTCGCAAAACTATGTCCCAATACGGAGAGATTCTCTCTATCGAAAAAGAAAAGTGGAAGAATTTTTTCCCCGGTATTCTAAATGGCGTACGTTTATTACGCATACACTTGAAGAAGGCTATACCTTCTTATGTAATTTTCGGTCAAGATACAAGAGTTCCGTGCAAATCACTTGTTACCTATGACACTCAGATCGCCACATGTCAAAATTGCCAAAAAGCTGTTAACTACGGTAAGCCATGTGATAAACTGGACAAGGAGACAACTACACCAATGGACAACGGTGCTTCCTTCACACAAACCCCAAGCAACCCCAGTACACCTGTGACAGCCACCAACAACAATGAAGCATCCCCTTCAACGTATCCATCATCATCCCTTGTAGAACAAAGTGCACCAACTGCAGTTAACAACTTACCCTCCAACCAACCAGCAATTGCAAACAATGTACAACAAGGTGCATCTACAGCAACTAGAAACGAAAAGAAGACGGAAATCGACAACAATAACATACCATCGATGCGGCAATGAATGACGAAACGAACCACGAACGAAGTGCCCCTCAATCCTCGCAGGAGGGAAATGGAAGCTCCTCTCCCCCTAGAAAAAGGATGACAAATAGGCCTGAATAAAAAATATCTTTTAAATAAAAAAAAACTCGTGCATTTTTTCCGGATCCGGCTTCCGGTTCCGAAATTACAAGATTATGAGAGCTTGGCTTTTCAAACTGGCGTTGTTGCGAAAAACGGAAAAATTTCTCCCAAATGTGGCTCAACGCTGGTTGCAAATTGAAAAAAGTTTTCCTATTTTATCAGAATGTTTTAGAAAATAGAAAAAATCAGCCCTCGTGTTGTCATCTATTGGTAAGAATCAACCAAATCTAAGTAAAATATTGCACATCGGATACTTAACAGTTTAGTGTGTACTAAGTGCACACAACTTTTTTTCCTTTATTTACGTTTTGTCTTCGACTCTAAAGTACACAACAGTGAAACAGTTCTTGACGTTAAGCTCAATTTAAGTTGAGTGGCACAATTTTTAGTTGCACTGGAAATAGTGCAGTTTGTTTACTCATGTCACAAATGAAAACAGAAGTCAGCTTACTGTCGATCTTGCAGGTTTGTATCAATCCAGTAGAATTGAATTTTGTGTTTATTGACGCGGGAAAACGTAAAGAAAATAGTGTAAGTTTGGGGATCATTGTTAATTCTCGAGCTCTTCACCGGGAAAGGCTATTGGATTTTGGTCCTACCTCATGATCCCATATCATATTCTAGTGTCTGTAGGAAAAATTGGAAGCTATTGAAGATATCTTTTTTGCTAATGCATATAATTGTTTGTGTGTGTGTGTGCGTTTACGAATGTGGCCAACAGAAAATAAATAGATAAAATCGGCAGGACAGACGGAGCAGAAAAGGTACCACTCAAATGTATAACAGAGTTTGACAGCTTTAGCTTGATTAAAATTGCTTCCCAGCGAAGCTGTTTCGGACGTATTCGTAAGGTAAGTATAATATTGTGTAATGGTAAAAGATAAATATTTATCGAGCTCCAACGAGGAGCTTATAAGGATGAAACATAAGTTGTTCTGCTACTAGGGGCTATACGTACGTTGTAGCGAGCTTTGAACTCTACTGCGGTTCCGCTGGTTGTATTGTGACGGACTAGCGTCTCACTGCCCGAGCTGGTTTTCGGTGGCACTGGGAGGCCGAGATTTTTGAGAGATCCTATCGATCCCTTCAGCAGGTCCGGTTTATCTACCTCCGGTCCACCGAACTCCTGTATCTGCTGGAGCCAACAGCACAGCATAGCCTCGATACCCTCGTCAACCTGGCAGAACAGAAAGAGAGGCGTCGCATGGAATGGACGGTGTTTGGTTAATAGGAACCGTGGAAATTAGGCAATGTGGTAGACTGTACTCGGTTTTCCCTGGTGGTTGGCCGGACGGTGGCTCAGTAATTTGGAAGGGATGAATAAATTATACGGATAAATGGAATGAATCAATCTTTATTTTTCTTATTCAATTAGCCTTAGGTAACCAATATCTACGTTGTGAGCAAACAAATTCTTCAGTTCAGTAGACTCCCACAGTTTCTGGAAGTTTGTTAAATTGTTTTATGATAGGGTTTTTTGATAACCACTTCGATAGCAGTATAATTACACTGAATGTAGATTACTCTAGACTTGCTGAGTATCATATTTATTTTAATTGATTATTAATCACAGTATGAAATGAAGCGGCCTTTGTTTTTCAAAAATAAACTACTGCACTGTTCAGAAACAACCATCTGTAAAGCAACCCGTGATGTGTGCTTCAGCTCTACGAAGCATTAACTAATTGCTACCAGGGAAAACGCGTCTACAGTCTCTGGCTGATTATTATTAGAGATCAAAAACTTTTCCATCCCAATGCATTCTTCACTTACCCTCCTCATGTCGACGGGAAATACGAAATCCGACGGCGACAGCACTATTTTATTCGGTCCTTTGGAGAGCCGGTTCTTCAGCAGATAATTTCTGTGGAAGAGAAAAGATACAGCAAAACGGATAAGTGCGATGCTGGGGGTGAGGCAGACTGAGGTGATTTTCGGCAATAATAAGACGATTCAGAAGTGACAGAGTTAGTCGATTGGGTTGTTGGAAGATAAGAGTAGCAGTTTAGGTATAGAAATTGTTATTAGCTAATTAAATGAGACTCGGCCGAAATTGCTTGGGTAATTATCCAATGTCGCTTTGTAGAGCAATTATTGTTCTGTTTATGTGCCGTTATTCATTTTTATGCTTTTTCTATCAGTATCAAATAAAATTTGAGAGTTTCGGCAAGGTAAAACCAGGACGAAGCTTTGAACTTTGAAATTATGTCAACAGGTGAACTCGTTTTAAAATACAGATAATTTCAGATGAGAGAGAAGTTGATGAGTTTCTGTAAACATAGTCACCTCAACCATAAATTTTCATTTCTTGAAAATTTTGATAGAAATCTAATGTGAATTTCCGAGACAGACATAAAATATTCAAATATCAAAGCAAAGCAGAGCGAACCATTAATCAAGCATTTATTAAACTAAATCCATCATTTGTTTTAAAGATTTTATTCCTGTTTGACAGAAGTTTTATGAATTATTATTATATTATATATCGTTTATTTACACCCGGTTTTAACCTAGTTACGGTTGTTCGCTGGGTAAGTTTAATGAATGATATTTGATCAAAACAGTAAGTCGCTGTTCCGCAGTACGCTTTGATGTCTTTTACGGAATGAAGCAATGGATTGATGCCCTCACAAGTTAAAAAAAGTCAAACCTTATTGGTTAGAATCTCATAAATTATCAGCAAAATGATAAAAAGATTGTTGATTCTGTTGGAAAATAATTCGATTATGTCACTTATAACTTATAAATCTCTCGAAAATTTTCACTATAACCCTTACAAATTTGATTGACATTGTTATCTTTTAAATATGCCTAAAGGGTGTAGGGTGTAGTGAACACCCATATAAAAACTGCCCCCAAGCAGAAAAAATTATAAAAATTATTGTTTGAAAAGGTTTATATTGGAGATGATTTTCCCGAAATTTTAACCCTTTGACAACCATATTGGTGGAGTTAGGGTGGTTCTTCTGATATTCATTTTATTTAAATTTTTCAAAAACCTCTTCAGCCACAAAAATTGGAAAAAATCGAGAATATTTTAAGAATTATGGGAAACCTTTCTGATTTTTTTCAGAATTTTTCAAAATGTATTTCAGGTGAAAAAAAAAGTTCAACATTTTCGAATTTTTTTAATCGCACTTAAAATTTTGGTACCAAAAATAAATCATTTATGAGTACATTACGTTGATTTTTTTTCAGATTTTTGAAAAATGTGAACGTGTGTAATATCAGACTTTAAAAAAAAAATATCATTCGGAAAACCATGCGTCTCCATCGAATTGTCATCATCCGATGGAGACGCATGGTATGTAGTTCTAAAATCAAATATCACATGTCCTTAGAACTAAATACCATGCGCGCACGCCTAGGTCGATTTACCAAGCAATGATGTACGGAATGCATTAGTGAACATGTGTGTCAGCGGACTGTTGTAATTCGTTTCCAGCTTCAACATCATGCGAGATAGTCTGGAGGTTTCGAGGTTAGCTATTAGCAATCCTATGAAATACTATAAACCAGATAGAAATCAAGTCGAAGCGCCTACAGCAAGTCCCAAAAGAACGTATTAATTCGCATCGTCGATTTTCTATACAAACAACATGTTCTTTTAAACTTAATATTTTCAGTAGTTTGCTATTTCCTGAAAAGAACCCCTTTATTAAACAGTTTCAGAAAATCGTAATGATTTATTGCTTTAATTAAAATATATATTAACTAATAATGAATGAGAAACTAAGCTATGTGTAAAAATCGAACTTCATAGGCTTTCGCAAATATAGTTCATAGCGTTTGCTTGCACTTAGTGGTCTTTTTCTGGTGTTTCATGGAGTACTTTTCTCATGTATCAGCTCAAGCCAGTCTATTCTGTATCTAGAAGTCGTCTCCATACAGCTCAGACTATGACCACTCTTTGCCAGCTATTCAAGACTCGGATACTGCGTGCGTCACCTTCCATTTGATTGATACACTTTGCTCGCTATGCTTATCTTTTTCTTGAGTCTTCCGAATCACATTCAAGAACCATTTTCAAATGTTTGTCGTCCGTTATCCTGATGACATGTCCAGCCGATCGTAGCTGTCCAATTTCAGCTGGAAGTATGATAGTTGGATCTCCAAGCTGCTGTTGAAAACTGTGGCTTATACACAGTTAGTTAATTTCTTATGGTGTCGTGTTACTTTTCTTGGTAAATGAATGAATACACGAATTCTTGAACCACCACGATATCGTCGCCACGCACCATTATTCGAGTGGGAAGATGTTATATTTTAAAGCCTTTCCCTCTCATACATTTTGTTTCGACGGATTTACTGTCAGTTCAGAAGTGTGTACATAACGTCGACGAACATTCTACCATAAAAATAATAGTTTTTTTAGATTTCGCTTGGCTTCGAATTTTCGATGATTTTTCGCTTGGAATACTTATTTTCTGCAAAAGAACTATAATTTAATTGTCCTTTAGATTTTTTACTGAATATAGTTATTATTTGATTTGACTACAATAAATGTAAAATGAACGTTAAATGACTTATCAGTTCATATATAAAAACTTTAAACCGTATATTAAAACCTAAATATTTGTCAATTCATTAGTTCTGATTCACGTTTCTGTCACTGGTCATTCCTTATGAAAATTCTTTCTTAAGCCCTGAACTCAAGTTGTAGATGGAAACGCATGGTATTTAGTTCTAAGGGCATGTGATATATGATTTTAGAACTAATACCATGTGTCTCCATCAAATTGTCATCTTTCGAAAGATGACAATTTGATGGAGACGCATGGTTTTCCGAATGATATATTTTTTTAAAAGTCTGATATTATACCCGTCCACATTTTTTAAAAATCTGGAAAAAAATACAACGTAATGTAATAATAATTTATTTTTGATGTAAAATCTAGAATGGTACCAAAATTGTAAGTGCGATTAAAAAAAATTCAAAAATTTTGAACATTTTTTCAAATGAAATATATTTTGAAAAATTCTGAAAAAAATCAGAAAGGTTTCCCATAATTCCTGAAATATTCCTGATTTTTTTCAATTTTATTTTGCCAAGAGGTTTTTGAAAAATTAAAATAAAATGAAAATCAGAAGAACCACCCTAACTCCACCAATATAGCAGTTAAAGGTTAAAAGGGTTTCTTATATAGAAAGGCTATGCAATCACTGTGAAAATCGATTTTTTAACCGAGGCCCGGAGGGCCGAATGTCAGCTCGACGAACTGAGCAAATGTCTGTGTGTGTGTAACAAAAATATGCACTCACTTTTCTCGGAGCCGGCTGATCCGATTTTCACAAACTTAGATTCAAATGAAAAGTCCCATGGTCCCATAGCCTGCTATTGAATTTCATCCCGATCCGACTTCCGGTTCCGGAGATATAGGATGATATGTACCAAAAAATGAAAAAAAATATGCACTCACTTTTTTCAGAGATGGCTTAACCGATTTTCACAAACTTAGATTCAAATAAAAGGACTAACCGTAACATAGCCTGCTATTGAATTTCATTTGGATCCGACTTCCGGTTTCGGAGTTACATGGTAATACGTAAAAATTTGTGAAATAGTGTGCACTCATTTTTCTTTCAAACGGCTCAACCGATTTTCACAAACTAATGTCGGTTTCGCTTGAGAAAACTGAAACTGACCCAGGGTAGTTTGATCAAACAAACACTTTTCACAAAACTGTATTGGGTCCACACTTAGCAACGGCGGTTTTGAGCAAACCTGATATAAAAACCAGGTTCGAAACTGACTCGATTTTCAGTTCAACAACGTTGAACCTAGGTTAGAAACTAGCTTCAACCAAACGGTTTAACAGCAGTTAGGGTGGAAACTGGGTTAGCTTTGGCATCAAGCGAAAACGACATAAGATTCAAATGATAGGTCTTATAGTTTTCTAACAATTCATCCGAATTCGACTTCCGGTTTCGGAACTAAAGCGTGATAAGTTTACCAATCCCATTAGTATTTTTTCACATACGATGGTCAAAAACAGGTACAAATCCCATGAAACTATCTGATAAATTCTTCTAGTTTGCAGAACTTGTTAGTTTGTGGGAATAAAAACTTTGTTCGGCACTACTGATACCCCCTTTTCCTGTACCGGAAGCACCGAACTCCAACTGGTGAAGAAAAACTCCAAAAATAGAACTCACTTCGATTTATCTGCGATGCTTGAATTGATTTTAATAAATCAGAATTTGAATTGAAGCTCATATTATCTTCAAAGCTACTGCGAAATTTCATCCGGATTCGACTTCCGGTTCCGCAGCTACAGGGCGATGAGTGTCAAAGTTTTCAAATCGCCATGTAGATTGACAATATGTACAGCACCGAAAAAAGAAGAAAACACAAAACGAACGATGCGTGCTTCATTCTATTTCGTACACGCAATAAAGGAATCGAAACGGTTACGGATGGCTGCTAATGTTGTGTGATATTGGTAAAAGACGGTGATGCGGTAATAAAATTGATAAAATTTTTTAGCTATTCTGATAAAATTTGATAAAATAAATAAATTTGATAAAATTTTTAGCTATTGTATGATAAGTGCGACCGAAAGAATAAACAAATGTCATTGAATTCACAATTGAAATTTATTTGAAAAAATATGCAATTTGAAAAAATATGCGTATTCCACAGTAATATTTATGATGTTATGAGTAATATGAGAAAGGCATAATTACACAACTAGGTGGATCAAAACAGGTTTTTTTGTTTGGGGTCAGTTTTTATATGCAAACCCGGCTACATTCTTTATTGGAACTCATTGAATCATCTTCTGGAATATCAACCGATGAAAAATGTGCAGTTAGTCGGTTACGTTTCTTATACTACATATTATATCGTAAGAAGCGGAATGCAATAGTAGCTTTCAAACTAGCCTAGACTTGTAGATATCGGCTCCGCCATCTGTGAGGGAAAAGACCGGTAAAAATAAGTTTGCCGATTACGTCACTTATATCATCATATCTTCGGAACAAGAAGTGACAGCCATTTGTTCTGTGAACTTGATCAATGACCTAATAGTAGCTCTCAAACGCGCCTAAGCTTATTGAAATCGGTTCAGCCACCTCTATGAGAATTGAGCGGTAATGAAATAACGCGTTTTGTTGGTTACGTCTTTTATACCATTATATCTCCGGAACCAGAAATCACAGCCATTTGATCTTCGAACTCAATTAGTGACTCAATAAAAGCTTTTAACCGAGCTTAATATTGTTGTAATTGGTTTAGTCACCTTCGAGAAAATTGAGCTCGTAAAAACAACGCGTTTTGTTGGTTACGTACCTTATTCCGTTATATCTCTGGAATCGAAAGTGACAGCCATTTGATCTGCAAACTGCATCAATGGGCTAATAGTAGCTATCAAATGGGCATAAGTTTCTTGAAACCGAATTAGTCTTCTTCAAAGAAAATTAGCACAAAGTAAGCAATGCGTTTTGTCGGTTGCGTCACTTATACCTTTATATCTCCGGAACCAAAAGTCTCAGCCATTTAATCTTCGAACTTCGAACACCTCGTACAGATTTTACAATCTCGTTGAGCTGAATCTAAAAGTATATGACATCACCTTTCGATAGAGAAATTCGTTCGCTTCTTCATCCACTTAGTAATTGGACAATGTTTTTATTTGGTCATTGTATTTAGAGATAACCGAATTTTTCCAAACCCGAACCCGACCCGTACCCGATCGAAATAAAAAAGCTTTTACATTAATTAGTTTTTAAATTATTTTTTCTTCCAAGCCGAACCCGTCCCGTACCCGATAAAAATCCCGACAAAGGTTTTTTAACTAGAACTCGACCCGTATCCGTTGAAAATGAGAAAATCGGCACCCGTACCCGTAGAAAAGAGTGCGGTTTGTCGTTTAGGTCTCTTATACGAGTATATCCAGAAACCAGAAGTGTTGACCTAGCCAGATTAATCAAAGATCCAATAGTCGCTTTCAAACGAACCTACATGGAAAGAAATCCGTTGACGTTGTCGTGATAACAAAGTCATGAAACCAATCATTTTATCTACTCATGAAATTATGACACATTTATGATTATGACAATTATGACACAATTATAATAACTCGTCTTACTTGAAAATTTCTAATCTATATTTCAATCGATGCTCCTAATTCCATATTTTTTACCGAATAGCATTTTGAACAGTGGCGCACCAAGGAAATTTGTCAACTGGGGCAAAATACGATTTGACGCCCCCATCGTGGGTATAGTAAGAAAAAAAAAGCTCCATCTCCGTAGAGATCGCTTGGACGCACAAAAAAAAGTTTTCAAGGATTGATTTGCTGCCCCCCTAAAAACGTTGCACCAGGGGCGAGTGCAGCCTTCACCTTCACTAGATACGCTGCTGACTTTGAACTTTCTGAATCAAATTACAACATAATTGCAAAGTTTTAATATGAAATATGTTTTCACGAGGTTTTTTCTCATGTATCTCGTTTGAATATATCTGGCAAAAAGTATGACAGTATACTATAATCGAATAACTGTTTTAAATGTTATAATAGTCGTTGCTAAAACCCGCATTGTATCAATACTTATCTATCAATGATTCTTAATATATGAACTCAAATTAATGTTCAGAAATTTGCTATTTTACAATACGAAGGCATATAATTCGTTCATAATACAATTTCATTTCGTGTGTGTTAAGTTTTTTAAATTTTAAAACATAACGCCTGAGTTTACACTTCAAGGAAGATTATGATAACAGAAATACCCCTTGAGTTATATCAACCAATGTAATGTGCGTTACGACTCAATTTCTGAAAAAATCCCAAAACAGGTCATGTTCCGAGAACTTCTGACCGTAATGTATGAAAATACACTCTTTTCCTGAAATAGTGACTCATTTTGCTCATTTGCCTAAATAGCCTCCGACATCTCTGACAATATTGAGCGGATAAGGTACGGTCTGTCCAGTACGCCACTTATAAAATAACATCTTCGGAACTAGAGGTATTCAAGCGAGTTTTTCAAACTTAATCAATGACATAATAGCGGCTTCCAAACAAGTTTTAGATTCTTTGAATCAGTATAGATCTATGTGAAAATCGAGTGGTTGGGAAAATGAGTCATAGTCACTTACGTCGTTTATTCGGTATCGTTTATGGAACCGAGAGTATCAGCAATAATACATTTGAATTTAAGGTGAAATGTAGTGGAATGCGAAAATCGCGTTTTTGATCGATTATTCAAAAACTAGACCGATTTTCGAAAAACCAAAAACACTTAAGTTTTCGAAATCAAATTTATCATAACTAAGTATTCTTAGAATTTTGAAATTTTGCTTTGCCGAGCCGTAATTGGTTTTTGAAATGTATAAACGGTCACTGTTCCGTCCCACGGGGATGATTTTAGAACTGAAAAGTAGTGTTTGTAGCAGAATTTCACACAGAATCTGAAAATGCAACTCAAAATTATAAAATTTTAGCTAAATCAACCCAAATTTGAAAAAGTTTACATAAACTTTTCCGCATTTTGTTATTGCTTGCGCGCTGCTGTTTCGTATTGAGGTGGTGTGAGAAATGCACGGTGGACTCGGTGGCATTATATCGTGAGCAAAAATTACATATAAAATTATGACGCGAATTTATGCAGCATTGGGTTTTGTGTTGAAATAAAAACGAGTTGAATACAATAAAATGGGTTTTGTAAGAAATTGTTTATTTTCTAAGTAACTGTCATTTATAATGCTAATAATATGCAATTCTGTTGAGTTCAATGCATTGATGTTGCTGAAGCAATAAAACCTGGCTGTGTGATATCGTATAACATGTATTATTTTAGATTATAGCAATTTTTATAGCAAAACTATAACTTTATCATTGACAAGCTACTGAATGAAATACAAACCAAGTATCATCGTGATACAAACAATGTGATAAACATTGAAAAACAACAGGCATATACATGGTTAGCAAGTTGGTCAATACATACCTATACATATAACCTCATCACTAACATTCATAATTACTCATGATTTATAGCGCTGGTGTAATAGTAATCACTAACAATAACGATTTAATTAGCATACATTCAAAGTGTGAAGGATTCAAAAATCCATTACGTCCAGTCTTTTTTACAAGCCAATATAACGAGAGCTAAGCCCACTGCGCTCAATCATTGAAAAAAGTTCTTGTTTCTATGTGTCCGTTTTTCTTGGTATGCTTTGTGCGACGGTTCGTTCAACTGAAGCGGATAAAATTTTGCGCGCATTTTATGACGCTACATTTCACCTTAAGAATTGAACTCCATTCTGAGACACGAAAAAAAAATGCGTAAAAAAGTAAGACTCAACTAAAATTTTCCAACCTCGATTGGAACACTTTTCACACGATGTTCACATGTGTAAAATACGCATTTTATTCTCATGTCGTTGAAATCACACGCGAATTCAATCGGAAGATCGGAATAAAACGAAAAAAATGTGATATTAACCTACAGCAAAGCAAAATTAAGCATGAAGTGGTTGCACCACTCAAAATTTTTTCGATCTCGACGACATCTGCGATTAACCACCAGCCCAATCAACTCGTTTGGAATTTGGTTCGGAATTCAGCATGATTTCAAAAAAAAATTCCGAATCAGATATAACCGAGCCGATCCGAGTCGGAATCGGTTCGGTTACATTTGACTCTGAATTCATTAGAAAACATACTGAATAACAAATCGAATTCCAGATGAGTAAACTGAGAGGCTGCTATACCTTGTATATCTGTTATCAGTTCGTGCATTAAGCTTTTTATTGAAAAGCTTTTCATGCATTTCTCTTTAGCGGCTACCAGGAGCATTGTTTTTTTTACAAATTACTAACTGTTATTGCAATCAAATCATCAAATTAGGCATATTGACTAACACTTCATCTTGAACAGTGATTCTCTACAAAATCGTGGTCTTCGAAACAACTGCTTTGTCAAACACTCGACAGAGTAACACCAGTTTAAAGTTTACTTAACAATACTTTTTGACATTCCATGCGCTTGGCCTAGAAAATCGAATATAGTGAAGAAGTGGTAATTTTTTTCGAGATAAATTTTCAAAAATTTCAACATATTTTTTAGTTAAGTTATTAAAAATTGATTAGAATACCGGTTTTGACTCATTATAAAAATACATCTCAGGCTGTATATCAAAAATAGAAACAAAACCTATTTTCGACAAAACAAAATATAATCTTTCTTAAGCTCGACTTCTTACTCGATATTGACCTACAGACATTTACAATGGTTAACTTTTTCACAGAGCCAGCTCATCCAAGTAAAGCAGATTTCAACGGTACTTTATCTTGTAAGGCTCGAAGTCTCCGCGCTCGAATTCCATTTATTTGCAAAGATCATAAATTGAGACGCAGGAACGATGAAGGATGCTTTTTATTACAACATTATCAATTTGGGTTAGGAGGCGATATTTTTATTGGTTCACCATACTGTTGATTTATCTACACTCAATAATATTGAGTCCAAGTTGTTACCATCGACAAACAGATGTGACACTCGTTTGCTGGTTATATCTCTGCTTTAAAAAAATTACAAGAAAGAGGGAGCTTCACTAGCAAGACTGTTGTGATGTGATGTGATGTGAAGTGAAGCCACCATCAGTTCAAGGACTTGCCAGTGGATGCGGGTAGACTTACAGTAGCCCCGATATGAATCATCCATTCACCTTCTTACTATAGCTGTTACCGAAAACCGAACAAAAAGGGTTGGGCGGATATGTAAGTAGAGTCACTTACTCGTATTCCGCGGGAATAAAAGATGCTCTTCCAACCATAATATCCAGTGCATGGATGAAGCATATCGCTATACATGCTTGAACCCGCCTGATGGTTTGTTTGAGAATAATAATAATAGTAATAATAATAAAAATAATAATAATAATACATGATGTAATAAACAACAGAATTATATGTTGTAATATACTATGATAAACACTGCACTTTAGGATGGGCTTCAACCTACAAGTCATTTCGCACCCTCTCATTCTGCTACTAACGCAGAAGGCGATAGCACCCAGTTGACGCCGTTCTATTGACCAAATGTCATCGTAGACGCTCGGGAAGGTATAAGATAGGGACTTGTGAGGACTTAGTTATCTCACCATTTGACGACCGGGAGCTTCACTAGCAAAACTGTTACACCCAAACCTTCATGCACGAATGAAAAAAAAATCTGGACATCATTTCTATTTTTTGAGAAATACCAAACTTTTTTCCATTTTTTATTTCAAATGGCTATAGTTGATAAATCCTACAAATAAGTGTTGAAAGAGTGATTTTCACAAAATTAGTGAAGTTCCCAAAAATAATATTGAAAAAAAAACTCATCAACTGCATTGCATTGAACGAAATCGGTTTTAAGAATTTAAAGTCGATTTACAACAACAACAAAAAACACATTTTGATTTGGATGAAATTTTGTCCTAAGAATAGTCATTTTGTTTCCTACTAACTGTTCATACATTGCAAGATGGGCGTTTTTAAAGAACGAAAAAGTTACTATTGAACTATAAACTATTTCTTGTTAAATTGAGTTTTTTATTCAGTGTTCTTTTTCGAAAACTAAACAAAACTCAAAATCATACAAGATTCCATTGAAACTTAATTTGTGAGAAAATTTCACTAAATACCCTATTACTAGTTGCCCGATATTTGCAGAAAATATTTATGAAAATAAATACGTTAATTCATAGGCAATATACATAAGTTTTTCTTCGCCGTGGCATCCACAATACATAGTAGTTTAAACCTAATACATTTCGAATATCATATTAGTATGTTGGTACTCATTAGTTAATCTAAACACTGTTTTTATCAAGCGAGTTGCTATTTTAAATTACATTAAATAAAATACATTTATTTTTTACATGATCTTATAACTATTTCAGGATTGTTTGTATCAGTTCACCACTTATATTCAATATCCTATAGTTGGCTATTGGTTGAACTCATGGAAGAGAAAACAGTCTAACATAAAATAAAATTTAAATTGGAACTCCAATGGATTTAATGAAATGATAAAGAAGTTTCATGTATGGAAGGTCACGACAAGCAAGAATGTCGCGAACTGGGACATTGGATAGTCTACCTTGGGTACGCAAGGAATTTATTAGTTGAGATCTGACATCACGAAACTCCACGCATGTCCAAACAACATGGTCAATGTCGCGGTAACCTTCGCCGCAAGCACAATGATTAGTCTCGGAAAGTCCAATTCGAAGGAGATGTGCATCTAACGTGTAGTGATTGGACATGAGTCTGGACATCACACGAATGAAATCTCTACTCACATCCAGTCCCCTGAACCATGCCTTTGTCGATATTTTAGGAATAATTGAGTGCATCCACCGACCCAGATCATCTTTATCCCAAGAAGCTTGCCAGCTGGCAAGTGTTCTTTGGCGAGACGCGCTATAGAATTCGTTGAAAGCAATCGGTCTCTCATAAATTTCACCCTCAATAGCACCACGTTTGGCTAAAATATCGGCTCTTTCATTGCCTGGAATGGAGCAATGGGCCGGAACCCAAGCTATTGTGATTTGATAATTATTATCCAATATGACGTTCAGGCACTGTTTTATTTTGCCCAAGAAAAAAGGTTCATTTTTGCAAGCAGCGTTTGAGCGAATAGCTTCAATTGCACTCAGACTATCTGTGAAAAGAAAATAATGGTTTGGAGATAATGTGACGATTACACTCAAACTATAATGAACTGCTGCTAACTCTGCTATGTACACAGATGCAGGTTCTTGAAGCTTAAATGAGACCGAAACATTATTGTTGAATATACCAAACCCAGTAGCCTCTTCAATTCGTGATCCGTCCGTGTAAAATATTTTCTCAGAGTCAATATGCCTGAACTTACTTGTAAATATTTTTGGGATTTCCATCGAGCGTAGGTGTTCCGGGATTCCACGCACTTCGCGCTGCATGGATGTGTCGAAAAATAAAGTTGAGTCAGGGACATTTAGGATGCTGACACGGATAGGAATATATCTTGAAGGGTTGATTTCCTGTGACATATGGTTAAAATATACTGTCATGAATCTTGTTTGAGATTGAAGCTCAACTAGCCTTTCGAAGTTATTAATAACCAGAGGATTCAGTACCTCACATCTTATTAGCAGTCGCAGACTCATTGTATGTGTCGAATGCATGCAGCCTAAAGCAATTCGCAAACAACGATACTGAATTCGCTCCAGTTTGATAATATGAGAGTTTGCAGCGGAACGAAAGCAAACGCATCCATATTCCATCACTGAAAGTATCGTTGTCTGATACAATTTTATTAGATCTTCCGGATGAGCACCCCACCAAGATCCTGTTATTGTTCGAAGAAAATTTACTCTTTGTTGGCATTTTGTTATCAGAAACCTAATGTGTCCTCCCCACGTGCATTTGGAATCGAACCATACCCCGAGGTATTTAAAAGTTAAAACCTGTTGGATCATTCTTCCCATCATATGGAGCTGAAGCTGCGCGGGATCATGCTTTCTTGAGAAGACGACCAGCTCTGTTTTCTCCGCAGAGAATTCGATACCCAGATGAACAGCCCAAACGGACAAGTTATCTAAGGTATCTTGCAATGGTTTTTGCAGATCAATAGCTTTGGGTCCAGTAACTGAAACTACGCCA
The DNA here is from genome assembly GCF_030247185.1 of Malaya genurostris. NCBI lineage: Eukaryota > Metazoa > Arthropoda > Insecta > Diptera > Culicidae > Malaya > Malaya genurostris. Next base: position 94,316,026 of record NC_080571.1, on the reverse strand, counting down.
TCATCTGCCAATTGTCTTAGTGTACATGGGGTTACTAGACAGCTGTCAATGTCATTCACGTAAAAATTATAAAGGAGCGGACTGAGGCATGAGCCTTGCGGTAGACCCATGTAGCTAATTCTGAATGTTGCCAAATCGCCATGTGAAAAATGCATGCGTTTCTCTGACAAAAGGTTGTGCAAATAATTATTTATAACCGGTGGAAGTCCATGTTGGTGGAGCTTGTCTGAAAGAACATCAATGGAAACTGAGTCAAATGCTCCTTTAATGTCTAAAAATACAGATGCCATTTGTTGCTTTTGAGCGAAGGCAATTTGGATGTCAGACGAAAGTAATGCAAGGCAATCATTCGTCCCTTTATTTCTACGGAAGCCAAACTGAGTATCTGACAACAAACCGTTCGTCTCGACCCAAGTGTCGAGACGTCGTAGAATAATTTTTTCGAACAATTTTCTGATGCAGGACAACATCGCAATGGGTCTATATGAGTTGTGATTGGAAGCTGGTTTCCTCGGCTTTTGAATGGCGATAACTTTCACTTGCCTCCAGTCAGGTGGAACAATATTTTGCTCAAGAAACTTGTTAAACAATTCCAACAAACGTCTTTTTGCGAGGTCGGGCAGATTCTTCACCAAGTTGAATTTAATTCTGTCCAACCCAGGAGCGTTATTGTTACAAGACATGAGTGCTATGGAAAAATCCATCATTGAAAAGGGGCTATCAATGGACCCATTATTTGGAAAAGATTCTCTTATAATGCTATGCGTAGGTACAGAATCTGGACAAACTTTCCTCGCAAAATCAAATATCCATCGGTTCGAGTATTCCTCACTCTCATTTCCTACGTTACAATTCCTCATTCGTCTGGCCGTATTCCAAAGAGTGCTCATTGAGGTTTCTCTTGACAAACCTTCGACAAAATGTCTCCAATAGCTACATTTCTTGGCCCGAAGTATGCTCTTGTACTTGGTTTCTAAAGTCAAGAAATTTTCAAAATTCTGAGGAGTTCCTCCTCCTCGTTTTAAAAACGTCTTGAAAGCATTTTGTTTCGCGTGCTTAGCATCTGAGCACTCTTTGTCCCACCAAGGGTTTGGAGGCCTTCTGTTAGACGATGGACCAAGAAATCGTTTGGTTTGGGCTCGTTCCGCGGCCTCCAGAATCGAACAAACGAGGAAGTCATATTCTTCAAGTGGGGGGAGCTCTTCCATTGATGTTAAGACACTTGAAATATTACTTTGGTATTTAATCCAGTCAATATTTTTTGTCAAATCATATGGAATATTAACTGAATTAGCAATGCCTTTGTTACTGCTAATTGAGATGATGATTGGTAAATGATCGCTACCATGTAAATCAGGAAATACTTTCCAGGTGCAATCTAGTCGAATTGAAGTCGAACAAAGAGATAAATCTAATGCACTTGGACGTACAGGAGGTACCGTCATGCTAAAATTGTCGCAAATATTATATATTAGAGATGATCTGCTATCATTGTAAACGGAACCCCACATCATTCCGTGCGAATTGAAATCTCCTAAAATCAAGCGTGGAGCAGGAAGGGCTTCGACAATTTCATTAAGCTGTCGTTGTCCAACTTGAGCTCTTGGAGGAATATATACCGAAGCAATGCAAATGTCCTTTCCTTTAATGTTTATTTGACAAGCAACAACTTCTATACTAGAAGTCGAAGGAATGTTTAATCTATAAAAGGAATAACATTTCTTAATTCCTAAAAGCACTCCACCATACGGGGAGTCTCTATCGAGACGTATAATGTTAAAGTCATTAAAATTTAAGGCTATGTTTGATGTAAGCCATGTTTCGCACAAAGCAAATGCATCACAATTTTGACTATGCAACAAAACTTTAAATGAATCAAGTTTTGGCATGATGCTTCGACAATTCCACTGCAGGACAGTGATTGAATCATTTGCGGCGGATGATAAATTATCCATCAAATGATACAAAACCTAAAAGAGCTGGCCATTGAGCTGATAACTGTTTCAAAAAAGTTCTAGCTATTGGAAGGAATGCTGTTATGATGGTCTTTAGAGGTTCAGAAATATTGAATGCAGCGAAAATCCATTCTACAATTTCCGAAAATTTCAGTAATCCTGTCGGTGAATGTGAAATGGAGCCCACTGGATTATTGTCTTTTCTTGAGCTAGTTCCTGGATTGGTTTGTGAATTTGACAAACCAGGAGGCACAGTTTTTGGTTTTAAATTTGGCTTTTTAGCTTTAACACGGGGATCTTTTTTTGAAGGTGTAATTTTAGGTGTCTTTTTTGGTATTTTATGGTTTGGTAATCTCCTCTTAACAGACCCTTGAGGAGTGACAAACGAGGTATCTTCACTATTTCCGTCAGAGTCAGATTCCTCTGGCTCCGCAAGATTTGAAAAACCGTTTTCGGTTTCCAAAGGGGAGACATGTATGACCGTTTTGAGCATTTCTGCATATGTGCGCTTAGACCGTGCTTTTAAAGAAAGCTTCATTTTGTCTTTACGCAGCTTAAATGCAGCGCACACTGAAAGATCATCATGAGGACTTTCCCCACAATAAACACATTTTTCAACATCTTTATCGCAAAGATTATCCTTATGAGGCCCTTGACATTTGATACATTTGGACTTATTACTACAGTAAGTAGCTGTATGTTCGAATTTTTTACAGTTCAACTTTTTTTTATGGAAAACTGTTTTGCTTAAAAATGCCCATCTTGATGCATATGAAAGGTTGGCAGGGAATAATTGGGACAAAATTTCATTCAAATAAAGTATTGTGTTTTTTATAATTTTACTTTGAATTTTCGGGAACAAATTTTTTAGTCATCCAGAGATTTTGATCACTACTGACCTTTTTATGCAAAGGTGCACAAAACCTTATTAATTTTGTATTTACGTTCGTCTTTGACTTATCGGTGTAGTAGCAGTTCATATTGAACTGCTGGTGCATTTAGCCGTTTAAGATGAACCGCTAAGAAGACGTAACTAATCCAAATTTTGTTTTCATCCGAGACGTCAGGGCAGACAGTGCGTTTCGGAGTAATCTTTTAAATCGTTGGCATTAAAAAAAATCCTCTTTGAAAAGACAGTGTAGATCAATTTAGGAAAAAAAAACTAAAAATGCAGTCGTTTTTTTTGTCGTGAATACGACTTACTTTACAAGATTTATCACTCTGAGAGAGTGATAAGTTTTTGATCGCGAATATCTTTTGTTAGATACAACATAACTTTTGCTATATGACATCGAAAATATGGTCATCAATTCATGATAACATTTTCAGTTGTATGACATTATCACAAATAATTCAAAATTAAAGTTTTCTGAAATGTTTGGTATCAACGAGTATCAAAGTAGAAAATTCAAGGTATAAAAGGTTGACACTTAATATATTTCATTCATTCTAGCCTGCGCAGTTGACTGAGCAGAAAATAAAGCAAGTTAGTCATTCTGGTTAGTTCAGGTCCAGAGCACGGTTCTAGTTCTAGTATCAAGAATTTAGTTCAGTATTGAATCGATTGCGGGACGTTCGCAAAGCCAGTTTCACTTAAAAATCCACCTAGCAGTGAGATGATACCTTTTTGATCAATCCGCAAGTGTTTTTTACATGAATATTCTCCGGTGTTTTTGTTCTCATTACAACATTTTAACTATCGTCGTTTTAAATGGCAAATTGAGATTTTAATCACTCATTACCCTGTCGAAACTGCAAATCGTATCGAATTTGAATCCTAACGTATAACAATCGTTTGAACATTCCGTGAGAAGTCTAAGTAAGTTCCATTTCAGAGTTTTTCGTCATTATTGGCCTTTTTTTGAGAAAACGATTGAGCTTCGATACTGGAACAGGAATTCTAAAATCGGTGTAGCCGAAGTCAGTTAAATTCACCTGAGCAGCTGTAAAGTTTACATTTGATTAAAAATGTTTCTTTGAGAAATTGTAGTGCGAATTAAATTGTTGGGTACCTTGCGGTTCGAAAACTGAATACCGCTGAAATGAATTTATTTGGTAATCGACTATCCAAATCTGCAATCCCGATAAACCAAATTAATTTATGTTAGATTGACATTCTAATACTAATAAAGTAAAATGTTTCATAGGACCTTAAGACCTTTCATTTGAATCTTAGATGGTTCTTAGATCTCATTTGAATCTTAGATCGATTCAGCCGTCTACTAGAAAAAAGGGTTACTTTATTTTAATTTCGTTTCACATCCTGTGGTTCCGCAATCAGAAGTCGGATCCAAACGTAATTCAGCAACCTTGTTTGGGAGTATACGATTTTTCAGATGAATCTGAGTTTGTAGAAAACGGTCTAGCCATCTCCAAGAAAATTGAACGAAATTTTTTGTCACACACATATTTGCTGATCTCGACGAACTGATTCGAATGGTACAAGAGTGTTATGGTCTTCCAGCAATTATTACTGTAAGTAGTTTAAATCAAAATAATTATGGAATTACTTTCAACTTGAAAATGCTGCCATCATCTAGTTTACATGTCATACTCGAACGATTATGTTGCCAAAAACGAACCGTGCTAAAATCGGTCCGAAGCAAAATATCATGAAAACGGATGCATAAAAAATCGTGCTTCACTTGGCTCCGAAATATCGCTTTATCATCAAACGCGTAAAACTCCCACTACTAGAATTAGGCGAAAAGTCGCTTACACACAAATATCGATATCTTCGTTGAAAATTGATGAATTTCAACAGTCTATGGCTTGTAGGATAGCTATCACCGTGCGGAATCTAATTCTAAAAACATATTTTGTTTCAAGGTCAATTGTGACAGATATTGTCAAAAAACTGAAAATTTTGTTTATAACTCAAAAAGTGAACATCCGATCTCAAAACCATTCAATAGCGTTCAGGGTGACGGGGAGACCTTTCATTTGCCACTAGTTTGATCAAAATCGGTTCACAAATTTCTGAGATCATGACCTCTTTGTTGACAACTCACATACAGACACACACACACACACACACACACACACACACACACACACACGCTCAGTTCATTGAGCTGAATCGATTGGTATATGACATTCCGGCCTTTAAGTGAATTCTATACCTATTTTTTTATATATAAAAAAAGATAAAAGTATTGATTGCGTCATCCTGCTGCTGGTCGATTGCATTAGATCCAAATATTATCTAGAAACTGTGAAGATTGTTTCTTTGAAAATCGAAGATAAAAATCATCAGTTTAGTGGAAACCTAATTTGAGCTTTGTACACTTTTCGCAGTGCGCAGCTAACGAGTAAGATTAAAGCCAGCATTTGACTGCTTCGCGTTCGAGCAAAATGCTACAAAATAGTGTTTAATATCGTGGAGAATTCCACTATTTGGCCCTTCTGAATGCAAAAAAAAAATCCCGTATAGCATTTTGATAGTTTCTTTCACTAAAATATGCAAATCCGAAATGAACTATTTTAATTTTTATTCGAAGTTATTTTATTGCGTGGTGGAAAATATTTGTCGCCAATAAGTCAATCTTTAGTATGAATGCACCTTTACAAATATGGAAACGGAGCAGTAAAAGTTGTGAAATTCACACAATCAACTAATAATTTCATTCAAATCTAAGAGGGGGCTGCCAACTCCGAATATGATTTAGTGCGAAATTCGTCTATAGCAACCTTTACTTGGGAAGAGCGTTTAACCCGGTATTCCTCAAACATAAGCTTTTTTAACGGCCATACTGCGTAAAAAGAAGGTTTTGTATGATAAGAAAATATGTCTCATGAAAATAATCGTATGCTGTAATATTTAAACTTGTTTGACGCATAGTTACCGGAAAACAATGTTCGAGATCAATTCAGAATCCAAGATGACGACCCCTGGTTTTACGAAATCCCTTGAAAACCCTTACAATATCAATGTTTTCAGACCGAACCTGATTGTTATATGCCGGAAAACGAAGTTTGAGATCATTCTGAAATCCAAAATGGCAGAAATGGTAAATGCGTATGCACAAATTGCAAAAGAACTCAGGTTCGAGTCTTGTCTCTGGTGTTTTTTTTTCACAATATTACCTTTTCTGTGAGTTTTCATTCATTTGTATTTAGAATCTGTTCTCCCGCTCCGGGTTGAATATTGGAAGTTGATTTTTTGAAGGGAATTTATAGGTTTTTAAAATTTGAGGTTTGGTTTTAAAATCAATTTGTTTTGTATACTTTTCCATTCAACTTCCATTCTCATTACTTTATCGAGCTTTTTAAACACATTATCATCATTATTACTGCACAGAATCCAAGATGACGACCCCTGGTTTTACAAAATCCCTTGAAAACCCTTACAATCTCAATGTTTTCAGATGGCGACCTGCGGTTTATTGTAATTTTTTGAAAACGCTCATAAAGTTGGTATTCATGGAACGGATTTTATAAGGAGATGCAAGAAAATTATATTTGAGGTAACATATGATAAATAAATATACTCTCCTATCCAGTGCTTGAGTGGAAAGTTAGGCATAGAGCGAGAAGACTGATGTGTGAGGTAAACAGAAAATATGCTTGGATTAAAACATGTTCGATGTACGCTGCACCAACTCGGTGCTGTTGTAGAACTGTGTTTATCACAGCTGAGAGTGGCAGAAATGGTAAATGCGTATGCACAAATTGCAAAAGAACTCAGGTTCGAGTCCTGTCTTTGGTGTGTCTTTTTTCCAAAATATTACCTTTTCTGTGATTTTTTATTTATTTGTATTTCCAATCTGTTCTCCCGCTCCGGGTTGAATATTGGAAGTTGATTTTTTGAAGAGAATTTATTGTTTTTTTTTTTAAATTTGAGGTTTGGTTTTAAAATCAATTTTTTTGTATACTTTTCCATTCAACTTCCATTCTTATTACTTTATCGAGCTTATTAAAGACATTTTCATCATTATTACTGCCCTGTTTGAATAAAGCTTTGCTTTCAGTATACTGTCGGGCAGCAGATCGAAATATTTGAATACATACTCGCCAAGTTTCTAGGTAATTATTTAACAATCCATCGTAGTACAACATGAAATGATGATTTGATAACAATTCCTTTTTTTTCTGTTTCCACCTTGAACCTCTAACTATATATTGTTTTACGAACGATACAGCAAGAAGTTTTTCAGTCAATTTTACGACAGCATGCTTGGGTATGAATAAATCGTTTTCGTCTTATTGCTGGTGATTATCGAAAGATTTTGCAACTCTTTCGAATATTCCATTGCCTGAAACCCTGTGTCTGTTAAAGTGAACGAAAATATTTTTCCATCCAGGTTTTGAGGAATTGGAATGCGTTGAAAAGCTTGCGTTCTTTTTCTTTACAGTTTATCGTACCATATTCTAGTTGAGTTCGTATTACAGTTTTTTTTTCTCAGATCAAAGACACTTCGATGCCAATTTTGCTGCTTTGATGCGAATATTCGATTGTGCATCTTACCGTGAGAAAACATAATTTAAAACTCAATCGAATGATGCAAAAAACATCATCTGCAATTCGGACTAGTTTGTAGGTTTGGCTTCTATGATAACAATGTTGCCTAATTTAACGATTCTCTTTTGGTTTCCCGTAAAATGTTTGCACTGTGCAGTCACATTCCCTCATTTTCCTAATTGAAAACTTTGTTCTGAATTGCCGGAAGTAGTAAACTTTTGGGTTCGACTATATTAGAATTTCAAATTTTCGGGTTCGGTATTGAGTGGACCAGTGACCGAATTCGGTGCGATCTGAGCGGGATAAAAATTCTATCCTTTTTTCACCTTTTCCACACTGAAGCCATTTCTTGTCAAGCTCGGATATAACTTTTTCATCTACTATCGAGTGTAAATCTGTGCAATTTGTAAGATTGCTAGCGAGAGCTAGTTCCGATCGCGTTTCATTGATTACAGACTCGTTCCAATCGCAGCTGTGCTCCAGTTTTCCCATCACGGATAAAAGAATGTAAAGTAGAAGAACATGATCCATTCTGTGGAGGAAAAAAAAGCACACAGCTCATCATTTTTATTTTTTTTCTTCCGTGTTTCTAGTTTGTCAGAAGCAACTTTCCAATTACATGTTCTTCTGTTTGTTCAGCATTTGCGATGCCGGCACGGACGGACGTGCGACAAATGTTTGTGTTGATAAATTAGTTATGAAGTGTAGTTATGCGAACGGGAATTTGCAGAGACGTCGTGGTGTGACCGTCGCTATGAAATAATTATCCGTATTAACAGCTGAACCTTTGGAAAGGTGAGTTCCAGAAAAATTTCATCAACAGATCGAGACAAATACGATTAACATTTTCCTTGAACAAACATAACATGAATAACTTTTTACCTGTCCAAAGTTTGAAAAATGCTGGAATTGTTTTAAAAGTGACATTTATTTATTAACTCCACAATAGCGTAGGAATTTTAATAACAAACTTTTCCCGAGTTACTCAATGTAGTGCGATTCTATTGTGAAGGTGTTCTGAAATTTACAAAAAAAGAATTTATTTTTTTCCAGAAGAAACTCACGAGTACTGCATCTTGAAGATAGTACGAATGCATTTGTTTTACAGTACTATGCATATAAAGCTAGAAAAAACTTTCCATGTTCATTTTTCTGTTCACTCCAGTGAAGCGCATAGCTGTATTAAAAGTTGATTCTGGAAACTTGTTGTCTGATGTAAGGCAGAAAGGCACAGACATCAGACATTCCAGCCTTTTTCTTGACAGTACACCTTAATGCTTACGTTTTTTTTAAAACAATTTTTATTCAGGTCAATTTGCGTATAAATAAGCTTTACGTGGTCGATTTACCCATGTTTTTGTTACACAATACTATTTTTTTTTGTTCGATCTCGTTGTCACCCTTCTTCTAGGGGGAGAGGAGCTTCCATTTGGAGTTGTGAGTGGTTTCCGTTTCTTTGTTTTCATTTTTTTTTTCGGTTTTTTAACGATATCAAACTAACTGGAGATTATAAGAGGAGAAAGAATATGAAATTATAGAGCCATAGTACTCAAGGAAGAGCAAGGATGTGAAGAATAAAGTGCGGAAAAGTGAGACGTGACAAGGGTCATTTAAGTAAGCAGAAGGCTTCTCGTATCTAAACTTTTACCTTCTACCAGAGGAGTCGAACTTAGGCATCTTAGCGATACGAGTTATCCGAGTCTCTGATATGTCAGAAAGTAAAGGCAAAGGTCATTTGCCATTTACTGTCCGAACCGGCAAAAGTAAAGTTACGAGAAGTTGTCACATTCTGCCCACGACGGTTTCTCACACAATGTGTTTTTCATTGTGTAGATATTTTCTCATACAGTTAGTTATAACACCGGAATGGAAGATTTGTCCGAAACTTATTGCTTGAGAGCCTGGAGTTGTAGCGTATGGCTATGCGTCCCAGGGTGCAAGCGGCGCACGGACAGCGCTCCACTCATCGCTGTGTGTGATGGAATCCCATCAAATCTTTTTTTACTTTTTACTTTTTTATTTATGACTTCTGGTCAGTCAGTAATTTTTTACTTTTTTCGGTTTTTTAACGATATCAAACTAACTGGAGATTATAAGAGGAGAAAGAATATGAAATCATAGAGCCATAGTACTCAAGGAAGAGCAAGGATGTGAAGAATAAAGTGCGGAAAAGTGAGACGTGACAAGGGTCATTTAAGTAAGCAGAAGGCTTCTCGTATCTAAACTTTTACCTTCTACCAGAGGAGTCGAACTTAGGCATCTTAGCGATACGAGTTATCCGAGTCTCTGATATGTCAGAAAGTAAAGGCAAAGGTCATTTGCCATTTACTGTCCGAACCGGCAAAAGTAAAGTTACGAGAAGTTGTCACATTCTGCCCACGACGGTTTCTCACACAATGTGTTTTTCATTGTGTAGATATTTTCTCATACAGTTAGTTATAACACCGGAATGGAAGATTTGTCCGAAACTTATTGCTTGAGAGCCTGGAGTTGTAGCGTATGGCTATGCGTCCCAGGGTGCAAGCGGCGCACGGACAGCGCTCCACTCATCGCTGTGTGTGATGGAATCCCATCAAATCTTTTTTTACTTTTTACTTTTTTATTTATGACTTCTGGTCAGTCAGTAATTTTTTACTTTTTTCGGTTTTTTAACGATATCAAACTAACTGGAGATTATAAGAGGAGAAAGAATATGAAATCATAGAGCCATAGTACTCAAGGAAGAGCAAGGATGTGAAGAATAAAGTGCGGAAAAGTGAGACGTGACAAGGGTCATTTAAGTAAGCAGAAGGCTTCTCGTATCTAAACTTTTACCTTCTACCAGAGGAGTCGAACTTAGGCATCTTAGCGATACGAGTTATCCGAGTCTCTGATATGTCAGAAAGTAAAGGCAAAGGTCATTTGCCATTTACTGTCCGAACCGGCAAAAGTAAAGTTACGAGAAGTTGTCACATTCTGCCCACGACGGTTTCTCACACAATGTGTTTTTCATTGTGTAGATATTTTCTCATACAGTTAGTTATAACACCGGAATGGAAGATTTGTCCGAAACTTATTGCTTGAGAGCCTGGAGTTGTAGCGTATGGCTATGCGTCCCAGGGTGCAAGCGGCGCACGGACAGCGCTCCACTCATCGCTGTGTGTGATGGAATCCCATCAAATCTTTTTTTACTTTTTACTTTTTTATTTATGACTTCTGGTCAGTCAGTAATTTTTTACTTTTTTCGGTTTTTTAACGATATCAAACTAACTGGAGATTATAAGAGGAGAAAGAATATGAAATCATAGAGCCATAGTACTCAAGGAAGATCAAGGATGTGAAGAATAAAGTGCGGAAAAGTGAGACGTGACAAGGGTCATTTAAGTAAGCAGAAGGCTTCTCGTATCTAAACTTTTACCTTCTACCAGAGGAGTCGAACTTAGGCATCTTAGCGATACGAGTTATCCGAGTCTCTGATATGTCAGAAAGTAAAGGCAAAGGTCATTTGCCATTTACTGTCCGAACCGGCAAAAGTAAAGTTACGAGAAGTTGTCACATTCTGCCCACGACGGTTTTCATTGTTGATCGCAGTCTTGGGTTCATTGGTAGTTGCTGTAGATGCGCTTTGTACATTGATTGCAGTTGATAGTTGGTTAGATGGTGAAGGTGATTTTGAAACAGGAGCACTGCATTCACTAGTTTCCGTTGTTGAGCGGTTGTCCTTGTTTTTGCAGTTTCAGTGCAAGGTATGCCGTAGTGTGCAGGTTGTTCACAAAACTGACATGTAACCAATTGATTTTCATACGTAATCAACGTTTTACACGGATGTATCCCGTCTTGATCACAAATGATGTAAGATAGAATTGCTTTACGTAGTTGCATACGTACCCCTCGCACGCCATTCCGGATACCTGGGAAAAAATTTCGCCATACTTCCCTTTCGATGGAAAGAACTTCACCGTACTGCGACATACTTTCCCGAACGAACTGATCGCTGGTCTGCGGGGGAAGGTACTTCTGTGGCATTGTCCACCATGTACACAGGGATTTTATATTTAACATTATCATGATCAACACTGTTCCCCCGTTATTAACCGAAGCAAATGCAATTGCATCTCTTTCACGTTTGAACATAATGTACACACAGTTAGACGCCTTGTTGAATTGAATCTTAAAAGCCTGGCATTACATTCCTTTTGTGGAATTTGGCCTTTCTGTTTCAACAGACTTCGCAGCCGATTCTTAGTGTACAGAATCATTGCATGGCTAGTACTATGGATCCTACTGACACTGAATTGAATCTCACTTACATCATTAACGTTAGGTGCATTCGTTCCTTAAGGGGCGGGTAGGGTCTAACACTTTTGAAAAACCATTTATTATTCTCTTTCTATTTTCTGATTTTGAAGCCAATCGGAACAAAGCTCAACAAGTTATGGGCCTTAATCGTTGCCGATCTTATACTACGAAGAAATAAGAGCTGCGAGCACAGGCCCAAGATTTCTGCTTCGATTGACTTAAAAACTTGACAAAACATTCTCGAAATGTTTCATTATAACAAAATACAAAAGAAAAAATATGGCTTTTTGAGAATGTAGAGCCTACGTGTTCCCTTGAGTAATAAATTGTTCCCTTCGATTTTATAGACAATAATAAATAAACGCATTTTTCTCGAAAGCAAGTTTTGAAAGTCTGTGTCCATCGTCATTCAAAAACTACTGCACTTATTTCTAAATATAAAAAACCAGACCCCAACGTTATTTGTTACTTTGGGAAGGTTTAACAGCTACAAAATAGCCGATATTTTTCCACGAAAAAATTACAAAATCTTGTTCGAATTGATGGTTTTTATTATACAAAATATTTGAATTTATTTTTTTGATCGATAGTTCTGAAAATTTTTTTCAAAAATGATGATTTTTTTCATCATTAAGACCTCCCCCTCGGTTGCTGCTGGTCTAACTTTGCAGCGCTTGAAATCAATACAAATTGAATTTGGCCTTGTAGGCCAAGTTTCAGGCTTTGTTGAATCGTGTTTGCCCATTTCGTACACTCTATTGTTCACTGCACTGTATTGTCTTTGGTTCTGTCGTCGCGACCGTAAGAAATTTTCGACTGTGTCGAATGAGATGCGAGTACGAACTGATAATGCTTACGTTGCTTAGTCGGTAATATTCCAGAAGTCGAGAGTATCAGCTATACTACTACTTTCGAACAAGCCCAAGTAAGTTTAAATCATTGTGCGAATAGTAAAGGGAGCGGCGTGACAGTTTCGTTATTCGTATAATCTTTTCACTCTTGATCCATGTTAACGTTGTTGTGGGCCAGTGAGCATAAGATTGTCTAAATCAGTTAACTTATCATTGAGCCACGCGTTTTGTCGATTAGCTTTACTCATATGAATATTTCTACGGACCGAAATATTTGGTCTGTAAATATTTGACCACGTGTAGCGTAGCTCTTAGAAGCAATTGAAGTCACTAATTGAAAGTCCGTCTATCGTTCAGTAGTGACATCTTTCGGATGTTATCTGCCAAAATTCTATGACACTCGATTCATAAGTCTCGGTTGATTTTTCATTAGGGCGTATAAGCAAGTGGCAGTTTCTCTTTGTTTACTTTCTCTTCTATTAATTACAAAGCGGTTTCCACGTTTATCACTCAACTCTTTGCATGAAATGATACCCAAAACTTTCGACTTTCAAACAGAATAGTGACATCAAAGAAAATCTTTTTAATCACATCACAATAATCGAAAGAGAGAGTGATTAAAGAGAAACTGTCACTTGCTTATACGCCCTAATGAAAAATCAACCGAGAAGTGTGTTATTTATTGTGCTTTCAGTGACACTAATTTTTTTAAATTTGAAATAATGGAGAAAAACCTCCTCTTAATCGACGTAGAGATGTGATAATACCTTTCTACTGCCATTGAAACAGTCTTATGGAACCATATCATTATGATAATTTCTAACGCTAATTTAGACTGATTTTTGACACAAATTCATTTATATCGAATCAGGTAGTTCACAAAAACGTGTTTCAGTGCCTACCTTGTCTTTTAAATATTATTACTGAGACTAAAGGGTCTGCAACAATACATTTAAATTTGATCGTTTGTCACTCCCTGAAAAAAATTGTGCGGATGGAAGAAATGCGATTTGTCGAAAATGTCACTTGTACGATTACTACATGGAATGAAAAGTCCCGGACCTCTCACAGAAAAAAACGTGAAGAGTATCGAAATGTGTATATTTTTGTTGAGAAAAAGCCTATAGATGATTGGAGATGATTTTCCCAAAATTTTAACCCTTCGACTGCCATATTGGTGGAGTTAGGGTGGTTCTTCTAATTTTCATTTTATTTTATTTTTTCAAACACCTCTTTAGCAAAAAAATGGAAAAAAGTTAGGAATATTTTAGGAGTTATGGGAAACCTCTCTGATTTTTTCAGAATTTTTCAAAATGTATTTCATGTGAAAAAAAATATTCAAAATTTTCGAATTTTTTTTAATTGCACTTACAATTTTGGTACCACTCTAGATTTTACATCAACAATAAATCATTTATGAGTACATTACGCTGTATTTTTTTTCAAAATTTTTAAAAATGTGGACGGGTATAATATCAGACTTTTAAAAAATAATTTATTCGGAAAAACAAGATGTTGAAATTAGAAACGAATTACAACCGTCCGCTGGCACACATGTTCATTAATGCATTCCCTACATCATTGTTTGTTAAATCGAGCCAGGCGTGCGAGCGTGTGTAAATAACATAAGGAATAAAATTCTTTTGTCATTATTAATTACGTCAATACTCAAGCCTTGAACTTAAGTTGTAGATGGAAACGCATGGTATTTAGTTCTAAGGGCATGTGATATATGATTTTAGAACTAAATACCATGCGTCTCCATCGGATGATGACAATTTGATGGAGACGCATGCTTTTCCGAATGAATTATTTTTTTAGAGCCTGATATATTACACCCGTCCACATTTTTAAAAATTCTGAAAGAAATACAGCGTAATGTACTCATAAAAAATTTATTTTTGATGTAAAATCTAGAGTGGTACCAAAATTATAAGTGCGATTAAAAAAAAATCGAAAATTAAAAAAAAAAATTTCACATGAAATACATTTTGAAAAATTCTGAAATAAATCAGAGACGTTTCCCATAGTTCCTAAAATATTCCTGATTATTTTATATTAAAAATTAAATAAAATGAAAATCAGAAGAACCACCCTAACTCCACCAATATGGTAGTTAAAGGGTTAAAATTTTTCAAAAATCATCTCCAATATAAACCCTTTCAAACAGCGTGTATCAATTTTTGTTCTGTTTGAGGGCAGTTTTTGTATGAAAACCCGGCCATACCCTTTAATGACAATCTAGCCACCTGTGTTTGAATAACAGCTGATCGTGTCAGACGAGTTCTAGTTTTCATCAAGCTATGGAAAAAGTTGCACTTACGCATCCAGGCATAAAAGCAACGGTACGGATCTGTCAACCATTCCCCGTATTCTCCAGACCTGGCCCCCAGCGACTATTATCTATTTAAAACCTGTAAAGTTTCTCTAGGGAAAGCAATTTTCGTCGAATGCTGAGGTCATTGAAGAATCGGAAGCGTATCATATTTTGAAGACCTTGACAAATCTTTGTTTTCAAAGGGCGTCAAAATGTTGGAGGATCTATGGATCAAATGTATCGCTCTATATGGACATTATACTGAAGAATAAAAAAGTTTTCACTGTAAAAAATCGACTTTTTCTTTGTAAGGCTCGGGACTTTTCATTCCATGTTGTATACTCGAGAAAATACTGAAGGAAGCGTTAGTCATTTGAGCTTCAAACTTGATCCACAGCCCAAGAGTAGCTAACAAACATGCCTAAGTTTGTTGAAATAGATTCAGCCATCATAAAGAAAATTGACCGGAGAGAAACAAGTGTGTTTAATTGATAACGGCGCTTATATTTTTATATCATTGGATTTAGGAATGACAGCCATTTCCGCAATCCTCAAGTTTGATCCATAACTCAAGAGTAGCTTTAAAAAAAACATCTCCGAGAAAACTGTGCGGAGAGAAAATCTTTAAAGAGGTGCATACACGCAGACATTTTCCGATCTTGTCGAGTCTTTCTATAGAGAAAGGCAAGAAATGGATTGTCGGTTACGTGATATATAATTATATATATCTGGAACAAGACGAGTAGGAGCAATTAGACAATGCTTTAAAGGTGCACAAACATACACATTTTTGTCTTTCTCATAAAGAAAGGCTGTGGCAATCACTGTGAAAACCATTAACCGTTTACCCGAGTTTCTTCAACTCAGTTTCAAATTAAGAACCTTATAGTCTGCTATTGAATTTCATATGGATCCGATTTCAGGTTCCGGAGCTACGGGCTAAAATGTTCAAAATGAACTAAAAAAGTACACTTGATTTTCTCAGAGACCGCTCATCTAATTTTCACAAGCTTAGATTCAAATGAAAAGTCTTACATTCTCATATAACCCTACAGAATTTAATCCGGATACGACTTCTTGATCTGTAATTACAGGCTGATGAGTATACAAATTTCATTTCCAGGAGTGTTTTTATACATGATACGAAAAAATCGAACCAAATTCTTTCAAAAAGACATATAACTCTTCCATTAGGCAGGTATTGTGGATCATCGTTCCTAGTTCCGGAAGTACCGGTAATATCAAGTAGCATGTTAAGATGCTGTCCTGTATGTTTCTACTTATCAAATTATCAAGTTAGTTTATATTACTATTCCAGTAACTGTTGTGTTATGGAAAAGCGCAATTTTCTGTGTTGTGCAACATATCTCTAAGTTCTTCCGTTATTACGAATATTTATTCACAACGATTGTGCAACTGATACTAAAACTCATGCGTCGATCGCATCACAAAGGCAGTAATAAAATCAGCGAAAAAACAATTGTGAAACTCATGAAAACTACTGCGTAATGTAAATAAGAAATGGAATGACGTTTACAAAAACATGAAAACCTTAATTTCTAATGAATAAGTTTCACATTTGATTTTAAATACAACTGCTCTTAATACAAACATACGTTTTTATAAATTGAACGTTTGTGCTTTGTGTTATTTATTGAGACTGTTACTACCAACAATGAAATACTACCACACGGTACGTCTGCCACGGCCCCCAATGACATCAACAATCCAAGCAATAACAAAGAATAATTTAAAAAAAAACCTTATAATGATGCTTCTAACAACGACAAAAGCTGCAGTTGGGACGAAGAATCAATGGACGAAGGCGCGATTAGTGATCGAATAGCCCTCCAAGCCTCGCTGAATTATGAAAAGGTTGCTTCTTTCCTATAGGAAAGGGTTCTGCTTGTGCCGTGTTAAATAAAAGGATGAAAAGTAAAAACTCTGAATTATGAATGCCGCGGAATCTGGATTCTAATAATTTTGGCCGGACTATCATTTATTCCGAAATACATGTAAATTGTCTGCATATTGATCTGAATAACCAGTAGAATTACCATATGTTTGTAATTTGGAAGTAAATAAATTATTAAATGGATCACTTTAGTTCGAACTAAAGTGTCCATAAGTGGCTCTACAGGCAATGAAACTACAAAATATCATTTATAACATGAATTGTAAAGTGGATTTGCATGTCTGGTTTTATCTGTGGCTAAAGTGGGATGCGAGATTTTAATTTGTTAGCTTTATATTTAGCGGAAATCGCAAGTAATGTAAAGCGCATCAATGTTGTTTAACTGCAATCTGACACCTATATAAAAAAAAAAACAATCTGTTTTCAGTATTTCGTGTTGAATACTATAATATTTGACATGCATGGCAAAACAACTCTGTTTGAGTGCGATGAAAGTGGCGGGGTGTTCGGTTACCATCAAATACAATGTGTTCTATTCTCATCTATTATCTACAGCACAAAACAGCTTGTTTTCGAATGTAATGTAACGAACACTTAAACTTCACATTAGTGCCAGGATAGCATTACTGAGATCATCATGGCGCAAAAGAAAAATATGCTATCGAAAAACAGACTCGCGTTGGATTGCCTGTTCCGGTGCATTTGCGATACCATATCCCATCGCAGACATTTTGTCTCTCGGTAGGAATGCTGATGTATTAGATGCAATTGATTCTTGCTTACTACGGTAACAGACCGGAACATCTATGCAGTCATGCTTCCCGTAGCTCCGAATCTGCACACCTATGTGGATGCCTTCAGGCTAGTCGAGTTTCAACTGTCAGTCAATCGAATCCAAAAGATATGTTTCAATATCCGACGACAGACTTGAGCATTGAAGCACGGCACGGTAAAAGTTTTTCGTGCTGAGCTTATCAGCTTGTCAAGATCCGGAAGCGGGTTTTCAACAGACGTTTCCTGTTTCAACGATGATTTCTGCTGACTGGAAGTGAGAAGGCAGAATGTTCGGAAAGTTATCTTTGATAACAAACAATTTATGGGAGAATTCGAAAGTGGCGTAATTTTGAAAGACGACAAAAAAATCCTTCTGATTGTTGGTTCTACTGAAATCATTATGTTTCAATCCACCTCTGTACTGGTGTCTCATATTCTCATATATATTTGCTTATGATACTTAACACATGGGCTGGAAATCCCCGGGCCTAACAAAGAGAGCAAATTTTGGTTCAAAATTAACTTTATCCATCAACGTAATCTCCATCTAAAACAACGCAATCATTCCAGCGCCGCTCTAACATTTCAATATCACTTTTGTAGAACGATGTATCTTTTGCTTCAAAGTAGGCCTCGATTTCAGCGATAAACTCTTCATTCGTGCGATATTTCTTACCGGCGAGCATTTTTCCTGGTCTGCGAACAGCCAGTAGTCGCTGGGAGCCAAATCTGACGAATACGGTGGATTTGAGAGAAATTCGAAGTTCGATTCATGTAGATTTGCCATTGTTTTGATTGACTTCTGTTCCTGATGAAACAAAATTTTTTCCTTTGCCATATGAGGTCGTTTCTTTCCAATTTCAGCCTTCAAACGTTTCGATAACCTTTTATAATATTCACTGTTAATGGTAATTCCTTTCTCTAGATAGTCAATAAATATGACACCACGCACATTCCATAACCTTTCCAGCCGATTGTTGTGCTTCCGGGCGCTTTGGACGAGGTTCGGTTGCTGTGCACTCACTTTGCTTAGAGCTTTCTCATTGTCAAATGATCATTCAATATAACGGATCGGCTGAAAAGTTTGTATCGTTTCTATGAGAGGGCGCCACTAGAATTAAATCCATACCATTTTCAGTTAGTACCAACCTTCAAAAGATACGTGTATAAATTTGACAGCTGTCTGATTATTAGTTTGTGAGATATTGCATTTTGAGTGAAGCTGCTTTTGTTATTGTGAAAAAAATGGAAAAAAGGAATTTCGTGTGTTGATGAAACACTACTTTTTGATGAAAAAAAGTGTCGCCGATACCAAAAAATGGCTTGATGAGTGTTATCCAGACTCTGCACCGGGCGAAGCAACAATTCGTAAGTGGTTTGCAAAATTTCGTACTGGTCATATGAGCACCGAAGACGATGAACGCAGTGGACGTCCAAAATTTTTTTCCACTGTGCATT
Organism: Malaya genurostris; assembly: GCF_030247185.1. Classification (NCBI taxonomy): domain Eukaryota; kingdom Metazoa; phylum Arthropoda; class Insecta; order Diptera; family Culicidae; genus Malaya; species Malaya genurostris. Next base: position 94,297,017 of record NC_080571.1, on the reverse strand, counting down.
GTTTGTTTGAGCGGTATTTTTCCATCAGGAAGCAGTGTAAAAAAAAATTTACCCGGCGAACGACCAATATCAGGTTAAAGCTGGATATAAATAAACGATATAAAAAAAGTGTAAAATTAAAACATGAAATTGTTTTTAATCCATTGTTGTGAAAATAACAAAAGACTGCAATAAAACTGGCGCCATCTATGTGTTAGGCCCGGGACTTTTCAGCCCATGTGTTATGTTTGACTTATTATAACCCCCTGTAAACTAGTGGTCGTTCACTGTTCGGCTATTCCTAAATTTCCGAATACAAACAATGAAGACTTTGCCTTTCTCATACAGAAATGATATGCTATGACTTGAAAAATCGACTGACTTATTAAACTGCATCCGGATCCGACTTTCAGTTATTCAGTTGTTTAGTTGTTCAGTTGTTCAGTTGTTCAGTTGTTCAGTTGTTCAGTTGTTCAGTTGTTCAGTTGTTCAGTTGTTCAATTGTTCAGTTGTTCAGTTGTTCAGTTGTTCAGTTGTTCAGTTGTTCAGTTGTTCAGTTGTTCAATTGTTCAGTTGTTCAGTTGTTCAGTTGTTCAGTTGTTCAGTTGTTCAGTTGTTCAGTTGTTCAGTTGTTCAGTTGTTCAGTTATTCAGTTGTTCAGTTGTTCAGTTATTCAGTTTTCAGTTTTCAGTTTTCAGTTTTCAGTTTTCAGTTTTCAGTTTTCAGTTATCAGTTTTCAGTTTTCAGTTTTCAGTTTTCAGTTTTCAGTTTTCAGTTTTCAGTTTTCAGTTTTCAGTTTTCAGTTTTCAGTTTTCAGTTTTCAGTTTTCAGTTTTCAGTTTTCAGTTTTCAGTTTTCAGTTTTCAGTTTTCAGTTTTCAGTTTTCAGTTTTCAGTTTTCAGTTTTCAGTTTTCAGTTTTCAGTTTTCAGTTTTCAGTTTTCAGTTTTAAATATATTTCAACCATGATCGCGAAAATCTGTAACCCTATTAAAAAGTTTAAAAATGAATCTTCATGAATTTGAAGCTTTAATATAAAAAATACGCCATCAAATTGATTAAAGTAAGTTTTTTGAAATTAAAATAGATCTCAAAAACACATTTTAATCAATCGCCAACAAACCTGAAATGAAATTTTCTTGTCTAGGTTGAATATTTAATGACGTAAAGTAAGCATGATTGAGTGTGGTATCAACAAAGCCTTTTGATTCAATTAACATAAATTGTTCCGTTCCAATTGCAACATAACATATTTTAGTCAAACTTCAGAATCGAGGTTTTAAAAGTTTAGGGTAATTCTACATCAAAACAGAATGAAAAGGGTTTCCTTCCAACAATTCGATTCGGCAAAAACAAGCAACAAAAAAGCAGATTCGACAATTCCGCAATCATGTTGTGAAGTAAAAATATGGAAATGTAATAAATTGTTCCAACGCACTGGAACTAAGTTTCTCTATGGCAAGCATAAAAGAACATAATTCCTTCGGCACCCCGCACCAATTTGCAGGCAGCGTGAACTTTTTCGGGCCGCAGAATAACGAGATTACCCAAAGGATTAATAACCTCAGTAAATAGCTTCCACTTTGAGGAGGCATTAGTTATCTAACGAACGAACCAGGAGAAGGAAAATACTAACGGAAAAAGAAGATGCAACTGTTTCGCAAGCGAGCGGAAATGGCACCCTCTGTCCTTCTCTCCGGTTTGGCAAGGCTGACAAGGGCGAGATACAAACGGAGTTATAAAAACGGGTAGCTTCATGTCGACTGAGCGACGATACAATTTTATGCGACCTCGTAGCTAGGGCCTTGGTAAACCTACGGTAAAGACACTCCGTAATTGACCAAATCAGTAAACATTGAGCCAAAGGAACGGCGTTTGGTCAATTCATTCTCGCCGTAGGCACCAACGACGGGGAGCGAGATCAGTTTTGATTAGTCTTCCCACTGTCAGCATTATTTAGCAGAGCTTGAAGACAGAATGAAGATATTTTTACGTGTAAAAAATATAGGAGCTGATCGCACATTGGAAGAACTCAAGAAGTACCCTAATCACGTAGTTCATAATTGACTAGTTTATTACGATACAAGAAGTGGTTTAATGCTTTGCATGTACACAGAAAATTAAAACTACCTATTTTTGGACTTAGTTATACATAATTTTGAGTTGTATTCGATCTTTTTTTTTTATTCGCTCTCTCCATGGCTCTCAAAACATAATGATAAAAAAACATCCAATAGCGAGAGTTTCGTTCAATGAGCTAAAATTAAGCATTCAATTTGAATTTGAATTATTTGAGCTCAACCGTTGAGTAAAAATAAAGGACAAGGAAACCAAGAGAAAAAATATGATGTCGTTCGATACGATAATTTTATGAAAATTTTCGAAATGTCTTCCCGAACCAGAATTCTTTGCTGCTGTTACAAAAAATGTGTTTACAATTTCTAGAACAGTCTTCATCATTTGGGTGAGAGAAATGATTCCAGAGTTCCCATAATACAGTTTTATCAGGAGATTTTGATCAGAAATGTAAAATTTCGTTAGTACCGTATTAAAAATATGGACATTGAATTACTGTGTTTGCATGCATTTCCTTCGATGAATATTTGCGGAAAGCCGGGTCTCGATAATTAATATTTATTATTCTTTATTTTAGTATATTTTCTAGCTTTCTCGGACATCATCAATTACAGGGCTGCGTAATATTTGGGAACCAATTTCAGGTATAAGAATGCATACCTAATATCATATTGTCTACTTCCAGCACTTTTAGTCATATCCACTCCGTGATAGATCCAGCAAGCAGTACAATTTCAATTTTTTACATTTATAAGCGAACGATCAATCTATGGTCCGACTGTGCTCTTCTATCGCTTCATTAATGCACTCTAATACTGACTTTTTTCTGATTTGAGATAGTCTCCCAAAAGTATACTATGCCGATCTCAGAAAACCGACATTGTGATCTTTCCGTCGCATTGAGACGCCCTTTGAGACACTCATGCTGCTTCGAAACACTCGTGCTTACTTCAGTTTATTGCTTAATAAAGGATTCAGCCAAACATGTACTCGAAGTGTGCTTGCGTTTGTCTTTTTAGCCCTAAATAAGTATGTGCGGGATCCAGCGGCAGTATATATTTCTCTTCTACAGAATCTTACTTAATAAAGGCATGTTCACGCACTTTCTCTTTCCGATCGTCCAGTACAATTTTATGTATTATTATTATTGTTGTTTATTTTACCCCGGTTTCATCCTCCATTTTAGGTGCTTTTGACTCTGTTTTGCTTCGTAGGAACGGCTGCTGCGTGATTTAACAGCAGTAGAGTTTTGAACATCACATAACTCTCAAAACCTTTTTCTCACGGTGTACTCTACAAGATCATCAGCCTCATAATCAGTGCAGTAAAACTTCATTCAATTTAATTGAAACTGAATGTGGAACACATTGACGATCTCTCTAATGCAGTAAACTTCACTCTCTGACACACACAATTTTTGCTGACGGCCCGAACGAGCTGCATTCAGTTCATGAATCGTTTCTCTTCAATCGAGGCTCAGTTTAACCACCGTCAGTTGATCTCTTGAAGTAACAAAATATCTTTTTCAATAGTGTGAAAGCGGCCTTCAAATGAGGTTCATGTAAACATTCGAGTTGGTTCAAGATAATAGATAAAAGACAAACCAGACAGCTGAAATATCAATCACAGAATACACATAAATTAATTGCTTCCTCCTTCAGTTTTTGTTTTTAATACTTTACTCCATTAATAATTCTATTCGTTTGAAATTGCTTACTACCAAGAGCGAAGGCAATGAAGAAGCTACACTACTTGGCACTCGAAACTGAGCAAGCAAAACTTCAAATTACTAGGTACGATTATCCAACTGACGATGAATTCCAGGAGCTTCACTTGAAAATGGCAGCAAAAGTCAAATGAATGAGTAGGGCTGACGGTCAGCGGCCATAAATTTCATTTTCATCTTATATTATTCGATTGAAAATGACATTTCACTCAAACTTTTTTTCCGTTTCTGTTTCTGATTTCTGAGAGACCTGGGCCGTAACGTAACGCTTGAAACTATGACTCATCTATTACTCATAAATATAACGCATGTAACGCTTCGTAACGCCTATAGCTCACAAAAAAGTAACGTATGTAACGCTTGTGACTTACAAAAGAGTAACACTTGTAACGATTCTTAACGTTATAGCACTCAGGAAAGTAACGCGTGTTACGCTTCGTAACGCCTATAACTTACACAAAAGTAACGCTTGTAACGATCCGTATTGTTTATAACATGCCTATTATTCATAAAAAAGTAACGCATGTAACGCTTATTAACGTCTATAACTCACAAAAAAGTAAAGCATGTAATGCTTTGTAATGCCTATAACTTACAGAAAAGTAACGCCTGTAACGCTTCGTAACACTTTTATTCACTAAAAAGTAACGCTTCGTAACGCTCCGTATTGCCTATAACACCCTATTATTCACAAAAAAAGTAACGCATATAACGCTTTGTAACGCCTATAACTTACAAAAAAGTAGCGTAGGTAACACTTCGTAACGACTATTATTCCCAAAAAAGTAACGCTTCGTAACGCTTCGTAACGCTCCGTATTGTTTATAACACGCCTATTATTCATAAAAAAGTAACGCATGCAAGGCTTATTAACGCCTATAACTTACAAAAAATAACGCATGTAACGCTCATTAACGCCTATAACTTACTAAAAGTAACGCTCCGTATTGTTTATAACACGTCTATTATTCATAAAAAAGTAACGCATGTAACGCTTACTAACGCCTGAAACTTACAAAAAATAACGCATGTAACGCTTATTAACGCCATAACTTACAAAAAAGTAGCATAGGTAACACTTCGTAACGACTATTATTTACAAAAAAGTAAGGCTTCGTAACGCTCCGTATTGTTTATAACACGCCTATTATTCATAAAAAAGTAACGCATGTAACGCTTATTAACGCCTATAACTTACAAAAAATAACGAATTATTAACGCCATAACTTACAAAACGCCTATAGCTTACTAAAAAGTAACACTCCGTATTGTTTATAACACGTCTACTATTCTTTAAAAAGTAACGCACGTAACAAAAAAGTAAAGTATGTAATGCTTTGTAGCGCCTGTAACTTACTGAAAAGTAACGCATGTAACGCTTCGTAACACTTTTACTTACTAAAATGTAACGCTTCGTAACGCTCCGTACTGTTTATGACACGCTAATTATTCATAAAAAAGTAATGCATGTAACGCTTATCAACGCCTATAACTCACAAAAAAGTAAAGCATGTAACGCTTTGTAACGCCTATAACTTACAAAAAAGTAGCGTAGGTAACACTTCGTAACGACTATTATTCACAAAAAAGTAACGCTTCGTAATACTCCGTAACGCCTATAACTTACAAAAAAGTAACACATGTAACGCTTCGTAACGCCTATAACTTAAAGCAAAGTCTTGGCATTACATTCCTTCCGTGGAATTTGACCTTTCTGTTTCAACAGACTTCGCAGCCGATTCTTAGCGTACAGAATCATTGTAGGCTAGTACTATGGATCCTACTGACACTAAGAATCCTTCCAGGTAACTTACTAACGCTTATAACTCACTATAACCTACTAACGCTTATAACTCACAAAAAAGTAACGCATTTAACGCTTCGTAACACTTTACTTACTAAAATGTAACGCTTCGTAACGCTCCGTATTGTTTACAACATGCCTATTATTCATAAAAAAGTAACGCATGTAACGCTTATTAACGCCTATAACTTACAAAAAATAACGCATGTAACGCTTATTAACGCCTATAACTTAAAAAAAAGTAACGCATGTAACGCTTCGTAATGCCCATGATTCAGAAAAAAATAACGCTTCGTAACACCTATAACTTACAGAAAAGTAACGTATGTAATGCTTCGTAGCGCCTGTAACTTACAAAAAAGCAATGCATGTAATGCTTCGTAAAGCCTATAACTTACATAAAAGTATCGCTTCGTAACGTCCATAACTTACAAAAAAGTAACCCATGTAACGCTTCGCAGCACCTTTAAATAAGGAAAAAATAACGCATGCTACGCTTCGTAATACCGTAATAATTATTCACAAAAAAGTAACGCATGCAACGCTTCGTAGCGCCTACAATTCACAAAAATATATCGCTTGTAACGCTTCGTAATACCTATAACGAATATAACATATAAACGAAACGTATATAACACTCTAACTTCCTTAAAAGAAACGCATCGTAACTCGTTTACCGCAAGAATTTAACCCTTAAAACGGTTTAAAGATAATTATTTTTTAAGTTATTTTATTTCACCATTCACCACCATTTTAACCATTAATGGTCATTCGCTGGGGAAAGCTTTTTAACATTCATAATTTTCACAAAATAGCTCATATGATTTGTAACCCTCAATTTAAGAAATTTATCGTATGCAACGCTTTCTAGCATCTTTAACTTAACGTAACACTTCCCTTCTCATGCTAATATCGAGTGAAACGCTTCGTCAAATTGAACATTTTTCCATTTTGGGGACGGGTATAGCGTGATGAGGGTGTCGATGCCTTTCACGCAACCCGCCTGGGTTCGATTCCTACCCCCGCACATAGGGTCAGAAAGTCAGGTCTAGCCCGAAGAGGCCAATGACGTTAAGGTTAAAACCTCTGTAATCGGAACAAAAAAAATAGTGCCTCTACTAAGGCGTTGCTCATCATTTTACAAATACCTGAATACAATCAATACTCTTTAAACATATTTTAAGATGGAAAACAGGAAAACGGTTGTCTTAGTCTTATGATACAAACGAATGTTGTTTACTGTCCGACGTTTCGGCCTTTTGTGTAGGCTTTTTTCAAGAAAAGCTGGAAAATTGTATTGTGTTACATTGACAAAAACATAAAGCGTTGAACAAATAATACAATGTAAAAACTTACTAAAGTCTTTCGTTTATAGTCAAAATGTCGATGTCAGACGCTACATTGTCTGGTCAATTTTAGAACATGCTTTTAAAATGGTATTTGTTCCCCGTGGTCACCGATTGTTAAAAATTCACCGGAAAATTTATTGAAGATAATACAATTTTCGACAAAAATAGTTAAAAAATATTGCGATTACTCACCGAACGGCGATGCTGAACACTACGCTCGCGAAGATAATCGATACGATCAGGAACACGGCGAGTGCGATCACACTCCAGCAGAACCAGCCGCAAATCCAGAACGACTCGATGGTCGTCTCGATAATCCAATCACTGTACCCGGGCTGCACCGGATGCATGCTGAACTTTTGGCGGTCCAACTGATCCTGCCGCAGAATCAGAAATGGCCGCCACACTATTGTAGTCCGATGGTTGGAGATGTTCTTCAAATCAAACACTATGAAATCAAACTGAAACTTTCGATACTGGTGTGAGTGCGTGTGACGCTGATCGTGCACTACCGCTAGGATGTAATCGTACAGATAAAAGTGTTCACTAAAAATTAACCGTTTGCTAGATAGGGAAGCACCAACATCACCGAATTTTGTCTTCTGATTGTCCGCTAGCACCAATTGATTTTTGTCGAGGTTTAACAAAGCGCAAAATTGTTCGATTTCTTTGTTTCGTCGATCCTTCCGAGTCGCACGCTCGAAATAACTGCTCATATTAAGTGTACTACTTCTGTTAAAGTTCTCAGCACTGTTGTCGAACGATGATAAATTAAGATAATTTGTGTCGTCGACGTCAACGTCAAAATCACAGTAACTGTCGAGTAACGTCTGACAGCGCGAATGGTCCGCGGCAAGAGCCTGTAGCTCTTGTGACCCATTATCGTCGCTTAGAAGATAATTAAAATCGCACTCGGATGAGGTCAGGGCGGTTAAATTTATTAGCTGTTCCAGCGCTTGTCTGTGTCTCGGCTGCCTGGTTGCTGTTCGATTTTCGTTCGACTCCCTCCACCCGTCGACCCCGGTTCGGTTAGCTGCCGACGCTCTTCCATAGTCATCATCATCATCATCATCTTCGCTGCCGACATCGTCGAGTCGAATTTTCAGCAGCCTTTCGCTGATGTGCCGATAATCGGTCAGGTCCACTCCGTGATCCCGCTGGAGGACGAGCTTGAAATGTTCGGTCAGAATCGTTAGCACCAGCAGGTTGCGGTTCGGTTCCCCGTTCGCCAGCGTCCCGTTCCGGACGAAGCTCCGGTACAGTTTGTTGTCGCTGTTGAAGATTGTCCCTATCGTGTCGAGCAGCAGAATCTTTGTCCTCCGTAGTGTCTTCAGTTGATTGATTGCGCTAATTGTTTGCGGTGAGTTGATGGACGAGCAGACTATTATCACTGGGGAAAGAGAAACCGGAAGCGGACAAGTGAGTTAAGTGCGGATTTTGGTTTCAGTCGGGGGAAAAGGTCGGAAACTTTCAGCTACTTTCGATTGGCGGGGTAGTAGGAGGGGTGTACTGCATTATGGGGATTTGGAAAAAATATCTTTATCTGTGATAATTGGTTTTTGGTTAAACTTGTTAGATATTTATAGCAAAACCATTAACTTTGTTGTCACTTCTAAAGCGGGTGTCCTTTTTGTGGATGTTAATGGTTTTTGCAGCGTATTTATTTCTAACACAAGCGAAGTTCAAATCCCTCAGAATCCATAACTTTTAGTAAAAAATGTTGAATCATGAAAGGAGCTGAAAAAGCACAATTCCGATATGCTTTTTGAACGGTTCAGCCTGCCTCCGCTTCGTCTTGTCTAAATTGAAAGCAATTAAAAATTTCCCGTCAGGCACTGCCATTCAGAATAGCGTTGCTAACCAAAGAGAGTTTTACGCGATATGCTGAGTTGCTTTTTACAACCACTCATCGGACTACCTTTCTCGTGAATTCGTTTAATTTATTCAATTAATTTGACCTTTCTACCAATTATCTACCTTGCATAATTTATCTGTTTGGGTAATAAAATTGCATATCGAGTTTCCATCAGCGAAAACAAAGTTGATCATATTTCCGAGGAAGTATCATTCCATTCCACTTCAGCTTCAGTTGTCAAGATGAACAGTAGCCCGGATCTCAAATTTCAAATATGAAATTAAATTTGCTTCTGAATGCTTATAGACTGCATCAAAGCAGAATATAGTTCAATGTGAATACATTTGCTTCCATTTTGTTGTAAATAACCATAAATCAAATGATTGATTGCTGGCGGATTGTTTTAAATCAGACCTTTCGCTGCGTTGCCATAGTAGCAGAGAGAGAGAGAGAGAGAGAGAGTCTGCATTAGACTGCACCCAGTTATCCCGTGACCACTAATCAAGGCAGTAAAATAGTCTTTTATGAGCTCCATAAAATCTTATAGCTCTATATCTGTGATCTGAAAGCTCATCTGTTGTAAATCAATCAGAATACAGCTTTCAGAATGCACACTAGCCATAAATAAGCATTATCAAACAGTAGCCGTATATTTTGCCAAAGTCGGCCTTTATTCAGTATCAAGATCGATTCAAATGATAAATTGTGATTATTTGCTGTCATATTGCGGCTACGCATCCGTCACAACTGCATTAAATGTTCTACTGAAAAATCTGATACCAAATCGCAAAATCTCACTTTTCGATCAAATTTTAGCGCCTTCCCCACCTTCTTTTTTTGTATTCAATATTATAATATAATTTAAAGGCACACTGCTTAAGCTCTAAGATGCCAAGGATATTTACTGATCTTAATTACGACTACATTAAAACTAGAATAGTATCATTATGTAATGTCGGTGAATTGGATATTGCATGAGGGTCTTCCATATGGCGTTTGCAAATATCCATGTTGGCCGCTTCCTTCGGTCCGTGTGGGTCCGCGGGAAACACCCCCAGGCTACGAAGGCCTGGCGGGTGGCCCGCATGCTGGTTTTCGACTGGAGCGGTCTTCCGTGGACGATGATGGTGATGTTACGGAAGAGAATGAAAAAAAGTAAATATTGTGGAAACGGGGTAAAAAAGGAACTATCCCGACTCGCCAACACATCCCGAACCGGAACCTCAGGCGGTCTACCTCGGGCCCTAAGGGATTCCAGTAGCTTCGACCTGGCGTCACGATACTCTACGCACGACCACACGACATGCTCGATGTCCTGATAACCGTCGCCACAGGTGCAGAGACCGCGCTCCGCAAGCCCAACACGCCGGAGATGTGCGTTGAAAGTGTAGTGATTTGACATGAGCCGCGACATAACACGAATGAAATCGCGACTCACGTTCATCCCCCTGAACCAAGGTTTCGTCGATACCCTAGGGATAATGGAATGTAGCCATCGTCCCAGTTCGCCATTGCTCCATGAAGTTTGCCAACTTTCGAGAGTTTTCTGACGAGAGATACTGAAAAATTCATTGAAGCAGATTGGTCTTTCATGAAATTCACCTTCTAATGCGCCCACCTTAGCCAATGAGTCTGTCTTTTCATTGCCCGGAATGGAACAATGCGAAGGGACCCAGACTAACGATATTAAATAAGACCGTTCAGATAAAGTTCTCAAATGTTCCCGTATTTTCCCCAGGAAATATTGGGGATACTTTCCTGGCTTCATTGCCCGGAGAGCTTCTATTGAGCTTAGACTGTCCGTGACAATGAAATAATGGTCTTTGGGCAAGGTTTTAATGATCTCGAGGGTGTACTGAATAGCAGCTAATTCTGCGACGTAAACTGAAGCCGGATCACTGAGTTTGTAAGAAGCGGTGATGTTTTGATTGAAGATGCCGAAGCCTGTGGACCTGTCGATGTTTGATTTGTCAGTGTAAAACACCTTTTCACAGTTGACTGTTCTAAATTTATTATAGAAAATATTTGGGGCCACTTGAGGGCGCACGTGATCCGGAATTCCACGAATTTCTTCTCTCATGGATGTGTCGAAAAACACAGTAGAATCAGAAGTATCCAGGAAATGAGCACGGTTGGAAACAAACGAAGAAGGATTAATATTCTGAGCCATGTAATCAAAATACAAGGACATAAAACGGGTCTTTCGAAGTTTTCAATCACCATCGGATTTAGGATATCGCATCGGATAAGCAATCGATATGAGAGATCCCAGAATCGATTTTTCAACGGTACTCCCGCGAGCACTTCGAGACTCATCGTATGAGTCGACTGCATGCAACCTAAGGCAATACGCAAACAACGATACTGAATTCTTTCCAGTTTAATGAAATGAGTGTTCGCGGCGGATCGGAAGCAGAAGCATCCATATTCCATTACGGACAATAACGTTGTTTGGTAAAGCCTGATTAGGTCTCCTGGGTGGGCACCCCACCAAGTTCCGGTTATTGTGCGAAGAAAATTGATTCTCTGCTGGCATTTTTGTTTCAGATACCTAATGTGACATCCCCAGGTGCCTTTGGAGTCGAACCAGACCCCGAGATATTTAAATGTGAAGACCTGAGCTATGGTTTCACCCCCTAGTTGAAGCTGTAATTGTGCTGGTTCTCGCTTCCTTGAAAATACAACCAGCTCAGTTTTCTCCGTAGAGAACTCGATACCCATTTGAAGAGCCCATGTCGACAAGTTGTCGAGGGTATCTTGCAATGGTCCTTGGAGATCGGCAACTTTGGAACCTATAATAGACACAACGCTGTCGTCGGCAAGTTGTCTTAGCATGCAAGATGTGTTGATACATTCATCAATGTTGTTTACGTAAAAGTTGTATAAAAGGGGGCTTAAGCATGAGCCCTGAGGAAGACCCATGTAACTGAATCGTATTGTCGACAAATCACCATGCGCGAAATACATGTATTTCTCGGACAACAGATTATACAAAAAAGTTATTCAAAATTGGTGAAAGACCATGCTGATGCAGCTTCTCAGATAGGATGTTTATGGAAACTGAATCAAAAGCCCCCTTGATGTTTAGGAAAACTGACGCCATTTGTTCTTTACGAGCAAATGCCATTTGAATTTCGGTTGAGAGCAACGCTAGACAATCGTTCGTTCCTTTGCCCCTGCGGAACCCAAATTGTGTATCTGAAAGTAAGCCATTAGTCTCGACCCAATTGTCTAGACGAAACAGAATCATTTTTTCGAACAATTTTCGGATACAGGAAAGCATAGCAATCGGCCGATACGAATTGTGATCGGAGGCTGGTTTCCCTGGTTTTTGAATGGCGATAACTCTTACTTGTTCCAGTCATGTGGGACAATTTCCCCACCTTCTGTCAAGTATTACTGAAAATGAAACCATCGATGTAATGGATTTGTACATTTGCAAACGCATTGCCGGACAAAACGTCAAAAATTCACTTGAAGCACTTGATGTTTGTAATTAAGACGTGTTACCAAATGTCTGCCAAATGCTTCGCGTTATAGCAGTTTTTTCCGGTAATAACGATGACGAATGAATTTTTTTTTTTAATAATATTGCGTCGCCTCAAAACTAAAGCTTATATCTTTAAAAAACAGTGGAACACAGAGTCGATCATTATATCAGGGATGTTGGGCATCTATCCGGTACATGAAAACGTGGAAAGTCCAGTACTTCACTGTTACATGATGTTGTATACAACACTGAACAAGTTTTCTCACAAAATCAATCTTGCTTGTGAATTTTTCTAGATATATCTGAGCTGCCTTAAATATGATATGCGATCTGTTGAGCAATGGCGTTGTCAGGTTGGATTATCTGTAAATCCAGGCAAAACATCAATGGTGCTTCTCACTCATCGTAGGATAATCAAAGGAGCTCACCGTAACAGTTCTTCGCTTCAGAGGTTACTGTGTTTGATTAAGGTTAATACGTCGGGGTTATTCTTGATTCAAAACTGAATTGGTGTGCTCACATTAATTTCAGTATTAAAGGAGCTTGCATGGCTTTCGGCCAATGCAGAGGAGCTTTTGGAAAATCATGGGGACTCAAACCCAGATATATTCATTGGATCTACACAACTATCGTTAGACCAATTTTAGCATATGGATGTCTTGTATGGTGGCAGAAAGGAGAAGTTGCGACAGTTTAGTCAAAGCAAAATCATCTCCAAAAAATGGTCCTAATGGCGATGACAGGAGCATTCACGACAACTCCTACTGTTGCTCTAGAGGCACTACTGTACATTGAACCACAGCATGTGTTCCTGAAACAAGAAGCATTATCTTGTGCTCTAGAAATTAACGGGCTGATGAGTTGGCTAGAGCAGGTGCAACGAATGATTTCGTTGGTCCTGAATTAGCTTTACCACTTTCAACTAGTTGGATAAAGCACAAGATTCGTTCATGGGCTGCATCCAAATATGCCAGCAACTCGCGCAGCTTGCAATCTTGCGCTCAGATGAAACATTTTTACCAGATTTGAATCTGATAATGTCAAAGTGTCTACTGCATTTTTCCAAGCATCATTGCAGTATTCTGGTCAGAGCTCTGACTGGATCGTTTCTCACCGAATGTGGTAAGGAGCTATAGTTAGAGGGTTACATCATTCTTCCTGGAATGATTGATTCCTTGCTGTTTTAACCTTAAAAAGTCTTTAGCAGATTGTTTGGAATCCCTTATGGGATGCCGAATTTACTACTGCTCATACATATTGCTAATCGTTCTGCAATTCTGGGAATGCTGGCGCTTTTGTAAAATCTCTAAATTCTCTCGAGAGATGCTGAACGATTTGTTTTTTTTGTGTCTGGTACTGTTTGCCCACCTCACCACTTTACAATTCCCTTTCAAGTTCCTTTCGTCCTTCCCTTCCCTTGATGAGAAGCCACGGCGAGACACAAATCTTCAAATAACTAGGGGAATGTACCAATGCAAAGTCTTGGCATTACATTGCTTTTGTGGAATTTGGCCTGTCTGTTTCAACAGACTTCGCGTAGTTCGTGCTTGCATCTCATCCGACACAGTCGAAAATTGCTTACGGTCGAGACGATAGAAACAAAGACAATACAGTGCAATGAACAATAAAGTGTACGAAATGGGCATATACGCAGACCAGTGATCAGTTCGTTTGGGAAAGTATGTCGCAGTACGGTGAAGTTCCTTTTTTCGGGTATCCGGAATGGCATGCGAGTGGTACGTATGCAACTACGTAAAGCAATTCAATCTTACATAATTTGTGATCAAGACGGGATACCTCCGTGTAAAACGCTGAATAAGTATGAAAATCAACTGGTTACATGTCAGTTTTGTGAACAACCTGCACCCTACGGCAAACCTTGCACTGAAACTGCGAAAAGGACATCTTCAAACAAAAACAAGGACAAACGCTAGTGAGTGCAGTATTCCTGTTTCACCACCAATTCAACCTGCAACTGCAACTAATGTACAACAAGGCGCGTCTACAGCAACTTACAACAAGCCCAAGACGGCGAATTACAAGGAAAACGAAGAAAAAACGGGAACCAACAACGATACCACCGATGCGGCAATGGATGACGAGACGAGTCACGAACAAAGTTCCCCTCAATTATCGCAAGATAAAAATGGAAGCTCCTCTCCCCCTAGAAAAAGGGTGACAACGAGATCCAATAGTAAAAAAAATTATATTATCTAATAAAAACATGGCTCAATCGGCCACGTAAAGCTTGTACGCGAATTGGTCTGAATAAAAAAACTTTTATAAAAAAAAACAGACTTTGCAGCCGATTCTTAGCGTACATAATCAATGCATGCCTAGTACTACGATCCTACTGACACTATGAAGCTTACCATGTCGGGGCTCGAACATATGACAACTAGCTTGTAAAACCAGCGCCGTATGCATTGAACCGCCAACCCGGGCTGTGGGGGTGTCACGTGTCACTTGAGACAAATAGTTCGACGTGCACTCGATGCGGTTCGATAATGCCGTAGAGATGGTTGCTTGCGTATTTTTAATGTCATCGTGATCGAACGTGTTTCGTACACAACCCTGTAGTTTTTATTCAGATGCATCATTAATGCTATTAAATAAACAATTTTTGAGTAAGAAACTCTCCAGAAACTTTTGAAAAACTGTTTGTCACTCTGAGTAGAATTGAGCCTTGGAAGTTATTTGCAATTGTTTCCAATTGCAAACATAAAATTCTTGAAAAAAATGGTCTAAAATGAACTTATATAAAAATAAATTTAAATTAATTTGTCGTTCTAGAAACTGCATAAAACTCCGTTTCGACGGGTACATTAGAAATGTCGGGAACAGAATGCTCATCTGTTTAATAATTTCAAAGAGGCATACGACTTAATCGATTGGCTTTGACATGTTATGTACGAATACGGGTTTCCAGATAAATTGACGCAAAAGTGATTTGTCAAGTCCGATTATTTGGGTCGCTATCGAACTTCACCTTCAAGTTCGGGAAGGGCTGCCGCAAGGTAAGAAACTCTCATTTCTACTATTTATTGACTGGGATGATACTATTTTACGAAAGTCCGTTCAGTGTTTTGACTTCACCGATGACGTTCGCCCTTATTCTGAATAACGACGTATTGATTTTTCGATCGAATGTGGTTCTATCGAATCATAGCTACCTTTGATTTTGCTAGCGTTATTGGGAATACAAATGGAATACGAGGGAAAAAAACGATACGACGTTATTCAGAATAAGGGTGGTTTATATTGTGACGAATAACTTTGAGACGATGATGGAAGCACACATCGGACTGAAAGTCGAAACTTGGCGGATTTGACGGGCTATAAATAAGTCGTAGATAAAAGACGTAACAGCAAGAGACTTTATAGTAGAAACACCAGGTCTTCCAATTAATAGACGACGATATCAAGGTGGTTGGTGAGCTCATATATTTGAGCTCCCCGGAGACCGCCATGAAATGCTTCAGCTTGAAGAATAGTACGAAGAGCAATACGGCTTTGAAGGGCTGGGTAAATCGTAAAGAAGCTAAATCACGAGCATGTCAAATGTCCCTTGAACCAATTAGTTCTGATAAGTCGCTTATTCATCAAATTTCTGTTAATGCTATCTAAAATGCTAACTTTAACAAACCTAACCATATAATTTGACCGCAATTTGTCGTTTGAAATGCATTTTTTTTAAATAACTATTTATTGGAATATGAGTTAAAATTAAATTATTAAGATTTAAATTGGGTGTTCAGCCACAAGTGGTGACTTTTCAGCCCTATTATATATATGATTTGGTTATTACCATGAAGACATTATTTGCTTCCGCAATTCTGAGATTTTTGTGTAGGGAAAATTCTAAACCTACTTGTATTGTGTAATGGGGAAAAGGAACTTATATACTAACTTACTAACTAATACAGAGAGCGAATCGATTCAATTGAAGTTGCATTGATTTTTGTCGGAATTTATGTGACATTACATCTAATGGTTCTATATTTGTGAGGCTGTGTAACTCATTTGTACTAAACCAGGGAGGACGCTTCAAAATCATTTTCAGAATTTTATTCTGAATCCTTTGAAGCGTTTTCTTCCTGGTGGAACAACAACTTGACCAAATTGGTACTGCATAAAGCATGGCTGGTCTGAAAATTTGTTTATAATTAACAACTTGTTTTTTAGACAGAGCTTAGAATTTCTGTTAATAAGAGGATACAAACATTTAATATATTTATTACACTTTGCCTGGATTCCTTCAATGTGATCCTTGAAAGTGAGTTTTTTGTCATACGTTAAACCTAAATATTTCGCTTGATCAGACCATGTCAATTCCAAGCCATTCAATTTGAGAATGTGATTATTGTTTGGTTTAAGAAAAGAAGCTCTTGGCTTATGAGAAAAGATAATTAATTGTGTTTTTGCTGCATTTGGTTAAATTTTCCATTTTGACAGATAATCACTGAAAATATTTAAACTTCTTTGTAGGCGACTGCATATCACTCTCAGATTTCTACCTGTGGCTAACAGACTTGTGTCGTCACAGAATAGCGATTTCTGACAACCAACGGGTAGATTTTCAAAATCAGAAGTGAAAATATTATACAAGATTGGAGCTACACTCGAACCCTGCGGAACACCGGCTCGTACGGGTAGCAATTCAGATTTACAATTCTGATAGCTAACCTTAAGAGTACGATCAATTAAATAATTTTGAATAATTTTGATCTAATAAATAGGATACTGGAAATCAGACATTTTTGCTATTATACCTTTGTGCCAAACACTGTCGAATGCTTGTCTATGTCTAGAAGAGCAACTCCAGTGGATAACCCAGAAGATTTATTTGATTTTATCATGTTCGTTACTCTGACAAGTTGATGAGTAGTTGAATGTTCATGACGAAATCCCAACTGCTCTGGTAAAAAAATTGAATTCTCATTTATATGAGACATCATTCTCAACAAGATAATTTTTTCAAAAAGTTTACTGATAGAAGAAAGTAAGCTAATTGTTCGATAACTTGATGTTTCTGGGTTTTTATCAGGTTTGAGGATAGGAATTACTTTAGCGTTTTTCCATCTTTTTGGGAAGTAAGCTAATGAAAAACACTTGTTGAAAATTTTAACCAGGAGTCTCAAGGCAACATCGGGAAGATTTTTAATAAGAATATTAAAAATTCCATCATTACCAGGAGCCTTCATGTTTTTAAGTTTTCTAATAATTGATTTAATTTCATCAAAATTCGTCTCAATAATGTCATCGTGTGATAACACTTGGGTTGAAATATGATCATATTTCAGTGAGACTTCATTTTCAATAGGACTAACAACGTTCAAATTAAAATTGTGGACACTCTCGAACTGCTGAGCAAGTTTTTGAGCTTTTTCGCCATTTGTAAGAAGTATTTGATTTCCTTCCTTGAGAGCAGGAATTGGTTTCTGAGGTTTCTTAAGAACCTTAGAAAGTTTCCAGAAAGGTTTAGAATATGGTTTAATTTGTTCAACTTCTTTAGCGAAATTTTCATTTCGCAAAAGAGTGAATCTATGTTTAATTTCTTTTTGTAAATCCTTAACTATATTTTTCATAGCAGGATCACGAGAACGTTGATATTGTCGTCGACGAACATTCTTCAACCGAATGAGCAGTTGAAGATTGTCATCGATGATAGGAGAATTTAATTTAGTTTGAGCTTTGGGAACTGAAAGATTTCTAGCTTCGATAATATAATGATTCAAATTATCAATTGCTGTGTCGATGTCCGCAGAATTTTCTAAAATAGTTTCATGATCCACATGATTTTCAATGTGAGATCTGTAATCCAACCAATTAGCTCTATGATAGTTGAAAATAGAACTAATTTGATTAATTATAGCTTCGTTGGAAAGTCTGAATGATACTGGAAGATGATCTGAGTCAAAGTCAGCATGTGTAATCGGTTCACTACAAATGTGACTTTGATCCGTTAGAACCAGATCAATTGTAGACGGGTTTTTCACTGAAGAGAAACAAGTCGGATTACTGGGATGAAGAACTGTGAAGTAACCAGCTGAGAGTTGATTATGAAGTATTTTACCATTACTGTTATTTTGCCTACAATTCCACTGGACATGCTTAGCATTTAAGTCCCCTATTACGAAAAATTTCGATCGATATCTTGTAAGTTTTTGCAAGTCGCCTTTAAAGAAATTTAATTGTTCGCCGGTGCATTGGAATGGCAAATATGCTCCAGCGATGAAATAAATTCCATGAATGGTTTCAACTTCGATTCCCAAGCTTTCAATAACTTTAGTATTGAAAGAAGGTAAAATTCGATGTTTAATTTGCCGTTGGACAAAAATGGCAACTCCACCACCCATTCCAGTAAACCTGTCAAATCGATGAACCACATAATGTGAATTACTTTTCAATTTGACATTTGGTTTAAGAAAAGTTTCTGTCACAATGGCAATATGGATTTTGGGAACTTCGAGAAAATTATAAAATTCATCTTCACTCGATTTCAAAGATCGAGCATTCCAATTAAAAATATTCAAATATTTATTTAACATCACTGTTAAATTTTAAATTCTTTTTTTTTTTTTTTTTTTTTGGTGGGTTTACCGGTCGGGCAGCTGAATAGCGCAAATTCTGAACCGGGCCCATTTATGGATCCAGGATATACAATACCAATTCCACGCCTGACGAACTAGTCTATGTTGACCAACTGAACACTGGCGTTAGCCCGGAATTGTGCATTGATCCTTTCACCATGTGCAAAGCGTTGCTGAAATATTTAAAACAGATATTAAAAACAAATTATACTTACTAAATATGGCTTGATGGTGTACTTAATCTACAATCTTGGAAGAGGAAATAAATGCATGTTTTGCTTTTGCATAGTAAAATATGAGTGATGAATGATGAATGATGAGTGAGTGGAGTATTAGTATGGATTTAAGTAAAAGTAACGAATGTCTGATAAAGCACCAAGCATACTACACTGTAATCTAAGAGAAAGCTACTTTCAACATGCAACTAAACTACAATGAGTTGAAGTTTCGGATGATGTTATCCACGCCATTTGCGGTTCCAAAAGGTAACAAAGAGTATATGGTTCCGTCATCATAAAACCAACTGCATACTGCAAAAGAAATCAAACTTGATTAGTAGATCGCTTCTCTACCCTAGATCAAAGTGTAGTATTTGTTGTAGCATGGACAATGCCTGACAAGTTTGGCACACTCAGAAAGAGGAACGTATCCATTTTATTGTTCCCATTCTGTGTATTGTTGCCTCTTCTTGTCAGACATTACCCATGGCACCATTAGTGTGCATCCTTCTCCATTGAGTAAGGATACAGACAAGCCCTGGGACCGCGACAGCATCATTCAATCTGTCTCAAGGTTGTGCTAACGCCCAGGTAACATCACTGTTAAATTTTAAATTCATTATAATATTATTTGCAAATTGCCATCCGATTTGAAATGCTTCAAAAAGAGATGAAGTCGAATTCATATGGATGATCATTTGAAAAAGTTGATCTTGTAGGTAGATCATTTTATTTTCAGTTATATCGCCTAAATCGACTTCATTTAAAGAAGCGAATGGCATTGAAGGAATATTGGTAGGTAGACTGCCATTAGTAGAAGGTGATTTGGCCGGTCTACCTATTAATAAATTGTTTTCGTTAGAATTATTTACATTAGAAGAAATACGTGGTAGATTTCTACCTAAAATACCAGCATAACTGACATTAGAAGAAGATGATGACGAGGTCGATCTACCTGTCAATAAATTGTTTTCGTTAGAAGACGAATTGGCAGGCGTACCTGTTTTTTGTTTCAAATTCGAAGAAATCAGTGCCTTAGAAGAATTAAGCGTGGCATTTGTAACGGTTTTTTTTATTTTCAGGTATGTTCTGTAAATTTAAGGTCGTTGATTTGACTTGTTGTCTAAGCGAACGAGCGTTTAAAATTTTTTCCCTGACAGGACATTTCAAATAATTGGATTTATGATTTCCATTGCAATTTGAACATGAAAATTTATCAGTGGTTTCATTCATTGGACAAACGTCTTTCGAATGCGATTTACCACAATTCAAACACCGTATATCCATATGACAATTTTTGGTTCCATGACCGAAGCCTTGGCAACGACGACATTGCGTTAAGTTAGCAATACGATTATGCCGTTTATAATGTTCCCAATGAATTTTAATGTGGGAAATGAAACGTACTTTTTCTAAAGTTTTCAAATTGTTTACATCACTTCGATTGAAGTGTATTAGGTAAAGTTCATGGGAAATTCCAGAGCGTGGTTTAGAAGTACCATTCGCTCTTTTTTTCATAAGTATTACTTGGGAAGGGGCAAAACCAAGCAATTCTTTTAGTTCATTTTTAATTTCATCAAAGTATCATTTGATAATCCTTTCAAGACAGCCTTGAAGGGTCTGTCTGATTTTATATCATATGAATAAAATTTATGAAGTTTTTCGGACAAATATCGAATAAGACGTTCGTAATCTTCCAATCCATCCACCAAGACTCGACATTCTCCTCTTCGTCCGATTTGAAATGAGACTTTTACTTCCGGGAGAAAAGTAGAAAGCTCAGTACGGAATGCTTTGAAGTCGGAAATCATCACCGTCACTGGTGGCATAGATTGATGTTTCTTCCCAGAACGACAAGCGTCCATTTTGGGAATTTTTGAAGAATTTTCTTCTATGTCGCTACAATCGGATTCAGGAAGAATCTCGTAAATATTGTTAGACGGCATAGGATCGGCGGAAGGGAAATCCGTCCGTTGTCTTTTATTTTTACATTCAGATTCTATAATATCGTGAGTGTTATTAGAAAAATGTTGAATAACGGATTGTGATTTATTCCGTATTGAATTATTTTTAGCCTTAGGCTTGTTGCCTTTCCGGTTGGACGCAGGCATTTTTGAAATGAATGAAATTTTAAATTAAATTAACTAGGCTAAATTAGTCTTCGATTAGACTCCTAGCTAGCCTTAAAAAAGGCTGATTAATTTCTTAGTCACTCCAATATCACTCTTTGTATCACTTAGTCACACTAATATCACTCTTTGTATCACTTAGTCACTTAGTTAGTGATTCAGGTAGTCTTGAAAAAGACTGAAGCCTTGAATCAATGAAACTCTAGGTAGCCAGAAAAAAATTCCAGGAGCCAAGAGCTATACGCGTGCGGTGCGAACGACTGTTCAACACCGACTGAGTTTGAAATGCATTAATTTTAACAACGACTGACACTGTGACGATCATTTCAGTTGAAAACTCATTTCAAGCTCTTTGAATGAACTTTCATACCAGTAAATTTCGCTGTCATGAAATGTGACATCAATTTTAACAAGCTAATTAGAATGCAAACACATTTGAAAGCTCGTGGAGCGTAAAACAAAATCGAATAGTTTTTGGGTATGCCATCGATTCCAGATTTAAAAAAAAGAAACAGCGCCATCGACTACAGAATATATGTTTAGCATGATGTTCAAAACATCAATAACCCCATTTTCTCCCCATGCATACACAAACACACACACATGGTCCTCGGAAGCCATTGTATCGTCGTCGTTCATAATTAACTTCTGCCTTCATCGCCAACATCGGATCAGCTGTCAGCAGAAGAGTACAGAAAAAACTTTTCATATTACCAGCATCTGTTTTGTTCCCGACCTCTCCTGTGACAGGATTCGCTTCGCCAGCAGCAGTAGCAGCAGCAGCAGAATCAGCATCAGTCTTGCACCCTGTTTGTAATTTAATTAGATTTAAAAACATTTTCTTTCGGTTTGTTGTGTCAGTACCTTGTTGCGTACTGTACTTATGTACGCCGAGTTTCCCCCCACGTTTCCCAACATGATTTTATTTTTTATTTGATATCAGTCGGGGGTTTCCGCTTGTTGTTGCGACACAGCCCTCTGGGTGTGATTGAGCTTCCATCCGTTCCAAATTGGAAAAACTTACCTCCTTTCTCACCGCTAATTTGTTCGACATGAGTTTCGTCTCCTCAACCGTTGTACATAATTGGATTCAGAATGTGTTATGCTTTGATTATACATGCGTACAAGTCAACAAATTTTTTCCTCGTTTACCCTGGAGGCACGAGTGAAAAATGTTTTATCTGGCGTTCAACTAAAAATGCATTTTGCTCAGTGCGAATGGGTTTTGCACGAGGAAAGCGACCGGACACGCACGGAACGGGAGGTTTAGTTTTAGTGGGGATTGTTTGTTGACAGTTTTGTGCGCTAAATGATTTTGGCTCGGGGAAAACAAATCATGGCTGTCTGTGAGCTTTTCCAATTTGTGAATATAACGATGAATGTTTAGTTTTTGATGAGGAATTGGGAAAACCAGCAGCGATTTTTTTTATTTCATGTGTTTAAAAACTACTGCAATATGGCAAAGTGTTTTGCACTCTACGGTTCCCAAACGTGTTATTCAATTTAATGGGAATAATGTTGATCAGCCCACTGAGCTAGGCGATAAAGTATGAACAAGAATAATAACTCGAAAAATTCGGTTCGTAGACTTATTTTCAACTCCTTCGTAGTCTTCGTTTCAGTCGACAAGTTTTTTTTTTCAATTCCAGTTGCTCACTTATATTCAGACAAAATTGTAATCCTTTGACAGAAACGGTATGGGGGATATCTCTTATGTATACATTCAAGTGTGTCTATAAATCCCAGTTTAGTTTCGTATTAGTTCTATAGAGACCAAATTCGCTCATATAGTTATTGAAAGCTGGAAAAAAACAATCTAGCTTTGAGGACAATTAGACGATTTTCGTTGGAGAAAATCTAATGAACAAAAGACACCGGAACCATAGCTTCGACGATGAAGGTTGACTTCTACTGAAAAAGCATATGTATCTTGATGTATATAAAGTTCAAGAGATTGAACTAAATGGAAATATCAGTGTGATGTACATACAGTTCTTTCTATGCACGAAGCTGACGGTATTGCAAATGTTTGTTAAGTATGAAAACGTTACATACTAAATTTATGTTGGTGTGCACTGCTCATACTCGCATATCAGTTCCATATCGATTTTCGCAAATTTAGAGTTAGCTTGAGTCATGAAATCTATCCTCAATAATTGCAAAATGTGAAAAAAATATCAACCCATATATGTCCCATATGCAAAGTACCCGCATATCAGTCCCATTCAGTGCAAATTTCAATCATTTAATTTGTTGCAATATTGGAATAGCAAAAGTGTATTACCGATATTTCATGTAATAATACCATGATTTAGCTCCCTAATGCATCATAAATCAAAAAAATCTAAAATTAAATTTTGATCGTCTTTTTCTCGAAATGTCGATTTTCCATATGGGACTGATATGCAAGTATGGGCAGTGCAGAGTATATGGCAAAACAGAACAAAAATTCTGTTCAATTGCCTATCTGTTTCTTTTGACGTGAATTTCGGTTAGGTCTAGAAGCTACTTAAAAAGGACTAAAAAATGAAAATCACACTGAAGCCTCTATTTACGAACTAAACGGGGACCCGACAATGAAGTTCGTTCGTAAAAAAAGTTTTCAATATTTGGAACTGACATCGTGAAAAAATTTGTGCAATGAATGTTGTAAAACTTACTGAAATGGATATTTTCAGAATGGAGCCGGAAAACAAGACCCAATCCAAAATGGCGACTTCCGGTTCATTGATATTCCTTGGAAACCCTTACAATATGGGTATTTTCGAAACGGATGTTAAGGTCTAAGTAAAGGATCTAAACATTTATAGCCGCCTGAAATATTTATTTTATTTAAAAAAAAGTTAGAGGGGCCATCTACGAGAACTAGCTTTTAATGTATATTCAGGTAACAATTTTTCGTTACTTTTATCAATTTTCACAGACTTATGCTTTAACTCAGAACGAATTGGAGTAAAACGTGCTAGTATTGTCATTCCCATTGTATGTAAGTTAAATCTTTAATCTTTAATCACAGCTATGCTTTTATCTACTAGTTGAACAAAGGTTTATTTTCCGTTGCGAAACCATAATAAACACGTAAGTGTATGTGTAAATCCTTACTGTGAGTTGACATAGCAATAACATAGATATTATAAGATTATAACATATAATTTCTGCATTAACTCATATAAAGACTGTCCCAGAAAGTATGGACGCACTTTGATTTCGCTGTAAATAATTCACAAGTGTTAGATATTCAAATTTTATTCGATATACTGATAATATTAGACTACAAAACCAGAATATAATTCTCAACGTTTGCTACTTAGATATTGTAGACTAGCTGGCGCACCTTCTTGCGAACGTTCCTCATTAAATTCCGTACAGACTTCTTGGCGACAAGTTTTGACACTTTTTCCAATCTTTTTCGAGCTGTTGAATGGTTTAGGCTGCCGAGACATGTTTCCTAAGATGTGCCTTCGTTAATGCCCAAAAGTCCTCAATTGGTCGAAGTTGTTGGCAATTTGGTGGATTCATGTCTTTTGGGACGAAAGTGACATTTTTGGTAGTATACCATTCTACCGTTGATTTCGAGTAGTGGCAAGAAGCAAGATCTGGCCAGAAGACAACAGGATCCTTGTGGCTTCGAAAAATCCCTGTGATTTTACATCTTGTTAGATGCACATAAATGGAGCGTCGCAGTTCACGCAAATTCACGTGAAAGAACATTTAATATTGTGTCTAAAACTCCATGACATGAAATTCGTTGAAATAAAAAAAGAACACTGATAGCAACCGCCGCGACTAGAACCGAGAATCATTTGATCGCAAGTACGTCTGTTAATCGACTGAGCCACAGGAGCATTCATCTGCTTGGCTGGTAAAAGGTGCATTTAAATTTATACAGTCGCACCTGCTAGCAGAACGTAAATTACAGTCGAAATCAGTAAAATTCAAGCTCATCTAACAATAAGTCATTACAAATAAAATCTTCAGTCATTTGATAAACTAGGTCTTTATGAATTACATCGTGTGAGAAATTAAGTCATCTGCAAAATTCAAGTTTTTTTGGAGTGCATGTTTTGTGAATACCTCAAGAAGATTGGGGAAAAAAATGTTATTAAAATTGGTTCAAGCGTATGCAAAAGCGTATTGATCATCCAGGGGAATATTCACAAGAGCAATAGTAACATTTCCGATCAAATAAAATACTGTTTTAATCTTTAGATTGAATACATAAGTAACTTTCCTCATGTGCAATTGATTTGTGTGACTTTTTTACATCAGAAACACTCTACCCGGTCTTCTGAAAGTACTTTGGTTTTATGTTAGATAGATAAACTATTATACGGTCCAGTACAGTTTGTGGTCAGCTGTAGCAAGCCTCCTCACTATGCAATGCTTGAACAATATCTCAGAAATAGCGAAAGCATCCAAGGAATTGGAAAAGGGACTACCACATCACTTCAAGTCAAAAGTATCAGAGCATGGCTTTTTTGAAGATCATGAACTCACTACCAATGACATAAAAAGACCAAGGGAATAGATCTTCTGGGCTTCTACAGTTACTACCCATATCCAAGATAAAAACAAACATAGAAAACACCTAACATCTTCCAGTTTCTGTTACCTGTTTTTACGTTTTCAATTTTTTGTTCTTTTTGTGGTTTACCTACATACGTTTGTATAAAAGGAACTTCACGGCAGCTTTATACTTCAATAAACTTATAAAACTGATACACTGAAGAAGGACGTTTGATACACTTTAGTGAAAATATTGACGGTGATAATAGTGACTTTATGAGAGTGACATGGTAGAATTAAACGGTACAACAACAGTAATATTTATTACCGCTGGTTTGTCAAAATAGCAATCTAATATTTCTACATAGAAACCTCCATTTACGAACTAAACGGGGGTTTGTAAAAAGAGGTAGTTCGTAAAAAAAAGTTTACGTTATTTGGAATTTACTTTGTATAAAAAGTTTTGTGTAATGAATGTGGAAACCGCACATCATAACATATGGCTATTTTCGGAACGAATGTGAAAAGTAAGTGCAAGAAAATGATGTTTGAACTCGTTTCAAAATTCAAGATTGCGGCTTCCATTTTATTGATATTATTGCTTAAAACCCCTAACAATATGAGTATTTTCGGAACGGAATTGATGAGTAGCTGTCGCAAAACTTTGATTCTAGCCTTAACTCTAACTCTGTATTCAGGGTTCGGATTCTGGCTTTGAACTCGGATCAACCTAGGGTTCGAGACTTGGAATTTTAACTGGATTTTGAATCGGGATATAGAACCTGGATTCTGGACCTGAACTTTGAACCTCGATTCTAGATTAAGATTCTGAACTGAAATTTGGGACCAGAATCTTACACCCGAATTCTGAATCTAGATCTGAACTTGAATTCCAAGCCTTGGATCCTAGGATCGGGATATCGAACCTGAATACGGAACCTGATCTTTTGAACTGAGTTTTGAGTAAAGATCCTGGATTTTGAATCGTGATTTGGCGATTGAATTCTTACATCTGAGCCTAGATTTTATCCTTAACTCTGAATACGTATTCTGGAAGCGGATTCTGGGCTTGAAGTATGATTTAGGATTCTGGTTCAGGACCTTAACTCGAGATCTGGATGAAAGTGTTCGATTTCGGAAGGACCAATTTTGGGTTAATGCCTGTAAATAAGAACACGTGACAATTGTATCAAGGCACACGAATCCCATGAATTGTTCTGAAATTCGTACAATTGAATGATTTTGAAAACCGGTCAAGAGATGTTTTCGTAAAAATGTTTCGCTTGATTATACAGTGAAAAAAATTAAAATAGATTCAACAACTGTTTCTAAACAGGCTGCAACTTGAGATACGATAAGGGAAAATATGAAAAACTGTGAGTTTAGCTATAATTTTATATTCAACCAATAGATCGCATCTCATTACAAGTAAATTATTATTGGTTCTTGTGATCAGTACAGTTGACCTATTAAATGTAGTAACTTTTCCATACCTCATTCTGTAGTACTATTTCCTACTCCCTCAGCTTTGTTTGAATAGAAAATCTTCCGCCATTAAACGATGTACTCGGTTCGTGACCCTATCCATCCAACCAGCGTCCGTTAGGTTCAAGCGTTAATGATTTTTCGAGCAATGCGACCAACCAATATTTACATTCGCACGTTTTTCGGCCATTTAATTTTCCCAGCGCCCAGCCAAGCGTGGATCGATCACAAATTTAATGAAGTGTGAAATGGTATCTTTCGATAATGATCCGTACGTCGGGGTGGCGGAAGAGGAAGAGCCATTAATATTTTATGCTCGGGTCTCATGTAAATGAAGAAACATTTTGAAATGGATATCCATCCCCCTAGTAGTTGGCGTTCATATGTGCTCGAGGAAAATTAATCGCATTCCAGATTGAATTGTACCGACGCGTTCATGTGTCAACATGATAAACAGTTATTGCTGACGGAAATCAATAAAACATTACTACCAACAGACTGAAAATAGTTTACATGGATTTTTGATATTTTAATGAATACCACGAATTTCATTCTCCATCAATGGATGAAGTCGATACCTACCGCTTCCGCTGACGTCCCGCTCGGGCAGCTTCAGAGCTTCATCCTCGTCGCCGCTCGAGACTATCCGGTACGGGATGTGAAGGTTGGCGGCCAGCGCCAGTGGCAGGGCCCAGTTGGCATCTGTAAACAGAGCGGGAGAAGAGAAAAGGTTGGAGGGTGAGTTAACGGAGGAAATGGAAAATATTGAAAATTTGAAGCATGAAGTATGAGAACTCGGAACGTGTGCTGGCATGCGAATGCTGAAACGCAATTCATCAATCAGCACCGTTTTTGTTGGAGTTCGGTTCGTGGGATTTTGTTGTAGAGTAAAGCAATTAAGGTTTTTTTTCCTCGGTTGCACCGACCCGAAAAAGCAGTGTCCGTTGAACTTTTCCCTTTGCTTCTGATTATGCTTAAATGAGTTTTTGGGTTGTCACGGGAGAGAAACTAATTGCTGTGAAAATTGAAGAGATTCAAAATGACGAATTAATATTGAGTGCGCTGATTTTTTCTAACAGTTGTCTTAGGAGATTAGGACAAATGTAGTACCCAATTTGAATTAATGTATAGCTTCAGAAGTACCACAAATCTCATTTATTCATTTAATCTTTCAAATTGATAATTCACTCAGTACTATCTCTCAAACAAGCCGAAGCATATAGAATTCAGTTTTGTCAACTCCGAAAAATTTTAAAGAAGGAAATAGTGCGTTTTTTCCGGTTACGTCACTTCTACCATTACAATTCCGGAACTGAAAGTAACAGATATTTGATCTTTGAAATTGACCCGCATGTCAATAGTAGTATTCAAACGAGCTTGAGGTTGTTAAAATCAACTCAGCCATCGCTAAGAAAATTGAACGGTAAAAAAAAATCTCATTTTGTCGGTTACGTCACTTCTGCTTTTACTTCTCTGGAATCAGAAACTACAGCCCTTTTTTCTTCAAGCTTGATCAATGGTTAAATAGTAACTTTCAAACGATTCCAGGTGTGTTAAAATCGGTTCAGCCCTCTTCGAGAAAATAATGCGGAAAAAAAATCTTTATAATGGTTTTGTTGACTGTGAATTTCTGAAATCTGTCATGCAATTCATCTTCAAATTTTTCTATAATACCCGGGTAGAAGTGATTTGAAAACCAATAGAAAATTTTATTATTAAAACCAAACATTTCAATGATAGAAATTAACATTATTTAGTTCTAAATAAGGGTTAAAATATCAAATATCATAACAAAGTCTCCATAAGAAAATAACAAAAGAGAAAATTCTGTCATTATAATTTCAAAGTAAAAGCAAAATATTTATAAAAGAATTTCTCAATTATTTTTACATTCTAGCCTTCAGGATAGCACAATATAATAAGCATTTCTCTCATTCTGAGTTTATTCAAATATATTTTATTTGAAGATAGAACTACTGGATCAATTGTTCGTAATGAAACTGGAATACCTAATCAATAACGAAATAAGATACAATATCTAATTTTGATGCTAAACAGTAATTGTACAGTTTCTTGATTCCATCGATGAAATATCCAGAAAATATCTAGTATCGCTTCGACAGCACAGAAACATCAAGACAGGATATGATGGTAAAATTTGTTATTATTTTGATCTTTGTTTGCTATTTACATCTATCCGGGTAGTACTGATGTAATTCGTATCAACAGATGTACTGTTTATTAAAAAATTTTCATCGAAATTATTCTGAGTGCAACTACTGTCAAATGTGTGGTATAAATCTACAAATAACCTGGATGACGTGCCACTTGAGCCAATTTGTTCTGATTCCTCTTGGTGTGAATTTCAGTAAAGATAATCAACTGTAAAATTGCGACTAATTTGTGCTATAGCCGGGTAAGCATGTGCAATCTGCGACAAAGAAAATTCATATTATAGGGGAGACCGGGGCTAGTTGGCCGAGTTTTGGTTTCGGAATTTCTGTACTCATTCTGGTTAGACTTTTTAATAAACTGTTTACGCTGTCTTGTACATACATATTTTGAGCACATTTGTAAATTTTTTCGTTACTGTAGAAAAATCAAGAAAAATGCTATTAACATTCAAATGTGGAGAAAAAATCGTCCAACTAATCCCAGGGCTGGGGTAGGTTGGACGAGCATGATGAAATATGTGAAACACATTAAATACATGAATTGAAAACGTTTATTAATGGAAACAAGTCAGTGCACATCATAAAGCTCCTCGTTATTTGTTATTTAAAAAAAAATATTTTAGATTTGGTAGGTTTGGATAACTTGTTTAAAGCTTTCGCTGTTTTCTTTTCTCCTCTAGCGTACGCTTACGTTTGCTTTCATTTCCTTCTCTAATGCTGCTCTTATCGGGGAATCTGTCAAAATTTGGATTGACTGAAGTTTGCGACCTTATTGCTTCTTCGAATCAGTTCGTGCACTCGCCTTGCGGAGAGGTCTTACGTCTTCAGGGAGAACTGCATCTGCAACAAACTCTATTTATATAATATTTTGATATATTTACCTTATTATGAAGTTTTAAATTTTGTATCTCGTTAGCTAGACCAACCTTCGGAGAAGAGTCAGATACTTACACTTCCTTCGCGTTTAATGGTCCAGAATGAAAAGTGGACGAGTCGTCTTCTTTAGTGACTGGCTTACTAAGACAGCGCAATTGGAATCAGGAGAGGAGAGTTACATCGGTACATAGGTAGCCAAATATTCCACCAAAATCACAATAGATGTCGCCTTTGCGCATAATAGCCTTGTCATGAAAGCCACTCGGGCAACCTGTCACCCCTACAACAATTTAAGCGCTTGGGCTTGAGGCAATTTTCCATAAATTTAAACCCTCAGCTATCATATGGACGGATATAGTTTAATTCCATTGATTTTCATTTTATTCGAATTTTGAAGCAACCGCTCCGACGAAAAATTGAAAAAAAAATCAAATATGTTGTAAGCGTTGTCGGGAAGGTTTACAATTTTCCAGAAAATTTTTTGGATATTCAATTAAAAATACTTCAACATTTTGAAACATATTTTCTCAAACTTATATTTTTGGTACTACACTGATTTTTTTTAATGTTAAACAAACAGTTTTTGACGTTATGTTGCTGCTTGTTAAAGTTCTTCGGTTTCATTTTTTTAATTGTGGACGATCACAATATATCATTTATTCTAAAAAAATTACAATCATTCATGCGTTTCCATCGAAACTCTGTTAGAAGGAAACGCATGGTGCTTAGCTCCAGTAGTTATGCACTTTGCGTTCCCTTCTAATAGAACTTTACTGGAGACGCATGGTTAATTGGTAATTCATTTTTAGGAAATCTCAAATTATTATACCTACTTAGTTTGAAATAATTGTAGAAAATAAAAAAAAAATCAATATTTTTGTTGAAGTTTGTTTTTTCTTTCCTGGCAAAATTATACAACATTTTAACTTATTTTTACTTAAGATAAAACCTTACACCGATGCGAAATATGCAACTTAATGCAGTTGACTTTTACAATACTCATAGGAAAAGATATTGCTGCTACTAGAAAAAAAGTGAAACTCAATGAAACTTTTTTTTTATGCCATTTCAAAGTTAGTCTCAATAATTGAAAATCCGGAAATTATCAAAAGTTCACCACACATGCTATCTCTGTAACTCACTTTTGCAGTTAGCGTCGTACGATGAGCATCTCGTCTTGAAAATCGTGTTATTTCGCTCTGTTTCAATTGATTTACACGTTTAAACATGGCATCTCTTTGTAAACTTTTGATAATTTTCCAGATTTCCACTAATTAAAACTAACTCGAAAAGCCCAAAAAAATTTCCTATCTAGTTCTACTTTGTATCCATTGTGACAAAGTAAACAATCGCAACAATTTGCTTGAGTCCCGTGTTTAAGCATGAGCTTGTTTACACGCTTGTACGTATTTAGCAAATCTTGGGTAGTTTTGGTTGAGAATCGATTAGAAATATCTTTGATATATTTGCATACTAACGTTTTTTACACCAACAAACATAGTAATGATCTAGAGGGTACAGTGATTCAAATAGTGTTTAATATGCGCTAACAAAAATTCACAATTTAAATAAATGAATTTAAAAAACGTTTATTTTTCGCATAAAATTAGTCTTGGTTCCTGATAGTGACGTCGTATCAACTCGGTGTATTCAGAAAATTTACTTATTTAAATACTTGAAGTAGATTCTATGTAAATAAAAAATACACAGAAACAAATATATAGTAAAGCGAATATATCTCAAAATTACATTTTTCACGTAATTTATATTTTCAACGGAAATACTCTAAACGTTTGTTTCTTCAAAATAAAAAGGGAAAAAAAATGTTTTTTCGTCGAAAACATCTTTTTTATTTCGAAACCCCCTTAAAAAAAGTGTCACTTTCAAAAGAAACGTTATATAATCTTGTGAAACTGCTTCGAAGACACGTGAGTTCTTAAAAATCAGTGAAAATCTGTACTGCACGTCTTTGTTCAGTTTCGCACTACTGTGTGTCTTTGGAAATCATGGTGGTGGTGAGCTCACTTTGTCCGCGTCTCTTGTCGCTATTTTTTTTTCAAATAGCGATTCGTCAGCAAAGTGTGTCATATTATTTTTTACCCGTCATATATCATTGTTAATTTAAATTTTGTTGTAATTTGATCATCAGTTGTACATTTTATGTCGTATGTACGTGCAGGTGATGGCATTGTACGGGAGCACGTATCCACCGGGTGACGCCAATCGAGCACACACATTTTCTTAATAAACTTACTCACAATACTAAATCAATTGGAGTGAGGGCACTAGCACAGCAGAGCATCTGAGGAATGGTACATAGTGCACTGTTATGAATTATGTTATTGTATATTATATTGTATAATGTTATATTATATTATATTGTATTATTTATATTTATAAAAATGCAGAGGTCATTCGCATCACTTTAGAACGGATGGACGGATTTACATGATTTTTTTTTTCGTTTGATCAGTTTTTACTCCCACCGGGTTCGTACATCAAAAAAATTAGGAAAATTTACCGGAAAAGTGGAAAAAATCCATAAAATTGTTTTGTATGGAAATTGAACTTTCCGTTGAAAAAGTTGTCTATGCTTGCTAGATCATCGATAGGTGTTTGGCGCATAACGCATACGAGGTCTGTTCAAAAAGTACCCGGTATTCTCATTTTTCTAAAAAAATATTTATTTATTCGTCTACATCTATGGTCCCCTTCAAAGTAATCCCCCCTGGATATAATACACTTATGCCAGCGTTTTTTCCAGTTTTCGAAACACCCCTGATAGTCACTTTTTGTAATGCTCTGTAGCACTCTCAGCGATTCTGCCTTTATCTCTTCAATCGATGAAAAACGGTGTCCTTTCATGGGTCTCTTTAACTTTGGGAACAAGAAAAAATCACACGGAGCGATATCTGGTGAATAAAAAGGTTGGGGCATGATTAAAGTCTTGTTTTTAGCCAAAAAATCACGATCAAAATTTAGCAGTTTTGGAACGAATTTTGCTGCCACTCGTTTCATGCCCAAAACATTTGAAAAAATATGATGGCATGAGCCAACTGATATGCCAACTTCATCAGCAACTTCTCTAATAGTGATTCGGCGATCATCCATAATCATTTTTTCCACTTTTCCCACATTTTCAACGATTATTAACGTGCTGGGTCGACCGGAGCGTTCGTCGTCTTCAACGTCTTCGCGGCCATCTTGGAAACGCTTATACCACTCGTAAACACTTGTTGCCTTTCTCATATAGAAAGGCTATGCAATCACTGTGAAAATCGACTTTTTAACCGAGGCCCGGAGGGCCGAATGTCATATACCATTCGACTCAGCTCGACGAACTGAGCAAATGTCTGTGTGTGTGTATGTGTCCGTGTGTGTGTGTGTGTGTGTGTGTGTGTGTGTGTGTGTGTGTGTGTGTGTGTGTGTGTGTGTGTGTGTGTGTGTGTGTGTGTGTGTGTGTGTGTGTGTGTGTGTGTGTGTGTGTATGTGTGTGTGTATGTAACAAAAATATGCACTCACTTTTCTCAGAGATGGCTGAACCGATTTTCACAAACAAAGATTCAAATGAAAGGTCTCACAGTCCCATAGCCTGCTATTGAATTTCATTCCGATCCGACTTCCGGTTCCGGAGATATAGGATGATATGTACCAAAAAAGTGAATAAAATATGCACTCACTTTTTTCAGAGATGGATGAACCGATTTTCACAAACTAAGATTCAAATAAAAGGTATTATGGTCCCATAACTTGCTATCAAATTTCATTCGAATGTGACTTCCGGTTCCGGAGTTATATGGTAATATGTGAAAATTTGAGAAAAAGTTTACACTCAATTATCTCTGGAACAACTCAACCGATTTTTGCAAACTAAGATTCAAATGAAAGGTCTTATAATACCCTAAAAATTTGTGGAACATTTTATCTGAATCCGGCTTCCGGTTCCGGAACTAAAGCGTAATAAGAGGAAAATTACCAATTTTATTAGTATTTTTCCACGAACGATGGTTAAAAATAGGTACAAATACCATAAAACTATCTGATAAATTCTTCTACTTTGCAGAGCTTGTTAGTTTGTGGACATGAAAACTTAATTCGGCACTACTGGTCCCCTCTTTTCCTGGTCCGAGAGCACCGAAAGTGGAGAAGAAAAACTCCTAAAACTAAATTCACTTCGATTTCTCTGTGATGCTTGAACCGATTTTCACAAATCTTGATTTGAATTAAAGTTCATACTGTCTTTAAACCTACTGTGAAATTTCATCCGGAACCGACTTCCGGTTCCGCAGTTACAGGACGATGAGTGTCAAAGTTATCAAATCGCCATATAGCGTGACAATATGTACAACACCGAAAGAAGTAGAAAACACAACACAAACGATGCGTGCTTTGTTCTATTTCGTATGCAGAACTAACCGAAATTTCGTTTAATTGGTTTAATCGAAATAGAGCATGAGATAGTATGTATAGGTTTAACTACGTTCAAAACTGTTCCAATTTGTAGGTCATATTTGTTGGTAGTAAACGTACTAACTTCGGCTATTCCGTTTATCTGAATCCGGTTTCGGAAGAATTGGAAATAGTGATCAAAAACTGCAAAAAGGATCTCACTTACTTTTCTTGGAGATGGCCAAATCGATTTTCACAAACTTATAGGTTCAAAAGAAAAGTCTTACAGTTTCATACGGAATTCCTTAATTTGTTGTGGATACTACTTTCGGTTCCGAAACTACAGGGTAAACAGGTTTTATAGAGTTTGTGAAATTAGATCCGAACAAATTAACCTATTTCTATTCAATAAACAGTTGTTTGATGTAATGAGTAATATGAGAAAGGCATCATTACACCACTAGGTGGATTAAAATAGGTTTTTTTTTTCATAGTAGACTAACCGTAGGCTCTCTGTAACATTTCGCACACTTGGTTACACTTTATTTCCTTTTTCACGCAAAATTTAATACCAATTCTTTGACACTTTAATTCTTCCATTGTTTATACTAACAAAAATCGTCGAGCTCAAAAAAACACGTCTACACCAGCCGCTACAAGACAGAATGTAAACAATGAATACAGCTGAAAATTTCACCATACATTAGGGACATATGTACCAACACAATAAAAAAAATTTTGACCACCGGACTCTCCAGACGCGCGCAATTAAAAAATTCCGGGAACTTTTTGAACAGACCTCGTAGAAAAGAATACGAGATCGTTGAAATAATTGTTTGGCGCGCTACGAGTTGTTTTGTGTGAAGATACCACATGCATATTTGATGCATGGAATTCGTCATTTCGAGCCACGTGCTTAATTGTGTATCAAAATTATTGCTTACCAAATGACTCAATGACGGCATGCATATGACTGTACTAGAAAGAGAATTGAGACTGCCATTTAATATTTCACATTCTCTGAAGAATGTTTAAACTGGTAAGATCAATATCAAATTAAAATTTAAGCATCGTCTCTTCAGGCAATTAAAAATCCGCAGTTCCTGAAAATATCCGCTTTATTAGAACTCTGAAGTACGCGTGGTACTTTCCGGCAACTTGAACGTACAGAACAAGTTCTGAGAAAAATTTCTCGCTGCTTAAAAGCTGTATAAGTAACTGCTTCAAAGTTTGTTCAGTCGGATGAACATTCATGTATGAGTAATTCCTTAAAAACGGACTGTTCAGAATGCAAATCTTTTTTTTACGAACTTTTGGTTACTGATGCTATATACAAATTGTAAATATATCCTACTCTACCAAATGAACAACTCTAGAAGAGAAACTCTTCAACATTGTGTTAAGTTTAATAACTTCGTTTTCCTTGTAATTCGCATTCTTGGGTTGGTTGTTAGTTGCTGTAGACGCGCCTTGTTGTGCATTAATTGCAGTTGTTGGTGGGTTTGATGGTACAACAGGAGTACTGCGCTCACTAGTTTCCGTTGTTGGGCGGTTGTCCTTATTTTTGTTTAAAGATGTCCTTTTTGCAGTTTCAGTGCAAGGTTTGCCGTAGTGTGCAGGTTGTTCACAAAACTGACATGTAACCAGTTGATTTTCATACGTAATCAGCGTTTTACACGGATGTATCCCGTCTTGATCACAAATGATGTAAGATTGAATTGCTTTACGTAGTTGCATACGTACTACTCGCACGCCATTCCGGATACCCGGAAAAAAATTCCGCCATACTTCCCTTTCGATGGAAAGAACTTCACCGTACTGCGACATACATTCCCGAACATACCCCTCGCTGGTCTGCGGGGGAAGGTCATGCACGCGTACTTCTATGGCATTGTCCACCATGTACACAGGGATTTTATATTTAACATTGTCATGATCAATACTGTGCACCCCGTTATTAACCGAAGCAAATGCAATTGCATCTTTTTCACGTTTGAACATAATGTACACACAGTTAGACGCCTTGTTGAATTGAATCTCACTTACATCAGTAACGTTTAGATGCATTCGTTCTTTTAGCAGGATTTCAATTTCATTTGCTGCTGGTCTAACTTTGCAGCGCTTGAAATCAATACAAATTGAATTTGGCCTTGTAGGCCAAGTTTCAGGCTTTGTTAAATCGTATTTGCTCATTTCGTACACTCTATTGTTCACTACACTGTATTGTCTTTGTTTCTATCGTTCTAATATAATTGCGTGTTGAGTGGGGATTCTTCTGTCTGAAAACATAGGTTCGAACAATAAAATTTTGCGCGAGACGAATTTCGACGGGTCAGCTAGTATTATATTATATCACACTGTTTTACATTGTATTATAATAATATAAAACATTTATCTTGGGGACGTAATGGGAGTGAGCATTAGGGCATCGGACGAGTTGATGACTGGACGAGGGATCGGGGATAGCAAGCCCAAGTCACTTGAAGAAAACTTGTTACCTTCTGAAGGTTTGAAATGAGTCTGACGCGCCTTTCTCAAACAAGGGTTGAAGGAGCACCTTTTATTCCCGCGGAATATGAGTAAGTGACTCTGCTAACATATCCGCTCATCCCTTTTTGTTCGCCTCTCGGTAACAGCTATAATAAGAAGGTGAATGGATGAGTCATATCGGGGCTACTGCAAGTCTACCCGTATCCACTGGCAAGTTCTTGAACTAATGGTGGCTTCACTTCACATCACCTCACATCATTGTGTGTCGTTGGAAACCATCTTCAGATGAGGATGCCTCAATTCTTCTTTATAAGAGAAATCTGGGTAATCCTTTTGAAAAATTTGACCATTCTGTTTCAACAGACTGGTCTATTGACAGTAAGGTTCTTTCCAAATCGGGGCCCAACATATTGTTTCGTAAGTTTGTGAAACCTTTTGCAATTTGTATTAGACTTTATTTTTTGAAAAACGAAGTAACATATGACTCGAAGAATGATTGAGTCCTATGGAACCCATCACTTGGAATGTTTCAACCTTTTCCTACCAATAATCGATCATTTTTGCGTAATTTTATCACATAGAATCGATCAACTCGATAGACCGTGTGTGAGTAATCATGCGGGTATTTTTCCTCGCAGATAGGGCAGAGAAAATCCCGGAAACAAAAATTGTATATAACTCAAAATTAGTTCTGCGATTTTTCCGACTCGCCTCCACATTAGCGCCTATCAGTAAAGGTATTTATATCGAGGCAGATTACCGGGCCCGCAAACGAGCACTGTCTGTTTACCGAATTCGATCCTCATGTGCACTGCTTTTGTACATTCACACACCGCCGGATTTGATTGGATTCCAATGGCATCGGGCGCACGGTGCGTGGGAATACGATTATCTTTCGGTTGGCTGGTCGAATCGAATGGAAGATAGGAACGAAAGAAAGTGTTACGTGCATTCCCGTTCCCGTGTTTGCACTCCTACTACCGATTACCGCGCGGGAACACGAGGCTTACCACCGGTAGACAACACGGCAATGTGCTGTCGAAGAGGTGTCTGTATGGATGTGTGTGTGTGTACGTGCGTGTTTGAGAACCGTGCCGGTACGAGCACTCGCTTTTTATAGGACGGCACACTCCCGGTACGGTCGTTATGCATTGGCAATCGAATTTTATGTACATTTAATTTCGACAATTTATGGGCTGAGGTGTTTTGTTGAACCATCAGGTGGGAGGACTGCGCTGTTCGGCAGTTTGTCTAAGCTGTTTATATATTTGGTTTCTGGAGCTGTGCGGTTTGGTTGGATGGTTTGCTCCATAAATTTGATTCGGCTTGTGTGTTTTGTACTATTAATGCAATCTGTAAATATTTATTCTCCCATCATAAAGTTAATTGTTTTTCCAAAATTGGTTCGTTCGGTTGAGTGGCGCATGGACGTTCAACTATAATGAAGGGGTTTCTAACAGTTTCATTTAAATCAATTTAATTTTGAAAAGTTCAGTTCCACCGATAACAACTGCAGGATCCGTAAATAAACAAAACGTCAATCATTTTCAAGTTTTTTTTCTTTCAATTTAATATATTTCCTTTCATTAAAACTTTTTTATCAATTGCCAGAGCGTTCATTCTTGTCAATAAAGTGATTCGAATCGTTTGAAAATTCACGAAACTTAAAATCACATTCCATATGCCAAATCAGTCTGTTGTTCAACTGAAAAAAATGCTCTTTCGTTTATTCTCCAATGGAAGCGGAGATTCTCGAGCGTGGTTTTCTCCACTAACTTTCAAGCAACAGAATCGACACAACAAAGAACGTCGAGATTTCGTTCGAGTCCTTTTTTCATTCCAAGTGGTTTGAGCATGAGTTCAATTCATGGATTGCGTTGGCATTGTGGACCCCAAGTTTGAAGTGATCTTGAATCGTTTTCCGTTGACAGCAAACGTATTTCGAGAGACTTTGTATATGAAAGATGCGGGTTGATGAGAGGTTTTCCACAGTAAGCAATTGTTTGCCGGTCTACTTTGAACTGCCTGTGGCTTCAGATGCGAACCAATTGGAACGTTGTTTGATTACATGTCGTGTGATGACTGTAGAGATTTGTTTGAACGAATGGAAATTGCTCTCTATGGTTTACTCATAAGAATGTTTATCCCTGGAAAATCGATTGCTAAACATTGTTCTTCTAAATGATTCATTTCGTTGAAAGTGCTTATTCTACTACATACATAATATTACATTGAAAATATCGAATTCTATGCTTTTTTATATTGAAACACTACAGTAAAAAGCACTAATGAAATAATTTCACGTGTGGCAACGCATAATTCGTCAAATGATTGTCTTTTGCCAATTCGATTCAAGAATGATTTTCGAAATGGTCGGATGTATTTTTGCAAGCAATTCATTCAAATCGGAACTGGTCGTCAAAAGGTGAAATAACTAAGTGCTAGCAAAATTCCAAGTGTATTTATAATGGCATTTGATCAATAGCACGGTGTCGACTGGATGCTATCGCATTCTGCGTTAGTAGCAGAATGAGAGGGTGCGAATTGGTTTGTATGTAGTAACTCATATGAAATGCGAAATAATTGCAAATGCATCCATTTGATGCAAACATTTCATCGTGGCGGGTCTGGTCGATAAAACGATGACCCCGGAACACGATTTGCTCTTCATACGAAATGGGTCATCGCAATTCGATTGTGTTAACATCTCTGAGTCCTGGACCAAATTTATTTGCATGTATAAACAAAAACCCCTGTTTTAATCCACCTAGTGGTGTAATGATGCCTTTCTCATTTTCATTTTCTCCTATATGTTACAGAAGAAATTCCCCGAAATACAACAATTTAAAAAAGTTTAGAAAATAGTTTTGAAGATTTTTGTTGCATAATACTACACATTCATATACTACATTTGAATTTAAGTTAGTCAAAATTATTCAATCATATGCGAGAAAGTGAAGTTAGCTCTATTTCATCACATTTGATTACTATTGTCGGTATTTCCGAAACCGAGAGCTGGATATCGGTATAGTGACATTCGGTTTATTTAACCATACACTAATATGACCTACTATTTTTTTCACGGTTCTCTATGACGATTTGAAATTTGGAAAAAAATGTACTGGACTTGGACTTGGATAAAATTCAACAAATCATTTATTATTTATCAATTGTTTGATTGGTTACAGACTCTCATGGTCTGCAAATCAGAGAAATTCACTAGCCAAAACCAAAAGGTAGCTTATCAAACTGACATTTTTACGCAAAGCACTCTACCTTCGGAATCAGAAGGTTGATCCGATTGAAAATTAAGATATTTTTATGGCATCTCAAGAGTTTTTAGATGAACTAAGTTTGTGAAAATCGGCTCAGTCATCTCCGAGAAAAGTGAGTGACAATATTTGTCACACACACATACGTAGACACACACATACACACAAACATTTGCTCAGTTCGTCGAGTTGAACCAAATGGTATACGACCCTTTGGGCCTCATTTGAAAGTTATGATTGCCTTTCTACATGAGAAAAGCAAAATATTGGGACAAATTTTTGCCTTTTTCGTATAGAAAGGCATGCAATCGCTGTGAAACAACCGAGGTCCGGAAGGCAGAGTATCATATACCATTCGACTCAGTTCGTCGAGATCACAAAATGTCTGTGTGTGTATGTGGCAAATAATGTCACTCAATTTTTTCAGAGATGTCTGAACCTGTCTTCACAAACATAGATTCAAATGAAAAGTACATACAATTTTCTTAAATTTCATTTAGATCCAATTTCCGGTTCCGGAATTGCAAGGAAATATGTGCAAATTTATTTTAAAATGCGCACTCAATTGCTTAACCGATTTTCACAAACTAAGAAGCAAATAAAAGGTCTTGAAATTCTCTAAAAAGTCCCCGAAAAGTTTATCCAGATCCCACTTTCGGTTCCGGTATTACAGTGCGATTAGTGGAAATTTTCAATTTCATGAGTATTTTTTTCTCAAGTAATGGCAAAACGAGGTGCACATTATTATAAAACTTACTGCTAAATTCATCTTAGCAGATCTTGTTAGTTAGTGAATATCTAAAATTACTTTGGGACTACTAGTCCACGGTTTTCGCTTCCGAAAGCAACCATAATAGTGAAGAAAATTTCCAAAAACGGAACTCACTTCGATTTCAAGCCTAGTTTCACGAATCATGATTCAAATTAAAGCTCTTATTGTATTGAAGGATACTGTGCTGACATCCGATTCCGAGATTATAGG
The DNA here is from genome assembly GCF_030247185.1 of Malaya genurostris. Lineage (NCBI taxonomy): Eukaryota > Metazoa > Arthropoda > Insecta > Diptera > Culicidae > Malaya > Malaya genurostris. The sequence goes on along the minus strand of NC_080571.1, from coordinate 94,255,627 downwards.
GCGATGGATGTCAAAACATTCAAATCGTCATTCAAAATGACGATGCAAAACTGTTACGCGTCGGTACGTGCGACTTTGCTCCGTTCGCAGCGTGCTTCTTTCAATTTCATATAGCGCCAGATTAAAATTTATATTTTTCAGGTGAAAAAAATGTAAATTTCTAATTCTTTTATTCAATTTGTACCTACTTGTTTGTGTTATTACAATATCATGATAACGGTGCTTTTCTATAAAAGTATATATATTACCTTTCTCAAATAGAAAGTTTATGCAATCACTTCAAAAATTGTGTAGTGAAAATTGGCCCAGAGGGCTAAGTGTACTATATCATTCGACACAGTTAATCGAACTGAGCAATGCAAGCGTCTGTGCGTGTAAGTGTATGAGTATGTGTCAAATAATGTCACTCATAAAATAAAAATCTCGTAGTCCCATAGGTTGCTATTTAATTTCACACCGTTAATTAGAGCGACGATGAAAAAAAGAGTATAATTCTCCTAGATTAGGCTTAAAACTGAATCAATTTGTAGGGTATATTAGTAACTTACTAAACGAACCGACTTCGGCTATACTAATTCCAAGTTCCCTGTTCCAGAAGTACTGGAAATAGTGGTCAAAAAATTTCAAACGAGACTCACTGAATTTTCTCAGAGATGATTTGATCGGTTTTCAAAAATAGGCTCAAATGAAAGGTCTCATAGGTTGCTGTTGAATTTCTTCCGGGTCCGACTTCCGTCTCCAGTACTATAGGGTAAAGTGTGTTTAATCATTTTGTGCGACGAAACAAAATAACGAAAAATTCTTATTATACTAACATAACTGTTTACAAATTGATAAGGTTATGTTAGTTTATACCCAAAGAAAGTTTCTCATTTTACTCAAGATTTAGAAAAAAATTTCATGGAATCTTCTACTGATATTTTTGAAAATATAAGTAATATGAGAAAGGCATCATTACACCACTAGGTGGATTAAAAAAAGTTTTTTTTTATAAACCGCTGTCAATCAGAGAGTTAGAGAGCTATCTTTAAATCGGTACTCGGAAATTGTAGTTGGAAGAACATATAGAGCAATTCCATTTAAATTCAAAGTCTTATTGTTTAAATATTTACATCTTCTGTACTGACTCAAACTTTGACAGCACGCAATTTTGCCTCTAACCTTAGCAAACGTTTCTTAAAAACTTCCGAACATATAAATTTTCGATTAATTTGGTGTCTTCGGCAATGCTTTAGGTAATTATTAGGACTGTATGGGAAAAACTTAGCACTGGGAAAAAAACTGTTATATTGTTATACTATTTTGAGAATGAAACTTGAAAATCAATGATTTCATGAATGGCGTTATTATATATTTCGATGTTTCGAAATTTTGCATTTTTTGAAAAATGAACTATTTTTGAAAACCAATTTACGAATATCCACCGAACTAGAAATTACTACCGCTTTTTTGTCCATTATTTCTCTATCTTATAAATATCAACAAATCAATTTCTATCTCAGGCTTCCCTGTGTGTCCATGATGACATTTGGTCAGTAGAACGCCTTTGACTGGATGCTATGGCCTTTTGTGTTAGTAGCAGAATGAGAGGATAGGAATTGGTTTGTATAAAATAATTCATTTGAATTGCGAAAAATTTTGATAAGGTTAAGTATTACGCCTCAACATCTTATTGATGATGTGTATTAAACCCTTTAATGTAACTTTCAATTGTTAATTTGTTTTCATAAAAACCGTCCGCAGCATCCTTGTAATCCTAAAATTAGCATTTTTTATATTATCCTTACATATGAGGACGAAGAAAACCGAATACGTCTTATGAGTAGGAATAATTGTTGTGGTATAAGTAATAATTCAGTTCTTATTATTAGTGTTTTACGCAAGAGCGTCTATAGAAAAAATATTCAGAAGTGCGCATTATCATACATTGTTCCAAGGGTGCAATTGGCTGGTTGAGAAGACTGAAGCTTTGGAAGGTTTCGAAACAGTAAAGAATGTAACATTGAATGCAAACTCGAATATTGGTAAAATTGGAAAAAAGGTTAATTTATTCATTCAAATCTGAAGAATATATACTAAATACGCGTCGATTGTTTGCCAATTGCAAAGAATCGAAAGTCTTTCTGTAATGTTTGAATCCATTTGATGCAAATTTTTAATTTAGGCGGGGATAGTCGATGGAACGGTGATCTTGGATTTGGCTCGATTGGCTCTGTATATGAAATGGGTAATTGGAATTCGATTGAATGAACACCTCCCTGAGTCCCGGACTAAAGTTATTTTCATGTTCACTGAATTCTTTTTTTTATGCGAGTTTACGTACCGCATAAAAAAACCGCATAACTCTTAAAATTTGCATAAAAAACCGCATAACTCTGAAACTTCTCATAAAAAACCGCAGAAGGGAAACCGCATAACTCTGAAAATTTGCATAAAAAAAACCGCATAACTCTGAAAATTCGCATAAAAAAGTCGCATAAAAAACCCCATAAAAAAAGGGATAGGTTAATTCTGGAGTTTCTGGAACCAGAAACTGAGGCCCGGTATAAATGAAGTGAGACTGTTTTGAAATTTCCCAATAAGATCTACAAGCTGGAGAAATTCATGAACAATTTTCAAGTAAATCGCAGCTTTTTACATGGTCATTTATGAGAGAACACTATTAAATTAAAATATTTACACTAATCACTTTAATTTTAGAGAACCGGAAGATCAAAATTAAATTAAGGGGTTACACCACTGTAGATAAAAAAGAGAAGGACTTTTTTGGGTAATTATTTTGAGATCCAAAAAATTGAGTAATCCGAATTTTGAATAGAGCACTTGGCGGCTTGGCGGTATTTCCGCGAAAGTGCTGCATTTTGACGGCCCAAAATTCAGCTGCCGCAATTTTGGATCTAGAACAAAAAACAACATACTACAGTGTGCATAGAGGTACGTAGGGGTTTTTCAATTAATTGATTTTCTGTAAAATGGCACCCCTTTGAATATAAAACCGCACTTTTTCATCATAAAATTGTTCATAAAAAAATATTCACAATTTTCAAAAACCACTACGTACCTCTGTGGAGATAACTATCAAGAATATTCTGTAAAATTTTTGGAACGATTGGTCAAGATTTATTTGACTTATGTTTCCGGCAAGCTCCAAAAAACGTGGTTCTGAGATAAACGCGTTTAAAGTTTTCGGTGCTGTAAGATCATATCTCATACTCGAAAAAAGACCTCTAGATTTTTCCCGCCCTTCATCTTTTGGAATATTATTTTTAAGATCATGAATGATCTTTTGCAATAAAAAAAATTTCCGATTTTTTAAAAACTCTACAGTGGTGTAACCCCTTGAGAAGTTTTGTATGACATATAAACCGTTCTTTAGAGCGAAAATGCAAAAAAATCTTCTTATTGTGACATAACTGTTTACAAATTGAAAAAGTGTTAGTTTATATCCAACTAACTGACCCGTCGAACTTCGTCTCGCCTAAACATTATTTGTAAGAATCTATGTTTTCGAACAGCAGAATTGTTAAACGACTAAGTGGTTAACGGTTCTCTCCATTATTTTTCTGATTACTTAATCCACAATCAACGGAATTTGACACACATTCGCTTTACCTCAAAAAACGAAATATCATTAAAAATTAATGTGAAAATGTGAAGTACTTCGGTTACTCAAAAATCGAGCAAATGCACAGATTGTCATCTCATCCTTTGAGTCAATGCACTGAACAGAGATCTCTCTTTAATAGCTTCGACGTAAAGGATATCAGGTGCCATGTTTTCTCTTCCAGATGTGATTCTTCCTATCGGTAATTGATAAAAAAAGCTCTATAACCAGAATTTTGTATAGATAAACTTAACACAATGTTGAAGAGTTTCTCTTCTAGAGTTGTTCATTCAGTGGAGTAGGATATACATATTCTCAATTTGTATTTAGTCCAAGTAACCAAAAGTTCGTAGAAAAAGATTTGGCTTAATCTGCATACAAAATATTCTGAACAGTCCGTTGTTAAGGGATTTCTCATACTTGAATGTTCACCCGACGAAACAGAACAAACTTTGAAGCAGTTTCTTGTGCCGCAGCGAGAAAGTTTTCTCAGAACATGTTCTGTTCGTTCAAGTTGCCAAAAAGTGCCACGCATACTTCAGAGCTCTAGTAAAGTGGCTATTTGTGGAATTTTTGGTTGCTTGGAATTTTTTGCTGCTTGGAGAGATGACGCTTAAATTTTAATTTGATATTGATCTTACCAATTTAAACATTCTTCAAAGAATATGAAATATAAAATGGCAATCCCAATCTATTGTGGTCATCATCTTGAATTGCCACTTATTGTGTGCGCTTAGTCTAATCTAAATCATTAGAAAGCAAAATCAGGGAAAATCTCTTAGTTTGGCCTTAGCGCTTCTACAGCAAAATCTTTTCATTGATTCATTACAAAATTTTATGATTTGTTAAACTCACGCCCGCGATGATTTTCATCAAATTTATTTTTTCAAAAAAATCATTACTCTTGATACCGTTGACCAATTTTCATACGTCCAGTGTAAAAAAAAACTAGATTTTCTTCTAGTCCATGCTGACTCATACGGAACCGCAGCGGTCCAAAAACACCGGAATTATTCCAGATCGCGTTGGGGTATGTCTGTTCTGCCGTTAGAAGTTTTTGATACATAAAATTTTATATAAGTATGTGTATAATATGGAAATTGTATAAAATGTGACGGATTTACTAGAGCTCATAAAATGCTATGTCCAATTCCGGTAAATCGGGATTGTGGTCCCATAGAATTGTGCTTGAAATTTGACATGGCATTTCATCTCAGAACTTTTCAAGTTGTTAAAAGACTTTCAAAACTAATTTGGGAACTCCAGTTTAGTTAATCTGCATATTTTCGAGATTTTGATGTAAATTCAAAGTACTTTCCACTTAGAGCTGTTTGATCAACTACTTTTTGCCACCTTCATAACATACGGCAGAACAGACATACCCCAACGCGATCTGGAATAACTGCGGTGTATTTGGACCGCTGCGGTTCCGTATGAGTCAGCATGGACTAGAAGAAAATATGTTTTTTTTTTGACACTGGACGCATCGAAATTGATCAACGGTATCAAGAGTTATGATTTTTTGAAAAAACAAATTCGTTGAAAATCCCTACCCGAGCGTTTGAGTGTTAATATTATTCATTTGACTCCATTGAACACAATTCATCAACTGGTAAATATCAGAACTTTTTCTCTTGCCTACAGCGGCTTTTTAAGAACAGTCATATGATTCCGTCATCGAGTCATTTGGCAAGCAATAATTTTGATACACAAAGCACGTGGCTCGAAATGAAGAATGGATCAAGTATGCATGTGAAATCTCCACACAAAACTACTCGCTGCGCGCCAAACGATTTTTTCAACGATCTAGTATTGTTTTCTTCGACGGTCAAACACTTATGCAACTCGTTGCGCGCCAAACATCAATCTTAATCTAGCAAGCATTGGTGACTTTTTCAACAGAAAATTCCACTGTCCATGCAAAACAATTTTATGGATTTTTCACACTTTTCCGGCAAGTTTTCCTAATTTTTTTGATGTACGAACACGGTGGGTTCAAAAACTGTTCAAACAAAAAAAGAAACATGTAAATCCGTTCCATCCGTTCTTACGAGATGCGATTACAAAGAATGATTTCTACATGTTTATATATATAGATAGATAGATAGATATAGATAGATTTTTATTTAAAAGATATTTTATTCAGGCCTATTTGCGTACAAGGTTTACGTGGCCGATTTAGCTGAGTTTTTAGATAATTTTTTTTTGTATTGGATCTCGTTGTCACCCTTTTTCTAGGGGGAGAGGAGCTTCCATTTTCCTCCTGCGAGGATTGAGGGGCAGTTTGTTCGTGGTTCGTCTCGTCATCCATTGCCGTGGTATTGTTGTTGATTTCGTTGCTAGTTGTTGTAGATGCGCCTTGTTGTACATTATTTTCAGTTGCTGGTTGGTTGGATGGTAAGCTGTTAACTGCAGCTGGTGTACTTTGTACTTGATATTTTCATGCTCCACATAGTGTACATTATTATTGTCTTTAGCGAATTGAATTGCATCCAACTCTTTATAGAACTGGATATAAACAACATTATTCGTCTTATTGCATTGAAGTAAATGCACACGTTTAATGTCAAGATGCATTTGCTCCTAAAGCAAACCTTCAAGTTCTCGTATCGAAGGTCGAATTTTGCACTGTCTGAAGTCAACAATAATGTACGATTCAGACGATCCGGCTTCTTCCGTCACCGTCACCGGAACGTCAGCCTCCGTCAAAATTAGTCAAACGAGTTTTCCCTTTGCACATTCACACGATCCAGCAGAGATCCGGAACGTCAACGTCCGTCAACGGCAAGCTCCGTCAACATTTCTCCGAAAGAATATTTGACGGACTGTGATTATCGCACACATGCACGATTCATATGATTACGGTATTGAGCTGACGTTTGTTATGTATGTATTCGGTGTCAAGATCCCACTCTTAAACAAAATATACCACATATAAGTAATTAAATTTATCAGTAGATTTGCAAAGTACGTTACGTTGGTGAGTGGAACTGATTGTTTTGTTTTTTTTTCTCTTTCTAGCTAATTTTGAAAGTTATTTATTCGATTAAAAGGTAGGAAAACAACAGATTGATTGGCTTCAAAAGCTCCCAGATTTTGTATTAGTGGAATAAAATTGTGCGAAACTAAGTTCTTAAAATTCTGCGTGTAAGAAAATGACATGACGGACACGGATAGAAAACCGGATCGTGTGAATTAGAATGACGGTGACGGACGTTGACGTTCCGGTGACGGTGACGGAAGAAGCCGGACAGTCTGAATCGTACTTAATTGTATTCTTTCGTACCGGCGGTAGCTTTTGTTCGTTTGGTTCACTCATTTCGAGATCGTTCTATTGTTCACTACACAATACTGTACTTGATTTCTTCTGTCCCGAACGTAAGCGGTTTTGGTTTATCGAGTGACTTGGTTGAGATGTGAAACCGAACTGAGATATAGATAGATGAAACTTTCTAATTTCAATTAAGTTTGAAATAAAGTTTTTGTGAAAGAAACCTAAATAATATGAGAAAGCCATCATTACACCACTAGGTGGATTGAGACAGTTCTTTCGTAAATATCGCCCTGTAAAATTTTTTTGACAGTTGAGGTAAACAGTCTGGTTGTTTGAATATCGAGCTCTCTTTTTAATTAGTGTTTTTTGCATATTTATATCCATTCCATCACAACTTACGTTTTCATCAAAACCGCCGATCTACGTATCACCAATTTCATCTGGAGTACACTTGTTTCAAGCCATCGAACCAGCAATTCCAGAGAGATTTTTTAAATCCGTAAAAAAAGCTTGACTTCGGAAAAACAAAATTCAGAAACTTTCATTTGAATGTAAGTTTGTGAAAATCGGTTTAGCTACATGTTAGAAAAGTTTGTGTTAACCGGAACCGGAAATCGGATTTGAATAAAATTCAGGAGCTTTATATATAACCACGAGACTACGAGACTTAACTCGATCAAATGAAGAGGTAGGAAGATGTTTTTTAGCAAAGTTGCTCAAAGTAAAATTTCGTACAACTTTGCTGTGAAGTGCAATAGGTTTTAAATTCAATTAAGAAAGCTAGAATCCAGATTTAAATCCAAACATAGATCACCCTAATGATCTCTTACATCAAAAGATGCGCCAGTTGAATTGAAGCATTTTTTTGTGAAAACATCAACAAAATAATATTTCACAAAATAATATTTAATAGCGAAAATATTTTTGTCTCGCTAATTTTCCATTTCGGACCACTGTGTACTGGAACCTGCTTGGGCGTGGCAATCTACGTTCTAGATCATGTCATGTTCTAAGTCCGTTTAGGTTGCGCGTTTAACATCAACCATTACTCACAAGTGTCATGGAATTGGTTTAAAACGCAATTTCAATTGGTTTTTTGATCATCCTAGAGAAACTCGCGGGCGGTAAACCAAACTAAGTTTAGGCGGAATTGCCCACCAAGAAGAGTTACATACGATCGATTTTGGTACGGTCTGATGGAGTTATTCACAACTTCTTTACGTTATAAAAAGTGCGAATTATCAGTCTCTCAAAGGTATGCACCCTTCGACTTATGATCCGGAATCATGAGAATAACAAATTATTATTTTCAAGAAAAATCAGTTAAGAATAGATGAACGCAAATTTCATATGTCGTACATAAATATGTCCCAGACCGCTCGTGCATTTAAAATGAAACAACCTCCACTAGTGAGTGGGGCTTTGTCGGTGTAACAAAACATAGATTCCGAAACCGAAATATGTGCAAAAATTTCTAAGCGAGAAAGTGTAAAACAGCTTGTTATATTTTCAGTTTTGTTGCACTGGAACTTGTACGTGGCAATGGAACTTGTACCATTACGGGTATTTATGGGCGAAACAAAAGAACAAACTTCAACCAATTAGCCAACTTTCTGTGCAGCTTGCATCAACAGACGAACAATAGGTATTTACTACGTGGAAATTTCTTGTGCATACATTTACCGTGATGTTTTAGTTGAAAAGCTCGCCAGACTGTTGCTGTGAGTTGTGCTCGGAAGTCAACCAACGTGAAGCGGAAAAGACATATCGAGAGAATGCAGCTCGAAAAATTTGTTGCAACACACCGTGAAAGCAAGATGATAAGCATCAAAAAACGGAATAGAGTAACCGCACGAATAGTAGCCTACATCGGAATAATATGCTGGCGCTTGTTGTTGAGTCTTATCAAAGTCACATCCTGTAGTTTGAAATGCAGTCAGCTACCATAGAAAAGATGTTCCCCCATTCACATCCCATTTATTCGTCTTCCACGGCGAGTAGCAAAAACATGATGTTCCATATCCGGAAGATCCGGGAGCTGATGATGGCGGGACGAAGAACAAAACTGGCTGAAGATCTGGAACGGAAGAAAACCCCATTCTCACGTTTCAACTCATGTATCGCACGGAGATGCTGAACTGCTTGTGATGTGTGGCAGCAGATAGCGTGGATCAATAATCCTCAGAAATGACGTGAAATTGTGTCAGTGAAGAGAAACGCTGATTCGTGGGAAGCATGCTCCAAACTCATTTCGGAGGTGCATTCTCGGTCGTTCGCTCGTCAGCAAGATGGTAGCTTTTTTTCCTCATGTCAATTTCAATTTCTTCACAGAAGAAGAGATCAACTTTTTGTGAGAAAAAAAAAACATTTTTTTCACCGTGTACCAACTGGTCCATATTGGCGACCAGGTGCAGGGTGAAGATTGATGCACGGATTGACACTGTTGCTGACACACTGCAGTCGACGTTCACGACGTAAGACCGAGAGTTTTCTTTTTTTTCGTTTTATGCAATGTACGTACCGTGGCTTGGGCGAACAAGGTTCCATCGGTTATCAATATATGTCATTCCAGGGATTTACGGTCTGTAGCACGGTGAATTGTGAACGGATATCACGTAAGGAACTCCCAAACAATTATCAATACCACACCGTAATTCGTTATCGTACAAACTACTCTGCATAGAAATGTGTGTTGAAATTTCACAAACCCGTTCGATGATGGCAATGTGAAGTCATGCCAATAGATTTTGGCTATTGTATGTTTCCTCCTGGTTGCCAAGTCATAAGTAACGTCGGATTTGATATGGAAGAAGAAGATACATTTTATTCACTTCCATGATGGTTTAAGTACCAAATAGCAGACCGCAACTCGAACTGATAAGACTAACCCAAGTAGTAAACATTGTTCGAGCATTGTATTATCTCACTCTTCTCTCAATGATTGTGCGTATGAAAAAGCATAGTTTTCTTGTATGATGTGCAACAAGTTTTTTGTTTGATATGTTTTATAGCAGTAATATTTGTTGAGCAGAAACCGAAAATGAAGCTGCTCAAATGAACTTATTGTAGAATCAGTCAAATAAACCGATGTGGAACTTAATCCTTTTAGGTTGTCGAGTTGGTTTCACAAGCAGTAATATGGATGATTTCCACATTTGTTCCAAAAACGTGTAAAACCGTTTAATTGCTACTTGGGAAGTCCAAACCAGTGCTGTAAAACTTCATTCAATTCAATTGAAACTGAATGTGGAACACATTGACGATCTCTCTAATGCAGTAAACTTCACTCTCTGACACACACAATGTTTGCTGACGGCCCGAACGGGCAGCATTCAATTCATCACTCTTTTTTCTTCAATCGAGGCTCAGTTTAACCACCGTCAGTTGAACTCTTGAAATGACAAAATATCTCTTTCAGTAGTGTGAGAGCGGCCTTCAAATGAGGTTCGTGTAAACATTCGAATTGGTTCAAGAAAATAGATGAAAGACAAACCAGATAGCTGAAATATCAATCACAGAATACACATAAATTAATTGTTTCCTCCTTTAGTTTTCATTTTTAATACTTTACTCCATTTATAATTCTATTCGTTCGAATTTGCTTACTACCAAGAGCGAAGGCATTGAAGCAGGTAGACTACTTGGCACTCGAAACTGAGCAAGCAAAACTTCAAATGACTAGATGCGATTATTCAACTGACGATGAATTCCGGGAGCTTCACTTGAAAATGGCAGCAAAAGTCAACTGAATTAGTAGGGATATGCTGACTGTCAGCGGCCAAAAATTTCATTTTCATTTTATTTTATTCGATTGAAAATGAAATTTTACCGCACTGGTCCAAACGATGTTGCAACAAGAGCACAAACATGTTTTTTACGTGGCACTGATGACAGCAATGCTTCCCCATTACATGAATAGCTATTGAATCACTATTAAGGTTTCCTATCATCACAATTGGAAAAAAAATCAAAATTTCGAAAATCACGACTGAAAGTTTTTGCAAGTGATTTTCAGACAAAAACGTCATTGATCAGAAAACTCACTGAAGAAAAGTTGACCACTGATTTTTTTGCAAACGCGACTCTCACTGAAACTAATCTCACATAGCGAAAAATCAGTTGTGAAAAGTTGACTAGCGAACATTCTCCTCGCTGATATTTAAGAAAAAAACATACATTGAATATAGCTAATATGATTCTCGAACAGAAGTTGTTTTTATTGGAAATGAATTTTCATAGCCGTTATATCTCAATCTTTTGCAGAATATATGATGAGTAAATTCACGGATGAACAAAAACTGAACCTTCAGTGCGCGTAGGGTATTCTGTGGAGTAATATCATCAATAAAAGCATGATGAATAATAGTGTTAATGATAATAATAACATTAACAAAAATCCAAATACAAAGCCTGTTATGCAGCTAATTAAAAAATATTACTCAATTTAGCTACGCAGAATCAACAGGAGCGTAGGTAATCGCTATGTCGATTCAAACGGGCCGTTCAAACGCTGCACCTGCTGAGTGTTCGAGACCTGCAAAATGCTGCGCTCCTGTTATTTCTATTAATCAAATTCACGCTAAATAGCTTTTTATTGGATTTAATCTTGAAAGTGCAGTGTAATCAACCTACTGGAATTAAAACAGCTACGCGCCTACGCACCCTATGTGCATAGAAAATATCATTGTAATTATTTCTCAGTTGCGAGTTTATTCAGTAGACATTTTATTACAGATGAAAATGTAATAAAATCTTGCACAAATCACTTCGGTGACGAACTGAAGCGTTGTGGAAATTCAGCATCGAAATATCGTCGGAAACTCTTCTCCCTTTCGATTATCTCTTTAGCGATAATTTTTTTTGGAAAATTCGTCATCAAGTTTCGTTGACACAAAAAATCTATGTAAACTATGAGGTTCAGAGTTTTATGGATGCTAGTTTCATGAATAAACATCTCGGAAGTGACTTTTTCAGCCACTGAGTTTTTGTAAGAAAATCTCTTAAACAGATTTTTTGACAACAATGTTGCTTGAATATCATTACTGCAACGAACGCCAATGATCTCCTTTCGCTTCCCTTCGCCTTTGTTCGATAATCGCTCTGGCATTCGGACTTGTCCGTATAATCGAGTGTGAACGAAACCGACGCTGCTTCGTTGCTCGCATGAAGATCTATTCCTTGCAGTTGTTATTCGCATTGAACACACCCCCGAATGATATAACGCGAATGTGGAATGAATATTCATGCAGCGATCATTGTCAAAACGTAATTCGCGATGATCATTCGTGCTGTCTTTATAACAAGTAAATTAAGACGTTTTCCTATGTATTAGTACCATACTCTTATGTGTGTGTGTGATGAACCATATCCCAGCACTCCTTCATTGCTTCGCGAAGAAAGGATTCCAACGACCATCGCAGTGACACTATTCGAACAAATTCGAAGAGTAAAGTATATAAATGAATGTGTGGAGGGGGGGGTTCTTTTCTGACTCTATGTACGGTGTTGGGAATCGAACTCAGGTGGGCTGCGTGAAAGGGATCGACTAACCCATCACGCTATACCCGTCCCCATGAATATTGTTTGATTAGATAGAAAACTTGGATGCAAATACATTAATAGCAATTATTAGCATTAAAATGGCTACTCGGCCATCCATGGAAGTTGACCATCAATGTCAAATTTCCTTTCTGAGCAGCCTAGATAGCCGTGTAGTGTCGGTAGCGGTTTCCCAACTGGCCAAGAATAACGCTACGGTCCACCTGTACCGGTGGTATACAGAGCCGTAGCAATTCAGTTTTTCGTGGGGGGGCAAATTTTTTAGATTAAATTTAACGTATATTAAAAAAAAGCTGCATTACATGCGTATCAAACAATCTAGATAGCAATTTGAGGCACCATATGCCTGCATATTGTACGCGACGAACGTCACTCACTGACAGCGTTTTCAAGTAAACCCTCTAAGATCACTCTGAGAGTGGTTTCGGATTCATTTCTGAGCAGGTTTCAGCAGCCATGAAAATGACAGATCGTTTCATAAAAAACGATGCCATTCTCACAGCTATCGATACAGCAAATGAGATGGATTTGGAAAAGCTGCAGCCTTTGACCGAGTTAGGCATCAAATTGCCAAATGAAATTGAGCTAAAAATTGCCAAAGAATACATTGATAAAATTCGTGCAAAAAATGAGAAATTGAACAATTTGAAGAGGCCGATAGATAAAAAAATTAAGACTGTAATACTGACAGAGCTGTATAAGGTGTGCCAAGGAATGGAAAACGTATACAACCTTTTTGCAACCATTGAAACTTTTCCGTCCGGAACGGCAGTATGCGAATCATCATTTTCGGCATTGACACGGATCATGCGGCCTCAACGTATTAGCATGTCCACTGATAGATTAAACAATTTATCGTTTCTGGCATTCGAGCACAAGCGACTGGATTTTTTAGACGTGGACACAGTCCTTTTAAGATTCAACGAACAAAAAAATCGCAAAGTGCAATTATATTAAAAAAGTGGTTGAATATCATTGTTCAAAATAATAAAAGAACTGTGAACGCAGTATAAACTATACAAATAGATCTCTTTATTGCTTTTTATTTTATAATTCTTTAATTTTTTTCCTTTCTACTATCAATTTCATATACGAGAAAAATACGTGGTGAGGCGGAAACCGCGTGGTGGGGCAAAGCCCCCCCTTGCCCCCTAGGTTGCTACGGCTCTGGTGGTATAAGTCCACCAAACAGGTAGGCCGTGTGGCATCCGGCGGAATTATTTTTTGTATACTTTGTTAATCTAATTAATCTATTACGGTTTTAAATATCACATGCACCTTATAACGTTTTCTGATTTTCGGATAAAAACACAAGAGCGACTAGTTACCTTCAAGAATTGCTTAAGACTGAGCCAAGCTCCTTTATTATCACTACTCTCGATTTGGTATCAAAACATCGCAAACTGTTATACGTGAGTATATAACAGTCCTCCCTTTTCAAGAGAAGACCTACTGGATGATTTCTAGAACTAAATTCAAATGAAACTTTATGGAAAAATTGGATATTTGATTATTTCAGAAAACAGGAAATATCTGTACTTAATTTATCAACGCATTATCTTCCATATACTGCTACGAATTTCCGGTCTCAGTAATAATATGAAAGTTAAGTTTTTTTTGAACGAGTAGAACTTCTAGTTGCTATAGGACTTCGAATGGTTTTATTAAACCCTCTTGTTGTGTCATTTTCATTAGATTCTGGAACTTGCGGAACATCTGGATACGCCTCGACTCGTTCACTGTTTCGTTTGACGTCGGACGGGTCCTTCATTGAAGAAGTCTGGTCTCTATCTTCTCCATGGTAAGGCATCACCACTGCCGTACTACGTTTCGAACTTGGAATCAACTTTAATTGACTTCGATGCGCCATAAGCAACTGCTGCCCTAGAGAAATCTGAAAGAGATTTTTTGAAATTTGTTTAATGAACGTTGCATTGATCCATTTTTCTAAATCCGTTTTTCGGAAATTTCTGTAATACACCTTTTCCCCTACCGCTAGCTTTTCAAAAGGATCCGATTTCTAATCAACAAATTCGGTTTTAAATCTATATGTTTCATCATCCTCTCTCAAATAGTTCTTATAACTTTTTTTTGGATTGATCAAATCTAATAAAATTCTAGGTCTATATGACAGAATTTTCTCAGAAGGAGAAGTACTGTCTGCAGACAAACCATTGTTCCGGTAATTTATCAAAAACAAATTTATTTGAGCATCAATATCCAACGCTTTTGTATCTGGATCGAGTAAAAACTTTTTTAGTGTCGTTTTGACTACCCTTACCAGGCGCTCTGCTTGACCGTTACTTGCCGGGTTGTACGGTGGGCTCTTGAGGACTTTTATACCTTGTAATTCTAAAAAAGTAATAAATTCTTTACTGTTGAATGGAGGTCCACCATCGGTCACTAGTACGTCTGGCAAACCAAAGGAGACAAAAATCTTAGCCATTTTTTTTTAAAGTCTTGCAGCATCGGTGCCATATCGCATTAACTCAACTTCGACCCACTTTGAGTAGCTGTCGACAATTAAAAGAAATATTTTATTTTCGAGATAAAAAAAATCAGCGTGGATCCTGCTGAAAGGGCGGCTGGTTGCTGTCCAAGTGCCCACGTCTTTGATTTTAGGAATGGCTCCCATTTTTGCACATATTTCACACCTTTTTACATAATCTTCTATGTCCCCATTTATTCCACACCAGTAAACAGATCGCCTAGCAAGCCGTTTCATTTTTATCATACCGCTGTGATTCGCATGTAGTAGTTTTAAAATATCCGCTTGCAAGCTAACCGGAATAAATACCCTATCTTTAAAAAGTACACAACCGTCGATGCACTCTAACTCATCTCTGCAAGAATAAACATTACGAAAATGCTTTGGTACATTGATAGGCCAACCATGTTCAATAAAACCAAACAGTTGCGATAGAAAGTCGTCTGATTTAGATTCACGGGTTATCATTGAATAATCCAGTGGAAACTCATTTGAAAAATTTAAACTTTTGACAAAATCACCATCCAGGCATTTTGGAACAGTTTGTTCCAATGGGAAACGAGAGCAAAAGTCTGCATTTCCCATTTGAGAAGATGGTCGATATTTGACCTCAAAATCATAAATCGCCAACTCCAGTACGTAACGTTGAAGTCTACTTACTATTAGAGAATTTTTTCCATTTCTTCCCAAAATGCCTAATAACGGTTTATGGTCAGTATATACCGTGAATCTCTGGCCAAAAAGAAATTTATGAAACTTCTTGATAGAACATACCACTGCCAGTGCTTCAAGATGAAGTATGGGGTAAGCTTTCTGTGCAGAGTTGAGCGAAAATGACGTGAAGCACACTGGTTTTTCAACACCGTCTATTCTATGCGCTAGTACACCGCCTAGTCCATAAGAAGAAGCGTCGGTTACAAGTATTAATTCTTTGTGGGGGTCATAATATTCTAGTATATTTGCATTGAGTAAAGCTCTCTTGCTGTCTTCAAAAGCTTTATCACAGCTTTCTGTCCACTCAAATTGAACATTTTTCTGTAAAAGATAGTAAAGACACTTCAACTTAGACGACATGTTTGGTATAAACTTGTTGTAAAAATTAATTAATCCTAAATACGACTTGAGTTCAGTTATATTACGTGGTTTATTGGCCTTACTAATAGTAGAAATCTTTTCTGGGGATGGTAGCAATCCTTCGTCCGTAATTAAATGTCCTAAATACATTAACTTGTCCACGAAAAACTTGCATTTTTTTAAAATTGACTCGAATATTGGCTTTGGAGAGGCACTCCATAACAAGCTCCAACTTATGTAAACAATCATAAATTTTTTTTCCTGCTACAAGAATGTCGTCCAGATAACAAGTCACCCCTTCTAATCCCCGCAAAACCTAATCCATCGTCATCTGAAAAATAGAAGCACTTGATGATGCTCCCTGAGGAAGACGATTGTATGTATATAAACCTTTGGATGTATTAATTACAACAAACTTTCTTGATCTCTCAGAAAGCTGCAATTGAGTGTATGCTCCCGTTAAATCAAGAGAGCAAAACACCTTGCATCCGGCTAAAGATGCAAAAATGTCTTGAGCCAACGGTAGGGGGTAGGTATTCGGTAGAAGTACCTTGTTAATTGATGCTTTGCAATCTATGACCATTCGTATGTCTCCGTCCTTTTTCATAACAGCTATAACCGGAGATGCCCACTCACTAGCAGTAATTGGAGAAATAATTTTTTGCTTTTCGAGCATGCTTAAATGGTTTAATAATTTGTCCTTGATTTTATAGGGTACTACATACGCGCGCTTGAATATTGGTTGATCATCTTTGAGGATTAATTCGGCCTGAAAGTTTTTTATTGGTTCTGAAAAGTTTTCATTAAACACTGAAGCATATTTAATTTTTAGATTATTCAATATTTGTTCCTTACTATTTTGTAAACTCAAATTCTGAACCAATTCAACCTCCGAAAAACCCCTGCGCCAACTTGGGTAGAAAACATTCATCCAATCTCGCCCAATTAGCGGAATAAAATTATTATCCGTTTTGAGAACGATCAACTTTGCTTTACTTGCTATATTATTTATCAAAACATTCACAATAATTTCACCTAAAGTATTCAAACGTGATCCATTAACAACTATCAGTTTACGCGTACACTTGGAGACGGTTGAGTCCGAAAAAAATTGTTTAAATAAATCCTCCCCAATTACCGATACAGCCGATCCAGTATCTATTTCCATTTTTAGTGTTCGATCGTTTACTTTAGCGTTTACTACACATGGATCGCTTATATTTCTCACTGCTGAAATCATAAGACACTCATAATCAGAATTTTCCTCTTCATCGCTGGATTTATGAATTTTTAAACGTTTGTAATAGTGCGCTACAGAGTCCATTGTAGGTTGCTTGTCTTCTACAAAATTAACTGAACCCGAGTTTTTAAACCGATAACAGTCTCTTTTGATGTGACCTTTACGTTTACAAAAATTACAAATCGCATTTGCGTAATTGTTTCTGTCGTGACTTTGAGATCTTGAGCGCTCACGTCTTCTGTCCGCCAATCGCGGATATGTACGGCCATGATTATAACTCACTCGACTCTCTCGATTCGAAAAATTCTGCCTCCAATCAGTATGGCTACTACTCGAAGCATCACGAGTGCCTATTCTATGCTTTATAGATAGTACATTAGAGTTATTAGTTTCCGTAATTATTTTAACTCGATTACCTGCAATCTCGCTATTAATTATCATTTTTTCTACCGCCTCTAACGCAAGATCATCTTCCATCAAAAGTTTATGCTGTAATACTTTGTCCCGTAATCCCATAAATTATCTGTCCCTAATAGCCAGGTCCTTAAACTGTTGAAAATTACATTGCTCTGCCAACAATTTAACAGCTAAAACAAAATTTTCGCTGGTCTCCGCTATGCCTTGAAAACGGTTGTAAAAACGGTAACGTTGCATGAGATCAGGGTCTACTTTATCATAACGCTCCTTAAGCCTTTTAATCATGTCCGCATAATTAACATCGTCCAATTTAACAGTAGGAAAAAGAATTTTCAACTGATCGTAAACAGCATCTCCGCTTAGAGTAATAAAATAAGAACGTTTCTGCTCTTCAGGCACATTATTAAGCTTACAATATATTTCAAATCTTTCAATATAATTCGTAAAGGATTTACCCACTACGTAGTGATCAATCATCCCAATCAATCCTGTTGGCGCCATGCTGCCAAAAGTTTTTTTTTTCTATAAAAAGAACAAAATTTCCACTTACTTGGTTATATTGCGGTTACTCACAATTCGTTTGCTCACCAGAGATTGAGTGCTTCCTTGCGTTCTCTTGGTACTTCGTTCAATTCGTGTGGTTTCCTGTATGATGAATTCCTCTCTCCGTTTACCAATCAGCGCGCACTCAAAATCACAACTATTTTCTTAGAGCTTTTACCTTCACATTCAAATAACGATTTCAGCTGTGCTTTTGCTCACCGCTATAATGTATACTTAGAGAACCACTAAGCTCTGCATTGCTCTCCTATCATGCAAGAGACCGAGGGCAAGCGTACAAAATGGCGCAATATATACTACAAGAAAGCTGAGCTGACCAGAACCGCGTGGTTAGCTGATTTCAACAATACCTCCTTTGTACTGCTTTCTTTATCTTTTTTTTTATTAATTTAGTATCACTGCAATTCCACGTTAACTGTGTATTAATCTTGCAATTTCCTACACATTCCACTTTAGCTTCACTTAGCCGCTTCCAAGTAAAAAAACTCACTATAAAAATAGCTTTTCGCCACTATGTACACCTTTTTATCCAACCACTGCTAATGAACAAAATTAAATTCACACGCGAAAGGTATCATGCTAAACATCGTCGCCACTTTTGTATACTTTGTTAATCTAATTAATCTATTACGGTTTTAAATATCACATGCACCTTATAACGTTTTCTGATTTTCGGATAAAAAGACAAGAGCGACTAGTTACCTTCAAGAACTGCTTAAGACTGAGCCAAGCTCCTTTATTATCACTACTCTCGATTTGGTATCAAAACATCGCAAACTGTTATACGTGAGTATATAACATTATTTTCTACCAAGAATTGATCCTGTGAGCGAAGCTTTGGCATTTAAAAAAATCCTTCCATAGTTCGCTATAGGCGATGATAAGCCATTATATTTTTTCTAGTTGTTGTTTATTACTTGATTTGATAATGGTTAGAGTAGCACAAATCAATCTCCAGCATAAACGTACAGCAACTATAAATCTATCCAGACTTCTGCAAGAAGGTAAAGCTTCTATAGCTTTGGTTCAAGAACCATATTTCCAAAAGGGAAACTTCTACGTTGGAAAATTGTTAAACCCAGTCTTTGTTGCCTTCAACAAGAACGGTATGACTAATCCACGTGAAATGCCTCGAGCATGCATACTTGCAAATAGTGCTCTCGATGTTTCTCTCATATCGGAGCTTATAACTCGGGATATTTGTGCTGTCACAGTTGGTATGACTATTGATGGCATAGACAGAAAATATGTCTATTGTTCGGCATATTTGCCGCATAACCAACCTTCGCCAAGCGATGACTTCAAAAAGGTTGTATCATACTGCTGCAAAAGTGATTTACCGCTTGTAATTGGCAGTGACATAAATGTCTACCATATCATTTTGGGCAGCACAGATATAAACTCGGGAGGCTCTGATATGATGGAATTTGTGAGCAGTACAAACCTGCACATAGTCAATGCAAGAAATCGTCCAACTTTTGCGAGTACTGGAAGAGAGGAGGTTTTGGACGTAACTCTCTGCTCTGATAGAATTGCGCATGAGTTGGTGAATTGACTCGTCTCCGATGAGCTCGAACCTTCGTTGTCTGATCATAAGTACATATTCTTTGATCATTCAAACGTTAAACTTGATATTATCACATATTGTAATCCCAAATCTACAAACTGGGACCTCTATGAAGAGGGCTTGGTGACTAGATTTTACTGTTACAAACCAACAATTGAAACCCCAATTGATTTGGAAAATGTTATCGACGAGACAAATTCACTCACAGTTGCAGCATATGAAGAGGCTTGTCCACTTCGGATTGTGCGAGCTACTAGAGGAACTTCTTGGTGGAATGCTGAACTTGCTAGGCTAAGGAAACTATGCAGAAGAGCTTGGAACCACCGACGCAGAGATGGGTCGGAAGCATTCGTGTCGGCTCGAAGGGCTTACAGAAATGCTCTTCGATCGTCTGAGCGAAGTGGTTGGAAAAGCCTTTGCACAAATGTATCTAGTCAAGTTACTTTCGAAGTCTAAGGACTTTAATGTCAGTTTCTTAAGAACTTCATATGGCGAGTACTTGTCTGATGAAGGTGATGTACTTCACTATCTTTTTAACACTCACTTTCCAGGATGTATGGATCCATCAGCTCTTCCCGAGACTTTTTCAGGTAGTTACGATTCTTGGGCCCTTGCTCGAAGCGTTGTGACGATTGAATCGGTCAAATGGGCAGTTGAGAGTTTTGCTCCGTACAAGTATCCTGGAAAGGGTGGAGTTTTCCCAGTGTTACTGCAGAAAGGGTATGAACATTTCAAACATGTTTTGAAGAAAATACTTACTTTTAGTCTTGCAACTGGATATATTCCAAGAGCCTGGCAGGAAATAATTGTCAAATTTATTCCCAAAGGCGGTCGCGACACTTATGAGGAAGCGAAGAGTTTCAGGCCTATCAGTCTTAGCTCATTTCTTCTTAAAACAGTGGAACGCATAGTCGATCACTATATCAGGAATGTTAGTTTGGGCGTGCATCCGCTACATGGAATGCAACATGCTTACCAGCGTAGAAAGTCCACTACAATCAAGTCCACGACAATGTTACATGATGTTGTGTACAACATTGAAAAAGCTATCACACAAAAGCAATCTTGCTTGGGAGTTTCCTTAGATATTGAAGGTACCTTTGATAACGTGTCTTTCAATTCAATTCTGGAAGCAGCCCGTGGTCATGGCATACCTTCAAGTACACCCAAACCTCCGTTTACGAACAATTTTTATACGTTACCTCTTTTTACGTACCTCTTTTTACGAACCAAATCCCAAATAACGTAATCTTTTTTTACGAACCAAATCCCAAATAACGTAAACTTTTTTTACGAACCTACTTCGTAAGAAGAGGTTTTGTCATTCATCCAAAGCGATTTCCGACTCCATGGAAACTACTACAATATGGGTATTTTTGGAACGGGTTTAAAGAGTAGATTCCGGAAAATGATGTTTGATGTATTTTGGAAATCCAAGATGGCGACTTCCGGTTGATTGATATTCCTCGAAAACCCTTACAATATGGGTATTTTCGAAACGGAATTGATGAGTAGATATCAGAAAACGATGTTTGAGGTATTTTTGAAATCCAAGATGGCGACTTCCGGTTTGTTGATATTCTTTGAAAACCCTTACAATATGGGTATCTTCGGAACGGAATTGATGAGAAGATGTCGGAAAACGATGTTTGAGGTAGTTTTGAAATTCAAAATGGCGACTTCCGGTTTGTTCATATTCCTCGAAAACCCTTGCAATATGGGTATTTTCGGAACGTGGTTAATGAGTAGATGTCGGAAAACGATATTTGAGGTGGTTCTTAAATCCAATATGGTGACTTCCGGTTTCTTGATATTTCCTAAAAACCCTTACATAATGGGTATTTTCAGAACGGAATTGATGAGTAGATGTCGGAAAATGATGTTTGAAGTGGTTTTGAAATCCAAGACGGTGACTTCCGGTTTCTTGATATTTCCTAAAAACCCTTACATAATGGGTATTTTCAGAACGGAATTGATAAGTAGATGTCGGAAAATGATGTTTGAAGTGGTTTTGAAATCCAAGATGGCGACTTCCGATTTGTTGCTATTCCTTGGAAACCCTTACAATATGGATATTTTCGGAACGGTATAGTGTTTTAAAGGAATACCAAGATAAAGGAAAATGGCAAAAACTTTCAAAAGATACTAATAAACCGGAAGTCACTGTTTTGCATTTCAAAACCACCTCAAATATAATCTTACGACGTCCACTTTTAAATCTCTTTCCGAAAGTACCCACATTGTAAGGGGTTTCAAGGAATATAAACAAATCGGAAGTTACCATCTTGGATTTAAGAACCACCTCAAACTTCGTTTTCTGACAACTACTCATAAATCCCGTTCTGAATATACCCATATTCTAAGGGGTTTCAAGGAATATCAAGAAACCGGAAGTTGCCATCCTTTATGTAAGAACCACCTCAAACATTGTTTTCTGACATCTACTCATCAATCCCGTTTCGAAAATACCCATATTGTAAGGGTTTTCAAGAAATATCAAGAAACCGGAAGTCGCCATTTTGGATTTCAGAAATACCTAAAACATCGTTTTCTGATATCTACTCATCAACCCCGTTCCGAAAATACCCATATTGTTAGGGGTTTTAGGCAATCTCAATAAACCGGAAGACGCCATCTTGGATTTTGAAACGAGCCCAAACATCATTTTCTTGCACTTACTCTTCACATCCGTTCCGAAAATAAACATATGATGCGCGGTTTTCACAATAATCACACAAAACTTTTTTTACGAAGTAAATTCCAAATAACGTAAACTTTTTTTACGAACCAAATCCCAAATAACGTAAACTTTTTTCACGAACCAAATCCCAAATAACGTAAACTTTTATTACGAACTACCTCTTTTTACGAACCCCCGTTTAGTTCGTAAATGGAGGTTTCGGTGTATCACAAATTGGATACACGCAATGCTCAGTAATCGATTTCTTTGTTCATTGCTTCGGCAAGCAGAGATTAGAAAGCTGAGTGTCTGTGGGTGTCATCAAGGTGGTGTACTATTCCCACTTTTATGGAACCTAGTCGCTGATGGTTTGTTAAGGAAACTAAATAACCTTGGATTTCCGACTTATGGTTTTGTCGACGATTATCATATATTGCTGACCGGTATAAGCATTAACACTCTCTTTGATTTAATGCAACAAGCCCTGCGATCTGTTGAACAATGGTGTTGTCAGGTTGGATTATCTGTAAATCCGGGCAAAACATCAATGGTGCTTCTTACTCATCGTAGGATAATCACAGGAGCTCGTCCGTTACAGTTCTTCGGTTCAGAGGTCACTGTGATCGATCAAGTTAAATACGTCGGGGTTATTCTTGATTCAAAACTAAATTGGTCTGCTCACATGGATTTCAGGATTAAAAGAGCTTGCATGGCTTTCGGTCAATGCAGACGAGCTTTTGGAAAATCATGGTGACTCAATCCCAGATACATTCATTGGATCTACACAACTTTATTGAAAGATGGCTTTTTGGTCAATGTTTCTTTACAAAATATTTATTTTGCGTCAAAAGCCGACGTTTCGAAGGAATATCCCTTCATCTTCAGGGCAACTATACGGTTAACATACATGATTAGTCACAGTTTTCACATTATACAATTTCATAACAAATTGTTTACTCACAAACGACAACAAATATTTTTCGTCAAGTGGATTGGAACATTTAAAATGATCAAAAACGGGAACGGCTACTCTACACTGAAAGCACAAACGGTGTGAAAACATTAATTTGAACGAACTACGATTTGAATTTGTATGTTTGTTTTAACTTACACAGTCACTTCCCCCGCACATCAAACCAGATTAAACATTGAAATATTTCTTAGTCATGGCTGATAATAGAGCAAAAATCAGAAAGAGATAGATGAGCAGCAATAGACAGCGAAAATGAGGAGATGAACACGTAGAAAAAGAAAGATACTGTTGTTAATGTGAGAGAGAGTACAACAAACCAGAGTATGCTGCATTTAAATTATGTGTATCGGTTCTAAAGTTAATGGTGGAACCATCTGTGAAAATGTGACACATTTCTAAAATTTGCAGTGCATTGATCCTATTATCTTGATCTAGAATCTTTGCACTGTCCAAATCAAAAATGTGCTCAGATTCAATCACGTGCACCATTAACGCTGTCTTTTTATATTCATCCGTTTTGCTCTCACTCTGATCGGTGCCCGACGAGACGAATTTTTGGTACCGCTGTATCAAAGAGCGGTGTCCAGACAACCGCTGTTTCAGTTGCTGCGTGGTTAAGCCAATGTATGAGCTATCGCATTCTGTACACGGAATGCGATAGATTACATTGCGCCTTAGAAACTTCGAAGTGGAATCCTTGAGCCTCGAAAAAAGTGATGCGTTAGTTTTTATGCACTTAAACCCCAAACGCACATTCTTGTGGTTCCTCTGAATAATCTTAGCCAGAGCTGGGGTAAGTGCATCCACATGGTGAAGCGACCGGTACACCATTTGGTCGCTGTCGCTTTTGTTTCGGTTGTCATCGTTCAGTTTGTTCACAAATCTATTTATAAGTCTGTTGATGAGTGAACTTGGATAGTTGTTGCGGATTAAATAATCACGCACTGTTTTCTTTTTCTCAGTTACAGATTTGCACGTTGACAACCGAAACACTCTCCCAATGAAACCAGTGGCCGTGTTTAGCTTTTGCGAAAGTGGATGAAAGGAGAGAAAATTCAAAATTCGTCCCGACGCAGTAGGTTTTTTGTACCAGTCGGTGACGATTTTTTGCTCCTCTGTTCTTATTAAAAGCATGTCTAAGTACGGCAGTTGGTTGTTTTCTTCCACTTCGCATGTAAATTGAATATGAGAGTTGTATGCATTCAATGCGTTACTCACATATTCAATTCTGTCTCTTGGGAGAGCGGTGACCAAATCATCAACATATTTTTTGAAAAATGGAATGGGCATACCGATCGTCCCCATCACTTGATCGAGCAAGGATTCCATTACCAGATCGGCAAGTGCAGGTGACAATGGATTACCCATCGCAGTGCCGGAGGTTTGCCTGTAGTAAGTGCCACGGAAGACAAAATAACTGGAGGAGAGATTGAAATCGACTAGTTGAGTGAATAAATCACTATCTTTGATGGTTGTATTTTTCTCGATCGAACTCCAATTATTTTGCACCGCTTTGATAACCAGGTCTCGGGGAATGCAAGTAAACAAACTAACGACATCGAAAGAAACCAATACGTAGTTAGGTGGAAGGGTAACGTTGTTTATGAATGAACAAAACTCATAAGAGTTTTGAACATTGTATTTGTTCTGGTCAATCGATTGTCGTATTATGTTTGCAAGAAATTTTGAGAGATGATATGTTGGGCAATTAATGCTCGACAATATAACTCTCAGTGGAATATTAGGTTTGTGTATTTTTGGAAGTCCGTAAATTTTTGGACACGTTGCATTGTGTGTTATTAACCGAGACCTGGTGTTTTGGTCGATCATTTTTCGATCGTATAAAGCATTCACCAGTTTATTGTTCTTCGTTTGGACTTTGTTAGTCCAATCAGAATCAATCCTCTCGTATGTACTCTGGTCACCAACAAGGGCTTGCATTTTGTTTTCATATTCTTCTTTTTTCATTATTACAGTTCTGTTTCCCTTGTCAGCTGGCAGAACACAAACATCAGGATTGTCTCGAATGAACTTTTTGCTGATGTGATATGCTTCGATCAAAAAACGATCGACGGCACTGGTAGACGAATTGAATAAACCGTTCTTCCTTTTGTTCACGTAGTTTTGCATTATATTAGTGAACTGATTGCGGCTTGCCGTCTGTAGAATCTCGTCGGGCTCGAGTTTAAGGATCGATTCCAAGTCAGCAATAATCTTAAAATATGGAATTTCTCGATTATCCTCGAAAGGCAAAGCAAACTTGGGACCATATCCTAATAAAACCATTGCTTCTTTAGGAACTACTACATCTGTAGTATTCCGTATCCAAGCGTCGTTCGTGGTGAAATTTACTTGTGTTTCAATTTCAACTTTAGCAAGTAAGCGGTTAAACTTGCTTTCAATGTTTATCTTTTTCAACCGACTTTGTCTTTTGAAGTAGTGGTCTTGCGCGTTGAAAAAGGAGGTGTACGTGTGCGGTGGGGTTACCTGTGTAATCTGACTGATGAGGACTGCTTTGTTCGCTTCTAACTTCTTGATTCTGTGGTAGCTATCTTTAATCTCGATGTTGAGAATCGCTCGTTTGAACCGATCCGTTGTCTTTTGCAGTTTTCCTAGGAACGGGCTAGCATCCTCCAACAATCCATTTATGCATCGGAAGGTATTCTGTATGTGTGCTGGATAGAGGCCGAGTTTTCTACATTTTTGAAGGAAATCCTTTCGGCTAAGCTGTGCGCACAGTTTGTCGACAGTATGCGCATAGCTTTTGTATAATCTGCGTTGTGATAAAGGAAGGCTGTTGTAGAAGGTAACGTTGCTCAGGGTTTCACTTAGCGCCATTGTTGTTTTTATATTGTGAAGACGGTACGACCACTTTGTTGTAATTTATTGAAAGATGGCTTTTTGGTCAATGTTTCTTTACAAAATATTTATTTTGCGTCAAAAGCCGACGTTTCGAAGGAATATCCCTTCATCTTCAGGGCAACTATAAGGTTAACATACATGATTAGTCACAGTTTTCACATTATACAATTTCATAACAAATTGTTTACTCACAAACGACAACAAATATTTTTCGTCAAGTGGATTGGAACATTTAAAATGATCAAAAACGGGAACGGCTACTCTACACTGAAAGCACAAACGGTGTGAAAACATTAATTTGAACGAACTACGATTTGAATTTGTATGTTTGTTTTAACTTACACAGTCACTTCCCCCGCACATCAAACCAGATTAAACATTGAAATATTTCTTAGTCATGGCTGATAATAGAGCAAAAATCAGAAAGAGATAGATGAGCAGCAATAGACAGCGAAAATGAGGAGATGAACACGTAGAAAAAGAAAGATACTGTTGTTAATGTGAGAGAGAGTACAACAAACCAGAGTATGCTGCATTTAAATTATGTGTATCGGTTCTAAAGTTAATGGTGGAACCATCTGTGAAAATGTGACACATTTCTAAAATTTGCAGTGCATTGATCCTATTATCTTGATCTAGAATCTTTGCACTGTCCAAATCAAAAATGTGCTCAGATTCAATCACGTGCACCATTAACGCTGTCTTTTTATATTCATCCGTTTTGCTCTCACTCTGATCGGTGCCCGACGAGACGAATTTTTGGTACCGCTGTATCAAAGAGCGGTGTCCAGACAACCGCTGTTTCAGTTGCTGCGTGGTTAAGCCAATGTATGAGCTATCGCATTCTGTACACGGAATGCGATAGATTACATTGCGCCTTAGAAACTTCGAAGTGGAATCCTTGAGCCTCGAAAAAAGTGATGCGTTAGTTTTTATGCACTTAAACCCCAAACGCACATTCTTGTGGTTCCTCTGAATAATCTTAGCCAGAGCTGGGGTAAGTGCATCCACATGGTGAAGCGACCGGTACACCATTTGGTCGCTGTCGCTTTTGTTTCGGTTGTCATCGTTCAGTTTGTTCACAAATCTATTTATAAGTCTGTTGATGAGTGAACTTGGATAGTTGTTGCGGATTAAATAATCACGCACTGTTTTCTTTTTCTCAGTTACAGATTTGCACGTTGACAACCGAAACACTCTCCCAATGAAACCAGTGGCCGTGTTTAGCTTTTGCGAAAGTGGATGAAAGGAGAGAAAATTCAAAATTCGTCCCGACGCAGTAGGTTTTTTGTACCAGTCGGTGACGATTTTTTGCTCCTCTGTTCTTATTAAAAGCATGTCTAAGTACGGCAGTTGGTTGTTTTCTTCCACTTCGCATGTAAATTGAATATGAGAGTTGTATGCATTCAATGCGTTACTCACATATTCAATTCTGTCTCTTGGGAGAGCGGTGACCAAATCATCAACATATTTTTTGAAAAATGGAATGGGCATACCGATCGTCCCCATCACTTGATCGAGCAAGGATTCCATTACCAGATCGGCAAGTGCAGGTGACAATGGATTACCCATCGCAGTGCCGGAGGTTTGCCTGTAGTAAGTGCCACGGAAGACAAAATAACTGGAGGAGAGATTGAAATCGACTAGTTGAGTGAATAAATCACTATCTTTGATGGTTGTATTTTTCTCGATCGAACTCCAATTATTTTGCACCGCTTTGATAACCAGGTCTCGGGGAATGCAAGTAAACAAACTAACGACATCGAAAGAAACCAATACGTAGTTAGGTGGAAGGGTAACGTTGTTTATGAATGAACAAAACTCATAAGAGTTTTGAACATTGTATTTGTTCTGGTCAATCGATTGTCGTATTATGTTTGCAAGAAATTTTGAGAGATGATATGTTGGGCAATTAATGCACGACAATATAACTCTCAGTGGAATATTAGGTTTGTGTATTTTTGGAAGTCCGTAAATTTTTGGACACGTTGCATTGTGTGTTATTAACCGAGACCTGGTGTTTTGGTCGATCATTTTTCGATCGTATAAAGCATTCACCAGTTTATTGTTCTTCGTTTGGACTTTGTTAGTCCAATCAGAATCAATCCTCTCGTATGTACTCTGGTCACCAACAAGGGCTTGCATTTTGTTTTCATATTCTTCTTTTTTCATTATTACAGTTCTGTTTCCCTTGTCAGCTGGCAGAACACAAACATCAGGATTGTCTCGAATGAACTTTTTGCTGATGTGATATGCTTCGATCAAAAAACGATCGACGGCACTGGTAGACGAATTGAATAAACCGTTCTGTTGTACTCTCTCTCACATTAACAACAGTATCTTTCTTTTTCTACGTGTTCATCTCCTCATTTTCGCTGTCTATTGCTGCTCATCTATCTCTTTCTGATTTTTGCTCTATTATCAGCCATGACTAAGAAATATTTCAATGTTTAATCTGGTTTGAAGTGCGGGGGAAGTGACTGTGTAAGTTAAAACAAACATACAAATTCAAATCGTAGTTCGTTCAAATTAATGTTTTCACACCGTTTGTGCTTTCAGTGTAGAGTAGCCGTTCCCGTTTTTGATCATTTTAAATGTTCCAATCCACTTGACGAAAAATATTTGTTGTCGTTTGTGAGTAAACAATTTGTTATGAAATTGTATAATGTGAAAACTGTGACTAATCATGTATGTTAACCTTATAGTTGCCCTGAAGATGAAGGGATATTCCTTCGAAACGTCGGCTTTTGACGCAAAATAAATATTTTGTAAAGAAACATTGACCAAAAAGCCATCTTTCAATAAATTACAACAAAGTGGTCGTACCGTCTTCACAATATGATCTACACAACTATTGTTAGACCAATTTTAGCATATGGATGTCTTGTATGGTGGCAGAAAGGAGAAGTCGCGACAGTTCAGTCAACGCTAAATCATCTCCAAAGGATGGTCCTAATGGCGATGACAGGAGCATTCACGACAACTCCTACTGCTGCTCTAGAGGTGCTACTGTGCATTACACCACTACATGTGTTCCTAAAACAAGAAGCATTATCTTGTGCATACCGTCTTAAGGTTACAGGGCTTTGGCACAGTAACCCATTAGATTATGCTACTAACCACACTCGCTTGTGGTCTCCAATGGTTACGTGGGATGATTATTTACTCGCTCCTAGTGACCTAACTCTCACATGCAGTTTTCCTTACAAAATATTCAATTTGAGCTATCCTCTTCGTGAGGAATGGTTGTCTGGTTGTCTTGGACGACAACTTGATGAACACATAGTTTGTTGTACGGATGGTTCTCTGTTGAATGGTCGTGCTGGTGTCTACTGTCGTGAAATGAGGCTGGAGCAATCTCATTCATTTGGTAGTCACTGTACTGTGTTCCAAGCAGAAATCTACGCGATTCTGTGTGGAGTACAATCGGCACTTCAGCAGAGGATCTGTGGTAAACGAATTTATTTTTGTTCCGACAGTCAGGCAGCCTTAAAAGCACTCAGTTCGAATGACTCACGGTCGAATCCAGTGATCGCATGTCGAACTCAAATGCTGTTTACTTCTTATGGGTACCCGGCCATTCTGGTATTACTGGAAATGAATGGGCTGATGAGTTGGCTAGAGCTGGTGCAACGAATGATTTCGTTGGTCCTGAATCAGCTTTACCACTTTCAACTAGTTGGATAAAGCACAAGATTTGTTCTTGGGCTGCATCCAAACATGCCAGCTACTGGCGCAGCTTGCAAACTTGCGCTCAGACAAAAGCATTTCTACCAGATTTAAATCTTAAAATGTCAAAGTGTCTACTGCATTTCTCCAAGCATCATTGCAGTATTCTGGTCAGAGCTCTGACTGGACATTGCAAACTCAATTATCACATGGCTACTATTCAACGTGCTGAGTATTATTCGTGTGATTTGTGTGAATGCGATTACGGTACTTCATATCATCTGATATGTAACTGTCACGCATTGACGCAACTACTACGGGTTTTTGGTTCTCCATACATGGTTGAGTCTGTGTATGCGGAGCTAAAATTAAAGGATATTCTCTCGTTTCTCACCCAATGTGGTAAGGAGCTATAGTCAGAAAGGTTAATCGTTCTTCCTGGAGTGAATGAATCCTTTCTGTATTCGCCTTAAATAGGGTTTAGAAGATTGTTTGGTATCCTTTATGAGGTACCGAATTTACTTCTGCTCGTACATACTGCTTCATTCTTTCGGGAGTGCAGAATGGTGTCGTTTTTGTAAAATCTGTAGATCCTCTCGGGGATTGGAGGTTTTATTAACAGCAGACTGTTCGGGACCTCGTAGAGGTTCAGAATTTACTTCTGCTTCCACTAAATGTGATCCGCAGCAAATTGTTCAGCATCCCTTAGGGGTGCAGAATTTACTTCTGCTTTTATGTGTTTTTGTGTCGTCAATTTTTCCCATCCTCCTAGTCCAACCCTTAGCATTTCTTTTCAACCCTTCCTTCTTATATATCGGGAAAATGATGCTAAAAACAAATTGATGACAAGGCACAAATCTCCAAATATCAAGGAGAACGCGCCATTTGAGCCAATTTGTTCTGATTCCTGATTCCAACGACCATCTCAGTGACACTATTCGAACAAATTCAAAGAGTAAAGTATTTAAACGAATGTGTGGAGGGGGGGGGGGGGTTTATTCTCTGACTCTATGTACGGTGTTGGGAATCGAACTCAGGTGGGCTGCGTGAAAGGCATCGCCTAACCCATCACGCTATACGTCCCCATGAATATTGTTTGATTAGATAAAAAACTTGGATGCAAATACATTAATAGCAAGTCCAATACCCTTCAGCGTTAATAATGGCTTGACACTTTAAGCGAGATTTTGTGCGTATACTTCTAAAACCGACCGACCTCCAAATTTGTGAATTCCGCGAAGAAGCTGTTTCAAAATTTTTCAAATTCAAAATTGAGCTTCCCTCGACAGTTTGAAAATCGATGAAAAATTTACAAATTGTATCAAGTTTGTAATTTCAAATACTATGCTGTTTTTTTTCGTTTGTTGATAGAAAAGCATTCTGAATTGGTTCAATGTTTATAATGTCGTTGTAAACTAAGTTATGACTAGATTACTTGAGAAAACAAGTTATTTTTGAGTTGTTTCAGCATGATAGTGCAACGTAACTACAGCTTAGTTTTAATCGGTATCTAATAAGTCACTTCTTGGTTTTCGTTTTGTCTTACTTGTATAAACAATCGCTGTGAAAACTGACTTTGAACCGAGAGCTGAGTGTCATATACCATTCAAATTCAAAATTCGTCAAGATCAAAATGGATCTCTCTCTGTGTGGGTGTGTGAATGGAGATAAATATGTAAAAAAATGCATTTGATTTTCTAGGAGATAGCTGAACATATTTTAACAAATTTCATTTGAATGGTCTTACTTTTTCAATTCTATTCAATTTTACCTTGATATGACTTCCAGCTCTGAAATTACAGGGTGATAAGTAAAATAATATTTAGAAACCGAATACTAGGCGAGGCCGATATAAAAACGAATAATATATTTTGAACTAGCCGTTCACTACATGTAATGAGAAGTCCCGGGCCTAACAAAGAAAAGTCGTTCTTTTACCGTGAAAACTTTTTGCTTCTTCAGTATAATCTCCATCTAGTGCGATACACTCCTGGTCCTCCGGCATTTTGATGCTCTTTAAAAAAAAGATTCGTCAAGGCCTTCAAAATAGGCTTCCGTTTCTGCAATGACCTCAGCATTCGACGAAAATTTCTTTTCCTGGAGAAACCTTTTTAGGTTTGGAAATAAATAATAGTCGTTGGGGGCCAGGTCTGGAGAATACGGGGGATGGTGGACCAATCATTCAATTTCTTCGATTCGATTCTTAGCGTACAGAATCATTGCATGGCTAGTACTCCTATCTTAGTTTGTTTTGGAGAATCCTTTATTACTATTTATGAAAAACTGTTATTATCACACCACTAGATGAATAAAAACAAGTTTTCCCTTTTTTTTATAAATATAAAAAATAGGTATAGAATTCGCTCAAACTTTAGAAAAATTTTCCGAGGCCCGGAGGGCCGAATGTTATATACCAATCGATTCAGCTCGACGAACTGAGCAAATGTCCGTGTGTGTGTGCTGTCAACAAAGAGGTCGAGATCTCAGAGATGGCTGGACCGATTTTGATCAAACTAGTCGGAAATTAAAGGTCTCCCCGTCACCCTGAACGCTATTGAATGGTTTTGAGATCGGATGTTTACTTTTTGAGTTATACGAAGTTTTATGTCAAAATTTTCAGTTTTTTGACAGTATCTGTCACAATTGACCTTGAAAACAGAATATGTTTTCAGACTTAGATTCCGCACGGTAATAGCTATCCAACAAGCCATAGATTGTTAAAATCCGTCCATTTTTAACGGAGATATCGAAATTTTTGTGTAAGCGACTTTTTCCCCTATTCCAGCAGTAGAAGTTTTGAGCGCTGTTTTGCAAAGAAATGCTTGGGAGCAACATAAAACACAATTTTTTATACTGTCACATACATTTGTTTCTAAATACCCAAAAGACTGTTTACATCATGATATTTTGCCTCGGACCGATTTTAGCACGGTTCGTTTTTGGCAACATAATTGTTCGAATATGACATAAATAAACTAGATGATGGCAGCATTTTCGAGTTGATAACAATTTCATAATTTTATTGATTTAAACTACTTACAGCAATAAATGCTGGAAGAACATAATAGCCATATACCATTCGAATCAGTTCGTCGAGATCAGCAAATGGGTGTGTGACAAATAATTTCACTCAATTTTTTTCGGAGATGACTCAACCGGTTTCTATAAACTCAGATTTATATGAAAAGTCGTATGCTCTCAAACAAGGTTCCTGAATTACGTTTGGTTCCGACCTGCGGTTTCGGAGCTACAGGAGGACATGTGAAACGAAATTAAAATTGTGTAACTCATTTTTCTCGTAAATGACTGAACCGTTTTAAGATTCAAATGAAGTCTAAATATTATCTAAGATTCAAATGAAAAGTCTTTAGATTCTATAATACATCTTGCTTTTCAGTCAGATCCAACTTCCGGTTTCAGGGATACAGGGTGATTAGTATAAAAATGTATATATCATATAAATTATTCAGGTTTATCGGGTTTGCAGATTTGGATAGTCGATAACCAAATAAACTTATTTAATTTTTGGTTGTATTCAGTTTTCGTTTCGGAAGGCACCCAAAAATTTAATTCGCACTACGATTCCTCAAAGATGACTACATTGATTTTGAAACATTTTGAAACAAATGTAAACTATACAGCTACTCAGGTGAATTTGTCTGACTTCGGCTACACCGAAATTCGAATTCCGGCTCCAGTATCGAATCGTTTCTCAAAGTTCAATCGTTTTCTAAAAAAAAAAAGCAAAATCGAATTTCAAAAACAAAAATTCAATTTTAAATAAATCCAATTTTATCCAATTCTGGAATTGTAGGATGATGAATTTTAAAAATTCAAAGCGATATAGAAGATGACAATCCCGAAAAGCTTTAAAGTTGGACTCAAAAATTATGCAATTTATTCGTCATATGGCCATACGAATCGGTTTGGATTAAGCTGGTTCCTGAATACCGACTCTGGCAGTACCTTAAATTACCGTAAACTCTAAAGTGGAAATTACTTC
This sequence comes from Malaya genurostris, assembly GCF_030247185.1. Lineage (NCBI taxonomy): Eukaryota > Metazoa > Arthropoda > Insecta > Diptera > Culicidae > Malaya > Malaya genurostris. The sequence continues at coordinate 94,221,656 of NC_080571.1, read as the reverse complement.
GACATATCATGGAATGTTTAATCGATTGTTAAACTTTTAGATTGAAATTCGATCCGATTTGCAGTTTCGACATTACAGAGTAATGTCATGAAAACTGAAACACCGAAGAATATTCATGCAGTTTTCTACCAAAATTGACATGTGGTATGCTGATTGTCGTAGGCGACTAGTGATCTACGTGACAACTTTTCTTCATGATTGAAAGTCACATAAAATGGAATTGGTTTCATTTACCGCAAGCGTGGGATAAGTGCACCATTGAAAGCACCGGGAGGAAAAAATGCGGGTGGGTATTGTCAGAGACATAACTGGAGAACACGAATAGGAATAAAACTGCCATGCTTCTTTCACACTTCCGATTACTGATAATAGTTGTTGTGCCAGGTAGACGGATCAAAGCATAGAGTGCTGGTCTTATAAGCCAGTTGTCGTATGTTTGAATCTTGATCTGGAAGTATTCTTAGTATCAGTGGGATATATTGACGACAAATATATCCTACCCCACAAATAACGCTGAATAAATGCAAGTAAAACGCCACTAAGTGGAGCAAAACCGGAACTTAATTAAAGAACTAAATTCGGATCTAAGACCTGGTTCCGAATTCTGTTGCAAAACTCCGATTCGAAATTCTGATTAAGAATTCAGTTCATACCAGAATGTGAAACTTGATTTCTGAACCTGGATAAAGAAACTGAATTCAGTTTCAAATTCTAGTTCCAGAAATCAAGTTTTGAATTCAATTCCAACATGCAGGTTCTGATTTCTGGAAATGAATTTTGAAACTACATTCAAGAAATCAATTCTGAAATTGAATTTATGAAGTAAATTCTAAAACTAAATTCAGGAATTAAATTATGGTTTAGGATTCAGTTCTAAAATTCTGATTCGGAATTCCGATCTAGAATTTTTCTCCTGTATCCAGAGCTAGAATTCATAACTTGAATATTGTTCCTGAGTTCTGAAGTTGAATTCCTGAATCAGAATTCTTGACACAAATTCCGAACTTAAATCAAGACACTAAATTCAATTCAAAAATCTAGTCAAGAAACCAGTTCCAAAAATCTGGTTCCAAAATCTAAAATAAAATCTTAGTTTTATCTTTCGAACCCGTAACTAAAACTAAAAACTGAAACTGAGTTTTGAGATTTAATTCTAAGCCTCACATTAAATTCAGAATTCAGGTGCACAAGAATTCAGGATCTGAATTTAGTTGCGAAATTCAGTTTTAGAATTCAGTTCCAGAATCCAATCCAGAAAAGACTTTCTACCACGTTAAAGGTTTGTTTTTGTCGCTGTTGATGGAAGATGCTTACCGAAAAGATCAGTTCTCTCCAAAACACAACAAGAAATAATCGATTTTTGTGGGAGATGAGTATAGCGTGATGGGTAAGTTGGGAAAGCTTTCGCGCAGCCCGCCTGGGTTCGATTCCCAACCCCGGACACGGAGTCAGAAAGTTTTCTGGCGAATGACCTTAAGGATAAAACCTCTATAGATGAAACAAAAAAAATCGATTTTAACCATGTTTAACCTTTACCACTGGGACAGTTGAACATCGTGACTGAGACAAGACGACAAGTGAGAAGTTTTCCTCATTGTTTCCTAAAGTTTGAGAAAACTTTGATTTACTTATGGTTATCTCACACTGTTGAAAATTTATTCATAAACTAACATACTGATCATAATTCTGATGGCATGGGGAAAATTATGATGTTGCGTTTAGTAGAACTCGAGATATTCAAGATTAAGTTCTAACCATAATACGTATTAGCGTTAGAAAATCTATCGCCGTTTCGTATTGTGACATTCCTTTTAGAATGAATTTTTTTCTTGCTTCTGCAGGAAGATCATGCTTGCGCACTTTTATTAAGATATCCTCCACGGACACCGGTGTACTTCACTGATTTAGTTGTCTCGCTTTTGGATTGATTGGAATGTTTACTGATTTATTACTTTTGTTAAGTTGAATCTAATTCACCTTCTTTTAATCGATGTGTATCGTCCAAGCTCCGCATAATAGAAAGAAAAGGAAACCTAAAAAATATGCAAACAACAGTTTTCTGCGAGATGTATTTCAAGGCAATCTAGCGTTCTGCGATGAGCAAAGCGACGAAGGAGACTGGGTAAAATTTGATAAAATGAGTCAAACGGAATTTTTAATTGTAAATTGAGTTTAATGAATTGTTGATGATGTAATTTTTTTCGTTTCGATTAAAGAGGTTTTAACCTTAAGGGCATTCGCCTCTTCGGGCCAGAAAACCTTTCTAACCCTATGTGCGGGGGTTGGGAATCGAACCCAGGTGGGCTGCGTGAAAGGCATCGACTTACCGCCACCTATATCCGCTCCCCGATGATGTAATTAGTTATACTTCAATGATGTGCATGATTCAATCAGAAAGTTCTAAGCGATATGGACATTTTATAGATATCATCCAGCAATTCGATAGTTAATAATAAAATTAATATCAGTAGCAGTCTACTTGAAAGGATATATCATTCAAAAGTTTGAACAAACTACCATCAGCGAGAAAATAGAGTTACAACACACACGCACAGATACATTCTCCGATTCAATCTCGACGATCAAAGTAGAAAAGTATAACATTTCCCTGTAAGGTAGGCGAAAACTTAAGCATACACCCTGAATTAAATTAACGATAAAACGTTCTGTCGAATAACGGTGTCCTGGGACTGTTTGGTATCAAGATTGATCTGGTATCTCGTTCCACCCATGGGAGATACCTTTTATCGTTCGGTGTGATGAATTATTAATCCGATCAAAAGTTACTTCAACCTTTCCATGATTCAATCTACCCAGAAAATGAAAGTTTTCTGTTTGCTTCTACTCGTTGCCAATCTTCAAATCGACCGAATTTCCTTTCCATCCTGCGCTCCGCTCCAGTAGAGACCCTCTGCATGTGGCACTGTGGGGCGCTGAACGTCGAAGACGAAGGTGAAACACGTCCTCATCCTAATCCAAGATGGATGAGTCTCCGAACCTCTCGCTTCGCTTCACACCTTCAGTTGACGTTGAAGCATACTGCAGCCGGCTGTGACAGTCTTTTCGTTCGCATTATCAAGTTGTCTAACGTGATTGGGTTAAACGCAATAGCAATTACCAAAGGCCGGAAGCCATCACGCGAGTGAGGGTTGACGGATACTGTTTGAGTAGAGTTCACGTAGGCAAAACAAGAAGGATATTACCGAAAAATGCTGGTTAAGCTGATAGAAGATTTGCCTGGTAGGACAGGGATTCTTTTTTTTTTTGTGCCGACATGGATTTAAGGAAGGAAACAGCGAAGGTTACAGACTTTTTGATCCGTCAGACCGAATTGGGGAGCCAGTTTTTTTTCTCTCTCGATATTTTCTGATCGTATTTTCGATGTTGAAGTTTGCCGTTGGCAAGAACGGAAAAATCAATAAACAGTACAGATAATTGTACGTATCCGTGGAAGGCAAAAATCAGAGAGCTTGAAAGGTTAATTTCGATGTTGACGAAGAATTTCTCGGTTGTCATTCACATGTTAGACTACAAACTGTCAACTATCCAAATCGTATTTGTCAGAGTCATGAACGAGGAAGCATTTGATAATTATCTGTACTTTACACACATAAAATGTGCAGAGCTATTCTAGTTAAAAATTCTGACATTGAAGCGATAAACTCAAAGAACCACAGCAAACAGAGTATATTAATATTCAATAAATCAATTCAATCAGCTTTGCGCCTTCAACCGATTGTTCTCATTCTACAGCGTTTCCGGGAAACTCATCAACAAAAGCTGGGAGTTGTTACAAGGGACTGAATTCATTCAAATGTAAATAAATCTTTTTTCGTGTGTCTCATGCTTCGTCCTCGCCCAGGGTATCGTTTTGGGTGAATTCAACTGCATCGGTTTTCCTGAAAAAAGGAACGTCCAAAAAATTTGCCATTCAAATACTTTTTCGGCGGATTATGCATGGCACAAATTGAATCTTTCGGTTCGAATGCGCACCGAGTACCGGGGAAGCGATAATGTCCATCGGGACTCAAAAGTGTGTTTGCTTTGCTCGAAAATGTCATTGCCACCGTGCAATGAGCGACGAAAGAGAGTGAAAGAGATAGAACAAGAAAATGGAAAGAGCTTACCTGCTGCGAACAGAATTGCTTCGGTCCAATTAAATTGTTGCGAGATACTTTTGACGGCAAATGAAACGGTCTCGAAGGATGGTACGAACTTTTCCGTTTTCTGAAACGATACACAGAGAAAGAGAAAGTGGATGATGAGAGGTTGGGTTTAAGTAGCGCTAGATGAGGGAAGTTTCACCTAACTAATTCAGTGTCGGAGCAATGTTTTCCCGGAACTAATGGCTGCAGCAAAATGTAAATTTAAACTTTTTTGGCTAATTAATGTTTTTTATGATCTTCTCCGGATGACTTCTACGTTTTTGATCCGGGGTGAATTATAAATGTGTTGCGTTAATTATCCCGAGGAACAAGAGAGCTTTTGCTTGATTGAGTGTTAGTTAAAGTGAACCCTTAGTACTCGAGATATTAATAAAATACCTAATGTCTGTAATTCACTGGCTGGTTTTCATTTTGTTTAATAATGATAGTTTTCTATTATTTTCAATGGAAATTGATATTCATGAATAGCATTTTAGGCAGCCCATTTTTACTTTTTTATATACATATAAAAATAGGTATAGAATTCACACAAACTATCGAAAAATCTTCCGAGCCGAATGTCATATACCAATCGATTCAGCTCGACGAATTGAGCAAATGTTGTTATTTTTATATGTCTATAAAAAAGTAAAAATGGGCTGCTTAAAATGCTATTCATGAATATCAATTTCCATTAAAAATAATAGAAAACTATCATTATTTAACAAAATGAAAACCAGCCAGTGAATTACAGACATTAGGTATTTTATTAATATCTCGAGTACTAAGGGTTCACTTTAACTAACACTCAATCAAGCAAAAGCTCTCTTGTTCCTCGGGAATTGACTGAGAAGGGCTTTTACCTTTTTTTATATATATAAAAAATAGGTATAGAATTCGCTCAAACTTTCGAAAAATTTTCCGAGGCCCGGAGGGCCGAATGTCATATACCAATCGATTCAGCTCGACGAACTGAGCAAATGTCTGTGTGTGTGTATGTGTGTGTGTATGTGTGTGTGTCTGTATGTGTGTTGTCAACTAAGAGGTCGAGATCTCAGAGATGGCTGGACCGATTTTGATCAAAATAGTCGCAAATGAAAGGTCTCCCCGTCACCCAGAACGCTATTGAATGGTTTTGAGATCGGATGTTTACTTTTTGAGTTATACGAAGTTTTATGTCAAAATTTTCAGTTTTTTGACAGTATCTGTCACAATTGACCTTGAAAACAGAATATGTTTTCAGACTTAGATTCCGCACGGTAATAGCTATCCAACAAGCCATAGATTGTTAAAATCCGTCCAGTTTTAACGGAGATATCGATTTTTTTTGTGTAAGCGACTTTTCCCCCATATTCCAGCAGTAGAAGTTCTGAGCGCTGTATGGCAAAGAAAGGCTTGGGAGCAACGTAAAACACGATTTTTTATACTGTTACATACAATAGTTTCTAAGTACCAAAAAGACTGTGAACAGCATTATTTTGCATGACATTTTGCCTCGGACCAATTTTAGCACGGTTCGTTTTTGGCAACATAATCGTTCGAATATGACATATTGGAAAGATGGCAGTACTTCCGAATTCTGAACAATTTCATAATTATATTGATTTAAACTGCTTACAGCAATAAATGCTGGAAGAACAAAACACCCATATACCATTTGAATCAGCTCGTCGAGATCAGCAAATGCGTATGTGACAAATAATTTCACTCAATTTTTTACCTTATTTTCGAAGATGACTCAACCGTTTTCTACAAACTCAGATTCATATGAAAATTCGTATGCTCCTAAACAAGGTTCCTGAATTATGTTTGGATCCGACTTCTGGTTCCGGAACTACAGGATGATATGTGAAACGAAATTAAAATTGTGTAACTTATTTTCCTCGTAGATGGCTGAACCGATCTAAGATTCAAATGATATCTAAGAATCATCTAAGATTTGCTGATTTGAATAGTCGACAACCAAATAAACTTATTTCAGTTTTAGTGGTATTCAGTTTTCGATTCGGAAGGCACCCAACAATTTAACTCGTACTGCGATTTCTCAAACATGTCTATACTGATTTTTAAACATATTGAAACAAATGTAAACTAATCAGGTGAATTTGTCTGACTTCGGCTACACCGATTTTCGAATTCCGGCTCCAGTATCGAATCGTTTCTCAAAGCTCAATCGTTTTCTCAAATAGAGCCAAATCGAATTTCAGAAAAAAATTCAAATTAAAATAAACTTATAGTCCCACACAAAATTAATTAATTTTATTCAATGCTGACTTCCGATTCTGGAATTACAGGAGGATGAATTTTTAAAATTCAAATCGATATAGAAGATGATAATCTCGAAAAGCTTGAAAGTTGGACTTAAAACTATTGCAATTTATTCGTCATATGGCCATACGAATCGGTTTGGTTTATGCTGGTTCCTGAATACCGGCTCTGGAAGTACCTTAAATTACCGTAAATTCTAAAGTGGAACTCACTTCGACATATCATGAAAAGTTTAATCGATTGTAACCTTTTTAGATAGAGTAATGAGTGAATAAAATGTCAAATTGCAGCTTAAAACGACGGTCAATCAAATATGAAAACCGAAGAATATTCATGAAAAAAACACATGCGGATTGATAAAAAAGGTATCATCTCACTGATAGGTGGATTAGGCACGTTTTTAGATTAGCATCACTGTTGTCATACCAATAGGCAACGCAAATGTCAAGCACTAGTTTGGAAAAATGATGATGACTGTGTGACATAAATACTGAAGCATGCTTTTGTGAACTACTTGAATCAATCTGAATCAATTGGTCTAATTTTGACACCAAAAAATTACCGAAATTATTTAATAAAAGTATGAAATATATTTTCATGAGACTGTTATGAAAGAAGAGAAAGGCTCTGTATGTAGGCAGGATAGCTCGGTATGTGGGAGTCGAACCCACTAAAACACCCCCTTTTCTCCATGCCCTTATCCTCCCGGGACCACCATATAGTATTGCTTCGGGAGGGGGCTGCGATCTTGCGCATCTACTCTAGGTCACATTACATTTTTGCTCAGTGATATCCACTGTTTATCCTTATTCAGACTCTCATTCCTCATTCTTGACCGTTTCGCTGCTCTTCTCGCCATTTACGTTGAAGCCATGACATTATATGCGTCACCCCTCTGTTGACCGCCTTCCACATCTCTTCGTTGCCGCACATTCTTTCCACTATGTTGTCGACGCAAATGTCCTCTTCGACTACTAGATGCATTTCATTTTGCTCTGCCATAAATCGAGGACAATCAATGATCACATGTTCCGGTGTCTCTTCGACGTTTGCACAGCTCGGACAAAGTGGTGACTCTGCGTGCCCAAAACTATGCAGGTACTTCCTGAAAAATCCGTGACCAGATAGGAACTGTGTCAGGTGGAAGTTGATCTTTCCATGTTCTCTCTAGCCACGTGGACACGTTGGGGATGAACCGATATGTTCATCTTCCGTTCACTCCATTGTCCCACTATTGTTGTCACTTTCTCAGCGGTTCTGCTTTAGTAGTTTTACGGATGCCCCACAAGCCTCTTCGTCGGTAGCACTCGCAGTCCTTTTCCATCACTATTCCGTTTGGGATCATGCCGGCGATGACGTTGACCGCTTCTAACGATATGGTTCTGTAAGCGCCTGCCACTCTCATGCTTATCACTCGATACGTGCAGTTTAGCCGCTTCTGGTTTCTTTTTGTTTTGAGCGCCGACGCCCAGGCTGGTCCGCCATACCTCATTATTGACGTAGTCACACTGACCAGACGCCTCTTCTTACTGCTGTTTATCACCGACTTGTTTGGCATGATTCTAAGCAAAGCTTTGATCGATCTCGCCGCCTTCTCGCACACATAATCTACGTGGCCGTTGAAGCTCAGCCGGTCATCAATCATCACCCCTAGATGCTTTACCTCACGCAGTACACAGGACGACGGCCATTTCTTGGTTTCGTTTTTCTCGACATGGTTAAATCGCAGGCTCGTGTTATTACTGCTATCAGCTCTTCTGCGCTCAGATCCAACGGATTTTGCTCAAAACGAAGAGCCTCGACGAACAGTTCTTTATCAAAGTTTTCCGTTATCCACCTTCGCTCGCTCCACTGCCTTCCACGTGGCTCCAACTGTCTCCTGTTCCCCAGATATCGATATTTTTCTGTAAAAAACTTTACCCCCTATTCCAACAGTAGGAGTTTTGTGCATTGTATGACACAGCAATGCTTGGAAGCAACGTGGAACATGATTTTTTATACTGTTACATACAATTGTTTCTAAGTACCAAAAAGACTGTGTACAACATCCTTTTTCATGCCATTTTTGTTCGTTTTTGGTAACATAATAGTTCGAACATGACACATGTAAACCAGATGATGGCAGCATTTTCGAGTTGAAAGCAAATCCATAATTATATTGATTTAAACTACTTACACCAATGATTACTGGAAGAATAGAACACCCATATACCATTCGAAACAGTTCGTCGTGATGTGCATGTGTGACAATTTCTACAATTTCATATTCATATGAAGAGTCGTGTACTCCTAAACAAGGTTCCTGATTTCATTTGAATCCGATTTCTGGTTTCGGAACTACAGAATGATATGTGAAACGAAATTAAAATAATGTAACTCATTTTTCTCGTAGATGGCTGAAGCTATAAACACCGAAAAATATTCATGCAAAAAGGTAAAACACATGCAGATTGATAAAAAAAGGTATCATTTCACTGCTAGGTGGATTTTTTTGTTGCAATATTCACCTAACCAGAGACCATTTTTGTAGAAACAGAAAATGAAAATTATAGAATGATAGTACTCAAGAGATAACAAGGATGTGACTATAGAACTGAAAGGTGACACGTGACAGAGGGTCATTTAAGCAAGCAGAAATCTTTTAGTAACTTAACTTTTACCTTTTAGGTAGAATTTAAGTTACCTCTGTCACGTCTCACCTTTCTGTTCTATACTCCCTTTAGTACTACCATTCAACAATAGATTGCTAGATATATTTTCGAAAGAAAAGCATCAGTTTATTTATAAAAAAATGGATTGAATACACTGATACTTTATTTTAGAATATCCGCTCAACACTGGAGAAAACTGATTGTAGATTGCCCCTTAATATTAAGTAACTTTTTGGCAGCATGTATGCTAATCAGTGCAAGCAAAGTGCTACAAACTAGCAAAAAAACAACTTTTAGCCGAAGAATAAAATAATGGCTAAAGAGTACAGTAAGTAATCTGAACGCGTCTTCAAGAAAAATCCTACGCGTCTTCGAGAAATCTTGTTTGGGATTTCTGAATATTTTTGCACCGCCAGAATATGGAATTTCTGTACTTACAGCTTTCAAAAATTACCGCATGTTTTCTTTAGTAGCCAGAAAGTTCAGACGGAATTGTAGAACTTCTGGTTTTTGGGACGCGTCGGTGTCCACAAAGAGTACACGAGTATATGCGATGTGTAAATGAGCACTATTGTTTTTAAGTTTTAAGTTTGTTGAAATCGATTGAGCCATTTCTGAGAAAATTGAGCGGTAAAAAACAACATGTTTTGTCGGTTACGTCACTCATGCCATCCTATCTCCGGAACCAGAAGCCTTGATCAATGCATCAATAGTAGCTTTCAAACGAGTCTAAGTTTGTTTAAACCGGTTGACACATATACACATACATACATACACACTTACAAACACACCCACATACATTTTTCGATCTCGTCGAACTGAGTCGAATGGTATATAACACTATGGGTCTCCGAGGCTCTGTTTGAAAATCAGTTTTTCCAACAATTCTAATACAAACTGTTCGTCTTAGTTTTTTAATTGTCCAGCGAGGTGCGTCCTCAACGCAGAAATTTCCATTCTTGAAACGTCGAAATCGTTCTCTACATAATTTATCAGTTGGCTCGTTATCACCATAAACATCCACAAGCATATGATGTGCTACAGATGCACTTTTTTCCAATTAAAACAGAAAACTACCCGTAAATGCTGTTTAGTTAACAGAAAATTTCTCATAACTAACACAGTGAAAATTTTTTTTTGTAAGTAGTTTCAGTGGCAGCAATCCCTTGCTTCAGTTCTACACTGGACCCTGGATAAGATTTGCTTCTATCAGCCTCTATTTTAAATCAACACACAGACGTTCCTAGCCTATGGTGCCCACTTGGTCACTGTTTTTTTGTGCTGAATCAAACAGATTTTATAAAATTGTTGATTAGTGTGTTCATGTTTGTGTCTTATGAATTTAGTTGCTGTTTTCGCCGTCATCGTGTATTTGTTTGTTTTATTTTTTTAATATGTATATTGTACATACCTACATATATACATACACACACACATAGATAGATAGATACATACATACAGAGCTTTTTGTGGAAGCACGCGAGGACACGCAGTGCCCCTAAAGAAAATTCATCTGGACAATTTTAGCTTATCAAACTTATCAATTCGTAAATGACTTTGATCATCAACTGGCCAGACCAACAAATCGGAATATTGTTGATATCAATCTGGATGATTTCCTCCCTGTTTTTGCGTCATCAACCATACGGAAGTTGAAATTTGTAACATCCAAATTTGAAAGCTGCTTTAAAATTTGATACGTATGTTGAAAACAATAGTTACTATTTTATAACAATAAAAACTGATTAGAAATTCTGCTACTCTATTTTACTAAAATATTAATGTTTTTAAGGTATGAATGATTTCAATATTTTCTCTAAAACATAATGGAGGAGATACAAAAAATTGTGCATTAGTGTGTCCCTTAGAGAGAAGTGAAAAAAGCCCTGCATACATGCATACATACATGCAAACATACATATATAAATATATACATACATACATACATACACGCATGCATACATACACACATATAAACATCATAACATTGAGTTACTATTTCTATTCTAAAAGATTTTAACTAGGGGTAATGAACCAATAGCCATCTCATTATACTAATGTAGAGTCACCATGTTATTTTACCGATTACTCGACTTTCAATCAATGAATTATGATAAAATCTAATACAATATCTTCGCTTCGGTTTTGTGAAGTTATACCGCAGAAAAAGTAGTTCGAAAATTTTTCAATACTGATATTATAGCGACGCGAAAACTCGAAGCAAATGCTCCTAATTTTATCTCACTCTAGAAGTCAATCTATCGAACACGAACAACAGGTCTCACTCTAACTAATGGTTTTCGTTTATGAGATGACTAATGGAGGTGAGATAAAGAGGGTACCGTTACCCTACTTTTATCTCTACTATTGGTCGATCGTTAGTCCTGAGCTGAAACGGTGGCCTTTATTACCGTTCTTGCGTGCACTTCCTCTTACATTTCACTAACACATCAACCCACCCATTAGACATCCTTACAAAATAAACTGGATGAACATCGTTAGACAGCTATTAGTTGGTTTGCTCACATGTTCAGTCTATATTATTTTATTCTATTTCACAATATTACATCTCATTCCACTATATTCTATGGTACATAAACCACCAATAAACGTCAAAGATGAACTTGATTTACTGTTCATCTGCTGTCATCGTGTGAAACCCAATTGGGATATGTTCATTTCACTTAATTTCACACTGGTAATAAGGGCCAGTAGTATGAAAATGAAACATAAAACAGAGCTCAGTTAAGCCCTACCGGCCTCTCCAACACCGGATGTTGGAGCGTAATGCAATCAACATCTTATTCAAGTCGTTCCATATCTTATTCATTTAATTCAAAAACGAAGCTAAAAACTTTAACACATATATTTATCAAATTCGAACGCAAATTGATTGTATCTGATGATGTTTGCAATACCGTCTAGCCCATCAACCACGGGAGGGAACACAGTGAAAAATTCAAAGCAATATGAATTAAATATTAATGACAGATGTCGAACTTATTGAAATTATCGACATCAGCTGTTACTGTTTAAAATTCATAACAGCCGTCAAAATTCATAACAGCCATCTTTTGAAAATGGAACGAACTAATTTGTACTCTCAATATTTAGGAATTAAATTTTTTTTCAGGAGTCAGTTTCAATGTTTAGGTTCGGAGATCATATCTGACAATTAATTTCAAAATCCAGATCTAAAATTTATACCCTGAATTTTGTCCCAGAATTCTGATGTTGAAATCCTGAATCAGAGCTCTGGAATCGAGTTCCGCACATAAATCAAGGAACTCAATTTAGTTTGAAAATCAAGTCATGGAATCGATTCCAAAAATTAGATCCAGAGTCCAGAACTAGAAGTTAGTTTTCAGAGTCTTAGTTTTAAATTTTGAACCAGTAATCTAGAACTAGATTCGGAAACTAAATCCTGAGATCAGGTTCAGTATTAAGAGAAGGAAGTCAATTATAAGAGCATTTTGGTTACATTTAGCAGCCATGATTTAAAACCATTCATATTTAGTGCCTGTTTTACGTGTCGTAAGCCTACTGCGCCCAATCACTGCATATGTTCCGTGTCGGTTTGCACGGTACACTTTGTGCGATGATTCTTTCAATTCATGCGGTTGAAACTTTGCCTTATTTGGCATTGTCTTATACTGAATATGCTCAATACCAAACCGGCTTATACCAAACAACATTATAGAAAACAATTTTGAGTTATTCGTGGTTACCGCATTCCACTAAAATTTTTATCATAAATTGTTGAACATATTTTCGATGGTATGAAGAAAAAGCTAAAATTTTATGCTCCTAGCCGCCATCTTAGAAGTCGTCAAATATTCTTAAAAAGAATAAAACAAATTATGCCAAAAATAATCAAGTGATGCGTTTTTACATCGAAAACTGCCAAAAAAAAATCGATCGATGTCCAGGAAATAAAAAAAAAAAATAAAATTGAAATCAAATCGTAGCATTAATGTATAGCAGATAAGAAACTATTGTAACTTTATTTTTGTCTGTAGTCTACATTTGTTTGACGAATAAATAAATAAATTCGTGCTAGGTAGATCGATAGTAGTTTGAGCAAATTTTGAAAATGCGCCCAATAGTGAAGTAAGACGTATTCACGTCAAAAATGTAAAATTTTTAGCAAAAGGGATACCCGCATATTCGCGTTTATCCGATCGCTGACATATCCCATCCGCTTGCTTTCGTAAAGATTGATTTTCCACTATTTTAACATTATCAGAAATTTTCTATCCGTTTCTCCTCTGTGTACACTGGGAGCTTTTTTTTACGCGAATTTAATTTACGCCAATTTTTTTACGGGCTTTATTTGAAATTACGCGATTTTTTATTTCATTTACGCGATGATCGCGTAAAAAAAGGTTTTTGAATAATGGTGGAAATTTCTATTTATATTCATATGCAAAACAATCTGCCTTCAGGGAATTGAATGTTGTGAATAGTATATGAATAGTAATAGAAACTGAACATCGAAGAATCTAAATAAGATCTTGGGCATCTAAGAATTCTCTTGAAAACAGATGTTGTACCTATAATCACTTAACAGGTGACTTTTGTATAACTATTGAGTGTGGTATGTAGTCGTAGGACTAATTACAGAAAATTGACATACTGTGATAAGACATGTAGAAGAACTCGCTCATCCAAAACCTCCTCGGAACAAGCCTTAAAGTGCACCAATGTAACCGACGACTTTGGCGAGTGTATTGATTGTGGTCTATACTTTTTGTATTTCAATCAGTTTATGGAATCATTGCGACGAATTATTAGGAAGTGCTGGTTCATCCAAATATTACTTGGAGTTCAGGCCTGTGTAACACAGTGCAGTAACGAACTTATCGTTCTCGGTCCACATTCGTGATACAACATGCGATCAATAGAATAATTGTGATTGCTCTCAGCCATCCAAAAACTACCTGGAGTTCAGGCCTTAAGAATAAGGGCAGTAACGAACTGATCGTTCTCGGAAAGTAAGTAAGCAGTATATAGCGCTACGATTATAAACAGAATCGAAAAACTGTACATAAGCTGCTGAATGCTCATGTAGATATTAAGACCTGTTTTCACTGAAGTTTTTGAACGCGTGGGAATGTTCCAGGAACAGTCGAAAATAGACAGATGAGCAATATGTAGTTCTACAATTATGAACAGCATTGGAAAATTATACATAAACTACTGAATGCTCGTGTAGACCTGTTTTCACTGTAGTCCTTGGACGACTGAGAATGTCCAGAGAAATAAAAAAAAACACATGTGAGCAGTATGTAGCTCTACGACTGTGAGCAGCATTCAAAAACAATACATAGACTGCTAAATGCTCGTATAGATCTTAAGACCTGTATTCACTGAAATTTTTTTTTTATTTAAAAGATATTTTATTCAGGCCTATTTGCGTACCAGCTTTACGTGGCCGATTTAGCTGAGTTTTTAGATATATTTTTTTGTATTGGATCTCGTTGTCACCCGTTTTCTAGGGGGAGAGGAGCTTCCATTTTCCTCCTGCGAGGATTGAGGGGCAGTTTGTTCGTGGTTCGTCTCGTTATCCATTACCGTGCTATTGTTGTTGATTTCGTTGCTAGTTGCTGTTGATGCGCCTTGTTGTACATTGTTTGCAGTTGCTGGTTGGTTGGATGGTAAGCTGTTAACTGCAGCTGGTGTACTTTGTTCTATAGGGGTTACGTTGGATGGTTTCGTTGAAGGGGATACTTCCCTGTTGTTGGTGACTGTTACAGGTGTACTGGGGTTGCTTGGGGTTGGTGTAAAGGAAGCACCGTTGTCCTTAAGGTACAGTTGTCTTCTTGTCCGGTTTATCACATGGCTTACCGTAGCGAACAGCTTTTTGGAAATATTGACATGTGGCCATCTGATTGTCATAGGTAACAAGTGATTTGCACGGTATTCTTGTATCCTGACCGAAAATCACATAAGAAGGTATAGGCCTCTTTAAGTGTATGCGTAATAAACGTACGCCATTTAGAATACCGGGGAAAAAATTCTTCCACTTTTCTTTTTCGATAGAGAGAATCTCTCCGCATTGGGACATAGTTTTGCGAATATAAGAATCGGTGACGCTTGAGGGAAGATCATGCACACGCACTTCTATAGCACTATCTTCCATATATACTGGAATGTTGTACTTGATATTTTCATGCTCCACATAGTGCACATTATTATTGTCTTTAGTGAATTGAATTGCATCCAACTTTTTATAGAACTGGATATAAGCAACATTATTGGTCTTATTGCATTGAAGTAAATGCACACGTTTAATGTCAAGATGCATTTGCTCCTTAAGCAAATCTTCAAGTTCTCGTATCGAAGGTCGAATTTTGCACTGTCTGAAGTCAACAATAATTGTATTTTTTCGTACCGACGGTAGCTTTTGTTCGTTTGGTTCACTCATTTTCGAGGTCAATTGTTCACTACACAACTGTACTTGGTTTCTTCTGTCCCCAACGTAAGCGGTTTTGGTTTATCGACTGACTTGGATGAGGTGTAAACCCGAACTGTTCACTGAAGTTCTTGGACGCCTGGGAACCTACCTGGAACAGCTATAAAGAGACAAGTGAACAATGTATAGCTCTAAAAGTATGAACCACAAACAAAAAATGTACTAGCCGTTGTAGTTCTTGCTGTGACACAGTGTAGTTCCTAAGGACAACACTCCAAGTAGTTCTCAGATCGTGGAACATCTCTCAAGCATTTCCATAGTCTCCGAACATACTTAAAAGGTCATCAGGCGCTAAAGCATCGGACGTAGTAGGCATGTTCATGTTATTTACACTAAAGTCAAATGAAATTTGAAAAACCTTTTTTTACGCGAAAAACTTGAAATAACGCGATGATATTTTAATTTAACTTTCGCACCCCCGGCTCTGCGCGTAAATTGAGGTTCCAGTGTACTGATGATAAACCAGCCTTAATTTTTGTAGCATTCCAGGCCATCTCACTGAGCAAAAAATCTAAATTGTCTTGATGACGTAATTTTGTGACGTCGATCATGAAAATCTAATTTTTCAAATTACTAGATTTTGCATGAATTTGTTATGCACATATTCCGTTTTTGATACAGAGGTGCAGAATTGCGTTTGACAGCACTCAGCTATATTTATATCAGAGTTTGTTGAATTTGCGATAAATCAAAGATAAATGATATGTCTTTTGGGACTCTCGTGTACATCCGGCTCAAGAGACGTTATTTATTCGATTTCTTTTAACTGTGAGAACAATCTTTAAGCTTGGGTTGACAGTTTAATGCCCCTTACAAACCAGTGCTGATCTTACAAGCCATTTTTGTATGTTAAAGCCCCGGCCTGAAAGAATTCTTAGTGTCGATAGGATCGTAGTACTAGCCAAGCAATGATTCTGTACGCTAAAAATTGGCTTTGTAGTCATTTGAAACAGAACGCAAAAATTCCAGGAAAGGAATGCTTTGCTTTGCGTATGATCTTATATACTGTCTTCGACACTTTATCCTTCTGATCGTTTGTTTTGCATGATTGCAGAAGGTTTTTTCCTTTCCTATATGCAGATAAAAACTATAAAACATTGAGCAGTATTTCCTTGGAAGGATTTGGATTTATTTCTCCTGTTAGTATTATCCGCTGACCTGGTTCCTTCTATCAAAAGTTCAGTCACTCAATTTAACAGTGGTAAGATTAAATCTGGAGCAGAGAACGAAATATTTCAACTGGCAATGCAGTTATCCTCTTAAAGTAACTAACACGAAAACTGTTGAACCAGAAGGTCAGGTTCAAAATCGGAACGTAGTGCCATGTAGTTTAGCTTCGCTATTCGGGTGGAACAATTTGCTGTAATCCCAACGAATCAGAAACAAAAAGAATGAAGTACTGTGCCAATTCCCATTACGCTCGTTAAGAGCCTAGGCTATATGTACTTCGGAACAAGCAAAGCACTACCAGTGAAAGTACATGAAAAAGCGAACGCATTTTTTTGCCTCCGTCAGATAAATACTTATGCCTATCCTTACCCGCTGCGATACAACGGCAGAAGTTGGCGAAAAATATCACCAATGTCACGGCTTATGGTTCGGTGCTACTTCGTTCGTCATTTATCATACTTCACCCACTTTAGAAGCACACCAACACCAACTGCGTTGTGGTTTTAGGCTATTGGGGTTGGTGTGTTGCTATTGGTTTTTTGGTAATTTGCTGTTCGCCGTTGAATTATTTTCTTTAACTTTGGTACCTGAATGGTGGATCCAAACCGATACCGATGGTTTTGTTTTGTTCAGGTAAGTCTGTTGGAGACATATTTTCCATAACGAATTTCAAACATACTTTCGGTTTAGCGATATGCTGAGATAAAAGAGCTAGCAATATTAAGATGAATAACTCTTCGATAGCACGGACGAGAACTTTGTTAAATAGTAACGCTGAGTTATGTCAGTAAACGTTGTTCCTCTTATGTATACGGGTTTTAACTGAGCATTTATAAGGAACACATCGGCTTGAATTATTATGTCATGAACGATTATCGTGACAAGTTGAGTCAGATAGGTGAGATTATGAAATATTTTGATGCAAACGCTGACGTAACATGATGGATGATTGCCCGGAGATTTGCTTGTCAAAACACGAGATTGGTAACTCACATCGGCTGGTGTAATTTTTCGATTATGTCTTCTAATTGAATAAGCTGTTCTAGTAAGAGACAACAACAACAACAAGCATTCTTTTATTTTGACAGGTCAATCAGTGTGGAATGATTAAAGATTCGAAAGCGTCACTGATCATGGCGTATTTCTTCGCTGATGATTAAATGACTGCAAAAGCGTTAGGGTCTATTCAAACCTTTCCTGTCCGGTTCAGCGCTGACACAGGTCCGTGCTCGGATGCAAATCGTTTCGATACGTGTATTCAAACCAATCCGATTCAGTACCGACACGAAACGGTGCCTGATAAGAGTGAATACACGCATTGAATCGTGTGGAAGAATGTTTGCGTCAGTGCACGAAACTGTGCCGGCACCAAGCCGGACCGGAATGGTTTGAATAAACCTTCAATCGCTAAAACGATGAACGTTATGAATACTCGACATTCATGGGACTTGGTAGTCAGTGATGGTCCATTTGCACCTAGAATTATTCGCTATGTGATCAACAGAGCATATCAGGATTCAATTAAAATTATATCTGATTTTAGTAATTGTATCTGATTATGTTATAAATAAGATTCCTAATCAGAAGCAAGTCGTTATATTTCAGGTATAAATATACTAGAGAATTAATACCCCTTAAAATAGTTCAAACACTTTTGTCGATCATGTTTTTGACTTTCAACATGAGTAATGCTGTACTTTAATAAAGAGCACTAGCGCAATAACAAACATATTTTCCTAATTCACATAACTGAAGATGCTTTTGGAAACAATAATTTGGTATTTGGTGTTTGGTGGGCCTAAATTAAAAATTTTTAGAACGTTCCTAAGTAACTCCTGCTTAAATTGTGTACAGTTTTCATTCAAATATTAATATTTTGATCGAAAAATGTGAATGTGAAAAATGTTAATAACCGTCAATCAATAAACTCAGTAATAGTGTAATTTTAATGATCCTTCGTTAAAACGCATCGGTAATCTTCGGAAAGTATTTAAAAATACATTGGCAACAATACAAGGAAAAAAACATGTAAAACAGCTCGCACAAAATATTTTGTTGCATTCATTTATTTTCACTTTTGCATATTGGGAACCAATGTATACGGAGATAATTGAACTGAAACTGGCGGTGAACCGAGTTACATGTAAAAACGCAGATCAGCTTAGATTGAGTTTATATTTGATACTATATTATATTGCATCTAATAATTCTATATATGTGAGTCTGTGTAACTTATTTGTATTAAGTTCCGAATCTTTTGAAGCGTTTTATTCCTGGTGGGATAACTTGTTCAACACACTTCGAAAAAACCCTGTGATTTTACACCTCATTAGATGCACATAAATGGAGCGTCGCAGTTCACGAAAATTTACGTCGAAGAACATTTAATATTCTGTCTAAAATTTTATAACATGAAATTCATTCAAATAAAAAAAAACGAATACTGATAGCGAGCGCCGCGACTTGAACCGAGAACCATTGGATCGCAAAGTACGTCTGTTAATCGACTGAGTCACAGAAGCACACAACTGCTGGGCTGGTAAAAGGTGCATTTAAATTCATACAGTCGCACCTGCTAACAGAATGCAAGTTACAGTCGAAACCAGTAAAATTCAAACTAATCTACCATTAAGTCATAAAAATTAAAATTTTCCGTCATTTGACAAATTAGGTCTTTATGAATTACATCGTATGAGGGATTAAGTCACCTGTAAAATTCAGATTTTTTTGGTGTGAAATTGATACTGCATAACGATTTGCATTGTTTTTGTTACACTTTGTTTGGAATTTTTCTATGAGATTCTTGGAAGCAAAATTAGAAATAATATTCTTTGTAAGACTAAATCAATTTCTAACTATTCAATTAGATTACAGAATTATTATTTGGTTCAACAATATGGTCTAATGGGTTATGCTGAGATATAGTTCATTGTGTTTAGCCACATTTAATGAAAAAAAATCAAAGTTTTTCCTTTTGTGGAATTTGACCTGTCTGTTATGACAGACTTTGCAACCGATTCAAAACGTACAGAATCATTGCATGGCTAGTACTACGATCCCATTGACACTAAGAATCCTTCCAGGTCGCGGCTCGAACATACGATAACTGGCTTGTAAGACCAGTGTCTTATGCATTGAGCCGTCAACTAGTGTTATGATCCATGATTTTCATCATAACACAACTTTATACTGAATCTATTTGTGTTGTTCGTATGTAAATGGTGATTTCAGTATGCACACTACCCGTTGACAAATTAAAATATTTTTAAACGTACAATATTGAACTTTCGAAACAAATTAAATGAGGCAAATCTATCAACAACTCATCGAGATACAAGCGCTTCAAATTAGGTCCGAAAAATCTATCAACACACCGCACATATAAAAAATCGACTATACAACGAACGAATGAATGTAATTTTCAGCTTTGCTATCTACTCATTCTTCCTCGCTGGTAACCAGGGGTAAACTAAAGTAGAAATATATTCGGGCATATATTTAGAGATTCTCTTTTGTGCTATAATTCATACTGCGCAAATCGGACGAGAGGATGACATCATTGACTGCGACTATGATTGGATCGTGAAAACGTAGGTAAATTGAAATCAATTTTTCAATGGTATACAACTGAAATACTTAAACGAAGTTACCTCATAAGTTTAAGTTAAATGTTTCCGAATCGATTGATAGTTAAATTATATAAATCCATCAACAAATGACTGAGTTATAAGCGTTCAAAATTATGACAGGAAAAGGTTACGCGATTAGTTTTGCATTTGTTGTTAAATTGACACCCAGCCTCGTATAGTGAAGAGTAAGGCATTTTAAATGCCAAAAAATCTTCCTAATCCATCTAGTGCAGGGTTCGGTACACTACGGCACACGAGTCGCAGGTGGCATTTTGGCTGTAAAGCTGCGGCTCCTCAGTTCTATACGTGAATATTGTTTATTTAACAAAAAGTACTGAAAAAAACGATCAAAATTAACTAACATGGAATAGACACCACTTCTTTCTCTCAACCATGTTTACTCGCATTTCACCGAGCCGTGTAGTCGATGTCGTCATTTCCGATCGAAGTAATGAAGGTCATCGCATCTTCAGAAAGTTAAAGCCCTTTCCACTGGTTCTCACAAATTTCACACTTTTCAAGGGTTATTGCCGGGTGAGCAGGTGAAATTTGCATGAAAAAAAATTCATACTGTTTGACCACACATTTGAAAGCGCTAGGACAGGAGGCGATTTTCCCAAAATTTCTGCTTTTTAACTGGCAAACTTACGGTTATTCTATTGACATTTTTTATTCAGGCCAATTTGCGTATAGCTTTACGTAGCCGATTTACCCATGTTTTTGTTACATAAAATTATTTTTTCATTGTTGGATCTCGTTGTCACCCTTCTTCTAGGGGGAGAGGAGCTTCCATTTCCTTATAGCGAAGATTGGAGGTCATTTTGTCCGTGGCTCATATCATCTGCAGTGCCCTTAGCAAATTTTCCTTCGAATTTGCTAATATTGTAGAAAAACTAGGAAATTGTGAAGGAAACTCTCATATCAGCGTAGCTGCGACCTTCAAGTATAAAATTTGTTATTGAAGCGTGCACATTTTCGAGCATTAGTCATCGCAACGATGTTTAAGAAATTTTGTTATAAAACCATAAACAGTTCCGGGCATTAGTCAGCGCAGCAATGTTGTAAAAACAAAGTTATATTTTTTTACGGACACTGCCTCTGGCCTAGCGACAGTGGTTTTGGCTTTCGGTAGAACTTCGGGAGAAAGTCGGATGAACTTTCTACTTGAAATCACAAGCTCGGCTTGTACTAAAATCTTCGGGCTTCACCCGAAAGAAAATGCTAGGAGCTTAAAAACCCATAGTTGGGAAGAGTTAGGGGGCAGTTCAGTTTTACAGAGTGCGGTAACTAGGCGCTAGTCTCGGGAGTCGACCCGTAGACAAATTAAGTAGTTGTTGTTAAATCGGTCGTCGGCCCGTGGGCAAGTTTGTGTCCAGTTCAATTCCAAAACGTTAGAAAGATAACAAAAGCGGTCGGTATTAAGTAGTTTTTGCTTCGAGTATTCGGGCTAGTTCAGTAGCGGAGTATGATATAGTATGCATAGGAATATGTGTGCATTGTGAGGCTTGAGATTTCTGAAGGCATCTAAAGAATTGAGTGAAAGATTGCTGTAATGAGTGAAGATTTAACAGTTTCATGTGCAGTGTTTGATACTCATATGCGAGAAAAAAAAAAGTTAGACACAACCATTGCTCGTGTCAGGGTAGTGTTGATAATATACGACAACAAAAGTATGTGTTGAAGAATAACTTCTTTTATTAATGTAACCAAGTAAATGTTGAGACATATATTCGACGAGATCACCATGAAGTGTTGTGAATAGATTTACAAACTCGTGGAGTATGCAATAGAACTATGAGTCAAATTAAAGAATAATTGCACAGAATTTACGGTGAAAGGTAAGAGGTTCCAGTTCTAATGCAGAGTCGGTGTGGAATGGTGTAAACGTGTTTGTTTTTCTTACTGTAGTAGGACATACGTTCATATGTGCATACACCTAATGATATGCCGAGCTTAGTGAGACTGCGTGAAGTGTTAGCCTTATTA
The DNA here is from genome assembly GCF_030247185.1 of Malaya genurostris. Taxonomy (NCBI): domain Eukaryota; kingdom Metazoa; phylum Arthropoda; class Insecta; order Diptera; family Culicidae; genus Malaya; species Malaya genurostris. The sequence goes on along the minus strand of NC_080571.1, from coordinate 94,199,332 downwards.
ACAGTCGTTAGTGACTTTTGTTAGATTGTGGGAAAGAACTCCTAAAACAGCCTAATCCTTCACTATTGAGAATAAGTAGCTGTCAAGTGAAAAGCACAAAAAATTGAAACTCAGAAAAGAGACATAAAAGAGAAACCGAATTGAAGAGTATTACTCCGTATAGAACTGAAAGAAACATCCTCTTCGTTATTCTTCTCCCGCCACCGCTCGGCCGGGAGCTTGCACATTCATTGATACATCGTTGGAGTTGTGAGCGCTTTATGTTTCCTTGTTTTCATTGTTGATCGCAGTCTTGGGTTCATTTGCAGTTGCTGTAGATGCGCTTTGTACATTGATTGCAGTTGATAGTTGGTTAGATGGTGAAGGTGTTTTTGAAACAGAAGCACTGCATTCACTAGTTTCCGTTGTTAAGCGGTTGTCCTTGTTTTTGTTTGTTTTCGCAGTTTCAGTGCAAGGTTTGCCGTAGTGTGCAGGTTGTTCACAAAACTGACATGTAACCAATTGATTTTCATACGTAATCAAAGTTTTACACGGATGTATTCCATCTTGACCACAAACGATGTAAGATGGAATTGCTTTACGTAGTTGCATACGTACCACTCGCACGCCATTCCGGATACCCGGGAAAATATTCCGCCATACTTCCTTTTCGATGGAAAGAACTTCACCGTACTGCGACATACTTTTCCGAACATACCCATCGCTGGTCTGCGGGGGAAGGTCATGCACGCGTACTTCTATGGCATTGTCCACCATGTACACAGGGATTATATATTTAACATTGTCATGATCAATACTGTGCACCCCGTTATTAACCGAAGCAAATGCAATTGCATCTTTTTCACGTTTGAACATAATGTACACACAGTTAGACGCCTTGTTGAATTGAATCTCACTTACATCATTAACGTTTAGATGCATTCGTTCCTTAAGCAAGATTTAAATTTCGGTTTCTGCTGGTCTGACTTTGCAGCGCTTGATATCAATACAAATTGAAGGCCGAGTTTCAGGCTTTGTTAAATCGTGTTTGCCCAGTATAAAAAGCTCTATATTCCAGTTAAAAAAATTAGCAATCAATCATGCTTCTTCATTAAAGTTGTATTAGCAGTAAACGTATGGTGCATAACTACTAAAAGTAAGCACCATGCGTTTCCTTCCAGTAGAGCTTCAAATGTGGTATAAAAATATGAATTTTTGTTAGGGACAGATTTCACATGCTTACTTGACTATAGCCTATACAAAGTGGTTTCAATTTGACAGTTAATTGATTAACAAATTTACAGAGGTTTGGTAATTGTACTCTGATAATACACTTCTTGCTTGAAAATTATTGAAAAAGAAAATTCTTTAAAATGTGCGATTAGTCGATAACGTCACTTATACCATTATATCTCCGGATCAAAAATGACAGTCAATTGATCTTCGAACTTGATCAATAGTCCCACAGTAGCTTTCAAACGAACTGATCTGTCGGAGATATGTGAGGAGATCGGCAAGCTGGGGAACAACAAAACCTCGGACAATGACCAGTTACCAGGCGAGCTGCTCAAACATGGAAGAGAGGCACTGGCTAGAGCGCTGCACTGGATGATTTTTAAGATTTGGAAGGAGGAGATTCTACCGCAGGAATGGATGGATGAAGTGGTATGTCCCGTCTACAAAAAGGGCGATAAGCTCGACTGTTGCAATTACCGGGCAATCACATTGCTGAACGCCGCCTACAAGGTACTCTCCCAAATCCTTTGCAGTCGTCTATCACCAATAGCTAAAAAATTCGTAGGGCCGTACCAAGCGGGATTTACTGGAGCCCGCGCCACTACGGATCACATATTCGGGATAAGACAAGTACTCCAGAAGTGTCGTGGCATACGACACAATGGATCGAGAACAGCTATGGCAGATCATGCACGAATACGGTTTTCCGGATAAGCTGACGCGATTGGTCAAAGCAACGATGGATAGAGTGATGTGCTACGTCCGAGTATCTGGGACGCTCTCGAGTCCCTTCGAATCTCAGAGAGGGCTACGGCAAGGTGATGGACTCTCTTGTATCTTGTTCAATATTGCTTTGGAAGGTGTGATTCGAAGAGCGAGGATCGACACGAGTGGCACGATCTTCCGAAAGTCCGTACAATTTTTTGGCTTCGCTGACAATATTGATGACATGTAACCTTGAGAAGATGACGGAAACCTACATCGGACTGAAAGCTGAGGCTAGGTCTATCGGACTGGCCATAAATGCGTCAAAAACAAAATACATGAGATGAAGAGGCTCTAGAGAAGAGACACAACGCCTCCCACCACGAATATTGGTAGACGGTGACGATATCGAGGTGGTTGACGAGTTTGTGTATTTGGGCTCACTGGTGACCGCCGATAATGACACCAGCAGAAAATTCAGAGACGTATTTTGGTAGATAATCGTGCGTACTTCGGATTCCGAAAAACCCTTCGATCGAGCAAAGTACGCCGCACGAAATTGACCATCTACAAAACGCTCATTAGACTATCTATGGTGGAGTGCAAAATTTCATTTACTCCCCCTTATGTTGCTTTTCAAAGATCGAAAATTTACAAACTTTAACCGCTGGGCCGTACCTCTTACCCATGTCCGATTTAGCTCAAATTTTGCATGAAGACTTTTTTCGAGGTGCTTAAACTTTTGAACAGTAGTGCTTTACGAAATTATAGGTGATCCCAAAATATTGGCACCCTTATATACATTAGAGCGGTAAAAAACAACGTGTTTTATCGGTTACGTCACTTATACCATCATATCTCCGGAACCAAAAGTCACAGCCATTTGGTCTTCGAGCTTGATTAATTGTCCGATAGTAGCCTTCAAACGAGCATAAGTCGGTTCAGCCATCTCTGAGAAAATTGAGCGCGTATGAATATTTTCGAAAAGTGCACACACACATACACACACAGACATTTTCCATCTCGTCGAACTGAGTCGAATGGTATATAACACTATGTGTCTCCGAGGCTCCGCTCAAAAGTCGGTTTTTCCAGCAATTCTAATACCAAAAATGCGTTTTGTCGTATACGTCACTCTTAACGTTATATATCTGGTGTAAGAAATCATCGCTATTTGATCTTCGAACTTGCTGACCTAAGCTGATTACTTTCTTTCTATTTACTGTGTCTTTTTGACAGCTTACGATCTATCTCGCTGAACCAACATCTAAGCTGATTTCTTACTCACTCTCCTCAAATAGAGTATGACTGATTTTCATTTTGAATAAAGTTAGTTAGTTAGTTAGTTGTTTATTTTAGCCCGGTTTTAACCTATCGGTCATTCACCGGGGGTTTGAATAAAGTTCTAATAATTCCATACAAAGCTTTGGAATTTCATCCGAATACAATTTTCGGTTCCGGAATTACGGAGTGAAGAGTGTACAAAACTGTATAGCGTCGCTTCAAGCGGCGAAGTCAAAAACGTGACAAAAATTCTAAACTGGGTTCGGAACTATTCCAACCGTTAGTCACTGTAAGTAGACGGCCTATAATACTAAATCCGGCTATCTTGGTTCCCGATTTTCGATTTTGAAGCATCGAAAATAGTGTTTGAATACTCCAAAATGAAGCAAAGCAAAGTCGTGGCATGACATTCCTTTTGTGGAATTTAGCCTTTCTGTTTCAACAGATTTCGCAGCCGATTTAGCCGCAGCCGATTGAGCAACCTTTCCTGTTCTTATTCAATGAATAGTTGTTTTGCAAATTTATCCAATATTACCGTTACTGATAGCACAACAACTAACACACCATTGAACCGAACGTCATAAAATTTTAAACATGACATTTGATGGATGCCTCTATTGAACGCCAGGCGTATTTTTAGTTAGTGATGCCATCTGTCTATCAGATCGGGTACCTTTCGACCGCCGAGTTAAAAGTCTTATGTTTTTCTGGTTGCACGTCATCGGAAATTTGAACTTTCAATAACCCTCAAATAGTGCTGCTTTATGCGGCCTACTCTTTCTTATACTATTGATTGGGTCTTCTCGAGCTGTGATATATTGCATAGTCTACTTCTCTTCAGTTTCAGAAGCCATATTAATTATTTTCTGTTAAAACCAAAATACACCTACTTGTTGTTACGTTCATCATATCTCTCGTTCAACTTTTTCAACTTCAATTTAAGTTTAAGTGAAAACTGATTTTTCAGGTTTTGTTTCAAAAGTTAGGTTTCGCAGTGATTGCATAGCCTAGATTTATGAAAAAGAGGAAAAGAATTCCCAAAGTGTCTAAGAAACTTTAAATTAGTCTGAACTTTGCGTCAGTCCGAGCAATTTCGATAATCTGAAAGCTGCGGTTGTTAACGTTGAACTTTGAATTCATCACACGAAGAAGCATGAAGAAAAATTTGTTTCAATCGTAGACGTGACGAAAACAAGAAAAATATCTTATTTTTTCAGTTCACTAACATGCTAATTTCATCAATTTCAAACTTCCGTACCCGGTATGTATTGTCATGTTTTCTCTTGCATCACATCGCATGAAATAGCATCCATTCTATTCTAGCATTTTCATTTTTCAACTTCCAGCTTGTCGTAGCAGTCTGAATTCCTGCTTGGTTCGGTAACTAAATTCAAGTGAAGTACAATCTAATAACGAACTTTGTTGCCGTGCAACAGCTTGGCTCGTGTTTGTATAGAGACATCGTCAGCATCCTCGAGCACACGCAGTTTGATCTATTCAATTTGGTGTTGACTCGATTTGCATCTGTAGCAATCCGTGGGTTGGAATCAAGCGGTTTTGATATTGAAATTCTTCTGAATCTTCAACAACCCTCCGGTAGGCTGAGCCCCACTATTGTTCGATGGAATCCCGACCCTGCTGAAGAGATCGAGCGGCTTTTCTGTAGGGCACTCAACATCTGTCAAGTACCGGTTCGTTCCGCTCGTTCCGGGTCGGGAGCTTTACTCAAATGAACGCCGGTCTTTACATGTTTACTTGTTTCAACGGCAAATCTTTCTTTGTGTGACAGCTTTTACATGGGAACTTTCACACAGTATCGTGGTTACTGCACTAAATGTTGTCGGTTATAAAAAAACTGGGCATTCGAATTTGGATTAAGTTTGATGGAAAACAATATTCACAATTCATTGCATGTAGGCTACTAACACATTTACCAAAACCTATTTAACTGTTGGACATTTCAATCAGTCGGAGTGCCAAGTCAGAAAAAATAAAAAACACACTTCGAACAACAAACATTTGGAGCATCGACTTTTCTTCTTCTTTATAGCTCATATGACAACTCAGTTGCCGGGACCAGTGCCTGTAGACTGTATATTCACGGCCTCAAATTGGAAAACTGTGCTTTTATGTGGAGTTCAAGAGTATCATTTTCCTGCCAAGTGAGAGTGTGTGTGTATTTCACAGACGCTGTTGGTAAAATGATTTCCTTTTGGCAGGAAGTGTTGTCCATACTGTACAAATACATGCAATGAATTATTTAAGCCGAAATCAAATAAATTCCGGGCTTCGGTGTCTTTGGTTAAGGCTACGGTTCGTTTACAGCTAACGAATGCCGACTTGGTTGTATTAATGATTAATCTGGTTAGAGCTTTAAATATTACTTCTGGGATTATATCAAGTAAACGAATCTATTTTATTTTTTCATACTTATTTTCACAGAGGTTCTAATGCATTAAGAACTTTCTATGATCATCCCTTCCAATGGAAAATAATCATTTCCTATGAAGGATTTGATTAAAATGATACTAAAAATATTCTCAAGTCGAACGGTTGAAACAAAAAAACTTTGGCTTATGGATCAAAGTGCCATGTGCTCTGTCACCCTTGCCTACACCGAAAAAGTTATTTCAAATTATACCAGTTCAATTTAATTCGTTTAGCGAAAGTTTATTCCAAAATTGTGGCTTGCATCTCACCGAAAAATCCGAACCACTATCCAGATGAGCCGGACTGCAAATTTGGGAACATCACTTTCGGACTTCCGACCAGTAGAACTAATGGCATGAAACGAAACGAGTCTCGGATTTGGCGAACACACTTACCTTCATCCGGGGGCAGGGCCAGAAGAGTACCGTCTTGCCGTACAGCACGGATAGATGGGTCGATAAGCTGTCGCAGTATCCGATGAAACTGTCACTTCCATCGTGAGCCGTGTAGAGCACCGTCGAGACAGACGGATCCGACAACCAGTGCTCGAAGCTGACCATATCTGTTGAATGGAAATACAAGCAAAAGAAGACCAAGAAGATAAGTTGAATAAGAACGGGTAAAATGAAGTCTAAATTTATCTTCCGATAAAATGGAACCGACCGAACAGGGCTGGGATTACGGGTTCTTACTTGTTCGGAGTGATAAAAGCTTTCGAGAAAAAAAACTTGCATTTGCTTTCATAAAATAGTTAAAGGCTTCGATCGGCTGAGTAGCACCCGTTTCTACATTTGAAGCCATAGTGTTAGCCGGCTTAGATTATTGCCATGCAGAGAGAAACAGGTGAGAGCATTAGAACGATAAAGCGATTACATTTAATAATTTATACGGAGCTAGTTGCCTCGAGGTGGCACAACAGTGTGAAAGAACATCGTCATTAATTAAAAGTGTGTTCATCAAACTACGGGTGGGAATGTTTCACTGGTTTCCGCTTCGTTTCCAGTAGATGAAAATGTTTAACAACATCCAAGTAAATGTTATATCAGGGTATCACAGAAAATAGAGTTTTGGAGAATAAAAAATACGATACTTGGATATTTCATTATTTCATTTAATCAACCACTTAAACCGTTGAATTTAACAATCTCTATTTGCAGTCGGTAGAAGCAACCTTCGAAGTAATTAATAATCAATTCCAGCAATTAGTATTTTCAGAAATTAGTTTGAGCGACCACCCCTGGTTGCTACTCCGTTACTAATCGAGATTAGCTGAAATTGTACAGAGAACTTCTAGATTATCCGACCTGGAACTGGCAAATCATCGTTCAATGTACATCTTCTGGTAACCCAAAAATTCATTGATCAGTACCGGCGCCGGCCAGACCCTAACGTAGATCGTCTAAGGAATAGGAAGGGATGTTAGTCCAACACTTGTTGTTACTATAGGCCGTATATACTACTGCGCACTTCACAAGTGTCACAGGAGAAAGATATTGGTTAGTATAAATTTCATTAATGGTAGTATTCGTGTGCAACCTAGTATGTTCCGGTTTCAATATGCTCGGATGCACCACTAAGATCACTGACTTTTCTCCGAAACTAGCCGGAAATTGATAACTTGAATGAAGTGAAACGTTAAAAATATCTGATAACTGAAAGGAAAAAGAAACTCCTGCAACTGTCGCCTCTCACGACAAGGAAGCAGGAACCCAGTGGATCTATTCGTGGTTCATTTTTTTTCCGCCGGATTTCACACGGCATTCGGAACACGCTGCTTGCTGATGAGACAATAACACTATCGGAAATATTTTCATGCAGTTCCATACTTTAGAATCGTTAACATGAAGCTGTTCAAAGTCTTATAGGGGAGTTGAAATACTACAACGGAGCAGCTCCAGCCACAAGGATGGCAAAATGAGGACCGATTTATTCCAACTAGGATGTAGCTTTGCACGCGCCATCAATATGGTAAAATATTTAATCAATTCGACTCAAGACTAATATTCAACAAAAGGCAAAAATGTATTTGCCTGCACTATTTTGAAATCGTTGTAATTCGAAAACCGTTAAGGGGGGCATTCTTTGAAACGGTAGAAAATATGGACCATTTTATTGTACAGAAACCGGAGAAGACAGGAAAATTCCTGTAGATATACTGTGCAGATGTGAATGTTTAATACTCAGCTACATGTGAATGCCTAATACTTAACCACAATGTAAATGTTAAATACTTAGCTGCATATAAACATACTAACATATATGCGTTGTGGAAATGTTGAATGCTTTGCCTACTTGACGGAATGACGACGACTCATCACTCTCTTCCATAGATAAGAAACGTATAACCAAAAAGGTACGCGTACATTAGATGCGATATTCCGGTCAAATTTATCGTCGTCCGTTCCAATCATCAGTTAAAAGCTGTGTTAAAACATGTGTTTACATGGTGGGACTCGATAATTTTCAACATGAGGATATTGTAGTTTGCGTTATGCAGAGTGATAGATACTCGTTAAAAAATCATGTTTCACAAGTAGCTCGATCAAATTTACAAGATAGATGAATCCATTGAAAGGTCTACTTTTGAGTAAATAATGTTGTTATTATTGATATTGTATGAACATATTCAACAACGATTGGATGAACAATGTGTATATCATTCCTTACAAATAGTTAGAAAAGTAGACGTTAAAATTGACGAGCTATCATCAGAAGAGAAATAAAGTAAAGAGAATCCGCCGTCTATCAATTTAACAAATACCATTCTGTAAAATAATAATAAAATCAAATCGAATAAATAAATAAAAAAAAAAGTATATGAAAAAAACCTAGGAAACCTTTTCTATTCCTGTCATCCTAGTCTGAATAGTCTGCTAGTCATAGTCCTAATCTGCTTGAAAAAAATTGAATTTTTCAAGTCCCAGAATCGCGACAACAACGGATTCCGACGCCTGAAGCACTTCTAAAAAAGCCTACATAAATAAAACACTCGACTTCGGAAATCTCAAAGCTTTCCAAGTCCCAGAGAGTCGATTCTTTTCAAAAATTTTTCGAATCTGGCAAGCAACAACAATTTTTTCATATTTCTCTGAGTTCCCCTTTTGAACTCTCTCCCTCCAGAATGATTCCTGCGCACGGACCTGTTTTCATGGGACTATTTCAAAAACAAGAAAGAGGCATTATTGCACCAATAGGCGGGGATTGTGAAAAGGCCCTAGGATTTGGATGATGAGCTACAGGGCGCGTACCCCCGCGTATTGATAAAGTCGGACCACACCGAGATCGATCGCTCGCTTATATATGTAAAAAATGAAAATTTATTATATTATCTGAATCGATCACGGAGTGGACAGGACTAATATTGCTTGAAATTGACAATAGGTCATTAGGTGGTTTCGAGCATTCTTATGCCTGGGATTGGTCACCAATTTGAATTATCTTGAATGAGTTGGGATGAATGTTAACATATAACATTCGTCCTGAACTGGTGAATTTAATTAAAAAAAGAGGACTATTGTTATCAGGAATAAGAGTAAATTGACCTCTTATGAACCGTCGAGGAACTTTCAAACCTTTCCGACCCGGTTCGGTATCGGTACTAATGGTTACAAATTGCAATGACGGCGAAACTGATTGATCAGGTGTGGATACACACTCAAACCAGGAAAGGTTTGAATGTACCTAAATTTCTCGAACTTTGACACAGATGTCACTTTCAAACTGAAAGTGTAAGATGTGTGTTTTTGGAAGAGAACGGTTCACGTGGACCATTTCATACACCTAGTATTTCTTTATGAAATACATGTAGTTCTTGTTCCCTGGATGTAAGCTCAACACTAGAGAGCCCAAAACTTAATAAAGACCTAAATTGCTCAAATGCAGTCAACATGATTGGATTCTCTCTTCCAAAAAAAAACTATCAGCTTGAGATATGAACAGGTTTCTTTGGCATAGTAAAAAAAAACAATGCAATGGGGGAATATGATTAAAAACAATGAGTAGATTAGAATGGATAGTGTTAGTAGACCAAACATATCTACATTGATTTAGGAACTTTAAAGTAATAATCGTAAGTACCGCTTCAGACATAAAAGACTATATAGGAAAGCAGGGCCAAGACTGAAGCGGATACAATGCGAAATTTTCCAAAGTTTCATCGACGAGAACATTTAGGACACAGAAGCAGTTGGTAGAATGACAAAATACCAATATGATACAGACGCACGACTCAATGATTGACTGGTTACCGGGTGAAGCACACACCTCCTGCCCAAGTGACAAACTCCCTGGCGAACTTGCAATAGAAGATATTCGTATCTTTCGTTGTAAGTTGACAACCGCAAAGGAATCTGTCGCTTGGGTTACATGCTGGAGGGAACCTATCAATGATAGGTCGGTTTCCTCCTTCGTTACTAGTGTTCGTTTGGGCACCATAGCCTAATTCGTCTGGTATGGAAAGTGCGGAGCGTTGTAAACACCTCCTCGGCCAGAATAGCAGATAAAGGGGAAAAAATAGGCGGGGATTGCGAAAAGGTTTTTTCAAGGCAATGCTCCCACTCACAAAATTATCGTAACTGGGAATAAACTTTTATTTCCTAGTTGGAAAAGATGGCTTATCAACAAAAACACAACCAGCTAACGCAAGAATATCGTCGATTTCACGGAGCGGTATTTTGCAAACCTTGAGGAAATCTACATTTAGAGCGGGGTTAAAAATCACTCAAATAAATATATCGACTTAATTGGGGATTATTCAATGAAATGAAAAATAAACTTGAAATAAACCTGTTTTCATCCACCTAGTGGTGTAATGATGCCTTTCCCATATCAGTCATAATATCACATATAATATTGTGGTATGTTTCTTCTGTTCTTGAAAGAAAACAAAAGAATTTGCGCATATATAGCACTAGTATAACCTACAAAATGAAACAGTTTTGTTCAAAATCGATTTAGTTCCTTTTAGTAACAGCGTTGAAGAAGTAATTTTATTTTTTTATGGTTTTTGTTTCGCCATTTCAAGTGACGGCAAGCAATTTTTTACACTTTTCACCCTAAAGTTTCGTAACTGGTAGTCGGATCCGAATGATATTCAGGAATGCCGTACGGGATCACAAGATCTTTCATTTGAACCAGAGTTTGTGAAAATTGCTTCGGTCCTCGAGGCCTCGGTTCAAAAGTCGGTTTTCACAGTGATTGTATCTTCGTAGAAAGGATCATAAATTATGGATTCGAACATTTTTAACGTAGTAACTATCTCTTACTTTACTATATCAACCGTGACCTGGCGTCATTTCTCAAATTTAACGCGTCGAGAGCGTTATGAAATAACTTCAGATTTGATTTCTTAGTAAATCAATTATTCAAATATTATGCTAATAGTTTATAATTAAACAAGAAAATTTTGTTAATTAATTCATCGTTAGCGGATGAAGAAAGATTATCTTCGTTATATACTGATTTGTACTATACTGATTGTGTTCATGCTCCACATGGTGTACAATTTTATTTTCTTTAGGGAATTCAATTGCTTTGCACTCCTAAAAATATTGAATGTATACAACTATACTACATGGAATGAGAAGTCCCGGGCATAATAAAGAAAAAGTCGATTTTTTACCGTGAAAACTTGTTATATTTTTCAGTAGAATCTTCATCTAGAGCGATACACTTGACCCATCGGTCCTCCAACATTTTGATGCCCTTTATAAAAAAAGTATAGTCAAGGCCTTCAAAAACAGGCTTCCGTTTCTGCAAGGACCTCAGCATGCGACGAAAGTTTCTTTTCCCGGAGGATCTTTTTAGGATTGGGAGTAGATAATAGTCACTGGGGGCCTGGTCTGAAGAATACGGGGGATGGTCGACCAATCCGTCGACCGCAAATCGTTCAATTTCATCGTTGCTTTTATGCAGGAAGGGGCTGGTGCGTCCTTTTCCATAGCTTGATGAATAATAGAACTCTTCTGACACGATCAGTTGTTGCTTAAATAGTAGTGGATAGATTGTCATGAAATTTGGTATTGAGCACTCTAAAGGCTTGTTCTCAACAAAAACTACAAGGATCAGCCCCATGGGGTTGTTCAAGCAAGCCATTGATGTGGAACAAGGCAACCAAAATTCATAATGATCGACATTTAAAATCAAACAGTTCAACAATCGTCACACTTCTGAGTCCCCAATTGCACGAAAGTCTGCTTAGATTGATCTTTATTATGAACCAAAGGTCTTGTCTTCTGGTAGGATACAGAAGTAGATTGGTACGGAAAAGCAAACCGTAATTGAACTTAGTATGGCGACTTTACGTCAAATCAACTGAAATGAATAAATCGTTACGGTTTGATTTTCCGTACCAATCTGTTTCTGGTAGGAAAGAGCAGACTATCAAACAGCCTTCTTAGGGGTCTGTCGCTGACGCAGACGGAAGTAAACGAAAATCCAAATATGCGTCATTTTTGTTATTAAAGTTATTAAAGTTCGGCTGCTCGGCCATCCATGGAAGTTGACCATCAATGTCAACTTTCCCTCTCTGAGCAGCCTAGATAGCCGTGTAGTGTCGGTAGCGGTTTCCCAACTGGCTAAGAATAACGCTACGGTCCACCTGTACCGATGGTATAAGTCCACCAAACAGGTAAGCCGTGTGGCATCCGGCGGAATTATTTTTTACCAAGAATTGATCCACTGGTTTCCTGTTCCATGTCGTAAAAGGCCACAAAAATAGGAACTCCTAAGTCAAGGTGTATTTCCGTGCCGATGGCTGAATGGCTGCAGGAGGTTAAACAATGCAGTCGTGAACGGAATATCTTGGGTTTTTCCCTTACTGGATACACGCAATGCTTAGCAATCGACTTCTTTGTTCATCGCTTCGGCAAGCAGAGATTAGAAAGCTGAGTGTCCGTGGGTGTCCTCAAGGTGGTGTACTATCCCCACTTTTATGGAACCTAGTGATTTGTGTGAATGCGATTATGGTACTTCATATCATCTGATATGTAACTGTCCCGCATTGACGCAGCTACGTATCCGGGTTTTTGGTTCTCCATACATGGTTGAGTCTGTGTATGCGGAGCTAAAATTGAAGGATATTCTCTCGTTTCTCACCCAATGTGGTAAGGAGCTATAGTCAGAAGGGTTCATCGTTCTTCCTGGAGTGAATGAATCCCTTCTGTATTCACCTTAAATAGGGTTTAGCAGATTGTTTGGCATACTTTGGGGGGTACCGAATTTACTTCTGCTCGTACATACTGCGAGTCGTTCTGCATTCTTCCGAGAATGGTGTCGCTTTTGTAAGATCTCTAAATCCTCTCGGGGGTTGGAGGTTTTATTAACAGCAGACTGTTCGGGACCTCGTAGAGGTTCAGAATTTCCTTCTGCTTCCACTAAATGTTATCCTCAGCAGATTGTTCAGCATCCCTTAGGGGTGCAGAATTTACTTCTGCTTTTATGTGTTTTTGTGTCGTCAATTTTTCCCATCCTCCTAGTCCAACCCTTACCATTTCCTTTCAATCCTTCCCTCTTATATATCGGGAAAATGATGCTAAAAACAAATTGATGGCAAGGCACAAATCTCCAAATATCAAGGGGAACGTGCCATTTGAGCCAATTTGTTCTGATTCCTGATGATTCCTGAGTCCCCAATTGCACGAAAGTCTGCTTAGATTGATCTTTATTATGAACCAAAGGTCTTGTCTTCTGGTAGGATACAGAAGTAGATTGGTACGGAAAAGCAAACCGTAATTGAACTTAGTATGGCGACTTTACGTCAAATCAACTGAAATGAATAAATCGTTACGGTTTGATTTTCCGTACCAATCTGTTTCTGGTAGGAAAGAGCAGACTATCAAACAGCCTTCTTAGGGGTCTGTCGCTGACGCAGACGGAAGTAAACGAAAATCCAAATATGCGTCATTTTTGTTATTAAAGTTTCGTTGCTGCAAAATATAGCATTAAATGGCGATATATAGCTCTGCGAAAAGCTGAAAGAATTGAATGTAAATTTAATGCACATTAGTATTTAAGCAATTTTACATTAACATTGTCAAAATGTGCAGTGATATAATGTATATGGTTACTTAGGTAGTGAACCTAGTATTCCTGTTACGAAAACGCTTTCGTTTTCGAACCCACAATCAAATGCAGTCAATGTAGAGAAAGGCACATCTACAACAATTACCAACGACCCTAAGACTGCGAACAACAAGGAAAATGAGAGAAAAAAAGGCGGGTGGGTAATGTCAGAGACATAACTGGATGTAGTGAATACAAAAAAAAAATTGGCATGCTTCCGAATATTAGGAAATCTGTGGTCAGTTGCTATATTTGAAAAGATGTTACACGTTTCTGTATTCAATGCGTTTGGTGAATTTACTGCCCTCAATGCGGGTTAAACAAACGTGAATTTTGAGCGGTGTTGAGAAATTCTTTCCTTTCGCAACATTTAAAACTGTATTTTCAAGGAGGAATAAAATACAGATTAATCTGTATATGTTGTAACCCTATTCGGTACGGCATATTTCGAAACGACACCCATACTAGTATAAAGATGTGTTCTACATCAATACTTCCATATTCGCATTTCGAGAGAGAGAGAGAGAGAGAGAGAGAGAGAGTTGCCATCGTAATTGAATGCGTGAGTGACGGCCCAATCTTTTTCAGCTTCCATTTTTATGAATCTGATGCTTTTGGTAGGAAATGGAGACAATTCAATTGATTCTTAATGATCTGTGGGACTGACAAGTGCCTTGAATTGTTTCGACCAACAGGATCTGCATTTGGACAGAACTGAGATGGCTCTTGGCGTGTACACTCGGTAAATTCGTCCGAAATTCGACTAGGAATTCATTGTGATCTCCAATTGGATTCCAAAGAAGATGAAACAATCCATTTCGAGAGGAATCAATTGGTGCATTTGGAACACACATTAGAAATACGGTTCTAATTCTGAACTAATTAACTGAGCAGTTTTACCGTGTATTTTCAATTTTTTGTGGAGTAAAATGAAACGAATATGACAATAAAATTTTTTCAGGATTCGATGTTCTTAGATCACTGCTTAGTTCTAAAATGTAGAATGTGCCTTGGAAAAATTTCGGCTTCTGTGAAAGAATCTTTCAATTCGTGTGAATATCCAGCTTGCTTAACACAATTGTTTATAAAACTGAATTGCTCTGCCACCTGGAGTCAATCGCTTTGAATTATTTGAAAGGTAATTCTAACAATTATACTAAACCTTTTCAAATTTCACCACGAACAATGCAAACAACAACTCATATTTTGGATGCCGGTACTAGGGATACGACTTGCTCTCGCCGGATCCATAATTGAGCTTAACGGTCGGCAACAAGGTTAAACAAGGGTTGCGCTACTTTCAGCAATATTTATAATTAAGTTTAATTACATAAGCTTTAGCTCACCTTTCCAGCGCTGAAACCGGACCGTTCTGCCACGAGCATCACCATCCTCGCCGGTGTGTTTATCGGGGATGAATAACTGAACGAAATCTCGATATTCTCTCTGGTACGATTCGATGCTGGTGGGGGATTGCTGCTGGATCACCACCAGAATGTCGCCCTGTTGTACCGATTTCCGTCCCATCTCCACGGGGTTCACGGTTTGAACCGTATCGCTATTGCTGTTGTTATTGTTGTTGTTTCTGCTATTGGCTCTAGAGATCATCGCTTCACGGCCGGTATTTCCCAAGCTGTCTCTCGGTGAAAGCAGAAGGGCACGTGTCTCGACTGGTTGTAAAATTCCGCACAGGGCGACAACGAGGAAAACTGCGGCAGACAGCAGTTTTTGGCTGGTAGCGCTCCGACTCGGATGCCTCATGTGGAAAATTATGACGGCCCGGATTGTGCTGTTGTTTTTCTTCTTCTCCTTCTTTTTTTCAAATGGTTACGATATTTTTATTGCCCTCGTTGGTGGAGTTTTGCTCGCGGAATGGAACCATTGATAGGATGCTTTGTTTGCGGGTCGCGGTGTCTCTCGCGAAGCCGACGTTTGTCTTTCGGCGAAATTTTCGTCTCATCGCGTTTCAATTACCAACCGGTTTCTGGCACTCAATCATACGGGAAACATTTGCCTTTCTACCATTCCTTGTCGTTTTGAGTACTTCACGGTCATGAAATGGAACGAACTGGGCGTGGGTTTTCAAGATATGACTTCAATTATTTTCACACTCGCTCTGAGCTGATGGGAAATTTCACGATTGTTTACATTTTTTCGATAAATAATACATAAAAGAAATCATTTCGTGAATTCGCCAAAAGCATGGCATACTGTATCACACAACACGAGTTTCTTCTTCTGGAATCTGAAAGAAAAGAAAAGAAAAATAATGAAAATTAGACTTTCGGAACTTTCACTTACTCAATTATGTTTTGGAAGCTACCGAAGTAGATAAGCGAACTCTAGATTTGATAAGATGTTAGATTCAGTGGGAGTTCGATATTGTTTGTATCATTTTACACATAAGTTGATCATTATTTTTTTCCGAATTCAAAACATATAAATACACGTATGCTCGTACTGGCACGTGTATCGCCTAAACACGTGTACGCACCGGCACCGCACGACTGCCGAAGTTTACCTTGACCGTGGTAAATGAAATAATTTAGTTAGTCGTAAAAGCGTACCAATCGTTCGGGTGTGTTATTCCGGGAAACCGGAACTCCACTCTGCTGCCATAAATCAATCATCCGTGTTTTGCTGAATCATTCACACACATACGGTTGAAAAATATCCGTGACTCACATTAAGACGGGAATCCTGGACAATTCGTCGCGTTGTGTGTTACCTGGCGAAAGATGAATGCGGTTTAAAGATTAAAAAACGTACATTCAAGTGCACGTAAGCACACGAAAATTCACGTAAAACTTGGTATGTACCACTCGATTGCGAGATCAGAGATATACAATGTCCTTCGCGGTGCGGTGTTGTGCTGTGTGTTGTTCGACACACCTGAAAGAGTATCTTACACACTATTGAAACTTTAAATAATTAATACCATAAATATCTTGATTGCAAAATAAATCAATTAATTTTATAATCAATACAAAGTAAAGTAGTAGGCATGAATACCACACGCACTGCTTTATATATTCAAAGGTTTTACAGTTCAGTTTTTTGAGATACGATATTACTGAGATTTACGTTTAAGTACGTCGTAATTTATAATTGATTATCTGTCTCGGAGAACTTTGCCCCTCACAAAATTCATATCTGGGTACAAATTATTTCTAACAATCATGAATTCACCCGAATCCGAACTATATTCAGGCTCCAGAATTATCAAAGAACTTAAGTAAATCGCATTTCACTTCAAATTCATTACATTTATTTATTGAACTCAGCACTTTGTTTAAGGTTATCTAATAGAATTAAAGCACTCTTTTATTTCTTTTTACTCAAATTATTCGAATAACCGATGTATTCGCAGCAGAAGACTAATGTCCAAATCGTAAAACGGTATGCGGACAAGTTCATTGAAATGTTTTTCTCTTGTTTTTATGTTCTTTTAAAATATTGATATCATATGACTTTGTTTCGAAGTCTATATTTTTGTAGGACATGTTCAAGTTGTAGTGTTGCTGTTCAAAGAAAAAAAAATTACAGGGTTGTGTGCAATACACGACCGAACATAATGACATTAAAAATGCAATTTGGACTCTCTCTCATCAACAGATTTAAATTTGAAAAATAGGCAAATAATTATGAAACACTAACGTTTACTAATATATCATCGTCAACTGCATTCACATTTTTTTTTTGTTAAAAAATCCATCAACAAATTACTGAGTTATTAACGTTCAAAATTATGACAGGAAAAGGTTACGCGGCCAAGGTTTGAAACTTTTAATTGACACGCGGCCCTGTGTAGTAAAGAGTAAGGCCTTTTTAATGCCAAAAACTGATTTTGTCAGTTAAATCAACGGTGAGAATTCGACGTCTTTGTGGTCAAAATCGTAACAATGTAATTCATATTTAAAAAAAGGGTAAAATTATTGAAATATGTACTCACAGCCAAGGATGGCATTTATCGTATCAAAGAACGCACTCTAGCAACTTTTCACACGATTCAATCAGTGCCATCAAATAGAGACGAATATCATCGCAGCAACAAAAAACCGGCATGGGTCATTTAACATATAATGGAGACCAGTGCGAGAGCGAATTTCTCTCGATGACCCGTCTGAGCATCACGAGTATAACCTTTGTATAAGTTGTGTCTATGAAAATGTATGTAACTGCTCCACACAAGGGTTTTGAAATATTGTAACCTGATCATCAAGTCGAATCATCGATTCGATTTTCAACGATAATTGCCAACTTTCGATTCTCTCTTGGTTTGTTTTGTATGCAAGAAGTTATTTTTATAGCGTTAAGTTTCTCTACCATACTGCGATTTCGGTTGAAGCGATAAACTTTTTCTCATTATCAATCGAGTTCATTTTATATGAATTAGAAATTTATCTTAAGCACTCAAAATTTACTCTGGGGTAGATGTCAATTTCTCAGGCGAAACGCCATTACATGGAATTTCATCCGAACTCGTATGACACAAGATCAGAGCATACCAATTAAAGCTTCAAATCGTTTTATGGCACTTTTTGTCTTGCTGTCTAGCAACAACCTACCTTTAGCATGCTACGCGTAGGACTGAAACGTTAGCTATAATTTTGCTTCTATTCATAGATTCGCGTGCTTCAAACAGCTTCGTTTTTGCGTTGAATGACCAATCAGAGCGATGCTTTCCCTTTGATATATCGCTTACTCCTTCAAAACCGTCGTCTATGACAGGGAAATCCGATATGCCGGAGATTTTTAGCAGACAAAATAAAACACTGCTCGCTACTAATCAAAATTTCAAACATTTATAACTGAAAATACGTGGCTTGATACATTCAAATCGAATCGTAGAAATATTTTCAATCAAATAATGAAGTAATATTAATAATTGGTACACAATATACTGAGCTGTGAGTGTTTAAAACCTGACCACATTTCAACGTGTTTTTTCCTTGAGTTTCTAATTTGCACCCCTATATAGAAAATAAAGATGTGTTCCACATCAAAATCTATCACTCTATGTAAAATACATCGTTGTGTTTGGGAATTATCATTAGGAACCAATTTCACTTTCTTTGTCACCATTGAATTCTACTGTCCACTGTTACGTCGATATACTTTCACTAAGGTTTAATATTTACAATACAGATGCCAAAACTACTTTTTGTTGTCTTCATCAATGTTGGTTCGTATAAACTAATGAATACTGCTAAAGTAGGTCAAATTGCGTATCAGTGTTGTAAGTATTACACCCTGGTGAATTGTGATAAACAGTTTTGAAATTGATTAAGAATTCTACTAACAGGCAAACGCAAGAAATTTATCGATTTAATGTGAGTTTCTATTGCGTTAAGAATTAGTCAGATTTAACGTTTGAAATTATGGTGATAATTTTAATTTACCACTTGTACAGTCAATCCACTCAATCTTATCTCTGAATGTCATCAATGAAGACTTGAATTTGAAGATTCATTTTTCTGGAATTTTGAGAAAACTATGAATTATTGAAGAACCTATCCACGTTAATATTCTTCTAAAATATATTAATTTGTCTACAAAATTCAGTATATTGTTTTCTCTACAGTACTTTTCTTTAACTTGACGTTACCAATTTATATACCGAAAAATAACTTAAGAAACATGTATGCTGTTCATTGATACTCAATTAAGCATGTGATTCAAAATAATGCAGCACATGGATCAAGTAGTCTAAGTAAAATAACCGCATAATACAGCTCGTTGTGCGCTAAACGATTTTGTTAATAATCTAGTATTCGTATTGTGCTCTTCAGTAGGTAAGCATTGCACAACACGATACTTGCCAATCTACAATCTTCGAAGATCTAGCTAGCATTGAGTGGAAAATTTTTAATTTCATGCAAATCATTTTTCTAGATTTTCGTTACTTTTTATGCTACATTATAGAGAAAGTCTAGGTTGATAACGTAACAAAAGAATTATGGAAATCCGTGAAGCCATTCTTGTTTGATGTCACTTTTCTCGTGTACCGTTTTAAATCCGCACACTAAAAATCATTCTAAAAACTGGAGTTTTGATCGGATTATCATCAAATTTTTAGGGAGTTAAAATAATCTATCAAAGCTGGTTTTAGTATTCATTTTATTTATTTCGCCTCTATACCTATATACGAATGTTCGAATTCTGGCCTTAAACTCATTCATAAGGTTCTGGACGACCTCAAAATCGACAGTTTTGTATCTTATTGATTCACACTATCTTCAATTCTTCTACATTTTTCACTACGTTAGGTTGTTTAAGAAAGAGCTCTTTCATAATGGCCCAGTATTTTCCTATTGGGCGCATTCCTGGAGTGTTTAGAGGATTTAAATCTTTCGATGATGATGGTCCCACCTCATACCCTTCAAAGGTGTGAGCAGAACGAGTTATCTAAATGATAATTAATATTTTTGCACATATCTTAACCAGTAAACAAAAGAAAACGATCTGAATAATCTAGCAGGTATAGATTCTTCTTCAAAAGAACGACTGACCACAAAATAACATTCAAATATCTCGGATTTACTATCCAGGGTTAATCAAGAAAATTTCCAGCCCGGGAAGATCCTTGATCACATCAGGAATCGAACCCGATATCTTTACCAGTATCAGACAGTAATTCACCTGGCCCTTCCCGCCGGACCAGTTCATCGCTACACACATCAGCTACGATGGAGTAACGAGACTGCGGATGAGCAGAGCCAAGCCCAATTCCATCAACAACTGTCGATCCCAATTAGTTTCCCGAATCTATTCCTTAAATTATTATCCAACCTTGCGATCAAGGTCAAGAGCAAACTTAACACACTGAATGCTAAGGCTCTTCGGCCAGTCCTGTTCGCTTTCCAAATAGTCACTAACCTGCTTCGCGCGCGAGGCTCAAACGTTTGTAGACTGCTCATTATTTTTAACTCTCAAACAAACTAAAAATCCATCATCATCATACCGAACATAGTAACTTAATACGTCTCACAATAATATATATATATATATATATATATATATATATATATATATATATATATATATATATATATATATATATATATATATATATATATATATATATATATATATATATATATATATATATATATATATATATATATATATATATATATATATATATATATATATATATATTTATATAAATATATATATATGTATATATATATATATATATATATATATATATATATATATATATATATATATATATATATATATATATATATATATATATATATATATGTATATAAACAAAAAAAAAAAACAATCTTCGTAATACGTAAAAAAATAAAAAATCTTAAAAAATTGAACTAACTAACTAAATATTTGCTTACAAAGCGGACTTTATGTGTGAAATACATAACTTTTTGAACTCCACCAATGTCGCCGCGCGCTTGATCTCTCTTGGCATCGAATTGAAAAAACTTACTCCCTTGTACAATAATGAGTTGGCTAACAAAAAGCTTGGTGTTCTAGCATCAGACGCGTTTCTAGTATTGTACCTATGCAAATCAGTTCCTCTTTCAATTCGATCACACAAATATCGAGGCAGCATGCCGTTTAATATCTTGAAAATAAATACCATGGTTAAGTAGTAAATTCTCTGTTTCACTGAAAGCCATTGTAATGCGTTCAGTAGAAAACTGTGCAACAGCTTCATTGAAATCTTTAGCCGTAATGAACAGAACAGTATCATCAGCAAACAAATTTATATCACAGAAACGTAAGACTCGCTTCATATCATTAATATACATGATAAATAGAATAGGACCTAACACACTTCCCTGAGGCACACCAAGTGAATTGCCGAGGGAACTAGACATTACATCGTTAAAAACAGTCTTTTGAGATCTACCACATAAATAGTTTTCAAACCATTCATGTGCCATTTCCCCGATGCCAAAACGCCGTAATATCTGCAATAATAAAGGTCTTGAAATTGTTTCAAAGGCTCTCTTCAGATCCAAGTACACAGCAAAAATACTCTCTTTGGCTTCGATTTTCTCCTTCCATTTTGCCAATACTAGGTTCAAAGCGGTTTCACAAGAGTGACCCTTACGATATCCCGATTGTTCCGGTATTAGCAAACTGTTAGAGTTCAAATAGTTAATCAGCTGATCTTTAACAAGTTCCAACATTTTTTCCAGCGTGTGCAACATGTTAATGGGACGGTACTCCTCGGCTTTATCCGTTCCAGTAACCTTGGGGATAGGAACCACCAGAGATTCTTTCCACACTTTTGGCACGTGCCCCGTGTACAACGATTCATTTACCAAATCCAGTAGATCGTGTCCGATAACATGAAAGCAATCCTGTATCACTTTTGAGTTTACATTGTCAATACCCGTCGATTTTCCCAAATTAAAACAAATATTTTTCAATTGTTCAAAAGTGATTGGTTGAAATTCATCAAGTCTACAATAGTTATTCATCGGCTGTGTTATTTCAACAGGTTCACCTACCAATTCGATACTTTGATTTATCCGCTGAACACTATTTATGAAAATAACTGTTGAACTTTTCAGATATAATTTGTTCTGTGTGTTCTTCTATACCGTCAAAAGTTATGCTTTTCGATGCACTATGTGTAGGCTTGATAAGCTGTTTGAGAATTTTCAATAACTCTCTACTGTTTTGTTGATTTTGATCGATTCTCCTCTGTATGTATTCATATCTAGTCTTCTTCAGGGCCCGTGAATAAATATTTCGTGCTTCAGTTAGTACACTTTTTCAGTATGTCAGTAAGAATAGATGCCCTGTGATCCAAATTTCCAGTCAACTGTGTACAACCCAAGCTTCTTGATACAAGTCGAGATATGGTTTGCTTTGAATAGTTTTTCCAACTCTTGATTTTCACCGTATCTTCCTCATTTCTAGAGCTACTCGTTACGGAAATTGCAATTGTTTCATGATCTGAAATCTTGCAATCGGATTCCGCATTTGAATAAACACCGTCGAAATTGGAATACACGTGATCTATCAATGTTTTACTGTATCTCGAAATTTTTGTAAATTCATTCACAGTTTGCTTCAAATTGAAGAATTCTGCTAACTGTTTCAATTGATTCGAACCTTGATCGCTGAGCCAATCAATATTAAAATCTCCAGTAATAATATTTAGTTTACCAAAATCGACGAAATTCTCCCACCAGTTTTCTAGAATTTCCAGAAACTGGCGGTCGCTTGAACTTGGAGAGTGGTAAACGACTCTATAATTTCCCATCTGCATGCGAGACGAAATCAACATTATTTTTTCGAGATCTATCGTGCTCCTCGCGAATGACTACAAATAATGAATCGTTTTGCGGCAGGGGTGATATAATCTATAATCTTCCACACATAACGATAAAAAAAAGCAGACATAACAAAACATGCACTCTTTTTGATAGTTGTTAGAAAATTTTGATATTTCAACTACTAACTACGATTTTTTGGCATTAAAAATGCCTTACTGTTCACTATACGGGGCCGGGGGTCAGTTAAAAGTTTCAAAAATAGCCGCGTAACCTTTTTTCGTTATAATTTTGAACGCTAATAACTCAGTCATTTGTTGATGGATTAATAAAGATTAACAACCAATTGATTCGTAAACTTTTAACTTAAACATGTATGGCAAGGTCGTTTCAGTATTTCAATAGCATACTATTAAAAAAATGGTTAGAATTGACCTATGTTTTCATCCACCAATCCCAGCTGACCAAATTGACGTCATTTTCTTGTTCGGCATAGGAGGCTTTGAAACAAGTAGCTCGTCCAGTGAGGTGATGACTAGATTGTATACGCGTTCGCTCGTTGGATTGCCGCTTTTGCTAACTCTTCACTGTACGAGGCTAAGTGTCAGTTTAAAAAAATGCAAAAATAACCGTGTAACCTTTTTCTATCATAATTTTGAACGTTTAGACCTCATTCATTTGTAGATGAATTTATATAATTCCTACCAATCTATCGATCGATTCGAAAACATTTAACTTAAACTTATGCGGTAACGTGATTTAAGTATTTCAATTGCATACCATTGAAAGATTGGATTGAATTGACCTATGTTTTCACGAGCCAATGACAGTCGCAGTGAATGATGTCAAACTCTCGTCCGATTTGCGCAGTATGAACTATAGCACAAAAGGGAATCTATAAATATATGCCCGAATACATTTTTGCTTTATTTACCCATGGCTTATCTTGATTCTCTGGTAACTACCAGGCCAACTTAGAATTATCGGCGGTAGATTTTTCGAACCTAATTTGAAGCACTTGAACCTTATTTGAAGTGCTTGTATCTCTGGGATTTATTGATAAATTTTCCTCATTTAAGAGGATTCGAAAAAGTATAAAAATGTTTTAATTTGTCAACGGGTAGTTTGCATACTGAAATCTCCATTTACATACGAACAACACGGTGGCGCGCAAATAAATTCAGTTTAAGGTTGTGTTATGATGATAATCATAGATAATTATTTTTCATTAAATGTGGCTAAATACAAAGAACTATCTCTCAGCATAATCCCTCAGGTCCTATTATTAAACCAAACAATAATCGTGTAACCTAATTGAATATGTTTACGTTTCGTCTTTGACTCATCAGTGCATAGCAGTTCAAATTGAACTGCTTTATGCAAAACTCGGCAGTTCAATTTGAACCGCTAAGCAGACGTAAAGTTTCTGCTACTTACAGAACACTTGTTTTCTTTGCATCGAAATGCAATGTCTATACTGACGTGCTGAACGAAAACGTGTTTTCGACTCTTTCTGGCCGATGCAGGTTTGGCACGTCAGTATAGACATTGCATTTTGATGCAAAGAAAACAAGTGTTCTGTAAGTAGCAGAAACTTTACGTCTGCTTAGCGGTTCAAATTGAACTGCCGAGTTTTGCATGAAGCAGTTCAATTTGAACTGCTATGCACTGATGAGTCAAAGACGAAACGTAAACATATCAAAATCGGTTATGTGCCCTAGCACAAAATTTAGCTAACCCCTGAATGACTAATTGAATAGTTAGAAATTTATTTAGTCGTATAAAGCATAATATTTTGGTCTAATCTTGCTTTCAAGAATCTTATAGAAGGGATCCAGACTAAGTGTAGCAAAAATAATGCAATGCAACTCGTTATGCAGTATCGATTTGAACAAGCTGTTGTTTCACCAGGAATAAACCGCTTCAAAAGATTCAGAACTTAGTACAAATAAGTTGCACCGACTCACATATATAGAGTCTAAGTTGCAATAAAATACAGTATTAGAGATAAACTCAAGACAAGCTGATCTGCGTTCAGTTAAATTATCATATACATCAAAACAACAAGTGTCTTATCACCACATGCGTTGTAACGATGATAATGTTCATTCATGTATTAATAAAATCAAGTTACAATATAAACAAAATTAAGGAATTTGGTTGCGTATGCATTGGTTCCCCAATATGCAAAAGTAAAAATCAATTAAAGTAACAAAATGTGTTCTGCGGACTGTGTCACATATTTTCTTCCTTGTATTGCTGCCATTCTATTTTCAGACACTTTCCGAAGATTATCGACATTTTTTAACGAAGGACCATTAAAATTACACTATTACTGAGTTGTTCGAATTTTCACATGCATATTTTTCGATCAAAAAATTTAAAATCTTCTCCAATCGCTGTTTATAAAATGATTAATTAAAGACGTTCTCTGTCTTGCAAATTATTATGATATTAAATCGTTTCATTTGTCCAGATTTATATGTTGAGGTTGTTCGTATCCAAAATTGATCTTTTAAGTAACTTTGAAATCATCATAATTGACTTTCATTTAAAGAAAATTTTCCAAAAATTTTCAAATGTAAAAATTTGTTGAAGGCATAAAATAGAGTAGAATCAATGGTTCTGAAAGAATCTAATTGTCATTTTGATCATTCGTCAAAAATGTAAACACTAAAAGTAGAGCAAGTTTGTAATTTGTTACTTTTAGTGCATCCCCCATCATCTTTTTTTTTGTATTTATTATGAGTACCTTAGAATTATTTCATTTTCAATGTGATCGTGTCGTGTCTTGCATACAACGGTCGTGTCTTGCATACAACCCTCTAATATTATATAAACTTGTTACGTCTTGATGATCGGGAATAAGTGGCTATTAATAACGAATGTTTTGCTGTTATACGATAGAAGCTTCAGGTCGATAAATCTGATTTTCATGAATATTTATACTCATCGCAAAAACTTTATTTTCTGCCTTTGAATCCCCGGAGAGTAACTCAACTAATGAACCCATTACTAAGTATCATCAGATATCAGATACAATTCCTGGAATCAAAAATTCCATCTTGTTTGCGCCAAAGTTCATATTTCATTTCTGCCCCCAACTCGATTTGAGCCCACAAATCACGTCATATCAGTGTTGTTTTCATTACTGCAACTTGATCTTTCTGACTTTTCGTTTATCGAGCCCGACGTGAAATAAGTGCTTGGCGGTTGGCGGAGAAAATGTGCCTTTAAGGTTCCGAAGCAGTGTCTGCCATCATTCGATCTGTTACCATATTTTTATCGAATCGGTAAGAGCCTGCCGGTTTGGATTGGAAAAGTTGGCTTTGCAGCGTAGGTGAAAAGCAGCCTTAGCATGGAATCCACCCAAATCAGTTTAGTTGACAGCTAATACTGAAGCTGAACGATTTATTACAGCCGCTTCGGATGGGCGTGTTATGCTGCGTGCGTGAACGGTACAGGATTTTGGTGCCGTTGGACAACCGTTAGGATGCTGTATTCTGTTTTCGTATACCAACATTCCTAAGGAATTGGTAACAGCTTGTAATTGATGAATGGCTTTTATCTAGTTTTTATGTTGGAGTAATCAATTCAGCATCGAATTATAGTCTGCCTTCTTGAAAATTTGTTGATTAAGCCTTTCTCCTTCAAATTTGTACTCTGAATACTGAACATATAAATCCAACATTATTATTTCTTACAGATAATTTCCAAATCTTTGAAACAAACCGTTTTTCTTTATTTCCTTAGGATTATAAACCATGCTGAATGAAAAGAATCTATGGAATATACAGAGTTTATATTTGCATCAGTCACACTATTAGCAAGCTCTGTTCATGTCATTTCAAATTGTGTGTGTGGGTGTAGATTCTGATCAGAACAAGGATTGACTCATTCCAACACAAGAATATTATAGAAAAATTAAATGAACCAAGTCGTCGTGAAGTCACCATTGCCGCCTTCACGTTGCAGTGATTTTAAGTATAGTGTGGTTAGTCGGTAATGTTATTTATGCCATTATACCTCTGAAACCGTATAACTCCGCCATTTGATCCTCCAACTCGATCAATGACCCTATAGTAGCTTTCGAACAACTTTAAATTTGTTAGAAACGGTTCAGCCATCTCACGGAAAATTGATAAGAAAGAAGCGTCTTGTCAGTTATCTCTTTTATACTCATTGATTTGAGTCCAGTTTTGAAGCATTTTTCAGTGTATAACTGTTTGAAATTTTCAACAGTCTTAATCCTGTAATTCCGGAACCAGAAGTCGCATTCAGATGAAATTCAACAGTTTTGTATAGAACCATAAGACCATTCATTTGAACCTAAGTTTGCAAAAATCGGCCATCTGACCATTGGAAAATGGAAATTTTACACTAATCACTCTGTAATTCCGGAACTGGAAGTCGTATCCGGATAAAATTCAAGATTTTCCTAAAGGATCTTAACACCTTCCATTTGAATTTAATGTTGTGGAAATCGGTTACACTAACTCATTTTTTAAATTCCGGAACCGGAAGTAGGATCCAAACAATATTTGGGAATTTTGTATGGGACCACAAGCGCTTTCTTTTGAATCTAAGCTGGTGAAATCGGTTCAGAAATGAAGCGACTTTCTTCAGCTTACACCATTAGAAATGGTATCCAAGTTATGGAAAATCTATTGGGCAATCTAAAATAATTACACTCTTCAAAAAATTAAAGAATGATCCGAAATAACAAATAATCGCCCTTATTCTGAATAACGACGTATTGATTTTTCGATCGAATGTGGTTCGATCGAATCATAGCTGCCTTTGATTTTGCTAGCGTTATGGTGAATACAAATGAAATACGAGGGATAAAACGATACGACGTTATTCAGAATAAGGGCGAATGTGTCATATAGAAGACAAATGCAAATATTCGTCCAAGTACAAACAAACCGATCATAGTTCTGCAATTTTATTATGTGTTAATTTCTGGAACTACTAAAAAGTTATAGATTAATAAAAAATTTCATTCATAAACGCCATATAAAGTAGTATCGATAAAAATTTCGGAGATTTCCGAAGATTTGACAAATAATTACATAACATGGGTGTCTAATTATGGAACGAGAACTCTAATTTATTATTTCCACGTAACATAAATATTAAAAAAAAAACCATCACCCATCATCAAATCTTTAGTGTGAATGTAGTGTAACAGTTTCAATAAACATCTCATATGCAAATATACAATATATTATCCTTCGAGTTTTCGTTTTTTTGGAGTAGTTTTTTTTACTGTATTCCTCTCAGAACCCTTTGCACTATTTCGACAAAATTCGTCGAATCTTATCAGATTCTACTCTTTGTTCAAGCATGTCGAGACTTGTTCCGGCCGCAGCCTACTTTGCTCATAAGATGGCAGCGCGTCGCTATCGAATGTTTAAAAACTGGCTTCATAGGCTAACTACATATCTCGAAATAGCGATTAAAGCAACATCTTGTAAAGGCTGGAGACGTCAGCGCGGTGCGCTGCAATATCCTTATCCATAGTTTTACAAGCTAAACTTAACTTTTTATAGTTGCTATTATTTTAATTGTAAGCTGTAAAAAGAACCTGAAAATGAGCACAGTTATTTAAAAGGCGGGTGAGTAATGTCAGAGACATAACTGGATATCGTGAATACGAAAACAACTGACATGTTCCTTAACACTTCTGAATATCAATTCGTTCATCAACTGTATGAATTATGCAAGCATTCCCCTTTTTCACATTTTCACAAAAACAAAGAAGGCTTCACTCGATCTCGATTACTGTGAATTTCACACAGCGAAAAGTGCACAAATCCAATCAAACTGTTCTAGATTTGCACTAAACTGAGGATATTTACCTTTGATTTGCGAGCAAGAAATCCTAATAGTTCTTTAGAAAACTTTTAGAGCCATTAGAACGGCTGATTTTGTGTGATGCTTTCCACCGTTGTCCTCTTTCCGTTGTTTTTTCAACAATGTGAACGACTAGCAGCTGTGACGTAATCGCTCTTGTCGGAAGCGAAACTAGCTTTGCAAACGACACACAATACATCTGCTCGCAGTGGCGATAGAATCCAAACTGATAAAATTTTTGTTAAGAGGTTTCTTTTTACGTGATTTCGTTTGCAGCTTCTTCACTAATAAGCGGTCATAACGGCTATAAAAATAGCCGCATACAGAATTTTAATGTCGATTATTTCATTTCGGATTTGCATTTCATTGAAAGAAACAGCCCGGATGCTGTACGGGATTTATTCCTGCCTTTCAGAAGGTCCAAATTGTGGAACTTACTACGATATTCAACACTTTTCGGAACATTTTTCTCGAACGATTTGTTGTACAGCAGCAGATATTTTGTTCTCTTCCCCAGAACGCGTTCTGATTGGCTGGTGTTGACATGGGTCAAATGAGACAGGTTTTTCAATGTACTATTGAAATACTTCAATGCATTTTCTATACACGCTTAAGTTGAAAAATTTCGATTCTATTGGGAGTTAGATTACATAAATCCTTCTACAGATCACTGAGCTATGAGCTTTCAAAATACGAGAAAGGCAAACGTGCCTTATGAATTATCCTCGTTGATACTCGTTTATACCGAACATTTCAGAAAAGTTTAATTTTGAATTATTTTAGATTATGTCACACAACTGAATATTTTATCATAAAATTGTGATCATATTTCCGATGGCATGTAGCAAAAATTATGTTGATTCGTTAGATACAACAAGAGATATTCACGATCAAAAACTTATCACTCTCTCAGAGGGTAAATTTTGAAAAGGCACCCCATAGTACAGTAAGTCGTATTCACGACAAAAATCAGTTTTATAACAGTTTGAGAAAACTTGGCAATCTTGCGATATTAAATGGGATGAAAACAAAACGCAATCCACTGAAAAAAATTCATCTCATATTTTTGAGAACTTCTATTGCTTGTCGGGTAATTTTAGAAGTTTTTAATCCATAATCAAACAAGTGACAAGTGAACATTACTTTTTATGAAATCATGCAACATCCATTAGTGATGTAATTATGTGAAATAGTGATCATGTATTTAGACGAACCAATTAGTAAATATTCAGAAACTTGATGAACTGTAAAACTTGAGACGAAAATGTTTCCTAAATTGAGTTTATTTTAAAGGTAAAACACGATCACTGAAGGATTTAAAAACATTTTTTTCAATGGGAAAGGATGACAATAGCTTAAATAAACATTTTGAAACCTTTCACAGCTTGGTTCAGGTACGTTAAAAGATATTCGTGTTCAACGTTATGAGATAAGTGATGAGATGGAAATAATAGCTCGAATGAAATAGGGGCCCTTACCCTACTTTCTGTTTCACTGACCATCGTTGGAACTAGATCTGATTTACTGATAGCTTGTTTCTAGTTTAGCTAATTATTTTTTTTCAGAAGCAGTTGAGGTTCATGAAATGTCACCAGCTTTGAAGCTGTCTTGTGGTTCCGCTACTCGTCGATAGGGTTTGTTTTTGGTTGTGTAGGCATTTTATATAGAACTAGCTGACCCGTCGAACTTCGTCTCGCCTAAAATTATTTTTTGTGATTTATATTTTCGGACGGCAGAGTGGTCAAACGTCTAATGTCGTTGACGTTTCTCTCCATTATGTGGCTGACTACTTAGTCTACAATGAACGGTTGTAAGGATTCAGAGACGACGTATTATTTTCCACATAAATTGTCATCTTCGAATGCATTAAACATAGATAGCAGAATTCTTTCCAACACATGGTGTCGACATATTAGAATAAGAATGGCAAATCCTTGGAGATTATCGGAAGAATTTTTTTGAGATTGTTTGTCCAAAAAATGCTCCTTCGCTAATCTGATCATTCTACATAATCATGTTTGATGAATGTTCATAGCATTGTCATTACAGGATCAATCTTTGAATCCTGAATTTAGCGATAAATTCTACATTCAATAGTTGAAACGAAAATTTTATCCATGTAGTGTCCTTTAAGTTGTACATGAACACTGAAGCATTCAAATAATCACAGTCATATTATTAGTTGAGTCAAGACATCGTTTTTCTGAGTACTCCGTCTAAAATTAGGGAATAAGTTAACATCTGATAATCAATATCATACAAAATTGAAGGAAAAATGTGCAATACTTCTGTTATAGCGAAACGAATATGTGAAATAAATATACCAGTTGTCGTCCTTTTTTTTATTAGCTAATATGTATTTGTTCAAGTAACCCAAAGTTCGGAAAGAGGGAATGATTTTGTCTTAAGCTACTTTCAAAGTAAATGAATAGTATCCTAAGCCACCCGTTTTCAAGTCAGAATCCACCGTTCAAAATTAACCAAACGCAACTGAACGAACTATAGCTCGGTGCAGCTGAAAAAATAGCTCAAAACTTGTTCTGTACTTTCAAGTTGTCAGAAACTTCTCGTCTACTTTGAAGCAACAAAAAAGTGATTATTTTCATATAATGTGAAACTTTTGATTGCTTGGGGAAACTCCGCTATAATTTTAATTTTATCTTTATCTTACCAATTTGAAAATACTTCACAAAAATAAGCAACTTAAAATCAAATATTTATGCTAATCATCATCTACCGATTGGCATTTAATTGCCATTTGTTATGTGCGCCTATCTACATAATTTGTAAGATAAATGCTAGGAACATCTCTTTGTTTGTCCTCATTGTTTCAACAGCGGAATCGTATCATTGATTTTTTTTTTTCATTTTTTTAACTCACGCCCACGATGACCAATATTATTCATCTAACTGATTACATGGCACACATTGCATCTAATAAACGAAATCAGAACTTTTGCTCCTGCTTACAGTATGGCTTGAATAGTATATGGACATAGCTAGAACAGTAATATGCATTCCACCAAGTCATTTTGCAAACAATTATTTTGATACCCAATTAAACACGTGGCTCGAAATAACTAATTATATACATCAAGTATACCTGTGAATTCTCCACACGAAACATCTCGTTGCGCGCCAAATGATTCTTTCAACGATCTAGTATTCCTTTCCTCGACGCCCAAACGCTTATGCAACTCGTTATGCGCCAAACACCTATCGATGATCTAGCAATCATTGGCGACTTTTTCAGTGGAAAATTCCATTGTCCATACAAAATAACTTTAAAAACTCCCACTTTTCCGGTAAGTTTTCCTATTTTTTTTTTTTGATGTACGAACCCGGTGGGGGTAAAAACTGATCAAACAAAAAAAAGCATCTCAATCCGTCCATCCGTTCTTACGTGATGCGATTACAACGAATGATCTCTGCATTTTTATATATATAGATAGATTACAAAGCGTTTCACTTTTTTTTCATAGAAAGATAATGGAATTGCTGGAAAATTCAACTTTTGATTGGAGCTACGGAAACCCCAAGTATTATATACCATTCGGCTCAGCTCGACGGGATCGGAAAAT
The DNA here is from genome assembly GCF_030247185.1 of Malaya genurostris. Lineage (NCBI taxonomy): Eukaryota > Metazoa > Arthropoda > Insecta > Diptera > Culicidae > Malaya > Malaya genurostris. The sequence continues at coordinate 94,166,937 of NC_080571.1, read as the reverse complement.
GTCTGTATGTGCGTGCAGCTTTCAAAGATTTCAATTTTCTCGAAGATGGCTACACCAATATTAACAAGCTTAGGCTTGTTTGAAAGATTATATTAGGTCATTGATCAAGTTCGAAGACCTAGTGGTGGTCACTCACGGCTCTGGAGGTAAAATGGTATAAATGACGTAAACGACAAAACTCATTACCACTCAATATTAGATTGTATTAGATATGGATGTACCAATTACTTCTGAAAGTGACCAAGTTCAAATATATACACGTAATGAGCGAAATTAGCTCTGCGTCTGGTTTTGAATAAGTTGATTTTATCAATCAAATTTTCCAAATTCATTATTAAATTAGTTGAAATTTAGAATTTACTTTGCTGAAAAAACTCTTGTTTTTACAGAATATGTTTAGTTGTCGAATATCCTGGACACAAACCAGCAAAGTTTCAATCCAAAACAAAATTCTCATTGGCATCTAATTCCGTGATTAAAATCAGGAATTTTGACTCTAGCTATCTGTCATCATCACTGCTGAAAGACAGCACAAAGAAAGCAAAAATGAAATTGGTTTTATTGACAAGTTTCTTAGTCAAACACTCATGAGAAATGTCAAAGCAAAACAATCCATTCAAAAGCTAAGATGGATAGTCTTGTTGAAAATGCTTGCAAATTGTTTTGATGTTTTTCGCATGTGTTACGATATATCCTCATTAAAATTTCTAAACCAATATGTAAAAATGCCGTAAGCTCTTAATGGAAAGTGCATTTATTAAAAATGTGTACTCCCGTGATGCGATTGTGCGTAATAATCTATATATATATATATATATATATATATATATATATATATATATATATATATATATATATATATATATATATATATATATATATATATATATATATATATATATATATATATATATATATATATATATATATATATATATATATATATATATATATATATATATATATATATATATATATATATATATATATATATACAGGGTGATTTTTTAAGAGCTTGAGAACTTTTTTAAACAATAAAATGCATAAAATTTGCAAAATCTCATCGGTTCTTTATTTTAAACGTTAGAGATTGGTACATGACATTTACTTTTGGCATTAAAAATGCCTTACTCTTCACTATATGAGGCCGGGTGTCAATTAAAAGTTTCAAAAATTGTCGCGTAACCTTTTTGTGTCATAATTTTGAACGTTAATAACTCGGTCATTTGTTGATGGATTGTTATAATTTAACAACCAATCGATTCGGAAACCTTTAACTTAAACATGTATGACGACGTCGTTTCAGTATTTCAATAGTATACTATTGAAAAAATGGTTGGAATCGACCTATGTTTTCATCCACCAATCCCTGTTGTACAAAATGACGTCAACTTCTTGTTCGTCATAGGAGGCTTTGCGTCATGCATAAAAAACACCGTATCATTATGCGTAGTATGAAGCGAAATCTATAAATATATGCTGCAAAATATTTCTTTGCCTAGTTGATGTTTGACTGCGAATGAAACAAGTAGCTCGTCCAGTGAGCTGATGACTGGATTGTATATGCGTTCGCTCGCTGGATTGTCGCTTTTGAATTATGTGTTGGTGAAATTAGCTGCTGTCTGCGCAACACCGTGTTCGCTTGAGTATCTTATATATCATCTAGCTATTGAAGAACCGAATCAGCGTGGTTACCGATTCTTTTGAAATATCCCATGTATTTAGCAAATTTTTGGTTGATTTTGCCATTAAAAATGCCTTACACTTCGCTTCCCGAGGCTGGGTGTCAATTTAAAACATGCAAAACTATTCGCGTAACATTTTTCTGTCATAATTTTGAACGCTTAGAACTCAGTCATTTGTTGATGGATTTATATAATTGAACAAACAATCGATTCGGAAACATTTAACTTAAACTTATGAGACAACGTCATTTGAATATTTCAATTGCATACCATTGAAAAATTGGTTTGAATTGAGTATTTTATTTTAGTTCTCTGGTAACTATCAGGCCAATTTAGAATTATCGGCGATAGATTTTTCGGATCTAATTTGCAGCAGATTTTCCTAATATAAATGATTCCAAAGCTTCAATATTGTAAGCTTAAAAATGTTTTAATTTGTCAACGGATCGGTTTGCATACTTAAATCTCCATTCCCATACGAACAAAACGTGACAATGTGACTGAACAAGTTGTTGTCCCACCAGGAATTAAACGCTTCAAAAGATTCAAAATTAAATTCTGAAACTTATCTAAAAGCGATCTCCTCGGTTTAGTAGTTCAAATTAGTTCCTCAGGCTCACATACACAGTACAATTAGATACAATATCATATAGTTTCAAAGATAAACTAAAGGTTAGCTTACCTGCGATTTTACATGTATCATTTGAATAGGAACCCTCGTAGAATTTGGTTAGCCGCCAGTTTCAGTTCAATTATTATTTGCTTCCAAACAATAAGCGTCTGATGGCTACACGCGTTGTAACAATGACAATGTTCATTCATGTGTTAATAACATCAAGTTACAATATGAACAAAATTTCGGAATTTTGTTGCGTATCCATTCCGTATATTCCTAATATGCCAAAGCGAAAATCAATGTAAGTAACTAAATATTTTATGCGGACTGTTTCACATGTTTTCTTCCTCGTATTGTTGCCATATTATTTACCGACACTTTCCGAAGATTATCGACGATTTTGAAGGATTAATAAAATTACACCATTACTGAGATTACTGGTACAACATTCTCTTAGATCGATTAACTGTTTAAAAAATTAATAAGTCCACCCAGTGAACGACCATTATTAGGTTAAAACTGAGGGTAAATAAACGATATAAATCAAATCAAATTAATAAGTTTGCACGTTTCTCGAAAATTATCATCATAAAATAAAATAGTTTCATTTGTTCAAGTTTAAATCTTTAGGTTGTTTGTATCAAAAATTGAGCTTTCAAGTAACTTTGAAGTGTAGTGAATTTTAGTGTATCATCATCATTATCATCTTTAGTTTTGTATTTATTATGAAGACCGTAGAAACGTTTCATTTTTAATGTTATTGTGCTCGGTCGTGTCTTGAATACAACCCTCTAATTTTTGAAGATAATTTCATTTAAATGTTGACCGCGGCTGCGTCTTAGGTGGTCCATTCGGAAAGTCCAATTTTGGGCAACTTTTTCGAGCATTTCGGCCGGAATAGCCCGAATTTCTTCGGAAATGTTGTCTTCCAAAGCTGGAATAGTTACTGGCTTATTTCTGTAGACTTTAGACTTGACGTAGCCCCACAAAAAATAGTCTAAAGGCGTCAAATCGCATGATCTTGGTGGCCAACTTACCGGTCCATTTCTTGAGATGAATTGTTCTCCGAAGTTTTCCCTCAAAATGGCCATAGAATCGCGAGCTGTGTGGCATGTAGCGCCATCTTGTTGAAACCACATGTCAACCAAGTTCAGTTCTTCCATTTTTGGCAACAAAAAGTTTGTTAGCATCGAACGATAGCGATCGCCATTCACTGTAACGTTGCGTCCAACAGCATCTTTGAAAAAATACGGTCCAATGATTCCACCAGCGTACAAACCACACCAAACAGTGCATTTTTCGGGATGCATGGGCAGTTCTTGAACGGCTTCTGGTTGCTCTTCACTCCAAATGCGGCAATTTTGCTTATTTACGTAGCCATTCAACCAGAAATGAGCCTCATCGCTGAACAAAATTTGTCGATAAAAAAGCGGATTTTCTGCCAACTTTTCTAGGGCCCATTCACTGATTTGCAAGCGTTGCTCGTTAGTAAGTCTATTCATGATGAAATGTCAGAGCATACTGAGCAAATAATAATGCATGAAAATCATAACCTCAAAAAATCTGAGCAAATACTAATGCATGAAAATCCTAACCTCAAAAAAATCACCTTTTATATATATATATATATATATATATATATATATATATATATATATATATATATATATATATATATATATATATATATATATATATATATATATATATATATATATATATATATATATATATATATATATATATATAAATGCAGAGATCATTCTTTGTAATCGCATCACGTAAGAACGGATGGACGGATTGAGATGCTTTTTTTTGTTTGATCAGTTTGTACCCCCACCGGGTTCGTACATCAAAAAAAATTAGGAAAACTTACCGGAAAAGTGGGAAAAACCAATAAAATTATTTTGTATGGACAATGGAATTTTCCACTGCAAAAGTCGCCAATGATTGCTAGATCATCGATAGGTGTTTTTCGCATAACCAGTTACATAAGTGCTTGGCCGTCGAAGGAAAGAATACTAGATCGTTGAAAAAATCTTTTGGCGCGCAAAGAGTTGTTTTGTACGAATTTTTCACATGAATACTTGATTCATATGATTCGTCATTCCGAGCCACGTGCTTAAATGGGTATCAACATTATTGCTTACCAAATGATTTAATGATGGAACGCATATGAGTGTTCTAGCTATACCGTAAACAGGATCAAAAGTTTTGATATTGTTTACCAGAAGATGCATTGTGTGCAATATAATCAGTTAGATGATTAATGTTGGCCATCGTAGGCGTGAGTGAAACTAATCACATTATAGGACGATTTTTGTACGAATTAAAGATAGGATTCTGCTGTTTAAATAATGAGATCAAACAAAAAGGTTTGCCTTGCATTTAGCATGCTGAAGTTCGTTCGCGTCGGGTAAATTCTGGTGGATTGAAAACCATTAGTTGTGAGATTTTATGCATTGAATGAACGATAAGCTAAAAACTGGTCAAATCACTCCTCATGTTCACTCCGCTATAACAGAAGAATTGCATATTATTTTCATATAAAACTTTCTGATATAGATTCTTAGTACCGAACTCCACCATTTGTTAATTGTAGGTGGGGCACTAAACAAAATGATGTGGTGTCAACTAATGCGACGACTATTGTTACAACTATTACACGAATGCAGTGTTCATGTAAAAGTTAACGGACACAATATTTGAAAGAATGGTAACTTGATCTTTCGAATGTTCAAGAATTACTCATTTTATCTTTCGTTTTTTTAACAATATCATGAATATGAAAAATATAGAGCCATAGAAGGAAGAGTAAGGATTTGAAGATACAGTGCCGAAAAAATCGACGTAACAAGGTTCATTTAAGTAAGAAGAAGGTTTCTCGCATCTAAACTTTTACCTTCTACCAGAGGAGTCGAATTTAGCGATGCGAATCATCCGTGTCTCTGATATTTCAGAAATTTACTAAATGATTACTGACTGACCAGAAGTCATGAATTAAAATTAAAAAAATGTTTTATCGCTAAATTGTTAATCAAAAATTGTTCCTGTGATTGTCACGCTACGAACATTCATCAAACACGACTAAATAATATTACCAGACTAGCGAGAAGTGACGAACTACAAGTCGCGAGGGCAGCTTTTGTAAATTTGCGGAATCAATTTAAAGTAGTCATCTTAGTTATTTTTGCTTCACTGTTTATCCAATATGACGAAATCATTAGTTTGAGAGATATCTACAATCGCTGTTCGATGCACTGACTCAAAAGATGATATGGCGATCAGTGCATTCGCCTAAATTTGGCGTAACAAAAGCTTTTAACATATTCACAATATTTTTTGATAAATTCATCGGAGCCAATTTTTCAGTAAAATAATGGAGAGATACATTAACAGCATAAGACGTTTGACTATCCGAAAACATAAATTCCAAAAAAAAAATTCGGGCGAGACGAAGTTCGACGGGTCAGCTAGTACGTAATAATACGTGGAACAGTGAAGTGAGCGTCGAATGTTGCACCCCAATTGTATATGTCAAACGAAGTTCGTTGTATCTTCCAACCAATATTGCAATTGGTTGTGGTTTTTTAGTTGAAAGCTATACCAAACTAAAAAGAAAGGTAGATTTGTATTTGTTCAAAACATAGTTTTGGATACAGAAAATAAGATCCTTCACAGTTTGTGTAGAATACTCGTAGTAGGCGGTTACTCTTCTCTGTGGCTTCTTGTAATTTCATGGTATGTTTCGCTCGGACTACGCCGTCCGAAGTAGTAGTTGTATTCGGTTTTTACTTCCCGAGTGCTCAGTTTTCAGTGAACGACTCGATTTCGCTGAGTCGAATGAAGAAAACAGCGATTTAGAAGAAAATTTTTTTGAAAAAAAAATTTATGTTTCGTTTATGTCTTTTTCCGTAAAAACAACACGGGAAATCGCTATCTTATTTATACCTGCCAATATAGAAAAGACAACCGCGACGGCAAAATTCTCTTCGGTTGTAGTGTGCCATCTAGTGGCTAATAGTCATAACAGTGTTAACGTTTTTTCGGTGACAGTGCGCCATATAGCTGCAGATTGCTGAAGCCAATTCAACCATTTATATTGGTTGAAAAAAACATTTTATTTCTCTAATTCAACTAAAAATTAGTTGAATTGAAATGGAATGTGCTTTAGCTAAGAAATGAAAGCACGTTTTATTGGTGAATTCAACTAAAAAAATGCCATTTCAACTAATATTTTATCATAAGGGAATGCGAATTAAAAAATCAACTAAAAAAAATGGGACAACTAAAAAAATCTTACTTTTACTAATTTAAGAAGTAAGATTTTTTTAGTTGTCTCAAAAAATAACTAACTAAAATCAGAAAATCTGTTTTTTCCGCCAAAATGCTGATTTCGGTCTTTTCGTGCACATTACATTTGGTTTGAGGAATATTGTCGAATACGTAACGTAAACCCAGAAGCATGATGTTGTGAACTATTCGAATCAATGTGCATGAATTTGTATTAAAAAATGAGACTGTACTTGTAAGTTATATTATTAAAGGATAGGTTATATTGAACTTAAACTGCTTTTGACAATAAGAATACCTAAAACAGGAAATAGCAAAATAGAGAAATATTTGAATAAATTCAAAAAACCTTTCCACGAATTTCTTTTCGTCATACGTATCTACTGATCAAAGCTAATTCAAAGGTTCTCATAATTATTTGATTAACTTTTCGTTTTGAAACGATTACATTAATTGGGATCAAAAGTGGTATCCACAATTCTTCAGGTTCAAGGCACAAGCACGATGAAATGTTCGAAGCAAGTTCGCCATCTAACCAAGCTCGGATACGTATTTTCAGCGAGAATTATGTCACCATCTTGCAAATATGAGAATTTAATATCTAGATTCCGAGAAAATATCCCAACCAAGGTTGCATAGAATAACAGTCTATCTTCACGATGCAAAACTGCATTTGCTTGTCGCCGATGTCACCGCTTGGTGGCGATTTAGGTATCGCAGTGCCGTCTCGGAAGACGAACATTTCATATACAAAAGGTTACTCTAACACAACATGGATGAGTAGATATGTTAGTTATGTTTTGATCATTCAAAGCGTATAAATATTAATGAGCCACGCTGCATCGCTTGCTGTGGCGGAATTCCTTCATATTCCCAGCGAAATGTGGGTTCATCAGTTAGGATGCATTCATGCCAGTAACTGGACCAGATGTTCTAGAAAGGATACTATCGTTACACTTTCTGCCCGGTTGATTTGGAAAAGAAGGATGACAGACCGGACGGTCGGCCCGGCGCATTTCAGCATGGGACCAGAATCCCATTTGCAAGGGCGATGATTATGGGTGTCATTACGTATGCATTTATTTTTTACGTAACGGAAAAGGTATTCTTCAAGGAAAGCATCTACCTCGGCACTGTGTGGGCGGAAAGGAGCTGTCGGTATGGGAAACTTTCCGTGGAAACTATTGGGCAATCCAAGCTTTCTCGTGTCGACGGCAGCGTCGAGAAAGTAAGAGAAAAGAAACACGGGTGAATGTCGAGCAAATCTCATAACCGGGCACCGAAGGATAAATATCTCAGGTCGTACGGTGGGGCCGTACGTACTTACGAGTGTGCTTCGGGTGTGTATACACAGGATACATTCCCGGAATAAGTTCCTTCCGACTTAGTGCTACATGCCACAGTGACTGCCACTGCCACCACGTTCAAGGTTGGTTGGTTCGGTCGTTGGATTGAAAAGAAAGGAATATATCACACAGACAATAAACTTTATTCTCAGTGTACGGGAAAAATTCTACTCGGGCACCGAAATTGGGTTTAGTTCTTGTATTGTGCTTCAAGTAGGGCATTCGACATAATGTGCCAAACCATGAATATACATGGCTCTGAGTTTGTTCTTTTCTTAATCCTGGTCTTACATTCACGAGCAGGTTTTTGTGCATAAAAGCGCAACGAATGTGCCGAGAGTTAATTTAAGTTGAAAGCTTAGTTGTGTATCGTAATTGCCAAGATACTGACTATTCTTTAGAGAGAGCAGACCATTTTTAGTTGGATTGCATAGTTAAAGAGGTAGATTGTAATCGCATAAAGAAAGTGATGTTGAATATTTGCACGAGTCGTTTTTCCGTTGAATTTTACCATCAAAGCAAATGCAAGACTACCAGGGAGTACAAAACAAAACCGAAAGACAGTGGATAAAAAATAGTTGGAAACAGATGAAACCAAAGAAGAAAGATAAACAGAAAAAGCAAAGAAGACAGAGAAAACTGTTCTTTCTATCTTCTCCGTATTTTCTATATTTGCTGTAGTTTTGGCAGAAAGTATGCCTTTTTTGTCTTTTCTGTTTTTTCCTGTCTTTTATGTCTCTTTCATCTTTTCTGTATTTTCTTTTTTTGTCTTTTCTGTCTTCTCTCTTTTTCAAATTTTTTTTGTTTTTCCTGTTTTTTATGTCTTTTCTATTTATTTGATTTTTCTGCCTTTCTTTTTTTCTTTGTTTTTCTGGCTTTTCGGTTTTCTTTGTCTTTCTGTCTTTCTTTTTTTTGTCTTTTCTTACTATTCTGTTTTTTTTTCTGTTTTCTCTGTTCTTTCTGTTCTTTCTGTCTTATCTGTCTTTTCAGTTTTCAACGTCCTTTCTGTTTTCTCTGTCTTTTCTGATATTTCTGCTTTTTCTGTCTTTTCTATATTTTCTATCTTTTCTCTATTTCCTGTTTTTTATTTGTCTTTACTGTCTTTCAGTCTCCTCTGTTTTTCTGTCCTTTCTGTTTTGCCTTTCTCATATAGAAAGGTTATACAATCACTGTGAAAACCGACTTTTGAATTCGACTCAGTTCGTCGAGTACGCAAAAAGTCTGTGTGTGTATGTGCGTAAGTTTGTATGTAACTTTTCTCCGAGATGGCTGAACCGATTTTCACAAACTTAGATTCAAATGAAAGGTGTTGTGGTCCCATTAAAAATTCTGAATATTATTTGGATCCGACTTCCGGTTCCGGAGTTATGGGGTAAAATGTGCAAAAAATGAAAATATGTGTTCTTACTTTTCTCATAGATGGCGCAACCGATTTTCACAAACTTAGGTTCAAATGAAAGGTCCTGTGGTCTACGTAATTCCTGAATTTCATCCGGTTCTGACTTCCGGATCCAGAAATATAGAATAAAGTGTGTTAAAAATTTTATACCATCACTGAAAACAGCGAAAAACCGTGAAAAGTTTTCTAAATGGACTTCAAATCTTCTCCAATTGATAGTTTTTATCAGTAGACGTCAAACAAACCGATTCCGGTTATTCTTTTAAGAATCGAAGAAAATTATTATACATGATAGTATGATTGATATGAGAAAGGCATCATTACACCACTAGGTGGATTGAAACTTTTTTTTTCTATCTATTCTGCTTTTTCTATTTCTTGCCTTTTCTATCTTTTCTGACTTTCCTGTTTTTCTATCTATTCTGTCATTTTTTTGTCTCTTCTGTAATTTCTGTTTCTCCGTCCTTTTGTTTATCTTCTCTTATTTTTTGTCTCTTTAGTCTTTTTGGTCATATCTGTCTTTTCTGTCGATTCTGACTTTCTAGTTTTTTTTCTATATTTTCTGTGTTTTCCATATTTTTTTGTTTTTTCTGCCTCTGCTTTAAATTTTGTCATTTCTGTAGATTATTTCGTCATTTCTGTTTATTTTGTCTTTTCTATATATTTTGTTGTTTTTCTGTCTTCTGTCTTTCCTTCTTTTCTACTTTTTTTTTGTATTTTATGTTTCATCTGGTTTGTGTCTTTTCTATATTTGCTGTCAAAAATTACAATTACAATAGATTAGACAAGGAAAGATAAAATATAAAACAAAAAAAAACAAAAACTGCAGGCAAACAAATGGAACGAAAGAAATAGACAAAAACAAAAAAAAACAGAAAAAGATGAACAGACAGAAGAAAACAGGAAATATCAGAAAAAAAATTCCGGAAATAACAGAAAAAAAGGAAAAAAGACAGAAATTGATGGGAAAAGTTAGAAAAAAAAATCCGAAAACGACAGAAGAGAATACAAAAAAAGCAACGAAAAATAGAAAAAAAATAGAGAGAAAATGACAGAAAATGGTAGAAAAATTAAAAAAAAACAGAAACAACAAATAACACCGAAAAATAGAGACGAAGAAAGTTAAAGACAAAATGGATAGAAAAAGACAGCAAGAAGTAGAGAAAGCCAGAAAAAGAATAGAAATAGACCGGAAAAGACGGAGAATTTCAAAAGAAGACAGTGAACACAGAAAAATAATGAAAAGGACAGGAAAATGCAAAAAAAAACAAAGAAAGTCAGAAGAATCCATAGGACGACAAAATTAGACAGCAACATACTGAAGATACAGAAAAAGAAAAAAAATACAGAGAGAGACAGAAAAAAAACATAAGAAAATAGCAAAATAAAAAAAAACGATAGAAAAGCAGAAAGACTTAAAATTATGGAACGGCACAGAAAAGAAAGAAAAAGACAAAAACCGATGAAATAGATAGAAAAAGACAGAAAATTGATGAAAACGATAAACAATGACAGAGAAAGACAGTAAGTAACAAAATTCAGAACAAGACAGAAAAAGATAGAAAAAGACTGAAAAAGACTGAAAAAGACTGAAAAAGACTGAAAAAGACTGAAAAAGACTGAAAAAGACTGAAAAAGACTGAAAAAGACTGAAAAAGACTGAAAAAGACTGAAAAAACTGAAAAAGACTGAAAAAGACCGAAAAAGACTGAAAAAGTCTGAAAAAGACTAAAAAAGATTGAAAAGGACCGAAACAGACTGAAAAAGGCAGAAGAAACCGAAAATTGAATTTTCTCAATTTCCTACCAAAAGCATCAAATTCATCAAAATGGGAATTGAAAAGGTTTGCGCCGTCACTAGCACATTCAATTACGACGGCAAGGCGCTCTCGCAATGCGAAAATGAAAGTATTGATGTAGAACACATCTTCATACTAGTAGGAGTTTCTTTTCGAAAAATGCCACGCGAAACAGGGTTGCCACATACATATACAGATTTTTATTATATTCATATTTTATTTCTTCTGAAAAATACAAATTTAAATGTTGCTTAAGAAAACAATTTCTTAAACCCGCTCAATATCAACATTGTTTAAAAAGTGTTTGGAATGAGCGCGACTAAACATCCGGTTTTGATTAAAAACCGACGTGGTATGTTTATGCTAAATATTTTTATCATGTCGGTTTGTTTACCTAACTTGAACATACTTCTTATGTTATTTGTTTTTCAAGAAAGCTATAATAGTAATGAAATAATAATAATAATAATAATAGTACTAATAATAATAATAATAATAATAATAATAATAATAATAATAATAATAATAATAATAATAATAATAATAATAATAATAATAATAATAATAATAATAATAATAATATGTTATTGTTATAATCATTGTTGGTTTTCCTATATTTTGAATTCGTGGAAATTTTTCAATACTAATTATGAAGTGCTAGTGATAATATTACGGAAATTAAAGTTCTTGATATATTTCCATTATTTTCCATCTTGTTGATTAGCTGAATAAACGATATTTCGAATAATTGATTTAATTATTTCAAAACTATTTATATAATTTGGCCATTATTATTAGTATTATTTTCATACTAATAATAATTATTATTATCATTATTAATATTAAAGACTGTCCCAGAAAGTATGGACGCACTTTGATTTCGCTGTAAATAATTCACAAGTGTTAGATATTCAAATATTATTCGATATACTGATAATATTAGACTACAACAACAGAATATTATTCTCAACATTTGCTACTTAGCCATTGTAGACTAGCTGGCGCACCTTCTTGCGAACGTTCCTCATTAAATTCTGTACAGGCTTCTTGGCGACACTTTTTTCCAATAATTTTCGAACTGTTGAATGGTTTCGGCTGCCGAGACATATTTCCTAAGATGTGCCTTCGTTAACACCCAAAATTCCTCAATTGATCGAAGTTTTGGGCAATTTGGTGGATTCATGTCTTTTGGGACGAAAGTGACATTTTTGGTAGTATACCATTCTACCGTTGATTTCGAGTAGTGATAAGAAGCAAGATCTGGCCAGAAGACAACAGGATCCTTGTAGTTTCGAATCATGGGTAAAAGTCGTTTTTGTAAACATTCCTTGATGTATATTTCGCTGTTCAATGAAGCAGTGGTGATGAAGGGTTCCGAAATCTTACCGCAGCTACAAATTGCTTGCCAGACCATAGCTTTCTTACCAAATTTTTCGACTTCAATCGATGTCTCGGACTGGTTCAACACTTGCTCTTCTCGCACCGTATAGTATTGTGGTCCCGGCAAGGATTTGTAATCGAGTTTCACGTAGGTTTTGTCGTCCATGATTATGCAGTTCAAATTTCCTGCAAGAATCGTACCTTTCGAACCCTCGGCCTGATCGATGCTTCTTGTTTCGCACTACGTTTTGGTTATTTCTGCTTCTTATAGGTTCAAAGATTCAAACGTTCTTTAGCACGAAAAACATTTGACTTCGAAGTGCCCTCTTTTTTGGCCACACCCCTTTTTTGTTCGAATGCCTTCAGTATACTTTATTAAACTGAGCGTTAGTAGGACCTTTTTTTCGACCCGTTTTCGGTTTATCCTCAAAGGTGTTATCCTCACCGAACTTCCTGATTAGGGGCTGTCCATAAAAGACGTCACACTTTTTTTGACGATTTTTTACTCCCCCTCCCCCCTTTGTCACAAATTGTCACAGAAGCAAAGACCCCCCACTCCCCCTATGTCACATGTCACGAATTCAAAATAAATAAAATTCATCTCAATACATTCAATATGTATGACAAACCATATAAATATGAGGGAAAAATCGATATAGATTATTATTATTATTGTTTTAGGTAAAGAATAATATTTCCTTAGTGTAGTATAAAGACCAAAACCTCATCAAAACGAGATCACTGCCGGAGAATCTTTTCATTATCAGTTGATCAGTGAAATTTAAATCACATCGATCAATATCGGTACTGCTTTTCCGTCACACAATGGGTAGTGATTTTGAGCTAAAATGATTCTTAATTTATGTAAGTTGAATCATTGGATGATTCGATAAGCTTTGATGTTGGTGGAGGAAAATCACATTTGATCAAGATAAGACATGACATGATCTACGTCTGAAATCGTTGATCTCCCGCCCTTTTTCAAATGGAGTACAATTGAATAAACTGCATCAGAATCAGATAAGAGAAATTCTTATGATATACTATTATCAATGCTAGAAAATCAAATTACTGAAAAAATTGTCAGTGCATAACTTAAGTTAAACCGTTTGAAGGCATCTTTTTCTTTTTTACACATATGTGGCAAAATTTATTAATTTCGCTAATTTACTCGCTCCTCCGTGCACTTTTGCTGATCACAACAGAAATGATTTCCTGCATCATTAATTTCCGAATTTACAAGAAGAAGCTTTTACATCAACAAATACACGTTTTCCTATAGAATGTAAACGTTTATTGTGGAGATTTTTTCAGGAAATAAGGTAAAGCAGGAATATAATTAGGTATTTCAAAAATGGCTCATTGAAAATATTGGACGTCACATTCCAAAAACCACCCCCCCTCCCCCCTGTCACAAAAGGTCACGTTTTATGAAACACCCCCCTCCCCCTTGCGGCGTGACGTCTTTTATGGACAGCCCCTTACATTTCGCACGGCTTTTTCATTTACTCCTTCCTTTTATGCTATCTTTCTCAGTGACAGTCCGCGTTCAGTGCTGTGTGGAGACAAAGGCCATTGCAATTGTCTCCTACTGAAACTTCGTGAAGGATCAAATATCTTCGTTCTTAATAATTTTCAAAAAAAAATACAAAAATTTGTTGTACCTAGTTAAAATTAGAAACGAATTGTTTCAAGTTTAGAATATACAGTTTTAGGATAGTAGCTGAATAATGTAACTAATCTGTACTTTAATGTAGGTGCATCTAGTAGTGCAGAAGTGGAATACTTGCACAATTCACACAATCGTCGAACTTACTGATATTCGTATTCATGACATCCAGTTATATCTCTGATTTTACCCACCCGCCTTTTTGCCTTTTCTATGTAGAATGGTTATACAATCACTGTGAAAACCGATTTTTGAACCGATATCATATATCATTCGATTCAGCTCGACGAATTGAGCGAATGTCTGTGTGTGTATGTGTATGTAGGTATGTATGTATGCGCGTATGTGACAAATAATGTCACTCGATTTTCTCAGAGATGGATGAACCGATTTTCACAATCTCAGATTCAAATGAATGGTCTTACGGTCCCGTAGATCGCTGAATTTGATCTCGATCCGACTTCTGGTTCCGGAATTGCAAGGCAATAAATTCAAAATTTCATGAGTATTTTTTCACAAGCGATGGCGAAACGGGGGGCACATTTTTATAAAACTTACTGCAAAATTCATCTAGTTGGCAGACCTTGTTAGTTGTTGGATATGTGAATCTACTTTAGGACTACTAGTACACAATCTTCGCTTCCGAACGCACCGGTTATAATGAAGAAAAGTTCCAAAAACGGAACTCACTTCGATTTCGCTGCAACCGTTAAAACGATTTTAACAAATCATGATTCAAATGAAATCTCTCAGTGTCTTAAAAGATACTGTGCAATTTCACTCAAATCCAACTTCCGGTAACAAAATTGTCATACAAAATGATGCAAAATCGTTACGCATCGGTACGTGCTAGAACGGAAGAAGAAGAAAACGAACCCGCCTAGCACACAGCGTGCTTGGTTCAATTTTGTATAGCGTGCTGGGTTGCCACATTTATATCTATATTAACTTGAAATAACTGTTTACAAATTAAAATGGTGATGGTAGTTTGTACCAAAGAAAGTTTTTGATTTTATTCAAGTTTGAAAGAAAAAATCTTGTAAGAATCTCTAGTTAATTTGACATAACTGTTTACAAATTGAGTTTGTTTAAATAACAAATTTATACGAAATAAAAAAAATACAACAATTAAATTTCTGAAATAATCGTGATTTCACTCAACTATTCCTCGAGGCATCTAACTGAATGCTTTTATTTGACTTGATAAATTCGTGCGATGGAGACAAATATTTTTCGAACACATTTAAATATGGAATAGTTTTGTTTTCCTGAGGACGAAAGTTTTTATCTTGACACTTCCGTTGGAAGAAAAACGAAACCATTGTGAGCAATGTTGTGTTGCAACCTTTTTGGCAATAACAATTCTGCTTGTTCAAAGCGCGAACGAAATGGGCCAATACATCGGAATCCACCCGCACCAACCGTAGCCAATTACAATAAGTGCACAAGCTATAGTATCAAGTACGCAATAAATATTGTTGGCCAATGAAAGATCGTAAATCGATATCAATGTTAGCAAGCAAGAATATAACATCGTTCGCACAGTAGTGCAACGATTGATCTTTTGAAACGGAAACCAACTAGCAACCTGTAACTCTTAGAACGACTTTTAACATGAAAGTGTACAACAAAGCAAACAATTGGATAACAAACTTCTAACAACACTTGCGGGCAATAATGTCTCGTTCGTAGAATACATGTTCAAAGCAGCTGGTAGAACTTGATTTTCATTTCGTTGACAACAAACAATTGCTTATTGCATAATTCTCAACACTTGGGATCCAGTATTCGGGTCAGAACATCGTATCGTCCTTTGCTGTAGAGCTACTACCGATTCTCCTCAAACAAACTAAACTAAAACCGACCCATTTTCTGGTTGATTCCACCCTATCAAGTTATGTCCACGCACGTGTAGATGAGCCCGGAATGAAATTTGGATACCAAGTGAAATTTGCATACTTCGTCACACTTTTGGCATGGAATTTTTATCATCTCGACGGGGACAAGGTTCTGGAAAATACCATCATTTTCTTCTCCCGGAGTAGACAGATTGCAATTCAAAGTCGTTTTCGTGGCACCAAAGTGGGTTCCTCCAGTTCTTTCTCTCACTCTCTCTGTGTACGCCCGTATTTACACAGTCCTGTTCTTGCAGCTGCTAAAAACAAATCAAATCAAGACCTCTCGTATTCGGGCTTGACCAAGGAGCAGTTACCTTCCACTCGAATCTATTATAGCAGAATGAAATGGAATATATGCATGGGGAGTGCTTTCTCTGTGAAATCAACTTTTCGGAACAACTGTTTTGAGGAATAAATTTCATAAATTTATTTGTTTATTAAGATAGATTTAAGATTTCAGCCAGGATTGAGTTGATTAGTTCAGGCAAGGATAATGGATTTCTCTTGTCCTACAAACAGTCTCACTAAAAATTTATTTTCATTGAGCTAACTCTTGATCAAAATTTAGGTAGACTCATTCGGGTTCGTTAGGACTGATTCAGGCAGTTCAGAAATACACACTTTAACAATTACGTTGCTTATTCGACAACATTTGCGAAACTGAAAGTATCAACAATAATACATTTGAATTTTTTCATTGAACTGAAAATAGAACGCAAATAAAAGCCCCCGGTGAACAAGCATTATAGGTTAAAACCTTAACTTATCAAATATCATAACAGAAGCTCTTAAATGCACATACGGCTTAAGAAATCGATTCAGGAATCTCAAACAAAATCTATCGAGCAGAAAAAAAAAACTGCGATTTGTCACCTACGACACTACTAGGACTACATCATCCGAATCGGAAATGTTTAACATAACCCTTAGAAAATTGAACAAAGGTCTGTTAGAAACTTAAAAAAAGCCTAAGTTTATCGAATTCGTTGAGCAAAGATGTGTCGGTTACATCACTTATGCTATTATATTTCCTGAGTCGAAATGTACGGGAAGTTTCATCCACTTGATCTTCAAATTCAAACAATGACTCAATAGTAGATAAGATAGTTGAAATCGGTACATCCGTTGCCGAAACAAGCGGATAGTAAAATGCGGTTTGTCGATTTCGTATACCGGAACCGGCAATATCCACAACTTGATCTCCGAACTTTATCAACAAGCCCAAGAGTAGTTTTGAAACAAGTCTAAGATTGCAATCGGTTGAGTCATCTTCGAGGAAATTGAGTTATTAAAATTTAAACTATTGTTCATCCGGAACTTCTGCTTCTATCTTTTGTTGTCTTCTTCTGTCTTCTCTGTATTTTTTTATGTTTTATGACATTTTCGTTTTTTCTGTCTTTTGTTTTTTTTTGAGCTGATAACTGTTTCAAAAAAGTTCTAGCTATGTTATTGGAAGGAATGCCGTTATGATGGTCTTTAGAGGTTCAGAAATATTGAATGCCTGGAAAATTCATTCTACAATTTCCGAAAACTTCAGTAATCCTGATGGTGGCTGTGAAACGAAGCCCACTGGATTATTGTCTTTTGTTGTGCTAGTTCCTGGATTGGTTTGTGAATTTGACAAACCAGGAGGCACAGTTTTTGGTTTTAAATTTAGCGTTTTAGATTTAACACGGGGATCCTTATTTGAAGGTGTAATTTTAGGTGCCTTTTTGGTAATTTGTGGTTTGGTAATCTTCTCTTCTTAACAGACCCTTCAAGATTGACAAACGAGGTATCTTCACTATTTCCGTCAGATTGTTTTGGCTCCGCAAGATTTGAAAAACCGTTTTCGGTTTTCAAAGGTGGGACATCAATGGTCGTTTTATGCATTTCTGCATATGTGCGCTTAGACCGTGCTTTTAAGGTGAAATGTAGCGTCATAAAATGCGCGAAAAATTTTATCCGCTTCAGTTAAACGAACCGTCGCACAAAGCATACCAAGAAAAACGGACACATATAAACAAGAACTTTTTTCAATAATTGAGCGCAGTGAGCTTACCTCTCGTTATATTGGCTAAAAAAGACTGGACGTAATGGATATTTGAATTCTTCACACTTTGAATATATGTCAATTCAATCGTTATTGTTAGTGATTACTCTTACACTAGAGCTATAAATCATGAGTAATTATGAATTACTAACATGAGGTTATATGTATATGTATTGACTAACTTGCTAACCATGTATATGCCTTTTGTTTTTCAATGTTTATCACATTGTTTGTATCATGATAATACTTGGTGTGTATTTCATTCAGTAGCTTGTCAATGATGAAGTTATAGTTTTGCTATTTAAATTGCTACAATCTAAAATAACACACGTTTTTGTTCGGCACGTCAGAAAAGACATTGCACTCCGTTGCAAAACAAAAAGTGTTCTGTAAGTAGCAGAAACTTTACGTCTGCTTAGCGGTTCAAATTGAACTGCCGAGTTTAGCACAAAGCAGTTCAATTTGAACTGTTCTGCACTGATGAGTCAAAGACGAAACGTAAAAATAATGAAAACGGTTATGTGCCCTAGCACAAAATTTGGCTAACCCCTAAATGACCTTTTATACGATATTACACAGCCAAGCTTTATTGCTAAGCAACATAAATGCATTGAACTCAACAGAATTGGACATTATTAGCATTATAAATGACAGTTGCTTAGAAAATAAACGACTTCTAACAATACCTATTTTATTGTATTCAACTCGTTTATATTTCAACACAAAACCCAATGCTGCATAAATTCGCGTCATTATTTAATATGTCATTTTTGCTCACGATATAATGCCACCGTGCCCACCGCGCATTTCTCACACCACCTCAATACGAAACAGCCGCGCGCAAGCAATAAAAAAATGCGGAAAAGTTTATGTAAACTTTTTCAAATTTCGATTGTTTTAGCTAATATTTTATAATTTTGAGTTGTATTTTCAGATTCTTTGTGAAATTCTGCTACAAACACTACTTTTCAGTTCTAAAATCATCCCCGTGGAACGGAACAGTAAGCGTTTATACATTTAAAAACCAATTACGGCTCGGTAAAACAAAATCTCAAAATTCTAAGAATACTTAGTTATGATAAAGTCAATTTCGAAAACTTAAGTGTTTTTGGTTTTTCAAAAATCGGTCTAGTTTTTGAATAATTGATCAAAAACGCGATTTTCGCATTCCGCTACATTTCAACTTTAAAGAAAGCTTCATTTTGGCTTTACGCAACTTAAATGCAGCGCATACTGAAAGATCATGAGGACTCTCCCCCCAATAAACACATTTTTCAATATCTTTATCGCAAAGATTATCCTTTCGAGGCCCTTCGACATTTCATACATTTAGATTTATTACTACAATAAGTAGCTGTATGTCCGATTTTTTTACAGTTCGTGCAATTCAAAACATGCTGTACGAAAAGCCGAACAGGAAGACGAATTTTATCGATATAGACATGGCTGGGCAACGCAACGATGTTACTCGAAACGAATCTGAGGGACGATAAAACTTAATTCCATCGACACTCTCTCAAGGATGGAGTTTTTGAAACGACCAACTCCATTTTTAAGTAAATCATCGGCTGTCAGACTAGCTTTAGTCAAAACACCGTCAATTTCCACCTCCTTCGATGGAATGTAAACTCTATATTCAACAGCAAATAATTTACAGGTTATAATATCGTTTGCCTGTTTCAAATCGTTAACAACTCGAATTGTATCTTTATTTACTTTAGAGATTTCTTCAACTTTTAAAAAATGTGATGTCAAGTCCTTTGTAATTAGCATCAAACTTAATACCTTTTCTTTTTTTTCCGAAAATAGACTATCCATGTCCCAGTGGTACCCTCTGGGTAATGTTTAGTCCTTGGAGTATTTCAGATCTTACTAGTATCCGGAATCGGATCCGGATGATCTTCCATGAGATCATCCATTACACTAATTTTTTTGGTAAATTAATGATACCAAAATGAAAACTTATGTTTAGTAAAATTTCAGATATAAGAGAAATAAAAAAATTAATTAAATCAAATCTACCTTGTAGCTGATGTCCTCTGTTCCAACGATTTCCAATTGGCAGTCTTCTGTCGTTTTCTGCTATCTCAGTTGCTCTGCCGTCGTTGTGGTCACCACTGAACTTGGTGTGCTGCCTGTACCTGACCCCAGGTACAGTGCTATTGCTCTTGGTGGAGAACAAATGTGATGCTTGCAGTGTAGCACATAACGATATATGTCGTCTCTTTCGATCCTACGCAGCGTACAAATTCTGGTACCTGGTGAGCAATTCCAGGAATGAGTAGACGAAAAAGTGACAAAATCAGAATCGACCTTCTCCGATTTGGATGAAATTTTGCACATGGCTTCAGTATGGCAAACCATAAGTTTTGAACCGATGGAAAGGTCAATCCAACTCACGACTGATTTTTAAAAAGGGTTTATGTATTTTTGCATTCCACAAAAATTGCCTTTCTTAAATCGTTGTAACTAGGAAGCCGTTGATTGTACAAAAATGGCGTTCAGGAAGAAGTTGTAGGGAATCGATTGGGCACTCTAAGAAAAATATACGCTAAAAAATTTTTTTTCTGAATAATTATAAACTAATCCGAAAACGTTAAATAAAAAAATCAGGGTTTTAAATTTTTTGATAATTTTTATTTTTTTTTTTTTTTTTTTTTGTTATTAAAACCTACAGATTGATGGCTATCCCATCCGTGCCTTTTAAAAAATAAACAAGTTACAGCTAAAACAGTTTACGGGTGCATGCAAATGATCAAGGTTTTAATAACAGATTTAAATGAAAAATTATCAAAAAAAATTAAAACCCTGATTTTTTTATTTAACTTATTTAACGGATTATTTAGTAATTATTGGGAAAAATAATTTTTTTTCAGTGTATACTTTTTTTAGAGTGCCCAATCGATTGCCTACAACTTCTTCCTGAACGCCATTTTTGCACAATTAACGGTTTCCGAGTTACAACGATTTGAAAAAGGCATTTTATTTGAAAAGCAATACAGCTGTGTTCAAAATAATAGCAGTGGTTATTTTTAAATGGAAAATTCGTTAGGATTCAAAACCTAACATTTAATTCGGATCTATTTGATAGTGATTATTTCAGGTATCTTTCAACAAAGTTTTGTATGTGTTTTGTTTTTGGAAGTTCATTTATTTGGCAATGAAATTTCCATAAGTATCAAAAGTTCACTGTTCAAAAAAATAGCAGTATTAGAGTTCATCTCAAGAAAAAAAAAACAAAGTGAAATAAATTTAGCTAATATTGTTCCAGTGAAATGTGCGCACACCCTAGTATTTTGTAGCGTATCCTCTGTTTTTGATTACGTCTGCGCACCGTCTCGGCATTGAGTCTACAAGGGCTTGGCATCGGGAAACCGCCCAGCAATCGCGTACTACAGTCCACAGTTCATCCGCATTTTTCGGCTTTGCTTCAGAAACAGCGTATTTGACATCTCCCCACAGATTCTCAATAGGATTGAGGTCGGGAGACGGCGCTGGCCACTCCATAACCTCAATTTTTTTTGTCTTGGAACCATGCTTTGGCACGCTTACTGGTATGTTTTGGATCGTTATCCTGCTGAAACAACCATTTCAGGGGCATTTCCTCCTCTGCATAAGGGAACATTACTTCATTGAGTATAGCGATGTACCCATGTTGGTCCATGATGCCTGGTATGCGATAGACTGGCCCAACACCATTGTACGAGAAGCATCCCCATACCATTATTTTAGCTGCACCGTGTTTCACTGTTTTCACCGTATACTTTGGTTGATATTCTGTGCAAGGAGGACGTCGCACGTATTGTCGACGACCTTTCGAACCAAACAGGACTATTTTGGACTCATCAGTCCATAAAACATTGCGCCATTTCTCCTTCGGCCAACCGATATGCATTTTGGCAAACTTCAGACGGTTCGACACATGTCGTTTTGTCAACAAAGGTACCTTCCGAGGACTCCTTGCATACAACTTAGCTTCCATTAATCGTCGTCTGATTGTAACGGTGCTCACAGGTAAGTCCAGGTCGTCTTTGATTTTGTTGGAAGTCGTGTTGGGATTTATGTGAGCCAACTTAGCAATTTTTCTGTTGATTCTTTGGGAAGTACATCGCTTCCGGCCACGACGTTCAGTCTTCTTTTTCCATTTTAAAGCATTACTGATCATTTTAGCGGGGCACTCGATTATTTCCTGCACTTCTTTGTAAGGATTTTATGCAGTTCCGTTTTTCCTCGGTGCAATGCTTACCACGACCCATTATTCTGCAATTCAATAAAAACAAACATGTTTTCCATCTTATTGTTTATATTCTTAATCTTATCGGTAGAGAAAATACCAAAAAAGTTGATAAAATTCCCACAAACCAGCAGTTTACAATAAAACTTTCGACACTGCTATTATTTTGAACATAAACAAATTGTCACTGCAAATGGTAAATATAAAAATATACGCTCGTCAAAATGTGTAGGTTGCAAACAATACCTATTTACGAATTGGGATATCACTACTACATATTAAGGTAGTTGGTTAGCTAAACCGATGACGCACACATTAATAATATTCAAACTGAAAATAGGTGATGGTGCACTGCTATTTTTTTGAACACAACTGTACGCTCTTTTTAAAAATCAGTCGTGAGTTGGATTGACCTCTCCATCGGTTCAAAACTTATGGTTTGCCATACTGAAGCCATGTGCAAAGTTTCATCCAAATCGGAGAAGGTCGAGTCTGATGATCTGATAAGCATTTCTGGAATTGCTCTGGTAGATCAGCACTGGGTTGCTTTAGCACCTCTATGCCTTTGCACCCCTTCGTCTTCGCACCCTTATGCGATGGCACCTCTATGATTCGTCACGTCTATACGCTTGCACCTCTGTGTCTCTACACCTCTGTGCGTATGAACGGGATGGCCTTCGTTGCTAGCTTTCCAGTCGGGAAACGCCCCGAATATTAACTCACGAACTAGTATAATCGAAGCACAACCTCTTCGCTTGAATGGTTTTTACTGAAGATTTTACACGAATTCGATAAGAATTAACAAAGAATAGATTTCCGTCAAAGATAATTTCTGATTCCCATTGATGATTTTTAGTAAAAATTTCATGTAGTCAGATTTATTTTTCTGGGTTTCCAAAAAAAGTGTTCTGAGTACATACATACATTCAAGGGAAAGAGTTGTTGCCGTATCTGTAAACATACCGGACAACGCTTGTAAAAACAATTCTTATAATGATGTGTTTGACTGGAATGGTTAATCTGATAGCTAGCAGGTTTTCCCAACATCAAACGGATGAAACAAAACGTACATCGTGGTGTAATCAAAAGCCTTATAGAGAACCCTGTTAGCAGAATACATCAATAATCCCCAATTGTGAGATTCAATGAAAAGATCTTTGGAACGGAACCAATGTGAACGGATAGAGATTTGTGTAATGTGAGAAAGACAGAATTCGAGACTCATCGTCAAAAACGTCATATTTTCTGTGTTTCCGAGAATAAAGCGGCACACTAGACTACCCTGTCGTGCGCACTTTCGTTAATACCTACATTTCACTTACACAATCCGGTGACAGCGCTGGTAACAATGACAATCACTGAATACAAAACCGACGTCGATTGATGTCTTGTTCGAATCAGTTCTACAAAAAGGGCCGTATTATATTTACGATTATTGCGGTGTCGTCTTGCTGCTGAGGTTTCCACACATCCCATCCCGCCCCGTAAATCAGCGGTCGGACTATCGGCTGGGGTAATTAAATTCTTCCCTTGGCAGTTGTTTGTGATCGAACTGTCAGTGCCGGTTAATTTCTGCGGTTAAGGTGTGAACGAATCTCGGCATAAAGCTGAAAATAAAACTTCGTGTTCGTACGAGTTTGACCACCGTGCGCACCCACGGCACCTCTTCTACGTCGTCCGTGTCATCAACGTGCGTGTGAGTGTGTTCTCACAAACACCGGTCGATTTAGCTATGCCGGTTGATTGGAAAGCACACGTAAGTGACAATCTATTCCAGCCAACGAGGAGTGAACTTGTTTGTAATCCAGTTGAAGCAGTGCAGTCGGCTGATACTGTAAATCCTCGTTAACCCGCAGAATCAATTTTGACTTGAACCAGCTCCATCAGCTATAAAATGATTGATTTTCTACCAGGATCAGGGGTAGCAAACAAGCAAGCAGAGGGCAGGAGTAATTCCCTGCATGCGGGTGGGTAAATGGATTGCCAGTGGACTCCACGAATCGGTTGGTTGGTTATCTCAGCAATGTGGGGTGCAGACAACCGGCTGGTAGTTTGTTATATGTATGTAGAACGTTTGCCGATACACTGATTTCCAGCCCCCGGAGGGGGGTAGACTGATGAGAGATTGTTGCTTCACCTCACCTTGACACCACCAGTTTCACGCCACCGGCACACGGACGCACATTGAATGTAGAATTGATGAGTGATCGTTAAACTTGTCAGAACTCGGAAAACCCTCTTGCTTGTTTTCCTCTCGTGAGCAATGGCAGCTAATCGAAACCAGAAACCCTCTTCACCAGTGTAATAGAATTGCGAATGCAGAAACGGCTGAGTGCGTGTCTTTTGGCACTAAGACTAAGGTTTGAGTCATATTTCTCCGTTCACGGATATTAAATCATCCTGAGTCATGTCGTTCAGTGTGGAAAACTCATCGAGATATACGATGAGATGAAAGTATGCACATACATATATGGAAACAAAACAAAATAAAATCTTGTCTAAGGGAACAATGATTGCAAGGATATGATATCACTTTGTTTATTAAATGATTGTCACTCGTTTCGATCTGGGCTGTCGTTTGATTCACATTTATTGAGTTTCATTTATGTTCGTTGTGGAATCTTGGAAATTGAAACTGTCTTTTTTATCTACAATCTCTTGAATGTAGGTTGGAATTATGGTAACCAGAAGCTCTTAATGTTAATGAAGTTGAGTACAAATGTATTATCATCAAAGACCGAACCTAACCATTAGACAAAATTGTCCGCTACAGTTCTTTTGGTTGAGTCAGCTAAAACTTTGTTTCGAAAGGACAAACAATTCAGTTTCAATATATGAACATTCCATACAGTTCGATAGGGTCTTTCAAAAGATACAAAAAATAATGCCAATTACTTGGACTACAATGATGATTTCGATGCAAAGTACGAGCAAACAGAATGCTACTCATCAGATATACATCGGAATTTACAAATACAAGTTTTAATGGAACGTAGAACTCAGATTATACCTTTCAGAATTTAAGGAAACTCTACACACTTAATAAAATCCACATCGAAGGAGCGCCGCGATTCACTTATATTCACAATTCAAAGGATGTAAAGGTAAGTCATATCATTAACTTAACAGTTAATTTAGCAGAAGCTTACATCGATAGAGACGCAAAATTTATTTTTACATGTTAGAATATGTGTCGTCACTGAATAAATTACGGCATGTTTGAATTTACGTCAAGCGGATAATAAGAAACACCTAAGATAATAAGAACATCTAAGAAAGGTAAACTGTTGTTTGTCTCCCTCTCGTAGGTGAATTTTATGTTCCTATGTAAATTGTTGATTGTATCCAAAAAATTTTCCAAATCGTTCGGGAGGCAAAAACTTTATCTTTCGAAATATATAGGAAGCCAACCAATACAGAGCGAGTTATACCTAATATTTCTAACCATTCTCACCAACACAAAATGGCAGCATTTCACTATATGTTCTACAGAATGCTAACCTTACCCCTCAGAGATGATGCGGTAGTGAAAGAGAAAAATTTTATCTTCGAAATTGGAAAGCTCAATGGATATCCGGAGCGCTCAATCCAAACAATCCTCGATAAGAAATTGAGATCATTGAAAAAATTATCACTTACAACTTTGACCCCCCTATCAGAAAACTTGAAAAGAATATCAGTAGACTTCAACTCTAACATGGCATATCCACTTAAATCAAAATTAAAACCCTTTGGCTTGGATTAAGTGTTCAGTAGTACTAGCAACCAGTTGAAAAGTTTACTAGGATCTACTAAAGATCCTACTGACAAATTGAAAAAATCGGGGGTATACAAAATTTCATGTTCTCATTGTGATAAATTATACATTGGACAAACAAAGAGATCATTAGATATCCGTTTCAAGGAACACATAGCGGAAATAGGGAAAGCATCCAAGGATTTGGAACGGGGTTTATCACACCATTTCAAGTCGAAAGTAGCTGAGCATGCCTTTTCCGAAAACCATGATTTCACTACAAATGACATAAAAATTTTAAGACAAATTTCCAACCCATGGAAATTATATTCGGCAGAATGTCTAGAAATTTTCAAACATAATTCCACTTCTTTACTAAACAGAGACCAAGGAAATAGGTCTTCCTGGCTCTTTAAGTTACTACCTACACACAGGGGACAGACAAACATAGAAAACACTTAACAAATTAGATAATTTTTCGAGGTATTTATACCTGTTGTAGGAATCTATCTATTTCCGTTTCATACATTTACAACATTGCAGCATTCTTTCAATAACTAAACAAAACTACCACACTGAAGAAGAATATAAATTGTATTCGAAATGCGTATATGTGATGTGACGTTTATTATACAAGATTTATAGTGTCGTGAGATACATAGTGAATTTGTATAGTGACGTGATATACTTTTAACAGAATTAAATGGTAATATTTAAAAAATTCATCCTTGTATAATATGAGGTTTACTTCAAATCACGACATGCGAAAATCGGTTCAAGCATAGCAGAGAAATCAAAGTGGGTTCCATTTTTATGTTTTTCTGCACCACTTTCGGTGCTTCTGGAACAGGAAAATGGGGAACCAGTAGGGTCGAATTAAGCTTTTATGCCCAGAAACTAACAAGCTATACAAACTAGAATCATTTATCAGACAGTTTTATGGGATTTGTACCAGTTTTTGACCATCGTTTGTGAAAAAAAAACCTAATGAAATTCGTAATATTCCACTTATCATGTTTTAGTTCCAGAACCGGATGTCGGATCTGGATAAAATGTTCTAGATTTTTTTAGGAAACTATAAGACCTTTCATTTGGATCTTAGTTTGTGAAAATCGGTAGAGCTGTTTCAGAGAAAATTGAATGCACACTTTTTCTCTAATGTTCACATATTACTTTGTAACTCTGGAACCGGAAGTCAGATCCAAATGAAATTTAATAACAGCCTATGGGACCATACGATTTTTCATTTGTGTCCTAGTTTGTGAAAATCGGTTCAGCCAATTCTGAAAAAAGTGAGTGTATATTTTTTTCCATTTTTTTGTGCATATCATCCTATATCCCCGGAACCGAAAGTCGGATCGGGATGAAATTCAATAGCAGGCTATGGGACCATGAGATCTTTTATTTGAATCTTTGTTTGTGAAAATCGGTTCGGCCATCTCCAAGGAAAGCCATAGATTTTCTATACGAGAATGGCAAAAATTAGAAAAAAATCTAGTGGGACTTTCCGAAATTGAGAATTTTTTGGATGCCAATATCTTAGAAATACAAAAAAAAATCAAATTAAGAGTTTTTTTTTGAAAATAGACAATTGTGAGACCGCGTAACTTTGGAAATCCGCGTAGAGAAACCGCAAAACTGATGAAATTTGTGTTTTGATGCACAATGTCTTAGAAATGCATGAAACGTTCACACCTGGTGTAATCCCATAAAAATCGACTCTGGGACTTGAAAAATATTTGAGATTTTCTAAATCAAAATTTTTTGTTATGCCAAATGTCTTATCAAGGCATGAAACGTCGAGATCTGGTGTACACTAAAAAATTTTTTTCGAAAGAAATCGAAAATTTTCTAAGCGTCAGAGAGTTGGTTTAAAAAAAATCGGAATAACACCAGATCTCGACGTTTCATGCATTTCTTAGACATGAAAGAAAATCGGATTACCTTGAATATTCGCGTAAAGAAAACCGCGTAGCTTCGGAAATCCGCGTGCAAAAGTCGTGTTAATAAAGCTGCGTAAAAATCGTATAAAAATTGAGTAAAAAAGACACAGTGCGTCCATTGAGTTTCGAGACACGAATCATATCTCAGTGGATAATAGCGCCATCTAAGTGTTTGAACGCGCATCTCAATGTTTAAACCGTTCTTATTTTACGTGTCACTTTTCATTACCTTTCACCCTCATTCAATATAACTCAAAATTTAGTGACACACCACTTCAATTCATAAAAAGTGCACGTACTCTGTACTTGAGTTACCATCTAAGTTAAGAGACGAATCTTTCAAAATTTGAGGATTTTTTACTCAAAATATGGAAAAAATATTTTTTTCAAAATTTGAGTGAGTCTAACTCAAAACTTGAGTTCCTTGCACTCAAAATAAAAACATTCTTATACGTAAATGCTTATATACAAAGTCATTTTTTTTTCTTTTAAATGGAAAGAAAAATGATTAAAAACCGTTTCGTTTTGACCGGTTTGAAGTCGAAATTTAACGATGTTGATATCCTTATGTTGTACTTCTAATTTAGCATAATAGAAATCACAAAATTTCTTTTGAAAACATCAATGATTGATGATTTATAGTTTCAAAAACCCGATCTAGAAACGGCAATGAAAAACGACGAATTCTTAAATCCCTAAATTCGATGAAAAATATTACGATAAAGAAAACGCACTGAACTGCTAGAAGTATTTTTTTTTTCACTCAAATGTTTGAAAACTCAGCGCTTACTCTATTGTATAAATAAATGCGAGAGAACTAATGACCTCAGTAGTTTTACTCAAATCCATACTCAAATTTTGACATATTGTGTAAGTTTTTGAATTTGAGTGATTACAACTCAAACCATGGTGTTATGTTCAAAGAGCGTGTTGATTGACAAATCTCGATTTATTTTTCAAAAAGCCGTAAGAGCAAATGACAGTTTCTCTTTGTTTACTTTCTCTTCTATTAATTACCAAACGGTTTTCACGTTTATCACTCAACTCTTTGTTTGAAATGATACCCTAAACTTTCGACTTTCAAACAGAATAGTAAAATCCAAGAAAAACTTCATAATCACGTCACAAGAATCGAAAGAGAAACTGTCACTAGCTCATACGGCCACTTGAAAAATCAACCGAGAAATAACAAGGATGTGACAGTTCTCCCTGAAAGTTTTTCATCTGATGTTGACATTCCAACATAGAACAAAAGGGCGGTCATTAAATTCAACACAAAACTTGGTAAAGGAGCACCAGAAACATTCCGATTGCTGCAATAATTGTACGGCGATCAATGTTTGTGTCGAGTAAATGTTTTTTCTGTGTCACAAACGTTTCTTGGAGGGCCGAGTGTCGCTAAAGGTCGTCCAGATCTGGGGTAATCTCAAAAAAAAAATTTGCCTCGAATACGACCTACTTTACTATGGGACGCCTTTTCAAAATTGATCCTGTACCGCCCATATGTTAACAACCCACATGAACGGATACCACAAACCAACTATACCGTATATCGTCAAACGTTAAGGAGTATGGTTTGTATGATACAAGGAATAGGTTGTTAGGCGCTATATCTCGAGAACCGTAGCATATAGTAAAATTTTGATTACCATCTTTTTCATTAGCATAATAGCGTTCTTTCGAAAAATTTTGTTGAAAAAAATATAAAAAATCTTTTTCATGATTTTCAAAAATTTACATTTTTTTGAAAATATGTAACATTTTCCAATATTATTTCTCCATTCTAGGGATTTGAAAGTATTTTACTTTAGACTTCTGCTACAATATAAAGGGTGATTTTTTAAGAGCTTGAGAACTTTTTTAAACAATAAAACGCATAAAATTTGCAAAATCTCATCGGTTCTTTATTTTAAACGTTAGATTGGTACATGACATTTACTTTTTGAAGATAATTTCATTTAAATGTTGACCGCGGCTGCGTCTTAGGTGGTCCATTCGGAAAATCCGCTTTTTTATCGACAAATTTTGTTCAGCGATGAGGCTCATTTCTGGTTGAATGGCTACGTAAATAAGCAAAATTGCCGCATTTGGAGTGAAGAGCAACCAGAAGCCGTTCAAGAACTGCCCATGCATCCCGAAAAATGCACTGTTTGGTGTGGTTTGTACGCTGGTGGAATCATTGGACCGTATTTTTTCAAAGATGCTGTTGGACGCAACGTTACAGTGAATGGCGATCGCTATCGTTCGATGCTAACAAACTTTTTGTTGCCAAAAATGGAAGAACTGAACTTGGTTGACATGTGGTTTCAACAAGATGGCGCTACATGCCACACAGCTCGCGATTCTATGGCCATTTTGAGGGAAAACTTCGGAGAACAATTCATCTCAAGAAATGGACCGGTAAGTTGGCCACCAAGATCATGCGATTTGACGCCTTTAGACTATTTTTTGTGGGGTTACGTCAAGTCTAAAGTCTACAGAAATAAGCCAGTAACTATTCCAGCTTTGGAAGACAACATTTCCGAAGAAATTCGGGCTATTCCGGCCGAAATGCTCGAAAAAGTTGCCCAAAATTGGACTTTCCGAATGGACCACCTAAGACGCAGCCGCGGTCAACATTTAAATGAAATTATCTTCAAAAAGTAAATGTCATGTACCAATCTAACGTTTAAAATAAAGAACCGATGAGATTTTGCAAATTTTATGCGTTTTATTGTTTAAAAAAGTTCTCAAGCTCTTAAAAAATCACCCTTTATAAAAAATCAAAAATATCTTTTTTTGAGATATTTGAATTTGAAGTGTTTTTTTTAAATAAAAATCGAACAGAAATTTTTTTCAACAATACTAATTTTTGTTACATAATCCTTATAACCAAATCGAACGGACCCACCGTTTCTGAAACATATATTTTTGAAAATTTTCGAGGGGTCTTCGCTTAATCCCTTCTCAAAAGTAAGGCTAGAGTAAAAAACTTCTGATGCAAATTTTCTCTTTTGATCATAAAGAATGCATATGTAAAATTTGAGTAAAATAAAAACAAAACAAAAAAAAATCGTCCTTCGATTTCGTATGGAATTGCTCTGTTGTATTTAACGCACCATGCATTTCCATATTATGGAAGTATGATCAGCAATTTAGGATAAAATTTTCAGTAATATGAGATAACCACAATTAACATAAAAGTAAAGTTTTCTAAAATGTTTGGTACGAACAAGCATTAAAGAGAAAATCATCGCACAAAGCGTATCGTGCAAAGCCGACATATAAAAATACGGAACATTTTCAGTAGTTGAATTTTGGATTTACGATATATTTTTTACTAGTAAAACAGACACCATGAGTACTTTTAATTGAATAATATGAGAGAGACACATTCGAATGTTGTTTAAGACGGTCAATTTAGTCATTCAATTTGTAATCATGATGCTCTTATAATTGATTGACAACAATTCATCTAGCTGATTCCTACTATGTATCATTTTATAAATGAACTGAATAATATTCCAACAAGATCTTTTTTTTATGGAATAACAACTGGATTATAAGATGTTCAATAAAAATATCTAGTTTGTTAAGAAAATATATTACCAGTACATAAGAGAATAATATTTTACCATTTCTCATGGATTGGTGAAAGAATTATAGATACATTTAGCCAATGTTTGGCGAGTGGATATCAAACATTTATATTTTTTTGCAATTTCCGAATTCGGTTTGTGGATATTCTTTCAAATCAGTGTACAATTTGTTTTTTCGAGACGGGTTTCATAAGTAAGTAGTCAATATTAATGTCATATCAATTCCCAACTTAGATCCTAGATGGCTAAAAACGATTTCTTGTAGATTTTTCAATTTATGAATGAATTTAAACAATGCATTTTTGATATATTCGGTCTTGTCCCCCATACAACCCCGTAATTTGTACTGCTACAATTATGCAAGTGACGCATTGCAAGTTAGCAAAATTCTCACAATCAATCAAGTAGTACGTGCGATTATCGATATTTGGATGTGTGGAAAAAACATGTCAGTTTTATTCGTTATATCTCTAACACTATCCTTTACTTATTTTTGTTTTGAGAAACGGATATTTAGTTGATGATTTTGATTTAGTGTATTTTCTTCTTGATGAAGACATTTTTCTTTTTTTTTTTGGTCAAGAAAATTCAGCAAATTTGTCGGGACACGCTCAGAACAAGAATGAATAATGAAAAAACCATGATGAAATGAAGAGAAAGAGACCAAATTCGATGAGTTAAAGATTTAAAACTCTGTATTTATTTTTTGATGTGAAAAATACAGTACATTTCAATGGGAAAAACAGTACAAATTGAAATACAGTAAATTGTAGAGTTGAAAAGAGTACACAGTATTTGGGTTGAAAATACAGCACTATACTGCAGAATACGGTACGGATACGAGCGTTAATCATACTTGACCCGTATTTTCTACATTTTTTACCTTTTTACCTTTTTTTATAAATATAAAAAATAGATATAAAATTCGCTCAAATTTTAGAAAAAATTTCCGAGGCCCGGAGGGCCGAATGTTATATACCAATCGATTCAGCTCGACTAACCGAGCAAATGTTAGGTTAGGTTCTAAACGATGAAAAATATCATCATTTTTGAGAATTTTTTTCACAGTTATCGAGCAAAAAAATAAATTCAAATTTTTTGCATGATAAAAAGCATCATTCGAACAACATTTTGTAATTTTTTCGTGGAAGTATATTGAGAAATAAGTCGGTGAAGATGTAGTTTTGAGAACGCTTCTTAAAAATCATGATTTGCGGTGTCCACTGTATCTCAGCGCAGACTGATAAGAAGTCAACAAATCAAAGTAGCATAGA
This sequence comes from Malaya genurostris, assembly GCF_030247185.1. Taxonomy (NCBI): domain Eukaryota; kingdom Metazoa; phylum Arthropoda; class Insecta; order Diptera; family Culicidae; genus Malaya; species Malaya genurostris. Next base: position 94,134,056 of record NC_080571.1, on the reverse strand, counting down.
TAGAGTAGATGTTTTTCTAGACCCCAACGTTTCTGTTTGATTTTTTTTTTAATTTTTTGAATTTTTGGTGGTTGTTCAAAAAGAAAACTATATTTTTTTCACAAAAAAAAATCGCCATTTTGTAGCTGTAAAACCTCCCCAAAGTAACAAACAAGGAAAAGGAAATCGTTGTGGTCTGGTATTTTATATGTATAAAGTGTGTGCAAAATTTGAAAAAAAAATTGGTTCAGCTTTCGAGAAAAACGCGTTCAAAGTTTTTTGTCTATAAAATAGAAGAAAACATTTTATTACTTTAGGGAACCCGTAGGCTCTAACATTCTCAAAAAATCATATTTTTTTTCTTTGTGTTTTGCTATTATGATACATTTCAAGGATGTTTTGTCAAGATTTTAAGTCAATCGAAGCAGAAATCTTGGACCTGTGTGCCGAGCTCTTATCTCTTCGCAGTATGAGATAAGCAAAGATAAAGGCCCATAGCTTGCCGAGATTTTCTCCGATCGGCTTGAAAATTTCACAGAAGATTCTTGAAATGTTTTACTATGAGCAAATACAAAGAAAATAATAAATGATTTTTCAAAAGTGTTAGACCCTACCTCCCCCTTAAGTAGCTTTAGACAAATCAATTTTATCCTTGCATTTATAGCCAAAACCAATGCTGTCAAAAAGTCACTCCATCGATAGGGGTCCAAATTTTGCCGCTTCAATTAAATTCAATACATATTTTGAGGTTTGTCGAAGCGACAGAGAACAATAATTCATTTGGATTAATGTTGGAACTTTCGACAGTTATTTATAAAAACGTTGAAAACCTGTCACAACCTCGTTTTACGGCATTTGAAACAAATTTTGTAAAAAAAGGCCATTTCAAAAAGCAGTCTAGATCAATTTTTAAAAAAACGAAATATGCAAAAGGGCCTTTTGTGACACAAAGTAGGCAAAGTCTTCATGTATGGAAAGTTTCATTAGAATCTGTGATGGTGCTACCAACTCCGAATTCGATTTGGCGCGAAATTTGTCCATACTTTAAATAACTTCAACACTAAAAGTTTTTCAAAATGTGCCTGGATAAAAGTGAAGATATTCTAATGTCATTTTCGCTTTTCGCAAAAACTAACCCAGATCCAACCCCAAAGCAATCTTGGCATTACATTCCTTTTGTGGAATGTAGCCTTTCTGTTTCAACAGACTTCGCAGCCGATTCTTGGTGTACAGAAGCATTGCATGGCTAGTACTATGGATCCTACTGACACTAAGAATCCTTCCAGGTAGGGGCTCGAACATACGACAACTGCCTTGTAAGACCAGCGTCCTATGCATTGAACCGGCAACCCGGGACAGATCCAACCCCAACTGCTGTCAAATCCATACATTTAACAGCAGTTGGGAGTCGAAACTGGGTTGGGTTTTACTTCAAGCGAAAACGCCATAAATAAAACGCAATATTGCAAACATTGAGAGCACTACCCATCACTGAAAATAATACATATTCGGCAAACTGTAGACTCATATACGATACGACAGTGTGTGTTTTCATAACTCATGGCTAAACGATTTCCGAACGGTGAACGATGTATGCTCGCATATTTTCAAACGTCGTCACTGAAATCAACGAATTTACTTTTCCATTTTTTTTTGGGTGCTGGAAGCCCCTGCTTCGCTTCGCAGGCTCCGTTCGCTTTGGAATCACACATAAAACGCTGGAACGCAATAACTCAATCATCGATGCTGTGCCAACAAACACGTTCGGCACCTAAATTTCATTATTTCGGCCACATTCCTTACGTTTTCGTTAGCAGATCAAAATGTATTCCCGTGGGTTCCCGTGGGCCAGAGATGAACTAGCTATTAACGGATGCGCAACTTGGTGGTTTTCCGTCGACCCAATCGGGGTTTCAGCTTGACGGAAAACCTCACCATCTAACAGTGCTGCTATCGAGTCAAAGGCTACTAAACGCACATCCACAGAGCTGAGCTGCGGTGGTCGAACTCGGACCGGTTAGCGAATTTGTTTGGCCACTGCGAATTTACAAAGGTTTCCCATGCCGAACTAAGCTTTGCTTTCGTAACCTTCCATACTGAGCGTTTCGACAATTTGCTTCGTTTTGTTTTGACGTGATGAGGATTTATGATCTTGAAACTCGATAATGCTATGAGTATGGTTTGCCCATTTTTCCTTACCCCCGCTGGTGGTAGCGAAGCCGTACTGAGAGATGCTGCGCTGTGCACCGTTGCTCCTGGTTACGACGAAGATAATTTCGTGGCCCATACCACGTCTCAATATTTTCAGCTGCAGTAGGTGGTGAAAAGTAAAGTATCCTAATGGATATTATGGGGCCGTTGTTGTTACCTGGAAATGGTCCATTTTCGGGCCAAATCTTGCTCGAAGAGAAACAAATAATCGAAACGGTCTGGCAGCCGGTACGTGATGAGTACTTGTTACGAGTTCTGTGGCACTTTATGGAGTGTAACTTGAGATTCAATATTTTCAACAGCTTCCCTGGGGTATTATGAAACAGTTTGTTTTCAGTTGTACCATTTTTCCTTTGAAAAAGAAAGTATTCGTAGTATGGTATGAAGCAGTCTACACTAGAGCAATTCAATTTGATACACAACTTCTACTGTGCGTATTATGAAAAACACTAAAAAAGCGATATTCGGTCAAAAATGTTTTCTTGCACTTGAAAAAATCCTGTAATTTTACATCTTATTAGATGCACATAAATCCATGAATTGAATAAAAAAATGAACACTGATTGCGAGCACCGCACGACTTGAACCGAGAATCTTTTGACCACAAAGTACGTCCGTTGATCGACTGAACCACCGAAGCACACATCTGCATGGTTGGTGAAAGGTGTATTTAATTGCATACAGTCGCACCGCTAGCAGAATTCAAGTTACAGTCGAAACCAGTGAAATTCAAGCTAATCTAACATTATCTCATTACAAATGAAATTTTCCGTCATTTGAAAAATTAGGTTTTATAAATTACATCGTATAATGGATGAAGTCACCTGTAAAATGCAATTTGTGTGTGTGTGTGTGTGTGTGTGTGTGTGTGTGTGTGTGTGTGTGTGTGTGTGTGTGTGTGTGTGTGTGTGTGTGTGTGTGTGTGTGTGTGTGTGTGTGTGTGTGTGTGTGTGTGTGTGTGTGTGTGTGTGTGTGTGTGTGTGTGTGTGTGTGTGTGTGTGTGTGTGTGTGTGTGTGTGTGTGTGTGTGTGTGTGTGATAGATGGAAACATATATCATTACATGACCTGCGCAGTTCCCGAAATAAGGAACAAGTCACCAAACTTCTCATGAAGAATGTACTGAAAGCTGAACGCAAACCTTTCTTTGGCGTATAACTTTTTATTGCATGGAGAAATATAAAACTAATGGAAGAAATATTAGGAAATAAATTTTAGGGCTTAGATAAAAACACTTGAATTATTCATTTCTTTTTTGTTATGAGAAGATCGTCTATTTCCAACCAGTACCATTGAATAGTGTTATAGTAACAGTAGTCATCTAATAAGTGTGTTATTTTGGGTCGTCTTTTAATGAATGAATTGTGAAGGAATCTAATAAAATATCTTCTCTTCGGCACTAAGAAGCAATACCACAGAGAAAATAGTTCGACAATTGTCCAATACTACTGTTATGGCATTGCGAAAACTTGAAGCGAATGCATCTATTTCCATCCCTGTCTTGGATCCAATGGATTGAACAGAGACAGCAGACCTTACTTTAACTTATGGTTTCAGTATATGAGATGAAAAGTGGAGCTTAGATGAATAGTGCTATCGTTGCTCAGAACGGTTCAAAAGATACAAGAGATAAACCATTAGTGAAATAGTTACGATCAGTGTTGGAAAAAAATCGAAGTTTCGAAAATTGCGACTGAAACTGACTCTCAAACTTTCAGACAGAAATTCACCGATCAGAAAACTAACTAAAACATTCGCACATTGAATCTAATCTTCTAATTTTGCATTTTCACAAAAGATTCAAACAATACTTTACAAAAACTACAAACTTTTTGAAGCATTGAGACCCGTTACTGGAGTTATCAACGGGCATCCCACGAAACCTTTGTCTTGAAGCATTTTGTATTGTTTGGCCCGTAAATCATAACAACAAAAACTTCGGCTATAACCTTTGCATTTAAAAAAACTACAAGGATCAGCCCCAAGGGGTTGTTCGAGCCATTGATGTGGAACAAGGCCACCAAAATTCCTAATGATCGACATTTTCAATTAATCGTCACACTTTTGAATCCAATGCACGAGTCTGCTTAGATTGATCTTTATTTGGAACCACCACCGAATACGCGAACCCAGAATATAGACTCTATTTGTCGTGATTTGTATTTGTTTTGTAGCTGACGAAATTACATCAATAGCCCAAATGTATGCAATTATATGTTTGTACATGCTTGCGATGCAGATATCGATATTTAAGCTTCTTATCGCCAAGCTTGTGTTCAAATTTTGTAAGCAAGTAGTTATTTTTATAGCGTTTATCTACCATTACTACCATTCTGCGATTTCGGTTGAAGCGATAAACTTTTTCTGATTATCAATCGAGTTCATCTTATGTAAATAAGAAATTAATCTTATGCACTCAAAATTTACCCTGGGGTAGTTGTCAATTTCTCAGGCGAAACGACATAACATGGGATTTCATCCAATCTTTCATGACACAAGATCAGAGCATAGCAATTAATACCGCTGACAGACATGTGATTTCCGTACAATGATTTCTGTACAACGTTGTACGCGTACAACGATGAGGTGACAGACATGTTTTGCGCACAGAATGAATGTACTGTGAAACGAAAAAACTCAAAATTTAGCTTAATTTCCCAGCTCCGATGATCGACAATATAGAAACCAAAAATTTTTGTTGTTTGAAGATGATTACTAGCAACTAATTTATGACAGATATAATCAATGTCTCTCTTAGCTATTAAACTATTTGTGTGTGAGTGTTCATTGGATGACAGTATCACTCATATCAATTTTTATGATTTTAAGGTACATTTTTGACATGTTTGTTCTGGGATACAGGATTTTTTCCTTCATTGTTTAAATGTAATTAGCATTAGAGAAAATTAGAATTTTGATGTTCTACCGTAACATTCACTGATAAAAATAAAAAGCAAATATAAATATAGAATGGAGGAAATATGAAAGGCTTTTAGAACTAATTTTCGGAACACGAGCACTATTTTTTTTGCAACGACGCTGATTTCTACCAAAATGGTGATGAATCACTAAATTTTGTTTGTAAATCTTACCAACTTTTGCCAAATCCGCATAAATTTCAAAGTGTTCAGTCATAATTCCTTTTTCACCCGCATATTCACGATAAAAATAAGAGCGCATAAACTATTAAGATTGAGTCTCAAAATAGTAAATAAATCTAAGATATTATTAGTATGTAACCATCAGAAACGGCACGGCACACACATATTTCAGGAAAATTCTGTCAACGTAACAGTTAATTCATCACGAAATTTTCATAAAAAGGATTATGTCCATTATAAAACTGAATTTAAAACCTTCTTGAATTTTAAATCATTCCGAAATAGATTTGACATAGGTTTGATGCTATTATATAATAGCAAAGTACTTCATAAATCTTATGAAAAACGGTCTGCTACACTGGAATATAATCTGATAATGGTTTTATTAGGATTTTGAGAAGTTTAAAGTTGTTATGCTATATTTATGAAGTAACACTGAAAACTATTACAAGTATTTCTTAAATTGAATATGTAACTTGGTACGTGTTCTGCTTCAATTTACTCACACTGAAAGACATGATTCGCTGTTCTCTCTATTCATACCCAAAATAAGACTCTTTCTAAACAATTTAAAAACAAGTTTTCTTTCCATCAAACGGCATTCAACCCGATGACACAAGACGAAGTAATAAGAAGGTTTAGTGTTTCCAGAAGTGAATATAGGGGACCAATGTTATAAATGGAATTTTGATAGGTCAATAAACAGGATGATTACACAATTGGTTTATTCATGTATTGGATATTTATCTTTTATTATTATCACATGTGCATTCAAAATATGAATCATTATGTTTTTAAATCCATTTCAACAATAATCTTACTTCATTCAGTAATAGCCGTTCAACCGAGAAGGTTGTGTATAGAAGCGTACAGTTTAATAACGCTGGTTAGTTTACACGCGTTAAATACGACAACGGTTGAACTACAGGTAGAGACCTGTTGGCAGCAGCCGTTAAAACGTATAGTCGTGCTGCATAAGAGAGCCAAGCTGGTGAAGGAAACAACAAAGGGCGTTTCCCAAGCTTTACCCAGGCCACAATATACAGCCACAAGTGCTGAGCAGGAGAGTGCAAAGGCACATCGAAGAAGAAGAGTGCAAAGACACACAGAAGCAGGAGAGTGCAAAGGCACACCGGTGCGAAGGCACTTCGGTGCAGAAGCATTTCGGTGCGGAGCACTAGGAAGAAGGAGACAAGACAACTCGGTCTTTCCACTGCCATACAACACGCAGGTATACACCGGTGACCTGCGCTGGTTACAGCTGGCGAAGACGAAAGCAAATCGGAATTCGAGTGGTGCTGGATGTCAGGTAGCAGTAGCATTACATCATATTCTATCGCTACAGTGAGCTTCAGCATTGTATCAACGTCCAGATACATCCAACAAGAACATCTAGAGCAACGAGGATCTACACGGCAGTGCAACGGAGATAGACAACAATTTCAAGGTAGAAGTTTTTTCTTTTCCTTTTGATTGAGTACTGTGTAGTGTTGGTTTCATTTTTTATTTTAAAGTTTGATTACAAATTTTAATGTGATGGATGAATCCATGGACGTAAATCCTAGCATGAATCCGATACCCCCACGAACGAAAAAATATCAGGAGTCTTTTTTAGACGTATATCAAAGCCATTAAACATTTTACAAATTAATAAAGGTTTGACATCACGATACTCTTCAATCAAAGAGATCATAAAAGTAAATAACGATAAAATTCGTGTTGTGGTAAATAATTTGAAACACGCGAATGATATTGTCTCTTCGGAACATTTCATTAAAGAGTATAAAGTTTACATACCCTCCAAAGATGTCGAAATTGACGGTGTTGTTACCGAAGCGAGTCTTTCGGTAGATGATTTACTCAAGCATGGTGTTGGTCGTTTCAAGAACTCTATGCTTGAGGGTGTGAAAATTCTGGAGTGCAAACAACTGTACTCAGTAGTTCATGAAGAGGGAAAAAAAGTTTATCGCCCATCAGACTCGTTTCGAGTGACATTTGCCGGGTCTGCGTTGCCGTCCCATGTCTATGTCGATAAAATTCGCCTCCCTGTTCGGCTTTTTGTTCCAAATGTAATGAATTGTACGAACTGCAAAAAATTCGGCCACACAACTACTTACTGTAGTAATAAACCAAAATGTATGAAGTGTGAAGGGCCTCATAAAGATAATGATTGCAACAAGGAAATTGAAAAATGTATTTATTGTGGGGAAAGTCCTCATGAGGATATTTCAGTATGCACTGCATTTAAAGTACACAAAGACAAAATTAAGCTTTCTTTAAAAGCACGGTCTAAGCGCACATATGCAGAAATGCTTAAATCGGTCATTGATGTCCCCCCTTTGGAAACCGAAAACGGGTTTTCAAATCTAGAGGAACCAGAGGACTCTGACTCTGACGAAAATAGTGAAGGTAATTCGTTTATCACTACCCAAGGGTCAGTTAAGAGAAAGAAGTCTTCTTCCAAATTACCAAAAAAGACACCTAAAATTTCATCTTCAAAAAAAGATCCCCGTGTTAAACAAAAAAAGTCAAAACCAAAGACTGTGCCTCCTGGTTTGTCAAATTCACAAATCAATCCAGGATCTAGCACAGAAAAAGATAATAATCCTGTGGGCTCCATTTTACAGCCTCCAACAGGATTATTGAAGTTTTCGGAAATTGTTGAATGGATTTTCTCAGCATTCAATATATCTGAACCCTTAAAGACCCTCATAATGGCATTCCTTCCAATAGCTAGAACCTTTTTGAAGCAGTTATCAGCTCAATGGCCAATTGTTTCTGGTTTTGTATCTTTTGATGGATAATTTATCACCCGCCGCAAATGATACAATCACTGTCCTGCAGTGGAATTGTCGAAGCATCATGCCAAAACTTGATTCATTTAAGGTTTTGTTGCATAGTCAAAAATGTGATGTATTTGCTTTGTGTGAAACATGGCTTACATCAAACGTAGCCTTAAATTTTAATGACTTTAACATTATACGTCTCGATAGAGACTCTCCGTATGGTGGAGTGCTTTTGGGAATTAAGAAATGCTATTCCTTTTATAGATTAAACATTCCTTCAACTTCTAGTATAGAAGTTGTTGCTTGCCAAATAAACATTAAAGGCAAAGATATTTGCATAGCTTTGGTTTATATTCCTCCAAAAGCACAAGTTGGACAGCGACAGCTTAATGAAATGGTTGAAGCCCTTCCTGCTCCACGATTGATTCTGGGGGATTTAAATTCGCACGGAATGATGTGGGGTTCCGTTTACAATGATAGCAGATCATCTTTAATACAAAACATTTGTGACAATTTTAACATGACGGTATTAAATATGGGTAGCATGACACGGATCCCAAGACCTCCTGCACGCCCAAGTGCATTAGATCTATCTCTTTGCTCAACATCAATACGACTAGATTGCACCTGGAAAATATTGCCTGATTTACACGGTAGCGATCATTTACCAATCATCATCTCAATTAGCAATAGCAATTGCATTGCTACTTCAGCTAGTATTCCATATGATTTGACAAAAATATCGACTGGATTAAATACCAAACTAGTATCTCTAGTATTTTGAATTCAATGGAAGAGCTCCCTCCACTTGAAGAATATGACTTCCTCATTTGTTCGATTCTGGAGGCAGCAGAACAATCCCAAACTAAACGCTTTCCTGGGCCAACGACTAACAGAAGGCCTCCCAACCCCTGGTGGGACAAAGAGTGCTCAGAGGCTAAACTCGCAAAACAAAATGCTTGCAAGACGTTTCTAAAACGGGGAGGAGGAACTCCTCAGAATTTTGAAAAACTTATGGTTTTAGAAACCAAGTACAAGAGCATACTTCGAGCCAAAAAATGTAGCTATTGGAGACATTTTGTCGAAGGTTTGTCAAGAGAAACCTCAATGAGCACTCTTTGGAACACGGCCAGACGAATGAGGAATCGTAACGTAGGAAATGAGAGTGAGGAGTACTCGAATCGATGGATATTTGATTTTGCGAGGAAAGTTTGTCCAGATTCTGTTCCTACACAGAGCATTATACGGGAATCTCCTCCAAATAATGGTTTTATTAATAACCCATTTTCAATGATGGAATTTTCTATAGCACTCTTGTCTTGTAACAATAACGCTCCTGGGTTGGACAGAATTAAATTCAACTTGGGGAAGAATCTGCCCGACCTCGCAAAAAGACGTTTGTTGGAATTGTTCAACAAGTTTCTTGAGCAAAATATTGTTCCACCTGACTGGAGACAAGTGAAAGTTATCGCCATTCAAAAGCCGGGGAAACCAGCTTCCAATCACAACTCATATAGACCCATTGCGATGTTGTCCTGCATCAGAAAATTGTTCGAAAAAATTATTCTACGACGTCTCGACACTTGGGTCGAGACGAACGGTTTGTTATCAGATACTCAGTTTGGCTTCCGTAGAAATAAAGGGACGAATGATTGCCTTGCATTACTTTCGTCTGACATCCAAATTGCCTTCGCTCAAAAGCAACAAATGGCATCTGTATTTTTAGACATTAAAGGAGCATTTGATTCAGTTTCCATTGATGTTCTTTCAGACAAGCTCCACCAACATGGACTCCCAGCGGTTATAAATAATTATTTGCACAACCTTTTGTCAGAGAAACGCATGCATTTTTCATATGGCGATTTGACAACATTCAGAATTAGCTACATGGGTCTACCGCAAGGCTCATGCCTCAGTCCGCTCCTTTATAATTCTTACGTGAATGACATTGACAGCTGTCTAGAAACCCCATGTACACTAAGACAATTGGCAGATGATGGCGTGGTTTCAGTTACTGGACCCAAAGCTATTGATCTGCATAAACCATTGCAAGATACCTTAGATAACTTGTCCGTTTGGGCTGTTCATCTGGGTATCGAATTCTCTGCGGAGAAAACAGAGTTAGTCGTCTTTTCAAGAAAGCATGATCCCGCGCAGCTTCAGCTCCATATGATGGGAAGAATGATCAAACAGGTTTTAACTTTTAAATACCTCGGGGTGTGGTTTGATTCCAAATGCACGTGGGGAGGACACATTAGGTATCTGATAACGAAATGCCAACAAAAAGTAAATTTTATTCGAACAATAACAGGATCTTGGTGGGGTTCTCATCCGCAAGATCTAATAAAATTGTATCAAACAACGATACTTTCAGTGATGGAATATGGATGCGTTTGTTTTCGTTCCGCTGCAAACTCTCATATTATCAAACTTGAGCGAATTCAGTACCGTTGTTTGCGAATTGCCTTAGGCTGCATGCATTCGACACATACAATGAGTCTTGAAGTTCTGGCGGGAGTTCTTCCATTAAAAGATCGATTTTGTGAGCTTTCATCACGCCTGCTAATAAGATGTGAGGTGCTGAATCCCATGGTAATTAATAATTTCGAACGACTAGTCGAGCTTCGATCTCAAACAAAATTCATGACAGTATATTTTAACCATATGTCACAGGAAATCAACCCTTCAAGATACATTCCTATCCGTGTCAGCATCCTAAGTGCCCCTGACTCAACTTTATTTTTCGATACATCCATGCAGCGCGAAGTGCGTGGAATCCCGGATCATCTACGCTCGACGGAAATCCCAAAAATATTTTCAAGTAAGTTCAGGCATATTGACTCTGAGAAAATGTTTTACACGGACGGATCGCGAATTGAAGAAGCGACAGGGTTTGGTATGTTCAACAATAATGTTTCGGCCTCATTTAGGCTTCAAGAACCTGCATCTGTTTATATAGCAGAGCTAGCAGCAGTTCATTATAGTTTGAGTGTAATCGTCACATTATCTCCAAACCATTATTTCCTCTTCACAGATAGTCTGAGTGCAATTGAAGCCATTCGCTCAAACATGACTGGCAAGACTGAACCGTTTTTCCTGGGCAAAATAAAACAGTGCCTGAACGACATATTGAACAATAATTATCTAATCACTATAGTCTGGGTCCCGGCTCATTGCTCCATTCCTGGCAATGAAAGAGCCGATATTTTAGCCAAACGTGGTGCTATTGAGGGTGAAATTTATGAGCGACCGATTGCTTTCAACGAATTCTATAGCTCGTCTCGCCAAAGAACACTTGCCAGCTGGCAAGCATCTTGGGATAGAGATGATCTGGGTCGGTGGATGCACTCAATTATTCCGAAAATATCGACAAAGGCATGGTTCAGGGGACTGGATGTGAGTAGGGATTTCATTCGTATGATGTCCAGACTCATGTCCAATCACTACACGTTAGATGCACATCTCCTTCGAATTGGGCTCTCCGAGACTAATCATTGTGCTTGCGGAGAAGGTTATCGGGATATTGATCATGTCGTTTGGACATGCGTGGAGTATCGTGATGTCAGATCTCAACTAATAAATTCTTTGCGTACCCAAGGTAGACTATCCAATATCCCAGTTCGAGACATTCTTGCTTGTCGTGACCTTTCATACATGAAACTTATTTATCATTTCATAAAGAAAATTGGTATTTCAATTTAATAAAGGCCCCTTTTAAGACTTAGTTCTGATCCCAGCTGCGTCCATGAGTTCAACCAATAGCTAAATTAGAATAAAAATTATGTAATGATACAAACAAACTCGAAACAGTTTATGAAATTATCAACAAAATGTCTGAAAATAACAGCTTATTTTATAATTTATAGAAGTTAATCGTTTGGTTCAAATAATATTTCCGAGTAGATTTCATAATTAATGACGAGTTACCTAAGATGATATTTAAGCTATAAGTGAATATGTTTTAATAAATTCAAAACGTTGTGACTATGTTAGAATTAAATTAGGATAAGAATATTATGTAAAAGTGATGCTACGGCGAAGAAAAACTTATGTAAACTGCCTTAAGAAATAAACGTATTTATGAAAAAAAAAAAAATAATCTTACTTGTCATTGAATAGAAAACAATTACTCAATAGTAGTGGTGGTGCTGTTGATGGTCTGACACGCCGCATGCTGCATGTTTACTTAAGGTAGGTGTTGCTTCATTTATTCTGTGAACAACTGGACTGTGCCTGCACCCGAGTTGGGCGGTTTGTCCGCTTCGACAGTTTACTCATATTTGCTTTAGAATATATATTACTTTTTAGTAGTTGGTTTTTTTCCCTCTATAGGGTTTTTTTTACCTTTTTGATGTGCATCTGTTAGATTTAAATAATTGTAATAACTATTTCATTTTGTCTCGTTATTTGTTTCCTCCGTTTTTTTTCGTGCCCGATCTAGTATTGGAATATATAAATGGATTGTGAAGACGTGAATTATGATGACACTTGTGGCATTTGTCATCAGGAAGACACCAACAAAAGTGACCTTCTCACTTGCATGTACTGCTTTGCCTCTGCTCATCTGAAATGCCGTGGTATTACAGGTGTTGCAGCCAGGCGAGCTAAGCAGCATCCTTATTTTTGTTCGATAAAATGTTCAGATATTTATAAACGAATTTTTGATATGCAGAAAAATGAAAAATCTCTCATATCCTCAATAACTAGCAAACTTAATACAACTATATCAAATGCTGTATCTGCACAAATGCAGCATGTACGGGAAGAGGTCAAAACCATAACTAGTGCTGTGGAGTCTTCTCAAAACTTTTTGTCGGAGAAATTCGATGCTATTGCAAAGGATTTCAAAGACTTGAAAACTGAGAATGCTCGCCTGCAATTAGAAATTGAAAAATTAAAACAATCGCAGTCATCACTGACAGCTATTGTGAATAAACTTGAAATGAATTTCGATAGAGAAAATAAAAAGTCAGTTGCAAACAACGCGATGATACTTGGATTGCCCTCTCTCCCCAATGAAAATGTTACGGAGCTTGTGTTGAAAACTTTTAAATGTATCGGTGTAAATATGTCTCAGGACTGTATTGTCTCCTCGTCCAGGTTATATCCGAACAACAAACATAATAATGCTGTTGTTCCAATTAGAGTTGCTTTCAAAACGGAAATTATGAAAGATGCGTTGCTAAACAAGAAGCAGGAGTATGGTCCCTTGCTTGCAACGGCAGTAGACAGTTCATTGAATATCAATGGTAGAGAGATGAGAGTCGCAATTCGTGAAGAGTTGTCGGCTTGCTCCTTGGAGTTACTAAGGGAAATGCGGGAACAGCAGAGGTCATTGAATATTAAATATGTATGGCCTGGTCGCGGTGGGATAATCTTGGTGAAAAAAACAGATAATTCAAAAATAGACAAAATTAATTGTAAACTAGACATTGCACGCATTATTAGTCTATATAAACTAGACAATTCTGTTGTCTCTTCGCCAGAACAAATAGCTCCTAAACGAAAAAGAAATTGAATATTGTTTATTTAACTTTTTAACTTTTTTAACTTTTTAACTTTTTCAACTCTTTTTTTTACTTTTATATTTTAATTAATTAAATGGACAACACAAATCAGAAAAACTTCTCCCACGACAATATTTATAATTTCAATGATAGCTACGTTAGTAATGATAAACAAACGTTAAAAATTTTACAGTGGAATGTTAGAGGTATAAATGAACTGTCCAAGTTTGACGTAATTCTACAGGACCTAGAAAATTGTAAAACTTCTATAGATGTTATCGTTATTGGAGAGACATGGCTTAAAAACGAAAACTGCATCCTTCACGAAATACCACAATATAGAGCCTATTTTGCTTGCAGGAATCACACCAGTGGTGGTTTAGCTGTATACGTGAAACAAAACATTCAACATAGACTTATTAAAGTTCATACTCTTGATGGGTTCCATCACATACACATTGAACTGTGTGTCAAAGGACAGTTTTATGATGTTCATGGAGTATATCGCCCGCCCAGTTTTGACTTTAATGATTTTTTTGTATATTTAGAAAGCTTAATGTATGAAGTCCAACCTAAACGTTCGTGCTTTATTGTAGGTGATGTGAATGTCCCAGTTAATATGATTAACTACAACATTGTGACAAGATATAGGGCACTGTTAGGTTCTTACAGTTTTATTTGTACAAACTGTTTTCCTACCAGACCAACTAGTAACAACATACTTGACCATGTTTTATGTAAACTTGACGACGTAAATCGAGTACGAAATGACACTATTTTTAATAACCTTAGTGATCATTCACAAGTATTATCAACTATTGAGCTTTTTGTTGAAAAGGATCCAATGTTACTGACAAAAAAGGTCATTAATCGTCGTCAAATTAATCGCGAATTTTCAAATTTTATGAACAGTATTGATATAAATGAAAATGCAGAATCTATACTCCAATCAATAATGTATACATACAATCACTTACTTGAGCGTTATAGCAGAACAGTAACAAAAAATATCAAAGTGAAGGGTTCTTACTGTCCTTGGATGTCTTTTGACCTTTGGACTCTGATGAAAATAAAGAGTAACTATCTTCAGCGCGTCAAAAGTAATCCGACAGATTTACATCTCAAGCAAATGCTTCTACATATCTCTAAAAAAGTTGATACTTTGAAAAAAAAAAGAGTAAACAATTGTTTTACGAAAACTTGCTTACCAATACACCTCACTCAAAATTTTGGAAAAATTTGAAAAACTCATTCGGCTTAACCAAGAAAAACGATAAGATAAACCTCATAGAAAATGGTAGAAGAATTGTTGATTGTGAAGAAATATGTCAGACCTTTAATGACTATTTCTCTAGCATTGGACAAAAACTAGCAAATAATATTCCAACTAATACTAGCATTAATCCTTTAAGAAATGTTCGTTGTGTTGGTGACTCAATATTTTTACGTCCCTCGTCAATCGCCGAAGTTACATTGCTGATACACAGCTTAGATAATAACAAAGGCAGTGGTTCCGATGGTATATCAGCTAGTTTACTGAAAGAAAATTGTACAACGTTTTCTAGGATTCTCTCTAAATGTTTTAATGAAATTATTCTGTCCGGTTATTATCCCGATTGTCTAAAAATCTCTAAAGTCATTCCTATATATAAGTCCGGTAATCGTTGTGATTGTAATAATTATCGTCCCATATCTACATTATCCGTCTTTAACAAAATTTTTGAAAAACTATTAGTCACCAGATTGCTTGACTTTTTAAATAAACATAGCGTCTTCTACCAATTTCAATACGGTTTTAGACAAGGTTCTGGCACACAAACTGCTATTATAGAACTAGTTGACAAGATAATGAGTGAAATAGATCGTAGGAATGTTGTCGGTGCCTTATTTCTTGACCTTAAAAAAGCTTTTGACACGTTAAACCACACGATTTTACTCGAAAAGCTCGAATGTTATGGTATCAGAGGCATTGCAAACAGCGTTATTCGTAGTTACTTGACAAATAGGCAACAATTTGTATCCATTGATGGGGAACGTAGCAACCTCGCTCCTACGAAAATTGGTGTACCACAAGGTAGTAATATAGGACCTTTATTATTTCTCTTATACATAAATGATTTAGGCAACTTGAATCTTAACGGTACTCCAAGACTCTTTGCCGATGATACAGCCTTATTCTATCCCCATCATAATATCAGTACCATTATAAGCTCGATGAACAGTGACCTAGATGTCCTTGACAAATATTTCAACGCTAATTTATTGTCATTGAATTTACTCAAAACGAAATATATGGTTTTTCGTTCCATGCGAAAAGTGTTACCAATTCATGACAACCCGAAGCTAACAGATTACGTGATTGAAAATGTAAAATGCTTTAAATGCCTGGGCATACATCTTGACCCTACGTTATCTTGGACTCATCATATAAGTTTTGTTGAAAAGCGTGTCGCATCTTCCTGTGGTATCATGTGGAGAATGCGATCATATGTTCCTCGGCGTGCACTTTTGAGCTATTACTATGCTTATATTCACTCACAACTTAATTATCTTGTATCGGTCTGGGGCCGTGCAGCTAGCTCTTATCTGAAAAAATTACAAACTCTTCAGAATAGGTGTCTTAAAACTATTTTTAATAGACCTCTGCTGTTCTCTACAATTTCATTGTACTCCGACCAAGCTCATAATGCTCTACCAATAGCTTACTTATGTGACATGCAAACCTTGTTGTTCGTTCATGACACCTTGCATGCCACGACACATCGTAACATACAGTTTTCAACTCCAAACCATTTGTACGCGACGCGCCGTAATGGCCACTTGCAACGCATTCGAACAACCACAACTCTGGGCCAAAGGCGTATTCTGTTAGTCGGTCCTTCAAAATTTAATGCACTTCCTCTTGACATACAACAAATCAACATCCGTACCATATTTAGATCTAGATTGAAGCACTACTTTAGACAAAGACTGAATGAAATTTTTATACAATAAGCGTAAAGTTTAAACAATCGTAATCTATCTGTATATCAATGTTAGTTAAACGTCAACAGTATTATATTATTCAATGTTAGATATTAAACGTGGATCCCTTAAAAGGAAACTTATTTCCACTGGGATTCCACACCAATATATTAGTTAATTGCACATCTTAGAATAAATTGTTTTAATCTCAGTTCTTCTTGTTTTTCTTTGTTAGTATTAAAATTTTGCCAGTGTTAATGAACTGAGATTAGTTGCGTCCATTACCAGGGGGCTCCTTGTTGAGCTTTTTGGTGTGAGGGAGTGTGGTGGGCAATAAAAAAAAAAAAATAAAAAAAAAAATAGTGCTGATTTTTTGTGCAAATATGAATAAATTGTTTTCCTTATTTGTATTTCAAAACTTCACCAAATTAATGAATATTTCTTGGTTTGACTGCTTTTTGAAAATATGCTACAAAGTATATAAGTTTTATGCTGCTTGTTAGCATTTTATCGAGATTTTTTTCAAAATATGACGATGGTTGTTTATTAGCATCAAGCTCAGAAGAAGGAAATATTGTTCCATGAGTTCACCATCGCTCGCCAATGGCGCTGGTAGCAGTAAACAGTGATGTGAATTTGCGCAGTACAACGATGAATGACCGTAGTACGGAAATCACCGTTGTATCATGATGCTCGCGTGATACCACCGTGATTCAGGGTGACAGACATGTGATTTCATGGTGTACAGTGATACGAAAATCACATGTCTGTCATAAGCATAAAGCTTCAAATCGTTTTATGGCATTTTTTGTCTTGCTGTCTAGCAACAACCTACCTCTAGCAAGCTACGTGTAGAGATGGGCAATTCGCTCCTGAGCTGTTCCAGTGAATCGAATCATTGAAGTGAGCTGACAGCTCACAGCTCTTTTCAAAGGAACCGCAGCTCACCAGCTCACTCATTTGCTACCCAGTTCACTGCATTATGACGCAGGGAACACGCTACGAGCTGATCGGATCTTCGGCTCTTTAAGAGATTCAATTTAGTCGACATCAATTAAAGATAAATTATTTCGCATGGCATTCATTGCATCATTGCAAATCAATGATTCAATTTCGATTATGCATTTGAAAAAAAACCGGTGCATAAGAAAAACGGCGCACAAAATGAACCTTAAGTTCAAAATAAAAGAGCTGATGAGCTGACACATCGAATCGATTCACTTTGGTGAGCTGATCGGTTCGGAGCTGTTCACCAAAATGAGCTGTTTTGCACACCTCTAGCTACGTGTAGGACTGAAACGTTAGCTATAATTTTGCTTATATTTATAGCTTCGCGTGCTTCCAACAGCTTCGCTTTTGCATCGATTGACCAATCAGAGCGCTGCTTCCTCTTTGATATATCGCTTACTTCTTCAAAACCGTCGACTATGGCAGGGAAATCCGGTATGCCGGAAATTTTTTGCAGACAAAATAGGACACTGTTAGCTATTAATCAACATTTCAATGATACACAATTAAAAATACATGCCTATGAACATTCAAATCAATACGTAGAAATATTTTCAATCAAATGGTGATATAATATTAATAATTGATACAAAATTGACTGAGCTGTAATTGTTCAAAACCTGACCACATTTTTACGTGTATTTTTCTTGAGTTTCTAATTTGCACCCCTATATAGAAACTTGTTAATTTTTCATGGATTTACCACCCGCACTGACGAAACTATTCATGCAGCATGAATCATAGTAGCTCATAAGTTAGCTCGTAATGATTGACAGCTTCATATATATGTATATAACTTTATATATATATATATATATATATATATATATATATATATATATATATATATATATATATATATATATATATATATATATATATATATATATATATATATATATATATATATATATATATATATATATATATATATATATATATATATATATATATATATATATATATATATATATATATATATATATATATATATATATATATATATATATATATATATATATATATATATATATATATATATATATATATATATATATATATATATATATATATATATATATATATATATATATATATATATATATATATATATATATATATATAACACATGGATCAATAAGTCCCGAGACTAACAATGGAAACAACATTTTTTTTGCAAATTTTTTTTTTTATCCTTCAACATAATCACCTTTTAGGGTGATACAAATCGATTTACCTTTTTCGAGGTAATCAATGAAAATCACGCCATGCGTATCCCAAAAAACTGACGCCATGACTTTGCCCCAGCTGACTGCTGCGTTTTCGGACGCTTCGGATGGCTTTCGTCAGCTGTGCGCCACTCAGATGCCTGCCGCTTCGACTCTGGAGTGTAGTGATGTATTCATGTTTCGTCCATGGTCACGTAACGACGCAAGAAATCTTTTTGTCGTGAATACGACTTACTTTACTATGGGGCGCCTTTTCAAAATTTACCCTCTGAGAGAGTGATAAGTTTTTGATCGTGAATATCTCCTGTTATATCTAACGAATCAACATAATTCTTGCTACATGCCATCGGAAATATGATCACAATTTTATGATAAAACTTTCAGTTGTGTGACATATTCTTAAATAGTTCACAATTAAACTTTTCTGAAATGTTTGGTATAAACGAGTATCAAAGAGGATAATTCATATGGCGCGTTTGCCTTTCTCGTATTTTGAAAGCTCATAGCTCAGTGATCTGTAGAAGGATTTATATAATCTAACTACCAATAGAATCGAAAATCTTCAACTTGAACGTGTATTACAACAATATTGAAGTTTTTCAATAGTACACTATTGAAAAACCTGTTTGATTTAACCCATGACAGCACCAGCCAATCAGAACGCGAGATGTCTGTATCTATACAAGAGCATCCATATAAAAGTTGAATGGTTCACTTTTCCTATCATTTGCTGAGCAACTCTTCCCGAAACAAGACACATGACAGCAACATCGAGGACCTGTCGTCTCATTGTTTCCCGATATGAATGCACGAGACACCGTCAGCACAATGACACCGAAAAAGGCAGCCAAAAAGTCCAGCAAGGCCCATTGCCGAAACAAGACACACACGAGAACCATCTCAGATCTCAATATTTCCTACCAAAAGATTCATCAAGATGGGAGTTAAAATAATTTGCACCGTCACTAACACATTCAATTACAAACGGCAATGCGAAAGCTTAAAATAATCTACAAACTTCACAAAATTCGAGGATGTAAAATTTATCGAAATTGGTCAAGTAACAACTGAGCTATGATAGCTCAAAGCTACCGTTCCAACTTTTTTGAGGCTGGTATTAGGAGTGTTAAAATACCAGCACATGGCATTTGTTTTTGTGATTATGGAAATATTCAACATTAGTTGAATTTAGTAGAATCAGTCAAGATAATGAACAATCATTGCAAAATTGCAAACGATGGGTTCTCCGTGTAAAGTTGCATTCCTTCCGTTAAACCAAATTCATCGCTGATAATTTACTTCCTAGTACAAGCGTCATCTATCAATCCAACCAGCATCCATTTGCACATCAAACGATACAGTTCACATGGGTGATTGATATTGCCGCATCCGTCTCAGTCTGGCGCACACACGCACACACATTCAGCGGACATCACAATTCAAAACAGGCGGCCAATGAGCAAATTGATTCACGCGCCGCCAGCGTCTGAAGCAATCTAGTACTCACTGCCAAAGGCACCTATAGAAGTGCAAGCGAGAAGATCAAGTTCAAGATTTGTAAACAAACTCTCGCGAAGCCATCAAAGCGAAACACGAATCGAGCGGTGCCGATGTTTACTCTGCGGTACTACGGGTAGGAATTGATGGGTGAAAAACGGCTCGTAAAACAAAACAACACTGCCAAAGAATCCGTAAAACTATTCGCTTATCTGGCGAAGCAAATTTTCGTCTTGCAGCTTATAGCCGCTGGATGTTGGCAGTTTCGAGATCACACATAGTTTTACTACCTGCAAACACCGGTTCGTCCGATGTAATCGAATTTCAGTCCGAACCAGTGCTGTAGTTGTTCAGATTTCATTGGTTAGTCGTTGACTTTGTTGATGGGGCGCCTTGATTTCCGTGGTACGGGGCGCATTGCAATTGACTGAAGTTAGATTTTTATAACGGGGTTTGTTGTTTCTTCATCTTCGTATTTTTGTATACAACAGTTATGTAGTTCTAGCATCAGACTTATTTGATGCGAGCGGGGCACCGTATTTTCCTCAAAAACTCCATTTTAACTCTTCTTTAAGTTTCCTGAAGCTCTATAATTGCCCCACAAATCAACCATGAAGACTCATTTGCAACCGACATAATGTGTTATCATAATCTGAATGTTTCTAAGTACACAGGTGTCAATATTTTCACTTTCTGTATTTATTATTCTTTCAAATAATTGTTCCGATTGTGTGATTGTGAGATAGAATTCAAAATCTATTTTTTCAAAACTGAGTTTTGTTATATATCCAGGCTTTTGATTGTATTGAACTTGCTGCGAAAGTTGCGAAATATTCTATTGAATCTTGTGATTTTACATCTCATAAGATGAACATAAATGGAGCGTCGTATTTCACACGAATTTATATTCAAGAACATGGAAAATTGTGTAATTTGAAAATTACATGGGCACTTGGTAGCCGAGTGCACATTACACTCGGAGCTTGTAAAATTCTGTACAAATTTAATATTGCGTCATTGGACAAGTTAAGTATACTTAACTTGTTCAATGACGCAATATTCAATTCGGCTACTAGGTCCCGATGTATGGATTTATATGTATCAATTATTTACTATGCAAATATGAGCATCTTTGGCTCAATCCATCAAATGGCGTGCTTGTAGTCTAAAGTTTCTCAGTTCAAGTCCGCGCATTTCTATCGATCTTTTGTTTTTTCCGATTTGATTTCAATCCATGTAATATTCAAATCACACAATTTTCCATGTTCTTGAATATAAATACGTATGAAATGTACGACGCTCCATTTATGTGCATCTTATGAGACGTAAAATCACAAGATTTTCTCGAGCTGTGTAAGCAAATTGGGTAATCGATAACCACGAATATCAGATATTCAGAAGAAAATGCTCTTTTCAGTGGATAGCTTTTGAAGAAAATAAATTCCATTTATTTCCACAATATTAAAAAATTTCTAACATTTCCCACTAATGTCACGAAATAGTACCAGACATCGACACTAGTAGTGGGAGGAAAGTGCGGTGCTATCTCTGTTAAACTAGTACAGGTGAATCATTTTACATCTTACAAGATAACTCATTTTGCTAAGTTACATATAAATAAATAATAACTTGGAATGTTTATATATTTACATATATTCTTACACTTTCAGCTACATATTTAGCTTTTTTTGACATGGAATGAAAACCTTATCTAATTTTACTTACTGAAACTCTTTTTGAATTTTCTGATGGTTGGGTAGTAAGTGATTGTTTTTTTTCAACAGTTTTTCTTTTTATCAAAAACTGTTTGAATTGATTGCTCCGAATATCCACTGAGCTTCCCAATATCGAGAATGAATTATTTCTCGTTTTTACCGCATTTTCTCCATGGGCAAGTTTAAGCATTCAATGCATCATATGGTGAAAAACTGACATTTTAAGCTGATGAGAATGATTAGAAGTATAACGTATAATATTTCTTTATTGGTTGGCTTTCTATATATTAAAAAGAATTGGCTTCCAGTATTCCTTGTGATGAGAATGTCTAAGAAGTCTGCTGTTATTTGCTTCTTCATAAGTGAATTTAATGCTTTTGTGAATGTTATCGAAAGGTGAACTACCTCACTATGTATTCAGTCGGTATTTAATCAAAATGATAAAATCTCATAAAGTCTTATCTCAGATCCATATAAGAAATAGGAAAATACTAATGAAATCGCCAACAGCTGAATTCATGTGGAAATTAATTCTACTATACCGACCTTCACTAAACAAGACCGAGTTTGAAGAAAAGATGCCAGTAATCATAAAAATTCACCTTGTTCAAAATTATTGAGCTTCATCATTTCTAGCTCAAAACTTTATTATTGTCCAATTTTTCAATAGAGTCAACTTGAAACTATTAAAAGCTGTTGATGAAGATTACAGACAGTTATAAATGCTAGTATATTTTATGTTTGAATATAATAAATGTTATAAAAATTGTTGTTAAGGCAGCACTGCTCAAAGCTGACTTAATCATTGCTTTCTCCCGAAAATCTATTTATATAACTCAAAAATAAAGAATTTGCGCTCCATGTATGCTTTCGAAAGCTTTGCAGTATCAGGTAAACAAA
Organism: Malaya genurostris; assembly: GCF_030247185.1. Lineage (NCBI taxonomy): Eukaryota > Metazoa > Arthropoda > Insecta > Diptera > Culicidae > Malaya > Malaya genurostris. The sequence goes on along the minus strand of NC_080571.1, from coordinate 94,111,161 downwards.
ATTCGTTTTGCATCCTGATAACAATCCTAAAACACTACTTACTTATGTTTTTTATTTAGCTTGAAAATAAATAATGATTCGCGCCCTCTGTAGAATTATTTGATGTATTTTAAAATACTTTCACCCTGTGCCCTGGAATAAATTATATGGGCGCCCTTTTCATTTCTCCTACCGTGATTCTGCGCCCTGGAATCAATCCTAAGGCATCCTCTTCAAATTTTACCTACAAAATATTATTTATTTAGCTTGAAAATAAATAATGATTTGCGCCCTCACTAGGATTATTTCATGTATTTTAAAATACTTTCAACCTAAGCCCTAGGAGCAATTATATGGGTGTTCTTCTCTTTTCTCCTATCGTGATTCTGCGCCCTGGAATCAGTTATAAGGCGCCCTTTCAAATTATCTTTACAAGATGTTATTTATTTAACTTAAAAATAAATAATGGTTTGCGCCCTCAGTTGGATCATTTGATGTATTAAATACTTTCACTCTGCGCCCTGGAATAAATTAAAGGGCGCTCTTTTCATTTCTCCTATCGTTATTCTGTGCCCAAGAAACATTCCTAAGGCGCCCTTTCTAATTATTCTTACAAGATGTTATTTTTTTTATTCAATAGTATAATATATATTTTTAGGCACACTTACAAGATGTTATGTATTTAGCTAATGAATAAAAAACGATTCGATATCTCAATAGGTATTAATGCTTTCGCACACTTCGTGGTTACTTGAATCAGTCATTATCAAAATTTCCAAAAACAAATTTTCTCGATTCCTGAGAAGTTGAAGTTTTATGAGCTGGTTAGTCACTAACTAACTGTGACTAACCGCAACTACAGCACTGGTCCGAACCTTTAGGAGACGAAGTGAGTAATTTCTGCCTGGGCTGTGTGCGTGTGTGTGGAACCGATGGCAAGCGCGCGTAACTAATTCTGACAAAATAGTTTTTAACTTTTCCACGTGTTCACCCATCCACTACCACCCCCACCAGCCAGAGGGGTGTATCGTGTTTCGGTTTGCAACCAACTGACCACTGCCGCAGGTATGAAATTTAATTATTCTTCACCCATATGGCGATATTCTGACCGGGTTGCGGGTTACGCAAATAGTGCTGAAGTGATCGCAACCGGATCGCCAGTAACGTTTGGAGCGTTCGTGTGCCTTTTGCACTTGAAACTTCAAGTTGGAACACGTGTCGTAGAAGTTCGAGACCGAATCCAATCCTAGCCTTGGAGTTTTTTTCTTTGGGTGAAAAATTGATGAGGATTCATTCGGACAAGGCAATGTAAATGTTCATGTTTTCAGTTCGGTGTGTTATTCAACAAACCCTAGAAAAAGCAATTTTTTGTGCTAGCTAATCACGTTTTTTCTCCCCGGAACGTGCTCCAATGGATCTACCAGGAAAAACACATTCTTTTGGTTCCGGTGCGATTCTTTCAATTAGTTGTTTTTAATTTTATTCAACATTAAATAAATAATGTTCGGTCAGGGACAGTACTGTTACGTTTAAAACCACGGAGACTTCCATTGATGGAGCGGAAAAATAGAAACAACCCATCCGCTTCCGCAATTCCTGCTTCAAACGGTTCCGGGTTCACTGTCTCGGAGCGAGCGAGTAACTCATCCGAACCATCCACTACGGGCACCAGGTTTCACTTTTCCCGGCTAAACTCACTAATCGGTGAACGGATATAGCGCTCCCAGATGGTCACTCTACTCATGCAGCACTTCCCGGTTTCAATGGTCCGGCTTACTCATTCCGAACCGGTGTCCCCTCCCTGTACTCCTGTACCTGTGGCAGTCCACACACACCCACACCATCCATCATTGACGTGCCTGACTTTTCCATAGGTAGGCACAGATTCGCGTGGTTGGCGCAAGCCGTGTCTCTCCGGGGATCAACTTCTTCTCGGGAACCGTCCGAAAGCGATTACCAAATTTTATTTTGCCTCGCTACGGCCGGATGGTCGTCCCAGTCACAGGTGTTGTTTTATGGAGCACCACCGGCCTTCGTTTCCCCAAGTATCCACCACAAGTGCCGGATCACATCAGCCAGTTCATAAAATAAACCCCTCGAAAAGGCTGTAACATGCTTCTTTTTCTATCTCGTTATCTCTCTCCCTCTCTCTGTCGGCCACGTTGTGTATGCTTAGGCAATGTTTATGCGAAAAACAGTTATTTATAGGAACATCGGAGCTTGGTGCGCTCGGGGAGATTCTGCCACCGCAGCCGCCACACGGCCAGTGCCAAGGCGCTAATGGTGATTGGATTTGGGAGTCGACGACGTGATGAAATGTGATATATTTGGTATGGATTGGGAGTTGATTGATTTTTTTTCCGGAACGGGTGGAAATGAAGTCAGCGGCACCGCGAGTGAGAACCCGGCGAAGGGAAGGGTTTGTGTATGCATGTTTTCATTGATGGTTGCACAAACAAGTGTTGAATGGAACGACCGTGGAGCGAGCGAACCATGCCGGGGTGAAACTTTCGATATTTTTCCGAATTGTCCTTGAAAGGTGAATTCCTGGATAAACTGTTATTTCAGTATTTTCATGTCGTAAAAATGCTAGCATATATTTTTTTTATTGGCATTTTTGCGGGGGTTAGCAACTTATATCCAGCGAAACTTACTTCGTAAATAGAGATTTGAGCAGCTACAAAGACAAAACTTCCACGAACCGAATCGAATCCGTTCAGCAATAATCCCTAGAGCAAAATGCTTGGTCCAATTGCGAAAATCGTAAAAAGGATTTCCAGGATCCACATAGCTCGAAGGTTTTTTGTCGTGCTTTGATTCGCTCTTCACTCGAAAAAGGCTTACCAAATTTGAAATCCTCATCAGCTGGTTTGAGCTTACGTATTGAATGAGTGAAAAACAGATTCCTGTTCGGCTCTCTCCAACAACCCATTCTTAGTGTAATTCAAGACATAAAAATACTTGGGAGCAGTAACTGAACCTGTTTATTAGTTTTATTCAATACGACTCTAAGCGGGTCCAATTATTTCATTTTTGATGAACCGTTTTTGAATTTCACTAAGGAAAATTATTTATGTGCAATAATTCCTTGAATTTATTTCATTTATGTGTTTACTTCGAACTACGTCGTTGTTTTTTGTATTGAAATACACATTTAAAATAAGAAAAATTTAACCTGCACATATAAAAAAAAAGTTCTCAATCCACCTAGCAGTGACATGATACTTTTTGCCTTTCTCTATAGAAAGGTATTAGAATTGCTGGAAAAACCGACTTTCGAACGGAGACTCGGAGACCCATAGTGTTATATACCATTCGACTCAGTTCGACGAGATCGGAAAATGTCTGTGTGTGCATGTATGTATATGTGTGTGTGTGTGTTTGTGTGTGTAGGTGTGTGTGGGCACTTTTCGAAGATATTTGAACGCGCTCAATTTTCTCAGAGATGGCTGAACCGATTTTGACAAACTTGGGCTCGTTTGAAAGCTACTGTTGGACCATTGATCAAGCTCGAAGATCAAATGGCTGTGACTTTTGGTTCCGGAGATATGATTGTATAAGTGACGTACCCGACAAAAAGCGTTGTATTTGAACGCGCTCAATTTTCTCAGAGATGACTGAACCGATTTTAACAAACTTGGGCTCGTTCGAAAGCTACTATCAGACCATTGATCAAGTTTGAAGATCAAATGGATGTGACTTTTGGTTCCGGAGATATGATTGTATAAGTGACGTACCCGACAAAACACGTTGATTTTTATCGCTCTTATATATATAAGGGTGCCAAAATTTTGGGATCACCTCTATTTTCGTTAAGCTCTAGTGCTCAAAAGTTTAAGCACCTCGAAAAAAGCCTTCATGCAAAATTTGACCTAAATCGGACATGCGTAAGGGGTGCTGCCCGGTGGTAAAGGTTTGATATTTTCGATCTTGAAAATGCACCATAGGGGGGAGTACATGAAATTTCCAAAATCGAAAATTTTTGTTGATGCCGAAACTCTTAAAACTGCATGAAACATCGAAATTTAATGTCATCTCAAAAAAATTTTCTTTTCAAAAATCAACTTTCTGGGAAAATCAATTTTTATATTTTTTCTAAGTCTCAAAAAGCCGACTTTTTCAAAAAAAATTTTTTCGAGATGACACTAAATCTCGACGTTTCATGCAATTCTAAGGCTTTTGGCATCAAAAATTTTTTTTCGATTTCGAAAATTTCATGTACTCCCCCCTATGGTGACTTTTCAAGATATATGAAAATTCCACTAAGTGGACTAAGAAGGCTTTTTGCCTTTCTTTATAGAAAGGTATTAGAATTGCTGGAATTTTAGATTAGCATCACTGTTCTCATACAAATAGGCAACGCAAATGTCAAGCACTAATTTGGAAAAATGATGCTGACTCTGTGACATAAACACTGAAGCATGCTTTCGTGAATTACTCGAATCAATCTGAATCAATTGGTGTCAAAATTAGTATCCGAAATTATTTAGTAAAAGTATGAAATATATTTTCATGAGATTGTTACGAAAGAAGAGAAAGGCATTATCACACCAGTAGGTGGATTAAGAAGGGTTTTTATCAATCCGCTTGGATTTTTTGCATTCATGTTTTCTAGTTTTATTACTTAAAAAATGTTTTAATCCACCTAGTGGTGTAATGATGCCTTTCTCATATCCCTCATTTTCTCATATATAAATGTGTGGTATTCCTCAATAATTTTTTTCGATAGTTGTAAAACAAAAAGTTTTGTCCATAAACTAATATAACCTACTAGTGCTGAAAAAATTTGTAATCGCAATGGTGACTCGAGCTTGCGTTGAGACAACATAAATATCATCGTCCACCCAACTACGATTATCGCCAATTGAATCATATCAAGTATCATGACTGCACGAAGTTCAGTCTTTGCAGTGACTGAGTGGAAACATATATTTGAGAAGCAAAATGAATGATAAACTCACAGAAATGAAAAAAATACGCCCAGAGACATGACTCGAACCTGCGTTCTTATGCAATCCCTGCATACGCGCTACCATTTCTCCACCCTAAGCCTTGTGATAGACACGGCTCCACCACACGACTGGGTTTAGTAAAGCGTACATCGGACGTGGTTTGAATCCTAGCCGCCTCACGACCGGTATTATATATCCAAACATCCTTTTCTGTTTATCAGACAACAAACACTAGTCTTCTCGCTCTATACCTATTCCTCCGCTCAAGCACTGGGTAGAAGAGTATCTTTATGGTCCCTTGCTGCCTTCTCTATTGTGCCAGTCGCTGGCTGGTTACAACTGAACTTAGTTATGGCGACTTTACGTTAAACCAACTAAAATAATAAATCGATATATAAAAACCTGTTTTAATCCACCTAGGGGTGTAATGATCCCTTTCTTATATTACATATGTTTTCAGAAACATCACTAGAAGATTCTGTCAATTTTTTTTTACACTTGAATAAAATCAAAAAATTTCTTTGGCGTAAGCTACCATCACCTTTTCGATTTGTAAACAGCTATGTCAAGTTAATATAGATTTAAATGTGGCAACCCTGAACGCTATACAAAATTGAACAAAGCACGCTGTGTGCTAGACGGTGGTGTTTTCTTCTTCCTTACCAGCACGTACCGATACGTACCGGTTTTGCATCATTTTATATGACAGTTTGAAAATTTTGATACTCATGGTTCTATAATTTCGGAATCGGAAGTCGCATCTAGATAAAATTGCACAGTATCTTTAAAGACACTGAGAGCTTTAAGTTGAATCATGATTTGTGAAAATCGGTTTAACCGTTGCTGAGAAATCAAAGTGAGTTCCGTTTTGGAGCTTTTCATTACTATTACCGGTGCTTCCGGAAGCGGAAACCGGACACTAGTAGACCCACAATATGTTTATATATTTACTAACAAGATCTGCCAAATAGATGAATTTATCAGTAAATTTTATAAAAATGTGCACCTCGTTTCGTCATCGCTTGTGAAAAAATACTTATGAAATTGAAAATTTATACTAATCGCACTATAATACCGGAACCGGTAGTCGGATCTGGATAAACTTTTCAAGGACTTTTCAAAGAATTTTCAGACTATTCATTTGCATCTTAGTTTTTGTAAATCGGTGACGCCATTTATGAGAAAAGTGAGCGACATTTTTTTATGTTTTTGGTGTATATCACCCTATAATTCCGGAACCGGAAGTCGGCTCGGGATAAAATTCAATAGCGATCTATGGGACCGTAAAACCTTTCATTTGATTCTAAGTTTGTGAAAATCGGTTCTGCCATCTCTGAGAAAATCGAATGACATTATTTGTCACATACACACATACATACATACATACACACATACACATCATCGAGCTGAGTCGAAAGGTATATAACATTCGGCGTGTGATGTGAGTTTATTATTTCTCCATTCTTAAAATTTGACAGTATTTTATTTGAAACTTTAGCTTCAACATATCAAATCGTGCTTAACCCACCTAGCAGTGAGATGATACCTTTTTTATCATCCGAATGTGATTTTTGCATGAATATTCTTGGGTGTTTTAGTTCTCATGACATTATTTTAATGACCGTCGTTTCAAGTGCAATTTAAAGTTCTATTTACTCATTATCCTGTAAAGTCGAAACTGCAAATCGGATCGAATTTGAATCTAAAGTGTAATAATCGATTGAACATTATATAAGATGTCGAAATAAGTTTCATTTTAGAGTTTACGGTTATTTAAGGTACTACCAGAACCGGTATTCAGTAACTACCATAACCGAAAACGATTTGTATAGCCATAAATTAATATGACGAATTTGACGCCTTTAGACTATTATCTTTGGGGGCCTGTTAAAGATAAGTGTTATGTGGACAAGCCAGAGACAATTCAAGACTTGAAGGACAACATTCGTGCAGCCATAGCTTAAATAAAGCTGCATACAATCGAAAATGTACTAAAAACTGAACCTGCAAGGCCAGCCGAGGCAGCCATTTGAATAAAATTATATTCCACAATTACCCGGAAGGATTTTACTTTAATATGAAAAAATAAATCTTGAAATCGGATGAACCGTTTATGTTTTATTGCATGTTTAAAAAAAAAGTTACATGGTGGACCCTGTATTGATCGTTTTACCGATTCCAATAAAGATTTAATCAAAGTTTTAATGGTTTTTTAACATCAAATCCTATACCTCTAAAAAAATCATCCTTTAGTTCTGGAAGTGTATTAGGGAAGGCACACATCCAACTTTTTGGAACTACTACTTCCTGCTGAATGCCTTACTTAAAGGAAACAATGTTTGTTACAGTTTAGCTACCCTCAAGAAAGGATCAAATCTTACATTTTTAACAATGCATGCTCTATGTCTTATATTGTTCACCAGTGATTCAGTAGAAACGATATTTCATGTCACTGAAAAGTAAAATTTTGAGAATATCTGCGTGCAAACGAAATTTTATCGCAATGTTATTTAAAAAAAGATGATGTATTTAATTAGTTTTTCATACCTATATGTATAACAAAAAATCAATTTAGAACTTATTGACAATTACATGTGGCTACTATGTAACATTCTGATAAGAAATAAGTGAAGTAGGAATCAAACTTACTCGTAGCCTCAACATTTAGCAAAAATATTTCAAGAATTAGAGAATTCCATCAATGCCATATCCTTATATAGGTATATTTCAACAAAATATGTCAAGGAAAGGGAAAATAATTTGTTATTTTATCAACCAACGTGTCTCAAAAAGGAAGCTTGTGTAAATTTGAGATGCTTCAACCAGTGCGGGTAAAACCGCCACCCACAGGGGGTAAGACCGACATTCAACCCAAACAACCTCATAGTTTCTGTAGAATTCGAATTCACAGCTTAGTTAATGATAATATTCATTTCTTTTTCCTGAAGTGATATATTTTGAGTGTTTTTGACTCACAATTAAAAGTTACACATTCATACGGAAGTATATTTTACAGACTATTGCATCCTTTGAAAATATTCAACTGTTGTTGACTCGAACTTACATGGCTCGTTTTTATTGTGTAGTTCCGTGGAATCTGTTCAAAGGCTCCGACTTAAATCAGAACCATCAAATAAATCAAAGTCTATAGTGGTCTTACCTCACAAACCTTTTTTAATCCACAACCATCACTAGAAGATTCTGTCAAGATTTTTTTTCAAACTTTAGTAAAATCAAAAAAATTCTCTGGTATAAACTACCATAACCTTTTCAATTTGTAAACAGTTATGTCAAATTAAAATAGATTTAAAAATGACAGCCCTGCACGTTATACAAAATTGAACAAAGCGCGCTGTGTGCTAGGCGGTGGTGTTTTCTTCTTCCTCACCAGCACGTACCGATGCGTGCCGATTTTTCATCATTTTTTATTTTTCATCATTTTTTTCGGAACCGGAAGTCGGATCTGGATGAAATTGCACAGTATCTTGTAAGACACTGAGAGCTTTAATTTGAATCATGATTTGTGAAAACCGTGAAACCGTTGCTGAGAAATCGAAGAGAGTGCCGGTTTTGGAGCTTTTCTTCACTATTATCTGTGCTTCCGGAAGCGGAAACCGGGGACCAGTAGCTTCGCAGTAGATTTATATATCCACTAACTAACCAGGTCTGCCAACTAGATGACTTTACCAGTAATTTTTATAAAAATTTGCACCTCATTTCGCCAACGCTTATGAAAAAATATTCATGTAATTGAAATTTTTTGCTAATCTCATTATAATATCGGAACCGGAAGTCGGATATGGATCAACTTTTGCAGGACTTTTTGAGAAATTTCAAGATCTTTCAATTGCATCTTAGTTTGATAAAATCGGTTGAGAAATTTCCGAGAAAATAAGGTGCGCATTTTCTCATGGATTTGCATATATTGTCTTGCAATTCCGGAACTGGAAGTCGGCTAAAGATGAAATTCAATAGGGATTTATGCGACCATACGGCCTTTCGTTTGAATCAAATTTTGCGAAAATCGGTCACGCCATCTCTGAGAAAAGTGAGTGACAATTTTTTCACTTTTTTGGTGCATATCACCCTGTAATTCCGGAGCTGGAAGTCGGATCGGGATAAAATTCAAAAGCGATCTATGGGACCGCAAGACCACTCATTTGAACGTGAATTTGTGAAAATCGGGTCACCCATCTCTGAGACAATCGTGTGACATTATTTGTCACACACACACACACACACACACACACACACACACACACACACACACACACACACCGACATTTGCTCAATTCGTTGAGCTGAGTCGAATGGTATATCACAAAGTGACGGTTTAAAAATCGGTTTTCACAGTGATTGTCTAGCCAGCCTTTCTGTATGAAAAAGGCAAAAAGAATGGCGGGCTTTCCCCAAGAATGCAAGTATTAAGGGGGGGGGGGGGTGTGGGGGGGGTAGGGTCTAAATGATGAAAATAAACATGTTTTTTCGATTTTTTTCTTCAGAAGTATCGTTCAAAAAAATTAATTCAAACGTTTTGAATAATACAAAGCATCATTCGAACAACATTTAGTAGTTTTTTCTTGGAAAAATATGGAGAAATAAGTATGTGAAGAGGTATTTTTGAGAGCGCTTCTTAAAAATCATGATTTGCGGTGTAGCATAGATAGAGTAGATCTTTTTCCAGACCCCTACGTTTCTGTTTGATCTTTTTTTCTAATTTTTTTGAATTTTTTGTGGTTGTTTAAAGTCAAAACTACGATTTTTCACGAAACAATGCGCCATTTTGTAGCTGTAATACCAAACAACAAAAAGGGAAACGTTGCGGTCTGGTAGTTTACATGAAGACAGTGTGTGCAAAATTTGAAAAAATGGTGTTGTAATTTTTGTATGACGATGGACACGGACTTTCAAACCCTGCTCTCGAGAAAAACGGGTTTAAAGTATTTTGTCTATAAAATCTAAGAAAACATTTTATTACTCTAGGGAACCCGTAGGCTCTAACATTCTCAAAAAATCATATTTTTTCTTTGTGCTTTGCTATTATGATACATTTCAAGAATGTTTTGTCAAGATTTTAAGTCAATCGAAGTAGAAATTTTGGGCCTGTGCGCCGAGAGCTCTTCGCAATATGAGATAACAGTTCGGCTGAAAAGTTCGTATCGTTTAATAGAAACACACATTTTTTGCCAAAATTCGTTTTTATTATTCAACATAATTGCCATCAGAGGCTATACAGCGATTATAGCGATCTTCCAACATTTCGATACCATTTTTGTAGTAAGATTTGTCCTTTGCCTCAAAATAGGCCTCAGTTTCAGCGATTACCTCTTCATTGCTTCTAAATTTTTTACCAGCGAGCATTCTCTTGAGGTCTGAGAACAGGAAAAAGTCACTGGGGGCCAAATCTGGAGAATACGGTGGATGAGGGAGCAATTCGAAGCCCAATTCGTTCAATTTCAGCATGGTTTTCATCGACTTGTGACACGGTGCATTGTCTTGATGAAACAAAACTTTTTTCTTCTTCAAATGAGGCCGTTTTTTTGAATTTCGTCCTTCAAACGCTCTAATAACGCTATATAATAGTCACAGTTGATGGTTTTTCCCTTTTCAAGGTATTCGATGAAAATTATACCATGCGAATCCCAAAATACAGACGCCATAACCTTACCGGCCGATTGTTGAGTCTTTCCACGCTTTGGGTTCGGTTCATCGCGTGCAGTCCACTCAGCTGACTGTCGATTGGACTCCGGAGTGAAGAGATGGAGCCAGGTTTCGTCCATTGTTATATATCGACGAAAAAAATCGGTTTTATTTCGATATAACAGCTCCAAACACTGCTCAGAATCATCAATTCGTTGTTGTTTTTGATCGATTGTGAACTCACGCGGCACCCATTTTTCACAAAGCTTTCTCATATCCAAATATTCGTGAATAATATGTCCAACACGTTCCTTAGATATCTTTAGGGTGTCAGCTATCTCGATCAACTTCACTTGACGGTCATTGAAAATCATTCTGTGGATTTTTTTCACGTTTTCATCGGTAACAGCCTCTTTTGGACGTCCACTGCGTTCATCGTCTTCGGTGCTCATATGACCAGTACGAAATTTTGCAAAGGGGCTATCCATAAAAGACGTCACGCCGCAAGGGGGAGGGGGGTGTTTCATAAAACGTGACCTTTTGTGACAGGGAGGAGGGGGGGAGGTTTTTGGAATGTGACGTCCAATCCAATATTACTGCTTTGCCCTATTCCCTGAAAAAATCTCCACAATAAACGTTTACATTCTATACGAAAACGTGTATTTGTTGATGTAAAAGCTTCTTCTTGTAAATTCGGAAATGAATGATGCAGGAAATCATTTCTGTTGTGATCAGTAAAAGTGCACGGAGGAGCGAGTAAATTAGCGAAATCAATAAATTTTGCCTTATATGAGTAAAAAAGAAAAAGATGCCTTCAAACGGTTTAACTTAAGTTATGCACTGACAATTTTTTCAGTAATTTGATTTTCTAGCATTTATAATAGTATATCATAAGAATTTCTCTTATCTGATTCTGACGCAGTTTATTCAATTGTACTCCATTTGAAAAAGGGCGGGAGATCAACGATTTCAGACGTAGATCATGTCATGTCTTATCTTGATCATATGTGATTTTCCTCCACCAATATCAAAGCTTATCGAATCATCCAATGATTGAACTTACTTGAATCAAGAATCATTTTAGCTCAAAATCACTACCCATTGTGTGACGGAAGATCAGTACCGATATTGATCGATGTGATTTAAATTTCACTGATCAACTGATAATGAAAAGATTCCCCGGCAGTGATCTCGTTTTTGGTCTTTATTTATTCAGCCCTGTATGCTACACTAAGGAAATATTATTCTTTACCTAAAACAATAATATATCTGTGTACCCCTAGGAGGAATAAAACAGATGATTTAAATGTTTCATCAATTCCAACCAAATACTTTCGTTAATTTATATAATTGATATTAATAAAGTAATTTTGATGATTTTGTAGTTTTAAGGACATTTTTTAATCTAATGACAGCATGTAATAAATCAATTTTCCCTCATATTTGTATGGTTTGTCATACATATTGAGAATGTATTGAGATGAATTTTATTTATTTTGAATTCGTGACACGTGACATAGGGGGGGTGGGGGGTCTTTGCTTCTGTGACAATTTGTGACAAAGGGGGGATGGGGAGTCAAAAATCGTCAAAAAAAGCGTGACGTCTTTTATGGACAGCCCCAAACCACTTACGAATTGTTGCTTCGCCCGGTGCAGAGTCTGGATAACACTCATCAAGCCAGTTTTTGGTATCGGCAGCACTTTTTTTCATCAAAAAGTAGTGTTTCATCAACACACGAAATTCCTTTTTGCCTTTCTCATATAGAAAGGTTATGCAATCACTGTGAAAACCGACTTTTGAACCGAGGCCCGGAGGGCCGAGTGTCATATACCATTCGACTCAGTTCGTCGAGTACGCAAAATGTCTGTGTGTGTGTATGTGTGTGTGTGTATGTGTGTGTGTGTATGTGTGTGTGTGTATGTGCGTATGTGTGTATGTAACGTTTTTTTGCACTAACTTTTCTCGGAGATGGCTGAACCGATTTTCACAAACTTAGATTCAAATGAAAGGTCTTGTGGTCCCATACAAAATTCCTGAATATTATTTGGATCCGACTTACGGTTCCGGAATTATAGGGTAAAATGTGCAAAAAATTGTGAAAATAAGTGCACTAACTTTTCTCAGAGATGGCTGAATCGATTTTCACAAACTTAGGTTCAAATGAAAGGTCCTGTGATCTCATACAAAATTCCTGAATATTATTTGGATCCGACTTCCGGTTCGGGATTTATGGGGTAAAATGTGCAAAAAAAAAGAAAATATGTGTTCTAATTTTTCTCATAGATGGCGCGGCCGATTTTCACAAACTTAGGTTCAAATGAAAGGTCCTGTGGTACCATGCGTAATTCCTGAATTTCATACGGATCCGACTTCCGGATCCGGAAATATAGGGTAAAGTGGGTTAAAATTGTATACCATCTCTGAAAATGGGGAACAATCTTAAACAATTTTCTAAATCGACTCCAATTGATAGTTTTTATCAGTAGACGGTCAAACAAACCGATTTCGGTTATTCTTTTAAGAATCGAAGGAAATTATTGTGAAGAATACCACAGTATTATATACGATAGTATGATTGATATGAGAAAGGCATCATTACACCACTAGGTGGATTAAAACAGGTTTTTTTCCATTTTTTCACAATAACAAAAGTAGCTTCACTCAAAATGCAATATCTCACAAACTAGTAATCAGACAGCTGTCAAATTTATACACGTATCTTTTGAAGGTTGATACTAACTGAAAATGACATGGATTTAATTCTAGTGGCGCCCTCTCATAGAAACGATACGAACTTTTCAGCCGATCTGTTAAGCAACCCATAACTTGCTGAGTATTGTTCTGATAGGCTTGCAAAAATTCACAGAATATTTTAGATATTTATCGCAATATTTCATTTGTACAGAATTTCATAGACGTCGAATGTAATTTACACTCAGCTACCAGGTGCTGCTGTATGGATTTATTTAAATCAATTATTCATAAAGCAATATTATATCACACAATTTAACATGTTCTTGAATATAAATTTGTGTAAAATATGACGCTCCATTTCTGTGCTTCATAGTGCCACAAGCCTAAAGTTTTGCGCAGTTTTCTAGTTTTACTTGACATTTAATAGCTGACAGTCATTTGACAATTTAGGTCTATGAATTGCATCGTACAGGTTACCTGTTAAAATAATTTTTTTTAGAATAATTGCTAATGCTAATAGATTACGATGCGACTTCACCGGGTTACCAGCAATGCAGGCGCATGGTTGGGCACTTATATAAAAGCAAGTGGATGCCCACAATCAACTTTGCGCCTCCACTTTATTCCGAGTGATGGAGGCGCATAGTTGGTTATGGAAGAATTTTGTAACGGAAGTGAATAAATTACACCTGATTGGCAAAGATGGAGCAACATCGAATATTTGTTGCATATAATAACTACTGTTTAACTTCCCAAAAATTAAACAAAAATCGGAACAAACCTCCGTCGGCCTCCGAAATTGTTCAACAAATTCCCACATCATTTTTGATTAGATAATTGGCAAGTCTGAGGTGTGACTCGCATGAGCATGAACGCACATTTATGTTGTGAAGAATAAATTGCGTTAGCACGCAATCCCAAACGCATCAGCTTTGAATTTTAATCAAAATGTTTATCACCACTTTTGAACAGTACGATATTGTTCATGATTCTAATTGATATCCGCTATCGAAGCCTATCGCAAAGGCTTCGCAACAATTCAATCGCAAATCCTTTAATCCTCTTTTGTGAAGATTGTCAAAACCGACGATTTCGTTGCGTGGTGATTCGCACCTGAATATTAGACGTGCAGGTTTTTATAATTACGCCAATTTCAATTGGGGTTGCAGGTCACGTACGGAAAATTCAAACGTTTTGCCTTTCTCATATAGAAAGGTTATGCAATCACTTGAAAAACCGACTAGTGAAAATTGTCCCGGAGGGCCAAGTGTCATATACCATTCGACTCAGTTCATCGAGCTGAGCAATGTCTGTGTGTGTATGTATGTGTGTGTGTATGTGTCAAATAATCTCACTAGGTTTTCTCGGAGATGGCTGAACCGATTTTGACAAAATTAGATTCAAATGAAAGGTGCCTGAATTTCATCCGGATCCGACTTCCGGTACCGAAATTATAGGGTAAAGTGTGTTCAATATTGTACACCGTCACTCAAACCGGCGAAACAAAAAACGTAAAAAATTTTCTAAACTGGTCTCAGAACTACACCAATCGATAGTCATTATCAGTAGGCAACTAAACAAACCGATTCCGGCTATCCTGGTTCCCGGTATCCGGTTCCGGAAGTACCGGAAATAGTGGTCATATATACCAAAATTGATCTCACTCACTTTTCTCAGCGATGGTTTGACCGATTTCCACAATCTCAGATTCAAATAAAAGGTCTCCGAGTCCCATACGGAATTTTTGAATTTCGTCCGGATCCGACTTCCGGTTCCGGAGTTATAGGGTAAAGTGTGTTCAATATTGTACACCGTCACTTAAACTGGCGGAACAAAAACCGTAAAAAATGTTATAAACTGGACTCTAAACCGTTATTCCCAATCTTAGGGTCAATTGAAAGGTCTTATAGTCCTACCAAAAATTATTGCATATTTTCGGATGCAACAAACATTTGAATCGTGATTTAGAGTGCGTATTAGTAGAGTTTGTATGTCATGTTAGTGGGTGACCGTACGAACCGACTTTGATTATACCGGTTCTCGGTTTCCGGTGCCGGAAGTGCATATAATGGTGAACCCACTTCGTTTTCTTAAGAATGACCTACGCAATCAAAGCACTGTTTTATTCTGTATGTTGTACTAGTTAGTGCACAAACAATCTCTTGGTTTCTTTCAAAAATCGAAGAAAAATTTTTTGAATAGAATACAACAATATTATACATGAGAAAGGCATCATTACACCACTAGGTGGATTAAAACATGTTTTTGATATTATTGCTGCTCGAGATATTAGTGGCTTCCGCTGCTGGCATGCCGTTCTGGGCAGGTCGACTGTACATATTTGTTCATTTCGGTTTACTTTGGCAACCCAGTGCCGTTTAAGGTCATTTGAAACGACATGGCGCTGTACTGAATTATGATGTGGTATTAAGAGGTTTGTATCAAAAATTGATGCAAAAATTAGTAGAAAAGATTTAATAATTCTTTGGAATTAATTTTGGTACTTAACAGTTTGAGTGCAATTTTGTTTGAATGGAAATCTTTCAATAATCAGTGTTTTCTAAAGTAAAGTTGGAAACAGTTTTCAGACCCTCGGCAAGGATGGCACTGTTCAGTTGTGTCACGATCACAGAGACACTAAAATTTATCTCCAGTACGACTGTCCCTGGCGGATAACTTGAGGCAATTTCTCGGTAATGGCTATTTAAAAAGTGTTATGAAACTCCCCACCATCAGAAACAAGTATACAACTGACTTCAAACGTGGTCATAGAGATACCGATGACGCAGAACGCACTGGACGTCCAAATGAGGCGGAACCTTTCCAGCCGATTGCTTTGGACGAGGTTTACCAGTTGCTGTCCACTCGGATGACGATTCTTTTGATTCCGGAGTAAAATGATGACTTTCATCCATTGTCACATATTGACGCAAAAATTCCGGTTTAAAGACTGTCCCAGAAAGTATGGACGCAACCAAAAACCGCTGCCAATTCGCAATGGTTCAGAATCGTTCAATTTTTATGGCTGCGTCCCGTTGTTTACACTCTTCTCTAACCACTTGTGCAGTTGTTTATTCGTTTTCGTTAGTTTGTTTCGAAATGCGTGGACTTTCAGCAGAACAAAGTCGAAAAATTGTATACAAATGGTGCACAGAACGTGGACTGTCACTGAGAAAGATAGCAAAATGGAAGAAGTAAGTGAAAAAGCCGTGCGAAATGCAATCAGGAAGTTCGGTGAGGATAACACTTTTGAGGATAAACCGAAAACGGGTCGAAAAAAAGGTCCTGCTAACCCTCAGTTGGATAAACGTATACTGAAGGCGTTCGAGCAAAAGAAGGAGGTTTCAGTTCGGGATATGGCCAAAAAAGTGGGCACTTCGAAGTCAAATGTTCTTCGTGCTAAAGAACGTTTGAATCTTCGAAGCTATAGGAAACAACCAAAACGTAGTCCGAAACAAGAAGCATCGATCAGACCGAGGGTTCGAAAGCTGTACAATATGGTTCTTGCTGGAAATTTGAACTGCATAATCATGGACGACGAAACCTACGTGAAACTCGATTACAAATCCTTGCCGGGACCACAATATTATACGGTGCGAGAAGGGCAAGTGTTAAACCAGTCCAAGACATCGATTGAAGTCGAAAAATTTGGTAAGAAAGCTATGGTCTGGCAAGCAATTTGTAGCTGCGGTCAGATTTCGAAACCCTTCATCACCACTGCTTCAATGAACAGCGAAATAAACATCAAGGAATGTTTACAAAAACGACTTCTACCCATGATTCGAAGCCACAAGGATCCTGTTGTATTCTGGCAAGATCTTGCTTCTTGCCACTACTCGAAATCAACGGTAGAATGGTATACTTCCAAAAATGTCACGTTTGTCCCAAAAGACTTGAATCCACCAAATTACTCACAACTTCGACCAATTGAGGAATTTTGGGCATTAACGAACTTAAATTTCTGGGACAGTCTTTAAATATGGCGAAACACTGCTTAGAATCATCAACACGTTCTCGTTTTTGGCCAACAGTGAGCAAATGCGATACTCACTTTGAACAGAGCTTTCTCATAGTCAAATGCTCACGCAATATAAAGCCAACACGTTCTTTTGATATCTTTACGGTGTCTGCTAACTCATGCAACTTCACTTTTAGATTGTGGATTTCTTTTTATGTTTTCTGGTGTTACCGCCTCATTTGGACGTCCACTGTGTTCTGCATCATCGGTATCTCTACGACTACGTTTGAAGTCAGTTGTATACTTATTTCTGATGGTGCGGAGTGTCCATAACACTTTTCAAGCCGTTGCTTCGCTAGAACGGTATTTTTTCCCATCAAGAAGCAGTGTAAAATTAAAACGCGAAATTGTTTTTCATCCATTGTTCTGAAAATAACAAAAGTAGTGCCACTCTTAGCACAATAACTCACAAACTAATGAATAGAATATCATGAAATTTTAACAGTTGTCTTTTAAAGGTTACTATTAAATAAAAAACCTGTTTTAATCCACCTAGTGGTGTAATGATGCCTTTCCCATGTACATATAATATTGTGGTATTCTATTCAAAAATTTTCTCTTCGATTTTTGAAAGAAACCAAGAGATTGTTTATGCTAAACATACAGAATAAAACAGTGCTTTGATTGCGTAAGCCATCCTTAAGAAAACGAAATGGGTTCATTGTTATATGCACTTCCGGCACCGGAAACGAGAACCGGTATAATCAAAGTCGGTTCGTACGGCCACCAACTAACATGAAACACAAACTTTTCTAGTACGCACTCTAAATTACGATTTAAATGTTTGTTGCATTCGAAAATATTTTAAGTGCCGATGTACAATATTGAACACATTTTACCCTATAACTCCGGAACCGGAAGTCGGATTTGAATGAAATTCAGGAATTCCGTATGGGACCTCGAGATCTTTCATTTGAATCCTAGTTTGTCAAAATCGGTTCAGCCATCTCAGAGAAAACCTAGTGAGATTATTTGACACATACACACACATACATACACACACAGACATTGCTCAGCTCGATGAACTGAGTCGAATGGTATATGACACTTGGCCCTCCGGGCCAATTTTCACTAGTCGGTTTTTCAAGTGATTGCATAACCTTTCTATATGAGAAAGGCAAAAAGGTGACTGAAATAAAACTAGCGCCATCTATGTGTTAGGCCCGGGAATTTTCAGACCATGTGTTAGAACTAAGTATGAATATAACGAATCCATTGCTAGCATGTGCCGCATAATTAACAAATGTTTCAATTTTTTCGATTTTCATCTATCACGCAATGTTGTCAAAAAATCGTTCCACTTTTTACCTATTTTTATATATATAAAAAATAGGTATAGAATTCGCTCAAACTTTCGAAAATTTTTCCGAGGCCCGGAGGGCCGAATGACATATACCAATCGATTCAGCTCGACGAACTGAGCAAATGTCTGTGTGTGTGTGTGTGTATGTGTGTGTGTCCGTATGTGTGTTGTCAACTAAGAGGTCGAGATCTCAGAGATGGCTGGACCGATTTTCATCAAACTAGTCGCAAATGAAAGGTCTCCCCGTCACCCAAAACGCTATTGAATGGTTTTGAGATCGGATGTTTACTTTTTGAGTTATACAAAGTTTTATGTCAAAATTTTCAGTTTTTTGACAGTATCTGTCACAATTGACCTTGAAAACAGAATATGTTTTCAGACTTAGATTCCGCACGGTAATACCTATCCAACAAGCCATAGATTGTTAAAATCCGTCCATTTTTAACGGAGATATCGAAATTTTTCTGTAAGCGACTTTTCCCCCTATTCCAGCAGTAGGAGTTTTTAGCGCTGTATGACAAAGAAATGCTTGGGAGCAACGGAAAACACGATTTTTTATACTGTTACATACAATTGTTTCTAAGAACCAAAAGGATTGTGTACAGCATTCTTTTTCATGACATTTAGCCTCGGACCGATTTTGGCACGGCTCGTTTTTGGCAACATAATCGTTCGAATATGACATATATAAACCAGATGATGGCAGAATTTTTTTTAATTATTTTGTTTTAAACTACTTACAGCAATAAATGCTGGAACAACATAACATCCATATACCATTCGAATCAGTTCGTCGAGATCAGCAAATGCGTGTGTGACAAATAACTTCAATTAATTTTCTCGGAAAATTTCTTTTCTACAAATTCAGATTCATACGAAAAGTCGTATGCTCCCAAACAAAGTTCCTGCATTATGTTTGGTTCCGACCTCTGGTTTCGGAACTACAGGATGATATGTGAAACGAAATCAAAATTGTGTAACTCATTTTTCTTGAAGATGGCTGAACCGATCTAAGATGCAAATGAAATCTAAGAATCATCTAAGATTCAAATGAAAAGTTTCAAAGTTCTATAAAACATCTTGCTTTTCAGTCAGATCCAACTTCCGGTTTCGGGGATTGTATAAAAATGTCTATTCCACATAATTTAATCAGGTTTATCGGGTTAGCAGATTTGGATAGTCGATAAAAAAATTAACTTTTTTCAGTTTTAGTGGTATTCAGTTGTCGATCAGAAGGCACCTAAAAATTTAATTCGTGCTATGATCTCTCAAAGATGTCTTAACTGATTTTCAAATGTTTTGAAACAAATGTAAAGTGTACAGCTACTCAGGTGAATTTATCTGACTTCGGCCATACCGCTTTTAGAATTCCGGTTCCAGTATAAAATCGTTTCTCAAAGCTCAATCGTTTTCTCAAAAAAAGCCTAATCAAATTTCAGAAACAAAAATTTTAATTAAAACAAACTTATATACAAAAATTAATTATTTTATCCAATTATGACTTCCGGTTCTCGAATTACATGATGATGAATTTTTAAAATTCAAACCGATATAGAAGATGACAATCCCGAAAAGCTTCAAAGTTGAACTCAAAACTGTTGTAATTTATTCGTCATATGGCCATACGAATCGGTTTGGCTTATGCTGGTTCCTGAATACCGGCTCTGGAAGTACCTTAAATTACCGTAAACTCCAGAGTGGAACTTACATATCATGGCATGTTTAATCGATTATCACACTTCTAGATTCAAATTCGATCCGATTTGCAGTTTCGACATTACAGAGTAATGAGTGATTAAAATTTCAAATTGTCGCTTAAAACGAGGGTCATTAAAATAATGTCATGAAAACTTAAACACCGAAGAATATTCATGCAAAAAACACATGCGGATTGATAAAAATAGGTATCATCTCACTGCTAGGTGGATTAAACACGTTTTTTCCATAAATACGTTTATTTCATAGGCAATATACATAAGTTTTTCTTCGCCGTGGCATCCACAATCCATAATCCTTTAAACCTAATACATTTCGAATATCATTATAGTATTTTGGTATTCATTAGTTAATCTAAACACTGTTTTGTTTTGAATACGACTTACTTTACCTTTTCAAAATTTACCCTCTGAGAGAGTGATAAGTTTTTGATAGTGAATATCTCTTGTTGTATCTAATGAATCAACATAATTCTTGCTACATGCCATCGGAAATATGATCAGAATTTTATGATAAAATTTTCTGTTGTATGACATAATCTCAAATAGTTCAAAATAAAACTTTTCTGAAATGTTTGGTATAAACGAGTGTCAAAGAGGATAATTCATAAGGCGCGTTTGCCTTTCTCGTATTGCGAAAGCTCATAGCTCAGTGATCTGTGGAAGGATTTTTATAATCTAACTACAAATAGAATCGAAAATTTTCAACTTGAACGTGTATTGCAACAACATTGAAGTTTTTCAACAGTACACTATTGAAAAAATTGTTTGATTTAACTCATGACAGCACCAGCCAATCAGAACGCGAGATGTCTGCATCTATACAAGAGCATCCATGTAAAAGTTGAGTGGTTCATTTTTCGTACCATTTTCTGAGCTACTATTTCCGAAACAAAACACACACACACAAGAGCAACATCGAGAACCTGTCGTCTCACTGTTTCCCGTTCTGCGAACAGGAAAAGGAATATTGGCAAAGGGGCTTTCCGTACACCGCTGCCAGTAGCAGGTATAAGATGAAATGTGATGTGAGAAATAGCGTCATTTAAGTTAAAGCAGCTACTCTGAACGTACGAGACCAGGCTTCCCAAATGTACCGCCGCGCGACATTATTATTGAGGATGTCATGCTGCTCTTTCCATGACAGCCTTGTGATAGGTTTCATCACGACAGCCCTTAGACAAATAGTTCTGTACAGCCAACGTTGCCGTCATTCACTTCGTTCGACAGTTCATTCCATCTTAAGACATTTTGTCATGGTCCACGACAGCCGAAGAAGCATGAAGTTCTCGCTGTTGCGACAGTAAGCTTCGGGTATCAGTCACTGCGTTGTTTCTGTCGAGAACAAAATATTACTCTCCCTTGACCAGGTCTGCGACAGTAGCCGGTGCGGTTCAAATTTGTTGCTCTTGGTTTGCTATGAAGATTCGAGGCAAGCATGTGGGTTTTAGTTTTGCCTTTGGTGATTGCTTTGCGCAGCGGTTGATCATTGCGCATAGCAATCACCGTTGGTAGGGCATTGATAACAATATAATTGATAATTAATAATATACGAAACGGATTGAAGAACGGACTTTGGTTTTAATGAATAGTTAATTTTTATATTTTGGTCGATCTTCTATGAATCGATCGATCAATGAAATTCTATAGAAAGAAAAGTTTGTTTTCAAGAAATTATATTCATAATTAAAGAGCTGAGACAGTTCGGCGTGCTCGTTTCAGGCAGTTTACGTTCGGTTTGTTGGTTGTAACATTCATAGTGTAGGCGCGTACTGATGTGCGTGGAGCATTATTTCCATCCTCTTTATCTCTTCCTTCAGGATATCAAAGGCGCAATCGTTTCTTATACAAGAGTGAATAAGTCAATTGAATCAGATTTTAGATGTAAACGGTGAATGAATGTTTGTAGCAAAAGATATATTCAAATTAAAGATTCTGTATTCGATACTAGTTAGCGTGATTCTGAATAGCATTCAACTTTGCAGTCGACTTGTAAGTCTACGGGACTATTGCAGTCAGTGTTGCAATACTACGGACACTAAGAATCTTTCCAAGTCAGAACTGAAACATACAAAATCTGGCTCGTTCAGTTCGTTATATGTACATTGAACCACCAATCGAATAAAAACCTTGAGTGCAAAATTTGGAGTCGGAATTAGCAATGCAAAAATCATGTAGAAACTTATTGGCAGGTACCGTACAACAAAGCTTTGAATGCAAAAACTGAATGAAAAATTCCGGTTCTTCCAAAAAACATGTTTCCAAGCGTGGAATGCAGCATGGTTGCCCGTAACAGGTTCGAATGTTTATTTCGTTTTATTTAGAAAAAAAAGTTTTAGTTCACCAAGTTATTTCATAATGTCTTTCGTGAGTAATATGGTCTCAAGCTTTCCAGACATATCAAGTTATCTTATATATATGAATAGTATAGTGTTTCTATTAACCTGGAATATATTCCAAAATACATATGTGCTGATAATCTGGAATGCATTTTCTTCCTGTTAAGCATTGAATCATCTTATCTCTAGAAACGGCATATTAACTATTATATTATTTTGGTCATAGCTACCAGAAGTTCGCGACTTTTACACACGTTGAAACTGTCACATGTTCGACGTTTGGAAGCATTGGGAAAACCGAAAAGACTCCCATCCAGAAATTTCGGAAGTTGCTTCAACCCTCATGACTGTGCCTGCAACGCAAGTTTCTTTTGAAAGAGCGTTTAGCGCTCTGGCGTTAGTGTTGTCGCCAGCTCGGACAAAATTGTGCGTACAAAACCTGTCGAACATTTTAATAGTAAAATTAAACCAAGACCTACTCCATCATATTATTCCACACATGTACAATTGGAAAGACTACAAATCGATGGGAAAAAATGAATAAAAAAATATTTTTGATTAATTTAGAGCTAAAATCTTATCATTTGCGGTTTCAAAATCACTATAGATTCATCGTATTGAATTTCATTGCCGGTTCTGGTTGGGAAATTTGGGGAGTACGATTACCTATAAAGTACACTTATATTTCCAAAAATGGTAAGTAACAAAAACTACCTAAACATGAATTCAAGCTCAATTTGGTTTTGAAGAATCTTATATCTGCCATTGGAATTATAAAAATTTCATAGTGTCTATACATAGATTTTGATTTTGTCATAAAAAAGGTTTTGAAATTACTTGAAAATTCGACTAGTGAAAGTTGACATTCGACTAAGATAAGTTAATCAATTCCTCCGTGTGTATGTATGTGTATTGTATGTGTCAAACAACGTCACTCAATTTCTCAGG
The DNA here is from genome assembly GCF_030247185.1 of Malaya genurostris. Lineage (NCBI taxonomy): Eukaryota > Metazoa > Arthropoda > Insecta > Diptera > Culicidae > Malaya > Malaya genurostris. Next base: position 94,087,572 of record NC_080571.1, on the reverse strand, counting down.
CATGAATGCACCTATTTTCCCAAATCAGGCTGAAATGACCCACCTGCACCTATTTTCCCAAACCAGGCATGACTGCATAGGTTACTATTGAATTTAATTCGGATCCTACTTCCGCAGTTACAAGTCTAAGAATGTCGAAAATTTTCTACCGTCTAATTGGCTAAGTAGCTTGTGTCCGCATTTAAAAAAATTAAACGTTTGGAACTTTAAATATTGTAAATGAATAGTGAAACATTCTGAGAGCCGAGTTCATTGCATATATTTAACAGTTTTCTTTCTGAAAAGATTGTCTGAGCGCAAGTTTGCAAGCTGCGCCAGCAGCTGTCACGTTTGGATGCAGCCCAAGAACGAATCTTGTGCTTTATCCAACTAGTTGAAAGTGGTAAAGCTGGTTCAGGACCAACGAAATCATTCGTTGCACCAGCTCTAGCCAACTTATCAAATAATGATAATAATAATAATAATAATAATAATAATAATAATATTGTGGCTGTCATTTCCGATCCTAAAAAATTCATTGGTTTAGTTAGGAGAAACAGAAAAATCAAAACGTCGTTATTCAGAATAAGGGTGCATAAGATATTTCCGGAGTATTATCAATGAATGCTAGTGTATCTGTTTCTTTAGGAATAAGAAGGAAGCACTAAGGATGAATACTTCAGTAATTCAGATATATGAGCCGTTACACAAAACTCTGTGTTTATCTTTTTATATTCGTTAGTTATTAAAATTCATTGCTTTCGCCGACAGTATATATAAATCTAAAACAATTTCTTTATTCCACAATGGTAATGTAATGAAACCCTTAAATTTCCTGCAAAGGCAATCCCAACAACGCAATCGTATGTACTAGTACCATTTCATTGAGGCAGCTGAAATAGTGCGAGCGCACTATAAACCACAGCTCGTCTCCAGAAACAGCCGGTTTATTGCTTCAAGAGACATTGATGAGACAGCCGGCTGGCGACAGCCCTTCGTAACAGTAATTCCCTAAAAATCAAAGGATGTCTTCGATTTTCTAAGGCTGTCCCCGTAACATTTTATGCGAATGAGCGAACAGAAAGAAACAGGATACAAACAGCCCGTTCGGTTTGACTACTCTCCGGATAGAATACTCTCATCAAACTGGTGAGTAGAAACTATCTCAGCGACAGCATTCATTTAGGCATGCGAGCGCTGTTGCCATTACAGTTCGGCATATGCTGCACACATATTGTAGACTGGGCTTTCGACTTTGCACTCAGACAGTTCATGCTATCTCGTGGCGGATGTCATTGAAAAGCAGTACTGCTGGGAAGCCTGTACGAGACACCGTCTGTACGATGGCACCGAAAACCGGTAGAAAGGTAGCTAAAAAGTCCAGCAAGGCTCATTCAAAGCACTTTTCAGTGCTAAAGATAAGCATAAAGAAATTGTTGAATTTTGTCGCTTTCCTACCATTTTCTGAGCAACTGTTGCCGAAACAAGACACACACAAGAACCATCTCAGATCTAAATGCAGATCTTGTTGATTGCGACAATTCAAGGCACTTTTTAGTGCCACAGATAATCATTAAGAGTTAAATAAACTTTCAATATTTCCTACCAAAAGATTCATCAAGATGGAAGTTAAAATAATTTGCACCGTAACTAACACATTCAATTACGATCGGCAGTGCGTAAGTTGAAGTGATGATGTTGAACACATCTTTATACTAGTATGGGGTCGTGTGAAAATATTTCATGAGAAACAGGGGTGCCATATATACAGATTAGTCTTCATATTATTATAATTATTATTATTATCATTATTATTATTATTATTATTATTATTCTTATTATTATTATTATTATTATTATTATTATTATTATTATTATTATTATTATTATTATTATTATTATTATTATTATTATTATTATTATTATTATTATTATTATTATTATTATTATTATTATTATTATTATTACTATTATTATTATTATTATTATTATTATTATTATTATTATTATTATTATTATTATTATTATTATTATTATTATTATTATTATTATTATTATTATTATTATTATTATTATTATTATTATTATTATTATTATTATTATTATTATTATTATTATTATTATTATTATTATTATTATTATTATTAATAATAATATTATTATCATTATCATTATTATTATTAATAAAATTACTCTTGCATACCGAAGATCGTCGATACATTTCATTGCAATTGTCTCGTACTGAAATTTCGAGAAGAATCAGACATCTTCGAACTTCATAGCTTCAATAAAAATTAACTACAAATTTGTCGTACCTAGCCTCCTATATTAGCAAATTAAAAAGGAATTGTTTCAAGTTTGGAATATATAGTTGTAGAATAGTAGCTGTTTAATGTAACTAATATGTACTTTAATGACGACATGATCAATATCGCGATAACCTTCGCCACAAGCACAATGATTATTTTCGGAAAGTAGAATTCGAAGGAGATGTGCATCTAACGTGTAGTGATTGGACATGAGTCTGGACATCACACGAATGAAATCCCTACTCACATTCAGTCCCCTGAACCATGCCTTTGTCGATATTTTAGGAATAATTGAGTGCATCATCCGACCCATATCATCGTTATCCCAAGAAGCTTGCCAGATGGTGAGTGTTCTTTGGCGAGACGCGCTGTAGAATTTGTTGAAAGCAATCGGTCTCTCATAAATTTCACCCTCTATAGCACCACGTTTGGCTAAAATATCGTCTCTTTCATTGCCTGGAATGGAGCAATCAGTCGGGACCCAAACTATTGTGATTTGATAACTATTATTCAAAATGTTGTTCAGGCACTGTTTTATTTTGTCCAAGAAAAACGGTTCATTTTTGCCAGCAGCGTTTGAACGAATGCACAGTAGTTCAAAATCGCAATTTCACGCTCCTAATATATAACTCATTAAAAACGTGGTTTTCGAGGTACAATATCTTCAGAAAAGTTACTCAGAATGATAGACGCCATCTTTTGGCAAATTTTATTTATGCAATTATTCCCCCTAAAAGTGAGATAAAAATTATATTTTTGCTCAGGGTCAACCTAGGAGCTAAGTTATTTTGACAAAGTTGTGCAGAAAGTTATTTCAAACAAATTTGCTGAAGGGACTATTCCCGTTACTTGAGTGCAATTCATGATATAATGTATTTTCTGAAAAGTGTGTCCAAAAACCAGTTTTTCATGTTATTCAAAGTTTTTCATCTTTAAAAACTACACAACTTTTTCAAACATACTATGCTGCTATCATTTCAGTTTAATACAATAGAGCAATTTTTCATGTTTTTTCAATATAATTCTAACTTGTCTATTATCAAAATGCGCAGAAATGTGCAGATGAGACTACTTACATATTAAACTACTTCAAAAGAGCTTTCATACCGTGGTTGAGTTACTCGTCTGCGAACATATCTGCAGGCGAGATATGTTCTTTTCAAATATCCTTGTCCATGACATTTGCAACGATTAGGTTCATTGTATTTCAGATCAGATTTCATGAATTACACTCAAGTTACGGGAATAGTACCTTCATCAAGCTTATTTAAAATAACTTTCTGCACAACTTTGTCGAAGTAACTTAGCCCCTATGTTGGCCCTGAGCTAAAATAAAATTTTTATCTCACTTTTAGGGGGATTAATCATATAAATAAAATTAGCCAAAAGATGGCGTCTATCATTCTGAGCAACTTTTCTGAAGATACTGTACCTCAAAAACCACGATCCTATGAGTTATCAATTAAGAGCGTGAAATTGCGCTTTTGAAATACTGTGAAATGGCTTCAATTGCACTCAGACTATCTGTAAAGAGAAAATCGTTCCACTTGTTATTGTCTAATTAGTTTTAGTTACTATAGAAGCACTAGATTTAAGGAAAGTGTATCATTTGGACTATTGTAATCTGTTGATACAAACGGTGAGGAGGTTTTATGCCTGCTTGAGAGCAAGTTTGAAAGAAACTAACTTCAGCGGGCTTTTTACTGCTCTGAAAAAAAAAGAATTCAGGAATGTCTTTTATGTGGTGGGCAGTAGACTCAAGTAGCAATTAAAATTTTGGCATGTTTCACAATTGCTTCATAGATTATTTTTGCTAGATATGTTAGACAATTGATTCAACACGTTTTTTGTAAGGGATGTAAAATTCATTAATATTACTGCTTGTGAAACCAACTTGTGATTAAGTTCCACATCCGGGTTTTCAACTGACTGTACGACAAGATCATTTGAGCAGTTTCAATTCCGGGTTCCACTTCGCACACTTTACTGTTGTGAAACATATGAAACAAGAAACTTGTTGCACATCATTCAAGAAAAGTTGACTTTTCCAATCGCATAATCGTAGAGTTAATGAATTCAGTACTAGAACAATGTTTGCTACTTGGGGACACACTAAGGTATTCTGAATAGGCATTCGACCAGAAAAAATTCTGAGCCATTGTTCTAAGTGCAATTATTAATATTATTTCAAAGTGTGTAATGATCTTTGATGTCAATGTTTCGTTATATTTATAAGTGTACCATCTCGAAGTCTAGCAAGCGAAGTGGAGAAAGCTTGTAAAGGTTTTGACTAGTTTCTCAATCAAATGTTTTCTAATTAATGATAATAAAAGCTAGTGCAGCAGTGTTATACGTATTCACGACAATCTGGTTATGCCTTTGCCCTTTCCCAATAACCAGTTTCACTTAAAGTTCAACGAAGACCCTTATTTAGATTATTCAAAACTGTACAATTTTAACGAAACTTTCACGTATGAAAGTTGATTTTCAAGTTTCACATATAGTTAGTTCCCATTTCAATCATTATAATCCATTTTTAGTATCCATAGTTAGACGAACGAAACCATAAACGGTCCGTATCAAATCACAGAAAGTTATCAACTGTAACTCAAACAGCATCTCGTTTGTTTTCTGTGAAACCAAATCAATGAGTTGGAACTAATGGGTAGAACATCATTTAATTTGAACTTCCTATTACAGTCCGGAAAATAATTAATCAAAGCTCTGTTACCATAGTGTTCCCACATACATACCTTCACTGAACAAAACACCGAGCTGGCACTGATTATCCTAAACCATCTGGAACGCCAGATGCACCCACACAATCCGTGTCCCGAAACGTTTCACTGCTGTTTCACGTATCGCAAACTTCGGTCACACCGATTCCGCTCACGGAGCATTGGTAAACAATCGCTGTACTGGCATGTCGAGCACATTTTCCACCTCACTTGTTTCCCAGCATTACAAAGATCTATTCCCGGTGCGAACTGTACACTCAATCGTTTTCACTTCCCTCATCAGCTTCACGACGGCCGCCACTACTGCGCCACTTATTTACCAGCTTCCGGATCCGTTTCTCGTGGAAAACTCACACACAGAGCTGACGGTAAATTGTGTTATTTCTGCTTCATCATTTCTACGCGAAGCTCCTGGGACGTACCCCCGGCTGCTGTCGGTCGAACCAAATGGTACGATGGTACAGAATGGGTGTGTGTGGGGGGAGGCTAGGGGCCGTGTCTGCCCGATTGACCCCTTTTTTCCCGTTGTGTACGGAAACGCTACAAGCCGAGTAAAGTAAAGCTTGTTGCCCTTGCTTCATCCCATGGCTTGGCACAGATTCCGGAATGAACACGTTGAGATTCAAAACATCGAAGTTGCTTGCTCAGTAAACAGAACTTTAATCCTTACGGGCAAACAAATGTTGAATTGGATTTTTTATATGCCTAGTGATACACTTTTGTGGACACTGCACACTCACCTCACGGTCAGGATCCGAATTTTTTTTTCTCATCAACTACCTTACCGCAATCTTCTGCTTTTATATCTAACTTACTAAAACAAAATTTCCATGCAAATCACCTTGTAAGCAAAACGGTACACTTCAAACCAGATTATTCACGTGCCTATCTTCCAAGGATCTGTATATACTCTATGTTTCGATAGTCTGCTTTTTCAGTTTTCATTCAGCCCGAAATTCCTTCGACACCGACTGGGACAGCAGTGGTGACACGAACTGCTGACGGGGCAGGTGAATCAATTACAGACTTTCACACATTTGAACGCACACTGAAAAGCCACCCACGGCTGTACATAAACACCAGATCTTCCAAGCGGTGATGATGATGCTGATGATGGCGATGAAGTGCAATGGAGCTTCCCAACAGCTGGCTGGTTGGCTGGTTGGTTGGCTGGTTGGTTGTCCTGTGCTAGATAAATACTGAGCCAGCACCGAACGCGCGATTTTTCCTAGGGTCTGAAACTGCGTCCAAATCGTTCCGAGTCCTCACAGCAACTGTTAGTTTACGAACGACGCTCTCGGTTAACATATCAGCTGGAGCCAAAAACGATGATGCTACGATGGCTGCTGCTGGCTGTCCTAAACTCCCACGAGAAGGAGATGTCATGGTTGGCCCTCTCCGATTTTGCTCCCAGCTAGTGCCACATCCTGACCGTGCCGTACAGTGAATGGGAAAAAACACTGTCCGGATTTCTTGTTGGGGCTCTCCCGGTCGGCTCTCGTCCTGATTTTTGAATGGTACATACACGCTGATGCCGTCTGCTTTCGCTTTCGCGCCGATATTTCTCTGGCTCCAAACACAGCACGCCGGTTGTTTTGGAAAGCTTTGGAGAGGATGCTGCGAAAACACACACACACACACTCAAACCGATGCCAGCACTAAGCACGTTATCCTCTCGTTGTTGCTTTTCCTACCAATTTGTTGACGTAGAGTACATTGCGTTGGGATGCGGACCCGAGTGGAATGCTATTCTTAGTGTTGTGGTAATTCGAAGTTGAAACAAATTGTGTTCGGATGTTTTACTATCGGAAAAGTTTTAGAAAAAGGCAACAAGTCATCAGACTTTTCGTACTTCAACTTCGATGCAAATGTAGGCAACCTGTTAGAAGAAAAAACATACACTGAAAAAAGAGTTTTACAACATTTTTTCAATAATTAGAAAACTTAGAAAAAGGGATGAGATAATCAAGTGCTCACGATTTCCTATCTCATGCCTCTCTGTGTGTCTATCTATGACATTTGGTCAATTGAATGGTGTCGTTTGAGTGCTATCGCCTTCTGCGTTAGTAGCAGAATTAGAGGATTCAAATTGTCATAACACATTTGAAATGCGAAAATTAACAAAAATCTTTCGAATAGTTTTTTGCATTGACTGAGTGGAAATTTAGTAATGGCGGAATTACGTCAAACAAACTAAAGTTAATAAGTTGTTAAAAACTACAAGGATTAGCCCCATGGGGTTGTTCGAGCCGTTGATGTGGAACAAGGCAACCAAAATTTCCAATGATTGACATTTTCAATTATTCGTCACACTTTTGAATCCGCAAATGCACAAGAGTCTGCTTAGATTGATCCTTATTAGGAATCAACACGCGAACCCAGAATATAGACTCTATTTATCGTGATTTGTATATGTTTCGTAGCCGACGAAATTACATCAATTGCCCAAATGTATACAATTAAATGTTTGTACATGCTTGCGATACGGATATCGATATTTAAGCTTCTCTTCATCAAGCTTGTGTTCAAGTTTTGTATGCAAGCAGTTAATTTTATAGCGTTTCTCTACCATTTTGCGATTTCGGTTGAAGCTATAAAATATTTCTCATTATCAATCGAGTTCATCTTATATAAATTAGAAATTGGTCTTATGCACTCAAAATTTACCCTAAGGTAGTTGTCAATTTCTCAGGCGAAACGACATAACATGGAATTTCATCCAATCTTGCATGACACAAGATCAGAGCATACCAATAAAAGCTTCAAATCGTTTATGGCACTTTTTGTCTTGCTGTGTAGCAACAACCTACCTCTAGCAAGCTACGCATAAGACTGAAACGTTAGCTATAATTTCGCTTCTATTTGAAGATTCGCGTGCTTCCAACAGCTTTGCTATTGCTTCGATTGACCGATCAGAGCGCTGCTTTCCCTTTGATATATCGCTTACTCCTTCAAAACCGTCGACTATGGCAGGGAAATCCGGTATGCCGGAGATTTTTTGCAGCCCAAATAGGACACTATTAATCAACATTTCAATGATATAAAATTAAAAATACATGGCTATGAACATTCAAATCAATACGTAGAAATATTTCCAATCAAATGGTGACATAATATTAATAATGATTACAAAATTGATTGAGCTGTAATTGTTCAAAACCTGACCACATTTCTACGTGTATTTTTGTTGAGTTTCTAATTTGCACCCCTATACAGAAAACAAAAATGTGTTCCACATTAAAATTTAACCCTATTTAGTGAGAAAACCTGTCTGGCGATAAGAAAAGGAATAAAGCATCACTCCTCTTTACGTATGCTCAGCGGTTTATGTGGAACCGTTAGGTGGCGTTAGCAGTTCAACATAAACTGCTGACGCACTGATGAGCTGAATGCGAAACGTAAAAACCAAATTTAGTCATTTGCACTTTAGCATAAAACGGTACACATGAGGTACCATACCCCTGAATGACTGCAATCTTTTGGCGGCCAGTATGCCATCAATTTTGTTTTGCTCTTTCGGCACGTCAGGGTAGACATGGCACTTCGGTGCAATTCAAGTAATTTGTAAATAGCAAATACTTTACGTCTGCTCAGCGGCAAAGCGTAAAAACTAAATGAAATATTTTTCAATCCATAGTCAGGTACTTTCGCACACTTTGTGTGCTACCATCTGTTACAACCTTCGCAGAGTACCCAGATATCTTGCTTGTAAGATCGCGAACTCTCAGAAATGCTGGTAAAAGAGGACCACTCTTCAATTACACCACATCCTGAGCACATGTTCTCAACATGATTAGAGTTATCCATTATTAATTTCAAGAAATGTTTTCTTAATGTTTGAGAGCAGAAACCGGTTTTGCGCATTCCCTTGCCAGTGAGTTCATGCTCTATGTTATGCAAAACATGAACTCCACAACTGGGTTTAGTTTCTCAATAAACTCGATTGCTCTTCTAATATCTTTTACGTCTTCTACAGACTTAGTGTTCATTTCAGATTTCAACGTTGAGTCGTAGTACATAATGTTCATTTGTTTTGTATTCATTACGACAACTGTGACATGAGAAACCACCAACATTGGCCAGATAGTAAATTCAGAGTTCATAATTTTGGAACAAATACGTCCAAAATTAATGAATTCTATGGATTGAAATCCAAATAGAGAAGGAGTGAAATCGCAACACAATATGTATATTGGAATTGGGGTGATAGATGTTGCATAGTAGCTGCACTCAAAAGTCGATCAAATAGTTAGATAGCCAGCTATTGTCAATTATTAATGATTTTATGTCGACTTAATCTAAATAATTTGTATGGACATGTGCTACCTTAACATGATCACAATCGCTTTTTCTACTTACGTAGTGATAGTTTGGATCTTTCATTATTTCATTAGGAAGAAGATCTTTTCTTACTGATTATTCAGAACAGTCAAAGCCTTTAAATATTTCAGACTCGTCGAATCCTCTGAACATTGACGACTCATTTCCTGTAATGAGCGGTTTAATATCTTCGTTTATTGGAGCTTCGGAAACAAAAGGCTCTTCAAGCTCTATGATCGGGCTCAAATCGTTGAATCGTATTTTTTTAAAGGTTTCAAACTTAGGTCATTTGACCAATATTTATCCATAAGTTCGATACATTTCAACTGTTTTTCGCAGAAAGGTAGCTTTCTTTTGCTAGCATCTTTTTTAAAACTTTCTTTCGTCTTGCGCAGGTCTGAAAGTTGCCACGCGCTTGTACTCTTTTCATAACTGAAGCTTCTATTACTTGTTATGGAATTGGAGCTTTGGCTAGAAACCAAAGTTTTGTTCATTCGAAATAACTTTTGTGAAGATGGAGTTCTATCAAATACAAGTAATAATACCCCTAAGTCCCATACAAACGAACCGCCGATGTTTGATTCACAGCCTGAACAAGTAAGCCTAGCAAATTACTCCCTTTCATTGCGATAGTTTGAAAATGTGGAAGGAGATCGTTTCTTGCAACGCTTTATGCTAGTTGCTACGGTGCAAAACAAACTTGCTTGTTTATGTTTATCGTTGCTGTATTAAACTGCAACAATCAGTCTAAATATCACCGGCACTAGCACAAAAGATGAAAAATGAACACAAACACCCACGAATCTACAAATATCAATACAGCTAGTAGTATATTCATGGTGGCTAAACCATTCTAGATTATTGTTTAACTTACATTTCGCTTGTGATCTTGATTATCAGATAAAAACTGTTTGTTTATTTATTTTTCACTATAATAAACAGTAACTATGGTGAACTTGTTCTTACCCTTCAGTGTTGCTAGTTTTATAGAAAACTCGTTAAAGTACATTGTCACTCTGACAGTGTACCGCACGATGCAAAATGTGTCCTTGAAAATTTGTCGAAGTATTCCGTATTATAATTTGTATTTGGTTCTATCATCAGATAACCTTTTATCGATTGAGTTTTTGATGTGGAACACATCTTTATTTTTTATATGGGGGTGCAAATCAGAAATTCAAGGAAAAACACACGTAGAAATGTGGTCGGGTTTTAAACACTTACAGCTCAGTACACAGTTCGAAAATATCTTGTAATTTTACATTTTATAAGATGCACATAATCGGAGCGTCGTATTTCACACAAACTTAAATTCAAGAACATGTAAAATTAAGTGGTTTGAAAATTACATGGCTTCTATTCGAATGAAATAAAGAGGCGGGTGGGTAATGTCAGACATAACTGGATGTCGTGAATACGAAAAAAATTAGAGGGTTGTATTCAAGACACGACCGAGCACAATAACATTAAAAATGAAACGTTTCTAGGGTCTTCATAATAAATACAAAAATAAAGATGATAATGATGATGATACACTAAACTTCACTACACTTTAAAGTTACTTGAAAGCTCAATTTTAGATACAAACAACCTAAAGATTTAAACCTGAACAAATGAAACTATTTTATTTTATGATGATAATTTTCGAGAAACGTACAAACTTATTAATTTGATTTGGTTTATATCGTTTATTTACCCCCCCGTTTTAACTTAATAATGGTCGTTCACTGGGTGGACTTATTAATTTTATAAACAGATATTATATATAAGATACTCAAGCGAAAACGGCGTTGCGCAGACAAAAGGAAATTTCATCAAGACATAATGCAAAAGCGACAATCCAGCAAGTGAACGCATATACAATCCAGTCATCAGCTCACTGGACGAGCTACTTGTTTCATTCACAGTCAACAACAACTAGGCAAAGAAATATTGTGCAGCCTATATTTATAGATTTCTCTTCATACTACACATAACGATACGGTGTTTTTTATGCATGACGCAATGCCTCCTATGCCGAACAAGAAAATGACGTCATTTTGTACAACAGGGATTGGTGGATGAAAACATAGGTCGATTTCAACCATTTTTTCAATAGTATGCTATTGAAATACTGAAACGACGTCGTCATACATGTTTAAGTTAAAATATTCCGAATCGATTGGTTGTTATATTATAACAATCCATCAACAAATGACCGAGTTATTAACGTTCAAAATTATGACACAAAAAGGTTACGCGACTATTTTTGAAACTTTTAAATGACACCCGGCCCCATATAGTGAAGAGTAAGGCATTTTTAATGCCAAAACTGGCACGCTCCCATCACTTTTCCGAATATCAGTTAGTTGATTGATTGAATGAATTGTGGAAGCTTTCCCCTTTTTCACTAATAGAGTTTGAAGCGATGCACCTACATTAAAGTACAGATTAGTTACATTAAACAGCTACTATTCTACAACTATATATTCCAAACTTGAAACAATTCCTTTTTAATTTGCCAATATAGGAGGCTAGGTACGACAAATTTGTAGTTTATTTTTTTTTTATTTATAACAATTTTTATTCAGGCCAATTTGCGTATAGCTTTACGTGGCCGATTTACCCATGTTTTTGTTACACAATATAATTTTTTTATTGTTGGATCTCGTTGTCACCCTTCTTCTAGGGGGAGAGGAGCTTCCATTTCCTTCTAGCGAAGATTGGAGGTCATTTTGTCCGTTGCTCATATCATCCATTGCTACATCGTTGGAATTGTGAGTGGTTTCCGTTTCCTTGTTTTCATTGTTGATCGCAGTCTTGGGTTCATTTGCAGTTGCTGTAGATGCGCTTTGTACATTGATTGCAGTTGATAGTTGGTTAGATGGTGAAGGTGCTTTTGAAACAGGAGCACGGCATTCACTAGTCTCCGTTGTTGGTTGGTTGTCCTTGTTTTTGTTTGTTTTGTTTGTTTTCGCAGTTTCAGTGCAAGGTGTAGTTTATTTTTATTGAAGCTATGAAGTTCGAAGATATCTGATTCTTCTCGAAATTTCAGTAGGAAACAATTGCAATGGCCTGGTCTGAAATGTATCAAGAACTACGGTATGCAAGAGTCATTTTAATAATAATAATGATAGTAATAATAATGATAATAATAATAATAATCATATAGATTCATCTGTATATACATGTATGTATAAATAAAATATAGATTTAACTGTATATTTGGGAACCCTGTTTCACATGGCATATTTTCACACGACCCCATACTAGTATAAAGATGTGTTCAACATCATCACATTCGCTTTCGCATTGCCGTTCGTAATTGAATGTGTTAGTGACGGTACAAATCTGCCTTTCTACCGGTTTTCGGTGTCATCTAGCTGACGGTGTCTCGTACGTTCAGAGTAGCTGCTTTAACTTAAATGACGCTATTTCTCTTTTTTTTTGCTTAAATATCTGTTTATTAATCTTATATTTTGTGCATTACATCAACATTTTACAGTACAAGTGTTTTTACCCTTTGGCCTTTCATCTTTGTTGTTCATACGATTCGTTATTAATAATTGGTGTTTTAGTTACTCTTGTTTTACATACTAATGTTTAATCATAATATTTATTTTAACTATTTATAAAATGTCTACCTACTTATAACTATCCCTAACCTAATACGTACAAATTTTGAATTATTTGTATTTCAGAGATTGAGCACCTCTCTTCAAATTTCGTGCAGTATTGTTCGAATTTTTGTTCTAGTATATCCAATGAGGCCATCTCATGTACTTCACTAGTCCTTGTCCAAGGGGGTAGATTTGGAATTATCTTTAAGATCTTACTTTGAATGCGCTGAAGCCTAAGTTTGTGTGTTCGTGCACAGCCTCGCCAAACAGGGACTGCGTATTCAATTGCGGGGTAGATGATATGTTTATAGACAGCCATCTGGTTCTTCAGGCACAGTTTAGATGTTCTACTAATCAGCGGATACAGAGACCTAATGAGTATGCTGCATTTTTGAACTATTTTGTCAACATGTGATCTGAATATCAGATGTCTGTCAAAGGTGAGTCCTAGATAGATAACTTCATCGGACCATTGAATGACCTCATCACCGAATCGTATTCTGCATTCGTCTGATGGAACAAGTTTTGGAGATCTTGAATGTGGAAACAAGATGACCTGAGTTTTTGCTACATTGATCACAATTTTCCAGCTTGTAAAATATTCCGTTAAAGCGTCCAGACCTGTCTGTAGTTTATTCTTCCGAGCATTAATGACACGACCTTTGTAAAGAATGGCAGTATCATCAGCAAATTGTGACAGAACACCACCACCCGGAAGAGGTGGGATGTCTGATGTAAAAATGTTGTATAGAATAGGACCTAGGATACTTCCCTGGGGTACACCAGCAGGAATAGTAAATCTTTCTGAAAGTGCATTATTCAGAGAAACCTGGAATGCTCTATCTGCAAGATAATTTTTGATAATTTTAATAAGATACATGGGAAAATTATACCGATGCAGTTTGAACACCAGTCCATCGTGCCACACATTATCGAATGCCTTTTCAATATCCAATATTGCCATGGCAGTCGTTTTTGACACAGATTTGTTTTGCTGGATGACGTTGTTAACCCTTGTGAGCTGGTGGATGGTGGATCTTCCTTTCCGGAACCCAAACTGTTCTTCCAGAAATATATCCTGTTCATCTGCAAAAGCAAGAATTCGCCTTTGTATTGACTTTTCAAACAGCTTGGATAGGGCAGAGAGTAAGCTGATGGGCCGATAGCTCTTGGAAAAGGAAGGATCTTTCCCCGGTTTCAAAACTGGGATAACTTTAGCTAACTTCCACATTGAAGGGAAGTAACCAAGCTCCCAGCACCTGTTAAAAAGTTTAGCTAAGAAGACAAATGAGCGAATACTCAAATGTTTCAGCTCAATGTTGAATGTGTTGTCGAAACCGGGGGCCTTCATATTTTTGGATTTTTTCACAATAACCATCAGCTCATTCGCAGTGACTCTACTTTCCTCAGGAACCAAGCTGTCTGATTGGTCAACCTCAGCTACGCTATCAGCAACGGCTCTTTCATATGGACTAACAATGTTAAGTCCTAAATTGTGAGAACACACAAACTGCTGGCCTAGCGCATTTGCTTTCTCTACTGGTGTGATTAAAGGTATTCCTTCAGCTGCGTCCTGGGGTGACATCAGAGGAGGAATAGGCTTCGGTTTTTTCTTAAGCACCTTCGTTAAGGACCAGAAGGGCTTTGAATGTGGGAGAATTTCTCGAAGCTTTTGCTGGAAGTTCCTGTTGCGAAGCTCAGATATCCTTTCCTGGATTATCCTAGTTAAGTTGTTATAAGTAGTCTTCCTATCTAGGATACCAGTTCGTTGATACTGCCTCCGGTAGATATTCCGAAGTCGGATGAGTTTCTTGGTGACACTGTCGATTTGAAGAGAGGAACTCGGCATATGTTGTACTGGAACCGTCCTATCACGAGCGACTGTGATTGAATGCTGGAAGGAAGATAGGGCCGCATCGATTTCCATCGGGGAATCTAGTGGAACATTGATATTAATAAGTTGGTCGGCGATTTGTTGAAATTGGACCCAATCGGTGCGATAATAGTTCCTCCGTGGTTGAATAGGCACTGTTTCTGGTGAAGATCCCAACGTCAATATTACTGGAAAGTGGTCGGAAGAGAGCTCGTTGAAGACAACCGGAGAGCTGTCTATGGCGATGTTGCTGATGAATATATCCAAAATGGAATGAACTCCCGATCTGGAAAGTCGCGTTGGTTGATCCGGAGCGAAGATGTTGTATTGTCCAGCTTCGTAATCTTCGGCAAGTACGAATCCGTTTCGATTCTGTCTTCTGTTTCCCCACAGCTCATGCCGTGCGTTCAGGTCCCCAGCAATGATGAATTTGTTCTGTCGTCGAGTGAGCATAGCCAGATCTCGCTTCAATGATGCACACGTACCATCTCGAAGATTGGTTTGTTTGGGGCAGTACGCTGCAATGACGATGATGGGTCCCATCGTCGTTGTAATCTCAATTCCGATGGCTTCTATGAGTTGCAATTTAAAGGCTGACAGAAGCCTGTGCTGAATGGATCGTTTAATGGCAATGGCAAGTCCCCCTCCTCTGGTAGTTGCCCTGTCGAGCCTGTGAATCCTGTAATTGGAAATAAAAATAGAAATTTCAGGTTTAAGATGAGTTTCAGTTAAAATAGCAATATCGGCATTCTTCTCTTGAAGAAAGTCGGACAATTCAGCAGTTTTGCTTCTGAGTGAGCAAGCATTCCAATTTACTATAACCAACTCATTATATTGCATATTCGATGATGAATTTGCCTAAGGCGTTGATTTGATCTAACCGCGTTCTGCAGTTTCGTAGTTTTGTTGTCATTGTTTCAAAAATGACGATCAGTTGTTCAGCAGAGAATAAGTCACCAGAGTCATCCTTTGCTTGTGGTTGATCATTGCCCCATCCAGGAGGGATTTTTGAGGAAGATTCTTTTTGTGATCCAGCGGCTGAATCTTTTGGATTGCTGCGAGGAAGTGGCGGCAAATTCGGAATATCCCTCTTCGGTGGGAGCCGTGGGAAATTAACTTCATCCTTCTGTGGAACATTCTTGCGCGTTGACTGTTTACGGGACGCCTGTTGTCGAATTTTTGTGAACTCAGCACGTTTGGGACACGATTTGCTAGTAGATGGATGGTCGCCATCACAGTTCACACATTTTACAGCGATGTCATCTAGTAGGCAATCGTTGGTATTGTGTGGTTCGGCACATTTCCCGCACCGATTTTTCATGTGGCAATTCCTCGCTCCATGGCCGTAGTTCAAACAGTTCGTGCACTGTGTGACATCCCGATGTACCGGTTTATACTTTTGCCATTCGATGATTATGTGAAATAACGATTTAATCGTTTTCAGTTGACTCATGGTGATGGAGCCCTTCTCCAGATGAATCAGGTACAGTTGATCTCTAAACTTTTTGTCCGTATTATGTCGCTTCATTTTGAACACCATCAAAGGCTTTAGTCCAGCCTCTGACAGTGCCTGCTTTAGTTCGGCTTCCATCATGTCGGGTAGTCCTCGAAGTACAACCTTCATAGGTTTGTTGGCGGCAATATCGTGTGTGAAGTATTCCGCTTTTGTCTGCTTCAGATAACATTCCACTCCTTTGTAGTGGTTCAAAGCCGGAACAGTTATTTTGTAGCCTTCAGTACATAAACGGATTGTTGCCTGTAGTCCTTTGCTGATCAGTGTGTTGAAATCCGAGCGTAGAGTTGGTGGGAAGCCCTTCAGGTAGAAAGGCGGCATTTTTTCCTTCTTCTGCAGTTCCTCTTCGACATCAACTGGCAGATCAGCATATTGGTTTTTACTCAGCAAACGGTCGTTTACCTGTACATCACTTGGCTTCAGACGCTTAGCATCCTTTGGATCCTTCTCGGATCTATGGCGGTTTTTACCCGGTTTTTGGGTAGGTAGACAACTGCGAATAAAAAATAAAACAAAATCGAAATTTGTCGTAGTAGGTTATTCGTCTATCCACATCGAGTGTTAGATGACGAATGGTACGCTATTTCTCACATCACATTCCATTTTATACCTGCTACTGGCAACGGTGTATGGACAACCCCTTTGTTAGAATTCCTTTCCTGTATGCAGAACGGGAAACAGTGAAACGATATAAAAGAGAGAGTTAGTATAGCAGCAGCCAGTAATACTGAATTGGCTGTCGAGCTGTTAACAGCATCTTGTGGAATTTTCACGCAGAAACACGCACACAGGAGGATGAGTTAAGGGCAAGGCAAAGTCCCGCTCGAACCGTGCTGGTCTGCAGTTCCCAGTTGGCAAAATCCATCGTCTGCTCCGGAAGGGAAACTACGCAGAGCGTGTCGGTGCCGGTGCATCGGTATTTCTGGCGGCAGTGATGGAGTACTTGGCTGCCGAAGTGTTGGAATTGACCGGTAATGCTGCCCGTGACAACAAGAAAACGAAAATCATCCCTCGCCATATGCAGCTGGCCATCCGTAACGATGGGGAGTTGAAAACCCCGTCCTTTTCAGGACGACCACATCACTGTGATAAAGAAATATTAAGGATTGCTTTAAGTTTAGCCAGTTCTGATACGCCTGGAAAGTAGAATGCGCAATTCAAGTGGAAACATTTGTTCTAACAATTTGTTCATCTCTTTCATTTGTTCAATTTGTTCAACTCTGTTTCGCACGGCATATTTGTATACTAGTATAAAGATGTGTTCAAAATCATTACTTTCGCTTTCGCATTGCCGTTCGTAATTGAATGTGTTAGTGACGGTGCAAATTAATTTAACTTCCATCTTGATGAATCTTTTGGTAGGAAATATTGAGATCTGAGATGGTTCTCGTGTGTGTCTTGTTTCAGCAATGGAGCTTGCTGGACTTTTTGGCTGCCTTTCTATCGATTTTCGGTGTCATTGTGCTGACGGTGTCTCGTGCATTCAGATCGGGAAACAGTGAGACGACAGGTCCTCGAAATTGCTCTCGTGGGACTTGTTTCGGGAACAGTTGCTCAGCAAATGGTAGGAAAAATGAACATCTCAGACAGACATCTCGCGTTCTGATTGGTTGGTGCTTTCATGGGTTAAATCAAACAGGTTTTTCAATAGTGTATTATTGAAAAACTACAAGGATCAGCCCAATGGGATTGTTCGAGCCGTTGATGTGGAACAAGGCAACCAAAATTTCCAATGATTGACATTTTCAATTAATCGTCACACTTTTGAATCCGCAAATGCACAAGAGTCTGCTTAGATTGATCCTTATCAACACCGAACACGCGAACCCAGAATATAGACTCTATTTAGGGGCTCTCCATAAAAGACGTCACGCCGCAAGGGGGAGGGGGGTGTTTCATAAAACGTGACCTTTTGTGGCAGTGGGAAGGGGGGGGGTTAGGTTTTTGGAATTTAACGTCTAATATTTCCAATGAGCGCATTTTTCAAATACCTAATTATATTACTGCTTTGCCCCATTTCCTGAAAAAATCTCCACAATAAACGTTTACATTCTATAGGAAAACGTGTATTTGTTGATGTAAAAGCTTCTTCTTGTAAATTCGGAAATGAATGATGCATGAAATCATTTCTGTTGTGGGCAGCAAAAGTGCACGGAGGAGCGAGTAAATTAGCGAAATTAATAAATTTTGCTTAATATGAGTAAAAAAGAAAAAGATGCCTTCAAACGGTTTAACTTAAGTTATGCACTGACAATTTTTTCAGTAATTTGGTTTTCTAGCATTGATAATAGTATATCATAAGAATTTCTCTTATCTGATTCTGATGCAGTTTATTCAATTGAACTCCATTTGAAAAAGGGCGGGAGATCAACGATTTTAGACGTAGATCATGTCATGTCTTATCTTGATCATATGTGATTTTCCTCCACCAACATCAAAGCTTATCGAATCATCCAATGATTAGACTTACAAAAATCAAGAATCATTTTAGCTCAAAATCACTACCCATTGTGTGACAGAAGATCAGTACCGATATTGATCGATCTCAACTGATAATGAAAAGATTCTCCGGCAGTGATCTCGTTTTGGAGAGGTTTTGGTCTTTATTTTCTCAGCCTTGTATGCTACACTAAGTAAATATTATTCTTTACCTAAAACAATAATATATCTGTGTACAGCTAGGAGGAATAAAACAGATGATTTAAATGTTTCATCAATTTCAACCAAATACTTTTGTTAATTTATATAATTGATATTAATAAAATAATTTCGATGATTTTGTAGTTTTAGGGATATTTTTTAATCTAATGACAGCATGTAATAAATCGATTTTTCCCTCATTTTTGTATGGTTTGTCATACATATTGAGAATGTATTGAGATGAATTTTATTTATTTTGAATTCGTGAAATGTGACATAGGAGGGGAGGGGTTTTTGCTTCTGTGACACTTTGAGACAAATGGGGGATGAGAAGTCAGAAATCGTCAAAAAATTAGAGGGTTGTATTCAAGACACGACCGAGCACAATAACATTAAAAATGGAACGTTCCTAGGGTCTTCATAATATATACAAAAATAAAGAGATGATGATACACTAAACTAAAAACGAAAGTACAGGTGTGTAATGTCAGAGACATAACTGGATGTCGCGAATACGAATAAAACGGACACTCTTTCTTTATACTTCCGAATATAAATTAGTTGATCGATTGTGTGAATTGTGCAAGTTTTGCCCTTTTACACTACTAGAATTTGAAATGGTACACCTAAACTACAGTACAGATTAGTTACATTAAACATTCTGGCACACAAATATTACGAAATAACCAGTATAGTTCTTTATGATAAAATATTGGTGGCCATTTATGAAGGCGTTTGTGATGGAGAGTGACGAGTTGAGTTCAAATTCCGATGGATACCATTGACAGCCGATACTGATATGTGTTCTGTTGGAGTCTCCTGGTTCTTCCGCAGCCAAATTCGAAATGAATGGCTTCTGAGTCGGTGCTATGCATTTTAAATGGCAAATCAGCAGGAAGTTCTACAACCTGCAATTGGTTTAAGAATAAGCCGTATAGAGTACAGTGAAGTAAAATTTCGCATAACTCTTTGGGAGTATTATTATGGTTCTAAAAAACCGATTTGAAGAATTCTGGAATTGGGAACTGGACCATAGCTCAAGAACTAAATTCAGACTTTAGAACAGACTCAGAATGTTGGTTAATTAAATCATTCCCATGACGTCTAATTCCATCCAACGCACAAGAAGAAATGATCGATTCTCGACCACGATTCTCCTTTTATACGCATTCAGATGAAGATATGTGCCTGACTACCTCAAAATCGTCGTCCTTGCGCGAAAAAGCCAAGCAAATGTAAAGAGTTTTCCGCGTTGTTCTCAAAGTTTTAGAAAATTTAATTTTTGAGTTGTTTGTGGTTATCTCACAATATTCAAAATATTATCCTAAATTCCTGATCATATTTTTGATGAAATGGTGAAAGAATTATGTTTCTGCCTTTAATACAAGTCGAGATATTCACGATTAAGTTCTGCCCATTCTTCCATATTGCTAATTTTGAAAAGGCACCCCATAGTAAAGTAAGTCGTATTCACGACAAAAAACCTATTTTAATCCACCTAGTGGTGTATTGATGCCTTTCTCATATTACTCATTACATCATAAATATAACCGTGAAATTCGCAAAAACAACTGTTTATTGAATAGGAATAGGATAATTTGTTCGGATCTAATCTCACAAACTCTATAAATCCTGTTTAACCTGTAGTTCCGGAACCAAAAGTAGTATCCACAACAAATTAAGGAATTCCGTATGAAAGACTTTTCTTTTGAACCTATAAGTTTGTGAAAATCTATTCGGCCATCTCCAAGAAAAGTGAGTGAGATCCTTTTTGCAGTTTCTAATCACTATTTCCAATTCTCTCGAAACCGGATTCAGATGAACGGAATAGCCGAAGTTGGTTCGTTTGCTACCAACAAATATGACCTACAAATTGGAACAGTTTTGAACGTAGTTAAACTTATACTTACTATCTCATGCTCTATTTCGTTTAAACCAATTAAACTAAATCTAACGAAACGAACCTGCGTTTCTGTTACTACTGCGTGCTAAACAGCATGAATCAGCAGCATGAAACATGTAGTAGGATTGTTATTATTATTATTGACATCACTATACAACGTGTACGAAATAAAACAAAGCACGCCTTGTTCGTTTTGTGTTTTCTTCTTCTTTCGGTGTTGTACATATTGTCACGCTATATGGCGATTTGAAAACTTTGACACTCATCGCCCTGTAACTGCGGAACCGGAAGTCGGATCCAGATGAAATTTCACAGTAGGTTTAAAGACAGTATGAACTTTAATTCAAATCAAGATTTGTGAAAATCGGTTCAAGCATCGCAGAGAAATCGAAGTGAATTTAGTTTTAGGAGTTTTTCTTCTCCACTGTCGGTGCTCTCGAAACAGGAAAAGAGGGGACCAGTAGTGCCGAATTAAGTTTTTATGCCCACAAACTAACAAGCTCTGCAAACTAGAAGAATTTATCAGACAGTTTTATGGGATTTGTACCTGTTTTTAACCATCGTTCGTGGAAAAATACTAATAAAATTGGTAATTTTCCACTTATCTCGCTTTAGTTCCGGAACCGGAAGTCGGATCCAGATAAAATGTTCAACAAATTTTTAGGATATTATAAGACCTTTCATTTGAATCTAAGCTTGCGAAAATCGGTTGAGTTGTTCCAGAGATAATTGAGTGTAAACTTTTTCTCAAATTTTCACATATTACCATATAACTCCGGAACCGGAAGTCACATTTAAACGAAATTCAATAGCAATCTATGGGACCATAATACCTTTTATTTGAATCTTAGTTTGTGAAAATCGGTTCAGCCATCTCTGACAAAAGTGAGTGCATATTTTTTTCACTTTTTTGGTACATATCATCCTATATCTCCGGAACCAGAAGTCGGATCGGAATGAAATTCAATAGCAGGCTATGGGACTATGAGACCTTTCATTTGAATCTTTGTTTGTGAAAATCGGTTTGGCCATCTCTGAGAAAAGTGAGTGCATATTTTTGTTACATACACACACATACACACACACACACACACACACACACACACACACACACACACACACGCGGACGGACACACACACACACACACACAGACATTTGCTCAGTTCGTCGAGCTGAGTCGAATGGTATATGACATTCGGCCCTCCGGGCCTCGGTTAAAAAGTCGATTTTCACAGTGATTGCATAGCCTTTCTATATGAGAAAGGCAAAAACAAACACAAGCTTGGCGAAGAGAAGCTTCAATATCGATATCCGTATCGCAAGCATGTACTAAGATATAATTGTATACATTTGGGCTAATGGTGTAATTTTGTCGGGTACAAAACAAATACAAATCACAACAAACAGAGTCTATATTCTGAGTTCGCGTGTTCGGTGTTGGTTCCAAATAAGGATCAATCTAAGCAGACTCTAGTGCATTTGCGGATTCAGAAGTGTGACGATTAATTGAAAATGTCGATCATTAGAAAGTTTGGTTGCCTTGTTCCACATCAATGGCTCGAACAACCCCATGGGGCTGATCCTTGTAGTTTTTGGAGTAAATGTTACCTGCAATCCAGGCTTCTCATGCGTCAACATTTTGTTTATTTGTTTGCGGTTGATTTTCGTTTTGCAACTGGCAGGTATATTAAAATTAAATTGAATTATCACGTCCTTCAACATTTGATCGTGGACATAAACCACATAATCATCAATTCTAACTCTAGATGTATCACCGATGAATTTGCATTCGTCGATGCTAGCGTTGATAATTCGATGCTACGACGTAATTACTGCTATTTGCAACACACTTGTAATAAGTACCGAAGTGCTAACTGCACTGACGAGTCTAAGACGAAACGTAAAGATAGTGAAACTGGTTATGTGCCCTAGCATAAAATAGGGTTAACCCCTAAATGATCATCTGAATCGGCCAGGATCAGTGATGCCACTTTTTCCTGAGATCAAATCCGTAGATTTGGCTCCATTGAGACGAACTTTTCGAGCGAAACTCTTTCGACTGACAAATCATCCTCCCCAATAAAGACAAAACAATTCACTAAATGCGTCTAAATGCTTAGAATGAAAATTAGTAATTACCAAATACAAGAAAAATAAATCAAAAGGTACGTAAAATTAACAGTTTAAAATTATAAGCGATAAAGACAAAATTCTGAAAATGAGTAACCGGTGACGATAGATGACATGAGGAAAAATATATCTCTAACAACGATGTGACAATATTCAATTATTTTCCTTAGATATCTAGAGAAATAATAAAAAATTAAAAGTCAATATATTTTGAAGAAATTTTGTTAAATCCGTAGATTTTGAGTGGTCTATCCGTAGGTCCGTAGAAAGGACAGAAATCCGTAGATCTACGGATAAATCCGTAGGGTTGGGATCGCTGGCCAGGATTAGCCGAAACTTGTTTTCGTTCGGCACGTCAGGAAAGACTTAGCACTTCGGTGATTTAATAATCAAATGTAATAATAATGTGTTGCACATAGCAATAACTTTACGTCTACTTAGCGGTTCAAATTAAACTGTTTAAGTTTGCAGTAAGCAGTTCAATTTGAACTGCTCTGCACTGACGACGAGTCTAGACGAAACGTAGTTTCACAATAATATGCTCAATAGACTTGTTTTGCTTCACATCATCAATCCATTTTTCACATTTCCTTATGTATTCTGTTAAAGTCATCACATTAAACGACTGCACAACAGCGTTGCTTTCCGCTAGTGAGAAATCAGTTGAAATCGTTCTGACAAATGATGACACTTGCCTGGCCAAATTATCACGACAGAATTTTACTATACATCTCAGATTCTGTTCTATATCCCACGTATGGTGGTCTTCAGTGAAAGAACTGGCCAAAGGGAAAGGTTTTGCTATTTTATCCGTTCCCACGAGTTCAAGATTTGCCACTATGCTGTACAGTAGTATCATTTTATTAGTTATGGAGAACCATCTAGTACCAGTGGCATCTAGATTAAAGTCCAAAGGCCCATCTCTCAATGTAATTGCCAGTATTAATTTTATTTGTTCTTTCTGCATTAATATAATATTGCATGGTCGATATTGCACACTCAATATAGAGGAATTAGGTTCGTCGACCATTTTCATCAATGCTAGAAAGACATTGTTATCGTATCGTAGTTTAAATCTTGCCTCGTTTACTATTTGTCTCGCTGTACAGGTACACGCTTTCTTAAGATCATATCAACTGGGAATTCATCATTTTCCGCTAGATTTTGAACTTGATCACGTATATACAAACGAGGAATAGTTTTTAGCATATCGTTTTGAACCATAACCCGTTCTTTGCCACGCTTTTGAGACACCATATTTTGAATATGGTGGAATTGGTCCATGTCGTGGAGTATTTTAAACTCAATATTGCTGTTGCTCTTAGTTTCAAATGGGTAATGAAAATGGATCGTTTGCAGGTATGAAATATGCAGCGAGCAAATATTTTGATTGTCTTCGTTCCTTTCTTTATTGGTACATAATCTTTAATGTCTTTTACATAAGCTTTAAAAGTTTTGTTAGGTTGACGTATCAAATCGTGATACGTGCTATAATCAATTTGATCTGCAAGGGTCTTAAACTTTATCCTTTGAGCATGCTCTTGCTTATACTGAATTAACTTTAATGTATCTTTATTGATAACTTTATTTAACTGATCTCTTGTCCAGCAGCGTCTTTCTCCAGAATCGTAAATGCCGCTCATATGAAATTGCGATTCTCTATTATCTATGTGGGCCATTTTTAAGTTATTTCCATTGTCACTGTTATCTGAAACCGTAAATGATTTTTTGTCTTTGACATTATTATGACGTATGGGTTCGTTTCTTCGTGTTATCGGCATTTGATCAAAATCTTCAAGCTTTGTCTCAATTTAATTTACAATTGAGTTAATTTTCAAACTCTCAGACAATATTCTCCTATCCCCATCCAACGCGTTATCTCATTCAAAGAACTTGAATCTGTTTCTGGTGGATTCTTGGAGATTATTATATTAGTTGTTTTTCTTTGTTCCTTCTTCAATTATTTTCCGAAATTAAAAATCTTTAAACGATTTTTCAAGCTGAGAGTTATTCCCAATATTTCAAATAGTACTGCGTCATCCAGAAAAATTTTCTCATGCCAATTTATACCATGTTTTTGTACACAGTTCGACACAAAGTTAGTGCGTTGAGACTAAGTGAAACTCTTAGTTTTATAAACCATTCTGAAAAGGAAAAAAAGTGATAAAAATTTACTAAATCGTGTCTTTTCGCCGAATGCCATTTCGCAAATAACCTCTCGGTCCGTATTACCTCGTAAGCATACATTCATAATGCGCTGAGGTATGAAATAATAAAAACAATATAATATATAATAAAATATATGGCAATGAAGGATTCAGTAAAAACCATTCCACCGAAGAGGTTGTGTTTCGATTATACTGGCCCGTTAGTTAACGGCTGCAATCCCTTCAGTAGTTCCGTAGTTTCGCCATTACAAACATTATACCCCTCTTTTTAAAGGCACTCGCTACATCCACCCTCCATATAATCATATCTTATATATGCAAAATGTTTCTATGGTCTTAAAAAAGTATCGATCCTTATCAAATTAGACAAATTTTTCCATGACCCCCTCTGCTAAGGACACTTTCTACGCTCCCTCCCTCGTTAAAATACCATTATGACCAACTCAGAAGAGCAAGAAGTACCTGTGCCAAGTTTAGTGACAATCCGTTCAGTAGTTCCGAAGTTATGGTGTTACAAACATACAAACTTACATCCATTTATATCCATTTTCTTAGTAGGATTCGAACGATAGAATTGTGGAACAACCAGTGAAGGCATTTTTCCAAATTTCCAATAAAATAGGTTTCTTATCTACTACTCATTATTTCTACGATTTTGTCTCAATTTTTCTTTTATTTGTTTTCTGGATATAATTAGATAAATTTTTTGACAGTTTTCGTTGTTAAAGCGCATCATAACATTAACAGGATTATTATTATTGTCTTATATTTTTTTCGAGAATATTTGACGACTTCTAAGAGGCGGCTAAGAGCATGAAATGTTAGTTGTGAAAGCAATAATTCAGTATTTGTTAAGGAACAATGTCGTAGATAAAATAAAGCATTGTAGCTTTGCGGCGTTCTTCGAGTGTTTGTAAGTTTAGGAGCATACAACGAGCCTCATATGATGGAAGAGGAAATGTAGTCCACTTTAGTTTACGAAACTCACACAGTAGAAATTGTTTTTGGATAGATTCGATGCGTTCTTCGTGTACGGAAGTGCATGGGTTCCATACTATGCTGTAGTATCCCAAATTTGGCATAAGTTGTATATGATAATTTTATTGTGTAAGAGCCCTGAAATTTATGACTGAAACGTGTAATGAAGCCTAACATAGGAGTTATTGTATTATAATGCTCCACGAAAGGAAGTTTTGAGTCTAAAATTACGCCTAGGTCTCTAATAATTTTACATTTTCCACTGATTGGTTTCGTACATATATTTCAATAGAAGAAGACATGGTTTTTCTATTAAATGATACTGAACTAAAGCTAATTCTAGGAAGTTAGAGCCTTCAGTTACTAATATATCATCATAGAAGTATCTATGATTATCTTTATAACACAACTTTGAACTGAATCCATTAGCAAGCCACCGCACAGTGATGCCTCTTCATACAAAAGTTGGCAAAAACCAAAAATACGTCGATAAACGTCAGCTGAATGATTTTTTATGAATAATTTGAAGTCTCTGAATATATTTCCGTCTTGATAATGTATGAAAAAATATTCGATCCACCTAAAAAAGACATGATGCACCGTTCGCTATGGACCGGAAAATGACGACTTTTTTAATAAATTAACTTGTGTATTTTTATTTATTTCGTGATTGAGTAGGAGCTTTAACTAATGTTTCAAATAATGATTAAACCTGTGTGGAAAATGTATACACAGAGAAAAAAAACTTTTTCCTTATATCTTGAAAACATAAATTTTCTCCAGAAGTGCTTATCTTAATATTTTTATTTTCTGATATGTTGTAACATACAACTGATGTAGTTTATTGCACTATGATTGAAGATGGCAGAGTAACAACCAAAAAAGTGTTTTTTTTTGTTTTTAACAAAAATATTAATTTTTGGAAAATGCTATGCATTTGGCATTTTTTAAGTTTTTCGATGTACAACTTTACTTCCGCCGTTTTCCGATAGGTGGCTGTACCGACTGAGGCTGGTCAAAATACATAGATGATAATGCCTTTAAAGTGAGTGTGTACAGTGCCAAACGAATTGTCATCGCCGTTCCAGTGACAGTTGTTCTTGTTTTCGTATTATTTACGCTCAAAAATGTCTGTTTATGTGCCCAATTCTCGCCATTTGCGGGAAGTTTTACTTTTCTGTTACAATTCGCATAAAAATGCAGCTGAAGCGCATCGAATGCTCTCAGAAACTTACGGTGATGCTGCTCTAAGTAAAAGAACGTATCGGTAGTGGTTTCAACGTTTTAAAAATGGTGATTTCGATGTCGAAGACAAACATGGTGGTGGAAGAAAAGAAACCTTCAAAGATAAACAACTAGAAGCATTGCTTGATGAAGAGCCCTTAAAACCGGGTGAAACCATCACAGGAGATCGTTATCGAACGCAACTGATGCGCCTTAGTCGCGCGCTAAAAGAATAGCGGCCACAATATTAAGAGCGATATGACAAAGTCATCCTCCAACACGACATCGCACATCGTGGTCAAAAAGTACCTGGAAACGCTGAAATGGGAAGTCTTGCCCCACACGCCGTATTCCCAGATGTCTGCCCCTTCTGACTTCCACTTATTCCGTTCGATGGCACACGGCCTGGCAGACCAACATTTTCAATCCTTCGAAGAGTTGGAAAAATGGATTGCTACATGGATAGCGTCAAAAGAGGACTCCTTTTTTCAAGCCGGGATCCGAAAATTTGCCGGAAAGATGGGAGAAAGTTGTCGCTAGCGATGGACAATACTTTGAATAATACATCTGTAAGCTCTTTTTCGCAAAAAAGCTTTTAATTTTGGAAAAAACGGCGGAAGCAAAGTTGTACACCTGATGCAAAATAATGTTTTTTCGAATACTGCCGCTTTACTAATAATAGTGGATTTTAAGTATCTAAAGTATCTCATTAAACTATGTAAAATGGAAAATGACGAAAAAAATTACGCTGAGCAAACATGCATAAAGTGGTTTTCGTGGTTTGAATTTGGGAATTTTTATATGAACTACAAGAAAGTTCCGGAGAACATAAAAAGTGCATGTGGTGGGATCAACTGGGCGCTATTTACTATAAGCTACTCAAATGCGTTTGGACAGAACATTGCATGAAAGGCGGACGTAATATGAAGATCTTCATGGCATAGTATTTTTGCATCATGACAATGTAAGACTCCATGCTTCGAAAGTTGTAAAAGCTTATTTTTATAATCGCTGCAATGAAAAGTTCTGCCCAAGCCGCGTTTTCTTACCTGACATTGTTCCATGCGGTTGCCATTTGCTCCAATGCATTGCGCATAACTTATTAGGTCAGCTTCAAAAACTACGACACCACCAAAAATTGGATCGATTCATTTGTCGAATCTGAGGAAAAGAAATTTTTCAAACGTGGTATCCGAGTCTTAGTGGTGGTATATAACGGACTATACTTTGAAAAAAAACGGTACTGCGATGATACTCTCACTAAAATCATGAAACTTTAATAGTTTATTCCAACACCTGATATATTTTAAATAGATTTATTCGACGACATTTATATAGGTATTTTATGTTATGTATGTTATAAATATTCTGATTTTATTTATCATAAAGCCGTTTATTTAAATTTTACTGACACCGACTTTAGTTACAAAAGTCTGACCCTTGTTTCTGTGATTTTTATTGTCGACCCGGCAAACTATTGAAAATAACCTTTAAGGTGCAGAAACGTGCAGGATCGCATCGACGACATCGCATTGTGTTTTCTGAAAAGTAGAGAAAAAATGCTATAAAATCAAATACTATCGAACAGTGGCAGCCCTTTCCTACCTATATAGAAGTCAAATCGCAAAACATCGTTATTGCGCCATATATTTTGTATGGAAGGATGAAAAGAAAGTTTTCAATACCCTATCTTTGAAAGGATATGGAGAGATTATTCAAAAATTTTTATACTTTAAACTGTAATCCTTCACTTATCGGAGAATTCAAAAAAATTAATACAGTGCAGGAAAAAAATAAATTTATTTTTTGGATTTCTGCCACCTTGGCATCACTGTGCACCGTTTTGCTCGAAATTTGAAATTCATTTTAAACTTACAATTTTCAAGTAATGCTTTCGAATCAAGTTGAATGTGGCCAACCCATCGACAAATCACCGAGATACAAGCGCTTTAAACTAGGTACGAAAATCTATCGCCGATAGTTCTAAATTGGCCTGCTAGTTACTGGAGAATCAAGAGCTGATTGGTGTTTAATATACGAGGTCTGTTCAAAAAGTTCCCGGAATTTTTTAATTTCGCGCGTCTGGAGAGTCCGGTGGCCAAAAAATTTTTTTTTATTGTGTTGGTACATATGTCCCTAATGTATGGTGAAATTTTCAGCTGTATTCATTGTTTACATTCTGTCCTGTAGCGGCTGGTGTAGACGTGTTTTTTTGAGCTCGGCGATTTTTGTTAGTTTAAACAATGGAAGAATTGAAGAGTCAAAGAATTTGTATTAAATTTTGCGTGAAAAATGAAATAAAGTGTAACCAAGTGTGCGAAATGTTACAGAGAGCCTACTGTGAGTCTGCTATGAAAAAAACAAGTGTTTACGAGTGGTATAAGCGTTTCCAAGATGGCCGCGAAGACGTTGAAGACGACGAACGCTCCGGTCGACCCAGCACGTCAATAATCGATGAAAATGTGGGAAAAGTAGAAAAATGATTATGGATGATCGCCGAATCACTATTAGAGAAGTTGCTGATGAAGTTGGCATATCTGTTGGCTCATGCCATCATATTTTTTCAAATGTTTTGGGCATGAAACGAGTGGCAGCAAAATTCGTTCCAAAACTGCTGAATTTTTTGGCTAAAAACAAGACGTTAATCATGCCTCAACCTCCTTATTCACCAGATATCGCTCCGTGTGATTTTTTCCTGTTCCCAAAGTTGAAGAGACCCATGAAAGGACAGCGTTTTTCATGGATTGAATCATCGCTGAGAGTGCTACAGAGCATTACAAAAAGTAACTATCAGGGGTGTTTCGAAGACTAGAAAAAACGCTGACATAAGTGTATTGTATATAGGGGGATTACTTTGAAGGGGACCATATAGATGTAGACGAATAAATAAATATTTTTTTAGAAAAATGAGAATTCCGGGTACTTTTTGAACAGACCTCGTACTCAAGCGAACACGCTATACAGCAGACGAAAAATGGCTTCCATACACCACGTAATAGTGACTATCCAGCGAGCGAATTGATCTAACTCTGTTTTGTCACCAATTCACTAGATAAGCTACATGTTTCGTTCGCAGGTTAGCCAGTGACAAAAGTGACTGAAGGATGACATCATTATGGCATGCTGTGATTGACTCGAGAAAACATAGGTCAATTTAAACCAATTTTACAGTAGTACGCTGCTGAAATTCTGAAACGATGTTGCTATTAATGTTTAAGTTGAATGTTTCCGTATCGATAGGTTGTTAAATTATGTCAATCTCGAAACAAATGACTGAGTTCTTATCGTAAAAAAATATGACATGTACTACAAACTTTGGATGAATTCTCGAAATTCAAGAGTTAATTAGTTCTACTGAGTTCAGCTAGTGCATGTTTTCAATGATTTAACCCAGTGAAATTTGTCATCCGGAATCGGCCCGATTGTCCAGCCGATTGATCACGCTCCTCTATCATTATATTATGAAAAAACAGACTTCCCAAAAATCTGTATGAAATCAGTATTTTTTTTTGCAAAATCCGTATAAAATTCAGTAAATTTTACCAATGTGCTACTGATTTTCGCAGAATACTGAAAAATCCGTATATCTGGTAACCCTGAACCGTTCTATTGTTCACCACACAATATTGTAATTGGGTTTTTTCCGTCCCAAACGTAAGCAGTTTTGTTTTATTGACTGACTTGGATGAGATGTGAAAGCGAACTGATTCTGTTAGATTTGTCGTTTCTAGACTTGAACTATTTGAAAAAAATATTAAAAAGTTTGGCCCTTTTCAAAAGACAGTCGAGATATTTTTTAGAAAAATGCAATACGCCAATTGGCGTTTTGTGACAAAATGTGCATGTCCAGAAAATTCGAATAAAATCTGAGAGGTTGCAGTCAACATTTGTTAGATTTGGCGCGAAATTAGTTTGACGAGTCCTACACTGAAGAACTTTAAAAGTTTAAAGTCGATTCACAAAAAAGGAATGTTTTGATTTGAATAAAATATTTTGTCCTATTAATAATTATGTTCCTTGATTTTGAATTTTTGAAGTCAATGTACAAAAAAGAATCCATTTTTTTATTTTGATGAAATTTTTTTCGAAAAGAAGTAACCTCCCAAATGTCCATATATTGCAAACTTTGAACGAAAAAAGTTTTGCAAGGGTAACGGCCTATTTATTCTGAACTGTTATTTCTATCTCAACCCTTCATCTCATAAACTTGAAATAAACTGAGCTTGACTGTGAAATGTTGTAAAAAGTTTATTAAAGTTTTTGTAACATAGTCAGAACATGATCACTATTTTACATAATAACACCACTATCCAATGTTGGATGACTTCATAATTAGTAATATTGACTTTTCTCTAGTTTAATCAACAACTGAAAACTTCTAAAACTTCTTTTACCCGCCAAACAATAAAAATGTTGAGAAGGATGAGATGAAAATTTGCACTTAATTTACTTAATTGCTCCTTGTTTTCATCTTATTTCGTACAGCAACGCTTCTAAGTTTTCTCATAATGTTTCGAAAAATGTGTTTTCTATTCTTCTTATGTAAATTGCTTTGTGGGGTTCATTTGCACTTCCGAAATACTTCAATGAACCATTATTAAATTGGTTGAGCTACAATGAAACTTTATGGGCAAAAAATACCTAAATAGTAACAATTGCTGACATTTTAAACATTTTAAACATGAGAATGTAATATTGTAATATATGATATTTTGTTCTAATGGCTATTTCAATCGATTAAAATCTGAGAGAGTAAGGTACAGATATTTGTTCCAGTAGATACGAAATTCATCAAGTTTTATTTTGATCGTAATCTTCAACCCAACACATGATGGTAATGTAATTAGAGGCGCTTTTAAAAATAAGAAAGTCACTGCAAGTGTAATATACATTTATTTGTGAAACTTAAAAATTTTAGTATATAACTTTCTTAGAACTCAGGTTTTCATGTTCCTATTTTATTCTCATTCTTTTTCTTGTCATTGACTCAGTCTCAATAAAACATTTTTTACCTTTTTATTAGGATAATTTCTGAAACGAAATTAAGCTCTTTTTTAAACTATTTCATACAAAAGGATTTAGGTAGTCCAGAGAAGCATGATTCAACGTTTATGTTACATATTCGGCAACATTCCTCAAACTAGATGACCTAACCATTAAATAAATTTGAACTTGGTCATTGGCCATTTTCTGAAATAATTATACGGATAAAAAAAATATTCATCAGTTACGTAACTTGTATGTTTATGTCTCCTGAACCAGGAAGGAAACAATTTGATGCTGTAACTCAATCCGCAACCCAATAATAGTCTCGAGCAAGCGTAAAATCGGTTTATGAGCTCATGAGCTTTGTCGTTTACGTCACTCATATCATTATACTATTGGAACCGTAAGTGACAGTCATTTAAACTTCAAACATGTTCAATAAACCAATATGAGCTTTCAAACGAGTCTAAGTTGGTTAAAACCGGTTCAACTATCGGAGAAAAAGACGCTCGGTTCAACTATCAGAGGAAAAGATGCTTTTTGTCGCTTACGTTATTTATACCATTAGATTCAAAACCAGGAATGCTAGCCGAATGATTTTCGAACTTGATCAATAACCTGATAGTAGCGTACAAACACGCCTTAGTTTGTTGGAATCGGTTCCGCCTTCACTGAAAAAATTGAGCAGCAAGAACAATTTTTTCTGAATGAGAAAATACCAGTATTGTCGATTTTTCTGAGCAATCGTTCAAAAGAGCATCATTCGAACAACATTGCGTACTATTTTCATGGAAAATATTGAACAATCAGTCGATGAAGATGTTTTTTAGAGTTTTTAGAAATCATGCTTTGCGTTATCCACTGTACCTCATAATTCATCTGCATGTTCTTCTTATCTCTTCTTTAATGATGAGAAGCCATGGTAAGGCACAAATCTCCGAAACAACCAATGGAACGTGCCATTTGAGCCAATTTGTTTTGATTTCTGGTTTCAGGGCAGAATAATCAGAAGTCAAAAAATTCAAGCAAAATTGTGGCAGAAAATGTTTTACTAGACGTTATTTAAGTCTAGTTGCTAGTCGAAATGAAATTACATACATTCGGATTCAGTAAGATTTATTTTCATCCAACATTAAGTCTTTACTAATGAAATTTACTGTCATTTGACAAATTAGGTCTTTATGAATGTGGGATTTGGTCACGTGTAATATTCAAATTTTCTTGGTGAGTACGAAAAATTGACCGAAAGAAATGACTGGGCTCCATTACCCTAAAAAATACTCTTAGAATGTGTCAGTTGCAGCAAAAATGATTTTTGTTGCTTTTAAGAATAAATGCAGACAAAACGTAATCGTTTTGATACACACATAACAATTTTTTGATCGTTGTAATAACGCGTTCACCACTTTCAAAAGCTCCCAATTCGCACCCAGAAGCTTCGCGATTCAGATTACAAGAAAATGTTGATATCAAACTTATCCCAACACGAGAGAAGCTTTTACTGTCACAGGCACAGGACATGCGCTTTAGTAAAAAGAAAGCTCACATCTTCAAAGGATATCCTTGCAGAAGAATTATGGTATGGGATTCCGAAACTTTATAGCATTCGGAATGATCTATCGGATTGAATTTGGCGCACTACCTTCAAAATAATCTGAATTCACTTATCCCAATTCAGCTTTTCGTTTATCCTTACCCTCTCCCATGAGCTCAACCAAAAGATATTTATCAAATATAGAATAAAAGTGATGTACTGATACAAATACATCTGAAATACATCGGCCTGAGGACAGTGGGTCGCGTATGGTTCCTCAATTCCCTTTGCGTCTGTGTGTTTAGCAACCTTGTTGAGTCGATTTTGTTTCTCTTCTCTCTTCTCCTTTCTCCGAACACTACTAAGAAATTAAATCGGATAAAACGGTGGACGCACTGGAACTGAAAAATATAAGGCTTAATATTTATCGCGACAACATAGTCCTATCCAAAATAAATTATCTAGAATTTGTCACGGTAGATTTATGATAGAAGCCTTCAAAGTCGAGATATTCGTATGCTATTCTAAGCGTTGCAATTTTCAGCAGTTCTTCAGTGAGAAACCTGTTTTAATCCACCTAGTGGTGTAATTATGCCTTTCTCATATCAATCATACTATCATATATAATACTGAAAAAAAAATTTCCTTCGATTCTTAAAAGAATAACCGAAATCGGTTTGTTTGACCGTCTACTGATAAAAACTATCAAATTAGAAAAGATTTGAGGTCGATTTAACATTTTTTTAAAGGTTTTTCCCCATTTTCAGTGATGGTATACAATTTTTACCCCACTTTACCCTATATTTCCGGATGCGGAAGTCGGATCCGCATGAAACTCAGGAATTACGCGTGGAACCACAGGACCTTTCATTTGAATCTAAGTTTGTAAAAATCGGTCGCGCCATCTATGAGAAAAGTTAGAACACATATTTTCTTTTTTTTTGCACATTTTACCCCATAACTCCGGAACCGGAAGTCGGATCGAAATAATATTCAGACATTTTTTATGGGACCTCAAGACCTTTAATTTGAATCTAAGTTTGTGAAAATCTGTTCAGCCATCTCTGAGAAAAGTTAGTGCACTTATTTTCACAATTTTTTGCACATTTTACCCCATAATTCCGGAACCGGAAATCGGATCCAAATAATATTCAGAATTTTTTTATGGGACCACAAGACCTTTCATTTGAATCTAAGTTTGTGAAAATCGGTTCAGCCATCTCCGAGAAAAGTTAGTACAAAAAAACGTTACATACACACATACGCATATACACACACATACACACACAGACATTTTTCGTACTCGAAGAACTGAGTCGAATGGTATATGACACTCGGCCCTCCGGGCCTCGGTTTAAAAGTCGGTTTTCACAGTGATTGCATAACCTTTCTATATGAGAAAGGCAAAAAAATACAACTCGAGAGGTAAACTTAATAAATCATTCTGAAAATTTCACAGCATATTCTCTACTAGATTTCAAAGACATTGGTGGAATTTTCGATATTCATCACCGTTTCCAAGAAAATTCAATTTGAAACGAGAAAATAGTGAGAGCTTTTCGTCTTTAGTGTACTTAGCGCTTAAGAGAACATCAATTGAACATGTACAAAAATAAATGTTTTTTTTTGTAATCTATAACAACTAATTGTTCCACAAAAATTGTTAAAAAGTTCGTTACTGAAATAGTAAAATGATATTCTAATAAACCAGTTTAAATATGTTTGATTAAATTCAAATCATTGTAACTAGAGTAGATTTATATCAGGTGAAAATTACTATGTAAATTATATGATCCGGCGAAGAGAAACATATGTAAATTGTTTCAGGAATTAAGGGCTGAGGCCAATAGGTCGCGTATAACCACGTGGCTCGCTGTGCGTATTACATTTCTCTCCATGCTCTCTCGTAAATGTATAAAATAACTCTGATGTGACCGGGTGGCGAAGAAAGTTTTGATATTTTCGGTTACAAGTTTGATAACATCACATACAATCCTAAAAAGTTACCCCTTGTGTGGCAGCCTTTCCGAGCCGATTTAATTTCTCTCTCATGTTTCGTTACGTTACCAGGGAACTAGGATTCTTAGGAATTTTAAAGTTTTTACCTATTTTTATATATATAAAAAATAGGTATAGAATTCGCTCAAACTTTAGAAAAATTTTCCGAGGCCCGAATGACATATACCAATCGATTCAGCTCGACGAACTGAGCAAATGTCTGTGTGTGTGTGTGTGTGTGTATGTGTGTGTGTCCGTATGTGTGTTGTCAACTAAGAGGTCGAGATCTCAGAGATGGCTGGACCGATTTTCATCAAACTAGTCGCAACTGAAAGGTCTCCCCGTCACCCAAAACGCTATTGAATGGTTTTGAGATCGGATGTTTACTTTTTGAGTTATACAAAGTTTTATGTCAAAATTTTCAGTTTTTTGACAGTATCTGTCACAATTGACCTTGAAAACAGAATATGTTTTCAGACTTAGATTCCGCACGGTAATACCTATCCAACAAGCCATAGATTGTTAAAATCCGTCCATTTTTAACGGAGATATCGAAATTTTTCTGTAAGCGACTTTTCCCCCTATTCCAGCAGTAGGAGTTTTTAGCGCTGTATGACAAAGAAATGCTTGGGAGCAACGGAAAACACGATTTTTTATACTGTTACATACAATTGTTTCTAAGAACCAAAAGGATTGTGTACAGCATTCTTTTTCATGACATTTAGCCTCGGACCGATTTTGGCACGGCTCGTTTTTGGCAACATAATCGTTCGAATATGACATATATAAACCAGATGATGGCAGAATTTTTTTTAATTATTTTGTTTTAAACTACTTACAGCAATAAATGCTGGAACAACATAACATCCATATACCATTCGAATCAGTTCGTCGAGATCAGCAAATGCGTGTGTGACAAATAACTTCAATTAATTTTCTCGGAAAATTTCTTTTCTACAAATTCAGATTCATACGAAAAGTCATATGCTCCCAAACAAAGTTCCTGCATTATGTTTGGTTCCGACCTCTGGTTTCGGAACTACAGGATGATATGTGAAACGAAATCAAAATTGTGTAACTCATTTTTCTTGAAGATGGCTGAACCGATCTAAGATGCAAATGAAATCTAAGAATCATCTAAGATTCAAATGAAAAGTTTCAAAGTTCTATAAAACATCTTGCTTTTCAGTCAGATCCAACTTCCGGTTTCGGGGATTGTATAAAAATGTCTATTCCACATAATTTAATCAGGTTTATCGGGTTAGCAGATTTGGATAGTCGATAAAAAAATTAACTTTTTTCAGTTTTAGTGGTATTCAGTTGTCGATCAGAAGGCACCTAAAAATTTAATTCGTGCTATGATCTCTCAAAGATGTCTTAACTGATTTTCAAATGTTTTGAAACAAATGTAAAGTGTACAGCTACTCAGGTGAATTTATCTGACTTCGGCCATACCGCTTTTAGAATTCCGGTTCCAGTATAAAATCGTTTCTCAAAGCTCAATCGTTTTCTCAAAAAAAGCCTAATCAAATTTCAGAAACAAAAATTTTAATTAAAACAAACTTATTTTTTGTATAATTATTTTATCCAATTATGACTTCCGGTTCTCGAATTACATGATGATGAATTTTTAAAATTCAAACCGATATAGAAGATGACAATCCCGAAAAGCTTCAAAGTTGGACTCAAAACTGTTGTAATTTATTCCTCATATGGCCATACGAATCGGTTTGGGTTATGCTGGTTCCTGAATACCGGCTCTGGAAGTACCTTAAATTACCGTAAACTCTAGAGTGGAACTTACATATCATGGCATGTTTAATCGATTATCACACTTCTAGATTCAAATTCGATCCGATTTGCAGTTTCGACATTACAGAGTAATGAGTGATTAAAATCTCAAATTGTCGCTTAAAACGAGGGTCATTAAAATAATGTCATGAAAACTTAAACACCGAAGAATATTCATGCAAAAAACACATGCGGATTGATAAAAATAGGTATCATCTCACTGCTAGTTGGATTAAACACGTTTTTTTTTGTAAAATTTGCATGAAACTCAGAAAAAATCATGAACCTAGCTCACTTTTTCTCTGGGAAGGTTCAGATTTGGTTGACATGTCATTGGAATTTAATTTTTTTTGTGGGACAGTGGAATGACATAAAAACTTTGTGGAACTGGTAAGAGATTACACATTTTTAGGTGCTTCCATATGGCCAAGCACTTATTTCGGATATCTACTGTCTACAGCGTGTTTAAAGCTAGCAAATGTTCAGAATTTTCCAACAGAAAAGGTGTTTTGTTTCATCAGGACAACGCCAGGCTGTGTAAATCCCTTACTAGAGTTTTTCGCTAAAAGATACCAAACCTTTTATGATAAGATTGGAATCCTGGTAGGCGTTTGTGTCAATCGCAAGGTTTTTTCACTATTTTTACCTGGAGCTGTTAGCGGAATATATTCAAAAGTTGCACTATTTATGTACCATTTAATTCCACTATTTCACTGTCACGTTATTACACTTTCACAAAGTCACTATACTTTAATGAAGCATAACAAACGTTACAATACAGATACGCGTATTTCGGAATGTTATTTACATCCTTCTTCAGTGTATCGGTTTTATAAGTTTGTTTGAAAGAATGCTGTAATGCTGCTCCTTTTATACGAAATGTCTTATTGTCAACGGGTAAAAACGGGAAGAAACAGATAGTAACAAACGGGTAGGACGGTAGTTTGATTGTCAGCGGATGGTAACAAACTGAAGAAGTGGGAGATTAAGAGATTAAGTATTTCCTAAATCTATTTGTATCTTATGTGTCGGTAATAACTTGAATAGCCAGGAGGGCTTATTTCCTTGGTCACGATTCAATAAAGAAGTGGAGTTATTTTTGAAGATTTCTAAACTTTCGGCTGTGTCTAATTTCCTTGGTTGGAAATTTGTCTTATGATTTTTATGTCGTTGGTAGTGAGTTCATGATCTTCAAAAAAGGCATGTTCAGCTACTTTTGACTTGAAATGATGTGGTAGTCCTTTCTCTAACTCTTTAGATGCTTTCGCTATTTTAGCGACGTGCTCTTTGAAACGGATGTCTAGAGTTCTCTTTGTTTGTCCAATATATATTTTATCACAATGACAACACGAGATATTGTATACCCCAGATTTTTTAAAATTATCCGTAGGATCTTTTGTAGAACCTAGTAAATTTTTCAATTGACAGTTCATGCTGCTAAATACTAAATCTAAACCAAATTTATTTAGTTTTGATTTCAAAGGATGTGCAATGTTTGGATTGAAGTTCACCGATATTCTTTTTAAATTTTCCGATGGGGGTAGCAGAGTTGTAAGTGATTGTTTTTTCAACAATCTTAATATTTTGTCGATGATTGTTTGGATTGAACGCTCCGGATATCCATTGAGCTTTCCAATTTCGAAAATAAAGTTTTTCTCTTTTATTGCAGCATCTCTCTTAAGGGGTAAGGTCAGCATTCTGTGAATCATATGGTAGAAAGCTGCCATTTTGTGTTGGTGGGAATGATTAGAAGTATTTTGTATGACCCGGTCTGTGTTGGTTGGCTTCCTGTATATCTCAAAATTTAATTTCGCATAAAAACGGGGTGAGCGGATTACCCATTAATGCCCCTTGTAACTGTTTATCCGCCTCTGAATTTGAAGTAATTTACATCCATACAAAGCCGAGTTAGGTTCAGATATGACCTTACTTTGCTTTTCCATAAACTGTTACTATGTTGTTGAAGTAACCAATCTCCCAATAGATTGATTGAGTCCTTCACCGGTACATTTGGGAATAAGGCGGTTACATCGAATGACACCATTATTTCGTCTTCTTCGATTACACCAGAGTTTTGAAGTAGAGTCGTAAATTCTTGTGTGTTGGGGACTAGTCCACTGAAAAAAATTTTTGGCATAGAATGGAATTCTTTTACTAGCCATTTGGCGATTTTTTTTGGGTAGGGGCTCCCACTGAAGAAATAATTTCCCTAATTTCGTTACCATGTCGAAGTTTGGATTACATTCAAGAAGAGTTTTATCCACTTTTTTGATAATTTCAGGAAGGGGGTCGGTTCTTTGTTTCCTATAAGGACAATTATTAATTTTTTGGGTTATCAAATTGTCATAATCTTGTTTGTCCATAATAACTACTTTATTTCCCTTGTCAGCCTTTACATAAAAAACAGGCTTTTCTCGCAATTGTTTCACTAGTTCTTTTTCATCTATGGTTTGCTGATTATTCAAAGAAGTACTTTTAATGACGTCAGCTACGATAGTTCTGGCATCATTTATTTGAGGAAAGGAAAGATCACAGTTATTTAAACCTGTTTCTATGTCTATAATAACTTGTTCGAGATTTACTTTTGAAAAAATTGCATAATTTAAACCAAGATTTAGAAGATTAGTTTGTTCATTGGAAAAATTTTGAGATGAACGATTTACAAGAAAATCCTCCAAAAATTGTGCTGGAGGTTTTGGGGGACGGTCTGAAAGATTTTTGGATCGTGAATTTTCGAATTTCTTATGAAGAAGAATTCGTTTGCGCTCGGATACGCAAAGTTCTGCAGTTTTTACTTTGTTTAGAAAAGTTTCGAACACTTGATATTAATATTTCAAACAATAAATTAATATTTTTCTCGGTAGCTGGCTGCCTAGATCAACCAATATAACCAATTAATAATTTTAATGAATAATTTAAATAATAAAGCGGAAATAATACAGAATCAAGACGCGCGTGAAATCTGTTGACCTTTATTTGGTGATTTAAAATGATTTTATAACAACTGTTTAGAATATGTCAATGCAATGAATCAACTATTTTGTCTAAATCTAATTCACTCGTTTGTTTTGTAGCAGGTAATTTCATTTAGAAAAAATAGGGCATTTATATTCGTTACGCGATAGTATTTCAAATTTTCCTCCAGTTTCCACGAATAAGAGCTGTTAATTCCCGGGACTTCATTTTAGGATATTGTTGAAACGTTCACTCGGGAAGTCAGTGAGTTTAGTGGTGCATCCGAGCATCTTGAAACCGGAACATACTGAAAATTATACTAACAAATATCCTTCTCCAGTGACACTTGTGGAGTGCGCAGTAGTATATACGGCCTCTAGTAACAACAAGTGTTGGACTAACATCCCTTCCCATTCCTTAGACGATCTACGTTCGGGCCTGGCCGGCGCCGGTACTGCATGGAACCACCCGCGATCCCATTTCAACCAGAATATTAGTTGATTTTCTGAATTCGATTGGTTAAAATTTGGTACAACTAATCGATTGTTGTTTTAACTAAATTGTCATTTTTGTTTTTCGGTTAGCAGAAACAATGGTTGAAACAACTAATTTAACTGTTTGAAAAAAAAAATGCTGTCAATTAGTGAGGACACATGCCTTTCAATTTCAACAAATATTTTAATTGAAATAACTGGTGTTGTTATTGAAACAAAATTCTGTTAGTTGTAAAATAAATCGGTTTTATTTGTTTTAGACAATGCAAATAGTTGAATCAACTCGAACAATGTTATTGATTTGGGAAAATAATCAAAATATACTTACTGATACACGTCATGATCTATTTGAAATATGTTCGGTATGTTGAGATTCATGAAATAAATGTCGTTGTTAAAATATTAACAGTATTTTATTTTGACATGTAATATCATTAGGGCTGGGAAAACCACCGATCACTGCTGATTTCAAGTGATCTTAACCAAGGAATAAATTTTCATTACAAAATCAGAACTGATCTGATCTCTAAGTGATTTTGATTTTTGTATGATCATGATCATGTCAAGTCGAGATCAGTCAAGATCTAAATTCTAAAAAAAATATTTCTGATTCAATCGGAAATGATGTAGAAAAACGTTTTTAATCAGCAAAAGTGCCCGGAGGGGTGAGTAAATTAGCGAAATTATAAAATTTACTTAAAATGAGCATTGAAAGATGATGCCTTCAAACGGTTGAACTGAAGTTATGCACTGATAATTTTAGTCAATTTATATGAGCTTGGGTGCATCAACCGCTGGGTATTGGAATTTTGCGACGGCAATTCAAACGCGCCATTCAATCGCAGCGCGTTGTGTGTGTTATGAACCCTTCGCTCCTGTTACTTTTATGAATAAAATTCATATCAAAAAGCGTTTTATTGCTAATGATGAACATCATCATCGGTATCAAACAGCTGCACAGTGGTTTGAATCGACAAAAGCGTGAACTTAATTCTCTAGCTGCTAAACCGTTGATCCGATAGACATAGTTCCTTTGGAGAACTCATTCACAAAAATATACCTCGTGATTTGATCACAATAAAAAATGTACAAAACCTACTACGATAAAAGTTCATTTCAACTACTTTTTTCCCTTAAGAGATAGAAAAACTATGTCTTCTACTAAGTTTTAGAACTTCTAACGAGAAAAAACCTTGCCGAAGAAGCTATAGGTCTAACGCAAAAAGTTTCGGATATATGAAGCAATTTCGTTTGAAATCATTTAAAATCAATTTTTTGTACATAACTTATTTCACAATTATTTTCAGTGTCTACTATCTTCGAGACAATTACTAAAAACGTAAAATTACACATTTTTGTTGAATACTGTGCATGGTTTGGCCTTTTCCCTAAAAAGTTATTTAACATTTAAACTTTTATATGCACTAACTTTAACTACCAATAGGAAACAGGGTCGCAGACCTAAAGGCACATACATATACTTTTTGGAAAGCTTAAATCAAGTAATATAAAGTCACGAAGTTTGTAGCGTGGCCTTTTTAAATTGTGTGAATGAGACAACAAAATATAGAGTGCTTTTTTGACCATTTATTTAGCAAAAACATTTGCTAAAACGACTATTTTTGGTTTATTAATACGAGCTTTGTAGGAAATGTTCTAAAATTGGAATCGGTCGTTAGTGTAGCTTTGGTGCAATGGTGTAATGATTGAATATAATTTCATGATGCATTATTGTATGCAATTGAACAAACTAAAGAAACATGTTAACGTGCTCATAAAATTTCGAAAAGTTTTACTTATTCTTTTAAAAGCATATTCCTTATCCGTTCTTCTAATTCCAATCCAATTCATTTCAAGGATGATATCTCACACCATTACCAGTATGCCTAAAAAAATACGTTCTTATGAATTAAAACATACACTGAGAAAAATAATGAAATTCACACTGTTTCTAAATAAATAATACTATTAAATGGACATCATTTGAATAAAAAATTCGATTCAAAACCATCCTCTATGTAAAACTAAATTGGAGTACATTAATTTCAATGAATATGAATATGAATTGATTTATATTGACGCTTAGTTTTACTTTTAAAGTATATTGAAATATGAAGCACAGTGAAATAACTTTATATTAAATTACCTGCTCCAAATATGCACTGTTGGTATTGGTGAGAGCAGCGCTGAATATTATTTTTAAGATCACAAAAGAGTTAGTTAATAATACAAATGCTGGAGCATTTGGTCGATGATAATATTACAATAAAATGCGTGAGTGGGTTCAACGTTACATACAGGCGTACTCGGTAAAGTATCAAATCAAATTATGTAAATTGAGTCTAGACATTTTTTAAAAGAGAAATGCCTGAACTTAGTTTTTCTATCTCTTAAGGGAAAAAAGTTGTTGAAATGAACTTTTATCGTAGTAGGTTTTGTACATTTTTTATTGTGATCAAATCACGAGGTATATTTTTGTGAATGAGTTCTCCAAAGGAACTATGTATATCGGATCAACGGTTTAGCAGCTAGAGAATTAAGTTCACGTTTTTGTCGATTCAAACCACTGTGAGCTGGAAGTAAAACAGTCTGCTGGAAGTAAATCAATAATCCAATTTGAAGCATAAAATTTTTGCGCATTCCTGATAGATTACGAGATGATTATTATTTAAATTTTCAATTTGTCACCAAATCTTTTTAATCTTAAACAAGGTTAACTTTATCACAACACCGCTGTTAGATAAACACTTGTTATGGAATCATAAATTTCTCAAATCGAATGAACACAATGTAACCAAACGCTTTAACCATCGATGTTGTTTTCATTGACATTTTGAAGCGACGCGATTTCAACTAAAAAAGTTGTTGATTTTGCATTGCGATTATTGTTTTGCTTTCAACTGTCTCCGGCATTTGACAGCATTCAAGACAACATATTTTTCAACCACTTGAATATATGCAAATCAAAAACCATATTGGTTGAATCAAAAAGAAATTAGTTAAATCAACTATCGCAAAAATCAAAAACTACGATATCGCAATTTTATGATCGATGAATTCTGGTAATCCGTGTGATCAATGAATTCTGGGATTACCAGACGATGTACATTAAAGGATGATTTACCAGTCCGAGGTCGGATCATCTAGAAACTCCCTGTACAATTTCAGCTAAGCTCAAGTTTTATTACTTCAGATCCGGATTTTCATTGCTATCGCCAAGAATTGATTTCCGCGTTTATTCTTCTTTCGGCGGTATCTGCTTTCTAGAAGCTTGTAGTTTCACCAAAGAT
This sequence comes from Malaya genurostris, assembly GCF_030247185.1. NCBI lineage: Eukaryota > Metazoa > Arthropoda > Insecta > Diptera > Culicidae > Malaya > Malaya genurostris. The sequence goes on along the minus strand of NC_080571.1, from coordinate 94,043,149 downwards.
GGGTTGTACAGAATGAACAGACATACGTTCCTCAGTCTGGGAAATATTTAAAACATTGATTAAGTATTCGTAGAGATAAGGGTATTCAGGGATGTCCAATTTTGTCACGAACAAGCCTTAGTACGATCATTTAGGGGTTAGATAAAATTTGTGCTAGGGCACATAACCGTTTTTATTATTTTTACGTTTCGTCTTTGACTCATCAGCGCAGAGCAGTTCAAATTGAACTGCTTAGTGCTAAACTCGGCGATTCAATTTGAACCGCTAAGCAGACGTAAAGTTTCTGCTCTTTATAGAACACTTTTTGGCACAGTTTAGCACTAAGCAGTTCAATTTAAACTGCTCTGCACTGATGAGTCAAAGACGAAACGTAAAAATAAACTTAGTACGATGATTTTGGTCGATTTATGCCTATCAGCAGTCACCATGGGCAAGTAGGACTAATAAAACTTGCATATCCAAGTCATTGGCTCGTTTCCAGAACTTTAATTATATAGTTAATTCTCTGTAGCAGTAACTGAGCAAGAACGTCCATTCAGTAAATTGAAATGTCGAAACAAATCCCAGCTGTACTTTTTTCTACCAAGCCTTTCTCAGAAAAAAAAATGAAACGAGAGGTGAACAGGTCCTAACAGGTGCCGGTAGTGCTAGCGGTAGTAGCATGACAAAAACAAAAGGCGCAACACTCTTTATGATTACAGAATTACCTTTTGTTATGTACAAGTATTAAATCCATTTGCCTACGTTCTATTTCTTTCAGGACCGAGAACTTTTTATCAAGCTAATCCCGCAACTTTACCCATTGCCAATGTTGTAATCCGTACACCGGCAGCGGAGTTGTATCCCGCCAAGCGGTTTCCGTTGAGCTTTCCTTAACTGCTTTGCCGTCAGGATGCACATGGCATGGTAAGTTGAAAGATTTGTTCAGTGAATCACTTTTTGTTGCGATTGTTTTTTTTTTTCATTGCTCTGGTGGTAAAACGTGAGAGATTGTTTATTTTGTGGCGATTTGTGCCTTGACAAATAGGATCGCAGCAGCAAACTGGAGAAGATAATTTTTGCACAGTCTTGACACGAGTAATCGTCTGTCATTTTTTATTTCACTTTCTCGGATTTTCCAGTAGCAACATTCACAGGATGATGATCCAAATCATCTTTCGCTGATGCTTTTTTTTTGCTTCTCTTTCTCCTCGATAAAGCAAACACAATCATTTTATAACGAGCCATCTTGCATATGTCAGCTATTCCCGCTCCGTTTCGTACCGCCGTGGGGTTTCCCAGGGAGGAAAGGTTCTGTACCATTACTTTGCAAATGTCTGTTCACAAGGATGGATGACACCTGCGGGAAATGCCAGTGTCGGGGTTGTGTGAATGTGCGTTTGTTCCTCTGCCAAGTTCGTGCGAAAACATCGTTGTATTGTTCAACATGTGCGAACAGATTTTTTATTCTACCTCATATCATAGTCGGGTACACAGGATCGGAACTTGTAGAATGAACCGCTGAACGATGTCATGTTTCTTGTGTTTACACAAGCTCACACCTTGCACCAGCACTTGAATGTTTCTTTAGTGGAGTTCTGTCTTTTGGCGACGTCTGTACGTGAGAATATAGGAAATTGATTTTGTGATGCATTATCCTTGCGTAGCAGTTAACAAGTTGTTGAATGCTTTTGAATGACGATGCACCAGCACCAGTGGTGCAGACATTAATCCAGCATAACAAACCGAATGAATAACGATATTGGCATTTCCCTGCATTTTGTCATGTTTGAAGCTGGCCGTTTGTAGACGCAATTGCATTGCTGCTGCTGTGCTCTTCTCGAGAACTCATGATTTACTATTCGGTATCGAACGAATCTTTGTCTTGTCTTGGAACGCTTGAAAGGATTCAAAACACGTGTTGTTGTGCTGTTTTCCGGAAAACAACACTGTTTACAACGGACGGAAGAATACGGCACAAACAACTGCAGTCACTGCCGCATGTTCCAGCGGAACCATCCTGCCTACCTGCCGGCCAGTCTGCCTCTCGTTTGACCTAGTTCGGTGAAAGGTAATGTATTCATTACCGCTAGTGGAACACAGCGTGGCGAAATCGGAACTGACATATTTTATGAAAAAAGAAAAAAAAAAGAAACGGTAGCTGTTACTGTGTTTGGGATGAGCTAAAACTCTTATTTCGTTTAGTTTCTGTCGCGCGGCACAGTGTCCCGACGCGTCCTGGATTGGTCCTAACCCCATCGGTTACCCTGCTCAAGTGGGCTGAACCTTGAACTACTATGCAGGTTTTGTGCCGGTGAATACATTATTCATGGAAAATTTTCCCTCTTCCGGAACGGGCGCAACCGTTAAGCGCCGAGGATAACGAAAAGAAACACATGTTTGTGAAATCAACGCTGGCGAGGTGATTTAGGTGGTGTGACGATGAGACACTTTGACGGGAATTGATCGAGGAGCTTGATTAAGGTGTTGCATAATGATTTTGAGCAACAGCATAATTCAGTAATGAATAAGTGAAACAGTTTTTCCCTCGTTGCTCGAAGTGACAAGCCGATGTTGGATTGTGCGCGGGAAACCAATTTTTTTCTCCAAACGGGAAAAAGCGAATTTTCTCTTAGTCAGTAAATCGAATGTAAGTAAATATAAATTATTAAAGGACATTCGTTTATATTGCGAGCGAAACTCTTCCGATACGTTGCTTTTCGATAGCACTCCAAATAAATTTCTGCTTGTGATACAATTCTACCGAAAGTAAATTGAGGGGCACAAGTATAAAGTACATATTGTGGAAAATCACCGGCATCATCACAGCTGACTGATTCAACGCACTAACGAACGAAGTGCTTTCCAGGTATGCACGGTCGCGTTTTCCACTGATGTTCTGACGAACTATAACCACATGAACTGACGGTAGCTTTAACTCTTTGCATCTACAATTAGTGCTTTTATAAGTCGGTTGAAACGGTTTGAACGGTGCACACCAAATTTGTTGACATCACTCAAATAACGTCATATTACAACACATGGGCTGAAAAATCCCGGGCCTAACACATAGATGGCGCTAGTTTTATTGCAGTCACTATTTTTCAGTTAATACTAACCTTTAGAAACTAGGTGTCAAAATTTCATGATATTGTTATTTTCAGAACAATGGATTAAAAACAATTTCGAGTTTTATTTTTACACCGCTTCTTGATGGGAAAAATACCGTTCAAGCAAAGCAATGGCTTGAAAAGTATTATGGAGACTCCGCTCAATCAGAAACAAAAATAAAACCCACAACAACGTTTTGAATGATCGAACAGCGAGGTTGCGTGAGTTAGCTGACATCGTAAATATATATCAAAAGAACATATTGGCTTTATATAGCATAAACATTTGACTATGAGACAGTTCTGTTCAAAGTGGGTGACGCTTTTGCTCACTGTTGACCGAAAACGAGAACGTATTGAATTAAATGAATTACATGAATTGAACTTCGAATTGCTCCCACAGCCACCGTAATCGCCAGATTTGGCTTCATGCGACTATTGGCTGTTAGCAGACCTGAAAAAATGCTCTCCGGTAAGAAATTTCGCACGAATGAAGAGGTTATCGCTGAAATTGAGGCCTATTCTGAGGCAAACGATAAATCGTTCTATAAAAGTGATATTGAAATGTTAGAGCGGCGCTGGAATGATTGCGTTGCTTTTGATGGAGATTATGTTGATTAATAAAGTTATTTTGAGCCAAAAAATCGTGTTCTTTTTGTTAGACCCGGCACTTTTCAGCCCATGTGCTGCAATTCAAAAAACATAGACATTCCAAAAATATCTCCGACAAGTGAATGATAAAAATTTATGTGAAAAACCTGTTTTAGCTCACCTAGTGCTGAAATTATGCTTACTTACTCAACAGCTACAGTCCTGGGGTGTCCTTTGCTGTATCAAGTATACGCCTCCACATAACTCTGTCCATAGCTGCTCGTCACCAGCCACTCGAGGCACGGATGCTTCTGAGATCACCCTCCACTTGATCGATCCACCTTGCTCGCTGCGCTCCTCTTCTTCTTGAACCAGTCGGATTAGATTCAAGAACCATTTTCACTGGGCTGCCGTCCGACATCCTTATGACATGCCCAGTCCATCGTAGACGTCCGATTTTAGCTGTCCGTACGATAGGTGGTTCTCCTAGCAGCTGTTGCAATTCGTGATTCATACGCCGTCTGCACTCCGCCATAGATGGTCCTCAGTCCCTTTCTTTCGAAAACACTGAGGGCGCGTTGGTCCTCTGCCAACGTAGTCCAGGTCTCGTGGCCATAGAGAACAACCGGTCTAATGAGCGTTTTGTAGATGGTCAATTTCGTGCGGTGGCGTACTTTTCTCGATCGAAGGGTTTCTCTGAGTCCAAAGTGCGCACGATTCCCTGCCAAAATACGTCTATGAATTTCTCTGCTGGTGTCATTATCGGCGATCACCAGTGAGCCCAAATAGACAAACTCCTCGTCAACCACCTCGATATCGTCACCGTCTATCAATATTCGTGGTGGGAGGCGTAGTGTTTTTTCTCTAGAGCCTCTTCCTCTCATGTATTTGGTTTTCGACGCATTCATGGCCAGTCCGATACGCCTAGCTTCAGCTTTCAGTCCGATGTAGGTTTCCGTCATCTTCTCAAGGTTACGTGTCACAATATCAATATCGTCAGCGAAGCCAAAAAGTTGTACGGACTTTCGGAAGATCGTGCAACTCGTGTCAATCCTCGCTCCTCGAATCACACCTTCCAGAACGATATTGAACAAGATACAAGAAAGTCCATCACCTTGACGTAGCCCTCTCCGAGATTCGAAGGGACTCAGGACTCAGGAAACCGTATTCGTGCATGATCTGGCATAGCTGTTCTCGATCGATTGTGTCGTATGCCGCTTTAAAGTCAATGAATAGGTGATGCGTGGGTACGTTGTATTCACGACACTTCTGGAGTACTTGTCTTATCGCGAATATGTGATCCGTAGTGACGCGGGTTCCTGTAAATCCCACTTGATACGGCCCTACGAATACCTTAGCTATTGGTGATAGACGACGGCAAAGGATTTGGGAGTAGGTGGCGTTCAGCAATTTGAATGCACGGTAATTGCAACAATCTAGCTTATCGCCCTTTCTGTATACGGGACATACCACTCCATCCATTCATTCCTGCGGTAGAATCTCCTCCTCCCAAATCTTAGAAATCATCCAGTGCAGCGCTCTAGCCAGTGCCTCTCCTCCATGTTTGAGCAGCTCGTCTGGTAACTGGTCATTGCCCGCGACTTTGTTGTTCTTCAGCTTATCGATCTCCTCACTTATCTCCGACAGATCAGGTGCTGGGAATCTGTCGTCGGCTGAGCGTGCACCCAGATTGATTCCTGTACCGTTCTCTGTATCTTGTGCTTCTCCATTCAGATGCTCGTCATAGTACTGCTTCCACCTGTCGATCACCTCACGTTCGTTCGTGAGAAGGTTACCACTGGTATCTCTGCACATTTCGGCCTGTGGCGTGTGGCCTCTACGTGAGCGGTTCACCTTCTCATAGAACTTCCGTGTGTCATTTGTGCGGTACAGCTGTTCCATCGCTTCGCGATCTTGGTCTTCGTGGTGGCGCTTTTTCCTCCGGAAAACTGTGTTCTGTCTGTTTCGCGTCTGTCTGTATCGTTCCTCGTTGGCAGCACTAGCTTCAGTTGTTGCGCGTATTCCTCTGTCGTACGAACGCTACGTAGCTGCTCGAGATTTAGTCCCGGTGTTTCTGTGCGACGTGTGTTGTGTACCGTCGATAGTTTTGAGCGCATACAAACTGCAACAAGGTAGTGGTCAGAATCAATGTTAGCACTGCGGTAGGTGCAGACATTGATGACGTCGGAGAAGAATCGCCCGTCGATGAGAACGTGGTCGATTTGATTTTTCGTATGTTGATCAGGTGATCTCCGGTGGCTTTGTGGATATCTCTGTCGGGGAAGAAGGTGCTTCGAACTACCATTCCTCGGGAGGCTGCAAAGATTACGCATCGTTGACCGTTGTCGTTTGTTACCGCGAGCAAGCTCTCCAGCCCGATCACAGTCCTGTACATTGCCTCCCGGCCAACCTGAGCATTCATATCGCCGATGACGGGTCTCGTTTCATGTGGGTAGTGCACGTTGATGATGCTGTAATTGAAGAAACGGCCTTTGATTTTCAATACGCACATTCTATCACTGATTGGCTGCCACCCAAACCCGCGCTGGCGCATCTTATCCAACGCTACAAATCCCGTTCCTAGAACGCTGGTTGTCCCACAGCTCTGGTAGATAAAAGCCGCTCGATGTCCACCTTTCCACACGTTCTGTCCCGTCCAACAAAGTTCCTGCAGTGCTACGACATCGAAGCCGCGGATTTGAAGCTCATCATGCAGCATTCGGTCGTATCCTGGGAAGCCAAGCGATTTGCAGTTCTATGTGCCAAGCATCCGATCGTAGTCCTAAGTTCGTCGCGTCGGTCTTTACGGATTATTCAGAGTCGTATTTCTTCGTTGATTATTCGTAACTTCCTTTTTCCGGGCGGCTTGTTAGACCTGCGCCAACCTCCTGTCTCGCCAGTGAGTCATCGTGTCAGCACTGTTTAGAGTCCCATATTGGGGCGGCTCGAAATAGCGTCTGTTCTCCATGTTAGGAGCGGCAGATTACCGTCCTTGTGTTAGTGTGGGACTCTAAACAGTGCTGACACGATGACTCACTGGCGAGACAGGAGGTTGGCGCAGGTCTAACAAGCCGCCCGGAAAAAGGAAGCTACGAATAATCAAGGAAGAAACAGGCGCTCGGGTAGGCTCGTTTTCTGTAAAGAGAAGGCAAGCCCCCCTTCGCTGTCAGCATACGACCAAGTTCCCACCGGGGCTGATTACCCGATCTTTCCTATGGTTGCTCGTACCCAAGCCGGCATCGCGGGGAGGTAGGAATAGGAGTTACTGGACAAGAGGCTAAGAACCACATTGGGGCCTGAATTGCGCATTGTCCAGTCGTTTAACAACCAAATGCATGAAATTATGCCTTTCTCATTAATATTTCATGCAAAATCGATGCAAGTTCCGATGAAGTCTTTGACATTCTATTTTCAGAGCCGGAATCTGGATACCGTTTCCGGATAACAAATGCTACCAGTACGCAAAATGTCTGTGTGTGTGTGTGTGTGTGTGTGTGTGTGTGTGTGTGTGTGTGTGTGTGTGTGTGTGTGTGTGTGTGTGTGTGTGTGTGTGTGTGTGTGCGTATGTGTGTATGTAACGTTTTTTTGCACTAACTTTTCTCGGAGATGGCCGAAACGATTTTCACAAACTTAGATTCAAATGAAAGGTCTTGTGGTCCCATACAAAATCCCTGAATATTATGTGGATCCGACTTCCGCTTCCGGAATTATGGGGTAAAAAGTGAAAAAAATTGTGAAAATAAGTGCACTAACTTTTCTCAGAGATGATTGAACCGATTTCCACAAACTTAGATTCAAATCAAAGGTCTTGTGGTCCCATACGTAATTCCTTAATTTCATCCGGATCCGGACCCCGATCCGGAAATATAGGGTAAAGAGTGTTAACAATTTTTACCATCACTGAAAGGAACGAAAAAACGTAAAAAATTTCCTAAATCGACCTCAAATCTTTTCCAATCGATAGTTTTTATCAGTAGACGGTAAAACAAACTGATTTCGATTATTCTTTTAAGAATCGAAGAAAATTATTTTGAAGAATACCACAGTATTATATATGATAGTATGATTGATAGGAGAAAGGCATCATTATTAGGTGGGTAATTACCCACCTGAAATTTCGAGCGAAAAACAACGGTAACATTAGTATTATTATTGTAATTCGGAATAATAAATAAAATCCAAATTATAGAATGCTAGTTCCCAAGGTAGAGCAAGGATGTGAATTTTTTTAACAATATATTTATTATGATGAGACTTGAAAAGGATCATTCGAGCAAGCAGAAATCGTTTAGTAACTTAACTTTCCTCTTCCAGCCGAGCTTAAGCATCTCATCAATGTAAACCACTCAAGTCTCCGATATACCGGACAGTACCGATGAAGGTATTTTACCCTTTACTATCCGAACTGGTAAAAGAAGAATGCAGTAGAAAGTAACAACTTCTGGTAGCTTTGACGAATCTAATAGTAAATGGTAGAAGTGCTTTATTGGATTTTTTTCCGGCAGATGTTTAAGCTTGACTCCTTTGGTATAAAGTGAACGCTAAGATACTAAGATACTTGTCTCGTATCAGCTTCTATATTTTCACATAAATAAAATCACTCAAAATCTTTGGATGTAGGACTACGTTTTCGTTTTCTACACCGGTGTGCAAATTCAAAATACAGAAAATAATACCGTACAAACAGGTTTACATTAATATCTTAATCATTTTGGATTGATTTTCAATATCACAAACACAAACATCACACAAACTGCTTGGAAATATTTCTACGCATATTTCAGGTAATTGGTGATTGGAACTTTAGTTAGGAACGAAAATCATTGTCATGGTTTCCTTTAGCAAATAAGACAGTTTCGTCCGTACACGGTTTTCATAAGATTTCTGGGTTTCAATGAGTGCGTTCGCATTTAATAAAATTACTCATGCAAAACAAGATTCTGTATCGAATAGACTCCATCCTTATAGAATTATTTGTCAATGACCTGAACATAGACTTCAGTTGTAGTGATGACTGTCTCGTTCGAGCCAAATAATTTTCACTTGCGTGTCTTTTTCTGATCAGTAAAGGACAAGCAGTCACTGGGGGCTAGCTTATTGTGAATAAGGTGGGTGAGGGAACAGATTGCAGCCCAATTCGTTTAATATTTTCATTGACTTATGTCACGATGCATTGTCTTGGTTAACGGTGATTTTTTGGTTCATCTTATGAGGCCGTTTTTTTTTTTTACGATTTCGCACTTCAAACGCATCAATGAATCAATGTAATGATCACTTTGAAGGTATTTTCTAGCTCAAGGTAGTCGATGTTAATGATATCTCGAGCATCTAAAAAACAGACGCCATGATTGTTCAACTACCTGTTACATTTTCGGGTGACTTTTCCAGTATGAATACTGGTATGACTCCGGATAAAAATAGTGGATCCATGTTTCGTCCATTGCTTCATACAAACCCATTGAGAGCAAATGCGGCATCCATTTGGAAAAGATCTTTTTTATGCCCAGATTTTCGTGCAAGATCGTAAAAGAACTCTCGGTTTATGTGCTAACCATCTCAACACATCTAATCTAATGAACTTTATGAAAACTTGCTTAATTTTTTTCCTGTTGACTGTTTCATTTGGTCACGTTCAAAATCAGAACACCTCAAGGCTTTATTTTTTAATGGATCCGAGTGAGGGAAAACTTCTTAAGCTAGTGCTGGGTTTGCGCTGATTTTTCCCCTTTAAAAAGCTATGTTTTATCAATACACGGTTTTATCAATGTTTTATCGTTATTTCCATTTTTCATAATTGAATTAGTAACGCCGCTTGTTCGTAACGTCCTATATTCAGTGTTTGTGATGCTATTGATGTGAAAATTTGACACATATTCTCTGAAAGTTGGTAATTTCGAAAAATGAGATTAGTTCGACATCACAAACGTCATCTCTGGGTCAGTCCTGGGACTTATTGATCAATGCGTTATTTTACATCCAGCCGCTGATGTTCATGGATTTGATTTATGCGCCGTTTGACTCGCGCCACATTTTGATTGAAGATCGGTTGTTTCTTTGTATTCAAAAAAAGAATGCTGGATGACCTGGAAAATTAAAAAAAAATATGACAATTCGCAGACACGAATAAGTTAAAACGGATCACGAAAGCATGCTGCCTTTGTATTGAAACTAGCTGGGTAGTCCTTCGTTACATGCAATGTTTTATAGAAACAAAACATTAAGAAGAAAAAACGACCTTGCACTTTTGAGGGATAAATATAATTTCCGTTAGAATAAAGGAGTACACCGGAACCTCAATTTACGCGCAGAGCCGGGGGTGCGTAAATAAAATTTCGCGTAAATTAAATAAAACTTCGCGTTATTTCAAACTTTTCGGGTAAAAAAAGGTTTTACAAATTTCATTTGATTTCAGTGTAAATAACATGAACAATCAGTTCGCTTTCACATCTCATCCAAGGCAGTCGATAAAACAAAACCGCTTACGTTCGGGACAGAAGAAACCAAGTACAGTATTGTGTAGTGAACAATAGAACGACCTCGAAATGAGTAAACCAAACGAACAAAAGCTACCGCCGACACGAAAGAATACAATTTTTTTGACTTCAGGCAGGGCAAAATTCGACCTTCGGTACGAGAACTTGATGGTTTGCTTAAGAAGCAAATGCATCTTGACATTAAACGTGTGCACTTACTTCAACGCAATAAGACAAATAATGTTGTTTACATCCAGTTTTATAAAGAGTTTGATGCAATTCAATTCGCAAAAGACAATGAAAATGTGCACTATGTGGAGTACGAGAACACTGAGTACAACATTCCAGTATATATGGAAGATAGTGCTAAAGAAGTGCGTGTGCGTGATCTTCCCTCAAGCGTCACCGATTCGCAAAACTATGTCCCAATTCTTATATTCGCAAAACTATGTCCCAATACGGGAAGATTCTCTCTATCGAAAAAAAAGTGGAAGTCCCCGGTATTCTAAATGGCGTACGTTTATTACGCATACACTTGAAGAAGGCTATACCTTCTTATGTGATTTTCGGTCAAGATACAAGAATTCCGTGCAAATCACTTGTTACCTATGACAATCAGATGGCCACATGTCAATATCGCCAAAAAGCTGTTCACTACAGTAAGCCATGTGATAAACTGGACAAGAAGACAACTACACCAAAGGACCACGGTGCTTCCTTCACATCAACCCCAACCAACCCCAGTACACCTGTGACAGCCACCAACAACAATGAACCATCCCCTTCAACGAATCCATCATCATCCCCTATAGAACAAAGTACACCAGCTGCAGTTAACAACTTACCCTCAAACCAACCAGCAATTGCAACCAATGTAGAACAAGGTGCATCTACAGCAACTAGCAACGAAAAGATGACCATCTGCGGCAATGGATGACGAGACGAACCACGAACGAAATGCCCCTCAATCCTCGCAGGAGGGAAATGGAAGCTCCTCTCTCCCTAGAAAAAGGATGACAACGAGATCCACCTCAAAAAAAATTATTTAAAAAATCGGCTCAATCGGTCACGTAAAGCTTGTACGCTTGGCCTGAATAAAAATATCCTTTAAAAAAAAACATGAACAATGCTACTACGTCCAATGGTTTAGCGCCTGAGGACCTTCTGAGTATGTTCTGTGACTATGGAAATGCTTAAGAGATGTTCCAAGATCCTAGAACTACTTGGAGTACTGTCCTTAGGAACTACACTGTGTCACAACAAGAACTAAAACGGCTAATACATTTGGAGCTACACATTGTTTGCTTGTTTATTTTTAGCTGTTCCAGGTAGGTTCCCAGTCGTCCGAAGAACTTCAGTGAAAACTGATCTTAGATCTACACGAGCATTCAGCAGACCGAGAACAATAAGTTCGTTAATGCACTTTGTTACACTGGTAGATCTTAAGACCTAAACTCCAGGTAGTTTTCGACTGGATCATCGGTTACGTTGGTTTACCTTGAGGCCTTTTCCGATGAGGTTTTGAATGAGCAAGTTCTTCTACAGATCTTATCACAGTATGTCAATTTTCTTCAAATAGTACTACGAGTACAAACCGCACTTAATAGTTATATAAAAGCGATTATGTACAATATTTGCTTCCCAGATAATTCTTGGATGCCCACGCTCTTATCTAAATTCTTTGAAATTAAACAATTCATTAATGTACATTTCATAATATTCAATTTCCTGAAGTATGTTAGATTGTTTTGTAATTATACACGGAACGACCGAAATTGCGCTAATTCGTATTACTGTTTTTGAATTAGTTGGTTTTAACAACAAAATTTTAAAAATAACTATAAAATTAGTTAAAATTGAGAATTTACTTTGCTGAAAAAATCTCTTATTTTTAGAGAATGTGTTTAGTTGGTGAATATTCCGGACACAAACCAGCAATATTTAAATCCAACACGAAATTCTCATTGACAACTAATTTCGTTATTAAAATCAGAAAATTTGTTTCTATTTATCTATCACCGTCATTACTGAAGGACAGCACAAAGAAAACAAAAATGAAATTGGTTTTATTTACAAGTTTATTAGCCAAAAACTCATGAGAAGTGTCAAAGCAAAACAATCCATCAAAAAGCTAAAAGGGACAGTCTTGTTGAAACTGCTTGCAAATTGTTTAGATGTTTTTCGCATGTGTTCGATATATCTTTATTTAAATTTCTAAACCGATATGTAAAAATGTCGTAAACTGTTAGTGGAAATCGTATTTATTCAGAATTTGTGCGCACTTGAAGCGATTGTGGGTAACAATGTTTTTACGCGGAACAGTGAAGTGAGTTTCGAATGTTGCACTCTAATTGTACACGTCGAATGCTGTTTTTTTGTATCTTCTGACATTCCGGGCTACGCCGTCCGGTGTACTACTTGTATTACTTGTATTCGGTTTTTGTTTTCCGAGTGCTCAAAATTTCGCGAAGTCGAATGAAGAAAACAGTGTTTATGTTCCGCTTATGTCTTTTTCTCCAATACAATATCGTATTTATACCTGCCAATATAGAAAAGATAAACGCGACTGAAATTTTTTTCGATAGTAGTGTGCCATCTAGTGGCTAGTAGTCATTACGGTGTTAACGTTTTTTCGGTGACAGAGCGCCATATAGCTGCGAATTGCAAAAACCAATTCAACCATTTATGTTGGTTGAAAACAACGTTTTAATTCTCTAATTCAACTAAAAAATTAGTTGAATGGATATGAAGTGTGCCTTAGCTAAAAAATGACAGCACGTTTAATTGGTGAATTCGACTAAAAAAATAGCCATTTCAACAAATATTTTATTATTATTTAGGGAACTAGAATTAGAAAATCTAAATCAGCAAAAGTAAGATTTTTTTAGTTGTCTCAAAAAATAACTAACTAAAATCAGAAAATCAACTAATTTTTTCGTCAAAATGCTGATTTCGGTCTTTCCGTGATATAAATTGAAATTTCCATCATTATGCCAAAACCTTTTTTTACGAGATCATCGCGTAAATTAAATAAAAAAACGCGTTATTTAGAATAAAACGCGTGAAAAAAGTCGGGTAAATTAAATTCGCGTAAATTAAGTTCGCGTAAATTGAGGTTTTTTTTTTTTTTCCATAAATACGTTTATTTCTTAAGGCAGTTTACATAAGTTTTTCTTCGCCGTAGCATCACTTTTACATAATATTCTTATCCTAATTTAATTCTAACATAGTCACAACGTTTTGAATTTATTAAAACATATTCTCTTATAGCTTAAATATCATCTTAGGTAACTCGTCATTAATTATGAAATCTACTCGGAAATATTATTTGAACCAAACGATTAACTTCTATAAATTATAAAATAAGCTGTTATTTTCAGACATTTTGTTGATAATTTCATAAACTGTTTCGAGTTTGTTTGTATCATTACATAATTTTTATTCTAATTTAGCTATTGGTTGAACTCATGGACGCAGCTGGGATCAGAACTAAGTCTTAAAAGGGGCCTTTATTAAATTGAAACTCCAATTTTCTTTATGAAATGATAAATAAGTTTCATGTATGAAAGGTCACGACAAGCAAGAATGTCTCGAACTGGGATATTGGATAGTCTACCTTGGGTACGCAAAGAATTTATTAGTTGAGATCTGACATCACGATACTCCACGCATGTCCAAACGACATGATCAATATCCCGATAACCTTCTCCGCAAGCACAATGATTAGTCTCGGAGAGCCCAATTCGAAGGAGATGTGCATCTAACGTGTAGTGATTGGACATGAGTCTGGACATCACACGAATGAAATCCCTACTCACATCCAGTCCCCTGAACCATGCCTTTGTCGATACTTTCGGAATAATTGAGTGCATCCACCGACCCAGATCATCTCTATCCCAAGATGCTTGCCAGCTGGCAAGTGTTCTTTGGCGAGACGAGCTATAGAATTCGTTGAAAGCAATCGGTCGCTCATAAATTTCACCCTCAATAGCACCACGTTTGGCTAAAATATCGGCTCTTTCATTGCCAGGAATGGAGCAATGAGCCGGGACCCAGACTATAGTGATTAGATAATTATTGTTCAATATGTCGTTCAGGCACTGTTTTATTTTGCCCAGGAAAAACGGTTCATTTTTGCCAGCAGCGTTTGAGTGAATGGCTTCAATTGCACTCAGACTATCTGTGAAGAGGAAATAATGGTTTGGAGATAATGTGATGATTACACTCAAACTATAATGAACTGCTGCTAACTCTGCTATATAAACAGATGCAGGTTCTTGAAGCCTAAAGGAGACCGAAACATTATTGTTGAACATACCAAACCCTGTCGCTTCTTCAATTCGCGATCCGTCCGTGTAAAACATTTTCTCAGAGTCGATATGCCTGAACTTACTTGAAAATATTTTTGGGATTTCCGTCGAGCGTAGATGATCCGGGATTCCACGCACTTCACGCTGCATGGATGTATCGAAAAATAAAGTTGAGTCAGGGGCACTTAGGATGCTGACACGGATAGGAATATATCTTGAAGGGTTGATTTCCTGTGACATATGGTTAAAATATACTGTCATAAATTTTGTTTGAGATCGAAGCTCGACTAGTCGTTCGAAATTATTAATTACCATGGGATTCAGCACCTCACATCTTATTAGCAGGCGTGATGAAAGCTCCCAAAATCGATCTTTTAATGGAAGAACTCCCGCCAGAACTTCAAGACTCATTGTATGTGTCGAATGCATGCAGCCTAAGGCAATTCGCAAACAACGGTACTGAATTCGCCCAAGTTTGATAATATGAGAGTTTGCAGCGGAACGAAAACAAGCGCATCCATATTCCATCACTGAAAGTATCGTTGTTTGATACAATTTTATTAGATCTTGCGGATGAGAACCCCACCAAGATCCTGTTATTGTTCGAAGAAAATTTACTCTTTGTTGGCATTTCGTTATCAGATACCTAATGTGTCCTCCCCACGTGCATTTGGAATCGAACCACACCCCGAGGTATTTAAAAGTTAAAACCTGTTGGATCATTCTTCCCATCATATGGAGCTGAAGCTGCGCGGGATCATGCTTTCTTGAAAAGACGACTAACTCTGTTTTCTCCGCAGAGAATTCGATACCAAGATGAACAGCCCAAACGAACAAGTTATCTAAGGTATCTTGCAATGGTTTATGCAGATCAATAGCTTTGGGCCCAGTAACTGAAACCACGCCATCATCTGCCAATTGTCTTAGTGTACATGGGGTTACTAGACAGCTGTCAATGTCATTCACGTAAAAATTATAGAGGAGCGGACTGAGGCATGAGCCTTGCGGGAGACCCATGTAGCTAATTCTGAATGTTGCCAAATCGCCATGTGAAAAATACATGCACTTCTCTGACAAAAGGTTGTGCAAATAATTATTTATAACCGCTGGAAGTCCATGTTGGTGGAGCTTGTCTGAAAGAACATCAATGGAAACTGAATCAAATGCTCCTTTAATGTCTAAAAATACAGATGCCATTTGTTGCTTTTGAGCGAAGGCAATTTGGATGTCAGACGAAAGTAATGCAAGGCAATCATTCGTCCCTTTATTTCTACGGAAGCCAAACTGAGTATCTGACAACAAACCGTTCGTCTCGACCCAAGTGTCGAGACGTCGTAGAATAATTTTTTCGAACAATTTTCTGATGCAGGACAACATCGCAATGGGTCTATATGAGTTGTGATTGTAAGCTGGTTTCCCCGGCTTTTGAATGGCGATAACTTTCACTTGTCTCCAGTCAGGTGGAACAATATTTTGCTCAAGAAACTTGTTGAACAATTCCAACAAACGTCTTTTTGCGAGGTCGGGCAGATTCTTCACCAAGTTGAATTTAATTCTGTCCAACCCAGGGGCGTTATTGTTACAAGACAAGAGTGCTATAGAAAATTCCATCATTGAAAATGGGTTATTAATAAAACCATTATTTGGAGGAGATTCCCGTATAATGCTCTGCGTAGGAACAGAATCTGGGCAAACTTTCCTAGCAAAGTCAAATATCCATCGGTTCGAGTATTCATCACTCTCATTGCCCACGTTACGATTCCTCATTCGTCTGGCCGTGTTCCAAAGAGTGCTCATTGAGGTATCTCTTGACAAACCTTCGACAAAATGTCTCCAATAGCTTCATTTTTTGGCTCGAAGTATGCTCTTGTACTTGGTTTCTAAAACCATAAGTTTTTCAAAATTCTGAGGAGTTCCTCCTCCCCGTTTTAGAAACGTCTTGCAAGCATTTTGTTTTGCGAGTTTAGCCTCTGAGCACTCTTTGTCCCACCAGGGGTTGGGAGGCCTTCTGTTAGTCGTTGGCCCAGGAAAGCGTTTAGTTTGGGATTGTTCTGCTGCCTCCAGAATCGAACAAATGAGGAAGTCATATTCTTCAAGTGGAGGGAGCTCTTCCATTGAATTCAAAATACTAGAGATTCTACTTTGGTATTTAATCCAGTCGATATTTTTTGTCAAATCATATGGAATACTAGCTGAATTAGCAATACATTTGTTACAGCTAATTGAGATGATGATTGGTAAATGATCGCTACCGTGTAAATCAGGCAATATTTTCCAGGTGCAATCTAGTCGAATTGATGTTGAGCAAAGAGATAGATCTAATGCACTTGGGCGTGCAGGAGGTCTTGGGATCCGTGTCATGCTACCCATATTTAATACCGTCATGCTAAAATTGTCACAAATGTTTTGTATTAAAGATGATCTGCTATCATTGTAAACGGAACCCCACATCATTCCGTGCGAATTTAAATCCCCCAGAATCAATCGTGGAGCAGGAAGGGCTTCAACCATTTCATTAAGCTGTCGCTGTCCAACTTGTGCTTTTGGAGGAATATAAACCGAAGCTATGCAAATATCTTTGCCTTTAATGTTTATTTGGCAAGCCACAACTTCTATACTAGAAGTTTAAGGGATGTTTAATCTATAAAAGGAACAGCATTTCTTAATTCCCAAAAGCACTCCACCATACGGAGAGTCTCTATCGAGACGTATAATGTTAAAATCATTAAAATTTAAAGCTATGTTTGAAGTAAGCCATGTTTCGCATAAAGCAAATACATCACATTTTTGGCTATGCAATAAAATTTTAAATGAATCAAGTTTTGGCATTATACTTCGACAATTCCACTGCAGGACGGTGATTGTATCATTTGCGGCGGGTGATAAATTATCCATCAAAAGATACAAAACCTGAGACAATTGGCCATTGAGCTGATAACTGCTTCAAAAAATTTCTAGCTATTGGAAGGAATGCCATTATGAGGGTCTTTAAGGGTTCAGATATATTGAATGCTGAGAAAATCCATTCAACAATTTCCGAAAACTTCAGTAATCCTGTTGGTGGCTGTGAAATGGAGCCCACAGGATTATTACCTTTTTCTGTGCTAGATCCTGGATTGGTTTGTGAATTTGACAAACCAGGAGGCACAGTCTTTGGTTTTGACTTTTTTTGTTTAACACGGGGATCTTTTTTTGAAGATGAAACTTTAGGTGTCTTTTTTGGTAATTTGGAAGAAGACTTCTTTCTCTTAACTGACCCTTGGGTAGTGATAAACGAATTACCTTCACTATTTTCGTCAGAGTCAGAGTCCTCTGTTTCCTCTAGATTTGAAAACCCGTTTTCGGTTTCCAAAGGGGGGACATCAATGACCGTTTTAAGCATTTCTGCATATGTGCGCTTAGACCGTGCTTTTAAAGAAAACTTAATTTTGTCTTTGTGCACTTTAAATGCAGTGCATACTGAAATATCCTCATGAGGACTTTCCCCACAATAAATACATTTTTCAATTTCCTTGTTGCAATCATTATCTTTATGAGGTCCTTCACACTTAATACATTTTGGTTTATTGCTACAGTAAGTAGCTGTGTGTCCGAATTTTTTGAAGTTCGTACAATTCATTACATTTGGAACAAAAAGCCGAACAGGGAGGCGAATTTTATCGACATAGACATGGGACGGCAACGCAGATCCGGCAAATGTCACTCGAAACGAGTCTGATGGGCGATAAACTTTTTTTCCCTCTTCATAAACTACTGAGTACAGTTGTTTGCACTCCAGTATTTTCACACCCTCAAGCATAGAGTTCTTGAAACGACCAACACCATGCTTGAGTAAATCATCTACCGAAAGACTCGCTTCGGTAACAACACCGTCAATTTCGACATCTTTGGAGGGTATGTAAACTTTATACTCTTTATTGAAATGTTCCGAAGAGACAATATCATTCGCGCGTTTCAAATTATTTACCACAACACGAATTTTATCGTTATTTACTTTTATGATCTCTTTGATTGAAGAGTATCGTGATGTCAAACCTTTATTAATTTGAAAAATGTTTAATGGCTTTGATATACGTCTAAAAAAGACTATCCAAGGCCCAGAAGAGCTCTCCTGATATTTTTTCGTTCGTGGGGGTATCGGATTCATGCTAGGATTTACGTCCATGGATTCGTCCATTACATTAAAATTTTTAACTAAACTTTAAAATAAAATTTGAAACCAACACTACACAGTACTCAATCAAAAGGAAAAGAAAAAACTTTTACCTTGAAATTGTTGTCTATCTCCGTTGCACTGCCGTGTAGATCCTCGTTGCTCTAGATGTTCTTGTTGGTTGCTGATTGTTGGATGTGATGCTACTGCTACCTGACATCCAGCACCACTCGATTTCCGATTTACTTTTGTCTTCGCCAGCTGCAACCAGCGCAGGTCACCGGTGTATACCTGCGTGTTGTATGGCAGTGGAAAGACCGAGTTGTCTTGTCTCCTTCTTCCTTGTGCTCCGCACCGATATGCTTTTGCACCGAAGTGCCTTCGCACCGGTGTGCCTTTGCACTCTCCTGCTTCTATGTGCCTTTGCACTCTTCCTCTTCGATGTGCCTTTGCACTCTCCTGCTCAGCACTTGTGGCTGTATATTGCGGCCTGGGTAGAGTTTGGGAAACGCCCTTTGTTGTTTCCTTCACCAGCTTGGCTCTCTTATGCAGCACGACTATACGTTTTAACGGCTGCTGCCAACAGGTCTCTACCTGTAGTTCAACCGTTGTCGTATTTAACGCGTGTAAACTAACCAGCGTTATTAAACTGTACGCTTCTATACACAACCTTCTCGGTTGAACGGCTATTACTGAATAAAATTGAGGTTTTAGCGTACTTTAAAATAGTGGGTCGTTTCCCCCGGTATGAAAAATTATACACCTGAGTTTCACATGTTTCACCGGCCTGGCTATAAATTATAAAATAAGCTGTTTTTTTTTTATAAATTTTGTTTGATAATTTCATACGCTATTTCGAGTTTGTTTGTTACATCATTTCTATTCAAATTTAGCTATTGGTTGAGCTAAGGGACGCAGTTGGAGTCAGAACTAAGTCTTAAAAGGATCAATTATTAAATTGAAACTCCAATTGTGTTTATGAAATCATAATGAAGTTTCATGAATGCTCGAACTGGCTTAATTGGAGTTAATTTTTTTTATTGGTTTGCAAATCACTTCTACCCGGGTTACAGTCTTAAAAAGTTTTTGTCACCATTAAATTGTCAAGGCCTACAAGTACAAATAGTTATAAAATCTGCTTCGAAAATTTCATACTTTTGTGTCGTAAATTTTATGATGATTGGGCATTTTGACTTACATATGATAAGTTCAGCGAAAAAAATATTCCATTCAAATGTTAATTAAAGAGACAAAGACTTTGTTTGAATAGAAACTAGCTGATTTACCTCTCATGCACTTTTTCGATTGACCCAATTAAACAAAAACGGAAACCTGTGCTCCTGTTACTGCTGTAAATGCCATTCAAGTAAAATCAGGAGTAATATTATTCAAATAACATCATAAAACATTCTTTGTGATTGTTTTTTTTATTTTGTTATTATTTTCAATATAATCATTTGCAATTACATCGTGTATGTAACCATTATTTACTGTTTTTATTGACAGTATCACTACACAATCCGCTGCTGAAATTTCATATATTTCGCGAAACATAACATTCCAATGCATGCTTTTTCAATTAAACTTCAATCCATTGAAATTCTTTCATTCTTTTTGCCACACTACCGTAAAGTGGCTATGATTTTATTCAACCGCAGCACCGTAACCAACCAAACCAAACACCGGCAACAGACATTTGCGTCTGAACCGGTGTTGTGGTTTCTTCAATATGATTGGGAACACATTCTCATATCATTTTTTATGACGGTTTGAAAGTTTTAACACTTATCGCACTATAATTTCTGAACCGGAAGTCGGATCTGGATGAAATTGCACAGTATCTTTCAGGACTATGAGAGCTACAATTTAAATCAAAATTTATGTAAATCTGTTTGACCGTTGCTGAGAAATCGACGTGACATCAGCATAAAAACTATTATAATTTTTTTTTATGTTTGAAACACACGTGAATACTTTGCAGGAAACAGTTACCTATATTTTAAGGCCACACGGAGAACCCTTCGATCATAAAATTGCGATATCGCAGTTTTTGATTTTTGCGATAGTTGATTTAACTAATTTCTTTTTGATTCAACCAATATGTTTTTTGATTTGCATATATTCAAGTAGTTGAAAAATATGTTGTTTTAAGTGCTGTCAAATGCCGGAGACAGTTGAAAGCAAAACAATAACCGCATTGCAAAATCAACAACTTTTTTAGTTGAAATCTGTTCGCGTCGCTTCAAAATGTCAATGAAAACAACATCGATGGTTAAAGCGTTTGGTGAAATTGTGTTCATTCGATTTGAGAATTTTATGATAACAAGTGTTTATCTAACAGCGGTGTTGTGATAAAGTTAACCTTGTTTGAGATGAAACAGATTTGGTGACAAATTAGAAAATGTTTATGAATGATCATCTCGTAATCTTTCAGGTATGCGCAAAAATTTTATGCTTCAAATTCGATCATTATTTACTTCCAGCAGACTGTTTTACTTCCAGCTGTTTGATACCGATGATGATGTTCATGTATTAGCAATAAAACGCTTTTTGACATGAATTTAATTTATAAAAGTAACAGGAGCGAAGGATTTCAAACACACAGAACGCGTTGCGATTGAATGGCGCGTTTGAATTCCCGTCGCAAAATTTCAATTCCCAGCGTGTATCATTATCAGTGTATAACTTTAGTTCAACCGTTTGAAGGCATCATCTTTCAATACTCATTTTAAGTCAATTTAATAATTTCGCCAATTTACTCGCCCCTCCGGGCACTTTTGCTGATAAAAACGTGTTTCTACATCAATCATTTCCGATCGAATCAGTAGTATTTTTAGAATTTAGATCTTTACTGATCTCGACTTGACATGATCATGATCATACAAATACCAAAATCACTTAGAGATCAGATCAGTTCTGATTTCGTAATGATAATTTATATACTGTTTATATTTTAACAACGATATTTATTTCATGAATCTCAACATACCGAACTTATTTTAAATAGATCATGACGTATATCAGTAAGTATATTTTGATTATTTTCGCAAATCAAACATTGTTCGAGTTGATTCAACTATTTGCAATGTCTAAAACAAATAAAACCGATTTATTTTTCAACTAACAGAATTTTGTTTCAATAACAACACCGGTTATTTCAACTAAAATGTTTGTTGAAACTTAAAGGTATGTGTCCTCACTAATTGACAGCATTTTTTTTCAAACAGTTAAATTAGTTGTTTCAACCATCGTTTCTGCTAATCGAAAAACAAAAATGACAGTTTAGTTGAAACAACAATCGATTAGTTGTACCAAATTTTAACCAATCGAATTCAGAAAATCAACTAATATTCTGGTTGAAATGGGATCGCGGGTGGTTCCGTGCAAACAATTATCGAAAAATCGAAATTATTTTTTTTTTCGGTGAATTAAAATCACTCTTAGAAATTATATAAAATCAGTCCCGAGGCTCGATTAGTTGCGAATAAAAACTTTGTTCGGTTTTTTCTCAAAATCACGATTCCAAATTTTTTTTATTAGTATTTATGGAAGTTCGAAATACCATTGAATTCCATTGATTTTATATACGTCAATACACGAAGTATAACAGACGTATTAATACAGTTACGATGTTCGTATGCTAATTACATCCTTCTTCAGTGATACTGTTCAGAAGTCTGTTCTAAACCGTATCATTGAAGAATGATGTATGTTAATTAACATCCGAAATACGTATTCGTATATTGACGAAACTGCAAAAAAATTTCGAAAATCGAAAAATGGCCGGCATTTTGTTTTTTTCTTGGCGGCAATTTTTCTTTCTAGCTTCGACCATACTTAATTAGATAGAGAACATGAAACTGTTTTGCTTTTTGATTACCGATGATTGGTTACCAAGAAATTGACACCCACCAACAAATCGAACGAAAAAATAAGAAGAAAAATATATATATGAAGTTTAGTATATGTACTTTTATCTGTTGAAAGTATAATATTGCAATGTGAGTGGGTAATGTCAGCTCTTATTAGCTATTTGTAATTGAAGAATATCGAAACTACTAAATATCAGACTACTAACGGCTGAGATATGGTCAGTTGAGCAAAGCGTTCCATCTATATGTATCCTGTCTGTGTTCGAAATGTATCAACCGAGAATCGAAAGTGGACTGAAATAACCGATTCAACCATAATTACTTGGGTATAAGAACACTGATCGAGAATCAATCAGTAATATTTCAAGCAAATCAAGTTATGAAGTGTTCTTTCAGGATATATTATTTATGTAGAAATAATCAAACAATACAAACAAATCGTAATAGCCTTCACACATTTCACAAATCGCTCATTTACAAATCAGATGAAGATGCCCTTTAGCTGGTTACGTTGCACACACAACCGACGGATTAATGCGACGGAGGTCATTGAGAACAGTGGTTTTAGACTAGTAGAATTCGTCTTTCACTTATGAACCTAACAAAAAAAATTATTCTTCGCAGTGGTTTCATCGAACAAAATGAATTCGGTTATTAACGCTCATATCGTTTTTTCTTCAAGCCATTATTTACACATTCTGAGCATCCTCATCGTTTTCAGCCTCAGCATCTCCAATCATCTCTTCTTTCACATTATATAATGATTACCTCTGCTAATGATTACCAGTTGGATCTGATTTGTTCTTCCTTATAGCAGCCTATCGATAGCATGTGATGAAAAAAAAGGAAAAGAAAAATAACCGACACACCGCTCTCGCGATTTTCCCGGGGGTGAATTCTGAACCTCCGCGTCCTGTTCGCTGGCCGCCTGCATCGATCAGAGAGCGAACAAAGATGCCGGTGATTGTGCAAGTATTCCCGGATGGCTGAATCGATTTTCCATAATTGTCTAGAACCAGCATGGGAAATGCAATGACAATTCTTCGTGACAATCTTAGCGGAAACCTGGGCACCGTAAAAGTGGGATTATTCCGTTTTTCGTCACAGAGGAAATGCTTATTCAAAGGAAAATTAAACATGTAAATTTTTTTTATCCAATAATGTGCTGCTGATTTCCCTAATTTCTTGGATATGGAAATGATAGAAAATGCGTTTTTTCGTTTAAACTGTTCGATGAACGTGCAATATGTAATTTCTGAAACAATTCTAAAGGTTTATTATTACACTGTAGACAGTTTTGCAGCTAATAAAAGTAAATTTCATTGACTCAGAATAGACGAGAATGACCAGAAATAAACGTCACTCTTAGCTCCGCTTGCAAATTATGAGAACGAGATCCATGTCCAGTCAACATTTTCGGTTTCGGTTTCAGTGATGATTGCATACTCTGTAGTGTCGACATTCAACCGAAGCTTTGAGATTCGATAATGACTTAAGCGATTCACAGTGATTTTTATCTGTTGGAGCTCAAATTTGTAGAGGTTTTGCTTTCCAAAAAGGTTCTGGAGTGTAATTATCTCGATTTTTCATGCTTTAAACACTCTTTATAGCCTTACGTCACAGATGTCCAATGTATCGATGAAAGAATGAGAATTGAAGTCCTACTGATTCTCCCTGCCGACGTTAGTTTGGTTTCGTCTTGTCATAGAGGAACGGCCGACATTGGTATTGATACTCTCTTTTGTTTCAATGAGAGACGAAAATGTTTCATGTTTCGTTTTAAGTTCTTTTCGCTGTCACGTTACACGGCTGTTTGAAGTTCCCAACACTATAATTCCGGAACCTTAATTCGGATCCGAAAAAAATTATAACAAAATTTATAAAAATCAGTTGAACCGTATCCGAATAATATAATAGTATATATACACTATTTCTGGGACCCAACATAGTTAAAATGAGTTCGTCTGGTCATCAACTATCAAGATTGAAAATTGAAAGATTTTGCTAACCGTATTCGATTGAACTTCAGGATTTTCCAATGAGATCCCTAGTCGGATCGGAGTAAAAATCGGATTATTTATTTCCGTGAGAAGTTATCTTTTAAAGTTTTAAAGTTTTAAAGCTAGTTTTAAATTTGATCAGTAGAACCACTTTAAAATTGTTTAATGTCAGATACATATTCCAGGTATGTGAATTTACAATTTTCATCATTTCACATATTTTTATTGCAATTTTTTGCACTGAAGTAAAGAAAGTGAGCCAAGAATAAAATAAAAATGAACACTCTTTAAATTTTCGATCAAAAACTAACCAGAATTGAAATGAAATTCACAAAAGCATCTGTTTGAGTTAACAGCGTTTATCGAACTCCTGGATAGGTGATGAGAGATCTCCATCTGTTCCCGGGACATTCCCAGTCATTCAAGAACTTCAGTAAAAACAGGTCTTAAGATTTACACGAGCATTCAGCAGTTTATAAATAATTTTTCAATAATGTTCACATTCAATTTTCTCAGAGACGGCTACACCGACTCAAAACCTACTTTTGAGCTATTGATCAAGTTCACTTCTGGTTCCGGAGATATAATGGTGACGTAACCGACAAAACGCGTTGTTATTTTACCGCGATTTCTAAGATATGGCTGACTCGCTTTTAACAAGGCTTTAAGTCAGCCGACATTTGTCAAACAATCTTCGTCATCTTTAGTGTCACCGGTGTCTATATTAGCCAATCGTTCGCTTGTTGAGAATATTTTCCCGACATCGTGGAAGAAGGCTTTAATTATACCATTTCACAAATCCGGAAACGTGCATAATGTAATGAGTTACCGGGGAATCTGAATCCAGAACTGTCTGCCGAAAGTTTTTGAAAGTATGCTGCTGAACATTCTCTAGCCTGCTGTAAAACACATAAGATCTTTGGATCAACACGGTTTCGTCAGGATACGCTCTACTGCAACAAACCTGATGAGCTTTGTGTTTTCGCTTATTAGCAAACTTGAAAAACGTCAACAGATCGCAGTATATGTAGACAATTCGAAGGCTTTCGACTGCGTTCCGCATCAGCATGCAGTAGAGAAGCTGAAATGAATTGGCTTCCTCGACTGGTTAACCAACTGAATTTTATCATACCTTTCCAATCGTAGTGCATCTGTAAGGCTTGGGTCTTCGTGTTCAGTAAGATTCAACATTACATCTGGAGTCTCCCAAGGAAACCATCTCGGACCTCTACTATTCGTACTTTTCATCAACGACCTCTGTGATAGACTTACATCTTGTGAAGTCGTGTATGCGGATGATTTGAAGGTTTATCGCATCATAACGACTTGGGCGGACTGTTGTGTTCTACAGATGAATATCGAGAGAATTCTAACATGGTGCCATCAAAACGGTATGGGAGTGAACATTGAAAATTCTAGCAGCATTACTTTTGCACGAGTAGGATTTCCAATTGTTTTTGAGTATACTATGAATGCTGTCCCGATTAGAAGAGCATGACAGCAAAGGCATATATTAGGCAGTATTGGAGCTCATGAAACGCGATATTCGTGACTTTACGGATATCTCTTGTTTGAAGTCACTGTACATCTTTCTGGTTCGTAGCATTCTCGAATATGAAGTTACTGTTTGGTCACCGTGCCACAATATCCGCATAGATCGTATCGAACTAGTACAAAAGAGCTTCATCAGGTTTGTCCTTCGGAAACTTCTTTGGCAAAATTGTTTACAACTATCACTCTGTGATCATCGCTGCGCTCTCATTAATCTTCCCACGAAATAGGCGAATATACCTACAGCGACTTTTCATATTTGATTTAATATCACACAACATGGACTGCCCCCTGCTGTTGGCTGAATTAGATATCAACGTTCCTGGTAGATTACTACCGAAAACTGACCTTTTCCGACCTGTAGCTCAACGAACGCAGTATGGACAAAAGAATCCATTAGATGTTTGTTGTCGACGTTTCAATAGCGTTTACAACCACTTTGATTTTAAAATTAGTAAGAACACTTTCAAAAGACGAATAGTAGTAGAGTCTGTGCGATATATTTCTTCAATCGAAGACGATAAACTAATAATTTAAATAAATTTGAAAGGGTTTTGGCCAATATTTCCGGTTCGAGTGATAAAATGTTACATGTAACGTAACCGGCAAATTTCAGTGTTTTTAAATGCAACAAAATTTCTCGGAGATGAAAGAATCAATCCCGAAAGACTAAGACTCGTTTGAAACTTACTATTAGGTTATTCGATAATCTCACAACACTAATGACCGAGGATAGAATCTTACAAATGTTTTAATGAGACAAATATGATCAGTGTTTAACACTCCGAATACCAAGGGGGTAAACAGTAACGCGGACTACCAAGGGTACCATGAAAAGTGGAAATGCTAATTTTGACTGACTATAATTTAAATCATTTTTGGACACTTTTCAAAACTTTTTTTACCATTAGAAAGATAAATTCATTTGGAATAAAATCCATTTGAAACGATGGAAAACCGAAAATTCTATTCAAAGTTATTATAAAAAGTTCCAAATAAAGTCTGTTGAAAAAAAGTGGTAACGCTTACTTTGTTAGAAGTCCGATTTTGAAAATTTGTTTATCATTAGACAGATACGTCTATCACAACATAAATGGAACAGAAATATTTTCAATTACACTTTGTTAATGAAAGTTATGATCAAAAACGTAACCGAAAGTCTGAGCAAAAATGATCGAAAACTTCGTATTTTCGACATATCTTTAATTTCAAAGCGACGACATCTGCATTTTTATATACCAATAGATTGCATGTGACATCAGCTATATGTTTTAGATGAAATCAATTTCAACTTAACTGAAAATGTCTCAAAAAATGCGATATTTTCACAGATATTTTAGAATATTAGAAGTATTATCGAAGAATGCTAAATACAGCTAAGCATTTTTGTAATCCAATCGATTGAATTTTATACCAACTATAATGTACAGAAAAAAATAGTTTCAAATTAACTAAAGAAAATCCAAAAATTATATATTTCACAGAAATTTTTCAAATCAAAATTAAATTAAACCTGTTTGACGCTTACCATGAAATTCATATCGAACATTTAGGCATTGTTGATCACCAATCGATTGAATATTGCTTCAATTGAAGCTTTTAACAGGAAATTCTATCATATTTACTAATATCTACATAAAAGATCATAGATGTGTGTTTTACATTTTCCAATATATTAAATTCGAAAATTTTCTCAAAAATGTAGATTTTTTGAGATTTTGATGTAAATTTAAGATTTTACTCCTAAGATTTTAAACGTTGCTAAGTTCATTGAGTTGGTAGCAGCGTCAAATGCACGTATGTGCCTACAACTTCTTCAATTTTAAAAACTTCTGTTAAAATATAATGTTTTATTCCGAATGAGTTTATCTTTCTAATGGTAAAAAATATTTTGAAATCGGTCCAAAAATGGATAGTCAGTCAAAATTAGCTTTCCCACTTTTTTTACCTCCTTGTAATGAAAACCGCGAAAATGTTACCGCAGAGACGGGATTCGTACCCGTAGCTAACTCCTAACCGGGGAAATTGTTATTCGAATTAAATTACCCTGCATATGAAAACAGATGATGAGAAAGTCCAATTGACTAGACGGAAACCAGGCATGCTTCACTTTACCTGGTCACTACGTCATTCAACTTCAGGGTCCTATATCTATGGAAACAAATGCAACAGAAACATAGGTATATCACACTGATCACAGGTCTATTCATCTTCTCTTCTATTTTGCCACCGACACTGAGACGAGATGTTGTTTTTATCTATTTTTGCTATCTACGGGGGAACACACAGTATCACACATCTATGTATATAATGGTCTCCACTAGTGTGTAAGCAGAGCAGCGGTGCCGATTGTGATCTTGAACACAATATATTGAAGATGATAGTCTCCATTTCCGTTAAGACTTCTACAAAAGGCGCAATGAACAACAATATTTTGACTGGAAATGATGACATTGACTACGCGGTTCGGTGAAAAGCGATTTCACATCGTTGAGAGATAGAATCCTCAATTTATCAATTTGGATCGATAAAATCTTTTAAATGTTCACACACAGTCATTTTCAGACTTGTCGAGATGAGTCGAATGGTATATAAGACTAGGAGTTCCGGTGTTTTAATAAAAAATCAGTTTCCCAACAATTTTATATCCTTTCTACAGGCAGAAAGTCATTGATTGCCTCACGTGTACTAAAAAGCGTGGTTCTCGTCGAGAACTATCATTTGAGAAGAACGTTCGAACTGATGAATTTTTGTTGATATTTATCGGTGAACCTTAAAAATTCTTTGATGTTCTGCCATACGCCGGAAAATTTCTGTGGCCAGAGATTTTCAATAAGAAGCTTAGTAAATATTCGAAGTTTGTAACAAATACCGCTTCGATTATTGATAACAAGCGTATGTTTTTCAGTTTTTGAAATCAAAACTTGTTCTTGTTAAGTTTCATGTACCAAAACAAGGTATTTTTCTGAACTCAATTTATTACTCTCTCATCCTCGGGATAAAACAGAATGGCAAAATGTGGCCTGAATTTAGTAGCGAGACTCAACCTTTGAACTATAGCTGGTAGGTTTTCACATTGCAACTTCATACTACGGGGAAAACACCGGAAATTTACTTCACGATCGTAATTTTCTTGATGAAAGTGCGAATGACGCATGTAAGAAATAACAAAAATAACTTAAACATATAATGCATTCCTGACATTTCCTAGCTCTTGGTGTTCTTCTATTTGACTAGGAGATCATAAATCATTGTCATAGTACCAACGTGATTTATTTCGTGAAAACGTTTTTTTTCAGTGCACCATTGATTCCGCTTTCGATCAGGTAAGCTACGCTATCACAAAGTTTTATCGAGTAGAGGTAAGAAATATCTGACGAAAAACTTAGATAATTTTGACGCTTCCGAGTAACTTCTTCGTTTCAGAAGCAGTTCGAGTTTTTTTTTCTAACACTGAGCAGTTCTGGACTTTGTAGAGTGATGTTTACAAACAAGTGATCCAACTTCACTTGAAATATTGTAGGGAAGTTTTTGTGCTCTGATTGTATCGTGTTCAACATTGAGCATCACTGCATTGAGCATATCATTTGCAGACAAGAGAAATAAAAATTGACATGGTAATTTTACCAATTATTGTGATAAGATAGCGATCACAATCCAATTTATGCGTTAATCGGTGGGTCGGTAGATTAATGACACCCTTGTAAATTCCAAACAAAATTTATTTCATCTGTTGAGATACCGACCGCCACGCAGCAGGATGTTATTTCAACTTGAATTTATCATTCTCCATCGAGATTCTTCCACGTACTCATAACCATTTCAACAGTTCCCGCGCTATCAACACCGGCATCGGAATTGCAAACGACACGGGACATAATCGCCCGAAGTGGCCTCCGTCGCTTGATGGTTCCGAAACGCGTTGATGCGCTCGCTCGTTCGCTGGCTATTGAATCTGTCCTCAGCAATGGCAGAGCAACGGAAACATGAATTTTCCTTTTACAGAATGCGGCGCCAACGTTGGAAACACGTGGACATTTTCCGGTCGTGTGTATGCTCCCGAAGGCAAACATGTGGTTTGAAAAGGGGGCGGGCGGTTATGGCAGAAGCCGTGATTGAATCTCCGTCTGTGCGTCTTTCGGAACTCACGAGAGTGAGCCGCTCGGAAGCTTCCACGGTTTGCCACGCTCACGAGAGAACACACACAGAAGTTCATTTCGTGGTGAATTGAATTTCTGTTTTTTGGTCTTCGTAGTGGATTTCAATTTGTGTTTTTACGTGCAGTTGCATATTTTTTCTGTTTATTAGAGATGCAGAATAGATTGTGAAAGGATGGGTAAACATTGTTTTTTTTTTATATGTCCAGGTTTTTCGTTAGCAAACAGAATATTTTGCTGAGTGTGAGATTAGGATTGAAACGAGATTAATGCAAATGGGTTTCAAACGATTCAGCAAAAACCATGTGCTTGAACCAACTGAAATTTAAATGAAAAATCCGACTTAATTGAAATGAAGACAATTTGCTTTCAGAGCGATCGTCTGAATCAGAGAAAGTTCCTTTCGGTAAGCAGAGAAATATTTTTTGCATAGTAATCGCACCACTCCTGTCTACACAAATAGAACACAGTGTTCCTTTTGCTAGGATTTGGTATACGGTCTAACGCCCGCACAAAGCTGTTTGCAGGGGAGTGGGCTATCAACCTTCCCTCCACAAATACAGAGGGGTCTCGTATAACGCGGTACACCGGGGGCGTGAAAAGCGAATCCGCGATAAACGGGACCCAGAGCATATGGGATTTCGACTGATTGGGGCTGTGCCCGATTATCTCGCTTCGGTCGACAGATAGAGCTATACAATCTTCGGCAAACTTGTTGTAGATACTTAGACCAACAATTTAGTGTAGTTTGACCGACAATTTGTTGAGAAATGCACCAATACCTATTGAACGATTGATGAAACAGCTCTTATTGTATCTACAATGTGATGTTCTGTAACTGAATACCATACTTGTTTATGAGAGTGATCTTATCGATCAGTTTTTGAATAAGTTGATGAAGGAGAGACAGATTTTGAACTGTTTTTAGTAAGTAAGTTACTAAAGTATTATGAATAAGCTATCGACATCTGAAATCTGAGGAATTCGATAGTGTGAAAACTAGAATTTCATACTTAATGTTTTGATTATTCATACAATTATATAATGTCAAGTGCATAAAATGTGACATATATTGCTCATATAGTTCGATTTTATTTTTTATTTGAATTAAACCTTTTTTATTGAACAGGGAAAAGCCCAATGGAGCGAAAATTTCATAGTCACACTCTTCATCAGGCAGTAAATCTATAAATTCAGTTTTTGTAACAAGTGCGGATAACCAATTCGAGATTGTAACAAAAACTGCTACGTAAACGACCAAAGACATATTTTGGTGAACTGATAAGAAGCAAAAATCGAAAAGTTTGCAGGGATCACTGCAAGGGAAACTACGAAAAGCAAACCGAAGAAGTTTATTCTGAATGGCTTCGACGCGGTGGATGTCAAGTTAACAATAAAGAGCCAAAAAGACAGTACCATTGCCGTAATCAATTTATCAGCGATGATGTCATCAATTTCCTCACGAGAAAGATGTTCAGCACCCATCTTTTCACCGAAATCCTTAATTTCAGAAATTATTCTTTCGTTCTCAATATAATCGATTTGTGTACCAGGCTAAAAAAAGATGGAAGTAGTTTTTTCCAGCAATTTTTCAACGTTGATGACTTAATTTGAACTAAAACTGATTGAATGCAATCAAAGCAATTCCGATGTTGCGATTTAAGCAAAATTATTCTAACTCGGGAATGAAACAGTTTTTCATTCAATCTTGGAAAATTTCTCGAGTCATCCACCCTTTTTTATTGCTCCGGTTACTGGGACATTCGAACGCTGAAAATTTTTTAAAGCACGTGATTTGGTACATTATTAACACTCCAAATATCAAGCCTGAAAAAAAGTTGGAACGGTAACTTCGATCTGTCATAGCTCAACTGTTTTTCAACGAATCTTTATAAATTTTACACCCACGAATTTTGTGAAGTTCGTAAATTGAATCAAACATTTTGTAGCAGACCGTTTTTTTTCATTCCAGGTTTTTTTTCACGCGCCCAAAATGCCCTATCTGATTAATTTCTACTGGATGCTCAGAAAGTTAGCTACAACGTATATATAGAAAAAAAATACATATTCACGTCTCTAACAAAACCAAATAAAACGAAAGAAAGAATCTATGATCGTTCTCTCTGTTGCACTGTAGTTGTTTTTATATTCTAGCTTTCAACGCGACTCAACTAGTATATAGTAGTATGTATGCGAGACAGTAATTCTTCAGAAACACACTAACACAGTTACGATAGCGTCGCGTAGGATGTATGCTTAGTAGATTTGTTAGAGAATCGCATGACACAAAATCATTTTATGACTTAGGGAAGCACATGAGTTCGCATCATTTTGCGAATCCTCCGAAATAACAGCTATTTTAACAAACCGAAAAATTCAGAAAACTATATAGAAACCGCATATTTCGAAACTTGAGAAATCCCATAAAAGTAATCATATTTCTCATCAAGTCTGTTCACGACCAGACAGCTATGAATTCCTATACAAGCATTGTATAAGAAATCTCTACCATCAACTAATATAAATCACGAAACAAACAAATATAATTTTCCCAAAAAATAGATTTCTTAGTCATCATGATCACAATAGCGCAAACCTTTTTTTCGAATACTAAACTACTGTTCACATTATCGAATACTTTTTGATAAACCAAGCAATGTTGATGAAGATACACTGCTCTTAAATTATCACACACAAGCTTTTATCAATCTTCTAACCAGTTTGAAAACCCTCGAAAAAACGATCTTAATAAATCAACAAAATCAAGATTACAGGAATTGACAACCCAGAATTGCACACCAACGTCACCAAGTGAGAAAAAATTTTACAACTGTTCACACTATTTAATCTGTTTTTACCTCCTTTACTTTCTTTCCGAAAACACCGCCAATCTATATCATCAGGTTTTAGAGATATAACATAATAAATTTTATGTGATCACAATAGCGCCATTCTGTGGGAAGGTTCTAAACTAACATAGTTTTCATAATGTAAACTATAACATTCCTAACAACTTTCCAACAAACAAAACCGCTCTATATCCTTAAGTTCTTTTTATAAGAACAAAATTCGGATAATTGATATTTGTATTCAAGCACACTAGCTACATCTGATGGAGTAAGTCCGAGTTAATACTTTTGCTGTTTGACAAACTCCCGAATTCCCGCATTCTTCAAAATACTATAATTTGTGAGTAACAAATCGTTTTGTCTGTATTAAGCGAATGATTTATATCATGCATTTTTCGAAGCGCCCCTAGCGGAGCAGTTCTTAACTAATTGTCTGTCAAACTACACTAAATTGTTGGTCTAAGTATCTACAACAAGTTTGCCGAAGATTGTATAGCTCTATCTGTCGACCGAAGCGAGATAATCGTTCACAGTCCCAATCAGTCGAAATCCCATATGCTCTGGGTCCCGTTTATCGCGGTTATCCGGCAATAACGAATCCGGCAACAACGAATACCGGCAAAACCGAATCCGCGTTGTACGAGACCCCACTGTACTATTCGCCAATTAGACCGTTAACCGGCCCTCACAGGGATAGTCAGCTAAACGTCTTTCTCTTTGCCGCCTTCCACAGCCCTTCACCACACTAGTCATCATACAATCAGCTTAAGCACAGGGAGGATTTTTCGTTTCACTCTAGTTATGCTACCATTGCCAAAAGAAAAATAAACACACTCACAGTCAGGACTGTTGCAGTGCGGTGTTATGCTCGATGCATTTGATTTGCTATAGTGTTGAAGTCTTTGACACACACAGCAAAAATTATGAAATTATAGGAGACGCAAATGCACAAAAAAAATCATTTCACCGAATGCCATTCGGGATCATAATGAAAAGGCTCAGATGGCACGTTCCCACAAATATTGGAGATTCATGCCCTACCACGTATGTCATCATTTCCTGAAAGGGAAGAGACAGGAAAAGAATGATCAATAAGGTACTAAAGGAGAATACAGCACTATGTTTCATAAATAGATCATTAGGCTTGTCGTACCCTGAGTTATGTGTTAGCTACAACGATTTTGAATGTGATTGTGTTAGCATGTAGACTGTGTAGACGAGTTTTGGATGAAAGAGGTGAGTAAGGAGTGTATCGAAAATACGCTATCCATAAATTTTTCTTTCAAATTATAATAAAAAACCCTTCTTAATCCACCTAGTGGTGTGATAATGCCTTTCTTTTCTTTCATAACAGTCTCATGAAAATATATTTCTTTTATTAATTTTTATTACTATTTTTATTACTTTTTTATATTTTATTACTATTACTATATTACTATATTTTATTACTTTTATTAAATATGTTCGGATACTAATTTGGACACCAATTGATTCAGATTGATTCGAGTAGTTCACAAAAGCATGCTTCAGTGTTTATGTCACACAGTCAGCATCATTTTTCCAAACTAGTGCTTAACATTTGCGTTGCCTATTTGTATGAGAACAGTAATGCTAATCTAAAGAAACCCTTCTCAGTCCACTTAGTGGAATTTTCATATATCTTGAAAAATCACCATAGGGGAGAGTACATGAAATTTTCGAAATCGAAAAAAATGTGTGATGCCAAAAGGCTTAGAATTGCATGAAACGTCGACATTTAGTGTCGACGTTTCATGCAATTCTAAAAAAAAATTTTTTTCGAAAAAATCAACTTTTTGGGACTTAGAAAAAATATCAAAATTTCCCAGTCCCAGAAAGTTGATTTTTTCAAAAAAAAAAAAACTTTTTTTTGAGATGACACTAAATTTTGATGTTTCATGCAGTTTTAAGAGTTTCGGCATCAAAAAATTTTTTGGAAATTTCATTTCCCCCCTATGGTGCTTTTTCAAGATCAAAAATTGTCAAACCTTTACCCCTTACGCATGTCCGATTTAGCTCATATTTTGCATGAAGGCTTTTTTCGAGGTGCTTAAACTTTTGTGCACTAGAGCTTAACGAAAATAGAGGTGATCCTAAAATGTTGGCACCCTTATATAGATATAAGAGCTGTAAAAATCAACGTGTTTTGTCGGTTACGTCACATATACCATCATATATCTGGAACCAAAAGTTACAACCATTTGATCTTGGAACTTGATCAATGGCCCGACAGTCGCTTTCAAACGAGCCCAAGTTTGTTCAAATCGGTTCAGCCATCTCTGAGAAAATTGAGCGCGTTCAAATATCTTCGAAAAGTGCACACACACACACAGACATTTTCCGATCTCGTCGAACTGAGTCGAATGGTATATAACACTATGGGTCTCCGAGGCTCCGTTCGAAAGTCGGGTTTTCCAGGAATTCTAATACCTTTTAAAGAGAAAGGCAAAACGATATTTTGTTCAAACTAAAAGTTGATCCTTTATTGTACGAGGTTAAAATTGAGCATAATGAAAACCGGATGAAATTTAGGTTATTCTTTCACGAATGTTCGAACTTTTGATCGAATGCTTTTCATCAAGATCCGGAAAAGTGTTGCATCGCATTTTTTGGACGCTTGAGCCCAATTTTTTTTGAACTCCTGCATATTTCCAGCTGCCTTACCAGTCTTCTTGAAAACCCTCTTCACGATTGCCCAGTAACATTCGATGGGTCGTAGCTGAGGGCAATTTGGTTATTTTTCTCAACGAAATTTATACTGTTTTATGCAAACCAATTGATAGTAGTTTTGGCATAGTGAGCCGACGCAAAATCCGGCCAAAACAGTGGAGGTGTACTATGCTTCTTATATAAAGGCAGCAATCTCTTCTGGCGATAGATTCCTGCATTTATAGTTCCGGTAGTGTAAAAAATAGTTGATTTCAAACCACAGGAACATATTGCTTGCCATACCAGTACCTTTTGACCAAATTTCTCCACTTGAATCGACCTGCCCGCATCGCTCACATCCTCCCCAACGACGATAGTGAAGTACTTTGGACCTGGAAGGGTTTTTAAGTCTTCCTTTACATAAGTCTCATCGTCCATCAAAACGCATGCATCCGGACACTGCAAAAGACGCGAATACAATTTCCGGGCCCTTGTTGCTGATCGCTTCTTCTATTCTACACTTTGTTTCGAGATTTTCTGCTTCTTGTAGGTCTTCAGGTTATTTCGCCTCTGTATACGCTGGAGTCGTTCCTCCTTTTTTGGTCAAATCACGTATTGACATTGATTTGTTCTTCATGATTAGAGATACCACTTTCTGGTCTAGTTTCGGGTTGGAAGAACCGGGTTTTCTGCTTCTTCCTGGTAGCTCATCCAAAGAATAGTGTTCCTTAAACTGATTAATAATAGTTCTAACACTGACATGATGAATTCCAAACCGCTTCGCCAATTTTCGCATAGTAATACCGTTCTTACTTAGCCATGTGTCCAGAACCTTAATTTTCACTTCCATTTTAATAAGCGAGCTTTTTAAAACGCAGAATTTCAACCGCACAAACAAGTAAACAAACGAAAGCTGACAGCCAAACGCACAGCATGCTGTGATCTGAGCATAAAAAACCATCACAAATACATGCGTACCACACAAATGTATGTGGATAGCTTATTTTCGATACACTCCTTTTTAGTTTGAAGGCCACCAACGGGTTTGGTTATCTACGGGAAGGAGAATATCAAGATTTCCAAAGAACTCACGAATCTCTCCGCTACGATTCAGAACTCTTAGCCACACTGTTTTCGTTCCCAGAACACAGGTTCCCCAATGCTCGGTGGTCCGAAACGGGAAATTAGCCTGACAAAATATTTTCACTATTAAATATTAGTTTTTTTTTTGTAGTTGGTGTCTTCACAAAAGTGAGGGTGGTCCTCATGTAGATGGAAATCTTAAATCTAACTTTCTTAATTTAACTCAAAAACGATTTTATTGTAGAATGAGGTTGTAGGCAATTTTATTTTGAGCAACTTGGCCAAAAAAAACACCTCTCTAGCTTTTCATTTGATCGAGTTACAACAATTTTCCCGTGTAGAAGTAGGGTAGCTCCTGAAAAATTACTTTCTTTGTTCTAACTTTTTTTGTGGAACGTTCTATGAAAAAGGTGTTTTCAAAAGAGTTGTTAAACTAATTATTGCGCACAATAACTTTTTCATATGAGCTACCAGTAAAAAGTTATGAATGTTTTTTTCATCAAAAACTATTCAAACTTCAAATTTTCATATTCATTAGATGCCAGATCGATAAAAATGTATCCTTTGTAGTTCCTGAAAAGTCATAATATAAGTAAAACTTTGAGAGAAAATTGGAAGGGTGTTATTTTTTCAACTCGTTTAAATTAGTCTTAAAAATACAGTTGTTTCTCATGCCCCGATGCAATCGTAGCGTATGTTAGCAACTCAAAAAAAGGGGACTGGGGTCCACTAGGAGATTCATAGTACCTATTATCTTTCTCCGGATAGTACCAGTCTAGATGCCGTGTGGAATGCTGCGGAAAAAAATGAGCCAAGAATAGATCCACTGGGTTCTTGCTTCCATGTCGTAAAAGGCGACAATTGCAGGAATTTCTTTTCCCTTTCAGTTATTAGATATTTTCAATGTTTCACTTCTGATTACTCTATTTTACTAAATTATCTCTTCAATCAACTTATCAATTTGCGACTAGCTTTGGATAGAAGTTTTATTTGATATGTTTTCTTCTTCTCTGTTATTGCTTGTCTTCCAAGATTATAAACTGAATGATAAAAATCAACTATTGCGCAAATTCGTTAGTATTACAAAGCTAATAATAGAGATAACATGTATCGGTATATTGAATAAATAGTTAAAAATACTTGTTTGTTTGATAAATTAATAATTTTCTCTCGGTAGCCGGCTGCCCAGATCAACCAATATAACCAATTAATAATTTTAATGAATAA
Source organism: Malaya genurostris (assembly GCF_030247185.1). Lineage (NCBI taxonomy): Eukaryota > Metazoa > Arthropoda > Insecta > Diptera > Culicidae > Malaya > Malaya genurostris. The sequence continues at coordinate 94,005,127 of NC_080571.1, read as the reverse complement.
TTAAAATAATAAAGCAGAAATAATAAGAAATCAAGTCACGCGTGAAATCTGTTGACCTTTGTTTGGCGATTTTAAATGATTTTATACACAAATTTAAAACATTGCACTACAATGAATCAACTATTTTGTCTAAATCCCTTTTCACTCGTTTATTTTTCAGCAGGTATTTCAGCGAAGTTTTTATTCGTTACGCGATAGTATTTCAAATTTTCCTTCAGTTTCCACGAATAAGAACTGTGAATCAAGACTCCTCGGGACTTCAGTATCGGATATTGTTGAAACTTTCACTCGGAAAGCCAGTGAGATTAGTCGTGCTTCCGAGCATCTTGAAACCAGAACATACTAGGTCGCACGCGAATACTACCATTACTGAGATTTATACTAACAAATATTCTTCTCCTGTGACACTTGTGGAGTGCGCAGTAGTATATACGGCCTATAGTAACAACAAGTGTTGTACTAACATCCTTTCTCATTCGAACATACGTTCGGGCCTGGCCTGCGCCGGTACTAATCAATGAATTCTGGGGTTACCAGAAGATGTACATTGAAAGATGATTTGCCAGTCCCAGGTCGGATCATCTAGAAATTCCCTGTACAATTTCAGCTAATCCCGATCAGTAACGGAGTAGCAACCAGGGGTGGTCGCTCAAGCTCATTTAAATTAGTCTTAAAAATACCTTAAAAAGTCAAAAACATTGCATAACTTTTAAACGCCTTAACGTATCAACATACTTCCTTTAACAAAATAAAGGCTATAGTTTTTGTGTGTCGCATTTCTAGAATGGACAATGTATGGAATACTTGTGGGGCTAATGTAAAACTATTATTTTGCTAATAGTGAGAATATTTTTGTCACGCTACCTTTTCGGACCACTGTGCATTGTATGGTAAACCGAAAGTTTGGACACGTAATCGCGTTACTGCTGGGCAGTTCCGTATCAAGTAACACGATGTTCCGTTGTCGGATTCACAAAGATCACACGAGTAATAATTAGCACGCTGAATAGTGACCGGGTGGTAATTGATAGAGTTTTGTTTAAAAAAAATGCAATAAATTCTTAGACATTTTAGGATTTGGATCCGGTAATAAAACCTTTCGCATGTTTTGACGCAGCCCAAGAACGAATCTTGTGTGTTATCCAGGTAATTGGTAATGATAATACTGATTCAGAACCAATGGAACTGGTTGCTGATTCAATGCTAATTCGTCAGCCCATTCCTTTCTAGTAATATTAGAATGATCTGTTATATGAAGCTTACATCAATTGATAAGCCCTTCGATTTGTGTTCGAAAAGCGATCACAAGTCTTTACCTCGCTTCATTTGAACCAAGTGCTTTTAAATCTGCTTAGGACAAATACCACGCTAAATCGTATTCAGAGTTGGCAGCATCCTTTCAGATTTTAATGAAACTTGCTGTACATGAAGAATTTGACTTTGGCCAAATTTTTTTTACCATTTTTTTTTCAAATGGCTGTAGTCGAAAAATGACAAGTCCTACAAAAAAGTTTTGTATGAGTGTCATTTACAAAATTAGTCAAGTTTTTGTTTAAAATATCAAAAAAAAAATCTAATCGACTCTTAAAAAATCGATTTTTGAATAAACTTAGGTTCGTTTGAAAGCTACTGTTGGGCCAGTTAGGAGATATGATTGTATAAGTGGCGTAACCGACAAAAAGCGTTGTATTTTTACGCGCTCATTTTTCTCAGAGATGGCTGAACCGATTATAACAAACTTATGCTCGTTAAAAAGCTACTATTGAGCCATTGATCATGTCGTTTAGACATGCGTGGAGTATCGAAATGTCAGATCTCAACTAATAAATTCCTTGCGTACCCAAGGTAGACTATCCAAAGTCCCAGTTCGCGACATTCTTGCTTGTCGTGACCTTCCTTACATGAAACTTCTTTATCATTTCATTAAGCCCATTGAAGTTCCAATTTAAATTTTATTTTATGTTAGAATGTTTTCTCTTCCATGAGTTCAACCAATAGCCAACTATATGATATTGAATGAAAGTGATGAACTGATGTACAAAATAAATGTATTTTATTTAATGTAATTTAGAATAGCAACTCGCTTGTTAAAACAGTGTTTAGATTAACTAATGAATACCAACATACTAATATGATATTCGAAATGTATTAGGTTTAAAGTACTATGTATTGTGGATGCCACGGCGAAGAAAAACTTATGTATATTATCTATGAAATAAACGTATTTATGGAAAAAAATTAGGGCCATGTTGTGTCTCTTGGTTATATCTAAGTAAATAAATAAAAATTAAAATGATTCAAATTAAATTAATTTAATTAATCTTCAAAGGACATTCGCTATGTGCTTTTCAAAATGAGACATTAGTTCATATAAAAAAAAGTTCATATAAAAAAATGAAAACAAGCGAATCGCGTTAAAAAGGCGGGTGGGTAATGTCAGAGACATAACTGGATGTCGTGAAAACGAAAAAACTAACACGCTCCCATCACTTTTCCGAATATCAGTTAGTTGATTGATTGTATGAATTGTGCAAGCTTTCCTCTTTTTCACTAATAGAGTTTGAAGCGATGCACCTACATTAAAGTACAGATTAGTTACATTAAACAGCTATTATTCTACAACTATATTTTATAAACTTGAAACCAGGTACGACAAATTTGTAGTTTATTTTTATTGAAGCTATGAAGTTCGAGGATATCTGATTCTTCTCGAAATTTCAGCACGAGACAATTGCAATGGCCTGGTCTGAAATGTATCGACGATCTTCGGTATGCAAGAGTCATTCTAATAATAATAATGATAGTAATAATAATGATAATAATAATAAAAATAATTATAATAATACAGATTAACCTTTACATATGGCAACCCTGTTTCGCATGGCATATTTTCACACGACCCCATACTAGTATAAAGATGTGTTCAACATCATCACTTTCGCTTTCGCATTGCCGTTCGTAATTGAATGTGTTAGTGACGTTAGAAACCTGCCTTTCTACCGGTTTTCGGTGCCATCGTGCTGACGGTGTCTCGTACGTTCAGAGTAGCTTCTTTAACTTAATTGACGCTACTATTTCTCACATCACATTTCATTTTATACCTGCTACTGGCAGCGGTGTACGGACAGGCCCTGTGCTAAAATTCCTTTCCTGTTCGCAGAACGGGAAACAGTGAGATGATATAAAAGAGAGAGTTAGTAGAGCGGCAGCCAGTAATACGGAATTGGCTGTCTAGCTGTTAACAGCATCTTGTGGATTTTTTACGCAGAAACACGCACACAGGAGGAACAGTTAAGGGCAAGACAATGTCCCGCTCGAACCGTGCTGGTCTGCAGTTCCCAGTTGGCAAAATCCATCGTCTGCTCCGGAAGGGAAACTACGCAGAGCGTGTCGGTGCCGGTGCACCGGTCTATCTGGTGGCAGTGATGGAGTACTTGGCTGCTAAAGTGTTGGAATTGGCCGATAACGCTGCCCGTGACAACAAGAAAACGAAAATCATCCCTCGCCATCTGCAGCTGGCCATCCGTAATGATGAGAAGTTGAAAACCCCGTCCTTTTCAGGACGACCACATCACTGTGATAAAGAAATATTTAGGATTGCTTTAGCCAGTTCTGATACGCCTGGAAAGTAGAATGCGCAAATCAAGTGGAAACATTTGTTATAACAATTTGTTCATTTTTGTTTTCGGCCGCATACTAAAATAATCACGACAAAAATACATATTGATATGTATATATGGCAACCCTGTTTCGCATGGCATATTTTCACACGACCCCATACTAGTATAAAGATGTATTCAACATCATCACTTTCGCTTTCGCATTGCCGTTCGTAATTGAATGTGTTAGTGACGGTGCAAATTAATTTAACTTCCATCTTCATGAATCTTTTGGTAGAAAATATTGAGATCTGAGATGGTTCTCGTGTGTGTCTTGTTTCGGCAATGGGCCTTGCTGGACATTTTGGCTGCCTTTCTACCGGTTTTCGGTGTCATTGTGCTGACGGTGTCTCGTGCATTCAGATCGGGAAACACTGAGACGACAGGTCCTCGATGTTGATCTCGTGTATCTTGTTTCGGGAACAATTGCTCAGCAAATGGTAGGAAAAATGAACCACTCAACTTTTATATGGATGCTCTTGTACAGAAGCAGACTTCTCGCGTTCTGATTGGCTGGTGCTGTCATGGGTTAAATCAAACAGGTTTTCAATAGTGTACTATTGAAAAACTTCAATGTTGTTGCAAAACACGCTCAAGTTGAAAATTTTCGATTCTATTGGTAGTTAGATTATATAAATTCTTCTACAGATCACTGAGCTATGAGCTTTCAAAATACGAGAAAGGCAAACGCGCCTTATGAATTATCCTCTTTGATACTCGTTTATACAAAACATTTCAGAAAAGTTTAATTTCGAACTATTTGAGAATATGTCACACAACTGAAAATTTTATCATAAAATTGTGATCATATTTCCGATGGCATGTAGCAAAAATTATGTTGATTCATTAGATATAACACACGGAACGACCGAAATTAGCTCTGCGCCTAATTCGTATTACTGTTTTTGAATTAGTTGATTTTAACAACAAAATTTCCAAAATAACTATAAAATTAGTTAAAATTTAGAATTTACTGTGTTGAATAAAACTCTTATTTTTAGAGAATGTGTTTAGTTGGCGAATATTCTGGACACAAACCAGCAATATTTCAATCCAACACGAAATTCTCATTGACAACTAATTTCGTTATTAAAATCAGAAACTTTGATTCTATTTATCTATCACCGTCATTACTGAAGGACAGCAGTGTCAAAGCAAAACAATCAATTAAAAAGCTAAAAGGGACAGCCTTGTTGAAACTGCTCGCAAATTGTTTAGATGTTTTTCGCATGTGTTACGATATATCCCTATATAAATTTCTAAACCGATATGTAAAAATGACGTAAACTGTTAGTGGAAAGTGTATTTATTCAGAATTTGTGCGCAGTTGAAACGATTGTGGGTAATAATGTTTTTACGCGAAACAGTGAAGTGAGTTTCGAATGTTGCACTCTAATTGTACACGTCAAATGATGTTTTTTGTATCTTCTCATTCCGGGCTACGCCGTCCGGTGTACTACTTCTATTCGGTTTTTGTTTTTCGAGTGCTCAAAGTTTTCAGTAAGAGAGTAGATTTCGCGAAGTCGAATGAAGAAAACAGCGATTTAGAAGTAAAATTTTTCAAAAAGAAGTTTATGTTTCGCTTATGTCTTTTTCTCCAATACAACATCGTATTTATACCTGCAAATATAGAAAAGATAACCGCGACTGAAATTTTTTTCGGTAGTAGTGTGCCATCTAGTGGCTAGTAGTCATTACGATGTTAACGAGCGCCATATAGCTGCTAATTGCAGAAACCAATTCAACCATTTATGTTGGTTGAAAACAAGGTTTTATTTCTCTAATTCAACTAAAAAATTAGTTGAAAGGATATGAAGCGTGCCTTAGCTAAGAAATGACAGCACGTTTAATTGGTGAATTCAACTAAAAAACGTGTTTAATCCACCTAGCAGTGAGATGATACCTTTTTTTATCAATCCGCATGTGTTTTTTGCATGAATATTCTTCGGTGTTTAAGTTTACATGACATTATTTTAATGACCGTCGTTTTAAGCGACAATTTGAGATTTAATAGACTCTGTAATGTCGAAACTGCAAATCGGATCGAATTTGAATCTAGAAGTGTGATAATCGATTAAACATGCCATGATATGTAAGTTCCACTCTAGAGTTCACGGTAATTTAAGGTACTTCCAGAGCCGGTATTCAGGAAGCAGCATAACCCAAACCGATTCGTATGGCCATATGACGAATAAATTACAACAGTTTTGAGTCCATCTTTGAAGCTTTTCGGGATTGTCATTTTCTATATCGGTTAGAATTTTAAAAATTCATCATCATGTAATTCGAGAACCGGAAGTCATAATTGGATAAAATTAATTAATTTTTGAATGTAAGTTTGTTTTAATTTGAATTTTTGTTTCTGAAATTTGATTAGGCTTTTTTTGAGAAAAAGATTGAGCTTTGAGAAACGATTTTATACTGGAACCGGAATTCTAAAAGCGGTATGGCCGAAGTCAGATAAATTCACCTGAGTAGCTGTACAGTTTACATTTGTTTCAAAATATTTGAAAATCAGTTAAGACATCTTTGAGAGATCATAGCATGAATTAAATTTTTAGGTGCCTTCTGATCGACAACTGAATACCACTAAAACTGAAAAAAGTTAATTTGTTTATCGACTGTCCAAATCTGCTAACCCGATAAATCTGATTAATTTATGTGGAATAGACATTTTTATACCAATCACCCTGAATCCCCGAAACCGGAAGTCGGATCTGACTGAAGAGCAAGAAACTTTTCATTTGAATCTTAGATGATTCTTAGATTTCATTTGAATCTTAGATCGGTTCAGCCATCTACGAGGAGAATGAGTTACACAATTTTGATTTCGTTCCACATATCATCCTGTAGTTCCAGAACCAGAGGTCGGAACCAAACATAATGCAGGAACTTTGTTTGGGAGCATACGACTTTTCGTATGAATCTGAATTTGTAGAAAAGAAATTTTCCGAGAAAATTAAGTGAAATTATTTGTCACACACGCATTTGCTGATCTCGACGAACTGATTCGAATGGTATATGGATGTTATATTGTTCCAGCATTTATTGCTGTAAGTAGTTTAAAACAAAATAATTAAAAAAAATTCTGCCATCATCTGGTTTACATATGTCATATTCGAACGATTATGTTGCCCAAAACGAGCCGTGCCAAAATCGGTCCAAGGCTAAATGTCATGAAAAAGGATGCTGTACACAATCCTTTTGGTACTTAGAAACAATTGTATGTAACAGTATAAAAAATCGTGTTTTCCGTTGCTCCCAAGCATTTCTTTGTCATACAGCGCTCAAAACTCCTACTGCTGGAATAGGGGGAAAAGCCTCTTACAGAAAAATTTCGATATCTCCGTTAAAAATGGACGGATTTTAACAATCTATGGCTTGTTGGATAGGTATTACCGTGCGGAATCTAAGTCTGAAAACATATTCTGTTTTCAAGGTCAATTGTGACAGATACTGTCAAAAAACTGAAAATTTTGACATAAAACTTCATATAACTCAAAAAGTAAACATCCGATCTCAAAACCATTCAATAGCGTTTTGGGTGACGGGGAGACCTTTCATTTGCGACTAGTTTGATGAAAATCGGTCCAGCCATCTCTGAGATCTCGACCTCTTAGTTGACAACACACATACAGACACACACACACATACACACACACACACACACACACAGATATTTGCTCAGTTCGTCGAGCTGAATCGATTGGTATATGTCATTCGGCCCTCCGGGCCTCGGAAAAATTTTCTAAAGTTTGAGCGAATTCTATACCTATTTTTTATATATATAAAAATAGGTAAAAATAGCCATTTCAACAAATATTTTATTATTATTAAGAGAATTAGAATTAAAAAATCTAAATTAGCAAAAGTAAGATTTTTTTAGTTGTCTCAAAAAATAACTAACTAAAATCAGAAAATCAACTAATTTTTTCGCCAAAATGCTAATTTCGGTCTTTCCGTGCAGAAGATATTCACGATCCAAAACTTATCACTCTCTCAGAGGGTAAATTTTGAAAAGGCGCCCCATAGTAAAGTAAGTCACAACAAAATGTTACATACATACATACACACACATACAAACATCTTGCGTGCTCGACGAACTGAGTCGAATGGTATATGCCACTCGACCATCCGAGTCTCGGTTCAAAAGTCGGTTTTCATAGTGATTGCATAACCTTTCTATATGAGAAAGGCAAAACGCCATATTTCAAATAAAAATTGAATTACTGAAATAGCTGTATCACTAGAAATTATCATTAGGTCCCTTTTGTGTCTCTTGATTATTCTTAAGTAAATGTGCACATTCGCTATGTGCTGTTTGCAATGTTAGACTTTGAGACATTAGCTAATATAAAAAATAAAAACAAACGAATCGCGTAAAAAAATCCGATCATCACACCATATCCATTCAATTCATATTCGAAATCTTAGTACACTGAGGTCTTTTTTTACGCCGGGGATACATACCGTGTGAAAAAATCGTATAAAAAACCGAGTACCTTCGGAAATACGAGTAAAAAAACGCGTAGCTTCGGGAATCCGCGTACAAAAACCGCAAAACTAAAGAAACTTGTTTTATGTTAAATATATTAGAAATGCATGAAACGTCTAGATCTGTTACAAACTCAAAAATTTCTTTGGGAGAATTTGAGACCACGTAACTTCGGAAATCCGCGTGGAAAAAAAACGCATAATTGAAAAAAAATTGTTGATGCCAAATGTTTTAGAAATGCATGAAAAGCCGAGATTTAATGTAATCTAAAAATAAATGTAATCAAAAAGAAATCTAAAAAAACGCCTAAAAAGAGACCTCAGTGTATGAAGATTTCAAATATCAATTAAATGAAAATACACTCTTTTCCCCAGAAGATAATTTGTTTTGCTGATTTATAGAAACGGAATTTCGCCCGTGCACGACTCAGCGGTGGTATGCGGATATAAGGCTAAAAAGTCAAGTAAAGTTCCATTGACATGTTCTATCACAAATCGTGAAGCTCCCGAAAGTAAAAAAGTTTAAGATTTTCATCGATTTGAACACCCCCAATTTGTGTTAGTTGTTACTAATTCACACATCTCTCTCCGGTTTTATAAATAAAATCAATATACTGATTGCGAAAGAACTGACGAAACGCATAGCAGAAATGATAACTAGCGAAAAACAAACCCCAGGGTGAAACAGTTTGTTTCGGGCGAGTTAGGAAAGGGAATTAAGAACAGCCCTAGTTCCTAGCCCTTAATCATTATCGATTTTGTTTGATTGATGATCAGAATCGATTTTGGTCGATGCGATTTGGTGATCACAAATCAACTGATCTTAGAAAAATCAGGTCTGTATTGATTGTATAAGCAAGCATCTGCGGCAGTGATTGCGATTTGATCATGATTTTCTCTGCTATGATCCTCACTAAACAATCCCTGACTGTACCACTAAAAAAACAGCCGGCTAGTATAACTAACAAATTCATCCAACCCACAAACGGCGTCGTATCCTGAACCGGTGGTTTGTTCATACACTAGACTGGAGACTCGCCTAAATGTTGCAAAATTAATCTTCAGGGCCTTTCGGCCCAAGGTTGAAATGAGCCTACCGAGCCGAATAGGAAAATGGTGACAAACCGCAAACCACTTTCGTCCTTCCCTGTCCGTTCCGGTTTTTCCACTGACACCGGAAAAACGGAAAAATCTATTAACGTATTTACTTCTACAGTGCGACGGGTGCTGCCAGAGACAGAGACAGAAACAGAAACAGACCGAAAGCCATCGTGCTAACAACGAGGCATTTTCCAAATCGAGTTAATTTTCCATTTTCCTTTCATTGAGCCAACAAAACTGACGGGGGGTGGAGAAGGGTACCGTAGGGCTCATGATAAATCGTCGTCCTAGCGTACGATTGCTTCTGGTATCCGGTGGCGTGCTACGTGTGAAAGAAAGAGAACGAATAGTAAATTGCATCATTTAGAGAAAAAAGCCTGTTGATGAAAATAAATTGTCGACACCGTCTACCTGAAGTATGATGAAGTTACGTTATTTGTACCGGGAATCCTGATTAAGGCGATACGAAAAAAATCCCAGCAATTTGCATCATTTAATGGTAAAACAGTTACGACATATTTTTTTTTACTTCTACATTTGACTTAGCTGCTGGAGTTTTCTTAAATTGGATGCTGCCTTCTTCTCTGCCCAGTGATGTATGAAGAAACGAAATAATAATTACAGAGTTGTTTTTTTTTTCCTTTCTGCACGAAGTTAATTTATTACTCTAAGCCTGGAATTTACATTGCTTGAAAAGGACCAAGGTAGGCATTGCGACGGTGCAATGGCTTTCGTCATCTTTCGTTAATAGCTGTTTGCTTGAAATGTTTTGATAGACGAGTGGAAGCAATATCGTTGTGACGGCGAAGCGTTGTATTTTCGGGTGCCCCCAGACAATGGAACTTGCGAAAAAGCAACAACATCCATGGTGGTCCTTGAAAACTAGAATCAAAACCACTTATAGCTAGAGAAAGAGAGAGAGAGAAAGTGAAAACGTTTTGGCAGGATGTAGGAACTAATTCCGATGGTTTCGAATATGGCTTGGAGTCAACTTTCAGTCGAAAAAGGACGAAGAATTGTTGCCTAGATAAATATTCCATTCACGATTCAAGGCTAAATTTAATGGCATGTGGTAGGAAAACTGTGACGGCTTGTTAAGGTCATTAATAAAAGTGAAACTTTCAAGGCGAAGTTGTAATAAAACAATTTTAAGCGTAATCAGTAATCAATCAGATTCGAGTTTTTTTTACGGGAGAGACGAATTTTTACCGCTTTTGGTTTTTCGTCTAGAATGTTGACTTTAGAATCAATACAAAAATTCTCTGTTTATCGAAAGTCTAGAAGACCGATTCTAATTCAAGTCGTATTGTTCATTCATTCATTTATTCATTAAAGTTTTTCCTATAAGATTTCAAAGCAAACAGACTGTACTCGAATAAAATTAACCACGCAAGCTTATGAAAGCTTATACTGTAAAAAAGTTGTCATATAGAACGGCTATGGAATCACTGTGAAAACCGAATCCTGCTATTGAATTTCATTTGGACTCGACTTTCGGTTCCGGGATTAAGGGGTAATATGTGAAAATTATGTATAAAACTAGCTGACCCGTCGAACTTCGTCACGCCCAAAAATGATTTGTTCGAATTTATGTTTTCGGACAACAGAATTGTTAAACGACTAAGTGGTTAACGTTTCTCTTCATTATTTTTCTGATTAACCCACAACCAACGGAACTCGGCACACATTCGCTTTAGACCAAAAAAGAAATATCACCAAAAATTAATGTTAAAATGTGAATTACTTGTGTTGAGCAAAAATTGAGCAAAGGTACATATTATCATCTCATCCTTTGAATCAAGGCACTGAGCAGATATCTGTCTCTAATGGCTTCGACATAAAGAATATGAGGTGCCACGTTTTCTCTTCCATATGTGATTCTTGCTTTCGGTAATCTATAAAAAAGCTCACTAATCAGAATTTTGTATTGATAAACCTAACACAATGTTGAAGAGTTTCTCTTCTAGAGTTGTTCATTCGGTAGATTAGGATATGTTTGCTGTTTGTATTTAGCTCAAGTAACTAAAAGTTCTTAAAAAAAGATTTAGCTTACGGAATTACTCATACTCGAATGTTCACGCGACGCAACAGAACAAACTTTGAAGCTTCTACAGCTTCTAATCAGTGTGAAAGTTTTCTCAGAACTTGTTCTGTACGTTCAAGTTGCCAAAAAGTGCCACGCGTACTTTAGAGCTCTAATAAAGTGGATATTTTTCAGGTACTCAGGTAGATCTTTTGGTTGCTTGGAGAGACGACGCTTGAATTTTAATTTTATATTAACTCTACCAATTTGAACATTCTTCACAGAATATGAATTATAAAATGACAGTCTCGTTCCATTATGGTAATCATCTTGAACATTGATCTAATTACCACTTATTATGTGCGGTTAGTGTAATCTAAATCATTAGAAAGCAAAATGCAAAGAAAATCTCTTAGTTTGACCTTAGCGCTTCTACAGCACAATCTTTTCATTGCAAGCATCGAAAATAGTGTTCGGATACTCCAAAATGAAACTCAATCTTTTTTCTCAGATATAGTTCAAGAACTTAGGTTTAAGTAGAAGGTTTTATAATCCCGATTGAATTCCAGAATTTCATCTGTATCCGACTTCCGGTTCCGGAACTACTATATTAAGTGTTAAAAATTTTGTAACGCCACCTGAAGCTACGAAGTGGAAGAGGGAAAATTTCTCAGCTAGATTCAAAACTGGTCCATTTCGTAGATCATGTTTGTTGCTGGCCATACGAACCAACTTCAACTAATCCGGTCCGCGAAATCCGGTTTCGAAAGTATTAGAAATAATTTTCAAAAACTGCAAACCTAAATTAATCATATCAATTTTCACAAACTTATAGTTTCAAAGAAAATGGCTTACGGTTTCATAGAGAATCCCTGAATTCGTTTTTCGTGCTATCCCACCGGAACTATAGAGTGTTTTGAATCGTAGATTTTGTTAGATTACGTTCGAACAAACTTTAATATTTCTATTCAATGAACAGTTGTTCTTGGAACTCCACAGTAATATTGATGACGGTATTATAATATTAATTCATAACTTTATATTAATTCGACGTTCGGGACGTCGGTTTTGATATTACACTTAAGTGTAATACCAAAGAAGTGTTTTGCAAATAGCATTAACTTCACGTCTGCCTAGTGGTTTATGTTGAACCGTCAGATCGGAGGTAGCAGTTCAACATAAACTGCTACGCACTGATGAGTCTAAGACTAAACGTAAAATCAAGTTTATATTTATCTTTTTCTAAGGAGCTGCAAAATTATTTCCCAATCTAGACCCAATACATTTCTACAGTTGTTTGAGGATAAATTTTTGAAAAATGAAGAAAATTGATTTTATAGTTTATTTTCAAAGTAAAGTACAGTAAGTACAGCTGATGTAGATAGTTTCAAGAGGTTAGACATGTGCCATTAATATTCAATTCATATTGCTTCGAATTTTAAAACTAAAACCTTGTTTTTCAATGTGTTAATTATGAGTAATTTTATGTTAACTAAGCAGCATTGGCAAGAAGTTTCAGTTTTCTGCTTGTGGATGTTCATGGTGATAATACTCTAACTGATAAATCATGTAGGAAATGGATCCGACATTTCAAGAATAAAGATTTCAGCGTTGAGGACAGGCCTTGCTTTGGACAATTACATCTCATCCAAAAAAGCAAAGTCCTGGCATTACATTCCTTCCGTGGAATTTGGCCTTTCTGTTTCAACAGACTTCGCAGCCGATTCTTAGTGTACAGAATCATTGCATGGCTAGTACTATGGAATAATGGATCCTACTGACACTAAGAATCCTTCCAGGTCAGGGCTACGACAACTGGCTTGTAAGACCAGCGGCCTTACATCCAGTTTTATAAAGAGTTGGGTGCAATTCAATTCACAAAAGACAATAACAATGTGCACTATGTGGAGCACGAGAACATTAAGTACAACATTCCAGTATATATGGATGATAGTGCTATCGAAGTGCGTGTGCATGATCTTCACTCAAGCGTCACCGATTCTTATATTCACAAAACTATGTCCCAATACGGAAAGATTCTCTCTATCGGAAACGGAAAGTGGAAGAATTTTTTCCCCGGTATTCTAAATGGCGTACGTTTATTACGCATACACTTGAAGAGGCCTATACCTTCTTATGTGATTTTCGGTCAAGATACAAGAATTCCGTGCAAATCAGTTGTTACCTATGACAATCAGATGGCCACATGTCAATATTGCCAAAAAGCTGTTCACTACGGTAAGCCATGTGATAGATGGGACAAGGAGACAACTATACCAAAGGACAACGGTGCTTCCTTCACACCAACCCCAAGCAACCCCAGTACACCTGTGACAGTCACCAACAACAGGGAAGTATCCCCTTCAACGAAACCATCCAGCGTAACCCCTATAGAACAAAGTACACCAGCTGCAGTTAACAGCTTACCATCCAAATAACCAGCAACTGCAAACAATGTACAACAAGGCGCATCTACAGCAACTAGCAACGAAATCAACAACAATACCACGGCAATGTATGACGAGACGAATCACGAACAAACTGCCCCTCAATCCTTGCAGGAAGAAAATAAAAGCTCCTCTCCCCCTAGAAAAAGGGTGACAACGAGATCCAATACAAAAAAAATTATATCTAAAAACTCAGCTAAATCGGCCACGTAAAGCTTGTACGCGAATAGGCCTGAATAAAATATCTTTTGAATATAAAAAAAAAAAAAACAAGTTTATCAACAGTTGATATGTACAACAATTTGTGTTATTTTGAGATATTCAACAAATGAAAACAGTTGAAAGTTAAAACTTATGATAACAATATAATAACAAAATCAGTTATTATGTTTTATTTTCGTTTTCAAGACTTATGATAACGTTCATTAATTGGAAAAATGAGTTCTTTTGTTGCTTTATATCCAAATATAATGATCAGAATTTCATAAAACTGAAACAAGAAACCAGATTACTAAATAAATTATTCATTTAATAAAAAAATCATTCAAAAATTATGGATTGAAACGATGCTTAAAGTTGACTGTGATATAGTGTTGCCGTGTTAAATTTGCTAACTGATTTATTACAACATATTTATTAAATCTATAACTCTATAACTAGTTGATGACACCAAGCATTACAGTACAGTAATAAAAAAAAGGTGATAGAGACAAAAAAGTGGGTGGCGAATGGAGTACGAGAGTTGGTGAATGAGGTGGTGAAGGATCGTGGACTAACGACGATGTTAGAATCGGCATGTAGATCTAGTTAGTGTTCGAAGAAAGCATGATGGAAGACAGAAAAAAAGAGGAAGGGACGACCGGGTTAATTTCTACGAGCAAATCTAGTTAGTGTCCAATGAAGATGGTGAAGAGACGAAGTGGGGGTTGAACGAAAAAACAATATTGTCGGCTACAAAACAAATACTGATCGTAAGGCTAATCTGAAATGTGATTACAGAACAATCGTTTAATCATATTTCGAGAGAAATGAAAGTCGAAAACATTGAAACAGTTGTTGAAAGTTCGACACATACTGGAGAATGGTTCATTGTACCCATAATTTGTTCTTGCAATAGGTAATCTGAGAAAGGGGTAGGAACGTAGATTACGTCGATGAATGTCGAGATTAATCAACTGCAAAAGCTCGGGACAGTCGATATGTGATTGAAGTAAATCAACAACGAATGTTGCCTTGGAGATATTTCGACGAAAAAAAAACCGATCCAAGTCAATACGCTTACAGCGATCTATGTAACTAGGAAGATTAGCAGGATCTCTCCAAGGTAGGTTACGCAGGTCAAATCTAACAAGTTTACGCTGAAGGGCTTCCATCCGCTCTATGTCGATTTGACAATGAGATGACCAGACAACAGCTGAATATTCAAGTGTCGAGCGGACTAAAGAACAATATAATGCTTTTAGAGAATGTACATTGACAAAGCTCTTGGTGATGCGGAAAACGAAACCTAAAAGCTTGGATGCCTTAGAAATAGTCGATATGACTTTTGAAATCTAGCTTGATATCAAGAATGATACCTAGATCTTTATCGATAGACTCACGTTTAAGTACATTCTGCGAAATGTTATAGTCGTACCTAATTAACGAGTGTTTGGGAGTAAACGACATAACGGAACATTTCGAGACATTTCAAACCATTCTTTTGCTAATACACCAGCACACGAATATATCAAGCTGTGACTGCAAAAATATGGTGTCGTCAGGTGATTTTATTGGATAATATAATTTAAAACCATCTGCGAAAGATAGTTTGTGGCATTTCAATATAAAATTGAGATCGTTGAAGTAGAGCAAGAGTCCCAAGTGACTTCCTTGAGGGACTCCAGAGCAGACTGCGAAAGGTGTTGAAATGCGGTCTTTAATTTTTACTGACATTTCACGACCAACTAGATAAGACTGTAGCCATTTAAGTAGTGATCCGTCGAATCCAAGCCTATTGAATTTTGCAACTGTTATTTGATGGTTTATTTCGTCGAAAGCATCGGAGAAATCAGTATATATAGCGTCAACTTGTCGACGTGCTTGTAGACATCGTTTGTTTTTGTTCAAGATGCAAAGAAAAGTTTTTTTTGTAGAATCTCTTACTAATATTTATGAAAACAAGAGTTATATGAGAAACGCATTATAGCACCGCTAGGTGGATTAAAATTAGTTTTCAACTAATGGGTCAAGCTATAACAGATCAGCTGAAAAGTTCGCATCGTTTCTATGAGAGGGCGCCACTAGAATTAAATCCATACCATTTTCAGTTAGTAACAACCTTCAAGAGATACGTGTATAAATTTGACAGCTGTCTGATTATTAGTTTGTGAGATATTGCATTTTGAGTGAAGCTACTTTTGTTATTGTGAAAAAAAATGGAAAAAAAGGAATTTCGTGTGTTGATGAAACACTACTTTTTGATGAAAAAAAATTAGAGGGTTGTATTCAAGACACGACCGAGCACAATAACATTAAAAATGGAACGTTTCTAGGGTCTTCATAATTAATACGAAAATAAAGATGATAATGGTGATGATACACTAAACTAAAAACTTATTCAAATGACTAATTACAAACTTGCTCTAGTTTAAGCGCTTAGATTGTTAGCGAATGATAAAATTGACAATTAGATAGTGATGGGCGAGCGCTCACGAGCCGTTCAATCGAACCGACTCGTAGCAATGAGCGAACGAACCACGGCTCTTCAAAATTGAACCGCGGCTCTCAAGCAGAGTTGCCATTTTAAAATCTGCGTTTCAACTCGCAAAATCTGTGTGCGCCCAAATTTAATTGCTTTGTTGGTTAAACGATGATGTTTTCTAATGAAGCTGCCAAAAATACATAGGAACATTTATTCAGCAGTGAATTTTCCAAGAATTCTGTCGTAATAGGAGAAGAAAAATAGATTTTTTTTCCAAATGGTATTTCAACTTATTTATTTCAATATCCCGCTTTTAGATCGCCCATACCGCTCATGCATTTACGTGGCTCTCACACTCACTCTCTCGAACCGCTTCTCCACATTGACGTTTATTGAAAAAGAGCCAATGAGCCGTTCAAATGAACCGGCTCTCAGGAAAGAGCGTTCGGTTCAGAGCCGCTCATTGAAATGAGCCGGATTGCCCATCACTACAATTAGATTCTTTCTTGGTAATTGATTCTATTCAATTTTGATCCCTTTCCACAAATTTTTACATTGTTAAGTTTTTGAATAAAGTTTAACTAGAAGTCAATTATGATGAATTCAAAGTTACTTGAAAGCTCAATTTTAGATACAAACAACCTAAATATTTAAACCTGAACAAATGAAACTATTTTATTTTATGATAATAATTTTCGAGAAACGTACAAACTTATTAATTGTATAAACAGTTAATCGATCCAAGAGAAGATTTTATTTATTTTAACGAAAAATGTTGTTCCAGTAAACTCAGTAATAGTGTAATTTTATTAATCCTTCTTCAAAATCGTCGATAATCTTCGGAAAGTGTCGGTAAATAATATGGCAACAATACGAGGAAGAGAACATGTGTAACAGTCCGCATAAAATATTTAGTTACTTACATTGATTTTCGCTTTGGCATATTAGGAATATACGGAATGGATACGCAAATTCCGGGTTTTTGTTCATATTGTATCTTGATGTTATTAACACATGAATGAACATAGTCATAGTTACAGACGCTTATTGTTTTGAAGCAAATAATAATTGAACTGAAACTGGCGGTTAGCCAAATTCTACGAGGGTTCCTATTCAAACGATACATGTAAAATCGCAGGTAAACTTACCTTGAGATTATCTTTGATACTATATGATATTGCATCTAATTGTACTGTATATGTGAGCCTGTGGAACTCATTTATACTACTAAACCGAGGAGGCCGCTTTTAGATAAGTTTCAGAATTTAATTTTGAATCTTTTGAACCGTTTAATTCAACTTGTTCAGTAACATTGTCACGTTTTATTTGTATGGGAATGGAGATTTCAGTATGCAAACCGATCCGTTTACAAATTAAGACATTTTTAAGCTTACAATATTGAAGCTTTGGAATCATTTAAATTAGGAAAATCCATTAACAAATCATCGAGAAACAAGCGCTGCAAATTAGATCCGAAAAATCTATCGCCGATAATTCTAAATTGGCCTGATAGCTACCAGAGAACCAAAATAAAATACTCAATTCAAACCAATTTTTGAATGGTATGCAATTGAAATATTCAAATGACGTTATCTCATAAGTTTAAGTTAAATGTTTCCGAATCGATTGGTTGTTGAATTAAATAAATCCATCAACAAATGACTGAGTTATAAGCGTTCAAAATTATGACAGAAAAAGGTTACGCGATTAGTTTTGCATGTTTTAAATTGACACCCAGCCTCGGGAAGCGAAGTGTAAGGCATTTTTAATGGCAAAATCTACCAAAAATTTGCTAAATACATGGGATATTTCAAAAGAATCGGTAACTAAGCTGATTCGGTTCTTCAATAGCTAGATGATATATAAGTGTATAAGATACTCAAGCGAACACGGTGTTGCGCAGACAACAGGAAATTTCACCAACACAATGCAAAAGCGACAATCCAGCAAGTGAACGCATATACAATCCAGTCATCAGCTCACTGGACGAGCTACTTGTTTCATTCACAGTCAAACATCAACTAGGCAAAGAAATATTGTGCAGCCTATATTTATAGATTTCTCTTCATACTACGCATAACTATGCAGTGTTTTTTATGCATGACGCAAAGCCTCCTATGCCGAACAAGAAGTTGACGTCATTTTCTACAACAGGGATTGGTGGATGAAAACATAGGTCGATTCCAACCATTTTTTCAATAGTATGCTATTGAAATACTGAAACGACGTCATCATACATGTTTAAGTTAAAAGTTTCCGAATCGATTGGTTGTTACATTATAACAATCCATCAACAAATGACCGAGTTATTAACGTTCAAAATTATGACACAAAAAGGTTACGCGACTATTTTTGAAACTTTTAATTGACACCCGGCCCCATATAGTGAAGAGTAAGGCATTTTTAATGCCAAAATGTCTGCTTCTATTAAACGATACGAACTTTTCAGCCGAACTGTTATGCATATAATAATCCCGAACAATTCTGAATTTAGAACAATCCCGTGTAGAAATTGGAGGACGTAGAATTGTCGAAAAGGAATCGACATAATTTATTAAATGCACTTTATTGAAGAATGCTGCTGTTGATAGCAAATCCGGATTATAAGTTTTGTTTTCAACAAACTTTTCGATGACTTAATTACCCCTGCTAGCGAGACAAGAAGCACATAACTGCGCTAGGAAGTGCTCTGCAACTCCATCAATCTTCAGCACAGATGAAGATTATTTATTACATCCGGATGATCCACTCAACGGCAGCCAAACCACACTCTACTTAATAAAATCACCGTCAACCACTGACAAAGTGGAAATGAGTGCATAATATGCTCTTAACTGCTCACGGCTGCGACCAGTTCCCTGTCACAACAATCCGTATGCGGACTCGCTAACAAAAGGATTTCAGCGAATTCATATGGCGCTACGGGTGTACGGGAAATACAATCAACCGATTCAGTGTTGCCATTTCGAAACCACAGAACATGCAGGGGCTAGTTGCTTCGATCGAAACAATGTCCAATGAACTGTCGATGCATTTAAGTAAACTTTGTTGTTATCAGGTGATTCAGAAAGGCCTTGGTTTGTAGTTTTTTTTCGATTACCGCTATTACAGCTATTTTCCGGCAACCCTGATTTTCTCCTGACCTGAGGACCCGTCAATTCAAGAGAGCATATGTAATCATAAACCAGAATATGAGGCTGAAGAGTGTATTCAATGGCGCCATTCAGGGTAAATTGATATCGTCAAAGCTTTCTGCCACTTGTGCGCTCGTTTTGGATCCTTGATGGGAAATGCTAAACGACGTCCGATTATGTTCCAGTGCGGCGGCTGACTGCATTATGGTTGGTTCTAGGTTCGACCTTTCACTGGAAGGCTCCACCAGTGAGCTGAGGGCGGTGTTTCACTGTTTGCTCGTATCCCATTTGGGAGCCACATTCCGCCTAATAGGCATCCCTTGGTTGATGGCTTTTTTGATTATGATCTGGAGTTGTTTTCGATAAATGGATGCTGTATCCTCGCGAATAATAGCGCTTGCATAGCGTATTTTGGTAAGCAGTTGATAGATGAGGTGTTTTTCCGAGTATAGAGTTACGGTTCTCTATTTGGCATGGCAAACTAACCGGAGCAGTTGTAACCTTCAAGATTATTCAAAGTCGGTGAAGCAACTGTTCCAACCCCGTTTCGGACCAACCATCCGAAGGTCCCAACAAGGCAAAGAACGCAGATGGCTCTCGAGTGCCGTCTCGAAATCGTGCAGCATGTGTATGTTTGGGTGTGTGTTTGCGCAGACAGCATCACTTTTCTCACAATGAGTTTTGCGAAGCGCGTATAACAATGGAACCAAGTTTTGATAACAGGCACTCGTCCGTCGTGTTTTCTGCCAAGCATCAACCACTTGTCACCGGGGTTGCATAGAAAAGCGGCAATGATTGTACATACACTGTGGGATGAGTTCACCGGAATTAGTGCTCCGCATGAGCCATTCGACGGGTGCACTCAAGAGTACAAACAATCGTATGTGCGGCAGCACATTGTGCCCGACGACACAATGGGGATTTGCTGCATCGCCTCAATTCCCGCTTGGTGCAGGATAAGCTTCGGGATTGAGCAATAAAACCGATGGAAAATAATTGAATTTGAACTCGTGTTTGCAAAATTGCACAGTGAATGCGTGAGCGTTAGTGGAGATCAAAGTACTTCCATATGCATGCCTGTTTTTGGAAGCTTCACGCATGATCTACCTTAAAGTAGGATACGGAACCGCCTGAGCCCACCTGAGTGGTGATTTCATGGGATACGCCTACCACAAAGGATTGTTGGTTTTGCTATACATGAAAGGTATAATTGAGTGCAGACCAGCTATTAGGTATTCTAACACACCGAAACATCAAATTGTCATCAATTAGAGCAATAATCGGTTTATCTGGAAGCGTGGAGCAGTGGAGCAGCTATTAAAACACCAAGAGTGTGAATGCGCTTAATGAATAAACAATAATACATAATAGAGTCTAACTTTAGACACACAGTTGTATTTATAAAACTAACTCGAATCAATCAGTGGCTCATGAGTGTTCGCTTGTTTGGTATATGATATTAGGACCTTTCTATATGAGAAAGATAAAAAGTTTAGAAGGTATATCTTACCATACGTACAACAAATGCAAAAAGAAGAGATTGTACATAATTGTTATAAAATAGACTTATTTTATTGTTAAAATATTTCATATCTATTGAACCAGGCAGTATAACAAAATTCTTCTTTTACTGAAAGTTGCGCCTTTTTGGGCTACTGAATTTCTTAGAACATTACTTTATTGATAAAATTCAAATGAAAAAAAGGCGGGTGGGTTATGTCAGAGACATAACTGGATGTCGTGAATACGAAAACAACTGACATGTTCCTTAACACTTCCGAATATCAATTAGTTGATCAATTTTATGAATTATGCAAGCATTCCCCTTTTCCACATTTTTCGCAAAAACAAAGAAGGCTTCACTTAATCTCGATTACTGTGAATTTCACACAGCGGAAAGTGCACAAATTTAACCAAACTGTTCTAGATTTGCACTAAACTGAGGATATTTACCTTCGATTTGCGAAGAAAAAATCCTAATAGTTCTTTAGAAAACTTTTAGAGCCATTAGAACGGCTGATTTTGTGTGATGTTCTCCACAGTTATCCTCTTTTCGTTGTTTTTTCACCAATGCAAACGACTAGCAGCTGTGACGTAATCGCTCTTGTCGGAAGCGAAACTAGCTTTGCAAACGACACACAATACATGTGCTCGCAGTGGCGATAGAATCCAAACTTATCCAATTTTTGTTGAGAGGTTTCTTTTTACGTGATTTCGTTTGTAGCTTTTCCAATAATGGGCGGTCCTAACGGCTATAAAAATAGCCGCATACAGAATTTTAATTTCGATTATTTCATTCCGGATTTGCATTTCATTGAAAGAAACTATCAGGATGCTGTACGGGATTCATTAATGCCTTTCAGAAGGACCAAATTGTGGAACTTACTACGATATTAAACACTGTTCGGAACATTTTTCTCGAACGATTTGTTGTACAGCAGCAGATATTTTGTTCTCTTTCTTAAACATGGGTCAAATGAGACAGGTTTTTCAATAGTGTACTGTTGAAATACTTCAATGCTGTTGCGATACACGTTTAAGTTGAAAAATTTCGATTCTATTGGTAGTTAGATTATATAAATCAAAACAAGGCAAACGCGTCTTATGAATTATCCTCTCTGATACTTGTTTATATCAAACATTTCAGAAAAGTTTAATTTTAATTTATTTGAGATTATGTCACACAACTGAAACTTTCATCATAAACGTGTGATCATATTTCTGATGGTATGAAGCAAACATTATGTTGGTTCGTTAGATACAATAAGAGATATTCACGATCGAAAACTTATCACTCTCTCAGAGGGAAATTTTGAAAAGGCACCCCATAGTAAAGTAAGTCGTATTCACGACAAAATCTCCGGCATACCGGATATCCCTGCCATAGACGACGGTTTTGAAAGAGTAAGCGATATACCAAAAGAAAGGAATCGCTCTGATTGGTCAATCGATGCAAAAGCGAAACTGTTGGAAGCACGCGAAACTATAAATATAAGCAAAATTATAGCTAACGTTTCAGTCCTACGCTAGAGGTGGGTTGTTGCTAGACAGCAAGGCAAAAAGTGCTATATAACGATTTGAAGCTTTAAATGGTATGCTCTGATCTTGTGTCATGCAAGATCGGATGAAATTCCATGTTATGTCGTTTCGCCTGAGAAATTGACAACTACCCTAGGGTAAATTTCGAGTGCATACAATTAATTTCTAATTTATATAAGATAAACTCGATTGATAATGAGAAAAAGTGTATCGCTTCAATCGAAATCGCAGAATGGTAGTAATAGTAGAGAACCGCTATAAAAATAACTGCTTGCATACAAAACTTGAACACAAGCTTGGCGAAGAGAATTTTAAATATCGATATCTGTATTGCAAACATGTACAAACATAAAATTGCATACATTTGGGTTATTGATATAATTTCGTCGGCTACAAAACAAATACAAATCTCAACAAATAGAGTCTATATTCTGGGCTCGCGTGTTTGGTGTTGGTTCATAATAAAGATCAATCTAAGCAAACTCTCGTGCATTTGCGGATTCAAAAGTGAGACAATTAATTGAAAATGTCGATCATTAGAAATTTTGGTTACCTTGTTTCACATCAATGGCTCGAACAACCCCATGGGGCTGATCCTTTTAGTTTTTCCTTTCTCATATAGAAAGGTTATGGAATCACTGCACGGAGAACCCTTCGATCATAAAATTGCGATATCGCAGTTTTTGATTTTTGCGATAGTTGATTTAACTAATTTCTTTTTGATTCAACCAATATGATTTTTGATTTGCATATATTCAAGTAGTTGAAAAAAATGTTGTTTTGAATGCTGTCAAATGCCGGAGACAGTTGAAAGCAAAACAATAATCGCAATGCAAAATCAACAACTTTTTTAGTTGAAATCTGTTCGCGTCGCTTCAAATTGTCAATGAAAACAACATCGATGGTTAAAGCGTTAGGTGAAATTGTGTTCATTCGATTAGAGAAATTCATGATAACAAGTGTTTATCTAACAGCGGTGTTGTGATAAAGTTAACCTTGTTTAAGATGAAAAAGATTTGGTGACAAATGAGAAAATGTTAATGAATGATCATCTCGTAAACTTTTAGGTATGCGCAAAAATTTTATGCTTCAAATTCGATCATTGATTTACTTCCAGCAGACTGTTTTACTTCCAGCTGTTTGATACCGATGATGATGTTCATGCATTAGCAATAAAACGCTTTTTGACACGAATTTAATTTATAAAAGAAACAGGAGCGAAGCGGTTCAAACACACAGAACGCGCTGCGATTGAATGGCGCGTTAGAATTGCCAGCGCCCTATGCATTGAACCGCCAACCCGGGACGTGATTGATATGAGAAAGGCATTATTACACCACTAGGTGGATTAAAACAGGTTTTTGATTTCATTTTCAAGAATGTTGCTGATAAGCCTAATGCTACAGATTCACTTTCAAGAAAATACAAATACTGGCACTTTACTTTAGCAGTAATTTTAAGCGTTTTTGATTACATTGATATCAACATTACTCGCAGATGAAATAAAAACATACCGTAGGAATATCTATTCAGTACATGGACTACATATTCTTCTGCATACTTTCACTTACATGAAACGGCTACTACATAAATGACATTCATTTACGATTGAAAATTTTCAATATGAAACGTTTCTGGTGATACGAAGAGGATTTTTGTTCTCTGTTTTGCTGTCTTCGTTTTCCGCCAAGTGGCAGCATCTGAATACAACAATTTCGTTTACCTGAATGGTTATGACAAAATAAACTGATATATACTAGTTAAATTTATTGCAATATTGTAATTTTGTGATCTGCGGGTTCTCCATGCAAGTTCGAAATCAGTTTTTGTTGAGCAAAAAAGTACTACTCAGAAGAACCATGCGTTTGATTCAATATGCAAGTCATAGGCGAATATTTGGGTTAATTTTTTCAGAAATAAAAAAAAACTATTATGAGACCCTCTTCCCCCTCGCAAGCAGACGTGGACTTTTGTGAACCCTCTTTCACCCGGTGAGTGTGCTTGGTTTATAAAAGATCTCTTACATTTGCTAAATATCCTTATGCACACAAAATCCGTATTACAGTGCGATACTGGCCGCTATACGCACAGATAGGCAAATGATTACTGATCAAAACAATACCTAACAATACATAAAAAAATACGAGTAGTACACGCAGCGATATGCATCCGCTTATCGTTTTGTTTTGACTTGTCTATTTTAAAATACCAACGAACGGACCTTACTTTTATAACATGCCGCAACTGGCTTGTTTTAATGTACTATTTGACGGTAATATTAGGCCCGAAACCTAAAATTTTCTTCAGTTCATTTGTTACGTTTGAGCACCAGAAGCAAAGCCAGTTCTGATGCTCATAGCAGAAAGAAATATTAAGAGAGCGCTATCTCATTGTTTCCACCACCTAGTGAAGAACAAAGTTCCAGTATAGAAGAAAAACCAAATCCGAATCCATTCAAACATTATCATCCTTCTATTTAAAGCGCGCGGCTAAGTAATTTTCGGTGATGATAATAGAAATCCAGCTCATTATCCTCCAGCACCAATCAGCTTCAATCATGCCTTACATGATTGAGTCGATTAGTTAGTTGGCGAATTCGCACAGTTCGCGAGCTCGGCACTCCAAACCAGTTGCCCGGGGGCCGAAATCTGCCCGGTATTTGCGGCCTACAGCCTCCCAAGCGATGAATAGCAGTAATAATTCAAATCGCGGTTGTTTTTATTCATCTTGTCAAGACACAATGACAATAAACACAGAAATGGCTCACAATTCAAACACGGAAAACACCCGAAAGCTGCTTACAAATACTCAGTTCATGGTGCTGATGGGGCTCAAAAGGAAATAAGAAATAATCACCCTAGCCGCTAGCAGACCAGACCGAATCGAGCTGGCCGGGGTGAACTGACACGGGTCAGACTAGCCAACCGGGCCACGGAGCGGTGCTAGCTTCTTGCTTTGGCAGCTATGAGATTTAGTCAATTCATCCGCAGCGACAAAAAGTGTTCTCCGGCTTCGGCGAAAGCAAGTTGGTTTTTTTTTGTTTCCTCCGCTTCTATAGTCTCTAACCTCCCGGCAGAGGAGGCTGGTTGCGTCGGAAATTTGTGTGTGTGTGACCTTCAGCCTCGAATGGATGCGGAAGACGGCACGCTTCGAGATGTGCTCCGGCTGCTGAACTCAGCGGCACGGCATCGATCCGGGTTCTTTACAGGTTTCTGGGCAGACAATAATTATGCTGCGCTTGGAATCAATTATATAGCATGTTAATCCGTCCGAAGATGCTAAAAGCTAGTCTTCGCTAGCGTTGAGGAACGAGTAAATGTAAGGATTTGGTCTCTCAGAAGTGATACATTAATACACCACGTTGGGCATCGATCGGTAATTTGCTTTTCACTAATGTATGAACGTAATATGTAACACTTTCTACTTTGAAGGGTCATATGTTTAAGTCATAATTCAGTACCGAGGTAAATGTACATAAAATAACTGTACTTCTTTTTTCATGTTCACTGAATTCAAGCGAGTGGAAGTAGTCAGAAGTCACATAACTGCCATAAATGTTTTCAATGTTATCAATCAAACGTACAGCTTAAAACCTTATCCAGATTGTGAGAAAAGTCTCATCATCATTAGATTGCTTTTTCACCATACCATATCCAGGGATGCCAAGTTATTTTTATTTTGCAGTGGCGGTCCAATGCATTGCTTTACAGCAGTGCGCAGTAGATTTTTTATGCAAAAATGTGAGTAAAATCGATTGAAAATAGAATAGCCGCACAATTCACTCGCTGTCTCAATTTCTCTCTTTTTCCTTAAAAAACTATATGCCATTTTATATAAAAAGCTATCAAATCACTTGAAACTCGACTAGTAAAAAAATGACATTCGACTCAGTTCGTCGAGCTGAACAATGTCTGTGTGTGTATGTGTTAAATTATTTTCTGTCGGGTTTCTCGGAGACGGCTGAACCGATTTTCACAAACTCAGGTTCAAATGAAAAGTTTTCGTGATCTTATACGGAATTCCTGATTTTTTTCTGGATGTGACTTCCCGCTCCGAAATTGTAGAATAAAGTGTGTTAAAAATTTCATTCCATCGTACAGTGGGGAAAATGATACAGCTGACCACTAATAAATCGAAAAATTCAATGCAAAGTAATATTATAACAATATTAAAAACCTATACAAAATTGTTTAATAGAGAAATCATTGAGAACTCGAAATATAATATTATAACAATATAAAGCTATGAAAAATGAATGGTCTTGTAATCCCATACAAAATTTCTGAATTTTATTTAAATCTGATTTTCGGTTCCGAAATTATGGAGTAAAATGTGGAAAAATATTTTCAAATTAGTGTACCGCGGAGATATCTGAACCGATTTTCGTAAACTCAGATTCAAATGAAAGGTTTCGCTGTCCCATAAAAAATTTTCTGATTTTTTTTCCATAAAGTTTTTTTTATTAAGGCTCCTTTACACTTAAGCTTAACGCGGGCGTTTTACAGTAAAAAAAAAAATTTTTTTGATGGATCTTGTTATAATTTTTTTTTTTGGAGGAGAGGAGCTTTCGCTGTTATCTAGCGAATGAAGGGGGAGCAGTGGTTCGCTATTCACACTCCCGTTTATTGGTTCTGCATCACTGTTATTAGTGGAACAATCGTTATTTTTACAGGCTTCAGGTAGGTTATTAGCTGCAGCTTGTGTACTTTTTTCTATAAGAAACACTGATGGTTTCGTTGAGGAGGATGCTTCATTGTTGATGGTGGCTGTCACAGGTGTACTGGGGTTACTTGAGATTGGTGTGAAGAAAGCACCGTTGTCCTTTGGTGTAGTTGTCTCCTTGTCCAGTTTATCACATGGATTACCGTAGTGAACAGCTTTTTGGCAATATTGACATGTGGCCATCTGATTATCATAGGTAACAAGTGATTTGCACGGGTTTCTAGTATCCTGACCGAAAGTCACATAAGAAGGTATAGGCCTTTTCAAGCGCATGCGTAACAAACGTACGCCATTTAGAATACCGGGAAAAAAGTTCTTTCACTTTTTTTTCGATAGAGAAAATCTATCCGTATTGGGACATAGTTTTGCGAATATGAGGATCGATGACGCTTGAGGCAAGATCATGCACACGCACTTCGATAGCACTATCATCCATATATACTGGAATGTTGTACTTAATGTTTTCGTGCTCCACATAGTGCATATTGTTATTGTCTTTTACGAATGAAATTGCAACAACAAAGCCTTGGTATTACATTCCTGTAGTGGAATTTGATCTTCTGTTTCAACAGACTTTGCAGCCGATTCAGAGTGTGCAGAACCGTTGCATGGCTGGTGCTACGATCCTAGTGACACTACGAATCCTTCCAGGTCGAGGCTCGAACATACGACAACTGGTATGTTACAACATACTTACACCAGTGCCTGAATGAAATTGTATCCAAATCTTTATAAAACTGGATGTAAATAACATTATTTGTGTTGTTGCATTAATGTCAATATACATTTCCTCCTTAAGCAAACCTTCAAATTGTCGTATCGAAGGTCGAATTTTGCACTGCCTGAAGTCAACAATAATTGTATTTTTTTCGTGGCGGCGGTAGCTTTTGTTCGTTTGGTTCACTCATTTCGAGGTCGTTCTATTGTTCACTACACAATACTGTACTTGGTTTCTTCCGTCCCGATCGTAAGCGGTTTTGTTTTATCGACTAATTTGGATGAGATGTGAAAGTGAACTGATTTCTTAATTTTGTTATCGTATGATGTCCAGACTCATGTCCAATCACTACACGTTAGACGCACATCTCCTTCGAATTGGGCTCTCCGAGACTAATCATTGTGCTTGTGGAGAAGGTTATCGGGATATTGATCATGTCGTTTGGACATGCGTGAAGTATCGTGATGTCAGATCTCAACTAATAAATTCTCTGCGTACCCAAGGTAGACTATTCAATGTCCCAGTTCGGGACATTCTTGCTTGTCGTGACCTTTTATATATAAAACTTCTTTATCATTTCATAAACATAATTGGAGTTTTAATTTAATAAAGGACCCTTTTAAGATTTATTTCTGATTCCAGTTGCGACCATGAGTTCAAACAATGGCTAAATTAGAGTAGAAATTATGTAATGATACAAACAAACTCGAAATACTTTATGAAATTATCAACAAAATGTCTGAAAATAACAGCTTATTTTATTATTTATAGAAGTTATTCGTTTGGTTCAAATAATATTTCCGAGTAGATTTCATAATTAATGGCGAATTACCTAAGATGATATTAAAGTAATAAGAGGAATATGTTTTAATAAATTTAAATCGTTTTGACTATTTTAGAATTATATTAGGATAAGAATTTTATGCAAAAGTGGTACTACGGCGAAGAAAAACTTATGTAAACTGCCTTAAGAAATAAACGTATTTATGGGAAAAAAATTGTTATGGGGTAAAATGTGCAAAAAAAATTAAAATATGTATTCTGATTTATCTCAGAGATGCCGTGATCGATTTTTACAATCTAGAATTCGAATTAAGGGTCTTATGGTCCTTTACAAAACTTTTTAATTACAAATGGATCGACTTCCGGATGTAAAATGTGTTAAAAGTTTTATACCATCACTTAAAAGGACGAAACAAAATAAGTAGAAAATTCCCTAATCTGGCCTCAAAACTAGTCCATTCGAAAGCGATTATCAGTAGACAGCCAAACAAACTGGTTTCGGCTATCCTGGTTACCGGTTTCTGATTCCGGAGGAACCGGAAATAGTGGTCATATTTCCCAAATGGATTTGACTCACTTTTCTCAGCGATGATTGGACCGCTTTTCATTAACTTGGATTCAAGAGAAAGGTCTTGTGATCCTATATGTAATTCCTGAATTTTGTTTGTGTCCGATTTCCGGTTCGGTACGGTTTGCACATTTTACCCCGTAACTCCGTGGGGTAAAAGGTGCAAAAATATGAAAATTTGCATACTATTTCTTTTTCTCAGAAATGACGTTACCGATTTTTACAAGCTTTGGTTGAAATGAATAGTCTTATGGTTTTTCACTTCTGAATTTCACTTGGATCTGACTTCGGGTTCTGGAATTATAGGGTGTGTTAAAATTGGAGTGAAACAAAAAACGTCAAAAATTTCTAAATCGGCATAAAAAATACTCCAAATGGTATTCATTACCGGTAGACGGCCAAACAAAGCGTTTCAGTTTCTTATTTCAAGAATCGAAAAAAATTATTCAGACGAATACCACAGTATTATGTACGATAGTATGATTGATATGAGAAAGGCACTGGAGCGAAATTCGTCTACTAGACTTGCGAAAAACTTTAACTTTCTCTCCTTCTCCTCCTCCTACTTTTGCATTATAAGATGAATAAAATAGACAAGGAAAAAGCCATATCGTTATCCAGTAGGTAACCAAACCAAGAACCCGGATACGTAGTTGCGTCTATACGGAACAGTTACATTTCAGATGATATGAAGTAATCGCATTCACACAAATAACACGAATAATAGTCATCACTTTGAATGTGATAATTAAGTTTGCAATGTTCAATCAGAGCTCTGCCCAGAATACTGCAATGATTCATGGAAAAAAGGCGAGTAGGTAATGTCAGAGACATAACTGGATGACGTGAATACAAATAAAATGAATCGTTCAGTTTTTATGACGATAAAGATCCTGAATTCTTTAACTGGAATTCAGGAACCGATTTTTTGATCCGAATGCTAGAGTAGAATTCTGAAACTGCTTGCTTGAATTCTGAATAGTTAAACTCATCACTGAACCTGTGTTGTGGAGCTAAATTCAAGACCAGGATTCTTCTTTTTCGGCTCTGAATTCTGAACCTTAATCCTAGCATTTAACTCTGGACCTGGATTCTGATCCGCTGAATTTTAGTTACACAATTTCGATCCAGGATTTCGTTTTCAAATTCGGATCCATAATTCCGCTTAGAAGATCCAGAACTTTTTTCAAAGATCTTCCGAATGTAGTGTTCAGTTCAGTTACATTTCTGGAATTGTAGAACTGAACTTTGGAACCAAATTATAGTAGAATAATATTTTAACACCATTCAATTCTACTATACAATCATTATTCCAGTGAAATTATTCTATTCAACGCTCAAGTGTCAAATTAGTGACCAAATGGTCTAGAACTCCGAACCCGGACTCTGGAATGAAGTGTAGAACTCAATTAATGAAATACAACTTAACTTTGGATCTAAATTCTGTTCCCGGATTTCGGTCTGAAGATCCAGAATTTCAGGGTTTTCTGAAACTGAATTCTGAAACTATATTTTAAATCTGAAATCCGGCCAGGATTTTCTGAACTGAATTCTGGTCTGAACCACTATTCCAGAATTCAATTTCAAAATTCAGATCCAAAGTCCAGGTCTCGAATCAATCCTGA
Source organism: Malaya genurostris (assembly GCF_030247185.1). Classification (NCBI taxonomy): domain Eukaryota; kingdom Metazoa; phylum Arthropoda; class Insecta; order Diptera; family Culicidae; genus Malaya; species Malaya genurostris. The sequence continues at coordinate 93,974,131 of NC_080571.1, read as the reverse complement.
TCTTGGATCCAAAATCCCGGCTTAGAATCAAGTTTTGAAATTCGGTCACAGTTCCAGAATTATGGTACTTGGATTCTGATCTGGACTCAACGAGTCAACTACGTAGACAATAATGATTAGAAGGGTTGATTTTGTATGATTCTAAGTCGGGATTTTGCTCCAATGCAAACGACCAGCAGCAGAATGATGCAATTGCTCTTGTTTGAAGTGAAACTGGCTCTGCAAACGTCCCGCTTCAATGATGAACTGAATTCTTGATACTAGAACTGGAACTAAGCTCTGGACCTCAACCAACCGGAATGATGCACTTGCTTTACTTCCTGCTCAGTCAACTGCGCAGGCTAGAATGAACGAAATATATCTAGTGTTAACCTTTTTTATATTATCTATTTTACCAGTTAACCTTTTATACCGGGAAAAACGTCATTCAAACATTTTATAAAACTTTAATTTTGAATTATTTGTAATTATGCCATACAACTGAAAATTTTATCATAAATTACTGATCATATTTTCGATGACGTGCAGCAAAAATTATATTGATACCTTAGACACAACAAGAGATATTCACGATCAAAAACATCATTCTCTCAGAGGGTAAATTTTGAAAAGGCGCCCCATAGTGAAGTAAGTCGTATTCACGACAAAAAAAGAATTTGAAATGCTGAGGTCTTTAATTTGAGTTCGACATGCGATCAATTGATTCGACAGTGAATCATTCGAGCTGACTGTCGGACCAAAATAAATTCGTTTACCAAAGATTCTCTGCTGAAGTGCCGATTGTATTCCACACATAGTCGCGTAGGTTTCTGCTTGGAACACATTACAGTATCTACCAAGTGAATAAGACTACTCTAGCTTCATTTCACGACAGTAGACACCAGCACCGTCACGACCATCCAACAGAGAACCGTCCGTATAACAAACTATGTGTTCATCTTGTTGTCTTTCCAAATAACCAGACAACCGTTCCTTCACGAAGATGATAGCTCACGTTGAATGTTTTGAAAGGAAAACTGGATGTGAAAGTTAGGTCGAAAGTTTGTGACCACAAGCGAGCGTGGCTAGTAGCATAGTTTATAGGGTTCCAAAGCCCTGTAACCTTAAGACGGTATGCACAAGATAATGTTTCTTGTTTTAGGAACATATGTAGTGGTTGATTGCACAGTAGCGCCTATAGAGCAGCAGTAGGAGTTGTCGTGAATGCTCCTGTCATCGCCATTAGGACCATCCTTTGGAGATGATTTAGATTTGACTGAACTGTCGCGACTACTCCTATCTGCCACCATACAAGACATCCATATGCTAAAATTGGTCTGACAATAGTTGTGTAGATCCAATGAATATATCTGGGTTTGAGTCTCCATGATTTTTCAAAAGCTCGTCTGCATTGACCGAAAGCCATGCAAGCTCTCTTAATCCTGATGTCAATGTGAGCGAACCAATTCAGTTTTGAATCAAGAATAACCCCGACGTATTTAACTTGATCAACCACAGTGACCTCTGAACCGAAGAACTGTAACGGACGAGCTCCTGTGATTATCCTACGATAAGTGAAAAGGACCATTGATGTTAGAACCACGGGCTGCTCCCAAAATTGAATTGAAAGACACATTATCAAAGGCACCTTCTATATCTAGGAAAACTCCCAATCAAGATTGCTTTTGTGAGAAAGCTTTTTCAATGCTGTACACAACATCATGCAACAGGGTTGTAGTGAACTAACATTCCTGATATAGTGATCGACTATGCGTTCCACTGTTTTAAGAAGAAATGAGCTAAGACTGATAGGCCTGAAACTCTTCGCTTCGTCATAACTGTCGCGCCCGCCTTTGGGAATAAATTTGACAATTATTTCCTGCCCAGCTCTTGAAACATATCCAGTCGCAAGACTAAAAGTAAGTATTTTCTTCAAAACATGTTTGAAATGTTCATACCCTTTCAGCAGTAAAACTGGGAAAACTCCATCCTTTCCTTGATATTTGTACGGAGCAAAACTCTCAACTGCCCATTTGACCGATGCAATCGTCACAACGATTCGAGCAAGGGTCCAAGAATCGTAACTACCCGAAAGAGTCTCGGGAACAGCTGTCGGTGATGGCTCCATACATCCTGTGTTAAAAAGTGTTAAAAAAATAGTCAAGTACATCACCTTCATCAGACAAGTACTCGCCATCTGAAGTTCTTAAGAAACTTACATTAAAGTCCTTAGACTTCGAAAGTAACTTATTTAATCTGCTAGTCTCGTTGAGACTAGAGACATTTGTGCAGAGGCTTTTCCAACCACTTCGCTCAGACGATCGAAGAGCATTTTTGTAAGCCCTTCGAGCCGACACGAATGCCTCCGACCCATCTCTGCGTCGGTGGTTCCAAGCTCTTCTGCATAGTTTCCTTAGTCTAGCAAGCTCAGCATTCCACCAAGAAGTTCCTCTAGTAGCTCGCACAATCCGAAGTGGACAAGCCTCTTCAAATGCTGTAACTATGAGTGAGTTTGTCTCGTCGATAACGTTTTCCAAATTAATTGGGGCTTTAATTGTTGGTTGGTATCCGTAAAATCTAGTCGCCAAGCCCTCTTCATAGAGGTCCCAGTTTGTAGATTTGGGATTACGATATGTGATAATATCAAATTTAACGTTTGAAGTATAGAAAAATGTACTTATGATCAGATAACGAAGGTTCGAGCTCGTCAGAGACAAGCCAATTTACCAACTCATGCGCAAATCTATCAGAACAGAGAGTTACGTCCAAAACGTCCTCGTTTTCAGATCTCGCAAAAGTTGGATGATTTCCTGCATTGACTATGAGCAGGTTTGTACTGCTCACATATTCCATCATATCAGAGCCTCCCGAGTTTATATCTGTGCTGCCCAAAATGATATGGTAAGCATTTATGTCACTGCCAATTACAAGCGGTAAATCACTTTTGCAGCAGTATGATACAACCTTTTTGAAGTCATCGCTTGGCGAAGGTTGGTTATGCGGCAAATATGCCGAACAATAGACATATTTTCTGTCTATGCCATCAATAGTCATACCAACTGTGACAGCACAAATATCCCGAGTTGTGAGCTCCGATATGAAAGAGACATCGAGAGCACTATTTGCAAGTATGCATGCTCGAAGCGTTTCACGTGGATTAGTGATACCTTTCTAGTTGAAGGCAACGAAGACTGGGTTTAACAACTTTCCAACGTAGAAGTTTTCCTTTTCTAAATATGGTTCTTGAACCAAAGCCATAGAAGCTCTACCTTCTTGCAGAAGTCTGGATAGATTCATAGTTGCTGTACGTTTATGCTGGAGATTGATTTGTGCTACTCTAACCATTATCAATTAAAGTAGTGAACAACAACTAAAAAAAAACAAATATATTAGCTTACAGTCGCCTATAGCGAACCATGGAAGGATTTTTTTAAATGCCAAAGCTTCGCTCACAGTAAGATAGAAACCCAAGATATTCCGTTCACGACTGCATTGTTTAACCTCCTGCAGCCATTCAGTCATCGGCATGGAAATACACCTTGACTTGAGAGTTCCTATTTTTGTTGCCTTTTACGACATGGAACAGGAAACCAGTGGATCAATTCTTGGTAGAAAAAAATTCCGCCGGATGCCACACGACTTACCTGTTTGGTGAACTTATACAACCGAGACAGGTGGACCGTAGCGTTATTTTTTAGCCAGTTGGGACACTACATGGTTATCTAGGCTGGTCAGAAAGGGCAGTCTATATTAATAGTCAATTTCCATGGGCGGCCGAAGAGCCGCTTGAAATTGACTTTTTACACATTGAAGGATCAGATGCTCGTGAAGTCAGATCTGGCATCCCTGAAGCAGTCAATACATCGCTTCGTGAAGTGAATACAAAAAAGAACAGTACTCTCCCGACGACTAGTACACTAAGCAACAATTTTGAATGGCAGACACTGACGCAGGAGATTTTGCTACCTGTGTCTAGTGTGCGATCATTGAACTTCTAATTGGTTTGTTGAAGTACCCTAATCAAGTGACTGACTGTTATTTTCACCCATAAACACTAATTGAGCAACACTTTTTTATTACTGTATAAAACAGTGAATGCCATTCTTTTTTTTTTTCCTTTTTGTTTTCTGTTTTTTTTATTAACCACCCTTCAGAATATCGGTGATTCAATCATCCCAAGACTGTTAAACGAAGCTGAATTTTCTGCTCTATTAGTGCGTCGAAAAAATAAAACGATAAAAACTACCCGAAATCCAATAGCTTAGCGTTCGAAACTCGTACCATACCGTTTGACTGTCCAGAGCTGGTAACTGCTGTATGTCAGTCAAACCGCTCAACCGAAAGTCGATCGATGGAAAATCCAGCATTGACGAAGGAACCAATTTTCAAGATATATAATATATTAACGACAATCTTCCGCTCAGTTCCAATAAGCAAGCAAAGGCTACCAGAAACCGAAGGCACTGGGTGGTTCCAATCATCATCGACATAATAATCATCCTCGATTGCCGCAAAAGTTTCCTGAAGACTGAGCTTCTGCCGATCAAAAAGCACAGACACAAGGAGTGATTGAAAAAGTTCTGCCATTGTGTTTTCTTATCATGTTCGAACCTAGAGCCATTCTCCTCCAACACGGGAAAGGTCGACTCCGGATGCCAACGGTTTTAGGACGGTTTTATACACTCGATAAATAAAGTTAAATGGTGCTTCAAATGCGAACAAATTTGCTCGTTTCTCTGCGAGTGTCGCTTTATTAGACTGCCCCCAGTGTTTCACTTCATAAAGTGCCATCTGAGTAACAATCCGGTTTCGATCGAATGGTTATTTTTTTTGCACTCCCCACGATACAGCCGAGTTGTCCGAGATTCGACCAAGACCAAAATCGGACGAACAAATCTAGTTTGAACAAAAAACAAAAAGATAATCATTGGCACAATCTTCTTCCTTGGAGGTATTGCACGTTTGTGTTGCAAATGAGAAACTCATACCACCTTGGGCAGTTCTGTTTCGGCCCACCAGCGGCGAGCCTCTGGCTACACATCTACCGTTAATTCTGATCCTTGTACTCGGTCGACATATGGATGGCCGGTGGTTTATGCAATGTCGTTTCGATTCGAAAACTTCTAAGGATAATATCATTTCAAGGACAGCTCCGTGCAGGTCGATTGACGTTCTGCTCCGGGTGACATTTCTGGTCTATTGATGTTGAAGTTATTGAAATTGAACGGTTTTCGATTTAGAATGTCCTGTATCAATGAGCTTCTGTCGTGTCGTTGAAGCATGAAATGACATGGATAAAGAGGTTTTTATTTTTATTAAGTAACAAGAGATTCTCATGATTCTCATGATTTCATGATGTTAATAAGCCCAATTAAATTTTCAATCAATTCTACATTCTACAGAAATATCCTTAGGAGAAGTTATCGACTGCAAGACAACAATTTCAATTTCTGCTGTGTTAAATTACCCTTCTAGCATCACACTGACAGAAGCAGACACATTCAATTTGTCTGAAATGTAAATTTAATTTACATATATAAGTTTCTTATATCACTCAGAGGGTAAGTGTTCCGTCTCATAGATTTTGTATTGCTTTTCTCTGTAGTCGAGAATTTCTGGAAGAACCTCTAATAGAAGCTCCGAAGACATCTAGTCTTATGTATCATTTGATTCAGCTCGACGAGATCGGAATATACCGGCGTGTGCATCTTTCTACCCATTATCTATCCGCTTTCCGATTTCAACAATTCTAGGCCCGTTTGAAAGCTACTTTGGGCCAGTGATCAAACTGGAAAATCAAATCGATCGGTGAATACAAAAATCGGATACGTAAAAATATTCACACGGAACGACCGAAATTAGTTCTGCGCCTAATTCGTATTACTGTTTTTGATTTAGTTGATTTTAAGAACAGAATTGCCAAAAGAACTACAAAATTAGTTAAAATTGAGAATTTACTTTGCTGAAAAAACTCTTATTTTTAGAGAATGTGTTTAGTTGGCGAACATCCTGGACATAAACCAGCAATACTTCTCTTTGACAACTAATTTTGTTTTTAAATTCAGAAAATTTGTTTCTATTTATCTAACACTGTCATTACTGAAGGGCAGCACAAAGAAAACAAAAATGAAATTGGTTTTATCAACAAGTTTATTAGCCAAAAACTCATGAGAAGTGTCAAAGCAAAACAATCCAATAAAAAGCTAAAAGGGACAGTCTTGTTGAAACTGCTTGCAAATTGTTTAGATGTTTTTCGCATGTGCTACGATATAGCCATATATAAATTTCTAAACCGATATGTGAAAATGACGTAAACTGTTAGTGAAAAGTGTATTTATTCAGAATTTGTGCGCATTTTAGGCGAATTTAATGTTTTTATGCGGAACAGTGAAGTGAGTTTCGAATGTTGCACTCTAATTGTACACGTCAAATGATGTTTTTTGTATCTTCTAGCATTCCGGGCTACGCCGTCCGGTGTACTCCTTGTATTCGGTTTTTGTTTTTCGAGTGCTCAAAGTTTTCAGCGAGAGAGTCGATTTCGCGAAGTCGAATGAAGAAAACAGCGATTTAGAAGTAAAATTTTCAAAAAGAAGTTTATGTTTCTTTTTCTCCAATACAACATCGTATTTATACCTGCCAATATAGAAAAGATACTCGCGACTGAAATTTTTTTCGGTAGTAGTGTGCCATCTAGTGGCTAGTAGTCATTACGGTGTTAACGTTTTTTCGGTGACAGAGCGCCATATAGCTGCAAATTGCAGAAACCAATTCAACCATTTATGTTGGTTGAAAACAACGTTTTATTTTTCTAATTCAACTAAAAAATTAGTTGAATGGATATGAAGTGTGCCTTAGCTAAGAAATGACAGCACGTTTAATTGGTGAATTCAACTAAAAAAATAGCCATTTCAACAAATATTTTATTATTATTAAGGGAACTAGAATTAGAAAATCTAAATTACCAAAAGTAAGATTTTTTTAGTTGTCTCAAAAAATAACTAACTAAAATCAGAAAATCAACTAATTTTTTCGCCAAAATGCTGATTTCGGTCTTTCCGTGTAGAGCAAAAACCGGATATTGAACTTCGTTTATTCGTTTAACTTTTTTTTTGCCAACTGAACAAAGAAACTTTGAATGGAAAAGCCGGATGAACCGTAATTTGTCCGATACGTGTTTTGCGAATAGCATTAGCTTTACGTCTGCCTAGCAGTTTATGTTGAGTCGCCAGATCGCGCTAGCAGTTCAACATAAACTTATCGCATTCAAGACATACCGGGTGAGCAGCCATCTACGTCAGGGAATCGATTAAATTCGGCATTTGATCAAACGGAATTGTTCAACAAATATTTGGTTCTTGGGCATATCGGTTGAAAGAGGCATGCAGCAGGGAAATTATGGAGTTCAAGTGATTTTCGGTTAATGGAAATTAAAAAAAAAACTGGTGGGAAAGTTTCTTAAATTTCAGTAATTATGTTCAAAATTGCATGAGATTTCAATATTGACTGGCTCAGTGACCAAGATTCGAATCATTTGAAACAGTTGTCAGAATTCTTCAACCTCAAGCAAACTGTGAATGAATTCACAAGAATTTCCAGACAGAGTAGAACTTTAATGAATCACGTGTATTCAACTTTTGACGATATTCAATCATTAGTAGCAGGCGGTTGTAAAATCTCAGATCATGAAACAATCTTAATAAAATGCTGGAAAAAATACCGAAGTCAAGCTATATCACAACTGGTATCAATAAGCCTGGATTTTACGCAGTCAGCTGGAAATTTAGATTGCAGAGCGGCTGTTCTGACTGACGTGTTGAAAAGTTGTACTAGTTGCTTGCAGGGTTGGCACATTTCAATCCGTATTTTTCCGCAGGAAAATCTGTGAATCTGTATCAATCTACACAGATGGGACCATTTTGTAGTGTTTACCGTCCTTGATATTCGCTTTTATATAAGTTTCATTCTCTATTTGGAATCAAATGAGAATAATGGATTTACCTCAACAAAAAAAAAAAACAGTGGAGCCATTCCCGGAGTGAGTAGACAAAAAAGTGACAAAATCAGAATCGACCTTCTCCGATTTGGATGAAACTTTGCACATTGCTTCAGTATGGCAAACCATAAGTTTTGAACCGATTGAGAGGACAATCCGACTCACAACTGAATTTTAAAAAGGGCGTATGTATTTTTGCATATCACGAAAATTGCCTTTTTCAAATCGTTGTAACTCGGAATCCGTTAATTGTACAAAAATGGCGTTCAGGAAGCAGTTTTAGGGAATCGATTGGGCACTCTTAAAAATATATATACACTGAAAAAAAAATTGATTTTTTTTCTCAATAATTTCAAAATGAACCAAAAAAATTAAATTAAAAAAAAATCAGGGTTTCGATTTTTTTTTGATAGTTTTTATTTCAAAGCTCTTATTAATACCTACAGATTGATGCTATCCTATCCGTGCCTTTTGAAAAATGAAGAAGTTACAGCTAAAACCATTTACAGATATATTCGAAGTTTCAAGTTCTCGTTGGAAGATAATCATTTAAACAGTAGAATTTTATTTTACAGGTTAAAGGCAATACATTTGTTCATCACATCCTTTCTTCTAAAAGTAGCTGTTCTTGAGATACTTGGATATTTATTTATAACACCATTTTTTTATATTTCTATGAATTGTTTATTTGATTGCTATATCTACAATTATTACATGTACAAGAATAATTCTTAATTATATTTAAGGTTTTAAGGTTTTGAACATTGTATGAGTACTACGTGCATCGTCATTCGAATACAGTCTTGTGACGGTTGTGGTTTCCGAAATAGAAACGAAATAATTGTATTTCTGTGTACCTGAAATCATTTTGGTATCCTTATAAACACTACTTCACTCGATCACACCCCGTTCATATTCTTCTTGTGCAACGTAACAAAAAGCCATGGTCGTGAATGTATCTCGACGTCTCTGCTCTGCCCATTCATATAATTGTTTTGCAGTTGTGATTGGGTGTTCATGTAGTTTAGCCAAGTTTTCACGTCGTGTCATTCGCTTTAAATTACCCCCGAGTGCATCACCTGGTCCTTTACCATGAGAAGTTGCAAAAAAATGACACTTAGCATCCATGTTATACATTGATTTGAATTTACTGAGACTTGCAAAATTTGTTCTGTTTTTATACTGCGAGGCAGTTCCGTCAGACATAAATAAAACCTTAACTATAATTAAGAATTAGTCATGTACATGTAATAATTGCAGATATAGCAAGCAAATAAACAATTCATGGAAATATAAAAAATGGTGTTATAATTAAATATCCAAGTATCTCAAGAACTGCCACTTTCAGAAGAAAGGATATCATCAACAAATTTATTGCCTTTAACCTGTAGAATAAAATTCTACTGTTAAAATGATTATCTTTCAACGAGAACTTGAAGTTTCGAATATATCTGTAAATTGTTTTAGCTGTAACTTCTTCATTTTTTAAAGGCACGGATGGGATAGCCATCAATCTGTAGGTTTTAATAACAGCTTTAAAATAAAAATAATCAAAAAAATCAATTTTTTTGGTTCATTTTGAAATTATTGAGAAAAAAAAATCAAAAATTTTTTCCAGTTTATTTTTTTAGAGAGCCCTATTGATTCCCTACAACTTCTTCCTGAACGCCATTTTTGTACAATCAACGGTTTCCGAGATACAACCATTTGAAAAAGGCAATTTTCGTGATATGGAAAAATACATACGCCCTTTTTAAAAATCAGTCGTGAGTCGGATTGACCTCTCAATCGGTTCAACACTTATGGTTTGCCATACTGAAACCATATGCAAAGTTTCATCCAAATCGGAGAAGGTCAAGTGTAATGATCTGCTAAGCATTTCTGGAATTGCTCAGTATCGATCATTATTCAACTTTTAATTCACACTATCAAAAATCTGTAAAATCTGTATTTCTGACCAAAAACCTGTAATCTGCCTATACAGAATCTTGGTCACAAATTTATATGAAAACTCTGTAAAATACATACTAATATGTGGCAACTCTGGTTGCTTGATATCTGAGAAATACGTTAGCTTGACTAGCTCGAGCAGGTGGTATCCTTTAAACCTTTTACGGTTGAATCGAGAGATGGCTAAAAAGTATAAAACGTTTTGTAGAACTAACAACGAATTTCACTGGCATGAATACACGAATGCTCGGAAGATCGATCAACATCAACGAAATAGCAAGGAGTTGTGGAAAATCCTTGAATAAATGATTAAGCCAACACATAGTTCTTCGAAAAGCATGAGTTTTAATGGGATGGGAAAATGGTGAGAGCAAAAAATAGTTGAAAAATTGAACAGTTACTTCATAAACAGTGTTCAAGTGAATAAATCTAACTTTACTCACTATATAGTAGTTCCTCGTTTAACATTCACTTGACTTAAAAAAAAAAATTTTAAGCAGTCATGATGTTCGAAGGCAATGATGATCACAAAAATCAATGATTTGAGTAAAACCTACTAGTATCTTCTCTGCAGTGTGAGAGTTTAGTGATGAACTATTTATTGGATGCTGTGCCGCATTAATCATTCTTTGGATCGTTCTAGTACAAGATCCAAAAATCGTTGAACATGATCCCAGCTCTGCATTAATAATTCACAAATTCGAAACATTATTGATGGATTCCGTTTTTTGCCACATAAATGTTAATAAACGGTAACACTGATATGCTCGGTTCTCTTGCACTCCTATTATACTCTCACTCTGATTACTACCGAATTTATTTTGTTTTTGCTTTGCTCTGTCTTTTCTCTATCACTGGTTCAACCGTACCTAGCGTATGCCCGGTATACGTACACGATGTACATGCACGGCAACTCGAACCAACTTTCGTACTGTGTTCGTTCGAGTACGATGCTCGGAATGAACTTGAACATGGACTCGCAGTAAGTTTAAGGTTTAAAATGTGCTTGAAATTTCGTTCACAGGTACAAACGTGCTGATGTTCATGGGAAGACTGGATTTAATTATGTTTTCCCGGCTCACTGAAACTACGGATGAAAGATAAATGTTGCACTTTGAGCAAGAGACGTTTTAATTCATGCTAAGTCCGAAATCCCTTTTCGATACTTTGCTCCATAATAAAACCCACGTCGTATTTTATCCAGCTATGTAGCTCAATATTTGTATCAGAGCTAATAAAAGTCGTTCAATGATACAAAATAGACAAAAAAGACGAGAAATAAATGTCACTCTCAGCTTCGCTTGCAAACTTTGAAAAAAGTAGTTTCAAAATTCTCGGTTAATTTTTCAAAAGGGCGTATAAGCAAGTGACAGTTTCTCTTTGTTCATTTTCTCTTCTATTAATTACCAAGCGGTTTCCACGTTTATCACTCAACTTTTTGCATGAAATGATACCCGAAACTTTCGACTTTCAAACAGAATAGTGATATCAAAGAAAATCTTTTTAATCAAATCACAATAATCGAAAGAGAGAGTGATTAACGAGAAACTGTCACTTGCTTATACGCCCTTTTGAAAAATTAACCGAGAATTGTGTTCTTTCTTTCATTTGCCCTTTCAGTCATTTGCTGTTTTCAGTGAATATCCTATAGTATGCAGTGTCGGTATTCAACCGAATCTTTGGGAATCAAAAATGACCGATAAAGGTTTCACGATTGCTTTACCTGTTGGTGCTCGAATTTGTGGTAGTGTGGGTTTTCTAAGAGATTGTGGGATGTAATTAATTAACTCTTTACAGCCGAGCGTCACAGATTTTAAATACATCGATAAAAGAAAGAGAATTGAAATTCAGCTGATGCTCCCTGAAGACGTTAGTTTGGTTTCGTCTTGTCATAGAGGAAAGAGTGACGTTGGCAATTATTCTCTCTCATTTTTTCAATGAGAAACAAAAATGCTTCGTCTTTCTTCGTTTGTTCTGGTGTCGGTCATTTACGAATGAGACAGTAAAATATTGAAAATGCGGTTGTTGGAATGGTTTCTTTTAATGAAAATGCGGGACAATTTTAAGCTCTGATCTGGATTGTATAATCTATAGTTAATGTAAGATTTTTAGGTTTTACAGTGCTCACGAACAGAGCATTTTAAAAATTAAATGAAATCTCTGATAAAATGAAAAATCGTACAAATATTCATTACTTACTTTTCCAAATTCCAAATCGATTAATAGTTGCCGTAAAAGGAGCTCTAATTAGAATCTCAAATGTTGAAAAGTTTACTTGAATTTCTTTAGGTAATTTTCCAATACAACATTTTATAAATTCTTGTTGAGCATATTCTGGAATTCGATTAGCCGTATATATTAGAGACTAATCATTTCATATATCAGCATCCTTCTGGGTAGCAGGTTGATCGATCGATTATGGGATGATTACAAGTTTGCTTTTATGTTATCGGACACGATCTTCTAATGTTCTAATCTTCTAAATGAATCGATACGAACTGGGTACCCAAAGTTACTGGAGCGGATAAAACCGAAGAGTACCGTCTCGTCAACATGTTACACACGCTGGAGTAAACAACATGTCGGAACATGTTGATGAGCTATTTGAACGGTAATAATTTGATAATGCCGGAACAATCGGGATACTGAGAGAGACACTTTTTCAAAACCGCTTTGAATCTGGTATTAGCAAAATGGACAGAGAGAATCGAAGTTAAAGATACTACTTTTGCAGTGTTCCTGGATCTAAAGCGCATTTTTGAAACAATCTCAAGGCCTTTATTGTTACAAACTTTACAACGATTTGGCATTGGAGGAGTAGCATACAAATGGTTTGAAAGCTATTTATGTGATAGAAAACAAAAGACTGTATTTAGTGATTTTGTGTCGAGTTCTCTGGATAATTCACTTGGAGTGCCTCAGGGCAGTGTCCTAGGACCAATTTTATTTATTATGTATACTAATGATATTGAGTAAAGATGTTGTATACTTTAACGAAGACCTACATTACCTAGCACGTTGATAAAAATTCAAGCAATTGAGAGTGAATTTCGCAGAGACGAAATATATGGTTATTTATTCTGCGAGAACCTATGCCTGCTAAGTTAACTAGCTCGTTTCAATTTTTGAATACTCATTGCCGTTTCAACCTTCCGAGCGAACGGACGTGATTTGGATTTACTGCGAAAGCATTGAAAACCAGTTGTGTGTGTGATAAAGTGGTCGGACGATATTGTGTGATAGACAATAGTGCTTTTTCCTCTGAGAGGTTTTTTTTTCGCATTATATAATAGAACAGTGCCTTATTGCGAGCGGTCGATCGAAACGGTACCGTTAGCCGATTATTGTTTCGCCGATCAAGGCCAAGTGTGAGGATTATAGACAAGCGGCCATTGTGTGAGGATTATAAATAAGTGTGCCTTTTCCTCTCGGAGGTTTTTTGCACATCATCAAAGCGGCGATACGCCGATCGACGAAGTCCAGCTTGGTGTCCCCCGTTGGATCTTAGTTAAGTACCTTTACTTCGTTTATTTTTATTTCTTTATTTGACCATTATATTTCCCCCCGAATCATTTGTTTTTGCGCGGAAGTAGTTCCGCTATGTCTAATTTAAAACCTGCCCCCCCCGCTCCCGATGTTCAAATGGAGACTTCCCTTGTCAGTAAAAAGTCCCGCATAAAGAGCTATCCTGATGGGCTCGCACTACCGGCCGGGCCTTACGCGGTCTATTTCCGGACCAAATCAAAGGAAAAAAAACTGAATATTTTAAAAATATCGCGGGACCTGTATTCGCGATATAATACCATAAAAAGTATAGATAGAATACGGCCAGACAAGCTCAGGGTCCTGTTTACCAGCTCAAAACAGGCTAATGAGCTTGTTCAAAATGATCCTTTTACGCTGGAGTACCGCGTCTACGTGCCAGCTCGTGAAGTCGAAATCGACGGTGTGGTCACCGATTCGAGTTTGACTTGCGAGGATATTCTTAAGTACGGGGCGGGTTGTTTTAAAGACCCCTCACTTAAGAATGTCAAGATACTGGATTGCAAGCGATTGCATTCAGTATCGATCGCCGGGGATGGAACAAAGTCTTATCCCCAATCAGACTCTTATCGTGTGACCTTCGCCGGCTCGGCATTGCCCAACTACATCCTCTTGGACCGGGTTCGTTTGCCTATTCGTTTATTTGTACCCCGGATAATGAATTGTACCAATTGCAAACAACTGGGGCATACAGCTACCCATTGCAGCAATAAGCCACGTTGTGCTAACTGTGGGGAAGCTCATGCGGACGGCTCTTGCGGTAAGGATGCTGAAAAGTGTCTCTACTGTAAGGAGGGTCCGCATGACCTCTCTGACTGTCCCGCTTACAAACTGCGAGGAGATCGGATGAAGCGTTCCCTGAAGGAACACTCCAAGCGTTCCTTTGCCGAGATGGTTAAGAGTGCCACCCCTCCTAAACAGGCAACGAATCCATATGCCTGCTTGTCAACTGACGAGAGCGATTCTGACGACCCTTTGGAAGGTCCATCTTCAGCGGTCCCTCATAGCTGTAGGAAAAGAATGAATAAATCTTCTCATAAGCTACCTAGTAAGGGTTCGAAGGTGTCTTCCGAAGGGCTTCGAAAAGTTACAGCTAACGGGAATCGGGAAAAATCACCGAAGCAAAAAGCTCCTGGTCTCGGAAAACTCAATTCCGAGATGGAATTCCCACCGCTTCCAGGGACTAAAAAATCGCCAAGCGTCCCTGAAAATCCACCAGAGAACCAACTAGGTGCTGGACTTATCAAGTTTTCTGATGTTGTGGACTGGATTTTTACAACTTTCAATATTTCAGACCCTCTTAGAAGCATTTTAATTGCTTTCATGCCAACAGTAAAAACATATTTGAAGCAGTTGACTGCAAATTGGCCCCTTCTTTCAGCGATTGTATCTTTCGATGGCTAAATCATCCACCGAGGTCACGGATCTAATCACTGTTTTACAGTGGAATTGCAGAAGTATTATCCCAAAAATAGATTCATTTAAATTTCTAGTAAACAATCTGAAATGTGACGCATTTGCATTGTGCGAAACTTGGCTAACTTCTGAAATACCCTTAAACTTTCACGATTTTAACATTATTCGTCTGGATCGAGATAATCCCTATGGAGGAGTACTTTTGGGGATCAATAAGTGCTATTCTTTCTATCGCATTAACCTCCCCTCGATACCAGGTATTGAAGTTGTCGCATGTCATGTTACAATCAAAGGTAAGGACCTTTGCATTGCTTCCATCTACATTCCCCCAAGAGCCTCGGTTGGGCATCGGTGGCTCAGTGATATCGTAGAGCTCCTTCCTGCACCGACGTTGGTTTTAGGAGACTTTAACTCACACGGTACGGGATGGGGCTGTCTTCACGATGATAACAGATCAACTATGATCCATGATATCTGCGATAACTTCAATATGACAATCTTGAATACGGGAGAAATGACACGGATTCCTGCACCACCAGCAAGACCAAGTGCGCTGGATTTATCCCTTTGCTCGACATCGCTACGGTTGGATTGCACGTGGGAGGTAATTCCTGATCCCCACGGTAGCGATCATCTACCGATCGTAATATCAATCACCAGCGGCTCAAAACCATCGAAGACAATCAATGTTTCGTATGACCTCACACGAAATATTGATTGGAATAGCTATGCGACCTCGATATCTGAGAAACTTGAAAGAACTCAACAACTTCCTCCGGAGGAAGAGTACACGTTTTTGGCTGGCTTGATTCTCGACACCGCGACTCAAGCTCAGACGAAACGTGTACCCGGCGCGAAAACTAACATCCGTCCTCCCAACCCGTGGTGGGACAAAGAGTGCACAAATTTAAACGCGGAGAGAGCCTCCGCGTATAAAATATTCAGAAAAAATGGAACACCTGATAATTACCGGAATTACGCGACGTTAGACGTTAAAACTAAGAACTTGATTAGAGCCAAGAAACGCGGTTACTGGCGTCGGTTTATAGACGGCTTAACGAAAGAAACATCTATGAGTACTCTTTGGAACACAGCCCGACGAATGCGCAATCATAACACCACGAATGAAAGCGAGGAATATTCCAACCGCTGGATATTCGATTTCGCTAAAAAAGTATGCCCAGACTCTGTTCCGGAACAGAAGATCACCCGCGCCGCGACACCAAATACAAACGAAACACCGTTTTCGATGGTAGAGCTCTCACTTGCACTCTTGTCATGTAACAATAAAGCCCCGGGATTAGACAGAATAAAATTCAACTTGTTGAAAAATCTGCCAGACCCCGCCAAAAGGCGCTTGTTGAGTTTATTCAATAAGTTCCTTGAGGACAACATTGTTCCACATGACTGGAGACAAGTGAAAGTGATCGCCATTCAAAAACCAGGAAAATCAGCCTCCGATCACAATTCGTATCGGCCGATTGCTATGCTTTCCTGTATCCGGAAATTGTTCGAAAAAATGATTCTCTTCCGTCTAGACAATTGGGTCGAAACTAATGGCTTACTTTCAGATACACAATTTGGTTTCCGCAGGGGTAAAGGAACGAACGATTGTCTTGCGTTGCTCTCAACAGAAATTCAAATGGCATTTGCTCGTAAAGAACAAATGGCGTCAGTTTTCCTAGACATTAAGGGGGCTTTTGACTCAGTTTCTATAAATATCTTATCTGAGAAGCTGCATCAGCATGGTCTTTCGCCAGTTTTGAACAACTTTTTACATAATCTATTGTCTGAGAAACACATGTATTTCGCGCATGGTGATTTGTCGACAATACGATTCAGTTACATGGGTCTTCCTCAGGGCTCATGCTTAAGCCCCCTTCTATACAATTTTTACGTAAACGACATCGATAAATGTATCAACACATCTTGCACGCTAAGACAACTTGCCGACGACAGCGTTGTGTCTATTATAGGACCCAAAGCTGGCGATCTGCAAGGGCCGTTACAAGATACTCTTGTCAACTTATCCACATGGGCTCTTCAAATGGGTATCGAATTCTCTACGGAGAAAACTGAGCTGGTTGTATTTTCGAGAAAGCGAGAACCAGCACAATTACAGCTTCAACTAGGGGGTGAAACCATAGCTCAGGTCTTCACATTTAAATATCTCGGGGTCTGGTTCGACTCCAAAGGCACCTGGGGATGTCACATTAGGTATCTGAAAAGAAAATGCCAACAAAGAATCAACTTTCTTCGTACAATAACCGGGTCGTGGTGGGGTGCCCATCCAGGAGACCTGATCAGGCTGTACCAAACAACGATATTGTCCGTGATGGAATACGGATGCTTTTGCTTCCGATCCGCGGCGAACACTCATTTCATCATGCTGGAAAGAATTCAGTATCGTTGTTTGCGTATTGCCTTGGGTTGCATGCAATCGACTCATACGATGAGCCTCGAAGTGCTGGCGGGTGTTCTCCCATTGAAAAACCGGTTCTGGGATCTCTCATATCGTTTGCTCATTCGATGCGACATTTTGAATCCTCTGGTGATTGAAAATTTCGAAAGGTTAGTTGAGCTTAATTCTCAAACCCGTTTTATGTCCTTGTATTTTGATTACATGGCTCAGAATATTAATCCTTCTTTGTTTGTTTCCAACCGTGCTCATTTCTTGGATACTTCTGATTCTACTGTGTTTTTCGACACATCCATGAGAGAAGAAATTCGTGGAATTCCGGTTCACGTGCGCCCTCAAGTGGCCCCAAATATTTTTTATAATAAATTTAGAACAGTCAACTGTGAAAAGGTGTTTTACACTGACGGATCAAATATTAACAAGTCCACAGGCTTCGGCATCTTCAATCAAAACATCACCGCTTCTTACAAACTCTGTGATCCGGCTTCAGTTTACGTCGCAGAATTAGCTGCTATTCAGTACACCCTCGAGATCATTGAAACCTTGCCCAAAGACCATTACTTCATTGTCACGGACAGTCTAAGCTCAATAGAAGCTCTCCGGGCAATGAAGCCAGGAAAGTATCCCCCATATTTCCTGGGGAAAATACGGGAACATTTGAGTACTTTATCTGAACGGTCTTATTTAATATCATTAGTCTGGGTCCCTTCGCATTGTTCCATTCCGGGCAATGAAAAGGCAGACTCATTGGCTAAAGTGGGCGCATTAGAAGGTGATATTTATGAAAGACCAATCTGCTTCAATGAATTTTTCAGTATTTCTCGTCAGAAAACTCTCGAAAGTTGGCAAACTTCATGGACGAATGACGAACTGGGACGATGGCTACACTCCATTATCCCTAAGGTATCGACGAAACCTTGGTTCAAGGGGATGAACGTGAGTCGTGATTTCATTCGCGTTATGTCACGACTCATGTCAAATCACTATACATTCAACGCACATCTCCGGCGTATCGGGATCGTGGAGAACGGGCTCTGCACCTGTGGCGACGGTTATCAGGACATCGAGCATGTCGTGTGGTCGTGCGTAGAGTATCGCGACGCCAGGTCGAAGCTACTGGAATCCCTCAGGGCCCGAGGTAGACCGCCTGAGGTTCCGGTTCGGGATGTGTTGGCGAGTCGGGATAGTTCATATATGCTTCTCATATACCAGTTTCTCAAACACATTAATATACAAGTGTAATCTGTTACATCTGGCTTAGAAAGTTCCTCCTATTTATCGACGTTGTTTCAACTGTGGCTAAGAATTATTTCTCAACTGCAGGTTCGACACTAACTTCCGCCGATTATCCCGATTCCTCATCTGTCCACCATCTTCATCGGAACTAACAAGATCTTTTTGCTGTCACTAACCTTCGCTTCCCCCCTCCCCGTCTCTTCACCATCTCGATGTCAACTAATTAGATCTCTGTCGTTTTTAGTCATTTCATTTCCATATCCCCTTTTTACTCCGTTTTACGCAATATTTACTTCGCTATATTTTTTTTTCATTTTCTTCTGTAACAACACCATCAGCGCCCACGGAAACTTATCAACAGCATGCGGGCCACCCGCCGGGTATTCGTAACCTGGGGGTGTTTCCCGCGGACCCACACGGACCGAAGAATGCGGCCAACATGAATATTCACCAACGCCATATGGAAGACTCTCATGAAATATTCAGATCACCGGCCGATCACCACATGAAGGCTGGATCTGCCAAAGTCAACCACTGCGACCCAAATATGACATTACTTAATGATACAACCCTAGTTTTAAGTTAGTCGTAAATTTTAAATTAGTAAAAGCCCTTGGCATCTTAGAGCTTAAGCAGTGTGCCTTAAACATTATATTCTTGAATAAAAAAAATTTTTGAATACTGGTTAAATTATGTAATAATATTAATTAACACTTAGCATAAATAAAATAAACCTAGATTCCCCAGTGTGATAGTAACGTAGTTGATCAACCCGTGATCCGAAAAGTGCCGTCTTATGAAAAATGGGTGAGTAAATGCTCCTGAAAAGTATGTGTAAAGTCATCTGCGCATTTAACATAACCACAGTAGCTAATAGAAAAAAGTACAACCGTTTCTCACTATAAGCGCTGTTAGTGTCTCCGTACAATGGGAAATCTATGTTTATTTGATTTATGCTACTATGGTTGTGTTAAATGCGCAGGAAACTTTAAACATACAGTTTAAGAGCATTTGCTCATCCATTTTTCACCAGTCTCTTTTATGGTCTCGCGGCTTGCTCAACTACATTATGTTACTATTACACTGGGAAATCTAGGTTTATTTTATTTATGGAGGAATGCAGTATACATCGGAACGCTCGTAACAAACAAACAACCCAAAGATTCTTGCATTGAAAATTCCATGACATTTTAATCGAGGCCCGGAGGACCGAATGTCTTATACCATTCGATTCAGCTCGACGAACTGAGCAAATGTCTGTGTGTATGTGTGGACGTGTGTATGTATGCAACAAAAAAATGCACTCACTTTTATCGCAGGCGGCTGAACCCATTTTTACAAACTTAGATTTTACTTAAAGGTTTCATGCTTCCATAGCCGGCTATTGTAGTTAATCCCGATCTGACTTCCGGTCCCGGAGATATGTGATATGCACCAAAGAAATGATAAAAATATGCACTCACTTTTATCAGAGATTGCTGGACCGTCTTTCACAAACTAAGATTCAAATGAAAGATCTAAAGTGTGATTAGTTGAAGATTTCAAGCGTAATTTTTCAAAAAACGATGGTCAAAAACAGGTACAAGTCCCCAACAAAATAACTGTCTAATTCTTCTATTTCACAGAACTTGTTATTATGTTGGCGTATAAATTTTAACTCGACACTACTGGTGTCGTTCGTTCCTGTTCCGGAAGCACCGAAAGTAGTGAAGAAAAACTTCGATTTCTCAGTGACTCTCGAACCAATTTTCACAAATCTTGATTTAAATTAAAGCTCACATTGTATCTAAAATTACTGTAAAATTTTATCCAGATACGATTTCCGGTTCCGCGATTACAGAGCGATCACTTTTATACCATTATCTAAAATGACAATACAAAACCGGTACGCACTCGTGCGTGCTGGTATGGAAAATGAAAGCACAACACGCCCTTACGAACGATGCACACAGCGTGGTGTGTTCGGTTTCGTACACGTGGTAAATAAAACAAATATCGACATCGATGCTCGGGATCGATACCGAAAACACATGGCCAGGAGCTTTCAATCGCTTTGAATAAACCAGAACCACTGCGAGACTAAAAATGTCTGCTACTGGTGTGTGGTTTTGGTAAGATATGGTGCTGCAGTTGAGAAAAATCTTAGCTTTTTAACGATAAGTGTGTCCGAAGAATAGAAGAATGAATGGATTGATCTTTGCACCGTGGCCCGGCGGCCGAGTGTCATATACAATTCAAACCAGTTCTTTAAGTGCCCAAAAATGTCTGTGTGAATGTGCGTATGTAACATTCATTTGATCACTTTTCTCGGAGATGGTTAAACTGATTTTCTCAACTTTAGAATCCAATGAACGATCTGACGATGTCAAAGAAAATTTCAGAATTTCTCTTCCATTCGAATTCCGGTTCCTGAGTTACTTAGGTCTTATGATCCCATACAACACTTTAAAATTTCATCCGAATACGACTTTCGGTTCCGGAATTACAAGGAGAAGAATTTTATATCTCTACTTAAAGCGGTGAAGCCAAAAACGCAAAAAAGAATTCTAAACTGGTCTCGAAACTATTCTAATTGTTTGTCATTGTTAGTAGACGGCCTATCAAATTAACTCCGACTGTCCTGGTTTCCGATTTCCGATTCCAGAAGCACAGAAAGTAGTGTTTAAATTCGCTTAAAAGGAACACAGTCTTTCTTTCCCAGAGATGGTTTGACCGATTTTCACGAACTTAGGTGTGGGCAAAAAGTAATAAAACTTTTGAATTTCATTCCGCGTGGGAACCATATTCGTCGAAATATTTTTTGTTCTAGGTTGGTATGACTTTCAGTGACATTTGTGCCTAGTGTCACGTCAAAATATTCATTAGTCTTTGGTATACGTCTGTCTTTCTGAAGTATTAAAAGTGTAATCGATCTTTTTTTACAATGAGTGAAATTATTCAACAAAGAAGATCCATTAAGTTTTATAAGCGAAATCAATGCACTCCGTATTCCGTCCGACCAACTAAACTGTCAACAAGGAATACTGTTTGAGTGTTATGCGTCATTTGCGTGATGCTATTCGTAAAACGAAGCCGTAATTATGGACCTACAACTATTGGTTTTTGCTACACGATAATGCACCGTCGCATACTCCATTGATTTTTCGTAATATTTTCGCCAAAAATTCAACCAATATCGTTCCGCATTCACCGTATTTGCCTGATTTAGATCCGTGTGACTTTAGGCTTTTCAGCAAACTCAAACGACAGCTCCGAGAAAAACCGTTTTGAGTCAATTGAAAACATCAAACGTGAATCGATACGCGCATTGAAGGCTATACCGGAAATTGACTTAAAGGATCAAGAGTAAACCAGGTTAACTTGTGTTGGTAATTTGTGTATTACGTACATTTTATTTGGTACGTATGTCATAGATATATGTATTCATATATGCAGTGCAACCAGTTTTTCAAAGTGGCTTGCACGATTGAGTTTCAAAAATCTTTTTTAGCAATAATTTATTCTCAAACGAACGTTAACGTTAAGACTTTTTGAAAGAAATATCAGTTTTGATAATTTTTTTACCAACGTTTGATGGAAAATTGCTTACATTTTATGAACGTAGAGTTCAATTCCCTAATGAAAAAGTTAGCAACACTGCTTCAATGGATTTGTATTAGATTGCGCTACACAAAATAAACAAAACTAAATATTTTCTCTTACAAAAGCAGTTTGCCTTTCGCGTGCTAAATTAAAGGTTCCTTTTTTCGGGTTTTCTTATAGAAGGTACGTAAATCTTTATATCGCAATAATTGCTGCAAAAGGAAATCCATATAGGAATGTGTTTGTTGCTAATCAAATGTGTTAGTGGATGTAAGCTGAAGCAGAGATATTTTTTCTCGAGCAGTTTTGAAGGAAAGCGGAAGAGTTTCAGACTAAGATTTTCGCTTTTCCTGAATTGTAATTTTAAGCAGAATGATCCGATTGGTTTATTTTTCAACCATATGGAAGATTTATTGATTAAAATCAGGAAAAGAAGCGCCGGAATTTGTATTTACGCACACATTGTTGACATTACTCATACGCTTGCAAAGAGTCTTGCTCCTTAACAACTCTTTTAAGGATTGAAATTTTTGGCCCACAGTAGTGAAAGGTTTTATGGTTCCATATAAAATTCTTAAATTTCACCTGAATCCGACTTCCGGTTCCGGAACTACTACTATGCGACGAAGCAAAAGAGGGAATTTTTTATAATTAGGTTCAAAATTGTTCAAACTTGTGGGTCATATTTATTTCTGCTCATACGAACTAACTTCAGTTATTCCGGTGCTCGGAATCCGGTTTCGGAAGAATTGGAAGTAGTGGTCAAACTCTGTAAAAAGTATCTTTCTCACTTTTATTCAAGATAGCCAAGATATATTTTAACTAAATACATTATAAAAAAAAGTCCTGCAGTTTCATACGGAATTCCTGAATTTGTAAACAGGATTCATAAATTTTTCTAGATTACGTCAGATCAAAAATTTCTGGTTTTTATTCAATGAACAATTTTTTTCAGAATTCAACAGTAATTTTTACGATGGTATGGGTTATATGACAAAGGCATCATTACAGGTTTGTTTTAAATTAAGTTGTTAGTAATTTTACATCCTCAGCATTGCAATTCAATAGTTCATAACTAAGCTTATTTGTAATTACTATGAAAGATTTTCTTGTATTTCGTTAAAGCGGTAGAAGATCAATAAATGCTAGAATATTTCCAAGACATTTTGCGTCCTAGCTTTTAGAACTTCGAATAATCAGGTAGGATAAACTAATGTGTATTGCCTTAATAATCGTGTTCATGCCAAGTCAAAATGTTGCTCGTGTTAGGATTATCTTGGTGATTCCTTGCTAAATAGTATCAGAAAAGCTGTTGCATGTTAGTCCTAACAAGACAGTGGGATATCAAAAGTTCATGTTCCTAATATGGTAACGACCTGATGGCCCGGCAAATCTCGTCTTCCGTGTCAACGGTCCAGCTCAAGTTCATGTATGCTTTGTAGGCAGCTGTGGGTACAAAGTAAACATAACATCACCCCGAGAAACGGAAGAAACCAAATGATTGATGGAGAAACGAAAACACGGTTCGGTCGGCCGGTTAGCTGTGCATGAGAGGGGTGGGGAGGGTGGAGTTGTAATAAGATTTCCGTCTTTCAATGAGCTTCCTGTGAGGATGCTCTGCCGTTGGCCACGGGCTACACTGTCCTGTTCTGTCCTGTCCTGTCGGACGAGAAGAACGACTACAGATTCCATTTCACCGATCTCCTCTTCAGTTTTGCTTTTGATTTTAAGTATTTGCTGTTAGTGGTAGAACAAAAGAATCGACGGTGGTGGGCGCAAGGAGGTACCTGATCTCTCAGCAATTATCCATTCGGCAGCCTGTGGCAATTTCCGTCCACTCGGAGGAGATGAGAAATACAGTCAACACTGTTGGAAAGATCTTTGCAGGTTTTTGAGTGTATCTAAACGGCCCCCTCCGGCTGTGCCGAAACCGACTGTACAAGAAGTCGGCAAGTGACATTGAGCTTTATTAATCACCGTTTTTTTTCATCTCTCTTATATGGAGCGTAAATCACCACTTTACTACGTTTTCTCGTTTCCGTTTCAAGTGGTAAGAAAACCTGAACGAATCTTTTCCGACGAAACAATCGTCTGGTACAATTTATTCTTTTTCCGTTGAAATGACGAAGAATGAAATCAAATAATCGGTACAAAGTACTTGGTACTCACAGAGGATCAGAGATTTTTGCACAGTTAACAGGAGGTGATTACATAATTTTCGGGTCATTGTTGTTATATGCCAACTGATGTCTGGTAGTAGTGAGAGTTTGTTCAATTTCTCACCGTGAGATTAGTGATATTTAGGACCTTATCCGTTTGCATTCAAGCAGAAAGGAATAATTTTATTCACTGGATCATTGGATAATCCAAATTTATACACCGAACACTGAAAGTGAAAATTAGACAAAAAATATCACTCACGGTGTTAGAAAATAATCTTCTAATTCTACAGTCAAATGAATGTAATGATGTCATCCAAAAGGTGCGTAATCTTTATTCAACAAGGATTACGAATTGTCCCCAGCTAACAGAAAAGCTGGTGTAAAACAAATTTCAGCTAACGATGGAATGCAACCGGGCGACTGGTTGCACCATTAAAGGATCTCTCTCTCTCTCTCTCTCCGATGGTTCCATTTCTATGGAAGGTAGATGTTTACAATCCGCGTTCACTCGCCGGCACAGAACAGTTGGTCAAAGAAAAAGTAAAGTGAAATCCAATAAGAACATTCCGAAAGTTGACTGAAGAAGCGCATATCCGAGATTTCCTCCGAAAGTGGATGGAAGATGAAGTGAACCGTTTTCTGATAATGGACCGACATTGAACCATTGCGAGTTGAATGTTTGCTGTTTTTTTTTCAACAGAAATATGACAGAAAATTATTTTTCAAAGCTTTTAATAAGTTCGATGAACCTTATTGAAAACTATTTCATTTAATTGAAAAAAACATCTGCTCTGCCAGCAAACTTTCATTTGTTACTTAGTGCAGCTGTGGATGATGCAAAATGATGGGACGATTTGTAGACTTTCTAGGAACGTTAAGTGCGGATTCATAAAAATTATGATTTTTTTAATTATTATTTGCGTATCAGCGATGCTTTTAATTCGAACATTAAAAACTCGTGGCAAAAAGAGCAATTCCGGAAATTAATAATAAATCATTGGACTTCACGTGTACCGATTCGGATGCAACTTTGCACACGTCCAATTCGACTAAAGACCAGAGTTTAAAATTGTCATGCATTTTCAATGAAAGAATTCAATACAACAGCCTCATGTTCGTTTTTTTACTGTCTCTTCTACTGAAAATCAGTAGAATTTCAATTCTCATTCTTTCGTCAATATATTGAAAATTTGTGTATTAGACTATAAAGAGTGTTTATATGATAAATCAAACTAAGTACACCCCAGATTATCTTTGGAATCAAAACTACAACAGATTCGAGCACCAACAGGTAAAAATCATTGTGAATCGTTTTCTGACATTATCAATTCTCAAAGCTTCGGTTGAATCGACACTACACAGTATGCATTTTTCACTGATAACCAAAAATGCCTGAAATGCCAAAGAAAACAAAGAATAAAATTTTGAAAAAACTGTTTCGTTAACTGGTCATGGATCTCGTTCTCATATTTTGTAAGCGGCACTGAGAGTAATATTTATTTCTCGTCATTTTCGTCTATTTTGAGTCAATGACTTTTATTAGCTCTGCTAAACACTGATTTTTAAGAATATATTTTCACGTGCACTTTCATATAATCGAAGAAACTTGTGGCAAAAATATGTCTACAAAAATTGAAAGAAATCAAATGAAAATTTATGATTTGTCAAGAATTAGAAAGAAAAAAAGTATAGAGACATTAAAAAATCCGGGTTGGTTATGGCATAGACATAACTGGAGGACGTGGATAAGGAGTGTATCGAAAATAAGCTATCCACTTACATTTGTGTTGTACGCATGTATTTGTGATGGGTTTTTATACTCAGATCACAGCATGCTGTGCGTTTGTCTGTCAGCTTTCGTTTGTTTGCTTGTTTGTGCGTTTGAAATTCTGCGTTTTAAAAATGTCGCGTATTGAAAAGAAAGTGAAAATTAAGGTTCTGGACACATGGCTAAGTGAGGAGGGTATTACTGTGCGAAAATTGGCGAAGCGGTTTGGAATTCATCATGCCAGTGTTAAAACCATTATTAATAAGTTTAAGTAACATTATTCTTTGAATGAGCTACCAGAAAGAGGCAGAAAACCCGGTTCTTCCAACCCGAAACTGGACTAGAAAGTGGTATCTCTAATCATGAAGAACATATCAATGTCAATACGTGATTTGGCCAAAAAAAGCAGGAGCGAGTGCCGGAATGATCCAGCGTATCAATAGGCGAAATCACTTGCAGACCTACAAGAAACAGAAAGTCTCGAAACAAAGTGTAGAACAGAAGAAGCGAACAGCAACAAGGGCTCGGAAATTGTATTCGCGTCTTTTGCAGTGTCCGGATGCATGCGTTTTAATGGACGATGAGACTTATGTAAAGGAGGACTCAAAAACCCTTCCAGGTCCACAATACTTTACTGTCACCGTTGGGGAGGATGTGAGTGATGCGGACAGGTCGATACAAGTGGAAAAATTCGGTCGAAAGGTA
This sequence comes from Malaya genurostris, assembly GCF_030247185.1. Classification (NCBI taxonomy): domain Eukaryota; kingdom Metazoa; phylum Arthropoda; class Insecta; order Diptera; family Culicidae; genus Malaya; species Malaya genurostris. Next base: position 93,947,378 of record NC_080571.1, on the reverse strand, counting down.
TTGGTATGGCAAGTAATATGTTCCTGTGGTTTGAACTCAACAATTTTTTACACTACCGGAACTATAAATGCAGAAATCTATCGATCTGAGTGTCTCCAGAAGAGATTGCTGCCTTTATATAAGAAGCATAGTACACCTCCACTGTTTTGGCCGGATTTAGCGTCGGCTCACTATGCCAAAACCACTATCAATTGGCTTGGGTATAAATTTCGTTGGTAAAAATATCAATCCATCAAATTGCCCTCAGCTTCGACCCATCGAACGTTACTGGGCAATCGTGAAGATGGTCTTCAAGAAGACTGGTAAGGCAACTGGGAACATGCAGGAAGTCAAAAAAATTTGGGCTCAAGCGTCCAAAAAATGCGATGCAATACTGGTCCGGAACTTGATGAAGAGCGCTCGATCAAAAGTTCGAAAATTCGTGAAGGAATAACTTAAATTTAATCCGGTTTGCATTATGCTCAAGTTTAACCTCGTACAATAGAGGATCAATTTTTAGTTTGAATAAAATATCGTTTTTTTATCATAATTTGAAAAAAAAATGTGTGGAGAGCTTAATTTCGTTACACTCCTTATCAATGAAACTGGTATGCTTCTTCCGAATATCAATAATCGTACTTATTAGTTAATTGATTGTGTGAATTTTGCGACTTTACTGCTTCACTTCCAGTATCATAATAGCATTTATACTAAAGTATGATTTATTAACGACAAACATATTCTGCCCCACAAATAACGCTGAGCAAATGAGTGTTAAACAATGCTATAGTTACAGCTCAAATAGTTCCTTGGGATTATTTATCTACACCAGAATCTGAGTTCCAGACGTTCGTGATTTTTTTATAGACTTTCGTAAACTGAATTCATTTTCAGAATCCAGATTTCAAATTTAATTCTAGAACTGAATTGTTACCTTGAGTTCCGGACCTGAATTTAGGATCTGAGCTCAGTTCCAAAATCTCGTTCAAGAAGTTCCGGATTTAATTCCAGCATCTTCCAGAATTTGAATTCTGGAAATGAAACTGAGTTTTGGAAATGAGTTCAAAAAGTAAATTATGGTTCAGAACTGAGTTCCAAAATACTGAAACTTCGTTCTAGAATCCAGATCTAAAATTTATATCCAATATTCGAGAATACTGAAGTTGAATCACTGAAGCATTGTTTCAAAAACGAATTCCGAACGTAAATGAAAGCTCTTAATTCAGTTTCTAAATCTCCAGAATCAAGAATTAGGATCCAGTTATAGATTCTATGCAAAAAAATTTGAACCTGTATTCTGAAACTAAATTATGAAGCTGAGATCTAAAACTAATTTTTAAACATAAAATTAAGTTCGAAATTCTAGGTTCTGATTTCAGCCTAAAAATTTAGTTCTATAATTCAGTTTCAGAATCCAATATAAACAAACAACATAAACACAGCAGGTCTGTTTTTGCTGGTGCTTTGAGAAATTGAGCTTTTGAGTAGTTTCTGGTTATTTCATTTTGTTGAAAACCTAATCATAAATTGCTGATCACATTTATGATGGTATGGAGAAAGAATTATGTTATAGCGCTTAGAACAATCTTAGATTCAAATAAAAGGTCTCTTGGTTCCATAGGTTGCTATTGATTTTTACCCGGATCGAACTTCCGGTTCGGGAGCAGCGGGGTAAAATGAGCAAGAAAAAATGTAGAAAAGGTGTACTCGATTTACTCAGAGTTCGCTAATCCAATTTTTACAAGCTTCAAATGACAGATCTTATAACCCCACAGAAACCTACTAACTTTTGTACGTATACGATATCCGGTTTCGGAATTATAGACTGATAAGTATAAAAGTTCCATTTCCAGGAGCGTGCTTTTATGCATGACACGGAAATATCTAACCAAATACATTCAAATATCCATACGAGGTCTGTTCAAAAAGTTCCCGGAATTTTTTAATTGCGCGCGTCTGGAGAGTCCGGCGGTCAACATTTTTTTTTATTGTGTTGGTACATATGTCCCTAATATATGGTGAAATTTTCAGCTGTATTCATTGTTTACATTCTGTCTTGTAGCGGCTGGTGTAGACGTGTTTTTTTTGAGCTCGGCGATTTTTGTTAGTTTACGATTGTGCTTTTGTTTCGACATCATAACCGTACACCCATGTTTCATCACCAGTTAAGACCCTTTCAAGTAAATTTGGATCGTCGTTGACGTCCTTTAACAGCTCCTGAGCGATGGTAATGCGTTTGTTTTTTTTATCAAAATTCAGCAGTTTTGGAACGAATTTTGCTTCCACTCGTTTCATGCCCAAAACATTTGAAAAAATATGATGGCATGAGCCAACTGATATGCCAACTTCATCAGCAACTTCTATAATAGTGATTCGGTGATCATCCATAATCATTTTTTCCACTTTTCCCACATTTTCATCGATTATTGACGTGCTGGGTCGACCGGAGCGTTCGTCGTCTTCAACGTCTTCGCGGCCATCTTGGAAACGCTTATACCACTCGTAAACACTTGTTTTGTCGTGAATACGACTTACTTTACTATGGGGCGCCTTTTCAAAATTTACCCTCTGAGAGAGTGATAAGTTTTTGATCGTGAATATCTCCTGTTATATCTAACGAATCAACATAATTCTTGCTACATGCCATCGGAAATATGATCACAATTTTATGATAAAACTTTCAGTTGTGTGACATATTCTTAAATAGTTCACAATTAAACTTTTCTGAAATGTTTGGTATAAACGAGTATCAAAGAGGATAATTCATATGGCGCGTTTACCTTTCTCGTATTTTGAAAGCTCATAGCTCAGTGATCTGTAGAAGGATTTATATAATCTAACTACCAATAGAATCGAAAATATTCAACTTGAACGTGTATTACAACAATATTGAAGTTTTTCAATAGTACACTATTGAAAAACCTGTTTGATTTAACCCATGACAGCACCAGCCAATCAGAACGCGAGATGTCTGTATCTATACAAGAGCATCCATATAAAAGTTGAATGGTTCACTTTTCCTATCATTTGCTGAGCAACTCTTCCCGAAACAAGACACACGACAGCAACATCGAGGACCTGTCGTCTCATTGTTTCCCGATATGAATGCACGAGACACCGTCAGCACAATGCCACCGAAAAAGGCAGCCAAAAAGTCCAGCAAGGCCCATTACCGAAACAAGACACACACGAGAACCATCTCAGATCTCAATATTTCCTACCAAAAGATTCATCAAGATGGGAGTTAAAATAATTTGCACCGTCACTAACACATTCAATTACGAACGGCAATGCGAAAGCGAAAGTGATGATTTTGAACACATCTTTATACTAGTATACAAATATGCCGTGCGAAACAGAGTTGCCACAGATCAATATGTATTTTTGTCGCGAGTACTCTAGTATGCGGCCGAAAACAAAAATTGTTAGAACAAATGTTTCCACTTGATTTGCGCATTCTACTTTCCAGGCGTATCAGAACTGGCTAAACTTAAAGCAATTCTAAATATTTCTTTATCACAGTGATGTGGTCATCCTGAAAAGGACGGGGTTTTCAACGGATGGCCAGCTGCAGATGGCGAGGGATGATTTTCGTTTTCGTTGTCATGGGCAGCGTTACCGGTCAACTCCAACACTTCGGCAACCAAGTACTCCATCACTGCCGCCAGATAGACCGATGCACCAGCACTGACACGCTCGGCGTAGTTCCCCTTCCGAGGCAAACGATGAATTCTGCCGCCAACTGGGCACTTCAGACCAGCACGGTTTGAGCGGGACTTTGCCTTGCCCTTAATTGTTCCTCCACAGCTCGACGACCCATTCAGTATCACTGGCTGCCGCTCTGCTAACTCTCTCTTTTATATCGTTTCACTGTTTCCCGTTCTGCGTATAGGAAAGGAATTCTAACAAAGGGGACGTCCTACCGTGCTACCACTAGCACGTATAAAAGGAAATGTGATGTGAGAAATAGCGTCATTTAAGTTAAAGCAGCTACTCTGTACGTACGAGACACCGTCAGAACGATGGCTCCGAAGACAGGTAGAAAAGCAGATTTGTACCGTCACTAACACATTCAATTACGAACGGCAATGCGAAAGCGAAAATGATGATGTTGAACACATCTTTATACTAGTATGGGGTCGTGTGAAAATATGCCTTGCGAAACAGGGTTGCCATATATACAGATTAATCTGTATTATCATTATTATTATTATTATTATTATCATCATTATTATTATTATTATTATTATTATCATTATTATTATTATTATTAGAATCACTCTTGCATACCGAAGATCGTAGATACATTTCAGACCAGGCCATTGCAATTGTCTCGTACTGAAATTTCGAGAAGAATCAGATATCTTCGAACTTCATAGCTTCAATAAAAATAAACTACAAATTTGTCGTACCTAGCTTCCTATATTAGCAAATTAAAAAGGAATTGTTTCAAGTTTGAAATATATAGTTGTAGAATAGTAGCTGTTTAATGTAACTAAACTGTACTTTAATGTAGGTGTATCGCTTCAAATTCTATTAGTGAAAAAGAGGAAAGCTTGCACAATTCATACAATCAATCAACTAACTGATATTCGGAAAAGTGATGGGAGCGTGTCAGTTTTTTCGTATTCACGACATCCAGTTATGTCTCTGACATTACTCACCCGCCTTTTTTTTCATAGCAGACTCACCGTAGGCTCTCTGTAACATTTCGCACACTTGGTTACACTTTATTTCATTTTTCACGCAAAATTTAATACAAATTCTTTGACTCTTCAATTCTTCCATTGTTTAAACTAACAAAAATCGCCGAGCTCAAAAAAACACGTCTACACCAGCCGCTACAAGACAGAATGTAAACAATGAATACAGCTGAAAATTTCACCATACATTAGGGACATATGTACCAACACAATAAAAAAAAAAATTTGACCACCGGACTCTCCAGACGCGCGCAATTAAAAAATTCCGGGAACTTTTTGAACAGACCTCGTAGTTAGTTTATAACCAAATACGTTAACTTCCAGTATACCGGATCAGAAAAGTTTGTTCGAACGTAATCTAGCAAAATCTACGAATCAAAACACACTATATTTTCGGTACTGGAAGTATTATCGAAAACGAATTCAGGATTTTTGTATGAAACCGTAAGCCTTTTCTTTTGAATCTATAAGTTTGGAAAATCGATGTGGCCGTCTTGAAGAAAACCGAGTGAGACCGTTTTTGCAGTTTTCTGACCGCTATTTCTAATACTCCCGAAACCCAGTTTCGAATCTAATCGAAAAGAAATTCTCCCTCTTTTGCTTTGTTGCTTAAGGTGACAATATAAAATTTTTAACGCTTAACCCAGTAGTTCCGGAACCGAAAGTTGTATTCGGATGAAATTTTATAGCTTTGTATGGGATTATAAGACCTTTAATTTGAACTTAAGTTGGAGAAAATCGGCCTCGCTCTATCCTAGAAAAGTGAGAAAGTAATCAGCTTAGATGTTGGTTTTCGTTTTCTGTATATCGTGTACGGAATTGAATAAAGTCCGCTGTGTGCATTGTTTGTAAAGGCGAGTTGTGTTTTATTTATTCGTGTCAACTTGTACCGGTGCGTACTGGTTTTGTACCGTCATTTTATATGGCGGTTTGAAAGCTTTGACACTCATCGCCCTGTAATTGCGGAACCGGAAGTCAGATCCGGTTGAAATTTCTCGGTAGACAATATGAGCTTCAATTTCAAGTAAATTTTTTGAAAATCGGTTTAATCACTTTACCTTTGGAGTTTTTCTTTATTACCTTCGGGTCATCCGGAACAGGAAATGAAAAACTATTAGTTCCAAATCAATCACATTAAATTGAAAATTTTTCGCTTATTCCTCTCGTGTTCTGCACAGGAAGTTGAATCTGAATAAATTGTTCTAGGTAATATTAAATTATTTCAAGACCTTTCGTTTGAATCTTAGTCTGTGAAAATCGGTCATTTTCGAGAATATATTTTAAAGTTAATTTTCACATATTACCCTATAACTCCGAAACCAGCTGTCGGATCCAAAATCCAGGGACTGCTAAGTCGATTTTCATATATTTTCAAATAAAATAGTCAACTTCTATGAAAATAGATTACTTTTGGTTTTTGTTCGGAACACACTTCCGGAACAACAGAGTGAGATGTGTTTTTAAAATATTAAACCGTTTCTTAGTATGCCCAACCATTTTTTTTTTGTTTTCTATTCAATATTCAAAGAGAAGGTTTTTGATGAATCCTTTAGTTATATCAATGATAACATGAGTTATATATATTTCAAAAGCCAAAATTGCACAACTAGGTGGATTTAACCAGGTTTATATTAGATATATTATTTGAAGGTTATTTTCGAAATAAAATTTAAATTCATTTGTATCTACTTACTGAATCTGTTGTTGGTCGCTGAATTCTATAATGCGCCAACTTGGTAGTAGGTACTGTATCAACATAACGTTGTAGGTACCTTCATGCGTCTGCATCTGATCGGCACAACACGAACGCGTTCTGTGCTCATTTTTGCCATTTATTAGTAAAAATAGATCACTCGATGTTTTTTTTTATAAATACGTTTATTTCATAGGCAATGTACATCTTCTTTGCCGTGGCATCCACAATACATAGTACTTTAAACCTAATACATTTCGAATATCATATTAGTATGTTGGTATTCATTAGATAATCTAAACACTGTTTTTATCAAGCGAGATGCTAATATAAAATACATTGAATAAAATACATTTATTTTGTACTTGATCTTATAACTATTTCAGGTTTGTTTGTATCAGTTAATCACTTTTATTCAATATAAGATAGCTGGCTATTGGTTGAACTCATGGAAGAGAAAACAGTCTAACATAAAATAAAATTTAAATTGTAACTCCAATGGACTTAATGAAATGATAAAGAAGTTTCATGTAAGGAAGGTCAAGGCAAGCAAGAATGTCACGAACTGGGACATTGGATAGTCTACCTTGGGTACGCAAGGAATTTATTAGTTGAGATATGACATCACGATACTCCACGCATGTCCGAACGACATGATCAATATCGCGATAACCTTCGCCACAAGCACAATGATTAGTCTCGGAAAGTCCAATTCGAAGGAGATGTCTAACATCTAACATGCAGTGATTGGACAAGAGTCTGGACATCACACGAATGAAATTCCTACTGCCAGTCCCCTGAACCATGCCTTTGTCAATATTTTAGGAATAATTGAGTGCATCCATCGACCCAGATCATCTCTATCCCAAGAAGCTTGCCAGTTGGCAAGTGTTCTTTGGTGAGACGCGCTATAGAATTCGTTGAAAGCAATCGCTCTCTCATAAATTTCACCCTCAATAGCACCACGTTTGGCCAAAATATCGGCTCTTTCATTGCATGGAATGGAGCAATGAGCCGAGACCCAAACAATTGTGATTTGATAATTATTGTTCAATATGTGGTTCAGGCTCTGTTTTAGTTTGCCCAAGAAAAACGATTCATTTTTGCCAGCAGCATTTGAGCGCATGGCTTCAATTGCACTTAGACTATCTGTGAAGAGAAAATAATGGTTTGGAGATAATGTGACGATTACACTCAAACTATAATGAACTGCTGCTAGCTCTGCTATATAAACAGATGCAGGTCCTTGAAGCCAAACCCAGTAGCCTCTTCAATTTGTGTAAAATATTTTCTCAGAGTCAATATGCCTGAACTTACTTGAAAATATTTTTGGGATTTCCATCGAGCGTAGGTGTTCCGGGATTCCACGCACTTCACGCTGCATGGATGTATCGAAAAATAAAGATGAGTCAGGGATATTAAGGAGGCTGTCACGGATAGGTAAAAATATACTGTCGTGAATCTTGTTTGTGATTGAATCTCAACTAGCCTTTCGAAGTTATTAATATCTAGGGGATTCAGTACCCCACATCTTATTAGCAGTCGCGATGAAAGCTCCCAAAAACGATCCTTCAATGGAAGAACTCCCGCCAGAACTTCAAGACTCATTGTCTGTGTCGAATGCATGCAGCCTAGAGCAATTCGCAAACAACGGTATTGAATTCGCTCTAATTTGATAATATGAGAGTTTGCAGAGGAACGAACGCAAGTGCATCCATATTCCATCACTGAAAGTGTCGTTGTCTGATACAATTTTATTAGATCTTCCGGATGAGAACCCCACCGAGATCCTGTTATTGTTCGAAGAAAATTTACTCTTTGTTAGCATTTTGTTATCAGATACCTAATGTGTCCTCCCCACGTGCATTTGGAATCAAACCACACACCAAGGTATTAAAAAATCAAAACCTGTTAGATCATTCTTCCCATCATATGAAGCTAAAGCTGCGCGGGATCATGCTTTCTTGAAAAGACGACCAGCTCTGTTTTCTCCGTAGAGAATTCGACACCCAGATGAACAGCCCAAATGGACGAGTTATCTAAGGTATCTTGCAATGGTTTATGCAGATCAATAGCTTTGGGTCCAGAAACTGAAACTACACCATCATCTGCTAATTGTCTTACTGTACATGGGGTTACTAGACAGCTGTCAATGTTGTTCACGTAGAAATAATACAGGAGCGGACTGAGCCATGCGGGAGACCCATGTAGCTAATTCTGAATGTTGCCAAATCGCCATATAAAAAATGCATGCGCTTCACTGACAAAAGGCTGTGCAAATAACTATTTATAATCGCTGGAAGTCCATGTTGGTGGAGCTTGCCTGAAAGAACAACAAGGGAAACTGAATCAAATGCTTCTTTAATGTCTAAAAATACAGATGCCATTTGTTGTTTTTGAGCGACGAAAGTAATGCAAGGCAATCATTCGTCCCTTTATTTCTACGGAAGCCAAACTGTGTTCTGACAACAAACCGTTCGTCTCGACCCAAGTGTCGAAACGTCGAAGAATAGTATTTTCGAACAATTTTCTGATGCAGGATAACATTGAAATGGGTCTATATGAGTTGTGATTGAAGCTGGTTTCTCTGGTTTGTCAGGTGGAATAATATTTTGCTCAAGAAACTTGTTGAATAATTCTAACAAACATCTTTTTGCGAGATCAGGCAGAGTCTTTACCACGTTGAATTTAATTTTGTCTAACCCAGGAGCGTTATGGTTACAAGATAAGAGTGCTACAGAAAATTCCATCATTGAAAAGGGGCTATCAATGAACCATTATTTGGAGAAGACTCCCAAATAATGCTTTGCGTAGGAACAGAATCTGGACAAACTTTCCTCGCAAAATCAAATATCCATCGGTTCGAGTATTCCGCACTCTTATTACCCACGTTACGATTCCTCATTCATTTGGCCGTGTTCCAAAGAATGCTCATTGATGTTTTTCTGGACAAACCTTCGACAAAATGTCTCTAATAGCTATATTTCTTGGCCCACAGTATGCTTTTGTAACTATGATGATTAATAACTATGGTTTAGTATAAGTATAATTTTTCTCTTTTCATCAATAGAAGGTTTAAAAGTAGTTCATCACATTTCAATGAACAATGAACATGAAGTAAGGTATTCTACTGAATCTTGAAGAACAATACTAGTAATTTGCAAATCAGGATTAAATCTATGGTTCTCTTATCTTTATACGAGTCGTTAGAAGATCATCCAATGATACCAAATACTCCTACAAATGCTACTAATTCCTTGCGTTTTCATTGATAAGACTAAACAAGTTAGGTACTCTTCAATCACACACCACATTTCAAAAACACTTAATTTCTAACTCTATCAATTACTATCAATAGTTATCATTTTAGACCAAAGAGAAGACGTGGGGCAGAGTCAATTATGTTTTTAAGAACTGTCTTAATTTTTCCTGTGTACCGAACGAAAGTTTTACGAAAATGTTCCAAATATAAATTACAACCGCAGTCGCTCGTTACTTTGGATATGCTGCCGAGTGATGTTGCCATTCATAAATTAAAAATAAATCTTCATACACAAACGCAAGAAGTAACGGCTTCAGCTACGCTGACAAATATCAGATGTTTTCTTTCATGTTCAATGAAGCTTTCTAAGTATGGGATGTTTTGTAAAAAAACCCAAGGACACAATATTGCTTTCATACGCACTCACGCTCGAAAATGTTTACCGTAAACCACTGAATGCTTCGATAGGAACATGGAAAGCAAAACATAACAGCGTATCCGCCTGAAGCCTCCGTCGAACGTTTCCGGACCAACGTGTGGCAACCGAACGACAGAAAATGGATGAACAGGAAAGACTACTACTATGGAACCCCATCTGGAGTGTCGCGGAATAGACGAGTAAGTATCGTAAATTAATCAGCAACCCCTTTAAAACAACGCAGTGTCTTGAAAGCATAGCTGTTTCGAAAATCTAGCCGTATTTAGTAGAATCGTCTCTGTCTTTACGTCTATTATGCGAGTTTCCGTAGTTCTCCGCTGGCTGACAGCTGCTAATCAGTTTAAATGATGCGTGCGAGGAGTGGAAAACGCTTTTCATCGATGAAGATGGAAACTAAGCGGAAGGTCAAATAAAACGAATCTTGTCATATGTTTTCCTGTGGTTTAGGATGTATTTTAAGAAAAGTTTGGAGTGGGTTATCTGGCCGAACGTATGGTGAATGTAAAACGCTAAGCTGATAATAATATACATGTCACACTGCTCGATGATACTATCGGCCCAAAATGAGTCTGCCCGGCACACGAACACACACATACACACACGTAAAAGCCGCTCAAAAGAGTAGATCTTAATTAGTTCGAATGGTTGCGCTGCCAGTCTTGGGTGCCGAGGCCCGAATGGTGCTTTGTTTTATCTTTCCGATGGTGAGTCTTCGTGAAAGGGAAAAACGATACAATGCCAATGGGGCTCGTAAAATTGTAAAGGAAGCTTTCGACAGGCTTTCATTTGTTTCCAAATACTTTAATCAGTTTAGTAGTTAACTGTACGGTTAGCATGCATAAATGAAAGCGTTTTCCTTTGAAAGGCTTTTAGAAGCATTATAAGAAGATCATGGCGGCGAGAGAGTTTCTTGAAACGTCTGAAATACGCACTGAAATTCAACCAAGCAGTGCAGTGCGGAGCTCTGCTGAGTGATTTTATTGAAATTATATTCAAGGTTATTTAGGAACAGAGGCAAACTTTTGATATTGGGAGTGTTTTATCCACTTTCGTACGTTTGAAGAGTTGGGAAACTTATGAGAATTGTATAGTTCTCTCAATTTCTACTTTGAAATTAACCGTCAGAAGACGTGCTCTCCGTTAACGAAAACTATTCAGATGAAGGATTTGTAACCCTAGAGCATGTTTAATAAAAGTCAATCAAATTGGCGGAATGATATTTCGACTATCAAACATTTATGTGAATAAACACGCATTATATTGCCAGTGTGGGTTCAGTCCAATGGCGCCATGGAATGACAGATTTCGAATTGTTTGTTTCAATCAACGGCTTAGTAGAATGCGTAGAAATGAATAATCCTTTGTGAACTCTGCTATTTCTAACTTCTACTATGCATCTTCAATGTCAGAACGAAAGTTCTGGCATAAACGTTGTACACCCAAACCTCCGCTTACGTTAACTTTTTTTACGTTACCTCTTTTTACGTAACTCTTTTTACGACAAAAATCCCAAATAACGTAATCTTTTTTTACGTTGAAAATACTTCGTAAAAAAAGGTTTTTGCATACAATGAAAATCGTTTCCGGCTCATTTATATTCCATGTAAATTAGTACAATATAGGTATTTTCTGAGCGGGTTTGATGAGTAGATGTCGGAAAACGATGTTTGAGGTGGTTCTGAATCCTAAGATGGCGACCTCCGGTTTATTGATATTTCTTGAAACCCCTTACTATATGGGTATTTTCGGAGCTGGTTTAGTGCATATTGCCTAGAAAATAATGTTTGAATATTAGTGGATTGCTGATCGTATCCTATATTGTATTAATATTTTCGAAATGGAAAGAATCGCCTAAAACAAACTATGTTGTTCCTCTAAAAATCACGTGATACATTGTGAGTCCAAGTGTTTCACTCTGCACTCCAGTATTTTCACACATGATGAATAACAAATTTATTGTAATCTGTCCAATGTATTATGTAATGTAAAATTATATTGGCTATATTTTGCAAATATTATTTAATTTAATTCTCAATTTATTGAATAACTAAGGTTTTCATTGTTTAAGTCATAATCCTCCATTGATACCTTCTACTATCTATATATGTAACACATGGTGACTGGTAATAGGTGTCACACCCGAAAGGAGGTGATAGTAAACCTTTTATATAGCCAAAATTTGTACAGGAAGGTAGGTCAGAAAATCATCCTCAATGAGTCTTTGCCAAAATCAATTGGATTATTGTGTTTACTCTCTAATACGGTCGTCGACGTTTCAAACATATACCGAACGCTTTTAGATGGAACTGTGGATATTTAAAAATAGAACTAAAATGTCTTAGTTCATCATTCATCGAGCTGAGTTGAATGATATATAACGATAAGTGTCTCCGAGCTTTAAACAAATTTTTATTTTCATTCAAATCTATATTCTTTCTATAGAGAAATGCAAAACTAATGGAATTTACACGACTCAACAGTGATCAAAATCGAAATAGATGTTGAATATGGTTGACAGTGCCAAACCATATGATGTACGTTTTCTTACATCGGTCAGTCTAACCCGGAGCTTTATTGTTTAAGTGTAGGAAATGTACTTGTGAGATTGTTTTATGCCTCACCGCCTTTATAACAGGAATTCGAGTCAGGATTTTGAAAAAAATCACTTTTTGTTTACTATTAAATCCGTAAAGAATATTGAAACATTTGCAAAAAACCGGATGATTAAAATGTGCAGCTAAAAATTAGAAAACTTTAGAATTGAAAACAGTTTTGTTAAATGTGTTTTGCCTTTCTCGTATAAAAAGGTTATGCAAGCCGACTGTCTATCCGAGGCCCGGAGGGCCGAGTGTCATATGCCATTCGACTGAGTTCCTCGAGTACGCAAAATGTCTGTGCGCATGTGTATGTAACGTTTTATTACACTAAATTTTATAGGAGATGGCTGCACCGATTTTCACACTCTTAGATTCAAATGATAGGTCTTGAGGTCTCATACAAAATGTGAAAATAAGTACACCAACATTTTCCGGAGTTGAATACCCCGATTTTACTACACTTGGATCAGTTAAAGAATCAGTTAAATAGGTCTGACACAAATTCCTGAATTTTGTTTGGATCTGACTACTGGCTCCGGAGTTATGAGTTAAATGTGCAAAAAAAAAATTTTGTGCTAACTTTTCTCAAAGATGGCGCGACCGATTTCCACAAACTGATTCAAATGGTCTAATAATCCATTACAAACTTTCTCAACTTCATCTGGATCCGACTTCCAGTTCCAAAATAATAGGGTAAAGTGTGTCAAAATAAAATGTGCACACCATTTTTGTTTCAAATGTTTCGCGAATGAAAGTGCGTCGCCATATGCCATTAGCGAGTGTCATTATATTTGAATCTTAAGCGTGGCCATGCTGATATGGACCGATTTGTGCATAAGAATGAATAACAGTTCAGGTATTGAAATCAGTCAACGAAATCGAAAATAACATTTTTAACAGTAGTTCAAAACTTGAATCTATTCAAAAAATTATATTTACTACAATACTGAAAATTAAATACTAACATTTCTTTCACCATAGAATGAACCTTAAAATTTTTGCATCGAAGCATTTTCATCAATTTATGTATTTGTTTGACAATTCGATTGTAAGTGTCAAGCTAATATTATGTTGAATTTGTAATAAAATTTCTGAAGTTTAGTTGAAACCACTTTCTTTCTAATATTGACTCGGAAAATCCATTCCAAAAGTAACAATATTATAAAATATTCGACAGTAAGTCATGATTACTCAAACAACGTTTAATAAGAACTGCTCTTTAAACTCGTTCCGAAAACATTCGTTTTGCTACGGGTTTCGAGAAACACCATCTTGGATTTTGAAATGACATTAAACATAATTTTCCGACGTTAGAAAAATACCCATATTATGAGGGTTTTCAAGGAATATCATTAAACCGGAAGCCGCCATATTGGAATTCAGAACCACCTCAAACATCGTTTTCCGACATCTACTCATCAATCCCGTTCCGAAAATACCCACATTGTAAGAGTTTTCAAGGAATATCAATAAACCGGAAGTCGCCATCTTGGGAAATTGATGCTGCTTAGAACATCCTTTTCCTGTAAATACTCATATTTTCGTTCCATAACTATCCAATATATTATACATATCTAATAATACATATAAAGGGTGATTTTTTAAGAGCTTGAGAACTTTTTTAAACAATAAAACGCATAAAATTTGCAAAATCTCATCGGTTCTTTATTTTAAACGTTAGATTGGTACATGACATTTACTTTTTGAAGATAATTTCATTTAAATGTTGACCGCGGCTGCGTCTTAGGTGGTCCATTCGGAAAATCCGCTTTTTTATCGACAAATTTTGTTCAGCGATGAGGCTCATTTCTGGTTGAATGGCTACGTAAATAAGCAAAATTGCCGCATTTGGAGTGAAGAGCAGCCAGAAGCCGTTCAAGAACTGCCCATGCATCCCGAAAAATGCACTGTTTGGTGTGGTTTGTACGCTGGTGGAATCATTGGACCGTATTTTTTCAAAGATGCTGTTGGACGCAACGTTACAGTGAATGGCGATCGCTATCGTTCGATGCTAACAAACTTTTTGTTGCCAAAAATGGAAGAACTGAACTTGGTTGACATGTGGTTTCAACAAGATGGCGCTACATGCCACACAGCTCGCGATTCTATGGCCATTTTGAGGGAAAACTTCGGAGAACAATTCATCTCAAGAAATGGACCGGTAAGTTGGCCACCAAGATCATGCGATTTGACGCCTTTAGACTATTTTTTGTGGGGCTACGTCAAGTCTAAAGTCTACAGAAATAAGCCAGTAACTATTCCAGCTTTGGAAGACAACATTTCCGAAGAAATTCGGGCTATTCCGGCCGAAATGCTCGAAAAAGTTGCCCAAAATTGGACTTTCCGAATGGACCACCTAAGACGCAGCCGCGGTCAACATTTAAATGAAATTATCTTCAAAAAGTAAATGTCATGTACCAATCTAACGTTTAAAATAAAGAACCGATGAGATTTTGCAAATTTTATGCGTTTTATTGTTTAAAAAAGTTCTCAAGCTCTTAAAAAATCACCCTTTACATAAGGAAAACTTTTTTAAGTTGAAAATTCCAAATAACGTAAACTTTTTTTACGTCGAAAATGTCAAATAACGTAAACTTTTTTCACGTCATAATTCGATTTACGTAGTCCCGATTATTACGTAAATGGAGGTTCGGGTGTAAATAACTGCAACTGATTGACCGAGAACCTCTTCTTAATCCATTCAAAATTAATTCATTCGGTTGATTTTTGATACTCGCGATTTGTCGGTAACGTCACTTATATGAATATATTTCTGCAGCCGGAAGCATCTGCAAGTTGATCAACGCGATCCAACAAGCCTAGGATGCGTTATGTCGGTTACGTCAATTATACCATTATATCTCTGAACCCAAAAGTGACAGCCATTAAATCTTCGAACATGATTTACATCTCAAGATAAGCTTTCAAATGGGTATAAGCTTGTGAAAATCGATTTTGCTATCTCCGAGAAAATTGAGCGGAGAGATAAAAATGCGCATTGTCGGTTGCGTCACTTATAACATTACATCTCCGAAACTTCAAACTAATTGATCTTCAAACTTGATTCAAAGTACAATGCAGACGGTAATTGGCATAGTCGCCTCTGAAAAAATTGCGTTTTATCTGTTCCATCATTTATACTAGGGGTTCCCAAAGTGCTCGATAAAGACCCCTTGGGGTCGATATCATTTTTGCTGGGGTCGACGTAAACGAAAACTGACTATGGGGGTCTAGAAATCGAACCCCTATTGTTTGATATAATTTGTTATTTGAAATATTTACGCTAAAAAGTTGTGTTTATTCGACCATCCGCAGAAGTGTTTTACATCGATGTTAAAAAACAAAGAAATTGAATTTTCAAAGAAATTTGGGGGTCTGATGCCTAAGGTTAATTGTAGGAAAGGGGTCCATGACCCAAAATAGTTTGTTAACCCCAGATTTATACCATTATATCTCCTGAACCGGGAATGACAGGTAATTGATTTTCGAGCTCAGTTTCCATCCCAAAATTAGCTTTTAATCTAGCTAAAGTTTGTTAAAATCGGTACACACATCTCCGAAAAAACCGAGTGTATGGAAAAATCTTTGTAAGGTGCACACACATTTCCCTATCTCGGCGAGCTGAGCCGAATTTATTCGGGTCTACGAAGCTCCGATAAAAAGTCGGTTTCTCCAACAATTCCACTACTTTTCTGTAGAGAAAGGCTCAAACGTATTCAACCAAAATGCGAATTAAACATAGAATTAAATGAAATAGGTTATCCCACTACAGTATAAATATATGCTCCAATATATTTTTTGCTCAGTCAATCATCGACTGTGAGCGAGGCAGGCAGTTTGACTAGCAAGTGGATGACAAATTTGAAAGTTACATCCATTCACTGCATATCCTCTTTTATACTTTGTGCGATGTATGGATGCCATATTTCGTCTACTGCACATCGTGTTAACTTGAGTATATTGAATACCAATTAGCTGATGGTTTTTATTCCCCAGTAACTAGTAAGCTAATTTAGAACTATCGGTGATAATTTTTTCGGACCTCAGCATGATTCGAAAGTATTAGGGTAACTTCAGCCTTTTTTACAGTATCTGTCACAATTGTCCTTGTAAACAATAGCTATCCAACTAGCCAGTCACGTACCCAGAGCCGGGAGCCGAAGGGGCCCTTGCCTCTCCCGAAATCAGAAACAGAAACGAAAAAAAGTTTGAGATTATTATGAGGCTGTTGATCTTGAGATATGAGTTTTAAGAGTTACGTGAAGGTCAAAACTCCACTGCCGATAAAGTACGCAGCGGCATGTCCTACGAAGAAACCATATAAAATAGAGGATGAAACCGGGGTAAAATAAATGACAATAATAATAATAACACATGAAAATACACGTTTTTCGTTCGGCACGTCAGTATAGACATTGCATTTCGATGCAAAGAAAACAAGTGTTCTGTAAGTAGCAGAAACTTTACGTCTGCTTAGCGGTTCAAATTGAACTGCCGAGTTTAGCATAAAGCAGTTCAATTTGAACTGCTATGCACTGATGAGTCAAAGACGAAACGTAAACATATCAGAATCGGTTATGTGCCCTAGCACAAAATTTGGCTAACCCCTGAATGAATACATGAAATAGTAGTTTAGTTTTTGAAGTTATGTACGTTACGAAGTTTTTAAGGCCTATCTGAGTCCACGCTTGAATATTTTTTTGTTATAGAAGTTTTATACTTAAGGTCATTCATCTCTTCGGGCTAGAAAAACTTTTAGACCCTATGTGCGGGGTTGGGAAATCGAACCCAGGCGGATTGCGTGAAAGGTTATACCCGTTCCCAATATGGAAATATGTTTCATTTGACGAAGCGTTTCACTCGATATTATCGTGCAATGGGATGCGTTACGTTAAGTTGAAGACGCTAGAAAACGTTGTATACGATAATTTTGTTAAATTGAGTGTTGCAAATCATATAAGTTATTTTGTGGAAATCATGAATGTTAAAAACCGTTATAAGGATTAGATTCCTGCGTTAAACGAGTTACAATGCGTTACTTTCAAGGAAGTTATAGGCATTACGAAACGTTACATGCGTTACTTCTTATTAGGTTTTAGGCGTTACAGAACGTTATATGTGTTACTTTTTGGTTACATGCGTTTTTTTTTGCTTACAGGCGTTACGAAGCGTTACCTTGTAGTGAGTAGTAGGCGCTACGAAGCGTTACTATTGAGTAAGTTATAGGCGTTAGAGAATGTTACGAAGCGTTACTCTTTTGTAAGTTATCGGTGTTACAAAGCGTTACATGCGTTACTGTTTTGTAAGTTATTGGGTTGACGAAGCGTTACATGCGTTACTTTTTACGAGTTATGATTTTACTACGCGTTACATGCGTTATATTTCAGTAAATTATAGGCGTTACTAAACGTTACATGAGTTACTTTTTTGTGAGTTATAAGCGTAACGAAGCCTTACATGTGTTACTTTTTTGTAAGTCATAGACGTTACCTGCGTTACTTTTTGGCAAATTATAGACGTAAGTTATGGGCGTTACGAAGCGTTACATGTGTTACTTTTTTGAAAGTTATAGGCGTTACGAAGCGTTACCGCTAAGCAGACGCAAAGTCCAGTTGAATTTAATTGAACGGTTAGGCGGAGATGGCGGTTCAATATGAACTGCTTTAAGCACTGATGAGCCGAAGGCGAAACGCGAAGAAATCGAAACTAAATATGTACTCTACGTACAAACCAAAAACCCCAAAATGTTCAAGAACTGCATTCTGTTTTACCCCAAATCATCTATGAATTTACAGAAAAAAAAGTTCTAATGATTAGTGTTTGGACCAATTATGGTTAAACGAGGCAGTTCTATGTTTCGCATATAACTTCAAAAAAAATTAACAGATAGTTTCCATGATTGAATGCTTCGTGCTACATCGTTTTACCCTAATTTTCACTCAAATATAATTTTATGTTGAACTCCAATACAATCCCGAAGCAGATCCAATATGACCTATCAATATTGGTTCATATTAAGTAGGAAACTTCAGTGATCAAAGTACACATAAAAGAATAACAGTACTAGCCCGTTTAACCCTCTATACCCCAATTTAAATCATAGGTTGTATCCCTGGGTGAACTTTATTAAAATCGTTTGATATTACGAAGAAAGACTTAAAAATAAGACAACAAATAGATTCAATGACCTCACGAATCATGTCATACCGTTTTACTCCATTGAGCCTTTTGATAAATATTGATCTACAATCCGGAAGAAGATCCAATACGAACTATTAATATTGTTCCATATTACGTAAAACACTTCAGTGATGAAAATACACATAATGGCAATAACAGTACTAGCCCGTTTATCCCGCTTAACCTCAATTCTGGGGTCAAGTCTGACGAAATTCTATGTTTGTCTACGAGGGGGGAGGGGGGTTTTGTCTAAAGTCTACGTTGTCTCAAATTTTTTTTAATTTTTCAAGCAATTTACTTAGTTTAATTAACCGGCCGCGCGTTTCCTTCGATTGAAATTGAGTAATGAATCAGTTGAAATTGAGTATTCAACCAAATGCATGATGCTTGACAGCAGAATTGCAATTTGTCACGTTGAATAACCTTGACAGACTGACTAAAAACATTGCCGACTGTAATCTGTACTGTGAAAGTGATTATCAAATGTGATACTCCGTAGTTCTATGACCAAGTAGAAGTATACTCAAAGACAGGCGACTCTATTGTTCTTTATTTCATTCTTCTATTCCCAGTCGAAGTGAACAAATAAAACAGAGAACTAACATAAACATAAATTGAAAACGCTCATTATTCTTTGCAAAAAGTAATCGGACTTTAAGTTAATTGAAGTAAATGAATAAATTTCAATTTTTATGCATTCCGATTATTATTTAGTCACATCGTAATCAAGCAGTCAAGGAAAAATGAAGATAATGTCAATTGCTTCTACAATCCATGAGCGTTCAGACGAGTGAAATGTTCAAAGAATTTTAGAAATCAGTAAAGGACCGATGTTAGTAGGGTGACAAAATAATCAAAATTTATCACTCATCTATAGCAGATCACGAATAAGAAAAAAAAAATTATGAAAATACCAAATCGCGGGGAAGTCAGTGTGGCTTCTTCCAAACAAAAATGATTGGAATTGCGAAAGTAAACATTTGCCTAAAAATACACCCAAGAGGTTGAAATAGAACCAACCAACTATTTCCACCCATAAAATTGTTGATTTTAATTTGCAATAATTGTGGTTTCGGCTTTACCGGTCTGTTAAATAAGAACGGCTGTTATATACTGCCCGACGTTTCGACAACTGGTTAAAGACCGTAGGGAAGCTGTAAGTTTATTGGTTATAAAAAATATTACAAAAACATTGAAACTGTGTGTTAACTCACTATCTTATCTTTCCTCGTCTAAAAATCGTATGCCCACGTACGGTTGTTTACATAATATATGATTTTAATCACATTTGCTTTCTCCTCGTTCATCCAGAGATGCTGTTTGAGATTTATTGTATATCTTTACCTCTTGAATATCTTGAATAACTAAGACTTTATGACAGTGATACTGGATCAGATTTTATTTAATCATATTACAGAATGTAAATTATACAAAACTATCAGTGATTGAAGACTAAACATTCACTGAAAAATGATTAAAAAAATTGTTTTGTGGCAAAGAAAAGTCTACGTAGATTTTCTATGAGAATGGGGGGTTAATCCGAAATTGCATGAAAGTCTACGAGGGGGGAGGGGGGTTAAAAATACTAGATATTGGTCTACGTGGTTTATGAACGGTCCCTTTCGGTATGCGAAAGAAAGTTTAACAAGAAATACGACTTTTGATATAAATTAGGGTAAAACGGGTTAAACAGGCTAGTATTGTCATTCTCATTGTGTTTAACTGGATCACAAATGTTTTGTAAGTAATATGACCCAATAATGATAGATTGTATTGGATCGGCTTTTGGATCGTAGATCTTATATCAATTGAATAATATAACTAGAAAACAAATGGGTTAAAACGGTAAAACGAGTTTGCTGCTGTCATTAAAACTATATGCAATCGATTTGTTAGGCTTTTTTTTTATATCAGAAACACTCTATTCACTCTTCTGCAAGTACTTCGGTTTTATATTATTTAGGTAAGCTTGAATACGATACTGTACAAATTGGGAAATTGGGGTGAAATGAACATGATATCGTCGCTTGCGGTGCTTCTAAATACGTGGAATCGATTTTACACCGAAAAAAAGTGCTTTGTGGTCAGCTATATCATGCCTCGAAAAAATCGTCGCGTTTTTGATCCATTTTCCCCACTGTGCGTCGTTTAGATTACGCTGGTCCCTGAGTACCGGCTCTGGGAGTACCGTAAATAATAACCGAAAACTCTAAAGTGCAACTCACTTAAACATCTCATGAAATGCTTAATCGATTCCCGGGTAGGTGTAAATAGCAAACAAAGATCAAAATAATAACAACTTTTACCATCATATCTTGGCTTGATGTTTTTGTGTTGTCACAGCGACACTTGATATTTTTGTGATATTGCATCCAAGGAATCAAGAAATTATACAATATCTGTTTAACATCAAAATTAGTTATAATATCTTATTTCGTTATTGATGAGCTATTCCAATTTCATTAAGTAAATTGATCCAGTAGTTCTATCTTCAAATAAAATACTATTGAATAAACTGCATCAGAATCAGATAAGAGAAATACTTATGATATTACTCTATTCTGAATGCTAAAATATAAAATAATTGAGAAAGTCGTCTTCTATAAATATTTTGTTCTTGGTTTCATATTACAATGACAGAATTTTATATTTTGTAGCTATTTTCTCATGCAAGTTTTGTTATGATCTTTGATATTTTAACTCTTATTTCAAACTAAATAATGTTAACTTCTACCATTGAGATGTTTGGTTTTAATAACAGAATTTGTTATTGGTTTGCAAATCACTTCTACCCGGGTTGTCATACGTTTAGATTCAAAGGAATAATGTTATGGCTACAATTTCTCTTTTCGATTCGATTGAAATTTAAAATTGTCGTTTAAAACGACGGGTATGAAAAGAATATCATAAAAATTACAAAAAAGGTATCATTGACCAATAGTTAAATTGAATAAAAGGTATCATCTCACTGCAAAGTGAATTAAGGAACTGGTTGAATAAATTCAACAAACGCCTTTTGACAGATTTTTCAACAAATTAAATTAGATTCTGTCTAGCCCCGGGGCTCTATTGTTACACGACAAGAGCGTAAGTGAGATACCATCGAAAACGGTGTTTCGTTTGTATTCGATGTTGTGACACGGATGATCTTCTGTACCGGAAACGTGTTGCGATATACTTTTTTAGCGAAATCGAATAAGCAGTGGTTGCTTTCGTTCGTGGTGTTAAAGTTGCACATTCGTCGGGTTGTGTTCCAAAGGGTGCTCATGGATGATTTTTTTTAATTCATCCACGAACCAACGCTAGTGACCGCGTTTCTTTGCTCTCAACAAGCATTTCATTTTAACGCCTAATGCCGCGTACTTTCTATAAATATTCGGTGTACCGTTTTTCCTAAACTCGATGAATGCGCGTTTAATTCTGAGCACTAATTGTCCCATCATGGGTTGGAAGGACGGACGGGAGGACGCCCGGTACACGTTTCGTCTGAGCTTGTACCGCAGTGTCGGGCTAACCGAAATTGAGTTCTCTTCCTCCGGAGGAAGTTGTTGAGTTCTTTTAAGTTTCTCAGATATCGAAGTCGAATAGCTGTTCCAATTAATTTTTCATGTGAAAATTTGAATGTCCATAAACGTCTTAAAACACTGATGATTGAAGTTATGATAGGTAGATTGATTTATGCAGCCTTGTTTATTGCTTCTGACATTCTTCACAGATTTTAACAACTTGTTTATGAAAAAAATCATACCAAAAACTCATTGTAATCCATATCCTCCATACTAGAACTCGCCGTTGTGGTTAGCGAAATGTCTTCGGTAGACTCACCGCCCTGTTCTTCCGCTGTCAGTTGCCTTACGTCTTCACTGGAAACACACTGGAGTATGTTGTCGTGCAACGCTTCCAGGGCAATCGCGGACTCGCTGTATCGCGTGGTCAAGCAGCTGTTTACACGAAATTTGCTGGCAGCCAGTTCCGATGTGGTTATCGAGAACATTCCATTCAACTCCTGTCCGATCACCGTTTGGAACTCCGGCATGTAATCCAAGATCTGAAAGTGGGAAATATCGACTGATTATAGAGTGATTATGTTACTGGTATTTTTTTCAATTACCGTGGTCAAACAAGCCGTCGCCTGTTTTAAAGTTAATGCCGAGTTCTGAACTTTCGAATAGGCCGTACAGCCGAAAATAGTGCTAGCGAATTCCTGGCTACTGAAAGCCGTCAACTGTAGTGCACTTTGAATAGCATTTCCCATACCGATGACAGGATTGTTTTCGCGGTCGATACAATTGGCGATTGTGTTTTGGAAGTTGGACATAACACTGAACAGTTGTTTTACGTGATTTCCGAAGCAGAAATTGATATAATCGGCTTTACGGCTTAGATACAAATCAACTAACTGGTTGGACATTTTCTGCAATTGCGAGGTGAATTCAGTGTTGATGCTTTGGACCTGCTGTTTCATGTTTGCCATAATATTTCTGTACGTCTCGGTGAGGGCTTGTACATCCGATTCATTGCGTCTGAATAAATAGTAGTAAATAATGGTGAACTTTTCGGAATACTGTTCCAAAACAGTCACCAACGACCGGTCCAAAGAAAACACAGATAATTTGTTGATTGCGTTGCTTAGCTCAGATTTAATGCTAGCTTGATAACAGTAATACTTCTTCAGTATGTTATCCTGTTGGCTTAGGATGAAATTTTGCATCGACATTTGGGTGGAATTTAGTTTTTCTTCAATCGATTGGACGCTAGAAGCCACTTTCTCAGCGAAAGAGTTAACCTGGTTCATGTTGCGAAGTGTGTTTTTGAGCACATGAGATAACGTGACCAGTTGGTTTTTCATTTGCAAGATAGCTGATGACAGAGACGAGCTGGTATTAGGTGGGATATTTTTATTCCTAGCAGCCACCATCCCGTCGGTTGAGTTCATCGCATTTTGAGTGGTGAATTTGACGGTTTCCGTTATACTGGTGATGTTCAATAGAGCATCGTTCACTGAACTCAGAGCCCGAATAAGATCCGATGCGTATGCGTTTCCCAGTGTGGAATTGAAATTGAACATTAGGCCTTGTAGGTCAGCATTAAGGTATCGACTCGATTGATCCAACGAATTGTGTAATGACATTAACAATTCGTCCGCCGGAGTTGATCTATCTCTTACCGCTTTGCTAACACTTCCCGTAAGTGCGTGTCCGATGTGAGTGACATTTTTGGCGATGCCCACAATCAAATCTCCCCTCAGTCGTAATTCAACGGTCCGACCTACCGAACCGTACTTGAAAGAGTTTCTCATCATGGTTTTTAGAGTGCTGTTGATACTTTTCGCGTTGGAGTAGATCGATTTGCGATCGGCCGATGGTCCCGGAAACCCGACGTCTGCATTAGCAAGATGAGTCTAAAATTGAATCCTTTAGTTTTATTTCGAATTTCCGCTTAACTGTTTCATATTACCACTTTAAATAAAACAATTAAAAAAAGTAACCCAACAAGATTGATCGAATAAGTCGTGACCGCCATAACGTAAGTTATGTTAACTACTGATTCGGCTTCTGATCGTCCATCAGGTTTAAACTGATGGCTAGACTGAGTCTGTGAAAGATCTGTGGGAATTAGACAAGTCGAAGAGACCGACCGACTTCGGCGACATCAACCTGATCGAAATAAAGTAGGTTACCACTTTCACGTTAGGAGAATTTGGGGCTCGTATCAGTCGACTTGAAGTTACCACTCGATATGTCCACAAATTGTGCGAAATTAGGCATTCTTTCAATGCTTGTGTCAAGCAGTGGAAAAGCATAGCCAAATTACCGATGGTGACTTTTTTTACAGTTACAAATACTTCATTTTCAGTTGGAACTAACTTTCCTAGAGACTAGTGGCTTTCAATCTACGACGCCCCACATTCGTACCGGGCTATAATTTATTGGGTTCATTGGGAAGAAATTTGTCCAATGGCTCATAAACACACAACCAACAAATTATGCTAATGCCAATCGAACCGGTTATATGTATCAAGCAAATGCCACTAAAGAGGCGAGCTTGTCTCGATTAGCACCCGATTGATCCAGTCCACAGAGAAAAAAAAAAATAGACGACACATAAATCAACGGTGAGTTGATAATAACATCACATTGGTGAAAAAAAATGGGTTCGTCGAGGTGAAAATGAGTTCTAATGTATTGAACAGTTGCAAGAATGGCACACGTTTTCAATATAGCAAACCATTTGATGTGTACGGTTGGAGAGAGCAATTCGCCTCTTGCATGTATCTTCTTCATATCGTTTTACTTGAGAACCGGTACTTGTAAAACAAAGATGAAGGGTTTTTAAGGAATATCATTAAACCGGAAGTCGCCATCTTGGTATTCAAAACCACCTCAAACATCGTTTTCCGACATCTACTCTTCAAACCCGTTCCGAAAATACCCATATTGTAAGGATTTTCAAGGAATGTATGTATGTATGTATGTATGTACGGTTGAAGCCACCATCAGTTCAAGGCATTACCAATGTATGCGGGTAGACTTACAGTAGATCCGAAATTGATTATCAGATAGCTTTCATATAATTGCTGTTAAGAAGGCCAAAATGGGTTTTGAGGACCCGGCGCCTTCCAGCAAGAACATCCGGTCATATAATAAAGAATTTCGCTGTACCAGCTTAAACCCGTTTGTTAGAAGGGTGCGTCTTACTCATTTCAGACCTTCAGGGAAAAACACAAAGCTTCCCCCACGTGACTCAGGTTGGCAATCCACTCCATCATCCAGTCATTCACTTGTAAGATACCCTGATGCACTCCCTGCCCTCCCCGTTGTCCATATACTTGAGCATAATACAATATAATATAATATAATATAATATAATATAATATAATATAATATAATATAATATAATTTAATATAATATAATATAATATAATATAATATAATATAATATAATATAATATAATATAATATAATATAATATAATATAATATAATATAATATAACATAATATAATATAATATAATGTAATAAACTACAGTACAATTTAATATATCACATCCTAATGCATAATTTAATGCAATACAGTATACTACCAAGCTAGTACAAACTTTTTTAAAAAGCTATGTGAAGCATACAAGTGAAATTTCATACATTCATACGACTTTGCACGTATGAATGTCTGTTGGATATCTGTTCTCTGTGATATAACATAAAATAAAATAATGTAATGTTATAATATATAACATAATAAAATACAGTATAATATAATATAAAAAAGCACAGTAACAGATCGGCTGAAAAGTTCGTATCGTTTCTATGAGAGGGCGCCACTAGAATTAAATCCATACCATTTTCAGTTAGTACCAACCTTCAAAAGATACGTGTATAAATTTGACAGCTGTCTGATTATTAGTTTGTGAGATATTGCATTTTGAGTGAAGGTACTTTTGTTATTGTTAACAAAATGGAAAAAAAGAATTTCGTGTGTTGATGAAACACTACTTTTTGATGAAAAAAAGTGCCGCCGATACCAAAAAAATGGCTTGATGAGTGTTATCCAGACTCTGCACCGGGCGAAGCAACAATTCGTAAGTGGTTTGCAAAATTTCGTACTGGTCATATGAGCACCGAAGACGATGAACGCAGTGGACGTCCAAAAGAGGCTGTTACCGATGAAAACGTGAAAAAAATCCACAACATGATTTTTAATGACCGTAAAGTGAAGTTGATCGAGATAGCTGACACCCTAAAGATATCAAAGGAACGTGTTGGAAATATTATTCACGAATATTTGGATATGAGAAAGCTTTGTGAAAAATGGGTGCCGCGGGAGCTCACAATCGATCAAAAACAACAACGAAAAACCATGCTGAAATTGAACAAATTGGGCTTCGAATTGCTCCCTTATCCACCGTATTCTCCAGATTTGGCCCCCAGTGACTTTTTCCTGTTCTCAGACCTCAAGAGAATGCTCGCTGGTAAAAAATTTAGAAGCAATGAAGAGGTAATCGACGAAACTGAGGCCTATTTTGAGGTAAAGGACAAATCGTACTACAAAAATGGTATCGAAAAGTTAGAAGATCGCTATAATCGCTGTATCGCCTCTGATGGCAATTATGTTATAACACAATACATATACTTGTAATATAATATAATATAATGCAATGCAGTATAATATCATACAACATTATAAAGGGTGATTTTTTAAGAGCTTGAGAACTTTTTTAAACAATAAAACGCATAAAATTTGCAAAATCTCATCGGTTCTTTATTTTAAACGTTAGATTGGTACATGACATTTACTTTTTGAAGATAATTTCATTTAAATGTTGACCGCGGCTGCGTCTTAGGTGGTCCATTCGGAAAATCCGCTTTTTTATCGACAAATTTTGTTCAGCGATGAGGCTCATTTCTGGTTGAATGGCTACGTAAATAAGCAAAATTGCCGCATTTGGAGTGAAGAGCAACCAGAAGCCGTTCAAGAACTGCCCATGCATCCCGAAAAATGCACTGTTTGGTGTGGTTTGTACGCTGGTGGAATCATTGGACCGTATTTTTTCAAAGATGCTGTTGGACGCAACGTTACAGTGAATGGCGATCGCTATCGTTCGTTGCTAACAAACTTTTTGTTGCCAAAAATGGAAGAACTGAACTTGGTAGACATGTGGTTTCAACAAGATGGCGCTACATGCCACACAGCTCGCGATTTTATGGCCATTTTGAGGGAAAACTTCGGAGAACAATTCATCTCAAGAAATGGACCGGTAAGTTGGCCACCAAGATCATGCGATTTGACGCCTTTAGACTATTTTTTGTGGGGCTACGTCAAGTCTAAAGTCTACAGAAATAAGCCAGTAACTATTCCAGCTTTGGAAGACAACATTTCCGAAGAAATTCGGGCTATTCCGGCCGAAATGCTCGAAAAAGTTGCCCAACATTGGACTTTCCGAATGGACCACCTAAGACGCAGCCGCGGTCAACATTTAAATGAAATTATCTTCAAAAAGTAAATGTCATGTACCAATCTAACGTTTAAAATAAAGAACCGATGAGATTTTGCAAATTTTATGCGTTTTATTGTTTAAAAAAGTTCTCAAGCTCTTAAAAAATCACCCTTTATAACATAACAGAAGATACTGTATGATATAATATGCTATGATACAATGTATAACAGTTAATGTCGCAGTGTAAGTTATGCTCTTCTTTCGTCGTAGTACTGCAGGAAATATAATATTTCTTTGTTAATAATAATAATAATAAGAATAATAAGAATAATAAGAATAACAATAATAATAATAATAATAATAATAATAATAATAATAATAATAATAATAATAATAATAATAATAATAATAATAATAATAATAATAATAAAATTTTAATAATTATAATAATAATAATAACAACAATATAAAGAGTGTATCGAAAATAAGCAATCCACAACTTTTTCTTTCAAATTATGATAAAAAACGATATTTTATTCAAACTAAAAATTGATACTCTACTGTACGAGGTTTAACTTGAGCCTAAAGAAAACCGGATGAAATTTAAGTTATTCCTTCACGAGTTTTCGAAATTTTGATCGAACGCTCTTAATCAAGTTCCGGACAAGTGTTGCATCGCATTCTTTGGACGCTTAAGCCCAAGTTTTTTTGAACTCCTGCATGTTCCCAGCTGCTTTACCAGTCTTCTTGAAAACCCTCTTCAAGATTTCCCAGTAACGTTCGATGGGTCGAAGCTGAGGGAAATTTGGTGGATTGATATTTTTCCCAACGAAATTTATACCCTTTTCCGCAAGCCAATTGATAGTGGTTTTGGCATAGTGAGCCGACTCTAAATCCGGCCAAAACAGTGGAGGTGTACTATGCTTCTTATATAAAGGCAGCAATCTCTGGGTGTGATGCTTGACGACAAACTCAGTTTCAGCAAGCACGTTGAATACGCCTGCAAGCGCGCATCAACAGCGATCGCGGCGCTCTCCCGTCTGATGGCCAACAGCTCGCCTGTGCGCTCCAGTAAACGAAGGTTACTGGCAGGAGTGGCAGTTTCGATCCTCAGGTACGGCAGCCCGGTATGGGCGTCGGCACTAAATGTGGAACGCAACGCACAGATGCTGGAGAGTACGCTTAAACTGATGTGTCTTCGCGTAATCAGTGTATACCGCACTGTATCGAGGGATGCGGCCTGCGTGGTTGCAAGTATGATGCCTATCGGTCTGATAGTAAAGGAAGACGCGGAGCGCTACAGCATGCGAGGAGACAGGAACGCCCGTGGGGCCTCCAAAGCCGCTTCTCTACGCAGATGGCAACAAGAGTGGGACAGCTCAACCAAGGGCAGGTGGACACATCGGCTCATACCTAGGGTCTCGAGTTGGTTAGATAGACCTCACGGAGAAGTGAACTTCGGCCTGACGCAATTCCTCACAGGCCACGGGTGCTTCAGATGGTACCTCCACAGGTTCGGCCACGCGACATCCCCTGTATGTCCTGGCTGCCCAGACGAGATCGAGACGGCTGAACACGTCTTGTTCGCATGTTCCCGTTTCGCGGCTCAAAGGAGTGAGCTACTGGAGGCATGTGGCATGGACATCACACCGGAAAACCTGATCCAGAGGATGTGCCACTGCGTAGAGAACTGGAACGCAGTATCGACCGCGCATCCCACATTGCGGGCATATTGCAGCGGAAATGGAGTGCGGATCAACAACAGGTCAGCCGCGTACCGTAGCAGGCTCAAGAGGAATCAGCGAATAAACGTCGGTTCGGGAGATCCTTCTTCGCCGGGAAGCTCTTCGTCGGAGTAGTCTAGATCCATCGTCGGGGACTAGACGAGTAGTACGTAAAACTGCTAGGATCGTCGGGGCGCCAGTGAACCGGAAGCTATCCTCCAACCGGAATCACTGGATCGACCCAGGCATCCTCTCGGTCGGGCGTTGACGGGTATCGAAAACGTCGGTTTCGGGAGGGCCTCCTTCGTCGGGGAACTCCCCGTCGGTGTAGGCTAGATACTTCGGCGGGGGCTAGTCGAGTAGCCGCCACAACACCGATTCGAGTCGTCGAGGCGCCAGCGAACCGGAAGCCATGCTCCAACCGGAATCGCGGGACCGACCTCGGCACTCCATCGGATGTCCCGTGTGGTGTAAGAGACTCGGTGTCGGGAGATTCTCCTTCGCCGGGGAAATCTCCGTCGGAGTAGTCTAGATGCTTCGTCGGGGACTAGATGAGTAGATCGTCGCGTGGTACCGATAGGATCGTCTGAGTGCCAGTGAACCGGAAGTCACGCTCCAACCGGAATCATTGGATCGGCTTAGGCATCCTTTCGGTCGGGTCGTAGACGCGTACCGTAAGCGTCGGTTCGGGAGGACTTCCCTCGCCGGGGAACCCTCCGTCGGTGTAGACTAGATCTTTTGGCGGAGACTAGTCGAGTAGTTCCTCCAGCCGGCATCACTGGACCGACCTCGTCATCCAACTGGTCGATCCCTCGAGAGCAGGATGCTGATCCCCATTCTGCATCAATCTGGGGAGGGTGCTGTGAGCACCAATAGCCTTCCACCCTGAAGTAATACCTAGCGGTGGTGCCGGGGAGGTAAGGTTGGAGATCCAAGGTGTTTTAGTGGGTAGTTCCAATCAACAGTTGGGTAGTCCTGTGGAGAGTCCCACACTCCGTGCGTAAATGCATTTCACCTTGTAAAAAAAAAAAAAAAAAGGCAGCAATCTCTCCTGAGAACACTCAGATCGATAGATTTCTGCATTTATAAAAGGTGATTTTTTTGAGGTTAGGATTTTCATGCATTAGTATTTGCTCAGATTTTTTGAGGTTATGATTTTCATGCATTATTATTTGCTCAGTATGCTCTGACATTTCATCATGAATAGACTTACTAACGAGCAACGCTTGCAAATCAGTGAATGGGCCCTAGAAATCTTGGCAGAAAATCCGCTTTTTTATCGACAAATTTTGTTCAGCGATGAGGCTCATTTCTGGTTGAATGGCTACGTAAATAAGCAAAATTGCCGCATTTGGAGTGAAGAGCAACCAGAAGCCGTTCAAGAACTGCCCATGCACCCCGAAAAATGCACTGTTTGGTGTGGTTTGTACGCTGGTGGAATCATTGGACCGTATTTTTTCAAAGATGCTGTTGGACGCAACGTTACAGTGAATGGCGATCGCTATCGTTCGATGCTAACAAACTTTTTGTTGCCAAAAATGGAAGAACTGAACTTGGTTGACATGTGGTTTCAACAAGATGGCGCTACATGCCACACAGCTCGCGATTCTATGGCCATTTTGAGGGAAAACTTCGGAGAACAATTCATCTCAAGAAATGGACCGGTAAGTTGGCCACCAAGATCATGCGATTTGACGCCTTTAGACTATTTTTTGTGGGGCTACGTCAAGTCTAAAGTCTACAGAAATAAGCCAGTAACTATTCCAGCTTTGGAAGACAACATTTCCGAAGAAATTCGGGCTATTCCGGCCGAAATGCTCGAAAAAGTTGCCCAAAATTGGACTTTCCGAATGGACCACCTAAGACGCAGCCGCGGTCAACATTTAAATGAAATTATCTTCAAAAAGTAAATGTCATGTACCAATCTAACGTTTAAAATAAAGAACCGATGAGATTTTGCAAATTTTATGCGTTTTATTGTTTAAAAAAGTTCTCAAGCTCTTAAAAAATCACCCTGTAGTTCCGGTAGTGTAAAAAATGGCTGTCCGCACAGGAACATATTGCTTGCCATACCAGTACCTTTTGACCGAATTTCTCCATTTGAATAGACCTGTCCGCATTGCTCACATCCTCTCCAACGACGACAGTAAAGTATTGTGGACCTGGAAGGGCTTTTGAGTCTTCCTTTACATAAGTCTTATTGTCCATCAAACCACAGGAACATATTGCTTGCCATACCAGTACCTTTTGACCGAATTTCTCCATTTGAATAGACCTGTCCGCATCGCTCACATCCTCTCCAACGACGACAGTAAAGTATTGTGGACCTGGAAGGGCTTTTGAGTCTTCCTTTACATAAGTCTTATTGTCCATCAAAACGCATGCATCCGGACACTGCAAAAGATGCGAATACAATTTCCGGGCCCTTGTTGCTGCTCGCTTCTTCTGTTCTACACTTTATTTCGAGATTTTCTGCTTCTTGTAGGTCTTCAGGTGATTTCGCCTCTTGATTCGCTGGATCATTTCGACACTCGTTCTTGCTTTTTTGGCTAAATCACGTATTGACATTGATTTATTTTTCATGATTAGAGATACCACTTTCTAGTTCAGTTTCGGGTTTGAAGAACCGGGTTTCTGCCTCTTCCTGGTAGCTCATCCAAAGAATAGTGTTCCCCAAACTTATTAATGATGGTTTTAACACTGGCATGATGAATTCTAAACCGCTTCGCCAATTTTCGTATAGTAATACCCTTAGCCATGTGTCCAGAACCTTAATTTTCACTTCCTTTTCAATACGCGACATTTTGAAAACGCAGAATTTCAAACGCACAAACAAGTGAACAAACGAAAGCTAACAGCCAAACGCACAGCATGCTGTGATCTGAGTATAAAAAACCATCACAAATACATGCGTACAACACAAATGTATGTGGATAGCTTATTTTCGATACACTCCTTATAATACAATGTAATATAATTCAATTCAATATATAAAAAATAATGCAACAAACAACAGAACCACATGTGCAATATACTACCATAAATATTGCACTTTAGGATGAGCTTCAAACTACAAACCATTTCGCACCCTCTCATTCTGCTACTAACGCAGAAGGCGATAGCACCCAGTCGACGCCGTTCTATTGACCAAATGTCATAATAGACGCTCGGGGAGGCATGAGAAAGTAACTTGTGAGGACTTAGATATCTCACCATTTGACGACCATGCATATTGTAAGGATTTTCAAGGAATATAAATAAAGCGGCAGTCGCCATCTTGGTATTCAAAACCACATCGTTTTCATACATCTACTCATCAAACCCGTTCCGAAAATACTCATATTGTAGTATTTTCCATGGAATATAAATGAGCCGGAAACGATTTTCATTGTATGCAAAAATCTCTTTTTTCACGAAGTATTTTCAACGTAAAAATCTGTTTTAATCCACCTCCACTGTGGAATTCTTCAAAATAATTTTCTTCGATTCTTAAAAGAATAACCGAAATTGGTTTGTTTGACCGTCTACTGGTAAAAACTATCAATTGGAAAAGATTTGAGGTCGATTTAGAATTTTTTTAAAGATTTTTCCCCATTTTCAGTGATGGTATACAATTTTTAACCCACTTTACCCTATATTTCCGCATCCGGAACTCGGATCCGCATGAAATTCAGGAATTACGTATATGATCACAGGACCTTTCATTTGAACCTAAGTTTGTGAAAATCGGTCGCGCCGTCTATGAGAAAAGTTAGAACATATATTTCATTTTTTGTTGCACATTATACCCCATAACTCCCGAACCGGAAGTCGGATCCAAATAATATTCAGGAATTTTTATGGGACCTTGAGACCTTTCATCTGAATCTAAGTTTGTGAAAATCGGTGCAGCCATCTAGAAAAGTTAGTGCAAAAAAACGTTACATACACACATACGCACACACACACAGACATTTTGCGTACTCGACGAACTGAGTCGAATGGTATATGACACTCGGCCCTCCGGGCCTCGGTTCAAAAGTCGTTTTTCACAGTAATTGCATAACCTTTCTATATAAGAAAGGCAAAAAGATTACGTTATTTGGGATTTTTGTCGTAAAAAGAGTTTTGTAAAAAGAGGTAACGTAAAAGAAGTTTATGTAAACGGAGGTTTGGGTGTATGTCGAAATGGCTGTATATCTCTTGAGAAGAAAAAAATAGTGGTATTATGCTCTTCGCAAGGCTAAAACTGATAAGTCGAATTGAAAACCGCGCAGTAAAAACTATTTTTCTGCAGAGTCCGCATTGTTTTGACTGCCTCATGAAATTTTAGATCAGTGTGTGCAGGTTTCTTCATTTTTAGACAAACAATTCGAAACTTGCAAATAAGTTGTACCAGGTTTATCTGCTTGAAATGAATGAGAATATTATCATAAAAGTTTCAGAAATACATCATTACATACGCAATGAAAACAAAAATCAAATCAGGTAGTTTGTATTCGATTTTCATCTCGCGAAAAAATGAACAGACCTGACATCACATGTCAACGATATTGAACGAAAAGTTAAGTTCATCATAGTTACTCTCATAGTTATATATTACCGCTTGAGCACCTTGTTGTTGCAACTATTGGCTCACCGAAATAATACCTACAGTGCGTATCACAAATGTCGGGTTCACTAAGATGAATGCAACTAAACTGTATTGTTGTTTAAGTCAACTAGTTTGATAAAAATTAAAACAAAAATTTCTCTTTTCAATTTTTACATGTTAATATTTCCATTTATTCAGGTAAAATAAATCATTACGTTGGGTGAACCATTTTCTTTTCAACACACTGTTACCCTCGATGCCATATTGGAAAATATTGAAGAACAATTCATTGCCAGATTTTTCAGATTAATTGAAACATCAATATTATTAACTCTTCTGAAAAGGTGTATGAATATTTGATAACTTTCTTGTACATATTTTAAACACTATCCCGATCATATTCATTGAAAAGAATAGTGTGTCAAAAATATTATCGAGAAGTTCGGTAAGATCCATTCCATGAAGAATTTGCCCCGATCCGGTAGGAAAACGGGTCCCAGCCAGCCCGGCCGGGACTTAAAAGTGGTTGAGTACATCAGGCAAAACCCATCGGCGTCGACGCGGGATTTGGCCAAGCAGTTCAACACCAGCATCGGAATGATTCAACGGATCAAAGTTCGGAACTCCCTGAAAACATACAAGAAACAGAAATTGCCGAAAAAGTCCCTGGTACAGCAAGTTCAGGCCAAAACAAGAGCGCGAAAACTATATAACCGGATTCTACAGAATAAAGATGGATGCATCCTGATCGACGACGAAACCTACGCCAAGGAAGACTCTCGAGCGCTGCCCGGAGTCTTTATACGAAATCGGTGTACCAGGACCTGGACGACGCTGACACCACGGTGGCGATGAAAAAGTTCGGGCAGAAGGTGTTGGTCTGGAAAGCAATTTGTACCTGTGGTTTGCGGTCGTCGATTTTCTTCACGAAGGGCACAATTAACGCCAAGGTGAACGAGGAAGAATGTTTGAAGAAGAGAATGCTGCCACTGTACAGAAAGCATAAGGCTCCTCCTATCCTCTGGCCGGATTTGGCCCACTACGCCAACTCCGTTCTACAGTGGTTGTCAAAAAATAATGTACAATTCGGGGAAAAGGACATCAACCCACCGAACTGCCCGGATCTTATGCCAATTGAAAGGTATTGGGCAATTGTCAAGCGGCACTTTCGGAAGGAAGGTACAGTGTCCCAAAACATGCAGGAGCTCAAATAAAACTGGACAGCTGCCACCAGGAAAGTCACAAAAGTAACTGTGCAGAATTTAATGAAGAATGTCAAGTCCAAAGTGCTGGCGTTTCACAGAAACTAGGATTTTCTTCAACATAATCAGTGAAATGCATAAAAATGTAATTTTTCAACAATATATCGAAAACTGATGTCAAAATATGCTTTTATCGCTTTTTTTTTTCAATAATCAATGTTGCTAACTACTTTTCGATACACTCCTTATTATCAATTGAGTTCATCTTATATAAATTAGAAATTAATCTTGAGCACTCAAAATTTATCCTGGGGTAGTTTCAATTGCACAGGCGAAACGACATAACATTTAATTTCATCCGAGCTTGCATGACACAAGATCAGAGCATACCAATTAAAGCTTCAAATCGTTTTACGGCACTTTTTGTCTTGCTGTCTAGCAACAACCTCCCTCTAGCATGCTACGCGTAGGACTGAAGCGTTAGCTATAATTTTGCTTCTATTTTTAGATTCGCGTGCTTCCAACAGCTTCGCTTTTGTAACGACTGACCAATCAGAGCGATGCTTTCCCTTTGATATATCGCTTACCCCTTCAAAACCGTCGTCTATGGCAGGGAAATCCTATATGCCGGACATTTTTAGCAGTTAAAATACGATACTGCTCGCTACTAATCAAATCTTCAATCATATATAATTGAAAATACGTGGCTTGATACAGTCAAATCGAAACTTAGAAATATTTCCAATCAAATGATGAAATAATATTAATAATTGATACAAAACAGATTGAGCTGTAAGTGTTTAAAACCTGACCACATTTCTACGTGTAGTTTTCCTTGAGTTTCTAATTTGCACCTCTGTATAGAAAATAATGATGTGTTCCACATCGAAAACAATCATAACTTTTTACTGGTAGCTCATATGAAAATGCTTAGTTCAGCAAAATTGTGCGCAATAATAACTCTACTGAAAACAACTTTTCCATAGAACGTTTCAAGAAAAAGTTAGAACAAAAACGTGTTTAATCCACCTAGCAGTGAGATGATACCTTTTTTTTTATCAATCCGCATGTGTTTTTTGCATGAATATTCTTCGGTGTTTAAGTTTACATGACATTATTTTAATGACCGTCGTTTTAAGCGACAATTTGAGATTTTAATCACTCATTACTCTGTAATGTCGATACTGCAAATCGGATCGAATTTGAATCTAGAAGTGTGATAATCGATTAAACATGCCATGATATGTAAGTTCCACTTTAGAGTTTACGGTAATTTAAGGTACTTCCAGAGCCGGTATTCAGGAACCAGCATAACACAAACCGATTCGTCTGGCCATATGACGAATAAATTACAACAGTTTTGAGTCCAACTTTGAAGCTTTTCGGGATTGTCATCTTCTATATCAGTTTGAATTTTAAAAATTCATCATCATGTAATTCAAGAACCGGAAGTCAAAATTAGATAGAATAATTAATTTTTGTAAGTATGTATAAAATTAATAATTTTGTATATAAGTTTATTTTAATTTGAATTTTGTGATTCTGAAATTTGATTAGGCTTTTTTTTTTTGAGAAAACGATTGAGCTTTGAGAAACGATTTTATACTGGAACCGGAATTCTAAAATCGGTATGGCCGAAGTCAGATAAATTCACCTGAGTAGCTGTATAGTTTGCATATGTTTCGAAATATTTGAAAATTAGTGAAGACATCTTTGAGAAATCATAGCACGAATTAAATTTTTAAGTGCCTTCTGAATCGACAACTGAATACCACTAAAACTGAAAAAAGTTATTTTTTTATCGACGATCCAAATCTGCTAACCCGATAAACCTGATTAATTTATGTGGAATAGACATTTTTATACCAATCACCCTGTATCCCCGAAACCGGAAGTTGGATCTGACTGAAGAGCAAGATGTTTTATAGAATCTTAAAACCAGTGATGGCCCAGCACACGAGCCAGCTCTCATACAGTCCGTGTGCTGTACCTTTTCAAAACACACACACGAAGTCTGAAGCACACGCTCGTGTGCCGTGTTGCTACTAGATCGAGAGTCGTATGCTTCGAAGAACCAGCTCGCGATGCTGGCTCATCTGCTGGCTCATGAGCTGGAATGGGGAGCTAGCTCGTGAGCTGGCTCATGTGCTAGCTCACGTGCTGAGTTGAGTGTTCGTTTTTGTTTTTTATTTAATAATATGATATAATTTTTAAGCACACAGTGTCCGCTCTTGTATTGTCTCTTGCCAGTAGGTGGACAACACAAATAGCACACGCTCATGGGTCTGGTTTGAAAAGCACAGCACACGAGTTTAATAGGCACACACTGCAGGTATAGAGCAGCTCGTGTGCTGAGCTCGGACATCACTGCTTAAAACTTTTCATTTGAATCTTAGATCGGTTCAGCCATCTATGAGAAGAATAACTCACACAATTTTGATTTCGTTTCACATATCATCCTGTAGTTCCGGAACCAGACTTCGGAACCAAACACAATTCAGGAACTTTGTTTGGGAGCATACGATTTTTCGTATGAATCTGAATTTGTAGAAAAGAAATTTTCCGAGAAAATTGAGTGAAATTATTTGTCACAAACGCATTTGCTGATCTCGACGAACTGATTCGAATGATATATGGATGTTATGTTCTTCCAGCATTTATTGCTGTAAGTAGTTTAAAACAATATAATTAAAAAAATTCTGCCATCATCTGGTTTACATATGCCATATTCGAACGATTATGTTGCCAAAAACGAGCCGTGCTAAAATCGGTCCGAGGCTAAATGTCATGAAAAAGGATGCTGTACACAGTCTTTTTGGTACTTAGAAACAATTGTATGTAACAGTATAAAAAATCGTGTTTTTCGTTGCTCCCAAACATTTCTTTGTCACACAGCGCTCAAAACTCCTACTGCTGGAATATGGGGAAAAGTCGTTTACACAAAAATTTCGATATCTCCGTTAAAAATGGACGGATTTTAACAATCTATGGCTTGATGGATAGCTATTACCGTGCGGATTCTAAGTCTGAAAACATATTCTGTTTTTAAGGCAGATACTGTCAACAAACTGAAAATTTTGACATAAAACTTCGTATAACTCAAAAAGTAAACATCCGATCTCAAAACCTTTCATTTGCGACTAGTTTGATCAAAATCGGTCCAGCCATCTCTGAGATCTCGACCTCTTAGTTGACAACACATATACAGACACACACACAGACATTTGCTCAGTTCGTCGAGCTGAATCGATTGGTATATGTCATTCGGCCCTCCGGGCCTCGGAAAATTTTTCTAAAGTTTGAGCGAATTCTATACCTATTTTTTATATATATAAAAAAAGGTGAAAAGTGATCTTTTTGGAGCCATCCTACTTTTTCTCTGGAAAATTGATGTAACTCTATCAAATGATAAGATAGCGAGGTACTTTTTTAAGCCAAATTTCTCAAAATAAAATTTCCTACAACTTGACTGTATAACCGTTTTTGAGTACAATAAAGAAAGTTATATTCCAGATGTCAATCTAAACAAGTTTCACCCTATTAACTTTTTACAATAAAAAGAAGCGCTAAGCTTCGATTTAATAGTGAAAATATTTTGGTCACGTTAATTTCCCTTTTTGGACCACTGTGCAATAATGCAATTCCGTGGTACTTGTCGATGTCTTTTTGTCTCCTTTTTTATAAATTGAAGGCATGTATGAAAACCTTCAAGAATCAGTGAAGATCCCAGATGTTAGCGATAAACGAAACAATTGGTAGAGAGATGAAATCAAACCAATGAAGCATTTTTTTTTACAAAGATTGCAGGAATACCAACGGGTCCGGAAGAACTCGAAGACTTCATTTTGGTGATAGCCTTTTTAAACCTTTCAATTCAGTAGTTTGCCATGAAGCTTGTCTGAAAGCATTACTCAGTCGTTTCGGGACATATTGACCTATAGCATACGTTAAGATATTGGAAAAAGTATGAACAGCAAGATTTGCATCGTCTTTGTCGATTTGGATGTTTTAGAACCAGATTTGATGAGTAGATAATGTGAAACGATTTTTTAAGAATTTTCCTCGTAGACCTTACAACTAGGGTCAATAATGGGAACAACGAAGTTTCCATTCCAAAACTATAAAAAGTGAAAAAAAAAATTGCACACTGAAGCTCATTTTGAGCAAGAAACTAGCGCAAGCAAAATGTGCCAACTTCTGAAAACTTTAGTATTTTTTTGGTCGACATGGACAGTAAATGGCAGAAGGCTTTTACTTTTCGGCATACCGGAATTGCGATACGGCATTGATGAGATGCTTAAGTTTGACTGCTCAGAAGGTAGAAGACAAAAGTATGATTACGGAAAGTTTTCTACTCGCCCATAGAACCCTTGACACATTTCGTCTTTTCAGTCATTATTTCTACCTTCCACTACTCTAGAGTACTTGTGTTCTATTGTTCTATAGATGTTTAAAGTGAAGTCATTCTAATTTAAAAATAAAAAAAAATGAGTTATTGAATAAATGATTAGTGGTAATGAGTAGAAAAAGAGATACGCTACAAAGTTACGGCATAATATTAATAACATGCATAATTAAATGTAACACTACAAGTCTGTCAGATTAAATCTGATGCAGGCAACAGCAACAGCAGCAGCAGTAGCAACATCCTTCCAAGTCGGTAGTTGGAATGAAATCCAGTAGTAAAAAGTCATACGCCAAAGCCGAAGAAAGACTTGCATCAGGATAGACACTTACCAAGTAGAATTTGATTACCCTGCAACAACTCTTAGTTAGTTGCTGATAAAGACGAACATGCTTCAGCAGGATACAGATTCCTTTGTGCGGGTACCGGCGGGCACTTCAGACGATGACCACAACAATTCATCACGAGTGTTAGTATTCTGTGGGAATGAACTCGCCGCACTGAGAGTGAGTACGCCCGAAAGCATTTCCCTCTCTAAGAACGGTGGTTTTTCCACGAGAAGATTCACCCCAGGGGCAATACATACATACAAAGACGTAGCCTGAGTGGTCTCCAACTGCTACTGATGCTGCTGTTGCTGTTGC
Organism: Malaya genurostris; assembly: GCF_030247185.1. Classification (NCBI taxonomy): domain Eukaryota; kingdom Metazoa; phylum Arthropoda; class Insecta; order Diptera; family Culicidae; genus Malaya; species Malaya genurostris. The sequence continues at coordinate 93,907,042 of NC_080571.1, read as the reverse complement.
TGCTAGTCGCGGCGGGCGGCGTTTGGCGCCTCTTCGTCAGTCATAAGCGCGCATTCGGACGATTCGCACGTGGTTCGCGGCGGCATCACAATTCTACTGGCTGTTGGCTTGTGCGGTGGTGGTGGTGATGAGCGGGACTCGAGTGGGACTGCTGTGAATAAATCTTACCGTGGGACATAGTGCTTTCGGCACACGTTTTTCCGACGCCGGAACTAGAAACCGGCAACAAATGAGAAACGGATCTTCGTTTGAGCATAAATTGTGTTCCAGTGGCAACAACAGTCGATAGCCTCGCAGTCAGTGACGCGGATTTACATTACATAAGGAATAATTGTGGCGGATGCACCTGCACAAATAGATTCGGTTCGGAATTGGTTTGCATTTTGTGTTCCCTCCCGCTCCGTAGGGCGAATTGCGGTGCGGTACAACGACGGGGTGACTCCTATTGCTGGCACCACTAGTGGCAGGATGTAGTTACAGTTGAAGAGTGATGATTGGTGATTTTTTTTCTAACTTCCTTGCTGAGAAATATTTGAAGTTGTGCGAACACCGGAAATTCAATCCGCATACGGTGGAAGTGATCTGACGCCGCGCCGGGATCTCAAAGTGGTGGATTGTGCGAAAACTATCCGCTATCTGTGCTGGATAAAGTTTCCGGCGACTGGTCGGATTACAGGAATACTGAAACATACAAAAATACACACACAGAGAGAGACGAAAGAAGTAAATTGTTTGGTGACGTAAATTTTTGTTTTCCAATACACAGTTCTGTGCCAAAGTTTGAGCAAGTGAATGGTGGTGAACGAGTTCGGAGTTTCAACAAATTGGCAACAGTACTAAAACTATCAGATTTCTGCAGTTCGACCGAGAAACGATTCCAGAACTTCGATTGAGATTGGTTTTCCCAATACTCCGATAAATTTGATGGGAGCCTTGGCTCCATGACTTGTAAGTTTCGAGTTAGCGATAAAAGTGGATTAATTCAAAAACTACGTTTCATTCAGATAATTCCTTCAGATGCGTAATTTTGATTGGAATCATATACAATCCCAGTTTGATGTGGAACTTCAGGTGTAAAACAATAATTGCAAGATCAATAAAAAAAAGTTTACGTTTTCACTCATCATGGTTATTCAAACCGAAATCAACCGTACTAGCGCAATCGTAGTTCTCATGAAACTAACCCTCTGATGCCAACAAAATCCGCATATAATAGCAATGTTTACCAAACGAAATAGTCTGCAATAGCATGCAAATCCAAAATGCATCACCATCCATCCGACGCTGCTTAAGTTCCGGAGCAAGGGTTCTGTCACGAACGAAACTTTCCGAACTGCTTGCCAACTTGCTTGCAAAGTTTTTCAAGAGCTACGACGTCATTTCACTTCACAATTTTGATTCGACAGATTTTCCGGTCCGTTCGCGTGGTTCAGCTAAAGATTTCCATCGTACATTCCACCGTTTACGAGAAACAAACAAAGATAAAACACACGACTTTCGGACAAAGTGAGAAACTTTGGTTGTTGTTTTATTTTCTCACAAAATACGTTTCTGCTCTAGATTTTGAATGATTAATGTTGATAACTGAAAAAAAACCATTATGAAATATGATTATTGCTGTGGTTTTGTTTTAATGCATTGGTAATGGGGTTAATTTCGGTGGGAAAATGCGTAGCGCATTGGTTTTTAATTTTTTTTAAATTCAGTGTTCAAAGACTTATTACATTTAATCAATATTGATAGCAAGATAAGAAGAATTCTTTGCCTATTTGTAATAGAAGAAATACTAATTAACTGTAGTAATGTGCTCGACTTTACTAGGTTATTGCATAAGAACGGCAGTTTTATACTGCCCGACGTTTCGACCACTGGTTTTGGTCGTAATCAAGGGAAACTGCAAATTTGTTGATTGTAGAAAATTAAACAAAAATTTTAATTTTTGTTATTACCTCCCTATCTTATCGTTCGTCAAGTGCTGGGGTCCATTAGAAGATTGATAGTACCTATTATCTTGCTCCGAACAGGACCAGACTCGAGGCCGTGTGGAATCCGGAGAGTAGATCCACTAGATTTCCTGCTTCCATGTCGTAATACGCTGCAATTGCAAGAGTCTCTCTTTTCCTACTCTCAGTTGCCAGAACTTCTTTTTACCTTTTTTGCCTTTCTCATACGGAAAGGTTATGCAATCGCTGTGAAAACCGACGTTACAACCGAGGCCTGGTGGGCTCGACGAACTAAGTAAATGTATGTGTGTAGAAGTGTGTATGTGACAAATAATGTCCCTCGATTTTCTCAAAGATGGCAAAACCGATTTTCACAAACTCAGATTCAAAGGAAAGGTTTTATGGTCCCATAGGTCGCTAATGAATTTAATCTTTATCCGACTTCCGGTTCCGGTACTACAAGGCAATATGTGCAAATCGAAGAGAAATTGCGCACTCAATTTTCTCGAGAATTTCTTAACCGATTTTCACCAGCTAAGATGCAACTAAAAGGTCTTTAAATTTTTTAAAAAGTCCTCGAACAGTTGATCCAAATCCGACTTTTGGTTCCGGTATTACAGCGCGATAATTTCAATTCAGTTTCATGAGAATTTTTTCAAGAATGATAGCGAAACGAGGTGAACATTTTTGTAAAATTGGCTAGTAATTCATCTAATTTGCAGACCTCGTTAGTTTGTGGATCTATAAATCTATTTTGGAACTACTAGTGCCCGGTTTCCGCTTCAGAACGCACCGGTAATAGTGAAGAAAAGCTCCAAAAACCTATTTTGATCCACCTAGTGGTGTAATGAAGCCTTTCTCATATCAATCATACTATCATATATAATACTGTGATATTCTTCAAAATAATTTTCTTCGATTTCTAAAAAGAATAACCGAAATCGGTTTGTATGACCGTCTACTGCTAAAAACTATCAATTGGAGAAGATTTGAGGTCGATTTAGAAAACTTTTCACGGATTTTCGCCCTTTTCAGTGATGGTATACAATTTTCAACACACTTTAACCTATATTTCCGGATCTGGAAGTCGGATCCAGATGAAATTCAGGAATTACGTATGGGACCACAGGACCTTTCATTTGAACCTAAGTTTATGAAAATCGGTCACGCCATCTATGAGAAAAGCTATAAAACATATTTTCATTTTTTTGTGCATTTTACCCCATAATTTCGGAACCGGAAGTCGGATCCAAATAATTTTCAGGAATTTTGTATGAGACCATAAGACCTTTTATTTGAATCTAAGTTTGTGAAAATCGGTTCAGCCATCTCCGAGAAAATTTAGTGCAAAAAAATGTTACATACACACATATGCACATACACACACACACAGACATTTTGCGTACTCGACAAACTGAGTCGAATGGTATATAACACTCGGCCCTCCCGGGCCTCGGTTCAAAAGTCGGTTTTCACAGTGATTGCATAACCTTTCTATATGGGAAAGGCAAAACGGAACTCTTTTCTATTTCTCAGCAATGATTGAACCGATTTTCACAAATCATGGTTCAAATCAAAGGTCTCAGTGTCTTCAAAGATACTGAGCAATTTCATTTAGATCCGACTTCCGGTTTCGAAATTATAGGGCAATGAGTATCAAAACTTTCAAACTGTCATATAAAATAATGCAAAACCGGTACGTATCGGTACGTGCTGGTACGGAAGAAGAAAACACCACCGTCTAGCACACAGCGTGCTTTATTCAATTTTGTATTGCGTGCAGGGTTGCTACATTTTAATCTTTATTAACTTGACATAACAGTTTACAAATTGTACAGATGATGGTAGTTTATACCAATGAAAGTTTTTTATTTTATTCAAATTTAGAAAAAAAAATTTTACCGCATCTTCTAGGGATGTTTTTTGAAAATAAAAGTAATATGAGAAAAGCATCATTACTAGGTGGATTAGAAAAGGTTTTACTAAACAATCACTTGATTCAACAAATTGATTTTATTTATTCTTATCTTTTTCTAGCAATGGTCTCTTATCCAATGTTGCACCTATTCTTAGTGTAACTAATTCATTCATCCATCCTCGCCGCGAATATCTTTCTTTTACTTACGCCCGTCTCGAACAACGTTGAACTATTCACTGCACGAAAGAGAGAAGGGTGAAAATGAACAAGCAATAATCGTAAAGAACCCGAATCTACTAATAATGAGTGTATCGAAAATAAGCTATCCACATACATTTGTGTTGTACGCATGTATTGGTAATGTTTTTTTTGTTCAGATCACAGCACAGCGTTTGGTTGTCAGCTTTCGTTTGTTTACTTGTTTGTGCGGTTGAAATTCTGCGTTTTCAAATGTTGCGTATTGAAAAGGAAGTGAAAATTAAGGTTCTGGACACATGGCTAAGTGAGAAGGGTATTACTATGCGAAAATTGACGGAGCGGTTTGAAATTCATCATGCCAGTGTTAAAACCATCATTAATAAGTTTGGGGAACACTATTCTTTGGATGAGCTACCAGGATGAGGCAGAAAACCCTGTTCTTCCAATCCGAAATTGGACCAGAAAGTGATATCTCTAATCATGAAGATCAAATCAATTTTAATACGTGATTTGGCCAAAAAAACAGAAGCGAGTGTCGGAATGATCCAGCGTATCAAGAGGCGAAATCACCTGAAGACCTACAAGAAGCAGAAAATCTCGAAATAAAGTGTAGAACAGAAAAAGCGAGCAGCAACAAGGGCCCGGAAATTGCATTCGCGTCTTTTGCAGTGCCCGGATGCATGTGTTTTGATGGACGATGAGACTTATGTAAAGAAGGACTAAAAAACCCTTCCCGGTCCGCAGTACTTTACTGTCCAACGACGACAGTGACGATGTGAGCGATGCGGACAGGTCGATTTAAGTGGAGAAATTCTATCGAAAGGTATTGGTATGGCAAGCAGTATGTTCCTGTGGTGTGAAGTCAACCATTTTTTTTACACTACTGGAACTATAAATGCAGAAATTTATCGATCTGAGTGTCTCCAGAAGAGATTGCTGCCTTTATATAAAAAGCATAGTACACCTCCACTGTTTTGGCCGGATTTAGCGTCGGCTCACTATGCCAAAACCATTCTCAATTGGCTTGCGGAAAAGGGTTTTAATTTCGTTGAGTAAAATATCAATCCCCCAAATTGCCATCAGTTTCGACCCATCGAACGTTACTGGGCAATCGTGAAGAGGGTCTTCAAGAAGATTGATAAGGCAGCTGGTAATATGCAGGAGTTCAAAAAAATTTGGGCTCAAGCGTCCAAAAAATGCGATGCAACACTTGTCCGGAACTTGATGAAGAGCGTTCGATCAAAAGTTCGAAAACTCGGAATAACTTAAATTTCATCCGGTTTTCTTTATGCTCAAGTTTAACCTCGTACAATAAAGAATAAATTTTTAGTTTGAATAAAATATCGTTTTTTATCATAATTTAAAAGAAAAATTTGTGGATAGCTTATTTTCGATACACTCCTTACATTCTTCGCTGCTGGTATAAATCGTGCAGAGTCGTTTTATGCATTCGTTCATTTACTTTACTTTTCGAATATACGGGCAAGTCCGAATATCAAAGCGATTATCGAACAAAGGCGAAGGAAAGCGAACGATGATCATTGGCGTTCATTGCATTTTTGATATTCGAGCAACATTGCTCTTATCTATACTTTCGAGCTTTTGAGAATAGTCTAATTTGTAAAAAAAATGTCTTTTTTAATGTTACCGTTTTTCAGGGCAAAATTCCGATTCTAGAAACGAGCAAAACGTGATAAAAAGTGGAGTAATTCTATGATTTAAGGCTAATCCAATTTTACAATTATTTCCCAATATGTGTCGGTAGTACAGAAGTAAAATAGATTACCGATGAACATTTGCCTTTTACTTACATCGAAACATTCGAAAACAACACTGTTAACATTGTTCAGCGTTATGCATTGGTAACATATATAAATGTAAAATGTAAAATTGTGAAAAGATTATAATACTATTGTTCGGAATTAGAGTTCACAATTCTGATTTAGGATTTCATTTTCATAATTCTGGCACATGCATTTTCAGAATGTATGTTGGAATATATTCCGAACTTGGATTCTGGAACTACATTTTGGAACTGAATTCAGTTCTTTTATTCTGGTTCTAGAACTTCAGTTCAGTTCAGTTTCAGACCTCTAGAATCAAATTCATATGCTGAATTCCTGATCTGGATTCCGAAACAGAATTTCGCAACTGAATTCTGAGCCTGCCCCGGATTTTGAGTCAAGTTATAGAGTCCAGTTTAGGGTTGCCACGTGCTCGGGCCTCGCCCGGTAGTGTCGGGCTTAAAAGAAGATGCCGGGCTGCAAACTTACGAAAATTCTGCCGGGCCGCAGTAAAACAGACGACTTCTGAAGATTCACTCGTTGTGATGTAAAGTATTAAAAATGAAAATGTTCTCTTCTGAAACAGGGATCGCATCGCAGATTTCCCAGCAAATAGATCTCCAGTTAAATACTTACCTCCCTTGTATGTATGTGTGAAGCCACCATCAGTTCAAGACATTACCAGTGTATGCGGTTAGACTTACAGTAGATCCGAATTTGATTATCAGATAGCTTTCATTCAATTGCTGTTAAGAAGGCCAAAATGGGTTTTGAGAACCCGGCCCCTTCCAGCAAGAACATCCGACCATATTATAAAGAATTTCGCTATACCAGCTTAAACCCGCCTGATGGTTTGTTTGTTAGAAATGCGCGTCTTACTCATTTCAGACCTTCAGGGAGAAACACAAAGCTTCCCCCGCGTGTCTCAGGTTGGTAATCCACTCCATCATCCAGTCATTCACTTGTAAGGTACCATGATGCATTCCCTGCCCCTCCTCGTTGTCGATATACTTGAGCATAATGAAATATAATATAATATCGTAGAAAAGATATAATATAATACAATACAATATAATATATCAAATCCTAATGCAATACAAAACAATATAATATGATATAATTCAATAAACATAACATAATATAATAGAATATAATATAATAAAACACAATATAACGAAGGTTATCGCGATATTGATCATGTGGTTTGGACATGCAAATCGCTTGATAAAAACAGTGTTTAGATTAAATAATGAATACCAACATACTAATATGATATTCGAAATGTATTAGGTTTAAAGTACTATGTATTGTGGATGCCACGGCGAAGAAAAACTTATGCATATTGCCTATGAAATAAACGTATTTATGAAAAAAAACACAATATAACATAATATAATATGATATAACATAATATAATGCAATACAGTAAACTACAATATAATATAATACAATATAATATAATTAAATTCAATATAACATGATATAATATAATATAACTACAGAGAACAGACATCCAAGCTAGTACAAACTTTTTCAAAAAGCTGTGTGAAGCAAACAATTGAAAATCCGTTAAAAGTCACCGTTGCACACGACTTTGCATGTATGAATGTCTGTTGGATATCTCTTCTCTGTGATATATCATAATATAAAATATTATAATATAATATAACATAATATAACGCAGTATAATTTAATATAATATAATATAATATAGCACAATTTAATATAACATAATACAATATAACACAATACATATACTTATAATATAATAAAATATAATATGATATAATGCAATGCAGTATAATACCATACAACATAATATAACATAACAGAAGATAATATATAAAAAAATAAGCTAAGATCCAATGTATAACAGTTGATGTCGCAGTGTAAGCTATGCTCTTCTTTCGTCGCAGTACTGCAGGAAATATTTCTTTTTTAATAATAATAATAATAATAATAATAATAATAATAATAATAATAATAATAATAATAATAATAATAATAATAATAATAATAATAACAATAATAATAATAATAATAATAATAATAATAATAATAATAATAATAATAATTGTTCGGATAAAAAAAACCCTTACTAATCCACCTAGTGGTGTGATAATGCCTTTCTCTTCTTTCATAACAGTCTTCTGAAAATATGTTTCATACTTTTATTAAATAATTTTGGATACTAATTTTGACACCAATTAATTCAGATTGATTCGAGTAGTTCACAAAAGCATGCTTATGTCACACAGTCAGCATCATTTTTCCAAACTAGTGCTTGACATTTGCGTTGCCCATTTGTATAAGCACAATGATGTTAATCTAAAAAACCTGTTTTAATCCACCTAGTGGTGTAATGATGCCTTTCTCATATCAATCAAACTATCATATATAATACTGTGGTATTCTTCAAAATTATTTTTCTTCGATTCTTAAAAGAATAATCGAAATAGATTTGTTTGACCGTCTACTGATAAAAACTATCAATTGGAAAAGATTTGAGGTTTGAGATTTAGAAAACTTTTTACGGTTTCTCGCTCTTTTCAGTGATGGTATAAAATTTTTAACACACTTTACCCGATATTTCCGGATCCGGAAGTCGGATCCGGATGAAATTCAGGAATTACGTATGGGACCACAGGACCTTTCATTTGAACCTAAGTTTGTGAAAATCGGTCGCGCCATCTATGAGAAAAGTTAGAACACATATTCTCATTTTTTTGCACATTTTACCCCATAACTCTCGAATCGGAAGTCGGATCTAAATAATATTCAGGAATTTTGTATGGGACCTCAAGACGTTTCATTTGAATCTAAGTTTGTGAAAATCGGATCAGCCATCTCTGAGAAAAGTTAGTGCACTTATTTTCACAATTTTTTGCACATTTTACCCCATAATTCCAGAACCGGAAGTCGGATCCAAATAATATTCAGGAATTTTGTATGGGACCACAAGACCTTTCATTTGAATCTAAGTTTGTGAAAATCGGTTCAGCCATCTCCGAGAAAAGTTAGTGCAAAAAAACGTTACATACACACATACGCACATACACACACACATGCACACACACATACACACACACACATACACACAGACAGACATTTTGCGTACTCGACGAACTGAGTCGAATGGTATATGACACTCGGCCCTCCGGGCCTCGGTTCAAAAGTCGGTTTTCACAGTGATTGCATAACCTTTCTATATGAGAAAGGCAAAAACCCTTCTTAGTCCACTTAGTGGAATTTTCATATATCTTGAAAAATCACCATAGGGGGGGGGGGTCTACATGAAATTTTCGAAATCGAAAAAATAATGTTGATGCCAAAAGGCTTAGAATTGCATGAAACGTCGAGATTTAGTGTTATCTCGAAAAAAATTTTTTGGGGGTTTGTTAAAATCGGTTAAGCCATCTCTGAGAAAATTAAGCGCGTTCAAATATCTTTGAAAAGTGCACACACAGACACACACAGACACACACAGACATTTTCCGATCTCGTCGAACTGAGTCGAATGGTATATAACACTATGGGTCTCCGAGGCTCCGTTCGAAAGTCGGTTTTTCCAGCAATTCTAATACCTTTCTATAGAGAAAGGCAAAAAGAAAACCTTTTTCGTAGCAGCTTGTTGCGTTGCAGCTCAAAACTAAAATTAAAATGTATATTATAAAATTCATTTCACCATTTTGTTTCCACTTTTCTTGCATGAATAGTTTTCTTCCTTACGCTATTACTATCCGAAAGCTATAATTTTCTTGGCCACTATCTGCAAACTGCATTGAAATTGTATTCATTTGTTTCAATAAGTTCAATCAATCTTTACCTTCACTAATTCATCTAATTTTCATTAATTTAAAAAGAATGCTCACCAAACTCACTCTAGCTACGTTATTGCGCAATGATTATTTGACAGTAAATTATATTGTTTTTGTTGTTTTTTATTCCCACAATGACTATTCTACAGTGCTGCCAGTCGAATTACAAGGTGCCGCTACAATAAAAATATTAATAATAATAATAACAACAATATATAATACAATGTAATATAATTCAATCTATAACACATAATGCAACAAACAACAGAACCACATGTTGCAAAATACTATGATAAATATTGTACTTCAGGATGGGCTTCAAACTACAAGCCATTCGCACCCTCTCATTCTGCTACTAACGCAGAAGGCAATAGCACCCAGTCGACGCCGTTCTATTGACCAAATGTCATCATAGACGCTCGGGGAGGCAAGGGATAGGAACTTGTGAGGACTTAGTTATCTCACCATTTGACGACCTTCATAAGGTGCAAATAACACATTGTAATAAATTTTCAAGTACAACTTCAGCATCAGGTATTACATCAAAACGTTTTTATATTTGCGGCATATCAAGGAAAGTAGAAAAAAGCAACCCTCCCAACCATTTTTTTAACCTAAATTATCTACATTGTCAATACAAGAAGTATTGACAATACTTTTGATCGTGTAAAGGAAACTTCATTGAATTGACGAAAATATTGTCAAAACATCAAAACGGCTCATCAATTAAACAATACTTTCTCTTCATAGAGAAACTGTTAAATATGTGCAATGACCTCTTCTCTCAATAATTTTATATTCAGCTGCAATATTAAAAGCGCCAAATGCTTGAATTTTTCGAAAAACTTGGACTCCAGTTATCAAGTCAATTGGATTGATGGTATTGACAATACTTTGGATTGACAATAATATTGTCACGTGTAAGGGCCGCTTTAGATGCCAAGGACACGCGCTCACTCTGTCTGCAGACTAAGACTAAACGATATCTACAAATTGATATAGATCTCGATTAATTGATTGCTATTAATCGCTTAGCTCGATTACTAGCATTGCCGTTAATCGATTACAAATACTCGACTATTCTAGCCTTTTAATCGATTATTTTGATTAATCGAGTAAAACAATACATCACTACAGGTGAGCTAAACTCACTAATGATAATTATAAAAATCAGGCCCGTACCCAGGATTTCATTTCGGGAGGGGCCCGAAGATAATAAAAATTATGTTACTGAGGATTGCTTATGTACATAATTTTCGGTGCGCCTTTTACCGGTGTTTCCAACAGACACTGGAACTATCATTATTAAGTATTTAAATTAAATTTGTAACTGTGACCGAAAGAAGATTGTTGTGTTACATTTCTTAACATTTACTATCATGCCATTTCAGTCGCACATGTCTAAGATCTTCCGTCTAAGGTCCGAGATTGCTCCCTTACTCAGATTCGTGGAGAACGGAAAACTTACTCTGGTTATACAGGTTTCGGTATCACGTCGAGGAAGTAGCGGTCTAAAATTCCAAAACGAAACTCACATCGATTTCTCAGAGTTTACTTGAGGTTTTGGAACAGATAATAGTTCGAAGAAGCCAAATCAGGTGAACAAGGTGGATGGGCAAGTAACTGAAGCCCTAAACCGTTGATTTTACCCGTAGCAGCGATGCTCATTTACTTCATGTAAGGTCGATTTCGGTCTTTAATCGCCCCCTTAATACACACGCTAATACTTGTATTGAGGTAATCCTCCAAAAGTATACTATGACAATCCCAGAAACCCAGCATCGTAATCTTTCCGACCCATGCACTCGTGCCGCTTCGAAGCACGACTTCAGTCCATTGTAGAGTAATCAATTTGTTCTCTAGCGTATAATAATGAATCCATCCAAACATGTACTAGAAGTGCACTTGCGTTCGTCTTTTAAGTCCTAAATAAGCATATGCGTCATCCAGCTGCAGGATAACTTCCTTATCTGCAGAATCTTGCAAAACTATGGTAAGTTCGCGAACTTTCTCTTTCCGGTTACCCAGTACAATTTAGTGTCTTTTTTATAATTGTCGTATATTGTGCCCTGGATTTAACCTCCAGTTCATTTAGTTTTGACACTGTTCTCTTCGTGTCATTCATTATTATTTTGATTTCGGGTACGTGCCTGATAAAAATGATGATTGCAGACTTGGGAATGAGTATTTGAATTAACAAACGCAACATGTCTAAATCGTACTAACATTTTATGATAAATTACTAAACCATTGATGAGCCGAAGATAGAGTGTAAATGCGAATGCTTAATCATTGTATTGTTTATGTTTATTGCATACTACTTATACTTTTATGAAGTGATATTGTTGCACTAAGCGGAATAGGAGATATTTACGATAAAGTTGTTCGACTTATTCGCAAGATAAATTTTGATACGATACCCAAAGATTAAAGAAGTCGTCTTCAAGAAATAATACTCGTAGAAGTTAGTAATCAAAACGAAGATACCAATTCGAATCATTTCTTGCATCCTCAGATTCTAGATTTAACGTTGCACAGCGAGCGTGCCGAATAATTTAATCTGAAATGTTCCGCCATCAAACGAGGTTTTATTTGAAACAATTTTAATTCCCATCAAGCTACGCAGTTCCGGAGATGGGTTCGCCAGACACAACGCAAAATGGAGTTGGCCGGTCTCTAATCCTTTTTGGCCAATGAAAAAATTCAACTCTTGAACAAGGCCTCCTTTTAAAACAACCCAAACTGGCGAGCCTCGTGTCGCAAAGGAAGTGCTGAAAAAAACGAACTTATAAATTAAATGAAGTTGGAAATTAAATCAAACAATGAATTCTGTGCTTGCTTCTTTAATTTATGAGTGGATCCTTTTTTTTGTCGAACGCAATCAATTTACGTTCTTTGCAGATAATTTTCTTTATCGACAATTTGAGTCGTACAGAATGTTAAGCACCAAAGATTTCAATAATAGAGTACATGTCAATAATTTTAATGGGTCTGATGGAGGTAAATAATGCAAATGAACTAAAAAACTTTCCCATGATGCTTCTGAAGTTTCGTGCCCATTCAGTCATATTGAATAATGGACTGGTTAATATAATGATTGAATGTTCCGTTCCCTTGTTTCTGAGGGTATAAATAAATGACCGAAGACCGTTTCGACTAATTACAATGTTGATTTGAGCACCGAGAGATGGATTTGAAAAGAAAGTTTTTGTTCGCGTTTCAGTGCACAACAGTTTGTGTTGAACTGTTATGCCATCTTGCAGCTCAACATAAACTGCTGGGGAGTTGCTGGTTTGCTAGATTGCACCGAAGCGCAATGTGTTTTTCTGACTGCTCATGTTGAATGCTAGATTGCATAACAGTTAAACATAAACTGTAAACTGACGAGTCTAAAAGCAAACGTAATGACTAAATCGGTTATGTGTCCCAAGAACAAAAGAGACCAATAGTCCCTAAACGCATATTATATCGGTTTTGAAAACATTTCAGAAATACGACGGCAAGCTTTAATTTTGCAATTTCATATAAAGCATGTCGCACCCTCTATCTCAGACACTAATGTACAAGGCAATAGCACTCAATCGAGGCGCTTCTTGCAACAAAATGTCATCATGACCCCACGGAAAGGCATGCGATAGGTACTTGTGAACACTTAGTTTGCTCTCTTTTTGGCGATCGTTTGGTCGCATCTCATAATTGTCGGAAAATTGTATTGAAAATGGTTTCAAATTAAAAACCTATTTTGATCCAAGTAGTGGGGTAATTATGTCTTTGTCATATCACCTCTGTCTTCATGAATTACTCAGGAATTCTTCAAAAATGTTTTTTTTAATCTTGAATTAGAACTAGAAAGATTATACGGCTAGGAACCAGCATAACCATTCCAATTTGTAATCAGTTTTGAGCTAATTTTGAGAATTCTTCCGCTTTTCGCAACGTCGCTTCAAATGACGGTTTGAGATTTTAAACACACTCAATCCTGACTTTCATCGGATTCGGATGAAATTCGAAATCAGCTTATGGAAACAAGAGATCTTCCATTTTAGCATAAGTTTTTGAAAATCGACGTCTGTGAAAAAATGAAGTGAGTTTTCGATCTCTACTCCCCAAATCGGGAGCTGAGATTTGTATGACCAGCAACTGAACTATAGATTAAATAAGTTTTGAGTTAAATTTATAAGAAATTTTCCTCATTTTGCATGACGGGTTGCGCAATTTCACGTGCACTTTACCTTGTAATTCCGGAACCGGAAACCGGATCTGGGCAAAGGGTATAACCGGGCTTTCATACAAAAACTGCCCCCAAACAGAACAAAAATTGATATACGCTGTTTGAAAGGGTTTATATTGGAGATGATTGTTTCAAAATTTTTACCCTTTAACTGCCATATTGGTGGAGTTAGGGTGGTTCTTATTATTTTCATTTCATTTATTTTTTTCAAAAAACCTCTTTAGCAAAAAAATTGAAAAAAAATCAGGAATATTTAAGGAATTATGGGAAACCTCTCTGATTTTTTTCAGAATTTTTCAAAACGTATTTCATGTGAAAAAAAATGTTCAAAATTTTCGATTTTTTTTTCAATCGCACTTAGAATTTTGGTACCACTCTAGATTTTACATCAAAAATAAATCATTTATGAGTAGATTACGCTGTATTTTTTTCAGAATTTTAAAAAATGTGGACGGGTATAATATCAGACTTTAAAAAAATAATTCATTCGGAAAAGCATGCGTCTCCATCAAATTGTCATCAACCGATGGAGACGCATGGTGTTTCGTTCTAAAATCGTATATCACATGCCCTTAGAACTAAATACCATGCATTTTCATATACAACTTGAGTTCAGGGCTGAAGAAAGAATTTTCATAAGGAAGGATCGGTGAGAGAAACATGAATCAGAACTAATGAATTGACAAATATTTAGGTTTAAATATACGGTTTAAAGTTTTTATTCATGAACTGATAAGTAATTTACTAAGCTCTACAAAAGAGCCTACGGATAATTTGAAAAAATCTGGGGTATACAAAATCTCGTGTTCTCATTGTGATAAAATATATATTGGACAAACAAAGAGAACTCTAGACATCCGTTTCAAAGAGCACGTCGCTGAAATAGCGAAAGCATCTAAAGAATTAGAGAAAGGACTACCACATCATTTCAAGTCAAAAGTAGCTGAACATGCCTTTTTTGAAGATCATGAACTCACTACCAACGACATAAAAATCATGAGACAAATTTCCAACCCATGGAAATTAGACACAGCTGAAAGTTTAGAAATCTTCAAAAATAACTCCATTTCTTTATTGAATCGTGACCAAGGAAATAAGCCCTCCTGGCTATTCAAGCTATTACCGACACATAAGATACAAATAGATTTAGGTAATACTTAATCTCTTAATACCGCACTTCTTCAGTTTGTTGCCCTCCGCTGACAATCAAACTACCGTCCTACCCGTTTGTTACTACCTGTTTCTTCCCGTTTTTACCCGTTGACAATAAGACATTTCGTATAAAAGGAGCAGCATTACAGCATTCTTTCAAACAAACTTATAAAACCGATACACTGAAGAAGGATGTAAATAATATTCCGAAATACGCGTATCTGTATTGTAACGTTTGTTATGCTTCATTAAAGTATAGTGACTTTGTGAAAGTGTAATAACGTGACAGTGAAATAGTGGAATTAAATGGTACATAAATAGTGACACTATTTATTATATTCGAGCGAAAAGTATACCCGAAATCAATGTATATGGGAATCAGATCTGCCTAACTGAAGAATATCACCAGAAGAATATTTTTTTCAAACTTGAATAAAATTATAAACTTTCTTTGGTTATAAACGAACATAACCTTTTCAATTTGTAATCAATTATGTCAAGTTAATAAGAATTTTTCTTTATCTTTAACCGTATTTTAAAATAGCTTTAACAGTAATTTTAAATTTCATACACACTTTATCCTTTAGCTCCGGATCCGGAAGTCGTACCCGGATGAAATTCAACAGCAGCCTACAGGACCTTTCATTTGAGCCTAAAGTTTGTAAAAATCGATCAAATCATCTCTGAGAAAAATGAGTGATTTTTGTTTCCAAGTTTTTGACTCCTATATCCGAAGTCGGTTCGTTTAGTGAGTAAAATAGTGTGCAAATTAAATCAGGTTTGAGTTCAATTTAGAAGACTTTTACTTTTTCCAGTATCGTCTCTTAATGACGGTTAAGTAATTTGCGTGCAAATTGAGTGCGAATTTTTTCTTAGATTCGCACATATTACCTTTTAATTCCGGAACCGGAAGCGGGATAAAGATGAACTTTAATAGCAAGCTAAGGGATCATAAGACTTTACGTTTGAATCTAAGTTTGTGAAAATCGATTTTGCAGATAAAAAATTTTAGTCATATTATTCGAAACACATCTTGACGAACTACTCGAATGGTATATGACCCTTGGTCCTCCAGGTTATAGTTCAAAAGTCTATTTTCACAGTGATTGCATAGCTTTTTTTATGCAATTTATTTTCTCGGAAATGGTTGAACAGATTTTTCTAGTCTAATTTTCATATGAAAGGCCATACTTTCCCAAGGAACGCTTCTAAATTTGATCCGGATCCGACTTTTAGTTCCAGAGTTACAGAATGATATGTGCAAAAAAGGCGGGTGGGTAATGTTAGAGACATAACTGGATGTCATGAATACGAAAATAACTGACATGTTCCTTAACACTTCCGAATATCAATTAGTTGATCAATTGTTTTAGTTATGCAAGCTTTCCCCTTTTTCACATTTTTCGCAAAAACAAAGAAGGCTTCACTTGATCTCGATTACTGTGAATTTCACACAGCGAAAAGTGCACAAATCTAACCAAGCTGTTCTAGATTTGCACTAAACTGAGGATATTTACCTCACTCACTACGATATTAAACACTGTTCGGAACATTTTCTCGAAAGATTTGTAGTACAGCAGCAGATATTTTGTTCTCTTTCTCAGAACGCGTTCTGATTGGCTGGTTTTAACATGGGTCAAATGAGACAGGTTTTTCAATAGTGTACTATTGAAATACTTCAATGATTTTGCTATACACGTTTAAGTTGAAAAATTTCTATTTTATTGGTATAAATCCTTTCACGGATCACTGAGCTATGAGCTAAAAAAATACGAGAAAGGCAAATGCGCCTTATGAATCATCCTCTTTGATACTCGTTTATACCAAACATTTAAGAAAAGTTTAATTTTGAAGAAAAGTACCAAATTGTGATCATATTTCCGATAGCATGTTGCAAAAACTATGTTGATTCGTTAGATACCACAAGAGATATTCACGATCAAAAACTTATCACTCTCTCAGAGGGTAAATTTTGAAAAGGCATCCCATAGTAAAGTAAGTCGTATTCACGACAAAAATAGCAACATATAGGAACTTCATGTTGTTGTAGATGGCTGCACCGATTTTTACGAAGTTAGATTCAAATGTACGAAGTTAGATTTTGTGTACATCTTGTTAGTAATCGACCAACAAAACATGTTTTAGAGGATATTGGTTATTAGTTCCCGTTTCCGAAAGTACCGAAAATAGCAGTAAAAAATATCCGTCAGTCAAAGTGACGAAGCAAAGAAGAGAAAATTTCTTCTGAATTTGTCTTAAAACTGTTCGGAAGTTATGTCAGCTGCTGGTCAAACAACTCGATTCTTTTAATTGTTTTTTCGACCTGACACTAAATCTCGACGTTTCATGCAATTATAAGACTTTTGGCATCAAAAAAGGCGGGCAGGTAATGTCAGAGACATAACCGGATGACGTGAATACGAATAAAACCTATGGTTAAGTTTATTTATCTTGTTTGAGAATCTGAAATCCTTACCTGATATTCTGGAATCGAATTTTGGAGCCGAATACTAAAATTGAATTTTTAAACTCAATTTTGATGCTAGGTTCTGGAACTGAATTCTAAAACAATTCTCGATTAGAATTCCGCATCATTGAATTGGAGCTGTGCTGTGGAAGAGACCAGATCTCTGGTTCGGCACTGAATTCTGAACCTGAATACAAGCACTGATCTCTGGACCAAGATTCTGAACTCCGTCTCAGGATTCAGTTTTTTTTATTCAAATTAAAAATTCAGCTCTGAAATTCAATTCTAGAAAACTGATCCGGAATTTAGATCTGAAATCTGGAAATGAAAAAGAAATTTTGGTCTGGGAACTTAATATCAACACTGAGTTTATTCTTCACATATCAAACAGTTTAGAAAACTTTATTTCGAGTTATTTACGGTTATCGTATGCTTCTGAAAATTCTGTCACAAATTTTTGGTTACATTTCTGATGACGTGGAGAAAAAATTGTTTTGTTACTTTAAATAAAACATGAGATATTCACGATCAAAAAAGGGTATTCACGACCAAAATTACCTTACCCATATCCAATTTAGCTCAAATTTTGATGAGGACTTTTTTCTAGGAGCTTAAACTTTTCAGCACTGCCGCTTTACGAAATTAGAAGTGATCCCAAAATATTGGCACCCTTATATACTTTATGATAAAAAAGAGCCGGAATTTTCATTTTAAAATTCCCGCGCTTGTCCAATCGGTAAATTTTTATTCTCGCAACGTTGGCAACACGTTTATACACATTCTGTCAAATTTTTAAGCTTATTGTACGATTAGTTTTTGTTTGGCGTCTATACAAAGAAGTTGGAAAATTTTCGTGTGACGATTTTTATAATGGATGAAAATTTAGAACAACGTGCGTGCATCAAATTTTGTGTTGCAAATGGATTTAAGTGTTCCGAAACGTTGGAAATGTTAGAATGGGCCTTTGGTGAATCGTATCTAGGAAAAACACAGGCATACGAGTGGTATAAACGTACGATGTGAGTTGTGTGTTAGAGTTGTGTCTATCACAAGACTTAGGGTGGCGAAATGGTAGCGCGTATGCACGGAATGCATTATATTTTCGGAACCGAAATTGACAGCCACTTATTCATTGAGCTTAATTCGACTTTCAAACCAGTGTAAGCTTGTTGAAATCGGAGCAGCCATCTCTGAGAAAATTAAGCGTGTAGAATGTATATTCGAAAAGTATAATCTTTCACACGGATGCATTTTCCGATCTCATCGTGCTGAGTCGAATGGTATATAGCACTAGGAGTCGCCGAGGCTCCAATCAAAAGTCGGGTTTTCCAGCAATTCTATTAAATTTCTGTAGAGAAAGCTAAAGTGTAAAAAATCCATTATTTTAATGTAATTCCATTTTGTAGGTATTGTTTGTTAATGCCCCTGGAAACATTTTTCTGTACCCATCTCGGGATCCAGTGCCAGGAATAATAGAAGTAGTAGTCAAACTTTTAGAATACAATTTTTATCAACTTCTCATATTATGGCAAACATCGTCCAAGTACTCTGCACGCGGGTGATTTTAGGAAAATTTCGATGGGAAATTTTCCAGAACAACCAACATAAAAACCTTTGAATAGCTTTTATCTATCTGCAGGGCGAAAATGGCTGAAAAATTGAAAAATGTTTCAAATGTTATCGAAAATAGCTCTGAAATGTGAATTTTTGTGATCTTTCTTAATTATCTGAAATAAAAATAATGCGATGACGTGATATACATTTTTTAAATAAAGCTTATTTGGGCTATAAGGTTTAAATTCTGACATGATTTTGGGAATGCTTTCCACGACTTTCATGAATTTAACAAATCGATTTCGTTGACTTTTGGCGATTTGAAATCAGTAAATGAATTGGAAGCTATTTAAATTAACAAACGGAATAAAGCCAGTTTTGTAGGATCCGCATCGTTTTGAATGTGTGTGTGATGTCGATAAAATAAATCGAGAAGCATGCTAATTGCATGTCTTGGAATCAAAACTGCTTCGTTGGTTGCATTACAGTGCGCTAGACTCCAAGTATATTGACATATACTCCAAATTCACAACATCCAAATATAAATTAGTCGAAATAATCCAATCGGTAAACCAGCTCTCGGCGGAATGGCTGTCAGTCAAACGGCTTTCGGAAAAGAGGTCCGCTCCCAAGAAAGATAAACGTTTCCATATTTTACCTTTCTTGAGGCTCATTGAATCTAAATATTTTTGGAAAATTTAGATTTTGAGATTTACTCAACACATGCCTGAACGTATCTCTGACGGTGTGGTACTGCAGAAAACTTTCAAGGTCAGACACATATTACTTTTTAAAGCCTATAAGGCGACATGAAGACGATTTTTGTTTGTTAAAAGTCTCCAAACTAAATCCCATACAAGTTTTAAGCTTCGGAGGCGAAAATATTGTTTCACCAAACGAGCTAAAAATTTGTAACACCTAATGTTTTGTGGAGTTTAAATCTAAATTTTGTCCCATTTCGTTGTGCGAAATTGAACGCATTGACATTCAGCGAAATGACCCCGACAGTTTGTACTTCTATTGAATAATGGATAAAATGCATCCATTCAATTTAATCAATGTTTCGAAATAACTTCTACGCAATCTATGCAAGTACTGTTTTCGTAACCCCATTCGAATTGCAGATCTGTATTACCTCTCAGCTCATTGAACTCTCGTGATTGTGGTTGGCTGTCATTAAATGGTTTATGTGGTTGAAAGTGGTCGAGTGCGGTACTGTTTAATCTGATTTGCGGGATAAACAAACGTGCATGTAGGACTGACTGACGATGTAGAAAGCAAGCATCCTTTTTCAGGCTCAAATTGGTTCAGAGTGTCTGTGGATTTGACTGCTGCAATAATTTCCACACTCGGCATAATTCGTGGTGAGATACCATCGAATAATTCACACATGCTGCTTGTATTTGCATTTAAATGAGATAATCTTATCAAGGTTGCACTAGGAGTAATCGGCGTCACTCCAGCGGCGGTGGAAGTGATGGTATTTAAGCAATTTCCTAGGACCGGCAACCATCGTCACAAATTCGTTCCGCGTGTTGCCTCCCATGATTATTGTTTATTGCGGTGGTGGTGGTGATGGTATAAATGCGATTTAAATGGTATATTTTTGAGGAGGAAACTCGATTCGTTGGTTTAGCGTTTAATTATAGGATCACTAACATGATAAGTTGGGTGTCATCTCGTTAAGTATTCCTTGTGGGTTTAGCAGAACTGTTTATAAATGATTATTTCGATATAACGTTGTCATTACAAAACGGGGTCATCCAATTCGATCCCTTTACATTATTTATGCTTAGCCAAGCATTTATAGATGTCGAATGTTTCTGTTGGGCGCTTATCAAAGTGGAGCAAGGGCTTGAGGGTTTGTGAATTAGCATGCATAAAATTTGTTTTAATCCACCTAGTAGTGTAGTGATGCTTTTCTCGTGTTATCCACTATTTCCTATATATTAAAGCAAGATTAGTCAGAACACCACAAATTAAAAACGTTTAGTACCCAGTATTGAGAACTTTTTTTTGCGCAAAACTAATGCATTCAAATACTACATTTGAATTTAAATAAGTCACAATCGATTCAACCATATTTGAGAAAATTAAGTTAGCTCAAGAGTTTCTCAGGAATCAGGATACTCTTATGGGATTTGTAGACCTCTCAGATGAATCTGTGATGGTCAAAATCGGTTAAGTCGTTTTCGAAAACAGCTTTCGATATTATTTTCATTTTTTTTGGTGCATATCACCTTGTAATTCCTTGTAATTATTTTCATTTTTTTGGTGCATATCACCTTGCAATTAATTGTATTGTAATTATATCACCTTGTAATACTCCCTACAAACCGTTCATACGTGACAAGATGGGCATATATATTGAGCACAAGATTTTTTAACAAAACCTATTTCTTGGCCAAACTGAATTTTCCATCCAGCGTTTTTTTATCGAAAACTAAACGATTTCTTCTCAAGAAAAATTAGCTCGATATTCAGTGTAGTCATCTATGTTGGAACAATTTCATTCAAATGAAGAATGGTTTATTTTATACTTCGATTTCAGATTATTAGGATCGATACTTTAAGTATAGGGCTCGATGAGTTTTTTTTCAGTATTTCCATTCGAAATTTTATTAATTTTGTGAATATCGCTAGCACAACAATTTTTCGTAGGATTTGTTATTTTCAGACAATTTTTTTTGACAAAAAATTGATAGAAAAGAAGACTAGCCCTTTTCAAAAGACAGTCAAGATCAAATTTTGAAAAGAAAGAAGTAAGAAAAGTGTGATAAAGTCCAAATGTCGAGAATGTTTCATTTCAATCTGAGAGGGTGTCGCCAAATCCGAACACGATTTGAAACCAAATTCGTCTATTCGAATCCTGCACGAAAAGAAAAAAGATTTTCAAAACTTACAGTCGGTTTACAAAAAAAGAAACACTATTTCAATGAAACTTTTGTCCTAAGGTTGGTAATTATTTTCCCTGTCATCCTTCCATATATTTCAAGAGGGACATTTTCAATGGAAAAGCTAGTCCCTTTAAAACAGGAATTTGGGCTCATTTTTGTTATAAATCCATTGAGATTGATACGGATAGATTACAAAAGTATGCTTCAGCACTTACGTCACACATTTGGAAACATTCCTCAAAATAAATGTATTGCAAATAATACAATGTCATATAACGCTCAATCACTTTTTGAAATCTGCTATGTTTCAAACAGTATCACACACATGGCTTTTTTTTTTTAAAAAAGCTTCAAAAATAAATGTTTCATTCATGTCTATTCATGTTAACTTGAATATGTGTATTAGGCCGCAGAAAACTTTTTTGTTGTTGTCGCTCATTTAAATCAAGATGTAAAAAAAAATTATAGTGGTCTATACCTCCAAAATAGAACTGGTATCGATCGATTTTCACGAACTTAGATTCAAAGTTTGAATGGAGCGTTTGAATTGGTGTAGCAAAATCCTGCCCTCCTGTTACTTCTGTGTATGATATTCAAGCTAAATAGGGTAATATTAAACAGCTGCATAGCACGCACAAAGATTGTTATTATAATTATTATTCATCGCAGCATGTATTAGCTGTTTTTATTGATGACATTACTCCACTACGACGGTATTGCTGAATAAATTTCAAATACATCACGACGCATGGAATTTCGATGCGACCGACGAAATAAGCTCACCAAACGAGCTAAAAATTATTGATATCGGATAATCCATATCCGATAAAATTGAGTGATAATCAAGTTTGACGTTTACGTCACTTATACCATTATATCACCGGAGTGACAGCCATTTGAACTTCAAACCTGTTTAATGAACATAGAGTAGCATTAAAACGAGCCTAACTTTGTTGAAATGTTGATTCCGAATCAGACAGTGATACTGATAACGATGAAGACATTTTTAAATTCTAAGTAAAACCAAAATTTATCTTATCAAAAATAATTTGTTTCAAAACTCATTATAATATCTACAATAAATATATGATATGAAAAGATAATACTGACTATGTTTATTTAATGTGAATCAAAAAATTTGCTTATTTCCACCCCTGATATGACACTCGGTCCTCTGGGTCTCCGTTCAAAAGTCGGTATTCATAGTGATTGTGTAGCCTTTCTATATGAGAAAGGGAAAATCCCTATCCTTATCCTACACTGAAATAAATTTGCTAAAAATTTAAAATCGATATCCCAAAAACTCAGTTTTGATGATTAAAACTGACAAAATTGATGATTATATTCCCTACGAGCCGTTCATACATTGTAAGATGGGCACTTTAAATGGAAAAAGTTTTTCTAACAAAAACTTTTTCTTGTCCAAACTGAGTTTTCCATCCAGTGTCTTTTTATCGAAAACTAAACTAAACTGAATGTCATTATCATCCAAGATTTCAAAGGAATTGCGAAACGAAGGCAACCCAATAATTTTCGAAAGTCGAATTGATTCCAAACTGGTTCTGAAAATATCGTGTGTTATCTTACATTTGGCATTAGGCCCTTTTAAGAAGAATTCTGATATTTTGGATCTGAGAGTGTAATAGTGCATTATTTTGTTTTGATTGCTATCGCCATTGCTAATTAAAAGGATGAGTATAGGAATAACGATAGGATGAATAAAAATCCAATGAGATGAAATTAGGAACGGAGTAGTGAACATATCAGAAGTGTTTTGAGCTGTTTTTTAAATAGTAGTTTAATTTCCAACAAATGGGAATCAATTGCCAATGTGGAGCAAGGCGAATTCAGCAGAAATAGGAAATAATTACAATGTATCTAGTGGCCAAAGCAAGTTTTTGAGGTAATGTCCTCACAAATGAGATGAAATCGGGAGCCATTACCATTACATCTTTCAAAATATGAACAAATTCTACTCATTTCTAGCGATGACAACCAATTTCGATTAATTTAAAACTGTGTCTACATTTATGTTAGAATAAAACAATCAAACTTTGGGTTTGACGTGCAATCAGTCGTTCACGTTTCTGCGTGTAAATGAAATTTCTCCGTATCTCGATTGTAAATGATTTTAAAAGCAAGCCTACGGTAATTGATTGATAGCACTTTGTTAATAGGGATGCTAGAGCACATGCTACGTCAATCTTCTAATGTAATGAACCGGTTACCTACGCCATGAGGTGCACTAACAGTCGGTTGCACAGAGCATAGATGCAACACTCCGCCTGGAAGGAAAGTGACTCGACCTAACGGCAGCGGATGACAAATATGACAGCTTAGTAAACTGTTGCTGTACTAGTTCATGACGAACTTCCTGTAAATTGCCTCTTTTGTACGCAAATAACTCTTCTCTTCTCTGCTGACTCTGATTACTCTGTAATATCACGTAACAACCATCCCACCCCTACCCCCCCCCCCCCCCCCCCCTCCACGCAATGCATCCTACGTTCGCTTCGTCGCAGGGCTCCTCAAGCAGTTCAATAAACTTACTACCGGAGATGCATTTCGTCGACTAATCGAGTTGTCGTTTCTCTCGCGTAGGACATAGAGACGTTTCCGATGCGTATGTAGGCGTGGACCAACGTGCCTTGTCGAGTCCACGATATTGCTGACGTGAAGACGATGGAGTCGATTTCCTATTCATCAGACTAATAGGTAAGAGGTTTACCTGATGAAAGCATTCAATGGATTCCATATTGCAATTTTCCTATCGATATTTCCGAATGCAAGAAGGAACACCGAAGGCTCCACGAACGACAACAAAAGCTGGTTTATTTTCTCACCCATTGTGTGAACACGTCTCGTTTCGATTGATAAGGATGGTAAATGTTTGTCTGCAAGATGTGGCCTAATCGTTACTGTGACAGCTGGAAAATGCAGATTCCGTCCATCATGTTTGGTTCGATGAAGCAATTAATCTTTGATTGATAAACAAAATATCCATTCATTCGTTCGTACGGATTTCACTCTTGCTGTAGATATTATTGTAGGTACACTTTCTCGATTCCAGGCATTTGTCAATAGTCAATATTGAAAGAGAGACTAAGAATGTTGACGAGTCCGTCTGATTTGTGTTTTTTTTCCCAATCTTAAGCTGGTCTGACTAATTCGACCGAGGCAGCATCTGGACTCAGTGACACTCAGAAATGTGCAAGAAACCCACCTGGAAGCATCTATTTCAACGATATGTTGCTCGGTGGAATCGGAAGTGATAATAAACTTTTGACACATCTACAGACCGTCTGTCAGACGTAGAACTCGACACCGATACCTGATTTGTGTTAGGTCTCTTCGATAATAACAACTTTTTTGTGCGATCATCTTATTCAGCATAACACATTACAACTCAACTAACTTTTATTTATGGATATGGTACCATCAGTGAATAACCAAGGATTTGCTCAATTACCCTAGCGTTGTTCGAAACATCGAAAAGAATATCCGTTTTTGTTAATTGGCTCGAAATAAACGATTTCAGACCGTGTTTCTGTGCATTCATACCAAAGAGCCGAAACTATCGTATACTGCGGAAATAAAACCAGTCAAAAGCACAAAGAACAGACATCCAAGCTAGTACAAACTTTTTCAAAAAAACTGTTTAAAGCATGCAAGTGAAAATTCGTTCCAAATCATCGTTGCGTACGACTTTGCACGCATTAATTACCATTGAATGGAAGCTCGAACGCAAGAGCCCATAAGCGACTGCTGAGCTACTCGAAGCGCCTCTACAGGAGAATTTAAAACAAGCGTTAAATTTCTTACACACATTAATATCTCTACTTGGATGTCTGTTCTTTTTGCCTGCCCATATAAAAGCTAGTTAACGTCTAGAACACACTAACAAGTGACAAAGCAATTTTTTAAGAATAAACTCAGTGCAGAATTATCAATGTCAGAAGTGCAAGAATCAAAGCAACATAATTTCGATGATGTTTTACTATACACTTATTTTTGTATTATTTGTTTTTTTTTGTGTGAATTTTTCGTGGTTGTTTAAAGTCAAAACCGCGATTTTGCACAAAATATCATCGTTTTATAGCTATAAAACCTCCCCAAAGTAACAAAAAACGAAAAGGAGAACGATTATTTTAGATGAAGAAAGTGTGCAAAATTTGAAAACAATTACTGAAGTAGTTTTTAAAAGACGATGGACACGGACTTTTAAAACATGTTGTCGAGAAAAACGCGTTTGAAGTTTGTTGTCTATAAAATAGAAGAAAACATATTTACAACCTTGATTATAAAGTTTCCGGAAGCTATTCAGAAAATTGAAAATACAAGACTATTCATCAAAATCGATATTGTCCACTTCAAAAGTACACCTCGTCGACTGCAACACACTTATGCCAACGCTTGATCCAATCCTCGAAACATTTTTGTAATTCTCATATGGGTAGGCTATACAATCACTGTGAAAACTGACTTTTGAACGGAAGACCGAGTTTCATACGCCATTCGACTCAGTTCGTCAAAATCAAAAAAATGTCTGTGTGCATGTCACAAATAATGTCACTCGATTTTCTCAGAGATGGCTGAACCGATTTTCACAAACACAAGGTTCAAATGAATAGTTTTATGGTCCCATTGCAACTGAAATTCATCTTTATTCGACTTCAGGTACCGGAATTTCAAGGCAATATGTGCAAATCTATGAGAAAATGTGCACTTAATTTTTCCGGATTTTTACAAACTAAAGTGGAAAAGTTGATCCAGATCCGACTTCCGGTTCCGGTATTACAGTGCGATAAATAAAAAATTCTTATTTTTATTAGCATTTTTCTCAAATGATGGCGAAACGAGGTTAGAATTCTTATAAAACTGACTGGTAAATTAATCTATTCCGCAGACCTTGTCAGTTAGTGGATATGAGAATCTACTTTTGGACTACCAGTTTCCAGTTTCCACTTCCGAACGTACCGGTAATAGTGAGGAAAATCTCCAAAAACGGAACTCACTTCGATTTCTGTGCAATGGTTAAACCGATTTTCACGAATTTTGAATCAAATTAAAACTGCCATTGCCCTCAAAGATACTGTGCAACTTTTTCCATATCCGACTTCCGGTTCCAAAATTATAGGGCGTCAAAACTTTCAAACTGTCATGAAAAATGATGCAAACTCGTTGATACATCGGTCCGTGCTGGTACGGAAGAAGAAAACACCACCGCCCAGTACACAGCGTGCTTTGTTTAATTTTGTATAGCGTGCGGGGCTGCCACATTGAAATCTATGTTAAATTGAAATAACTGTTTAAAAATTGAAAGAGTTACGGTAGATTATACCCTAAGAAAGTTTTTGATTTTATTCAATTTTAAAAACAGAATCTTCTAGTGATGTTTTTGAAAATATAAATAATATGCGAAAGGTTTCATTACACCACTAGGTAGATTAAATTTTTCACAAAAAAATATTAGAGGGTTGTATCCAAGACACGACCGAGCACAATAACATTATAAATGAAACGCCATAATAAATACAGAAATAAAGATGATAATGATGATGATACACTAAACTTCACAACACTTCAAAGTTACTTGAAAGCTCAATTTTAGATACAAACAACCTAAAGATTTAAACCTGAACAAATGATTTATATCGTTTATTTACCCCCAGTTTTAACCTAATAATGGTCGTTCACTGGGTGGACTTATTAATTTTATAAACAGTTAATCGATCCAAGAGAATGGTGTACCAGTAATCTCAGTAATGGTGTAATTTTATTAATCCTTCAAAATCGTCGATAATCTTCGGAAAGTGTGGGTAAATAATATGGCAAAAATACGAGGAAGAAAACATG
Organism: Malaya genurostris; assembly: GCF_030247185.1. Classification (NCBI taxonomy): domain Eukaryota; kingdom Metazoa; phylum Arthropoda; class Insecta; order Diptera; family Culicidae; genus Malaya; species Malaya genurostris. The sequence goes on along the minus strand of NC_080571.1, from coordinate 93,879,224 downwards.
TGAAACAGTCCGCATAAAATATTTAGTTACTTACATTGATTTTCGCTTTAGCATATTAGGAATATACGGTATGGACACGCAACAATATTCCGAAATTTTGTTCATATTGTAACTTGATGTTATTAGCACACGAATGAACATTGTCATAGTTACAACGCGTGTAGTCATCAGACGCTTATTGTTTTGAAGGAAATAATAATTGAACTGAAACTGGCGGTTAACCAAATTCTACGAGGGTTCCTATTCAAACGATACATGTAAAATCGCAGGTAAACTTACCTTGAGTTTATCTTTGATACTATATGATATTGCATCTAATTGTACTGTACATGTGAGCCTGTGGAACTCATTTATACTACTAAACCGAGGAGAACGCTTTTAAATAAGTTTCAGAATTTAATTTTGAAGCGTTTAATTTCTGGTGGGACAACAACTTGTTCAGTCACATTGTCACGTTTTGTTCGTATGGGAATTGAGATTTAAGTATGCAAACCGATCCGTTGGAAAATTAAAACATTTTTAGGTTAACAATACTGAAGCATTGGAATCATTTAAATGAAGAAAATCCATTAACAAATCATCCAGAAACAAGCGCTGCAAATTAAATCCGAAAAATCTATTGCCGATAATTCTAAATTAGCCTGATAGTTACCAGAGCACCAAAATAAAATATTCAATTCAAACAAATTTTTCAATGGTATGCAATAGTAATATTCAAATGACGTTATCTCATAAGTTTAAGTTAAATGTTTCCGAATCGATTGGTTGTTGAATTATATAAATCCATCAGCAAATGACTGAGTTATTAGCGTTCAAAATTATGACAGCAAAATGTTACGCGATTAGTTTTGCATGTTTTAAATTGACACCCAGCCTCGGGAAGCGAAGTGTAAGGTTTTGTCGTGAATACGACTTACTTTACTATGGGGCGCCTTTTCAAAATTTACCCTCTGAGAGAGTGATAAGTTTTTGATCGTGAATATCTCCTGTTATATCTAACGAATCAACATAATTCTTGCTACATGCCATCGGAAATATGATCACAATTTTATGATAAAACTTTCAGTTGTGTGACATATTCTTAAATAGTTCACAATTAAACTTTTCTGAAATGTTTGGTATAAACGAGTATCAAAGAAGATAATTCATAAGGCGCGTTTGCCTTTCTCGTATTTTGAAAGCTCATAGCTCAGTGTTCTGTAGAAGGATTTATATAATCTAACTACCAATAGAATCGAAAATCTTCAACTTGAACGTGTATTACAACAATATTGAAGTTTTTCAATAGTACACTATTGAAAAACCTGTTTGATTTAACCCATGACAGCACCAGCCAATCAGAACGCGAGATGTCTGTATCTATACAAGAGCATCCATATAAAAGTTGAATGGTTCATTTTTCCTACCATTTGCTGAGCAACTCTTCCCGAAACAAGACACACGACAGCAACATCGAGGACCTGTCGTCTCATTGTTTCCCGATATGAATGCACGAGACACCGTCAGCACAATGACACCGAAAAAGGCAGCCAAAAAGTCCAGCAAGGCCCATTGCCGAAACAAGACACACACGAGAACCATCTCAGATCTCAATATTTCCTACCAAAAGATTCATCAAGATGGGAGTTAAAATAATTAGCACCGTCACTAACACATTCAATTACGAACGGCAATGCGAAAGCGAAAGTGATGATTTTGAACACATCTTTATACTAGTTTACAAATATGCCGTGCGAAACAGAGTTGCCACAGATCAATATGTATTTTTGTCGCGATTACTTTAGTATGCGGCCGAAAACAAAAATTGTTAGAACAAATGTTTCCACTTGATTTGCGCATTCTACTTTCCAGGCGTATCAGAACTGGCTAAACTTAAAGCAATTCTAAATATTTCTTTATCACAGTGATGTGGTCATCCTGAAAAGGACGGGGTTTTCAACGGATGGCCAGCTGCAGATGGCGAGGGATGATTTTCGTTTTCGTTGTCATGGGCAGCGTTACCGGCCAATTCCAACACCTCGGCAACCAAGTACTCCACCACTGCCGCCAGATAGACCGATGCACCAGCACTGACACGCTCGGCGTAGTTCCCCTTCCGAGGCAAACGATGGATTCTGCCGCCAACTGGGCACTTCAGACCAGCACGGTTTAAGCGGGACTTTGCCTTGCCCTTAACTGTTCCTCCTGTGTGCGTGTTTCTGCGTAAAAATTCCACAATACGCAGTTAACAGCTCGACGACCAATTCAGTACTGGCTGCCGCTCTTTTTTTTTTTTTTTTGACTAAATTGTATGTTTATTTATCATGAATTTGCGTTTTACATCAATGGTTTACATTACAAGTGTTTCGGTTCATAGTCCTTTCATCTTTGTTTCCCTATCTTAAGTTTTTAATGTTGTTGTTGAGATTATCTTGGATTATTTTACATTTCAAAATTTTGATTTTGTTTGTTTGAATTATTAAATTACTCCTACCTACTTAATCTATCTTAACCTAAAACATTCAAATTTTGAATTATTGCTATTTCTGAGGCAGAGCACCTCTCTCCAAATTTTATATTTTGATGTTCAAATCGTTGTTCTAGGGTATCAAGGGAAGCTAGCTCATGCACTTCACTGGTTCTCGTCCAAGGGGGCAGATTCAGGATCATTTTAAGGATTTTGTTTTGAACTCTCTGGAGCCGCAGTCTGTGTGTCCGTGCAAAACCCCGCCAAACGGGGACTGCATATTCGATTGCGGGGTAGATGATTTGTTTGTAGACAGCCATCTGATTCTTCAGGCACAGTTTAGATGTTCTACATATCAACGGGTACAGAGACCTGATGAGTATGTTACATTTGGTGATTATTTTTTCAACATGTGACCTGAAGATCAGATGTCTGTCATACGTTAGTCCTAGATAGACCACCTCGTCGGACCACCGCACATCAGCGCCACCGAACCGAATTCTGCAATCTTCAGACGGAACAAGTCTAGTCGATCTCGAATGCGGAAACAGGATGACCTGTGTTTTCGCCGCATTGATTACAATTTTCCAGTTCGTGAAATATTCATTTAGAGCATCCAGACCCCTCTGCAGTTTGTTCTTCAGAATACTGACGACTCGTCCATCATAAAGGATGGCCGTATCGTCAGCAAACTGTGACAAGACACCACCCCCCGGAAGAGGTGGGATGTCTGATGTGAAAATGTTATACAAGATGGGACCCAGGATACTTCCTTGGGGCACACCTGCAGGGATGGAAAATTTGTCCGATTGGACATTTTGCAGAGAAACCTGAAAAGCTCTATTTCAGAGATAACTTTTGATGATCTTAATCAGATACATCGGAAAATTGTATCGATGAAGCTTGTACAACAGGCCATCGTGCCACACATTGTCGAACGCTTTCTCGATATCCAAGATCGCCATTGCTGTCGATTTGGATACTGACTTGTTCCGTCGAATGATGTTGGTAACTCTCGTGAGTTGATGAATGGTAGATCTTCCTTTCCGGAACCCAAACTGTTCCTCCAGGAAGACACCATGTTGGTCTGCGAATGCAAGGATTCGGTTTTGGATCGATTTCTCAAACAGCTTAGACAGGGCAGAGAGTAAGCTGATGGGCCGATAGCTCTTAGAAAAAGAAGGGTCTTTTCCCGGTTTCAGTACTGGGATAACTTTAGCTAACTTCCACATTGAAGGGAAGTAGCCAAGCTCCCAGCACCGGTTAAATATTTTAGCTAGAAAAGCAAATGAGCGAGTGCTCAGATGCTTCAGCTCGATGTTAAAGGTGTTGTCGAAACCGGGGGCCTTCATGTTTTTTGATTTTTTCATAAAAGCTATCAGCTCATCAGCAGTAACTCTCATATCCTCAGGTACTAAACTGGCCGATCCATCAATTTCAGCTACGCTGTCGGCTACGGCCCGTTGATGTGGACTAACTATGTTAAGTCCCAAATTGTGGGAACACACAAACTGCCGCCCCAGTTCATTCACTTTCTCTAAAGGTGTTATAAGTATCCCTTCATCTGCGCCCTCAGGCGAAACCAGTGGAGGGATAGGTCGTTTTTTATTCTTAAGCACCTTCGTCATTGACCAGAAGGGCTTAGAATGAGGCGGAATTTGCCTTAGCTTTTGCTGGAATACTTTATTCCGCAAATCAGATAATCTTTCCTTGATAACCCTAGTCAGATTTTTATAAGCTATTTTCTTGGCACGATCGCCAGTTCGTTGAAATTGTCTCCGGAAGATATTCCGGAGACGGATGATATATTTGGTATTATTATCTAGTTGGAGAGAGGTACTCACCTGATGATGTTCTGCCGGTACCGTCCTATCCCGAGCGACCACGATAGCTTGATGGATGTTTGATACTGCTGCGTCGATTTCCACCGGGGTACCAAGTGGCAGATCGACGTCGATGAGCTGGTCGGTGATTTGTTGATATCGTGGCCAGTCGACACGATGGTAGTTCCGGCGATGTTGTATCGGCACTGTCGATGCTGGAGAGTCCAGAGTCAGTACCACCGGAAAGTGGTCGGATGAGAGGTCATTGATGGTGACCGGAGGGCTGTCGATGACGATGTTACTGAGGAATATGTCTAAAACGGAATGGACTCCCGATTTGGACAATCTCGTTGGGCAGTCCGGGGCAAAGATGTTGTACTGCCCAGCTTCTTGATGGTCAGCGAGGACGAGCCCGTTCCGGTTCCGCCTTCCATTTCCCCATCTTTCGTGCCTAGCGTTGAAATCTCCTCCGATGATATATTTGCCATTCCGTCGGGTGACCAATGACAATTCATTTTTCAGCATTGCAGCCGTACCATTCCGTGTGCTGGATTGCTTCGGACAGTAGACAGCAGTGATGACAATGGGTCCTCTCGTTGTTTCCATTTCGATCCCGATGGTTTCCAGCAAGCGAAGTTTGAAGGCAGGCAGTAGCTTGTACCGAATGCCTCTTTTGATGAGTATGGCCACACCACCTCCCCCAGAAGAGGTGCGATCCATACGTACGATGACATGATCCGGAAGACTAAAGCTGATGTTTGGCTTCAGGTGTGTTTCGGTGACTACTGCAACATCGATGTTTTCGGTATTAAGGAATTCGGCGAATTCCAGTTTCTTGGGACCCAAAGATTGGGCGTTCCAATTAAGGAGCCTTATTGACGAGCTGCCCGTGACGGTAATAGAAAAGCATCATTACTGATACTTGTTCCTGCGCAGTACGACAGGCACGAGTTTGCTTGTCCAATTCCGTAAATAGGAAGGCGAGCTGTTCCATAGTGTAAAGCTGATTACCAGTGGGGGGCTGGTTTACTGCATCAGCATAACTACGGAATCCTGGAGGAACCTGTTGTCGTCCACCAAGGGGAGGCGGTGGAGGAGTGTCAAGAGGTGGTATCGGATTCAACGGTGGGAAGAACATATCCAGTTCTTTCGGTGGCATCTGTTTCTGCTTCTGCTTTGGTTGCTTTTTCTCCATCGCTGCTTTTCTAACTTTGATGAATTCAGCTCGCTGTGGACACGCTTTGTTGGTCGCGTGATGTTCGCCTCCGCAGTTGGCACATTTGATGGCCGGTTCTCCCATCGGCTCGCATTCTTCGGTTCGGTGTTTTCCGGCACAGGTTGAGCAACGGCTTTGGATGTAGCAGTTCCGTGCGCCGTGACCATATTTGAGGCAATTGGTGCACTGTGTTACCTAACGGTGGACGGGTTTGTATCGTTCCCACTCTACCATGATGTGGAATAGGGCTTTGATGTTCTTCAAATCGCTAATCGTTGTAGAACCTAGTTCTAAATGTACCAGGTAGAGCTGATCCCGATATTTGACGTTTTGGTTATGCCGTTTGATTTTATATACTGCCACTGGCTTCAGTTTGTTATCTGCCAGTTCCTTCTGGAGCTCTTCCAACAACATATCCGGTAGACCACGAAGAACTACCTTGAAAGGTTTACTGGAAGCGATGTCGTGGGTGAAATACTCCAGCTTCATCATCTTCACGTAGTTCTCTACTGAGTTGTAATGCAGTCGAGATGGCACGATGATTTTGTATCCGTTTGAACACATACGGAATGTTGCTTGTAAACCGTGGCTGATCAGACTGTTGAGGTCCGTACGAAGGGTAGCAGGGAATCCCTGTATGTAGAAAGGTGGTAGTTTCTCCTTCTTTTCAATTTCCTGAACTTCAAGTCCAGCGAACTTGTTTTTGCCTAACAGGCGTTTGGTTGCAGCCGCCTCGTCTCCGCCGGCATCTGGATCATGCTGACGTTTGCCAGCACCTGAGCTGGATTGCCCTTTACTAGAGCCCGCTTTTCCCATTACTTGGGATACCGACGAACTAGCGAACAACGCGTGAAAAATTTCCAAATACTTAATAACACTTTCAAAAATGCGTCTTTACTCGGAGAGAGCTAAACACAGAATGTTGCAGGCTGCCGCTCTGCTAACTTTCTCTTTTATATCGTTTCACTGTTTCCCGTTCTGCGTATAGGAAAGGAATTCTAACAAAGGGGAAGTCCGTCCACCGCTACCACTAGCACGTATAAAAGGAAATGTGATGTGAGAAATAGCGTCATTTAAGTTAAAGCAGCTACGTACGAGACACCGTCAGAACGATGGCTCCGAAAACAGGTAGAAAAGCAGATTTGTACCATTACTTACACATTCAATTACGAACGGCAATGCGAAAGCGAATGTTGAACACATCTTTATACTAGTATGGGGTCGTGTGAAAATATGCCTTGCGAAACAGGGTTGCCATATATACAGATTAATCTGTATTATCATTTTTATTATTATTATTATCATTATTATTATTATTATTATTATTATTAGAATCACTCTTGCATACCGAAGATCGTAGATACATTTCAGACCAGGCCATTGCAATTGTCTCGTACTGGAATTTCGAGAAGAATCAGATATCTTCGAGCTTCATAGCTTCAATAAAAATAAACTACAAATTTGTTGTACCTAGCTTCCTATATTGGCAAATTAATAAGGAATTGTTTCAAGGTTGGAATATATAGTTGCAGAGTAGTAGCTGTTTAATGTAACTAATCTGTACTTTAATGTAGGTGTATCGCTTCAAATTCTATTAGTGAAAAAGAGTAAAGCTTGCACAATTCATACAATCAATCAACTAACTGATATTCGGAAAAGTGATGGGAGCGTGTCAGTTTTTTCGTATTCACGACATCCAGTTATGTCTCTGACATTACTCACCCGCCTTGTTTTTTAATGGCAAAAATCGATCAAAAATTTGCTAAATACATGGGATATTTAAATAGAATCGGTAACCACGCTGATTCGGTTCTTCAATAGCTAGATGATATATAAGATACTCAAGAGAACACGGTGTTGCACAGCCAAAAGGAAATTTCACCAACACATAATGCAAAAGCAACAATCCAGCAAGTGATCGCATATACAATCCAGTCATCAGCTCACTGGACGAACTACTTGTTTCTTTCACAGTCAAACATCAACTAGGCAAAGAAATATTATGCAGCATATATTTATAGATTTCTCTTCATACTACGCATAACGATGCGGTGTTTTTTATGCATGACGCAAAGCCTCAACAAGAAGTTGACATCATTTTGTACAACAGGGATTGGCGGATGAAAACATAGGTCGATTCCAACCTTTTTTTCAATAGTATACTATTGAAATACTGAAACGACGTCGTCATACATGTTTAAGTTAAAGGTTTCCGAATCGATTGGTTGTTAAATTATATCAATCCATCAACAAATGACCGAGTTATTAACGTTCAAAGTTATGACACAAAAAGGTTACGCGACTATTTTTGAAACTTTTAATTGACACCCGGCCCCATATAGTGAGGCATTTTTAATGCCAAAAAATTGTAATTTCATAGCTATAAAACCTCCAAAAGTAACAAAAAACAAAAAAGAAAGCGTTGGGGTTAACAAGCAACACTCTTTGCAAGCGTTCGAGTAATGTCAACAACGTGTGCCTAAACTCAAATTCCTGTGCTTCTTTTCTTGATTTTAATCAATAAATGTTCCATATGGTTGAAAAATAAACCAATCAATTCATTCTGCTTAAAATTTTAATTCAAGAAAAGCGTAAATCTTAGTCTAAATCTCCGTTTTCCTGAAAACTTTGCTTACTTCCAATAATACATTTGAGTAGCAACAAACACATTCCTATATGGATTTCCTCTTTCAGAAATTATTGCGATATATAGATTTACGTACCTTCGATAAGTAAACCCGCAAAATAGGAACCTTTAATTTAACACGCGAAAGGCAATGGATATGGAATGTTGTCGTAAAAGTATTTATTTTTTTTCGGAAAACTGATTTTGTAACAGAAAATATTTAATATTGTTTATTTCACATTCATAAAAATGTAAGCAATTTTCCGTCAAATGTTGGTGAAAAAATGATCAAAACTGATATTTAATTCGAAAAGTCAGACTCAACATTCATTTGAGAAAAAATAAATCATTCCTAAAAAAGATTGTTTGAAACTCAATCATTCAAGCCACTTTGATAAACTGGTTGCACTGCACGATGGATACGGGCTTTTAAAGCGTGCTTTCAAGAAAAACACATTTCATGTTTATCTATCTTTCTATCTATATATATATATATATATATATATATATATATATATATATATATATATATATATATATATATATATATATATATATATATATATATATATATATATATATATATATATATATATATATATATATATATATATATATATAAATGCTGAGATCATTTTTTGTTATCGCATCCCGTAAGAACGGATGGACGGATTTGCATGATTCTTTTTTTTTGTTTGATCAGTTTTTACCCCCGCCGGATTCATACATCAAAAAAATTAGAAAAAATTGCTGAAAAGTCCATGAAGATGTTTTGTATGGGAAATGGAATTTTCCGTTGAAAAAGTCGCCTATGTTTGCGAGATCATCGTTAGGTGCTTGGCGTACAACGAGTTGCTCAGTATTTAACCTTTGTAGAAAAGAATGCTAGATTTTATTAAAAAAATATCTGTTTTAATCCCCCTAGTGGTGTAATGATGCCTTTCTCATATCAATCATACTATCATATATAATACTGTGGTATTCTTCGAAATTATTTTTCTTCGATTCTTAAAAGAATAACCGAAATAGATTTGTTCGACCGTCTACTGATAAAAACTATCAATTGGAAAAGCTTTGAGGTCGATTTGGAAAACTTTTTACGGTTTTTCGCTCTTTTCAGTGACGGTATAAAATTTTTAACACACTTTACCCTATATTTCCGGATCCGGAAGTCGGATCCTGTTGAAATTCAGGAATTACGTATGGGACCACAGGACCTTTCATTTGAAACTAAGTTTGTGAAAATCGGTCGCGCCATCTATGAGAAAAGTTAGAACACATATTTTCATTTTTTTGCACATTTTACCCCATAACTCCTGAACCGGAAGTCAGACCCAAATAATATTCAGGAATTTTGTATGGGACCACAAGACCTTTCATTTGAATCTAAGTTTGTGAAAATCGGTTGAGCCATCTCCGAGAAAAGTTAGTGCAAAAAAACGTTACATACACACATACGCACATACACACACATACACACACATACATACACACAGACATTTGGCGTACTCGACGAACTGAGTCGAATAGTATATGACACTCGGCCCTCCGGGCCTCGGTTCAAAAGTCGGTTTTCACAGTGATTGCATAACCTTTCTATATGAGAAAGGCAAAAAGTTTAAGTCATAGAACGAATCTTAAGTTAAACTCAAAAACAGTTCTGACTGTTTCCTTTTGAATGTTCAGTAATTGTGCTAAAAACATTCCAACTGTTTTTAAACATTGCATGTGACCGAATTGAATGGTATCTTGTGGATAATATAAATTGTTACTAATAATCACTACCTGCTACTCCGGTTATTCAAAAGATGAGCCCGAGTTTTGTATTGGAAAAATTAACACAATATTAAAGAGGAATATATTTACGATTTGCACATATGGTTGTGAGACTCCGCATCTGCACTCATGGCAATGAAACTGAAGTCCCGCATTGATTTCAGTTTCCTATATATATATATATATATATATATATATATATATATATATATATATATATATATATATATATATATATATATATATATATATATATATATATATATATATATATATATATATATATATATATATATATATATATATATATATATATATATATATATATATATATATATATATATATATATATATATATATATATATATATATATATATATATATATATATATATATATATATATATATATATGAGTTACACAGACTCACAAATATAGAACCATTAGATGTAATGTCACATAATATTATAAGCAAGTTCCGACAAAAATCGATGCAATCTTCAATTGAATCGATTCGCTCTTTGTATTAGTTGGTAAGTTAGTATATAAACTCCTTTTCCCGATTACACAATACAAGCAGGTCTAGAATTTTCCCTTCTCAGAATTGCGGAAGCAAATGATGTCCTCATGGTAATAACCAAATCATGTATATAATAGGGTTGAAAAGTCACCACTTGTGGCTGAGCACCCAATTGAATCTTAATTATTTAGATTTTAACTCATATTTCAATAAAAAAACCTGTTTTAATTCACCTAGTTGTGTAACGATGCCTTTCTCATATCAATCATACTATCATGTATAATACTGTGGTATTCTTCAAAATAATTTTCTTTGATTCTTAAAAGAATAACCGAGATCGGTTTGTTTGACCGTCTATAAAAACTATCAATTGTAGAAGATTTGAGATCGACCTAGAAAACTTTTCACGGGTTTTCGCCCTTTTCAGTGATTGTATAAAATTTTTAACACACTTTAGCCTATATTTCCGGATCCGGGTGAAAGTCGGTTCAGCCATTTCTGAGAAAATATATTAAACTTATTTTCACAACTTTTTGCATATTTTACCCCATAATTCCGGAACAGGAAGTCGGATCCAAATAATATTCAGGAATTTTGTATGGGACCACAAGACCTTTCATTTGAATATAAGTTTGTGACAATCGGTTCAGCCATCTCCGAGAAAAGTTAGTGCAAAAAAACGTTACATACACACACACACACACAGACATTTTGAGTACTCGATGAACTGAGTCGAATGATATATGATATTCGGCCCTCCGGGCCTCGGTTCAAAAGTCGGTTGTCACAGTGATTGCATAACCTTTCTATATGAGAAAGGCAAAAAAAATAAGGCCAAAACGAATATAATAAACAAACATCAAAATTAAAAAATTGTTATCTTGCAGTTTCAAAATTTTAACTACATAATTGTTTAAAACGACGGTCATTAAAATAATTTCATGGATACTGAACGCAACGAGTTACCGATAAAAACGCCATGAGCGACACTCCAGTGCTCCATGATGGAAAACTACTAGATAAAAATAAACCTCCATTCTTCTACTCTTCGATGCCGTGTTCGATTTCTCCCATCCTTATTTGGTTCCAGTGTAACCGAAAAACAAAATGTGTCAGGTTCCTTTGCGCAGTCCTGTATTAGTAATCAAGATCCAATTTACAGATGGACCTCTGTAAATCCAATTTACAGATGAACTTCCCTAAACAATTGAAACTACAAATTTCCTACTCTCTTGGTTTGATAATTTAATTGAATTCCCACTGAAGAATGATCGCTTGGCGTTGGAAAGGAATATACCGTGAATTTCGTGTTCCAGAAACACCCAACCGATGAAGAATACTAAAGGGTTGTAATAAATCGGCATGGGTGGTAAATTTCGTTGGCATATTGAATTGCTAGGGTAACAGAGGTATTTTGGCCCGCTTTAGGATCGATTTTATTTTGGCCCACTTTGTAAAAGTATCCACCAAATGATTTAATATCTTCGAAAAATCCTTCCACAATAGGTAATTTAATGTGATTAGCTTCAAACTGATGCAACATAGGTTACCTAAGATCGATTGAATCCATATAGTTTGTTAGGTGGGCCAAAATATATGAAGTGGCCAAAATACCTCTGTTACCCTACTCTTTTCAGCTGGTCAGGTAAGACAGTGTTGTAGTTATGCCATAGAATCTCAAACTCACAGTTCCTTGATGAGAGGAAAAAAAAACACGTCCGAGGCCTGAGTCTAAGCAAGAAAAGAGTTCAATTCAACCCCGGTCCACGGTAGCATTTCTAACCGAAAACGGAATTACGTGCACGGCAACCCTAGGTCATAAAATGACAATAAAATAGACATCACGATGATATAAATTTGAACGATGGATGACAATCGAAACGAAAGTGGTCTCATTTGTATCGGTACTAATGAAAGAAGTGTTTTATGACATTGCAAATTAATGACAGTGCTAGTAGTTCCGTTAGGGCTACAACCGATATTATTAGGAAACAAGGCACGTTTCCGAAATGGCACTCGTAGGGGCCTCGTAGTTGGGTCGTACGTTTGGTGTACGAGGAGAGATATTTGTATCGAAAATTGTTTTCCTCCGAAAAAGCTCGTTCCATCTGGCAACAGGTTCTATGAACTTCTTCAACAGCTGCGCATGCAGAAGGTGGCAGACTAAACTATTTTGTTGGAAGCCGCACTTGCAATTTAAAATTCCCCAAAACAGAAGCACGGGGCTGGCTAGTCATCATCGCATCAATTAGATCATGCCCAATTCAGAACTATTAAATTGCTTTCGGTAATGTGCTTTTTCAAGCCCGCAAACCCGACAGTCGATTTGCTGTCGGATGGGTTAAATGTACACCAGCAGAAAGGTGAACTGTGGTCGCCTAAAATAATAAAAAGCACTCCCATTAATCAGCGCTTCAATTAGAACTCCATGATACAACTTGCCCTAATACCAGTCCGGTGTAAAAACGGCGGTGAAATAAAATTACCGGAATCCTTGAAAAAAAAAAACACTTCAATTGTTTGGTTGGAACACGAATCGCCTTGTAGCGTTTTCGTTTTCTACACCGAAATAGTACAAGAAATGGACGGAACGATTTCTCATAAGTTCAAGCTTCGGCTCTCGTAGCTTTTGTACTGATGTATTTCATTAAAAGAAACAGATTATTTGCCCGCGACCACAGAGAACAGACATCCCAGTAGAGATTTGAATATGTGTAAGAAATTTAACGGTTGTTTGCAAAATAGCAATTCGCCTGAAAAAAAGCCCTTCAAACCGCCCAGTAATCAATTATGGAATCTTGCGTTCGAACTTTCATACAATAGCAATTCATGCGTGCGAAGTCGTACGCAAAGGTGATTTTTGACGGATTTCAACTTGTATGCTTTAGATGGATTTTTCTAAAAATGTTGTATTAGTTTGGATGTCTGTTCTCTGTGCCGCGACTTTGAGTGATTGTGTTTGATATTCGGTGGTACTTCGACGTAGCATCAGTGTGAAAAAAAACAGAAACATTACCAATTGCGATGGATGCTGGAGTACTTCAAAATACCTATCCAGTAAATTAATTTTCAATGTTTGACCGGCTATGGACTGGAGACAAAACAAAAAACAAAACAACCACCGAAAAAAGGGAAGGCTAATCTCGATGACTTGCACACACAGCAACAAAGCCTTCGCGTTGTTTTGACGAATATGTACAGCACAATCCATACCGTAATTAGCAAGTCATACTGAATCGGCCACAACAATTTTGCGAAGTCATTGCCGGATCGTCTTGTCGTCGTTCTGTGGCTTAGCACAATCAATCAGTTCGAATATTCAGTAGGAATCCTCGCTCCGGTAGGATATTAAACGGACTACGGTGAAACAAAAAATGGCAACCGTTAGCTACTTCCCATCCGGGGCTGAATGAGGAGTCATTTTTTTTCGAATTGACACTGATAATTGATTTAATCGAGGAAGGCTACCAAAAATGTCAATACGATGGTTTTGGAACTAGCCAATAAGCCACCTGTCGAGATACACTTCGTGGTGGAATTCCGGACGATTCAGTGCTAGCCCGAAATCAATCACAATAACGAACGCACAAAAAAATGAATCTCTTTGATCTTCAATAGTGATTAAGGTCCTAAATGATATTGTTCGTCTGGAATTCTCTTTCGCAGAGAATAGAATTTTATCTGGTGAAATATCGGTTTCATGATTGTTTTTCTTTTTCGATAGAAAACCGAACGTTGATGTCACTTTTCTCCTACATGGCTGAACCAATTTCCACAAACTCAAACTCAAATGAATGGTCTTACACGAAATCACTTGCGATAAAAATTCAACCAGAAAACGTAGGTTGTTATTTATGTATTTACACAGATAAAAATATTTTGTGAATTTACATCTATTTTCATGCACATATTTAGGTAATTGAACATAAAATTACTTTACAATTCTGTACGTTTCAAAATAATTTAATCGCAAAATGAGCGTTAAATGAAAGATGCAGTTAAATTAATTGAAAATTCAATACAATCCAATTTAGTTTTGCACCGATGAACGTTTTTAATCAAAATCTAGATTCAACTCATGTCTATACCATGTTACTATTGATTTACATCTCGTGTAAATTTCATTATTTCTTTCTGTGTAGTCTAAGAGTTGTCCCGGTGGATTTGACGTTTCCATCATAAAGTGTGACCTTTTTTACCATTACCATTCTGTCATTCGAACGCTATTTGTTTTGCTTGGTGCGAGTTGAAAATTTCACCTCAGCAAAAAAAAATGAAATTGAATCTTGAACATTTTCGTGCAATGCTTTATTACGATTTTCGTCGTGGATTATCGCGACAGGAGTGCAATCAATCAACTTAGGTCGGCTTTTGGCAATGTAAAACCATCTTATGCGACGGTAAAAAAAACCTTTTTGTCGTGAATACGACTTACTTTACTATGGGGTGCCTTTTCAAAATTAGCCATATGGAAGAATGGGCAGAACTTAATCGTGAATATCTCGACTTGTATTAATGGTAGCAACATAATTCTTTCACCATTTCATCAAAAATATGATCAGGAATTTAGGATAATATTTTGAACAATGTGAGATAACTACAAACAACTCAAAAATTAAGTTTTCTCAAAATTTGAAAATAATGCGGAAAACTCTTTACTTTCGCTTGGATTTTTCGCGCAAGGACGACGAATTTGAGGCAGTCAGGCACATATTTTCAACTGAATGCGTATAAAAGGGAAACCGTGGTCGAAAATCGATCATTTCTTTTCGTGCGTTCGGTGGAAGCAGACGTCGTGGGAGTTGAACCATCAACCAGCAGCGACGGAGAGTGCACCTTTTGCGTGGTTAAAACCTCAAACGCTCAGGTAGCAACTATAATTCGCTTGCTGGCCATCAAAGCGAGAAGACTGCCATTGCGAGAGTTAAACCATCAACCAGCAGCGACGGAGAGTGCACCTTTTGCGTGGTTAAAACCTCAAACGCTCAGGTAGCAACTATAATTCGCTTGCTGGCCATCAAGGCGAGAAGACTGCCATTGCGAGATTTAAACCATCAACCAGCAGCGACGGAGAGTGCACCTTTTGCGTGGTTAAAACCTCAAACGCTCAGGTAGCAACTCTCATTTGCTTTTCGGTAGTCTTAACGAGAAGTTCAAATTTCAGATATTAGTTCCGCAATATAGGTTTAGTATTCAGAGCCTGCGTGCTGAAACTGTATTCCGGAACTAATTTCAGTTTCGAAATTGCAGTTCTAGAATTCAAACTGGATTCTGAGTCTGTTATTGGTTCTAAATTTAGTTCTTGAACTCAGGGTCCAGTTCTTTATTCCAGACTTCTTCTATTCGGTTCTTTTTAGAACCATAATAATACTCGTATAGAATTATGCGGAAATTTACTTTACTGTACTCTATACAACTCATTCTGGTAGTCTTGGCGGTCTTCAAGTTTCAGAGCTTAGTTCCGGAATATGGGTTTAGAATTCAGAGTCTACGTGCTGAACTAGCTCAATTCGTCACTCTTCATCACGAACGCTTTCATAAAAAGTTCTTTTCAGAGCCACCATTTTATATTACAATGAACTATACTGCTTATTTCATAATATTTAATTGCGTTTCAGAATGTTTATTGTAACTAATCAGAATGTTTATTGTAACTAATTTAGTCTAAGCGCATCGTTTAAAATTCTAGTAACGAAAGAGGGGAAAGCTGCACAATTCGAACAATCGATCAAGCAAATCAATCTAGACTAAATCAGACAAATAAACCAATTTTATGTCGAATAAGGATTTCTGAAAGCTCACTTACAATTACAAATGCAAATGAGATTGGTTTGTTTTCATCAGGGAACGCCTGCATTAAAATGTGCGGGTGTGTAATGTCAGAGACATAACTGGATGTCGTGAATACGAATATGACACGCTTTATTTATGCTTCCGAATTCGAATCGGTAGTTGAATTCGGAAGCATAAATAAAGCGTGTCGTATTCGTATTCACGACATCCAGTTATGTCTCTGACATTACACACCCGTACTTTTTTTTAAATTCACCTAGTGGTGTAATGATGCCTTTCTCATATTACTTATATCTTCAAAAATATCACTAAAAGATACTGTGAAGAATTTTTTTTTTCAATTTTGAATCAAATAAGATACTTTCTTTTGGTATAATCTAACATAACCTTTTCAATTTGTAAACAGTTACATTCTGTTACATAAGAGTAGGGTCACTGTTGTGAGAAAATGAAAAGACTCAACATGACCATAGTTTTGAATATTGTTTTATTAGATCAAAAACTTGCATGCAAATATATTAATAGCAAGTCCAACCCTCTTCAGCGATAATAAATTGCTTGACACCTTCGAGGCATACTCCGAGCGAGATTTTGCGCGTATTCTTCTGAAAACGACCTTCGAATTTGTGAATCGTCGAACACGCTGTTTCGAATTGTGTGGTCGGGTTTTCCCAAACTTCATCTTCATTTGAGCCCAAACGTTCTCAATTGAATTGACATCGGGTGACTGAGAGGGCTAATCCAAGGTCACGACACCATTTTGCTCCTTTGCCCATTCAAGACGTTTTTGCACATGTTTTTCACTCAATATCGGTTCTTGCAAAGCACTTCGAAATTTCAAATTATTTGCGATCAAATGTTTGTGAACAGTTTCGTACGATAAATTTAAACCTTTTTTGGTTAATTTCGAAGCACTTTCGCGTAAAGTTAATGTCGAATTCTTCAAAAACAGGTCACATAATAGATTTAAACCCTGCACGCTATACGAAATTGAACAAAGCACGCTGCAAACGGAGCAAAACCGCACGTACCGACGCGTACCAGTTTTACATCGTTCATTTGAATGATGATTTGAATATTTTGACACTCATCACCCTATAATCTCGGAACCGGAAGTCGGATCTGGATGAAACTACACAGTGTATTTAAAGATAATGAGAGCTTTAATTTGAATCATGATTCGTGAAAATCGGCTTGACTATTTTGCAGTAAGTTCTATAAAAATGTGTACCTCGTTTCGCCATTGCTTGTGAAAAAGTACTGATGAAATTGTAAATTTTCTTTAATCGCACTGTAATGTCGGAACCAGAAGTTGGTTCTGAATCAACTGTTCCGGGCCTTTTTAGAGAATTTTAACACCTTTCATTTCAGTTCGGGTTTACATCTCATCCAAGTCAGTCGATAAAACAAAACCGCTTACGTTGGTGACAGAATAAACCAAGTACAGTATTGGGTAGTGAACATTAGACCTCGAAAATGAGTGAACCAAACGAACAAAAGCTACCGCCGGTACGAAAGAATACAATTATTGTTGACTTCAGACAGTGCAAAATTCGACCTTCGATACGAGAACTTGAAGGTTTGCTTAAAGAGCAAATGCATCTTGACATTAAACATGTGCATTTACTTCAATGCAATAAGACCAATAATGTTGTTTATATCCAGTTCTATAGAGAGTTGGATGCAATTCAATTCGCTATAGACAATAATAATGTGCACTATGTGGAGCATGAAAATATCAAGTACAACATTCCAGTATATATGGAAGATAGTGCTATAGAAGTGCGTGTGCATGATCTTCCCTCAAGCGTCATCGATCCTTATATTCGCCATACCATGTCCCAATACGGAGAGATTCTCTCTATCGAAAAAGAAAAGTGGATTAATTTTTTCCCCGGTATTCTAAATGGCGTACGTTTGTTACGCATGCGCTTGAGGAGGCCTACACCTTCTTATGTGACATTCGGTCAGGATACAAGAATACCGTGCAAATCACTTGTTACCTATGACAATCAGATGGCCACATGTCAATATTGCCAAAAAGCTGTTAACTACGGTAAGCCATGTGATAAACTGGACAAGGAGACAACTACACCAAAGGACAACGGTGCTTCCTTCACACCAACTCCAAGCAACCCCAGTACACCTGCGACAGTCAGCAACAACAGTGAAGCATCCCCATCAACGAAACCATCCAACGTATCCTCTATAGAAGAAAGTGCACCAGCTACAGTTAACAACTTACCATCCAACCAACCAGCAAACTGCCCCTCAATCCTCGCAGGAGGAAAAGGGAAGCTCCTCTCCCTATAAAAAGGGTGACAACGAGATCCAATACAAAAAAAAATTATCTAAAAACTAGCTAAAGCGGCCACGTAAAGTTTGTACGCAAATTGGCCTGAATAAAATATATTTTAAATAAAAAAAACACCTTTCATTTGTTACTAAATTTGTGAAAATGGGTTAAGAAATTTCCGAGAAAATTGAGTGCACATTTTTTAATAAATTTGCATATATTTCCTTGTAGTTCCGGAACCGGAAATCGGATGCAAATGAAATTCAAAAAGATTGTATGAGGCCATATGACCTTTCATTTGAATCTAAGTTAGTAAAAATCGGTTTACCCATCTCTGAGAAAATTGAGTGACATTATTTGTAACATACACACAGACAGACATTTTGTGATCTCTACGAACTGAGCCGAATGGTATATGAAACTCGGCACTCCGGGCCTCGGTTGTGAAGTCGGGTTTCACAGCGATTGCATAACCTTTCTATATGAGAAATTCAAAACTGGCATAACGAACTCAATCGTGGTCGTCGGTCGCTTACAGATGAATTCACGGAGGGTCGTCAAAAAACAGTTGTTTTGCTTGAAAACATCTACACGGAAAGAAATCCGTTACTGCTGTCATGATTAGAAAATCATGAAACCAATCATTTTAACTTATCACGAAATTATGAGCAATAACTCTTCTCCCATGAAAATTAATCATGGTTCGAAAATGCGTTACTTGAAGAATGCATTTCTTTCAAAACTCGTAACTCTAATTTTCTACCCGGATATCACTTTGAACCCTCTGCCTCAAGTGATGTGATAGATTGCTTAATAGATTAACGGTAAAGCAAAAAGCAGACATTGAAAAGCAAGACCTACTGAAAATGTTTACTTGATCCTGAAGCATGTTCATTTAATAATCGTGTTGTTTTACCCACCGGCTGATAGAAAATAAAACATAACATACAAATAAGATAATGAACCGAAAATTGACATCATAATTAGTCTCGGCTACACTTTTCATTTGACAAATATCAATATTACATATTGTTTGAATGTATTCTTACATATTTGAGTGTTGCTAGAATAATATTCCGAGAACTAGCGTTTAATTCGATTGTGAATTTGGAACACCATCTAACGAAAATCAGAAAAAGATTTTGTTCAACCACTTTGATTAATTTGTTTCATAGATATAACAACACAAGCTGTATTGATTCCCCTAAATATTATGAATAAGACGATTTTTTTGCAAGAATTCGACATAGAGTTTCGTTTTTAAGAGGTTTGATTCACACGTGTTTTTTCATGCAGTTCGTTTAAGTGTTTAAATTCTAAAACACAAAATCAAACGTTATTTCTTGCGTTGTCGTTTTTCAAAAAACAGAATATTTTAACTTTAAAAGAAGTTCCTCGTGCTTATCACTGAATTTATGTTGCAAAAGTGACCATCGTTGCAAAAATCACACATAACGCCTGAATTTATGTTGCAAAAATTACCATTGTAGCAGAAATATGCCTGAAGTTATACCTAACAACGTCAAGTGCGTTACGTTTAAATTTCAGCGAAATCAGTACGAATGGATCATGATTAGAGAAATTTTAATCATGGTGTATTATCATAACATGAAAATATATTATTTTCCCCAAATCATGACTCGTTTTGCTCATTTCTAGAATCGGAATTTTGCCCGTGTATGCTGTGAAAAATCTGATAATGGTACCAAAATTCAATACCAAAACCTTCCACCATTCATCAGGGTTTGGATGAACAAAGCAGTGAAGATGAGTATTCATGCTTCACGGTGTATGATACTCATGAATATACCTGTTTTATGAAGAAGGTATAGAATTCACTCAAACTTTAGAAAAATTTTCCGAGGCCCGGAGTGCCGAATGTCATATACTAATCGATTCAGCTCGACGAACTTAGCAAATGTCCGTGTGTCTGTATGTGTGTGTTGTCAACTAAGAGGTCGAGATCTCAGAGATGGCTGGACCGATTTTGATCAAACTAGTCGCAAATGAAAGGTCTCCCCGTCACCCAGAACGCTATTGAATGGTTTTGAGATCGGATGTTTACTTTTTGAGTTATACGAAGTTTTATGTCAAAATTTTCAGTTTTTTGACAGTATCTGTCACAATTGACCTTGAACACAAAATATATTTTCAGACTTAGATTCCGCACGGTAATACCTATCAAACAAACCATAGATTGTTGAAATCCGTCCATTTTTAACGGAGATATCGAAATTTTTGTGTAAACGACTTTTCCCCCTATTCCAGCAGTAGAAGTTTTGAGCGCTGTCTGGCAAAGAAATGCTTGGGAACAACATAAAACACGATTTTTTATACTGTTACGTACATTTGGTTTTAAGTACCCAAAAGACTGTGTACAACATGATATTTTGCCTCGGACCGATTTTAGCACGGTTCGTTTTTGGCAACATAATCGTTCGAATATGACATATGTAAACCAGACGAATTTTCGAGTTGAAAGAAATTCCATAATTATATTGATTTAAACGACTTACAGAAATAAATGCTGAAAGAAAATAACAGTCATATATATATTCGAATCAGTTCGTCGAGATCAGCAAATTCGTGTGTGACCAATAATTTCACTCAATTTTTTTCGAAGATGACTCAACCGTGTTCTACAAACTCAGATTCATATGATAAATCGTATACTCCCAAACAAGACTCCTGAATTATGTTTGGTTCCGACCTCTGGTTCCGGAACTACAGGATGATATGTGAAACGAAATTAAAACTGTGTAATTCATTTTACTCGTACATGGCTGAACCGATCTAAGATTCAAATGAAATCTAAGAATCATCTAAGATTCAAATGAAAAGTTTTAAGATTCTATAAAACATCTTGCTTTTCAGTTAGATCCAACTTCCGGTTTAGAGAGATACATGGTGATTAGTATAAAAATGTCTATTTCAAATAAATTAATCAGATTTATCGGGTTAGCAGATTTGTATAGTCGATAACCAAAAAAACTTATTTCATTTTTGGTTGTACTCAGTTTTCGATTCGGAAGGTATTCAAAAATTTAATTTGAGCTACGATTTCTCAAAGATGTCTGCACTGATTTTTAAACATTTTAAATCAAATGTAAACTACATAGCTATTCAGATAAATTTTGAATTCCGGTTCCAGTATCGAATCGTTTCTCAAAGCTCAATCGTTTTCTAAAAAAAAACCCAAATCGAATTTCAGAAACAAAAGTTCAAATTAAAATAAATCCAATTTTATCCAATTCTGACTTCCGATTCTGGAATTGTAGGATGATGAATTTTTAAAATTCAAGGCGATATAGAAGATAACAATCCCGAAAAGATTCAAAGTTGGACTCAAAAATATTGCAATTTAATCGTCATATGGCCATACGATTGGGTTTGGGTTATGCTGGTTCCTGAATACCGGCTCTGGTAGTACCTTAAATTACCCTAAACTCTAAAGTGGAAATTATTTCGACATATCATGGAATGTTTAATCGATTGTTACACTTTTGGATTCAAATTCGATCCGATTTGCTGTTTCGACATTACAGAGTAATGAGTGATTAAAATCTCAAATTGCCACTTGAATCGACGGACATTAGAATAATGTCATGAAAACTGAAACACCGAAGAATATCCATGCAAAAAACACATGCGGATTGATAAAAAAAGGTATCATCTCACTGCTAGGTGGATTAAGCACGTTTTTTCGGAGATATCGAAATTTTTGTGTAAGCGACTTTTTCCCCTATTCCAGCAGTAGAAGTTTTGAGCGCTGTCTGGCAAAGAAATGCTTGGGAGCAACATAAAACACGATTTTTTATACTGTTACATACATTTGTTTCAAAGTACCCAAAAGACTGTGTACAGCATGATATTTTGCCTCGGACCGATTTTAGCACGGTTCGTTTTTGGCAACATAATCGTTCGAATATGCCATATGTAAACCAGATGATAGCAGAATTTTTGAGTTGAAAGCAATTCCATAAATATATTGATTTAAACTACTTACAGCAATAAATGCTGGAAGAACATAACAGCCATATACCATTCAAATCAGTTCGTCAAGATCAGCAAATGCGTGTGTGACAAATAATTTCACTCAATTTTTTTCGGAGATGACTCAACCGTTTTCTAAAAACTCAGATTCATATGAAAAGTCGTATACTCCCAAACAAGATTCCTGAATTATGTTTGGTTCCAACCTCTGGTTCCGGAGCTACAGGATGATATGTGAAACGAAATCAAAACTGTGTAACTCTTTTTTCTCGTAGATGGCTGAACCGATCTAAGATTCAAATGAAATCTAAGAATCATCTAAGATTCAAATGAAAAGTTTTAAGATTTTCAGTCAAGTCCAACTTCCGGTTTCGGAGATACAGGGTGATTAGTATTAAAATGTCTATTTTACATAAATAAATCGGGTTAGCAGATTTGGATAGTCGATAACCAAATAAACTTATTTCATTTTCGGTTGTATTCAGTTTTCGTTTCGGAAGGCACCCAAAAATTTAATTCGCACTACGATTCCTCAAAGATGTCTACATTGATTTTCAAACAATTTGAAACTAATGTAAATTATACAACTATTCAGGTGAATTTGTCTGACTTCGGCTACACCAAATTTCGAATTCCGGTTTCAGTATCGAATCGTTTCTCAAAGCTCAATCGTTTTCTAAAAAAAAAACCAAATCGAATTTCAGAAACAAAAGATCAAATTAAAATAAATCCAAGTTTATCCAATTCTGACTTCCGATTGTGGAATTATAGGATGATGAATTTTTAAAATTCAAAGCGATATAGAAGATGACAATCCCGAAAAGCTTCAAACTTGGACTCAAAACTATTGCAATTTATTCTTCATATGGCCATACGAATCGGTTTGGGTTATGCAGGTTTTTGAATACCGGAACTGGAAGTACCTTAAATTACCCTAGACTCTAAAGTGGAAATTACTTCGACATATCCTGGAATGTTTAATCGATTGTTACACTTTTAGATTTAAATTCGATCCGATTTGCAGTTTCGACATTACAGAGTAATGAGTGATTAAAATCGCTAATTGCCACTTAAAACGACGGTCATTAAAATAATGTCATGAAAACTGAAACATTGAAGAATATTCATGCAAAAAACACATGCGGATTGATTAAAAAAGGTATCATCTCACTGCTAGGTGGATTAAGCACGTTTTTCTTTCAACATCGGTTTTTGCAATCTGGCTTGAAGTGCACAAACCTCGAAATCTAAGATCTCAAAATGGCTGGGACGAAAATAGCCTTACAACTTTTTCGTACATGCAAAATTTTATTTTATCAATATCAATGGTTTTGTTGAATAAAAATGGAAAATATGTTTTTTGAGTTACGATTTAAATGACCAAAAAATGGCTCCAGGAAGTAACTAAAGCATGTGAAAATGGAATGCTCCCATACAGCCTCACCCTCACTACGGCATTGCTACGTTATCTTTAATGTGATGTGGTGCAAATAATTGTTTGTATGATAGGCAGTTACAGGAGCTAATGAGAAATTATGTGCTCATCTATTCACAGTCAAATGTTTCGCATTGGATCATAAATTCGAATACTATAATTGGAACATTGTTTTTCGTTACTTTCGTGACATACATTCAATTCCATAATTAATGGTCAATGCTCACATATCACTCAACTGTACATAGAATAATTTATCCTCAATACCACCTCTACCCTCCAGTCTCATCATCGTATCATTATAACTGCCCATTTCACTCCTTCCATTTTTTAATTGTGACCCGCCCAGAAAATAAACTAATTTCCTACTGCACGAATGCACAGGACAAACTGATTCATTACACTGGCAATTAGGAAAACACAAATACATTCTGCTCGCCACATGCTACCACTGTTAATAGTGCAAGATGAACGACCAATCCCGTTTATAATTACAACTATTCTCTGTGCCAGTACTCAGCCTATGACAATGCAATTCTCTGCCGGGAGCACTTTGTGGAACATGCGGAATTTCAGTTTTACTTAGGCCTTGCTCGGACCGGACTTGCAGCTGCGACCTGTAAGACGAGAAACCGGCTTGCAGAAAACCGTATCGTTGCGTACGGTTGCTTCCAGTCTGTACCGAGCTTAAGAATCTCAGTGGTGAAACTCGATTCCGTACAAAGTGCTAACATTACCGCAAGTTATTCGCAACAGCAACTCACGGAAATGGTATCGTTTTGTGCTTGGGTGCTATTCAGGATTTGATATCATTCATTCCCGTTCCCCCCTTTCTCTTTCTCTCTGTCGCAATGTTTGTATATTTCTGTCTTTCGCCCGCGCGCGCTCTTTCTCTCTCTATCCATCCACCTATCAACTGACAGGCACTACTAAAACTCTCCTCGTTGATAAGTATTTGCCAACAATGTTCGTCGTGCAATTTCAGAATATTTGCTGCTCTGCGGCTTCCGCGTATGGCGTCGAGATTAAGCGCTGAACTGTGACGGCAACTCTATCCGTGTTCACGCCTTCCTGGCGTGTGTCAACTGCAGTGACAAGCACGAGTGGTACAGCAAGAAACTTGATGCAATTTTTTTTGTTTTGTTTTGTTTTTGAATATGCGTGTTTAGTTAGTTAATTGAAAACGCAAAAACGGTGATGTTTTTCAGTGACGTGTGTTCGCAAGCACATAAATTGGGTTTCTCCGGGAGGATGCTGCTGGCATCCTTTTGATGTAAGGAAAGTGCGGAATGATGAGGGTTAACACCTGGATGGACCTAATAAGGATGTTCCTTTAGAACATAAAATCTACACATGGGGGCCGTAAATTCACAGAACATTGACCAAGAACGTGTTGGCGGCGCTACCCCAATCAAACATTCCCATCCAACAGATAGTGACATCCGACCCCGAACACGCATCAAATTGAATCAAGCAGCAATAAAACGGATATGCATCCATTAATTCATCGAAAGTATACTTTTGGCCAAAAGGTTTCACTCGTTCGAAAAATGATTCTCGAACCCTTGCAAATACGCTATCGTTTTACTTGTGATTCATTTTTCCCCATCGTCCGGAACCTTACCCGGAATCAGGTTGCGAACCTGGTCAGGCGTGAGGGTCGGCGAGAGGGCCGCCACAAAGATACCGTCCAGGCAGCAATAAAACGGTACGTAAATCATTGCCCGCCCCAGTCGAAACGGGCAAGCGAAAGCCAGTCAGACCATATTCCTCTCTGTTTTTGATCCTAGGCACCACTAGGTGAAGGAAGGTTGGAGCATTATATATTTGTGGCTCGTTTTACCGATGGATTTGAGGAAGGCACGTGGACGTTTATCGAGAGGCACTTTCAGGTTTTGCTTTGGCAGATGGTGCTACATTGTGTCTGTCGGATCGGGATTGGGTATGAGTGACCATCCCCGACAGCAATATCGGTTAGACACGAGGAACACCGAAGACGTGAACCGGCAGCCGGTCCTAACAATGCCCCACTCACTGTTGAGAGAAGATAAATCTTGTTCTAAGCGTATCGCCGTTTCGGAGGAGGAATAGGAGGAACTTGGAATGCCGCTTGAAGTTTGCTTCCTGAGGAATGCATCCGTTTTGCAATTAGATATGCAAGTTTCATTCTTTTTTTTTTGATTTTTGGAAGGATTTGAAAATGGTTACTCGAACTGTGGCCAAAAGGCTGAACAAGAGATAACTGTTCGATGAGAAATATGCGAATTGCTGGGTAGAGTAGATTAAGTTATTCAAAGTCATCATGTTTCAAAGTAACATTGTCAGAGTTTTTGCTTGCTCTTTATTGTTAATGTTAATTACAACAGATGAGCTAAAAAAAACTTGAGCAAAGTTGTTAAAAAGATCATTACATCAAACAGCTTTTCAAGCCGATAAAGTCTAAAGAGAAGTGATTAGAATTTATGGAATCAAGTCCCATTATTCGGATTCAATGCACCATCTATGCCCTGGTTCCTTTGCCTTTTTTATGAGTTTAATTTTTTTTGTCGTGAATACGACTTACTTTACTATGGGGCGCCTTTTCAAAATTTGCCCTCTGAGAGAGTGATCAGTTTTTGATCGTGAATATCTCTTGTTGTATCTAACGAACCAACATAATTTTTGCTTCATGCCACTGGAAATATGATCACAATTTTATGATAAAATTTTCAGTTGTGTGACATAATCTCAAATAAATCAAAATTAAACTTTTCTGATATGTTTGGTATCAACATGACGCGCGTTTGCCTTTCTCGTATTTTGAAAGTTCATAGCTCAGTGATCTGTGGAAGGATTCATATAATCTAACTACCAATGGAATCGGATTTTTTCAATTTGAACGTGTATTGCAACAACATTGTAGTTTTTCAATAGTACACTATTGAAAAACCTGTCTGATTTGACCCATTTCGCCATCAGTAAATAAGAACACGTTCTGAGGAAGAAAACAAAATATGTGCTGCCCCAGTGATATAAAAGCTGAATATTTCACTTTTTCTATCATTTTGTGAGCAACGGTTATAGAAGCAAGACACACTTGAGAGTAACATGGGGCCAAGCACACAGCGTTACTACACCAGAGGTCTGCCAGCTGAAGTCATCCGTCGTCCAGAGAGAGCTGCTCTGTTAGGGTGTGGGAGCAACATCAAAGACTTCACGCTGGAATGAAGCGAGCGGCAGTCGCAGCCGGGCCGCGATCACACAGCGAAACCACACCAGAAGCCTGCCAGATGAAGTCATCAGTGCACACGCCAAGAATCATCTCGGATCTAAATGCAGATCCTGTTGGTCGTGACAATTCAAAGCACTTTTCAGTGCTACAGACAGTGATGGCATTTCACAAGAGTGATGCACGCTGGTGTCAGATTCTTGTCTACACAGGGGATGCAAAAAGCGAAACATCTCACAAAGAGGAAAGCGCACTCCTTTTCAGTGTCGAATGGACAGAATTTGAGTGTGTGCTTGTGGTTAAATCAGCTGGCGCGAGTGAAACTCATTCTTTTCGTATGAATCGCTCTCACGTGCTCTCGCCTAAATACACCCAAGTGACCACTGGTGCGTGCTAGTGAGCGAAAACTTCTGTGATTTAATTTTTAAATTTATAGAAAGTAACGATGGCCTTGCTATAAAAATGTTTTTAGTAGCAAGAAAAAAACTTTGATTGTTAGCCGATATGGTATGTTTATGCTAAATTTTTTTATCCTGTCTGGCATACTTTTTAATATAGTTATTGATTATAACGGTTCATTTACTTATCTTGAACATACTTTGTTTTTCAAGAAAGTTATAATAATAATGAAATAATGATAGTACTAACAATCACATATTATTTTTATTATTATTATTTTTTTTTTTAAATAATATTTTTATAATTTAGGGAAAGCTTGCACAATTCACACAATCGATCAAAAAACTGATATTCGGAAGTGTGAAGGAAGCATGCCAGTTTTATTTCGTATTCACGACATCCAGTTATGTCTCTGACATTACCCACCCGCTTTTTTTCTAGTACCAAGTACGTATGTTTAAAATGTCTTAAAACTATAATCTTGAGAGTACGAATTAATTCGTTCCGTTTTTTTGGGGTCAAAAATGTCTTTTTTTCAAATTAAAAATAATTTAAAAATAATAATCAAAGTACACTGAAACCTCCATCAAAGTACACCGAAACAATGTTTTAGGTGGTTCTGAAATCTAAGATGGCGACCTTTGGGTTCTTGACATTCCTTGATAACCCTTACAATATTGGTATTTTCGGAAAGGGATTGATGAGTAGATCTCGGAAAACGATATTTGAGGTGATTCTGAATTTCAAGATGGCGACTTCCAGTTTCTTAATATTCCTTGAAAACCCTTACAACATGAGTATTTTCTGAACGGGATTGATAAATAGCGGAAAACTATGTTTAAGGTTCTTCTGAAATTCAAGATGGCGATTTCCGGTTTCAAGATATTCCTTGAAATCCCTTACAATATAGGTATTTTCTGAAAGAATTGATAAAAAGGAGCTGGAAAACAATGTTTAGGGTCGTTCCAAAATCCAAGATGGCGACTGCCGTATCATCTATATTCCTTGAAATCTCTCACAATATGGGTATTTTCGGAAAGCATTTGATGTGGTTCCAAAACTATGTTTGTGATCGTTCCGAATCCAAGATGACCACTTCCGGTCTATTGATATTCTTTGAATATCAGAATCACCTCGAACATCATTTTCCGGAATCTACTCTTTAAACCCGTTCCAAAAATACCTATATTGTAGTAGTTTCCATGGAATATAAATGAGCCATAAATCGATGCATTTCGATGCATTTCAAAACCTCTTTTTACGAAGTAGGTTCGTAAAAAAGTTTACGTTATTTGGGATTTGGTTCGTAAAAAAAAATTACGTTATTTGTTGAGATTTGGTTCGTAAAAAGAGTTACGTAAAAAAAGGTAACGTATAAAAATGTTCGTTAACGGAGGTTTGGGTGTATCGTGAATCGCTATTTCCACTAATTTTCCACTTCTCCGACAATTTTCGGATTCCAATTCGCGTCCAGAGCGAGGTGATCCAAGTTTGAAGCAAATTTTTGATTTCTGTGGAAGAAATAAACCAACAACCAGTAAACAGAAGGAGCAATGTCAGGAGAATACGGCATGTGCGCAAAAAGTTCCAAATATTTTTTCACGACAATCAAACCATGAATGTTCCACTTTGGTGTTGTTGTTGAGCTCGATGACGACAATTGGTCGGGCATAGCGTAGTATTTTTCTTCTTGGAGTTAGCATAGATTATCCATTGAAAAAAAAAATTCCCAGTAA
The DNA here is from genome assembly GCF_030247185.1 of Malaya genurostris. Taxonomy (NCBI): domain Eukaryota; kingdom Metazoa; phylum Arthropoda; class Insecta; order Diptera; family Culicidae; genus Malaya; species Malaya genurostris. The sequence continues at coordinate 93,849,958 of NC_080571.1, read as the reverse complement.
CAATTCGATGTAAAAAAACCCTTTCTATGTTGCCTTGGTATCAGCTGCTCACAAGTGAAGAATCCTTTTTTTGATGTCTCTTGGTTTCAGTTCATAAGACACCCAACTGACTTGTTTTTGAATATGGAAATATCGATTTTAATCGTACAGAAACTGTTTGTTGAGTCACTTCCAATAATTAACGCAGTGAAAAACAAGGTTTAAAAAAAACTCGAAGCAATATGAACTGCATATTAATTACAGATATCTAGCAGTTTCAAGAAGTTAGATAGATGCCAGTTGTTACTGTTCACTAGAGTCTTTTTTTTGAAAACGAAACGAACTAATTTATACTCCCAATGTTTGTTTTCTTGGTTTCGAGCTAAAAACATACTTTTATTTTGTTTTGAACATATCTGGCATGTGTTTTCGAGTTTATTAAAGAACATTTGCGGCATGTGATGATTTTCGTTTTTAATCAATCAATCCATGGCTAATCTCATAAACCATTGCACAGTGGGAAAAATCTATGAAAACCCGCAAAGAATTCTGTAACTCATGAACTAATTGAGATAGGTCAACAAACTAAAGCGTTTCTTATGTAAAAACGTCTATGGAATTCAATGGAATGGTTTACAATGGCCGCACGAATCGTAATTCTGCTCGTTTTACCAAAATGTACAGCAGTTTTGTGGTTTCCTATTACATTCGCTCTGTAACTTGAAAAGAAGTCGAGTGCGGTATTGTGAAATACCTGAAAATCGATTAGAAGAACCCACACTGGCCGCACGAAACGTTTTGGTGGCTATTTTAGCCCAATTCCTCAATTTCATGAGATCCTTACTGTGAATCGTCCTTAATTCTTGATAAAACTTATTAGAAGTTTACTAAATCTAGCTTATCATATGCTAAAAATGTCTGTAGAATCGAATGGAAGAAGCTACGCTGGCCGCACGAAACATTTTGATGACTATTTTACCGAAGATATCAGGAAATAGAGAAATGGGGTAAAATAGTCACCAGAATGTGGTGTGTAGGTTCTTTCATTCGGTTCTACAGACTTTTTTTTCTATAAGATAAGCTAGATTTAGTAAACTTCCAATAAGTTTTGCCATGATTCAAGACCGATTTACAATAAAATACCATAAAATGAAGAAAATGGGGTATAATAGTCATCAAAACGTTTCGTGCGGCCAGTGTGGGTTCATCGATTCTCCAGACTTTTTAACATGCAAGTAGGCTATTCCAGAATACCGCACTCGACTTCTTTTCAAGTTACAGAGCGAATGTTATAGGAAACCCCAAAACTGCTGTACATTTTGGGGTAAAACGAGCAGGATAGCGATCCGTGCGGCCATTAAAAACCATTCCATTGAATTTCTTGGATTTTTTTTTACATAAGAAACACATTGGTCGGGCATAGCGTAGTATTTTTCTTCTTGGAGTTAGCATAGATTATCCATTGAAAAAAAAAAAATTCCCAGTAACAATTCGATGTAAAAAAACCCTTTCTATGTTGCCTTGGTATCAGCTGCTCACAAGTGAAGAATCCTTTTTTTGATGTCTCTTGGTTTCAGTTCATAAGACACCCAACTGACTTGTTTTTGAATATGGAAATGATATCGATTTTAATCGTACAGAAACTGTTTGTTGAGTCACTTCCAATAATTAACGCAGTGAAAAACAAGGTTTAAAAAAAAAACTCGAAGCAATATGAACTGCATATTAATTACAGATATCTAGCAGTTTCAAGAAGTTAGATAGATGCCAGTTGTTACTGTTCACTAGAGTCTTTTTTTTGAAAACGAAACGAACTAATTTATACTCCCAATGTTTGTTTTCTTGGTTTCGAGCTAAAAACATACTTTTATTTTGTTTTGAACATATCTGGCATGTGTTTTCGAGTTTATTAAAGAACATTTGCGGCATGTGATGATTTTCGTTTTTAATCAATCAATCCATGGCTAATCTCATAAACCATTGCACAGTGGGAAAAATCTATGAAAACCCGCAAAGAATTCTGTAACTCATGAACTAATTGAGATAGGTCAACAAACTAAAGCGTTTCTTATGTAAAAACGTCTATGGAATTCAATCGAATGGTTTACAATGGCCGCACGAATCGTAATTCTGCTCGTTTTACCAAAATGTACAGCAGTTTTGTGGTTTCCTATTACATTCGCTCTGTAACTTGAAAAGAAGTCGAGTGCGGTATTGTGAAATACCTGAAAATCGATTAGAAGAACCCACACTGGCCGCACGAAACGTTTTGGTGGCTATTTTAGCCCAATTCCTCAATTTCATGAGATCCTTACTGTGAATCGTCCTTAATTCTTGATAAAACTTATTAGAAGTTTACTAAATCTAGCTTATCATATGCTAAAAATGTCTGTAGAATCGAATGGAAGAAGCTACGCTGGCCGCACGAAACATTTTGATGACTATTTTACCGAAGATATCAGGAAATAGAGAAATGGGGTAAAATAGTCACCAGAATGTGGTGTGTAGGTTCTTTCATTCGGTTCTACAGACTTTTTTTTCTATAAGATAAGCTAGATTTAGTAAACTTCCAATAAGTTTTGCCATGATTCAAGACCGATTTACAATAAAATACCATAAAATGAAGAAAATGGGGTATAATAGTCATCAAAACGTTTCGTGCGGCCAGTGTGGGTTCATCGATTCTCCAGACTTTTTAACATGCAAGTAGGCTATTCCAGAATACCGCACTCGACTTCTTTTCAAGTTACAGAGCGAATGTTATAGGAAACCCCAAAACTGCTGTACATTTTGGGGTAAAACGAGCAGGATAGCGATCCGTGCGGCCATTAAAAACCATTCCATTGAATTTCTTGGATTTTTTTTACATAAGAAACACCCTTGTTTGTTGCCTTTTTCCATGGTTCCGATTTCTTTGCGGGTTCCTGGTTTTTTTCCCACTGTGCATTGCTTCATTGTCGGTGTTGTATGTGGTTTCCGTTTTCTTTTTGTTTTCCTTGTTGATCGTAGTCTTGAGCTCGTTTATAATTGCAACTGATGATTGGTTTGAGGGTGAAAGCCTTTTTATAGCGGAGGTATCGGGCTCACTAGTTACCGTTGCGCAACAGTTGTTCTTGTCTTTGGTTGAAGATGTCCTTTTCACAGTTTCAGTGCAAGTTTTGCCGTAGTGGGCAGGTTGTTCACAAAACTGACATGTAATCAGCTGATTCTCATAGGTAATCAGCGTTTTACACGGATGTTTTCCGCCTGGAGCATAAATGATATAATATGGAATTGTCTTATGTAGTCGCATACGTACCACTAGCAGGACATTCCGGATACCGGGGAATAATCCGCAATACTTCCCTTCAATGGATAGAATTTCCCTGTACTGCGGCATATTGTCTAAAACGAACTGATCACTGGCCTGCGGGTACACGTATTTCTCTGGCATCGTCCACCACGTACACCGTGATTTTGTATTTAACATTGTCACATTCCACGCTGTGCGCCTCGTTGTTAAACGAAGCGAATGCAATTGCATCTCTGTCATATTCAAACATAATGTACACAGAGTTAGACGCCTTGTTGAATTGAATCTCAATTAAATTATTAGCGTCTGGATGCATTCGTTCTTCAAGTAAGATTTCGTTTGCTGCTGGTCTAACTTTGCAGCGCTTGAAATCAATACATACAAATTGAATTTCGTTTTGTAGGTTAAGTTTCAGGCTTTGATACATCGTATTTGCCCATTTCGTACACTCTATTGTTCACTGCACTGTATTGTCTTTGTGTCTGCCGTCTCGACCGTAAGTAATTTTCGACTGTGTCGGATGAGATGCGAACGCGGACTGAATTTTAATGTTCTTGATAAAGACCCGACTAAATTGCTTTTTAAATGACAATCGCCCGCTGATGATACACAAACTCAAAAAAATGAGGACGGAGTAGCCAGGAGGAAAAATCTAATAATCTCGAAAATGGGTTCCATACAAAAAAATGTAAACGAGAGAGACGAAAAGAGAACATTGATGTGTTTCGCGCTAATTCAATATAGTTGAAGGAGATTTTGATGGTTTTATACTAAAACGTCGAATGACTGAAGGTCGAATGACAAAACGATGAACGACAAAAAGTCTAATGACCAAATATCGAAAGTCACAAAACGTCGAATGTATCAAAAGTTCTACTGCAACAGAAGGTCGAATATAACAAATAGTCGAAGTACCAGATAATCGAGATACCTAAACGTCGAATACAACAAAACGTCGAATATAACAGAAGGTCGAATGCCACTAAAGGTCGAATACGTCTTTTTACTGTCGTGCCGAACGTTAACGAGTTTCGTCTTAAACTGGCCGATTCAGGTGATGGTCATTTAGGGGTTAACCTATTTTGTGCATAGGACACATAACCGATTTCTATACTTTATGTTTCGTCTTCGACTCGTCAACACAACAGTACAGTACAGTACGCCGAAGACGAAACATAAAGTATAGAAATCGGTTATGTGCCCTATGCACAAAAAAGGGTAACCCCTAAGTATGCAAAATTAATATTTTGGCAACTCACAACTTTTAAAATCGCTGAAAATCCAGGAAGTCAACATTATGTCTGTGTTGTAATTTAATCTTATAAGTTATTTTATGTAGGAGGTAATTGTCACAATTTTTTTTTTTTTTTCCATAAATACGTTTATTTCTTAAGGCAGTTTACATAAGTTTTTCTTCGCCGTAGCATCACTTTTACATAATATTCTTATCCTAATTTAATTCTAACATAGTCACAACGTTTTGCATTTATTAAAACATATTCTCTTATTACTTAAATATCATCTTAGGTAACTCGTCATTAATTATGAAATCTACTCGGAAATATTATTTGAACCAAACGATTAACTTCTATAAATTATAAAATAAGCTGTTATTTTCAGACATTTTGTTAATAATTTCATAAACTGTTTCGAGTTTGTTTGTATCATTACATTATTTTTATTCTAATTTAGCTATTGGTTGAACTCATGGACGCAGCTGGGATCAGAACTAAGTCTTGAAAGGGGCCTTTATTAAATTGAAACTCCAGTTTTCTTTATGAAATGATAAATAAGTTTCATGTATGAAAGGTCACGACAAGCAAGAATGTCTCGAACTGGGATATTGGATAGTCTACCTTGGGTACGCAAAGAATTTATTAGTTGAGATCTGACATCACGATACTCCACGCATGTCCAAACGACATGATCAATATCTCGATAACCTTCGCCACAAGCACAATGATTAGTCTCGGAGAGCCCAATTCGAAGGAGATGTGCATCTAACGTGTAGTGATTGGACATGAGTCTGGACATCACACGAATGAAATCTCTACTCACATCCAGTCCCCTGAACCATGCCTTTGTCGATATTTTCGGAATAATTGAGTGCATCCACCGACCCAGATCATCTTTATCCCAAGAAGCTTGCCAGCTGGCAAGTGTTCTTTGGCGAGACGAGCTATAGAATTCGTTGAAAGCAATTGGTCTCTCATAAATTTCACCCTCAATAGCACCACGTTTGGCTAAAATATCGGCTCTTTCATTGCCAGGAATGGAGCAATGAGCCGGGACCCAGACTATAGTGATTAGATAATTATTGTTCAATATGTCGTTCAGGCACTGTTTTATTTTGCCCAGGAAAAACGGTTCAGTCTTGCCAGACATGTTTGAGCGAATGGCTTCAATTGCACTCAGACTATCTGTGAAGAGGAAATAATGGTTTGGAATTAATGTGACGATTACACTCAAACTATAATGAACTGCTGCTAGCTCTGCTATATAAACAGATGCAGGTTCTTGAAGCCTAAATGAGGCCGAAACATTATTGTTGAACATACCAAACCCTGTCGCTTCTTCAATTCGCGATCCGTCCGTGTAAAACATTTTCTCAGAGTCAATATGCCTGAACTTACTTGAAAATATTTTTGGGATTTCCGTCGAACGTAGATGATCCGGGATTCCACGCACTTCGCGCTGCATGGATGTATCGAAAAATAAAGTTGAGTCAGGGACATTTAGGAGGCTGACACGGATAGGAATATATCTTGAAGGGTTGATTTCCTGTGACATATGGTTAAAATATACTGTCATGAATTTTGTTTGAGATCGAAGCTCGACTAGTCGTTCGAAATTATTAATTACCATGGGATTCAGCACCTCACATCTTATTAGCAGGCGTGATGAAAGCTCCCAAAATCGATCTTTTAATGGAAAAACTCCCGCCAGAACTTCAAGACTCATTGTATGTGTCGAATGCATGCACCCTAAAGCAATTCGCAAACAACGATACTGAATTCGCTCCAGTTTGATAATATGAGAGTTTGCAGCGGAACGAAAGCAAACGCATCCATATTCCATCACTGAAAGTATCGTTGTCTGATACAATTTTATTAGATCTTCCGGATGAGCACCCCACCAAGATCCTGTTATTGTTCGAAGAAAATTTACTCTTTGTTGGCATTTTGTTATCAGAAACCTAATGTGTCCTCCCCACGTGCATTTGGAATCAAACCACACCCCAAGGTATTTGAAAGTCAAAACCTGTTGGATCATTCTTCCCATCATATGAAGCTGAAGCTGCGCGGGATCATGCTTTCTTGAAAAGACGACCAGCTCTGTTTTTTCCGCAGAGAATTCGATACCAAGATGAACAGCCCAATCGGACAAGTTATCTAAGGTATCTTGCAATGGTTTATGCAGATCAATAGCTTTGGGTCCAGTAACTGAAACCACGCCATCATCTGCCAAATGTACTAGTGTACATGGGGTTACTAGACAGCTGTCAATGTCATTCACGTAAAAGTTATAAAGGAGCGGACTGAGGCATGAGCTTTGCGTTAGATCCATGTAGCTAATTCTGACTGTTGCCAAATCGCCATGTGAAAAATGCGTTTCTCTGAAAAAAGGCTGTGCAAATATTTATTTATAATCGCTGGAAGTCCATGTTGGTGGAACTTGTCTGAAAGAACATCAATGGAAACTGAATCAAATGCTCATTTAATGTCTAAAACTTCAGATGCCATTTGTTGCTTCTGAGCGAAGGGAATTTGGATGTCAGACGAAAGTAATGCAAGGCAATCATTCGTCCCTTTATTTCTACGGAAGCCAAACTGAGTATCTGAGAACAAACCGTTCGTCTCGACCCAAGTGTCGAGACGTCGTAGAATAATTTTTTCGAACAATTTTCTGATGCAGGACAACATCGCAATGGGTCTATATGAGTTGTGATTGGAAGCTGGTTTCCCCGGTTTTTGAATGGCGATAACTTTCACTTGTCTCCAGTCAGGTGGAACAATATTTTGCTCAAGAAACTTGTTGAACAATTCCAACAAACGTCTTTTTGCGAGGTTGGGCAGATTCTTCACCAAGTTGAATTTAATTCTGTCCAACCCTGGAGCGTTATTGTTACAAGACAAGAGTGCTATAGAAAATTCCATCATTGAAAATGGGTTATTAATAAAACCATTATTTGGAGGAGATTCCCGTATAATGCTCTGCGTAGGAACAGAATCTGGGCAAACTTTCCTAGCAAAGTCAAATATCCATCGGTTCGAGTATTCATCACTCTCATTGCCCACGTTACGATTCCTCATTCGTCTGGCCGTGTTCCAAAGAGTGCTCATTGAGGTATCTCTTGACAAACCTTCGACAAAATGTCTCCAATAGCTTCATTTTTTGGCTCGAAGTATGCTCTTGTACTTGGTTTCTAAAACCATAAGTTTTTCAAAATTCTGAGGAGTTCCTCCTCCCCGTTTTAGAAACGTCTTGCAAGCATTTTGTTTTGCGAGTTTAGCCTCTGAGCACTCTTTGTCCCACCAGGGGTTGGGAGGCCTTCTGTTAGTCGTTGGCCCAGGAAAGCGTTTAGTTTGGGATTGTTCTGCTGCCTCCAGAATCGAACAAATGAGGAAGTCATATTCTTCAAGTGGAGGGAGCTCTTCCATTGAATTCAAAATACTAGAGATTCTACTTTGGTATTTAATCCAGTCGATATTTTTTGTCAAATCATATGGAATACTAGCTGAATTAGCAATACATTTGTTACAGCTAATTGAGATGATGATTGGTAAATGATCGCTACCGTGTAAATCAGGCAATATTTTCCAGGTGCAATCTAGTCGAATTGATGTTGAGCAAAGAGATAGATCTAATGCACTTGGGCGTGCCGGAGGTCTTGGGATCCGTGTCATGCTACCCATATTTAATACCGTCATGCTAAAATTGTCACAAATGTTTTGTATTAAAGATGATCTGCTATCATTGTAAACGGAACCCCACATAATACCGTGCGAATTTAAATCCCCCAGAATCAATCGTGGTGCAGGAAGGGCTTCAACCATTTCATTAAGCTGTTGCTGTCCAACTTGTGCTTTTGGAGGAATATAAACCGAAGCTATGCAAATATCTTTGCCTTTAATGTTTATTTGGCAAGCAACAACTTCTATACTAGAAGTTGAAGGGATGTTTAATCTATAAAAGGAATAGCATTTCTTAATTCCCAAAAGCACTCCACCATACGGAGAGTCTCTATCGAGACGTATAATGTTAAAATCATTAAAATTTAAAGCTATGTTTGAAGTAAGCCATGTTTCGCATAAAGCAAATACATCACATTTTTGACTATGCGATAAAATTTTAAATGAATCAAGTTTTGGCATGATGCTTCGACAATTCCACTGCAGGACAGTGATTGTATCATTTGCGACGGGTGATAAATTATCCATCAAAAGATACAAAACCTGAGACAATTGGCCATTGAGCTGATAACTGCTTCAAAAAGGTTCTAGCTATTGGAAGGAATGCCATTATGAGGGTCTTTAAGGGTTCAGATATATTGAATGCTGAGAAAATCCATTCAACAATTTCCGAAAACTTCAGTAATCCTGTTGGTGGCTGTGAAATGGAGCCCACTGGATTATTATCTTTTTCTGTACTAGATCCTGGATTGGTTTGTGAATTTGACAAACCAGGAGGCACAGTCTTTGGTTTTGACTTTTTTTGTTTAACACGGGGATCTTTTTTTGAAGATGAAATTTTAGGTGTCTTTTTTGGTAATTTGGAGGAAGACTTCTTTCTCTTAACTGACCCTTGGGTAGTGATAAACGAATTACCTTCACTATTTTCGTCAGAATCAGAGTCCTCTGGTTCCTCTAGATTTGAAAACCCGTTTTCGGTTTCCAAAGGGGGGACATCAATGACCGTTTTAAGCATTTCTGCATATGTGCGCTTAGACCGTGCTTTTAAAGAAAGCTTAATTTTGTCTTTGTGCACTTTAAATGCAGTGCATACTGAAATATCATCATGAGGACTATTCCCACAATAAATACATTTTTCAATTTCCTTGTTGCAATCATTATCTTTATGAGGCCCTTCACACTTAATACATTTTGGTTTATTACTACAGTAAGTAGCTGTGTGGCCGAATTTTTTGCAGTTCGTACAATTCATTACATTTGGAACAAAAAGCCGAACAGGGAGGCGAATTTTATCGACATAGACATGGGACGGCAACGCAGACCCGGCAAATGTCACTCGAAACGAGTCTGATGGGCGATAAACTTTTTTTTCCTCTTCATGAACTACTGAGTACAGTTGTTTGCACTCCAGTATTTTCACACCCTCAAGCATAGAGTTCTTGAAACGACCAACACCATGCTTGAGTAAATCATCTACCGAAAGACTCGCTTCGGTAACAACACCGTCAATTTCGACATCTTTGGAGGGTATGTAAACTTTATACTCTTTATTGAAATGTTCCGAAGAGACAATATCATTCGCGTGTTTCAAATTATTTACCACAACACGAATTTTATCGTTATTTACTTTTATGATCTCTTTGATTGAAGAGTATCGTGATGTCAAACTTTTATTAATTTGAAAAATGTTTAATGGCTTTGATATACGTCTAAAAAAGACTATCCAAGGCCCAGAAGAGCTCTCCTGATATTTTTTCGTTCGTGGGGGTATCGGATTCATGCTAGGATTTACGTCCATGGATTCATCCATTACATTAAAATTTTTAACTAAACTTTAAAATAAAATTTGAACCAACACTACACAGTACTCAATCAAAAGGAAAAGAAAAAACTTCTACCTTGAAATTGTTGTCTATCTCCGTTGCACTGCCGTGTAGATCCTCGTTGCTCTAGATGTTCTTGTTGGATGCTGATTGTTGGATGTGATGCTACTGCTACCTGACATCCAGCACCACTCGAATTCCGATTTGCTTTCGTCTTCGCCAGCTGTAACCAGCGCAGGTCACCGGTGTATACCTGCGTGTTGTATGGCAGTGGAAAGACCGAGTTGTCTTGTCTCCTTCTTCCTAGTGCTCCGCACCGATATGCTTCTGCACCGAAGTGCCTTCGCACCGGTGTGCCTTTGCACTCTCCTGCTTCTATGTGCCTTTGCACTCTTCCTCTTCGATGTGCCTTTGCACTCTCCTGCTCAGCACTTGTGGCTGTATATTGCGGCCTGGGTAGAGTTTGGGAAACGCCCTTTGTTGTTTCCTTCACCAGCTTGGCCCAGCACTAGGGCTCTCTTATGCAGCACGACTATACGTTTTAACGGCTGCTGCCAACAGGTTTCTACCTGTAGTTCAACCGTTGTCGTATTTAACGCGTGTAAACCAACCAGCGTTATTAAACTGTACGCTTCTATACACAACCTTCTCGGTTGAACGGCTATTACTGTAGTTGTCACAATGACTATAAAGAAACTAGTTAATATTTAGAAGTAGTTTTGAGATTGATAAACAAAAATAAATGCTGAAATCTTGGAAAGTTTGTGATACACACCAGGGCCAGCGAAAAACGACCAGAGGTATGATAAAATTATAATTTCGTAGATGTATTAAAAATGAACTAAAATAATGATAAATGGTTTTAATATCATGTTACATGTTGTTCATTGTCCAGTCGGAACAAGTAGATAACAGAAACTCGAAACAAATGGAACTCCTAATCAATAATTGTGTTCAAATGGAATGCAATTAAAAATAACCTATAAATCGTTACAATAATCCGCATCGTATTATGATAAGCCAAACTGCGTAAACAGCTTTACAGCATTTCCGTATTGAATCGTTCATCATCGAAGCATGTAAAAACACTATTTTGAAATCAATTATTTCACGATCACGCTCATTTGCTTTATTATGGTTCCCCGATTGAATATGGATTTTTTGTTCTTTGCTCCCGTTCGTTGCAGGGCGAATAAACATGACCGTCAACATCGCAATACAGAACGGCTCGTGTCAGCAGCAAATCAGCACCGGGCAGCTGCCCTGAGAATGGATAATGACCAGCCGTGGACCGGTGATTGGTGCTCGAAAAACTACTGGCCAACGTTACGCTATTTGGTATCCTGTGCCAACTATAATAACAGCTGGACGTCCTACTGGGGACCGGACATTATCTGCGATTACAGCACCTTTTCCGGGTCCCTGTTGGCCACGATACCGTCTCGGGGATCATCGGTACCCCCCCAGCTGGCTCACTTGACGACCAGAATCCCCCTAAAAGGAAACAGTGCAGCTGGAGGTGGTGACGGCGGCGGCACTGGCAGTGATGCGGGTGCTGGTGATGGAGGCAGTTCGGTATTCCAGTCAGCAGCATCGATGGATGGCCATTCCGCAGTCGGGACAGCGATGCGATGCTTCCAAAACTTGAAGTGTGTGTTGAAATCTGTAACCCCCAGCAACGATGACAAACAGTAAGTATCTAGCGTAAATGTCATTACGGGTAAACCGGATTAACTACCCGGGGCTGCGGTTGCCGGCGCGCGCGGTTTCGGCCGGATTGCTGCGGTTTTGTTTGTTCGGTCCGGGGCACGGGTAGCAGTAATTATGGACTCGATCAGTCGAGCACCGATAAACACTAAACAGTCAGCGTGCAAACGATATCAGTTACATGCTGTAGGCAAACTTTCAGTGTATTGTTCTCTGCCTGTCTGTGTTTATTATAGATAATTACAGTGTTATTTTAATGCCAAAATTACATGCAATAATTATTAATTTTCACTCGATCGTGTTAGGAGAAATAACAAAAAAATCAATCCCATCGAATGTTTTTTATGATTGAACACGAAGTCCAACATTCATAGCAACTTTTTTCGTTGAAGGATACACGCTGACAAAAAATTGCTTAATGGCATGACTTGCAATCAATGCGGAAATTTAACGAAAGAAGCTTACGGTTGGAGGAATTGATGTTACGATTCATCTAATTTTAGATTTCTGCTGAATTACCCAGTAATCGGTTATTTTTCTTACCGTTTGCTGAAAACAATTCAAAAGAAGTACGAAAACATAAGATAATTAACCTTAAGGAAAAAGTGCATAACTATTGCTTAATGCTTTCTTACAGTGAATGTGAGCAACGAATTAGTATAATTATTCCAATTTGGATTGGATTTGGATTGAATTATATTTATGATTCAAAACATTGAGACTTCATAGAGAATTTATCTAAATTTCAATCCAAGTAATTCGGTTTTGCTAAATTTAACCATTACCTTGTGCACTTTACTTACTGTTGAAAGCTTACAGTTTATTATTTATTTATTTATTTCGTCAAGCAAATGTAGACTACATATAAATAATTTACAATGTTTACTTATACTACACATTATTTTTATGATTAAGTTGGGTTTTTATTTAATTTTTTGACTTAGTAAGGTCAATATGATTACAAAATTGGTTATAGTAAAGCATAGTTCGATTGACTGCTGGGCTATTCTTTGCATAATTTGTTGTATTGTTTCCAGAGCTTAAAATTGTCACGCATTCTCAGTGAAAGAAACCATTCCAACCACTTCATTTTCAATATTTTACTGTCTCATTCGTAAATGATCGACACCAAAATAACCGAAGAAAGACGAAGAATTTTCGTTTCTCATTGAAAAAATGAGAGAGTATAATTGTCAACGTCATTCTTTCCTCTATGATAACACAAAACCAAACTAACGTCTTCAGGTAGCAACAGCCGAATTTCAATTCTCATTCTTTCATCGATGTATTGAAAATCTGTGACGCTTGGGTATAAATAGTGACTAAAATATGACAAATCGAAGTAATTACATCCCAGAACCTCCTTGGAAACCAAAACTAGTACAAATTCGAGCACCAACAGGTAAAAGTCATTGAGAAACCTTTTTCTGTCATTTTCGATTCTCAATGCTTCGGTTGAATATCGACATTGCATACTATGGGATTCTCACTGAAAACAGCAAATGTCTGAAAGAGCAAATGAAAGAACACAATTTTGAGACTAATGTTCCGCTTATGTCATTGACTGGACATGAATTTCGTTCTCATGGTTTGCAAGCGAAGCTGAGAGTGACATTAATTTCTCTTCATTTTCGTCTATTTTGAGTCAATGAAAATGACTTTTATTAGTTCTGATTGTGTCATTCTAATTTTCGTGTTCGTAATTGACGGTCTGGTCCATGCAAACTTAATTGCGATTGTAGTGAAGATGATTTTACTCTTTGAGATATAATGTCGTTGATAAAATAAAGCACTGAAAGATAGATTATGACGTTTTTTTAGTGGTTGTGTATTGATAAGCATCCAGCTTTCTTCATACGAGGTCAGAGGGAATGCTGTCCAGTTTAATTTACGAAGTGCATTCAAAAGAATTTGTTTCTGGATCAATTCAATGCGTTCTTTGTGAATAATATTATATGGATTCCATACTAGACTGCAATATTCCAAAATGGGCCTATATAATAATTTAATTGTTTATGTGTATAATTGAAGCATTTAATAAAGCCCAGCTTACTATTTGCTTTATTGATTATACTATTGCAGCGTTCCACAAAAAAAAACTTGGAGTCTAATGCCGTTTTTCATTGAAAAACACTGGTGGCGTGGATTGCTCTGATTTTGCACTCTCGAGCAGAAATGCAATATTTTGACGGTGTTTCATTGCCATTTTTGCTCGAAAGTTCAAAATCAGAGTAATCCACGCCACCAGTGTTTCTCAATGAAAAACGCCATAAGACTACGCCTAAATCTCGTACAATTTTACATTTTTCTTCAAGTCGGTTTCCTGATGTATGTCTATAGATAGAGTTTCAGTTTTGTTATTGAATGTTATCAAGCCACATATTTTTACATTGAGCTTGAGTAGACTTTTGCTGCTCCAAACGTGGAACGTAGCAGCGTCGTTGATGTTTCTAGTTTCCATGAAGAGTTCCACGTCGTCAGCATAGGCATAAGCACTTTTAGATGTTTGAGTATGAAGAAAAAGTCGTTCACGTGCAGTATGAAAAGAAGAGGTCCTAGATGAGAGCCCTGAGTTACGCCAGATGTCACCTTAATTGGTTCAGACAGAATGTCATGAAAGCAAACTACTTGTACACGTTTGCTTTTTTTTAAATGGTTGGAAAAGGACTTTGTTTTGCTCAAATAGTGTCTATCCTACGATAGTTTCGGATATCAGATTTCGAGCTTGATTTGAATATTTGTACAAGAAAAGATGATTTCCATGTTTTAGGAAAAAAATTGTTTATTTTGTGATAAATTTAAAAGTTGTAGAATTTATTGTGAAAGTTCTTCTGCAAGATTTTTTAGGAAATAGGTGGTATTCCATTAGGTCCACGTTCCTTTTGAAGCGTTTAGGTTTTTCAGTGCGGGCAAAATGTTTACAGACAGTTTACAGGGATGTGATTTGAAAATTAGGTATGAACGAAAAGTATTCACGATCATGGTCAGATTCAGAATGAGATGTATATACTTCATGAAAAAGTTGTATATTGGTTACAGATTTCGATGATGTTCTCTCCTACTTGCCGAGGTCGAAATGCAGAAAGTTGCAGGGTTCTAACTTAGGGCCTCTCCTTTACATTTTACATATAAACGACATTTACTTCATACTCAAAAATCTGCTTTTATATGCAGACGACATGAAACTATTCATGGAAATTAAAAATATCAACGACACTGTAATATTCCAGAACGAAATCAATCTATTCCACATTTGGTGCTGCAAAAGTCTACTCCAACTCAATGTAACTCAATAACTTTCAGTAGGAAAAATGAAACTATATCTATAAACAAACATCTAGGAAATCAAATCGTAGAAAAATGTAAAGTTGTACGAGATTTAGGCGTAATCTTAGACTCCAAGCTACCTTTTATGGAACACTACAATACCATAATCAATAAAGCAAATAGCATGCTGGGCTTTATTAAACGCTTCAGTCATAACTTTCAAGACCCATACACAATAAAAATATTATACGCATCGAATCTATTCAAAAACAATTTCTTTCATATGCATTTCGTAAATTAAACTGGACAGCATTTCCTTTACCACCATTTGAAGCACGCTGCATGCTCATCAATATTCAAACACTTAAAGAACGCCGCGACATTTCAATGCTTTATTTTATCAGCGACATTATTTTTCAACGCATTTAATCACCTTCTTTGATATTGCAATTAAATTATATACTTATTTATACACCTAGCCGTCAATTACGAACCAGAAAATTATTTTTCAATTTCATCAATCGAATAATGGGCCACTACAATCAATATTGCGAACATCTTGACCTTGGTATGTCCAAAAATGAAATGAAATTCCAGGTTAGTCGAAGAAATAATGCGTAGTATCTAAGTAAACATTGTAAACCATTTATATGTAGTCTACATTTGCTTGATTAAATAAATAAATAAATAAAAGTAATGTTGAAGGCTAGCCTCTGTTTTCTCTTGTATATGCATTTTATGTGCTTTCTGGTTTTCATTTTTTAAATGTTTGCGTTGTGATTTGAATCACACAAGTAATTTACTGTTGTGATTATTTCTTCTTGTTTTCATTGGCAGAGTTTCAGATAGTACATTACTTGTAATATGATAAAATTTGTCTACTTATTCGTCAACTTTTTATAACTACATATGTTGAAACTGGCAACATACTTTCGAAAAACCTTCTTTAATCCACTTAGTGGTGTAATGATGCCTTTCTTATATTACTTATGTTCTCAAAAACATCACTGGAAGATTCGACAAGATTTTTTTTCAAACTTGAATAAAATTAAAAACTTTCTTTTAAAAAAATTATCATCACCTTTGCAATCTGGAAACAGTTATGTTAAGTTAATATAGTTTTAAATGTGACAACCCTGCATGTTATACAAAATTGAACAAAGCATGCTGTGTGCTAGGCGGGTGCGTTTTCTTCTTCTTCTTCCGTATCAGCACGTACCGATGTGTATCAATTTTGCATAATTGTGTATGACAGTTTGAGAGTTTTGATACTTATTGCCCTATAATTTCGGAACCGGAAGTCGGATAGGAATAAAATTTAGCGATCTATGGGACCGTAAGTCTTTCATTGGAAACTGAGTTTGTGAAAATCGGTTCAGCCATCTTTGAGAAAATCAAGTTACATTTTTTGTCACACACACACACACACACACACACACACACACACACACAGACATTTGCTCACTTCGTTGAGCTGAGTCGAATGGTATGTGACATTCGGTCCTCCAGGCCTTGGTTCAAAAGTCGGGTTTCACAGTTATTGTATAGCCTTTCTATAAGAGAAAGCAAAAATACTAAAGCATCGATTCAGATTAATTTGTGTCAGTTTTGTTTTGCCTCTGACATTACTCACCCGTCAATCTAAATTCGTTCAGAATATTACCCGCAAACGAAAATAGCATTATATGTTCAGGGTGTCGTAAAATGTGAAAACCAAAAGCTTTTGAAAATCGAAGGAGAATAGTTTTTGGTAGGTTACATCTCTGCTGTAACCAGCCCGATTTAAAAATGTTATATTTATGAATTACACATTATACTAAATAACAGAAATGGTTAAAATGCTTCAATTACGATTGCCCTAGTTTAATAATTTGAAAACTTCGAGTTTTTTAACAAACTTGCGATGGCGTAGACATTCTTTATAAGATACTAGCTGAATTACCCGGCGTTGCTCGGGAATATTTCGTGAAGGGAAGGCCGAAAAAAATTGTCGAAGTTGTCCTGCTTAGTGAAATACTCTGTTTGTAGTGAAACATAACTTAGACGGCAAGCCGATTGAACAATACTCCGTTTATGTTCAGAGAATGATTAGTGTCCCATCTCATAATTTTCATGGTATTCTCGACAAATTGGATCAGTTTTATATTTGAACCCTTTTTTTGGAAACATTCAAAACACCTTTCTGTCTATGTATACCTTCTTATGTCGTTTTCGCTTGATGCTAAACCTAAACCAGTTTCCACACTGCTGTCAAACCGTTTGTTTGAAGCCAGTTTTAAACCTAGTTTCAACGTTGTTGAACTGAAAATCAAGTCAGTCTCGAACCTGGTTTTTATATCAGGTTTGCTCAAACCACCGCTGCTATGTGCAAAATCAACACAGTTTCGTGAAAAGTGTTTTTTTGATGAAACTACCCTGGGTCAGGTTAATTTTTGCTTTCTCATATAGAAAGGTTATGCAATCACTTGAAAAACCGACTAGTGAAAATTGGCCCGGAGGGCCAAGTGTCATATACCATTCGACTCAGTTCATCGAGCTGAGCAATGTGTTTGTGTGTGTGTGTGTGTGTGTGTGTGTGTGTGTGTGTGTGTGTGTGTGTGTGTGTGTGTGTGTGTGTGTTTTTTTTTTTTTTTTTTTTTTTTTTTTACAAGGTGAAATACCTACTTATGTACTTTCCCAGTTCACGCGCTCAGTAGTTGTCAAGCTACCGCTATTGTGAACCAGCGAGTGGGACTGGCTGAACCTTACCCACTAAAACACCTTGGACATCTTGCCTTGATCCCCCCGGAACTAAGCTAAGCTCAATACTTCGGGGGAGGCTGTGCTCATGCACTTCTTCGTTTGGGAGAAAATGAGCTCCTGCTCTCTATATACATCTCGGCTGTGCTCATGCACTTCTTCGTTTGGGAGAAAATGAGCTCCTGAGTTTCTATCTTTATCCCTCTCGATCCACCTTTGGCGCCTCGACAACCCAATGCCGCTACGTCGCACCGCACTACTCAACTGATCCCCGACGATGGATCTAGCCTACACCGACTGAGAGTTTCCCCTTTTACGCCACGCGGGACACCCGAAGGAGTGCCGAGGTCTGCTCTGCGATTCCGGTTGGAGCATGGCGTCCGGTTCGCTGATGCCCCGACGACTCGAATCGGTGTTGTGGCGTCTGCTCAACTAGTCCCCGGTGATGGATCTAGCCTACACCGACGGAGAGTTCCCCGACGATGGAAGTTCTCCCGAAACCGACGTTTTCGATACCCGTCTACGGCCCGACCGTAAGGATGCCTGGGTCGATCCAATGATGCCGGTTGGAGGATGGCTTCCGGTTCACTGGTGCCCCGACTATCTTAACGGTGCTACGCCACGATCTACTCGTCTAATCCCCGATGAAAGATCTAGACTACACCGACGGAGAGTTCCCCGGCGAAAGAGGCTCTCCCGACACCGAGTCCCCTGTTGCACCACTCGGGACACACGAGAGAGTGCCGAGGTCGGTCCGGCGATTCCAGTTGGAGCATAGCTTCTGGTTGGCTGGCGCCCCGACGACACAAGTCGGTGTTGTGGTGGCTACTCGACTAGTCCCCGCCGAAGGATCTAGCCTACCGCGACAGAGAGTTCCCCGACGCTGGGAGTTCTCTCGAAACCGACGTTTTCGATACTTGTATCCTTACGATGCTATGACGTGGTCTACTCATCTTGTCCCCGACGACGGATCAAGACTACACCGACGAAGGAAGTTCTCTCGATCCGACGCTTACTCGCTGATCCCTTCTCCATATTCGCTGCAACTCCGAAAGTATCTGTGTTACCACTTTGTTTACTGCATTCCAAGTGCCTTCTTCACGACACATTTCCTCAGATATATTATCCACCCTTAGAGCAGGCATTTCTCTACGTACTTCCGCAAACCGGGGACAATCGAATATCACATGTTCTGGTGTTTCTTCAACATACTCACACTCCGGACAAAATGGAGACGCGGCGTGACCACACCGATGCAGATACTTCCGGAAACAACCATGGCCAGATAGAAACTGCGTTAGATAGAAGTTTACCTCTCCGTGTTGTCTATTCATCCACGGCGACAGATGTGGAATGAGCCGGTGAGTCCATCTACCTTTCTCCGTACTGTCCCACTCCTGCTGCCACTTCGCCATCGAATCGATTCGAACCATCGTTCGCACGTTTCTGGTGGTTCTACGCTGATAACACTCGATATCCTCCGCCAGGGTAATGCAGATTGGGATCATTCCAGCGATAACGCTTGCTGCTTCCGACGATATTGTCCTGTAGGCGCTCGTGACTCGTATGACCATAAGCCGGAATGCTCTGTTGAGCTTTTCACGGTTCCTCTTCGTTTTCAATGCTGTTCCCCAGGCAGGAGCACCATACCGTAGTATTGACGAAAAAACACTGGCTAACAGACGTCTTGTGCTGCTTTTCGGGCCACCGACATTTGGCATGATCCTCGTTATTGCATTTATCGCCTTCGCGGACTTCTCGCAGGCATAGTCGACATGGCAGTTAAAGTTCAACCGGTTGTCGATCATCACTCCGAGAAGTTTCAGAGCTCGCTTAGTTGAAATCGCATGTCCCCCTACATCTATCTCGATACGCTGGATCGACTTGCAGTTGCTCACCAACAACACTTCCGTTTTGTGGTGAGCTATTTGTAGCTTGACTCCGTTCATCCAGCCCTCAATCGTGCTTATCGTCTCTGTCACCGAGGCCTCTACTTCTTCCAGAGACTCGCCCATCACCGTTAACGATATGTCGTCCGCGAAGCCCACGATTTTCACTTTCCTGGGAAGTTTCTGTGTCAAGACCCCATTGTACATAGCGTTCCAGAGAGTCGGACCGA
Source organism: Malaya genurostris (assembly GCF_030247185.1). Lineage (NCBI taxonomy): Eukaryota > Metazoa > Arthropoda > Insecta > Diptera > Culicidae > Malaya > Malaya genurostris. Next base: position 93,830,119 of record NC_080571.1, on the reverse strand, counting down.
GAATGGATCCCTGAGGGACGCCCGTAGTCACTCGCACTGACCTCTGTCCTTCGTTCGTATCGTACACCAGGATTCTATTGTGGAAATAGCTCTTTAGGATTCGGCAAACATAATCTGGGACCCGCATTCGGTGTAGTGCTGGGGCGATGGCCTCCCAGCTGGCACTGTTGAAAGCATTCTTCACGTCCACTGTAACCACGGCGCAGTATCGGTCACCTCTTCGCTTCTGTTTGGACGCCTTCTCAGCGCTCTCAAGCACTGTCCGGATTGCATCAATCGTCGACACTCCTTGACGGAAACCGAACTGCATGTTCGACAATCCTCGTTCGCCTTCTGTGCATTTCATCAACCTGTTGAGAATAATTCTTTCCAGGAGTTTCCCAAGTGTGTCCAGCAGGCAAATAGGCCCCCCAGGGATTGGCGTCTGCTTCTCGACACAGTCTCTTGTAGCAATTTGATTTGCTACGCTTAATCTCCCGTTTGAAAGCGGACCTGGCTTCCCGAAAAGCCGACTTGCGTTCCTCTATTTCTGTTTCTGTTCTTGCTCTCTGGGCCCGCCTCCTGGCTCTGAGGCAAGCAGCTCGTAACGTACTGAGCGTCTCGTTCCACCAGTAAGCTGGGCGGCGGCTATTCGTTGGCTCCGATTTTCGCAGCATTGTGGTGTCGCAAGCCATCATCATTCTTCTTTTCAGTTCGGTCGCATCGATATTATCGACGCCGCCGTCCGGTCGAAGTGCCTCAATAAAGAGGTCCTTGTTAAAGGTTTTCGTCTTCCACTTTTGCCCATCGGTAATGCTTCTCCGTGTCGCCACTGGGATTCGTTGGCCGATGCGATAGTGTATCGCTTGGTGATCGCTATGAGTGTATTCCTCGCTCACTTTCCAATTCATGTTTGCTGCCAGATTAGGACTGCAGAACGTGACGTCGATGATCGACTCTCTACCGTCTTTCCGAAATGTACTAACGGAGCCTTCATTACACAATCGTACTTCTAACTTTGCTAAAGCTTCCTGCAGGATGTATCCTCTTGCATTGGTTACTCTGCTGCCCCATTCCACCGCCCAGGCATTGAAGTCTCCTCCTATGACTACTGGTTTTCGTCCGATTAGCTTATTGGTCAATTGTTCCAGCACCTGGCTAAACTGTTCCACTGTCCACCTCGGAGGGGTATAGCAACTGCATACAAAGACGCCGTTAATCTTAGCAATCACGAAGCCTTCACTTGCGCTCTCGACCACTTCCTGTATAGGGAATCTTCCCATGACGTGTATCGCGGCCATTCCTGTTCTATCTGACACCCAGTTGCCGTTATCAGGGGGAACTTGATACGGCTCTGAGATTATCGCAACATCGCACTTCGTTTCTGTCATTGACTGCCATAACAGTTGCTGTGCGGTATCACAATGATTCAGATTTATCTGGGTTATCTCCATTACTGTTGGCCCGCAGTCGCCCTCTTGTAGGCAGGGCACTTGAAGCTACCAGTCTGATGATCATCTCCCTCCTCCGAAGTGCAAAGCATACACTTCGGTTTTTGCGTGCAGTCTCTCGCAACATGACCCATCCCTCCACATTTCCAGCACATTTTGGATCTGTCGGGGCCTTTACAAGCTCCTGCTCGATGTCCAAAGTCCAAGCACTTGAAGCATCTTTCCGCTCTCTTTTCCACTCGCGGTACAGCTCTCAGTAAACACCGCGACCATCCGATCGTTATTTTACCTACCTCCAATGCCTTGTTAGCAGCAATTGTTGGTAGACGAATCAACGCGGTCTGTGTGCCACTATATGCTTTCCTTAGACGGATCATAATTTGCACGTCGCCCAGGTTGCACTGTGTCTTAAGTGCACCGCTTAGCTCCTCTGCTGAGGTGACCTCATCTAGGTCCTTGCATATAATCATCGTTTCCGGGCATAAAGCTTTCACTTCCGCTCCTTCACCCAATGATTTACCCAAGAGCTCCTTCATGGTCGAGCTGTCGACCGTAGGGTCCTTTTTCAACTCGAAAAGCATTTCTCCTTTTTGCGTGCGCCTTGCTCTCACCACGTTCTCACCGAGATTCTTCAGCTCCGGGTCCTCTCTGACCTTCTTGAGGATTGCTGCGTACGTCATAGTCTCGTTAGCCTTGACGAGAACTGCGTCCCCTTTTGGTGTCCTTTGACGAGGCACAAATTTTCTTTCCCCTTCTGCTCCAATTTTCTCCGCTCCTTTCGCTTTTGCTGACTCTTTTTTCTCTCTGTTTTCCGGCCACCAACAGTATTCCATCCTTCCTTTTGCTCAGCCGCCTCCTCAGAGGAGTCCTCGTCTAGGCGTATAGGTCTCTTGGAACCGCCTGGTCTCTCGTCTCCTGGAGATGTTCTTGGCCTCTTTGGAGTAATGGAAACAGAGACATTATCCACCCCAGCAACCCCCTCTTTCCTTTGTTTCGTTGAGCTCACCGGAGCTGCACTGGTGCCTCCCTGCTTCAGAGAACTCGTGATAGCGGTAACTTTAGCGGATGTTAATGTAAGTTCCGCTGTGTTTGCTCGTTCTACTATCGTTTCGTACTCTTTGACGGCCGATACTACCGCCTTCCGAATTCTGTGGACCATCTCTTTAATTTCTTTGTGGATGTTGTTCCTTGCGTCCACGAAACTATGGAGCTCGTCCACTAAACTTTTCGCTTCTAGTACTCTCGGCTTCTGCATTGTTTTGTTCAACACATTCTGCTTTGGCTGGTGCATCTGTTGCTGCTGCTGTTGCGGCTGCTGCTGTGACTGCTGCTGCAACTTCTGTTGCTCCTTATCACGAGACTGGTGCCCATGTTGGTTTTGCAGGAGCGGAGATCTCGATAAACCGCCTTTGGCGAACGGATTCATCGTTCCAACTTCCTTTTGATTAGTGCTCTCTTCCATTTTCCAGGGTCCCCCCTTCGGACCGCTATCTCCACCCGAAGTAACTAGTTGCCTTCTGTGATCCCATGGTTATCTATGCAAGCAGTGAGGTCATGCTAGGGTTGACACGGCCCCTCATGAGAACCGTGTTCAGAGCCGGATCGGCGTAAGTCGGGAATATTACATCCGAGCCTAGTACTCATCAAGTTGATGTACGGGTATCGAACGTATCCGAAGGCCTGCCACGGTTTTACCGGGACGGAGGCAGCCGTACTGTTATCCTACTCGCCATTTCAAGTCGATATCACCCTTCCTTACTGAGGGAGCAGAACAGCACGACTGTCAGCCCAAAGTCGTCATATCCTATCCATAAACCAAAAAATCCTGTCCGTTATGTTCGCCGTGACCAGTATACCATAATCAGGATTTCACTGATATTAATCCTGATGTGCCGATAGGCACTCCCGCAGGGCTTGTGTACTTTAAGCGGCACACGGTCGCTTAGGAAGGGCTTGCCTGCGGATACATGCAGCTTTTTATAGAAGTTCAACAGAGCCCACTGCCAAACTCCACCACATCCTAGACAAGCCCCACAACTCACAGTTGCCGAGGGAGGGGTCGTCAAGCCCTTGGACAAAGTCCCTGCTGCCCCATGTGTGTGTGTGTGTGTGTGTGTGTGTGTGTGTGTGTGTGTGTGTGTGTGTGTGTGTGTGTGTGTGTGTGTGTGTGTGTGTGTGTGTGTGTGTGTGTGTGTGTGTGTGTGTGTGTGTGTGTGTGTGTGTGTGTGTGTGTATGTGTCAAATAATCTCACTAGGTTTTCTCGGAAATGGCTGAACCGATTTTGACAAACTTACTTAGATTCAAATGAAAGGTCTCGTTGTCCCATACGGAATTCCTGAATTTCATCCGGATCCGACTTCCGGTTCCGGAGTTATAGGGTAAAGTGTGTTACATATTGTACACTGTCACTTAAACCGGCGAAACAAAAACGTAAAAAAATTTCTAAACTGGTCTCAGTTATTATCAGTAGGCAACAAACCAAGCCGATTACGGCTATCCTGGTTCCCGGTATCCGGTTCCGGAAGTACCGGAAATAGTGGTCATATATACCAAAATGGATCTCACTCACTTTTCTCAGCGATGGTTTGACCGATTTCCACATACGTAGATTCAAATGAAAGCTCTTCCGGTCCCATACGGAATTCCTGAATTTCATCCGGATCCGACTTCCGGTTCCGGAGTTATAGGGTAAAGTGTGTTCAATATTGTACACCGTCACTTAAAATGGCGGAACAAAAACCGTAAAAAATGTTATAAACTGGACTCTAAACCGTTATTCCCAATCTTAGGCTCAATTGAAAGGTCTTATGGTCCTACCAAAAATTACTGCATGTTTTCGGATGCGACAAACATTTAAATTGTAATTTAGAGTGCGTACTAGAAGAGTTTGTGTGTCATGTTAGTTGGTGGCTGTACGAACCGACTTTGATTATACCGGTTCTCGGGTTCCGGTGCCGGAAGTGCATATAATAGTGAACCCACTTTGTTTTCTTAAGGATGACCTACGCAATCAAAGTACTGTTTTATTCTGTATGTTATGCACAAACAATCTCTTGGTTTTTTTCAAAAATCGAAGAGAAAAATTTTGAATATTGTATACATGAGAAAGGCTTCATTACACCACTAGGTGGGTTAAAACAGGCTTTTTAAGAGAAAACGACATTAGTAACGTACTTGAATTATTATGTATATGTGCTTGTAACGTACTTCCGTACTTGCTTATCACATTCGATCTACAATACCTTAAATACACTCGCGTTCATAGGCAGATAAAAATTATAATTTTTATTTTAGTTCTTTGAATATCCCGGAAAAATGGAACCAGATCTTTTGAAATTAAATAAAGAAAATTGCGTTGTATTCAAATTAACAACAGCAATACTATCTACTACGATCTTGAAATTCTTGCCACTCTCGTGCTTTACAAAAAATGAGAGACGAAAATTTATTTTCATAAATCCCTCCTTCTAGTCTACACGTCGATTCACTTTAAATTATATACATTTCGTCATTGAACCCCTCCCCTCATGTTAAGGACATTTCCTACACACTCCACCCTGAAAATGTCCTAATAATCATCACTGAAAAGCAAGAAGTATGTGAGCAAAATTTGATAGCAATCCCGTTCAGTAGTTCCGGAGCTATGCCGTTGCATCCCCCTTTTTAGAGACATTTGGTACATCCACCTAAGAAATGGAAAATGTTTGCATGGTCTCAAAAAATGATTGATTCGTGTCAAATTTTATTATTTTTTTCATGGCCCTCCCTGTTAATGATACAGCTACGCTTCCTCCCCTCTAAAATACCTTTATGACTATTTCTGAAGAGCATAAAATACCTGTGTTTTATAGCAATTTGTGCAGTAGTTCCGGAGTTATGCCGTTACAAACATTACACTCCCTTCTAATAGTCAATGTTTTGACGAAATATTCTTTATTAATAATAAGGAATCTAAGTAATTCAATAAATAATCAATGAGGAGTGAAGTACCATCCTTACCATTGGGAGGCGATCAAAATTTCTTCAATTCTAATTCGTTTGTTATTTTTCCTCACAAACATGCACTGACTTCTCAAGCAACCTGAAAGAAACTTTCCTAAATATTGGTCCCTAAATTGTCCCAAAAATGCAAAAAAGCAAACGAATCGAGAATGAAATCAAGTTCAACCGGTAAATCTTGACCTTACCACCGTACTAATCCGATTTTCTTTGATTCGATGGTTTTTCCTTTCCGAACCAGAACTGATTCAGCAATATCGAGCGTACCATGGACCGACGCATTGTACGAGTGCAGTCCGCTGAAAATGATGGACAGTGCGGACAACCTGTTGAAGGACTGCCTCACCAACTATAACAGTACCGTGATAGCCCGGAACATCGCGAAACCAGTATCGGAACTGCTGCTAAAACTGCCGAAACTATCACTGGAAATGATGGCCAACGGCACGGTTCAACCCTGCGGCGTTACCTTCAGCAATAATAATAACAGCAGCAGCAGTAGCATTGCCGGACCGAGTCGGATTAGCTACTATCGGCACCAGCTGGTATGCAACAACAGTGCTGGTCACTTTACCTTCTACGAGAATGATTCGTTCGATCTGCAGAATTCTTCGCTGGTCAGCCCGGTCAGCTCGTTAGATCCACTGCAATGTTTGCTGAGTATCGATTACGACGACGTGATAAAGCAATTGGCCGGGTTGGTGTTGGCCGCCAACGGGACAGCAGCAGCAGCAGCCAGCAGCAGCTCGACCAGTGCCGATTCCCTCTCGACACTCGCGGAGGACGGCGGCGGATTGACGATGCGATACGAGTGGAGTTTCCTGTTTGTAATACTGTTCATTTTCGCCGGCGGTCTCGGTAATATACTGGTTTGCCTTGCCGTTGCCCTGGATCGAAAGCTGCAGAACGTAACCAATTATTTCCTGCTGTCGCTTGCCATCGCGGATCTGCTCGTTAGCCTGTTCGTTATGCCACTGGGAGCGATTCCGGGATTTCTGGGTATGTAAGAATGCATTTTCTTTCCGTTTGGTTTGAGAAGTAGTAGAATATATTTCAGTGCGATCGTTTGTTTAATATGGACACTATTTTCATTTCACTGATTTATTTTGAATGAATAGAATATTCAATATTATTCTTGTTAGCAACCGAGTGCGACTCGTTAGGAAACACGTTAATTTCGCATTACCGCCTATGCTCGAACCAGTTCTAATTAATTTCAACCATCGTTTATGCATTCAGTTCTAGTAAACGGAATACGTGAATTGAATGTCGCGAATCGAACGTCAATTAGTTTAGAAATACTTTACAAGCGAATTCTAATGATTTTGTTTTATGATTTAGAATACAGTGCTTTTGCGAAATTGAATAAAACTTTTGTAAGGAGAAACCTTAAATAACGATATTTCAAAATTGTACCCTAAATACGACTACATTGATTCAAATGTAAGAAATCAATTCTACCTCGTGATTGTTTCGATAAAATAAGAAATTGAAATGCCGAAATAATGGTCAGTGATTCCCAAAGTTGGTCCTACAGCCTATTGGTGGACTCTAGCTCATTTTTAGTGGGTAGTAAACTCAAAATTGACAGCAGGTGCGCAATAAGTTGCAAATAGTGGAATTCACCAGTTAAAAAAAATCTCAGAATGGCCCTAAGTAAATATGGAAAACTTTTCAATATATCATTGCGAAATACAATCCAGAATCAAGCTAATCTATTAGTGGTAAGAGTGCTGTGATTAGTAAATCACTGAATTCTTGTCAGATTTGTGAGTAAGAAAATGAAAGTGAGAAAATGAATTCTTAAGTGGTGTCACGGCCAAAAATTTTTCAAATAAAAATGAGTGAAAAAAGTTTAAATGTTTCATTAGAAATTCAAATCATGTCTTTTTTGCGAATTCAATCCATACAAAATACAGAAAGGAAATTCAGGTCCAGGTTCAGAATTCAGAATAAGAAGTCAGGTCTACATTAATGATTCAGGGCTATGGTTCTGTTGAATTCTCAGAATTCGAATCCAAAATCTTGTTCAAATACAGATAAGAAGTCCAGAATCTTGCTTCCCGAATTAAAATTTAAGATCAGATTCAAAATCTCTTCAGGAGCTCAGATACAGATTCTAAGTACGGTATAAGAATTCATATCCAAAACTGAAGTCCAGATCCCTGTTTAGAATTCAGGTCACGGAAATCTATGAATCAGGAGTCAGGAGTTCGGGCGCTTTGTACGAGGTTCACCAGTTGCTGTTAACTCAAATAATGATCGTTTTGATGCCGGAGTGAAGTGGTGAATCCATGTTTCATCCATTGTCACATATCGACGCAAAAATTCCGGTTTGTTACGTTTAAATATGGCCAAATACTACTCAGAAACATCAAAACGTTCTCGTTTTTGGTCAACAGTGAGCAAACGCGGCACCCACTTTGGACAGAGCATTCTCATAGTCGAATGCTCGTGCAACAGAGCCAACACGTTCTTCTGACATCTGTACGATGTCAGCTAACTCACGCAACTTTACTTTTCGATCGCTCAAAACGATTTTGTGGCCTTTCTCATATAGAAAGGCTATGCAATCACTGTGAAAATCGGAGTGCTTAGTGTCAGTGTGTGTGTATGTATGTATGTATGTGTGTATGTGACAAATAATGTCACTATATTTTCTTAGAGATAGCTGAACTGATTTCACAGACTCAGATTCAAATGAAAGGTCTTATGGTCCCATAGACTGCTATTAGGTTTTCTCCCGATCCGACTTCCGGTTCCGGAATTACAGAGTAATATGCACAAAAAAAAAGGAAAAAAATTAGTCACACACGTTTCTCAGGGATGGTTGAACCGAGTTACACAAACTTAGATTCAAATGAAAGGACTTATGGTCTCATACAATTTTACTGGATTTTATTCTGATTCGATTTTCGGTTCCGGAATTACAAGAAAATATGTGCAAATTTATGAAAAAATGCTCACTCAATTTTCTCGGAAATTTGTGGACCAATTTTCACTAAATAAAAAGCAAATAAAAGGTCTCCGAAAAGCTTATTCAGATCCGACTTCCGGTTCCGATATTACAGAGCGATTAGTGAAAATTTTCAATTTCATGAGTATTTTTTCACAAGTGATGGCGAAACGATGTGCATATTTTTATAAAACTTACTGCTAAATTCATCTAGTTGAAAGTTGAAAGCACCGATAATAGTGCAGAAAGGTTCCTAAAATGGAACTGAGTACGATTTCTCAGCAACGATTGAACCGATTTTCATGAATCATGATTCATATTAAAGCTCTTATTGTCTTAAAAATATACTGTGCAATTTCAACCAGATCCGATCTCCGGCTCCGAAACTATAGGGCGATGAGTGTCAAAACATTCAAATCGTCATACAAAATGACGATGCAAAACTGGTACGCGCCGGTATGTGCAGCTTTGCTCCTTTCGCAGCGTGCTTTTCTCAACTTCGTATAGCGTGCAGAGTTTCCACATTGAAATCTATGTTTTTCTAGTGAAAAATTTCTTAATCTTTTATTCAATTTGTACGTACTGGTTAGTGTATAAAAATGTACACTTTTTGTCTTTCTCATATAGAAAGTTTATACAGGGTCCCAATTAAATTAAAAAGGCCATAAATTCAGTTTGGAAAATTATTTTTACTTAATTCAAAGTACAAAATGTGTAAAAATAATACAAAATTCAGAATCAATTCACTTTTGCTCGATATAACCACCTTTTGCCTTGACTATGGCCTTGAGACGGTCAAAAAACGAATCGCAAGCTGCCCGAATGTGACTTGCAGGTATTTAGGCCCACTCGCGGACAATAACTTTTTTCAGCGCCTCGAGACTAGTGTATCTTTTAGTTCGGACTTTGCTCTCCAAAATGGCCCAAAGAGAATAATCCATTGGATTCGCATCTGGTGAATTCGAAAGCCATTGTGTGGACGTGATGAAGTTCGGAACGTTGTTTTTCAGCCATTCTTGGTTCACTCGAGCTTTGTGAGACGGTGCCGAGTCCTGCTGAAACGTCCATGGTCTGCCACCCAAAAGTTTGTCTGTCCATGGCTTCAAAGCAACCTCCAGAATACTTTCCCGATAATATGTCGCATTTACCTTGACGCCAGGCTCGATGAAAACGATTGGCGAGCGCCCATCTGCGGTTACAGCGGCCCAAACCATTATCTGTTGCGGGTGCTGCCTCCTGGTGGCCAATCGATGACTCAAATTCTCGTATGAACGGTCGGTCAAGTAAACCCTATCGTTTTGAGAGTTTACGAATTGCTCGATTGGAAAAATTTTCTCGTCAGAAAATACATTGTTCGGAAATTGACCGCTTTCGGCCAAACGAAGCAACTCCTTCGCTCTCTCAAGTCAAGATTTTTTTTTCGCGTTCACTTTTGGCAAAATGCTTTCTTGCGCTTGTAAACAATACAACTCCGAACTGTCGTTTAGCAAATTTCTAGAGAGCTGATGCCCGTGCGTCAACTGCGCGAGCGGTCTGAAATTGGTTACACTTCGAGTGCCGGACCCTGTACTTGAAAAATTGAGTAGTGAAAATTGACCCGGAGGGGTAAGCGTTCTGTATCGTTCGACACAGCTCATCAAGCTGAGTATTGTCTCTGTGTATGTATGTATGTGTGTGAGTATGTGTCAAATAATGTCACTCATAGAATAAAAAACCTTTTTTAATCCACCTAATGGTGTAATGATGCCTTTCTCATATTACTTATGATTTCAATAACATCACTAGAGAATTCTGTCAAGTGCCTTTTTTTGAAACTTGAATAAAATCAAAAACTTTCTTCGGTATACACTACCATTACCTTTTCAATTTGTAAACAGTTATGACAAGTTAATATAGATTTAAATGTGGCAACCCCGCACGCTACACAAATTTGAACAAAGCACGCTGTGTGCTACGTGGGTGCGTTTTCTTCTTCTTCGTTACCAGCACGTACCGATGCGTTTCGGTAGCTTGAAAGTTTTGATACTCATTATCCTATAATTTCGGAACCGGAAGTCGGATCTGGATGAAATTGCATAGTATTTTTAAGACAAAGCGAGCTTTAATTTGAATCATGATTTGGGAAAATCGGTTTAACCGTTGCTGAGAAATCAAAGTGAGTTCCGTTTTTGGAGCTCTTCTTCACTATTACCGGTGCGTTCGGAAGCGGAAACCGGGCACTAGTAGTCTCAAAGTAGATTTATATATCTACTAATTAACAAAGTTTGCCAACTAGATGAATTTACCAGTAAATTTTATAAAAAAAATGTGCACCTCGTTTCGCCATCGCTTGTGAAACATTCTCATGAAATTGAAAATATTCACTAATCTCACTGTAATACCGGAACCGAAAGTCGGATTTGGATCAACTTTTCGGGGGCTTTTTGAAGAATCTCAAGACCTTTGCATCTTAGGTTGTGAAAATCACATTTCCGAGAAAACTGAATGCGTATTTTTTTTAATAGAATTGCACATATTGCCAAGTAATTCCGGAACCGGAAGTCGGATAAAGATAAAATTCAATAGCGATTTATGGGACCATAAGACCTTTCATTTGAATCTGAGTGTGTGAAAATCGGCTCAGCCATCTCTGAGAAAATCAAGTGGCAATATTTATCACGTGCACACACGCATATATATTGTCTTTATTGTCTTCGATTAGAGTTAACCTTTCGCACAGACTTTGGCTGTATAACTTAACACTAATGGTAACTTAATAATATTTTTGATTTAAACATGTCTTTGCTAATATTAAAATCAAACAGATGATACACGCTGTTGAAACGATGGCAACAAACATCCATTGGATTATTCTGACCATATTGTGTGCGATGAAATGAGCGTCTAAGAAAATCCGTTCTTCGCAATGATCTTCCTGGAACGTTAAAGTGAATTCTTTCGAGTAGCACGGGGCAATCGATGTTATCAGTCAGTAGATCAAAAACGAATATCCTTTGTAGATGTACTCGTCTATTTTGCAGAGTCGGTAGGTTCATGAGAGCACAGCGATTCTCGTAACGTGGCAATTGAAGATGATTCTGCCAAGGTAGTCGTCGAAGAGCAAATCGGACGAAACACTTTTGGACCCTTTCGATCCGGTCGATGTGAACATTATGATGCGGAGCCCAAATTATAACTCCAGCCCAAATTATAACTCCATATTCCATATTACAGGCTGCTCGGCCATCCATGGAAGTTGACCATCAATGTCAACTTTCCCTCTCTGAGCAGCCTAGATAGCCGTGTAGTGTCGGTAGCGGTTTCCCAACTGGCTAAGAATAACGCTACGGTCCACCTGTACCGATGGTATAAGTCCACCAAACAGGTAAGCCGTGTGGCATCCGGCGGAATTATTTTTTACCAAGAATTGATCCACTGGTTTCCTGTTCCATGTCGTAAAAGGCCACAAAAATAGGAACTCCTAAGTCAAGGTGTATTTCCGTACCGATGGCTGAATGGCTGCAGGAGGTTAAACATTGCAGTCGTGAACGGAATATCTTGGGTTTTTCCCTTACTGGATACACGCAATGCTTAGCAATCGACTTCTTTGTTCATCGCTTCGGCAAGCAGAGATTAGAAAGCTGAGTGTCTGTGGGTGTCCTCAAGGTGGTGTACTATCCCCACTTTTATGGAACCTAGTCGGTGATGGTTTGTTAAGGAAACTTAATAACCTTGGATTTTCGACTTATGGTTTTGCCGACGATTATCATATATTGATGACCGGTATAAGCATTAACACTCTCTTTGATTTAATGCAGCAAGCCCTGCGATCTGTTGAACAATGGTGTTGTCAGGTTGGATTATCTGTAAATCCGGGCAAAACATCAATGGTGCTTTTCACTCATCGTAGGATAATTACAGGAGCTCGTCCGTTGCAGTTCTTTGGTTCAGAGGTCACTGTGGTCGATCAAGTTAAATACGTCGGGGTTATTCTTGACTCAAAACTGAATTGGTCTGCTCACATTGACTTCAGGATTGAAGGAGCTTGCATGGCTTTCGGCCAATGCAGACGAGCTTTTAGAAAATCATGGGGACTCAAACCCAGATATATTCATTGGATCTACACAACTATCGTTAGACCAATTTTAGCAGGTCTTAGGTTGTCTTGTATGGTGGCAGAAAGGAGAAGTCGCGACAGTTCAGTCGAAGCTAAATCATCTCCAAAGGATGGTCTTAATGGCGATGACAGGAGCATTCACGACAACTCCTAATGCTGCTCTAGAGGCGCTACTGTGCATTAAACCACTACATGTGTTCCTAAAACAAGAAGCATTATCTTGTGCATACCGTCTTACTGGCGCAGCTTGCAAACTTGCGCTCAGACAAAAGCATTTCTACCAGATTTAAATCTGAAAATGTCAAAGTGTCTACTGCATTTCTCCAAGTATCATTGCAGTATTCTGGTCAGAGCTCTGACTGGACATTGCAAACTCACTTATCACATGGCTACTATTCAACGTGCTGAGTATTATTCGTGTGATTTGTGTGAATGCGATTATGGTACTTCATATCATCTGATATGTAACTGTCCCGCATTGACGCAGCTACGTATCCGGGTTTTTGGTTCTCCATACATGGTTGAGTCTGTGTATGCGGAGCTAAAATTGAAGGATATTCTCTCGTTTCTCACCCAATGTGGTAAGGAGCTATAGTCAGAAGGGTTCATCGTTCTTCCTGGAGTGAATGAATCCCTTCTGTATTCACCTTAAATAGGGTTTAGCAGATTGTTTGGCATCCTTTGGGGGGTGCCGAATTTACTTCTGCTCGTACATACTGCGAGTCGTTCTGCATTCTTCCGAGAATGGTGTCGCTTTTGTAAGATCTCTAAATCCTCTCGGGGGTTGGAGGTTTTATTAACAGCAGACTGTTCGGGACCTCGTAGAGGTTCAGAATTTCCTTCTGCTTCCACTAAATGTGATCCTCAGCAGATTGTTCAGCATCCCTTAGGGGTGCAGAATTTACTTCTGCTTTTATGTGTTTTTGTGTCGTCAATTTTTCCCATCCTCCTAGTCCAACCCTTACCATTTCCTTTCAATCCTTCCCTCTTATATATCGGGAAAATGATGCTAAAAACAAATTGATGGCAAGGCACAAATCTCCAAATATCAAGGGGAACGTGCCATTTGAGCCAATTTGTTCTGATTCCTGATTCCTGAGATGTACTCGTCTATTTTGCAGAGTCGGTAGGTTCATGAGAGCACAGCGATTCTCGTAACGTGGCAATTGAAGATGATTCTGCCAAGGTAGTCGTCGAAGAGCAAATCGGACGAAACACTTTTGGACCCTTTCGATCCGGTCGATGTGAACATTATGATGCGGAGCCCAAATTATAACTCCATATTCCAAAATACTTCGTACTAAAGCGATGTAAATTGTTTTTAGACAATACACATCGTTGAAATCTTGCGTGTTGCGTTTAATGAGTCCCAAAACTGCAAAGGCTTTCGCAGTAACAAAGGCAAACTGTTCGATGAAGCGGAGCTTGCGATCGAGAATGATGCCTAAGTCTTTAACAGATGAAACTCGCCTAATTGTAGCCGCCATTATGGAGTAATCGAATAAAATCGGTGAATGTGCTCGTGAGAAGGTTATTGAATTACATTTCTTGATGCTCACTGTCATGCCGTTTCTATCACACCAGTCTAAAACCCTCTTAATGTCCATTTGTAGAGCACAGCAATCTAAAAGACTTGTGATGATGCGATAGAGTTTGAGATCATCAGCATACATTATTCTGAATGACGACAATACACAGCAAAGATCGTTAACGAATAGAACGAAGAGGAGTGGGCCGAGATGACTCCCCTGTGGAACACCCGATGTAACATTGAAGGATTCAGAGAGTACGGTTCCGACTCGTACGGTAGCACTTCGATCAGTGAGATACGACATAAACCAATTAGTTATCCAATCAGGAAATCCGTTTCGTCTCAATTTTTCCACTGCGAGCTGATGAGGAACACGATCGAAAGCTTTTGAAAAATCAAAGTAAATCGCGTCGACTTGTTGCCGTTTTTCAAGTTTGTCGATCAATATTGAAACGTAGCTCATTAGGTTTGTAGTAGTAGACCGCTTTCTGACAAACCCGTGCTGATCAGTGGATATGATATGTTTTACTGAGGGGTAAATAAGATCTAACAACATACGCTCGAATACTTTAGGTAAGCAGCTCAGAATTGAGATGCCTCTGTAGTTTGTGACGTCGTGTACGTTGCCGGTTTTGTGAACTGGAACTATCAAAGCTTTTTTCCACTTCGCTGGGAAATATTGTTCAGCAAGAGAGCGGTTGAAAAGCAGAGATACAGGTAAAGCCAAAGCAGAAGAACACTCCATCACGAAAGACGGTGGTAGCCCGTCCGATCCTGGCCCTTTGGATCCATCGACTTGTCGTAGATATACACAGACAATTGCTCAGTTCGTCGAACTGAGTCGAATGGTATATGAAATTCGACCTTCCGGACCTCCGTTCAAAAGTCGGTTTTCACAGTAATATCATATCCTTTCTATATATGAGCAAGGCAAAAATGCATAGTCCAATAGCATGCTATTGAATTTCAGCATGTGTTCATAGGGTAAAGTGTGTTTAAAATTGCTAGATTTGGCTCAAAACTAATTCAATTTGTAGGCTATATTAGTTACTTGCTAAATGAACCGACTTCGGCTATACTGGTTCCATGTTCCCGATTCCAGATGTATTGAAAATAGTGTTCAAAAACTCTAAAACGAGACTCTCTCAATTTTCTCAGAGATGATTTGATCGATTTCCACAAACTCAGGCTCAAATAAAATTTTCTACTGTCTCATAGGTTGCTGTTTAATTTCACCCGGGTTCGACTTCCGGTTCCAGATCTCTACGGTAAAGTGTATTTAATCATTTTGTGCGACAATGCAAAATGAAGTAAAATTCTTATTAACTTGACATGTCTGTTTACAAATTGAAAATGTTATGTTAGTTCATACCCAAAAAAAAAAGTTTCTTATTTTATTCAAGAATGAAAAATTCTTGACAGAATTTTCTAGTGATATTTCTGGAAATATAAGTTATATGAGAAAGGCAACACAACACCACTTTCTGGTGTAACCGCCACATCGTCCACTGCGTTCTGCATCATCGGTGTCTCTAAAACCCTTTTTGAAGCTTGAAGGGTATTTTTTCCCATCAAGAAGCAGTGTAAAATTAAAACACGAAATTGTTTTTGATCCATTGTTCTGAAAAATAACAAAAGTAGCGTCACTGTTATCAGAATAGCTGTCTTTTAATGATTAGTATTAACCGAAAAAAGGTGACTGCAATAAAACTAGCTCCATCTATGTGTTAGGACCGGGACTTTTCAATCTACGTGTTAATTGAAAGAAAAGGAAAACAAAGAGAAACTGTCGTTTGCACTTAGGACCTTTTCTAATGTTCACTGAGATTTGTTTGGATTTTATATGAGTGGATTCCTTTATTTTTCACGGATAGTTGATTAGGTGCAGCCACATAATCAAACGATTTGTATTAATATTGTTACGACGTGGAGTCTTGACCTATTCGACAAAATGGCCTTCGACAAAGTGGTCTTTTCGCGAAACAACCCTGACCCAGCATTAATATTCGGAATGGAAATAAGTGTTTAATCAAAATAACATCGTTCCATGTAATCATAATAAACACTCATTTTGCTACCTACCGGGGGGCATAGATTCTGTAAATTGGATTTGCATGTCAGAAGAACTTTTCGGTAGATCCTCGCATGCTCAATTGACATTCGAATTAGGAGCGTTATAATGATATTTCCTACTTCATGTTAAACCTGTTTCTTGCTGTTGGTAACCTGCATGAAAATATTTTCCTAATAGCTAATCTATACGAGCCCCAGGGAATCAAACGCTGGGGTCATGTTCTGACATGGTAGAGAAAATTTCATCAAATTTGCTCACGTTAGAATCATAAATTCTCTAGTTTGTTTATTCTATTGTAATAAAATCAGATCACAGAACGGAACGGAATGCGGTACAAACGAAGCTCTAGCCTTGCAGATGTTATGCATGCCAAACGAGAAAGTCCGCAGTTTGTCTAAACCGACGGTCAAGGGGATGCAAAACAGAACAGATTAAAACTTCAAAGCATCCTTCCATACTAATTGCATTGTGGCAAAATGTCACTAATGAAGCAGGGTAAAGGTTAAATGCGACAGTTAGGAAAAATTCATGCCACCCTAGCTCGTTGAATCCGTATGTTATTCTTTGTTAACCCATTCGTTCGTGACTAGACCACATACCTTTACAGTCTTCTACCTTGCTATGCCATGCTGCCGGGTTATCATAAATAATAACACGCGTGAGCGCTAGTCATCATAAATCTTGATGTCGGGGCACGAGATTGCAGCGTCAGCATAAAACCGAATTGTATAATCAGACCCTGAATGAAATGGGCATTCAGTTAATCAGACAGCGATTCCGAAGGTTCTGAGTCGCGTGCAACCGGGCGAATCCGTCCGACGCAAGATTCGCCATTTGTTTGATGTTAAGCTCGAATCAAACATCCCTGCGTAAAGCCCACCATTAAAATTTCGCACCATGCCAACCGGCAGGCCCGGCTCCGGTGGCAGAATGTTTCGTTGCGCATATTTAACGACCGCACAGCCATCGCATAAAATGATAATCCATTTGTATGACGAATAGCATATATGCGGTTATACGTGGTGGCATCGAATGGAAGGAAGAATGTTAATATCATTGTCGTTTTTTCTGCTTATCGAGCGGGTAATACCACAAACTCGGTGCTTTTTTTTGCGATGAACTTCCGGTGAAAGCACGATTTTGGATGTATGTTTTGCGCTGGTACAATCCATTTTTTGTTGTTTAGTTCTGGTGACGTGTGGACACTACCGTACAGTGTTCATTCCTATTGTACTCGGGCTGTTGCTTTGGAAACGGAACCAGGATCTAGTTTTGTAGGTGAATGTAATCATGGAGACTGTTGGAAGTTGTAAATAATCGAACAAACTATTAAAAAAGTTCTCATTTGTGCAAAAATCAATTCAATAATGTTTCATGGATTTGAATTTTTTTAAATAACAGCACAACTCTAGAACATACTGTAAATTGAATAGCCGGATTTATTTTTACCACGTACAATTGAACACTAAACGGTTTACCTTTTTCACGACATTGTACTGCACATTGGTTGCAAATGCTTGTGCGACAAAATACATCTATTTAATGGAAACTCTATTGCAGAATAAAACAAACTCTCGTAGTTTTCGTTCAATTGAAAAAAAAAAATGACTCATTTTTATTCCTTCTTGTACCGGAAGTGAGAAGTAAAATGGCGTAGATAAAAGAACTACAAAAAAGCAACAGAAAAATATGAAAAGAAAAAAAAATCACGGATGTGTAATGCTGGATGTCGTGAATACGAATATAACTGAAACGCTATCTTCTTACTTTCGAATATCAATTAGTTGATCACAGTGTTGGTGATTGCCGAAAAGCTTGCTATATTGCTATCTATATTGCGTACAACATTTTCAATCCGTTAGAAGATGCTACAAGTACTAGAGTCTCTCAATGCATGAACCGCGAGAGAAGTTTTCTTCATTTCTTCGCTCCACTTCATACTCTGAGTATTTCACGCCCTTAAAAAAATTTACAGTCTGATAATGATCGTTGCTGTGTGGAATTTCCCAAGAGAGAATTGCAAGTTGACAATTACCGCAGAAAATCGAATCGATGATTCTCATACTAGGTTGTAATATTTCAAAAACCTTGTGTGGAACATTCACAGATATTTTCATAGACACAACTTATACAAAGATTATATGCACATAGTTAGAATAAGCGGCAATAGTAATATGATTCTATCGCAATTATCAACTGCCTGTATAGAATCGGATCGCGAAACGAGAATAAGCGACCGTTTGTTGCTTCAGAGAGGATCCCCACAGCAGCGTGCTATCCTTTGATTCTCAGAAATCGAGAGAAATTCGCTCTCGCACTGGTGTCGATTCTATGTTAAATGAGCCATGCCGGGTTTTTGTTGTTGCGATGATATCCGTCTCTCTTTAATGGCACTGATTCAATCGTGTGAAGAGTTGCCAGTGAGCGTTCTTTGATATGATAAGAGCCATCCTTGAAAAAAAGGTTTTTGCTTTCCTTATATAGAAAGGCTACACAATAACTGTGAAAATCGACTTTTGAACCAAGGAACGGAGGCCCGAAAGTCATGTACCATTCGACTCTTCTCGACGAATCCCATTTTTCATTCGGATCAAACTCCTGGTTCCGGAGGTAGAGTACTTAGTATAAAAATGTAAATTTGAAGAATACTTTGTTCATAAGCTATCTCTTTATCATTCAGGGGTTAGCCAAATTTTGTTCTAGGGCACATAACTGTTATTAATTGTGTTTACGTTTCGTATTCGAATCCTCAGTGCATAGCAGTTCAAATTGTACTGCTTAATGCAAAACTCGGCTGTTCAATTCAAATCGCTAAGCAGACATAAAGTTTCTGCTATTTGCAGAGCACTTTTGTTTTGCATCGAAGTGCAAAGTTTATACTGACGTGCCGAACAAAAACATGGTTTGGCCGATGCAGGTTTGGTCATTCAGGGGTTAGCCAAATTTTTAACTGCTATTTATATTGGTTAGTTATTTTCTCTAGTTTGCAGATCATGAGAGTCTGTATTCAAATAAACCATTTATAGTTCCATAAATGATTTGCTAATTTTTATCCAAGTCTGGCTACCGTTACATTTTTTCCAAAATTCAAATGGTTGAATGAACCGAATGTTACAATGCCGATATCCAGCTTTCGATTTCGAAAGTACCGACAATAGGAATCAAATGTGATAAAATGGAGCTGATTTCACTTTCTTACCCATGATTGAATAGAATTTCACTAACTTAAATTTATATGTAGTATATCAACCGGGTTGGCGGTTCAATTCATAGAGCGCTGGTTTTCCAAGCCAGTTGTCGTATGTTCGAACCCCGACCTGGAAGGATTTCTAGTGTCAGTGGGTACGCTATGAATCAGATTCTTCATCTCGATCTGGAGTACAAAAAGGCGGGTGGGTAATGTCAGAGACATAACTGGATGTCGTGAATACGAAAACAAATGACATGTTCCTTAACACTTCCGAATAGCAATTAGTTGATCAATTGTATGAATTATGCAAGCATTCCCCTTTTTCACATTTTTCGCAAAAACAAAGAAGGCTTCACTTCATCTCGATTACTGTGAATTTCACACGGCGAAAAGTGCACAAATCTAATCAAACTGTTCTACATTTGCACTAAACTGAGGATATTTTGTTTCGATTTGCGAACAACACATCCTAATAGTTCTTCAGAAAACTTTTAGAGCCATTAGAACGGCTGATTTTTTATAATGCTCTCCAACGTTGCTCCTGAGCTGTTTCAGCGAATCGAATCATTGAAGTGAGCTGACAGCTCACAGCTCTTTTGAAAAGAACCGCAGCTCATCAGCTCACTCATTTGCTACCCAGTTCACTGCATTATGAGGAAGGAAACATGCTACGAGCTGATCGGATCTTCGGCTCTTTAAGAGATTCAATTTAGTCGACATCAATGAAAGATAAACTAATTCGCATTGCATTCATTGCATCATTGCAAATCAATGATTCAATTTCGATCATGCATATGAAAGAAAACCGGTGCATAAGAAAAACGGAAGCGAAACTAGCTGTGTAGGCGACACAAAACACATCTGCTCGCAGTGGCGATAGAATCCAAACTGATTCAATTTTTGTTAAGAGATTTCCTTTTATGTGATTTCGTTTGTAGCTTTTTCACTAATGGGCGGTCCTAACGGCTATAAAAATAGCCGCATACAGAGTTTTTATGTCGATTATTTCATTTCGGATTTGCATAATTTATTGAAAAAAAAAACTATCAATATGCTGTAGGGATTCGTTTCCAGCATTCAGAAGGGTCAAATTGCGTAATTCTCTACGATATTAGACTCTGGACATTTTTCACAAAAAAAGGCTTCACTTGATCTCGATTACTGTGAATTTCACACAGCGAAAAGTGCACAAATCTAACCAAATTGTTCTTGATTTGCACTAAACTGATGATAATTACCTGAGATTTGCAAACAACAAATCCTAATAGTTCTTTAGAAAACTTTTAGAGCCATTAGAACGGCTGATATTGTGTAATGTTCTCCACCGTTGTTTTTTCCCCAATGCTAATGACTGGCAGCTGTGACGTAATCGCTCTTGTCGAAAGCGAAACTAGCTGTGCAGACGACACAAAACACATCTGCTCGCAGTGGCGATTGAATCCAAACTGATTCAATTTTTGTTAAGAGATTTCCTTTTATGTGATTTCGTTTGTAGCTTTTTCACTAATGGGCGGTCCTAACGGCTATAAAAATAGCCGCATACAGAATTTTATTGTCGATTATTTCATTTCGGGTTTGCATAATTTATTGAAAGAAACTATCAATATGCTGTAGGGATTCGTTTCTAGCATTCACAAGGACCAAATTGAGGAATTCACTGCGATATTCACCACTTTTCGGAACATTTTTCCCGGACGATTTGTTGTACAGCAGCAGATATTTTGTTCTCTTCCTTAGAACGCGTTCTGATTGGCTGGTGTTGACATGGAGCAAATGAGACAGGTTTTTCAATAGTGTACTATTAAAATACTTCAATGCTTTTGCTTTACACGTTTAAATTGAAAAATTTCGATTCTATTGGTAGTTAGATTATATAAATCCTTCCACAGATCACTGAGCTATGAGCTTTCAAAATACGAGAAAGGCAAACGCGCCTTATGAATTATCCTCTTTGATACTCGTTTATACCAAACATTTCAGAAAAGTTTAATTTTGAACTATTTGAGATTATGTCACACAACTGAAAATTTTATCATAAAATTGTGATCATATTTCCGATGGCATGTCGCCAGAATTATGTTGATTCATTAGATACAACAATAGATATTCACGATCAAAAACTTATCACTCTCTCAGAGGGTAAATTTTGAAAAGGCACCCCATAGTAAAGTAAGTCGTATTCACGACAAAAATTCAAGTTATCAGCTACAACGTATGAGAAATTAAAAAAAAACATTATAAAGCTTGCTTCATATAGAACTGGAACAAAGACAATTGCCTGTATTTCATTTATTTATTATTTAATTCAAGATCTTTTTTTTTATACAAAGATAGCGTTAAGGTACTTTTCAGAAAAAATACGGATAAAATTATTCGTCACGGTTTCGAAGGAATTCTCGAATTTTTCCTGCAACACCGCTCATTAGGCGGCGCACACTTTCTTCGTCCATCGTTTTAGCTATCTTATTCCACCCGGTCGTCAGCTGGTTGATGTCTTTGACAATCTTTCCCTTTGCCTCGCTCTTGATGATTGCCCAGTATTTCTCAATAGGGCGGAACTGGGGGCAGTTGGGTTTTTCGGAACAAACTGGACCTCTTTCTCTGCATACCATTCTTGAACGACTTTGCTGTAATGACAGCTTGCCAAATTTTTAGCCACAGCTGCAAATCCCCTGCCAAATCATAAATTTTCTTGCAAATTTGTCGGCAAAAACAAATTTAAATTTGGTTGGAACATCCCCCGAGCCGTCACCAAGAAAAAAATTTGACCTGGGATTTGCCCGAAGTCAGCCTAGACGTTGGTTTCATCGTACATCAGAAGACACCCGTCGAACTTGGTCACCACCTGGTCATACAGTTTCCGAGCACGAATTTTTACCACACTATTCTGTTTTGTGGTCCGATTTGGCTGTTTGCTAGCTCAATACGACTTCACTCCTTCCCGGAGTCGAGTTCTCCTCACGGTACTATGGGCAGCACCGAATTTGCTGGCCAAATCACGACCCGACAGATTTGAATTCCTCTTAATCGTCTTCAAAATCTTACCACGCAGTTTCCGGTCGACAGTTCCACTCCGACGATTGGCTTGAGGCTTCCGAATCGTCGTCAATGTTTCCTTATACCGTTTGATAACGCGCCATATTGTTTTTCTGGGAAATTTCACAATGGATTTTCCAAATAAATGTGCACAATTTTTTCTCTTATTTCGGCTTCCATGTTGATTGTTTACAAATTACAGTCGATTTGCGGAATGTCAAAAATCATACGTGAAGCTGACAAAATTCCCGACACGTGGGCGCCAAGAACTTCCAAATCCGTCCACCAGAAGCGCCACAATATGAGCAAAAGCTTGTTCCAATTCTAAATGAAGCAAGCTTTACCTGCTTAGACATAATTAAATTTAAACTATTGTTGTACGACTGGGGAATATCTCAAATCTATCTTTCTCAGTCTCCATGATTTCGAACATTCAACGTTCGGTAATTGGTTTTGTCAGACAGTGTTAGGATTGTCTGGATTTGATTTTCGCGACGCAGTGAAACTTGCCGGGACTATTAAACAATAGTTAGTTTTATTGGACTAATAAATACAAAACATAACTGATTAACACATTAGACTTTCATGCCTTGACTAACAACTGTCAGTAGGATCGTAACACAAAAGCCATTCCATCGGTCTGCACACTAAGAATAGGCTACCAAATCAATAAGAGCTAATCGATACCGATACCGAAACGATAATTAAATACCAATTTATAGTGTCAAATTTTGTCCTGAGTTTCATTGTTGGAAAAGAGTAGCTATTACTAAATAGCTCGATGGCCTATCGATAGACCGATGAAACGAGCAATTAACTAGAGCATCCGTCTGATGCTGCTGCTGTGTGTGTGAGTGTGTGGAACAAAGGGATGCAAATTACTGCTCGACTAGACGGAAAATCGCTGACTGACCGGAAAGGGAAATGGAATTAAGTTTCGACATGTTTTATAATAGCCGAATGATGGTATAAAGAATACCATAATTAAACAGATGAAAAATTAGTTCGAGTAAATACATGGAATGCGAAAATACAATTGCGATTGTCAATAGTTTAATCAGCTCAAAGATTACTTGTAAAGGGTGATTTTTTAAGAGCTTGAGAACTTTTTTAAACAATAAAACGCATAAAATTTGCAAAATCTCATCGGTTCTTTATTTTAAACGTTAGATTGGTACATGACATTTACTTTTTGAAGATAATTTCATTTAAATGTTGACCGCGGCTGCGTCTTAGGTGGTTCATTCGGAAAGTCCAATTTTGGGCAACTTTTTCGAGCATTTCGGCCGGAATAGCCCGAATTTCTTCGGAAATGTTGTCTTCCAAAGCTGGAATAGTTACTGGCTTATTTCTGTAGACTTTAGACTTGACGTAGCCCCACAAAAAATAGTCTAAAGGCGTCAAATCGCATGATCTTGGTGGCTAACTTACCGGTCCATTTCTTGAGATGAATTGTTCTCCGAAGTTTTCCCTCAAAATGGCCATAGAATCGCGAGCTGTGTGGCATGTAGCGCCATCTTGTTGAAACCACATGTCTACCAAGTTCAGTTCTTCCATTTTTGGCAACAAAAAGTTTGTTAGCATCGAACGATAGCGATCGCCATTCACTGTAACGTTGCGTCCAACAGCATCTTTGAAAAAATACGGTCCAATGATTCCACCAGCGTACAAACCACACCAAACAGTGCATTTTTCGGGATGCATGGGCAGTTCTTGAACGGCTTCTGGTTGCTCTTCACTCTAAATGCGGCAATTTTGCTTATTTACGTAGCCATTCAACCAGAAATGAGCCTCATCGCTGAACAAAATTTGTCGATAAAAAAGCGGATTTTCCGAATGGACCACCTAAGACGCAGCCGCGGTCAACATTTAAATGAAATTATCTTCAAAAAGTAAATGTCATGTACCAATCTAACGTTTAAAATAAAGAACCGATGAGATTTTGCAAATTTTATGCGTTTTATTGTTTAAAAAAGTTCTCAAGCTCTTAAAAAATCACCCTATATAAATGCCCTAATTTACGCATGACACAATTGTGTGACCAATCGGTAGTGTCATATAGATTCAACTAAAATCACACAAATTGTGGGGTTGTGCAGGCAGAAACTTTATTGAAACAAATGCTCTATTTCCTACGGACCTTCTAATATGGAAATATAAACTAAACTGGCGGTGAAAGATAAGCAGTATCATAATCCGTCACTAACATTGCACACTTGTGATAAACCATGCGTAGTTTCCGAAATTGTGAGTCAGGTAATTTCTACACTGGTGTGACGTTTTGTACATTGCTTCAGTGTAGCAACACACTAAATTGAAGAAATATTATCGAAATGAGATTCAAAGTATATATCTTCATTCCTGGTAAAAAAAATTTATTTCAAATTTCACCAAAACATCACCTTGGAATCACTGTGCACTGCTCTGATCTATACCCGGAAGCATCCATGAATTAACTTTGACTTTCCTCTCTCTCTTCCATAGTCGGAGGACTCGTCGACACGCTGGTAGTTTAGTTTTATTGAATTTACTACCGTCAATAGAATTCAATTGAGCCGGTAATCGCCGGCTATGAAAACGAATTCCCGAATTGCGAATAATGTTGGCACTGGAGTAGTAATAAATTTGCTTAAAATGTAGCATGGCTAGAGAAGTCACGGGAAGCGACTGGGTGTATTTTCAATTCTAGCTGAACGATTGGAACAATTCATTTTACTTCACTGTAGCCTGTATAGAAGATGATGATTCTTCGAATATGCCGGACCATTTCGAAGTTTATATTTTCAATTGTCATCAGATTTATGTGTTAATTAATTTACTTAACAAAAGCGAACAGCGATTACACACAGTTTTTAGTTCTAGTTTACTACTTAATCTCTCCAGTCAGATTGGAAAGTAGCTAAGTAAAACTTTGTATACCTTTTTGGTATGGTATTTGTTAAGCGAAAACAGAAAAACATATTCAACTGAAGACTAACTATTGAAAAAAGTGGATGTATTTGGAATGCGTTTTCTTGTAATAGTTGTTCTTCAAAAATCGTTACTTATACAAAATTGATGACCCTAAAAAGGTTTCAGGAAATCAAACGGGCAATGTAGAATGTATTTCCAAAAATTAAAAAAAATATGAAAATTCGAAAAAAAATTTCAAAATTTTTTAATTCGTATTAGTTTTTGCAAAATTTCAACTTTAAATTTGCTACTAAAACCAATATTTGACGGTAATGTGCTAAATGCTAAAGCTAAATGCTAAAGCTAAATGCTAAAGCTAAATGCTAAAGCTAAATGCTAAAGCTAAATGCTAAAGCTAAATGCTAAAGCTAAATGCTAAAGCTAAATGCTAAAGCTAAATGCTAAAGCTAAATGCTAAAGCTAAATGCTAAAGCTAAATGCTAAAGCTAAATGCTAAAGCTAAATGCTAAAGCTAAATGCTAAAGCTAAATGCTAAAGCTAAATGCTAAAGCTAAATGCTAAAGCTAAATGCTAAAGCTAAATGCTAAAGCTAAATGCTAAAGCTAAATGCTAAAGCTAAATGCTAAAGCTAAATGCTAAAGCTAAATGCTAAAGCTAAATGCTAAAGCTAAATGCTAAAGCTAAATGCTAAAGCTAAATGCTAAAGCTAAATGCTAAAGCTAAATGCTAAAGCTAAATGCTAAAGCTAAATGCTAAAGCTAAATGCTAAAGCTAAATGCTAAAGCTAAATGCTAAAGCTAAATGCTAAAGCTAAACGCTAAAGCTAAATGCTAAAGCTAAATGCTAAAGCTAAATGCTAAAGCTAAATGCTAAAGCTAAATGCTAAAGCTAAATGCTAAAGCTAAATGCTAAAGCTAAATGCTAAAGCTAAATGCTAAAGCTAAATGCTAAAGCTAAATGCTAAAGCTAAATGCTAAAGCTAAATGCTAAAGCTAAATGCTAAAGCTAAATGCTAAAGCTAAATGCTGAAGCTAAATGCTAAAGCTAAATGCTAAAGCTAAATGCTAAAGCTAAATGCTAAAGCTAAATGCTAAAGCTAAATGCTAAAGCTAAATGCTAAAGCTAAATGCTAAAGCTAAATGCTAAAGCTAAATGCTAAAGCTAAATGCTAAAGCTAAATGCTAAAGCTAAATGCTAAAGCTAAATGCTAAAGCTAAATGCTAAAGCTAAATGCTAAAGCTAAATGCTAAAGCTAAATGCTAAAGCTAAATGCTAAAGCTAAATGCTAAAGCTAAATGCTAAAGCTAAATGCTAAAGCTAAATGCTAAAGCTAAATGCTAAAGCTAAATGCTAAAGCTAAATGCTAAAGCTAAATGCTAAAGCTAAATGCTAAAGCTAAATGCTAAAGCTAAATGCTAAAGCTAAATGCTAAAGCTAAATGCTAAAGCTAAATGCTAAAGCTAAATGCTAAAGCTAAATGCTAAAGCTAAATGCTAAAGCTAAATGCTAAAGCTAAATGCAAAAGGTAAATGCTAAAGCTAAATGCAAAAGCTAAATGCTAAAGCTAAATGCAAAAGGTAAATGCAAAAGGTAAATGCTAAAGCTAAATGCTAAAGCTAAATGCTAAAGCTAAATGCTAAAGCTAAATGCTAAAGCTAAATGCTAAAGCTAAATGCTAAAGCTAAATGCTAAAGCTAAATGCTAAAGCTAAATGCTAAAGCTAAATGCTAAAGCTAAATGCTAAAGCTAAATGCTAAAGCTAAATGCTAAAGCTAAATGCTAAAGCTAAATGCTAAAGCTAAATGCTAAAGCTAAATGCTAAAGCTAAATGCTAAAGCTAAATGCTAAAGCTAAATGCTAAAGCTAAATGCTAAAGCTAAATGCTAAAGCTAAATGCTAAAGCTAAATGCTAAAGCTAAATGCTAAAGCTAAATGCTAAAGCTAAATGCTAAAGCTAAATGCTAAAGCTAAATGCTAAAGCTAAATGCTAAAGCTAAATGCTAAAGCTAAATGCTAAAGCTAAATGCTAAAGCTAAATGCTAAAGCTAAATGCTAAAGCTAAATGCTAAAGCTAAATGCTAAAGCTAAATGCTAAAGCTAAATGCTAAAGCTAAATGCTAAAGCTAAATGCTAAAGCTAAATGCTAAAGCTAAATGCTAAAGCTAAATGCTAAAGCTAAATGCTAAAGCTAAATGCTAAAGCTAAATGCTAAAGCTAAATGCTAAAGCTAAATGCTAAAGCTAAATGCTAAAGCTAAATGCTAAAGCTAAATGCTAAAGCTAAATGCTAAAGCTAAATGCTAAAGCTAAATGCTAAAGCTAAATGCTAAAGCTAAATGCTAAAGCTAAATGCTAAAGCTAAATGCTAAAGCTAAATGCTAAAGCTAAATGCTAAAGCTAAATGCTAAAGCTAAATGCTAAAGCTAAATGCAAAAGGTAAATGCTAAAGCTAAATGCTAAAGCTAAATGCAAAAGGTAAATGCTAAAGCTAAATGCAAAAGGTAAATGCTAAAGCTAAATGCTAAAGCTAAATGCAAAAGGTAAATGCTAAAGCTAAATGCTAAAGCTAAATGCAAAAGGTAAATGCAAAAGGTAAATGCTAAAGCTAAATGCAAAAGGTAAATGCAAAAGGTAAATGCTAAAGCTAAATGCAAAAGGTAAATGCAAAAGGTAAATGCTAAAGCTAAATGCTAAAGCTAAATGCTAAAGCTAAATGCTAAAGCTAAATGCTAAAGCTAAATGCTAAAGCTAAATGCTAAAGCTAAATGCTAAAGCTAAATGCTAAAGCTAAATGCTAAAGCTAAATGCTAAAGCTAAATGCTAAAGCTAAATGCTAAAGCTAAATGCTAAAGCTAAATGCTAAAGCTAAATGCTAAAGCTAAATGCTAAAGCTAAATGCTAAAGCTAAATGCTAAAGCTAAATGCTAAAGCTAAATGCTAAAGCTAAATGCTAAAGCTAAATGCTAAAGCTAAATGCTAAAGCTAAATGCTAAAGCTAAATGCTAAAGCTAAATGCTAAAGCTAAATGCTAAAGCTAAATGCTAAAGCTAAATGCTAAAGCTAAATGCTAAAGCTAAATGCTAAAGCTAAATGCTAAAGCTAAATGCTAAAGCTAAATGCTAAAGCTAAATGCTAAAGCTAAATGCTAAAGCTAAATGCTAAAGCTAAATGCTAAAGCTAAATGCTAAAGCTAAATGCTAAAGCTAAATGCTAAAGCTAAATGCTAAAGCTAAATGCTAAAGCTAAATGCTAAAGCTAAATGCTAAAGCTAAATGCTAAAGCTAAATGCTAAAGCTAAATGCTAAAGCTAAATGCTAAAGCTAAATGCTAAAGCTAAATGCTAAAGCTAAATGCTAAAGCTAAATGCTAAAGCTAAATGCTAAAGCTAAATGCTAAAGCTAAATGCTAAAGCTAAATGCTAAAGCTAAATGCTAAAGCTAAATGCCAAAGCTAAATGCTAAAGCTAAATGCTAAAGCTAAATGCTAAAGCTAAATGCTAAAGCTAAATGCCAAAGCTAAATGCTAAAGCTAAATGCTAAAGCTAAATGCTAAAGCTAAATGCTAAAGCTAAATGCTAAAGCTAAATGCTAAAGCTAAATGCTAAAGCTAAATGCTAAAGCTAAATGCTAAAGCTAAATGCTAAAGCTAAATGCTAAAGCTAAATGCTAAAGCTAAATGCTAAAGCTAAATGCTAAAGCTAAATGCTAAAGCTAAATGCTAAAGCTAAATGCTAAAGCTAAATGCTAAAGCTAAATGCTAAAGCTAAATGCTAAAGCTAAATGCTAAAGCTAAATGCTAAAGCTAAATGCTAAAGCTAAATGCTAAAGCTAAATGCTAAAGCTAAATGCTAAAGCTAAATGCTAAAGCTAAATGCTAAAGCTAAATGCTAAAGCTAAATGCTAAAGCTAAATGCTAAAGCTAAATGCTAAAGCTAAATGCTAAAGCTAAATGCTAAAGCTAAATGCTAAAGCTAAATGCTAAATGCTATATGCTAAATGATAAATGCTGAATGCTAAATGCTAAATGCTAAATGCTAAATGCTAAATGCTAAAGCTTAATGCTAAATGCCAAAAAAATAAAATAATTTCATACAATGATTATGGAAAGAAGGAACCGCGTGAATATGTCGCACTGGTTCATAAATAATGAATGAAAAGATTTTTTTATTTTCAACAATATAGGATCAGAATGAACCACCGAACTAGGTTCGATGATGAAACTGCATACAAATTTTTTTTATTTGCTTCCAAAAACAAAAGAGTTCGTAGCTCGTCCTGCATCCCGCAATGGCTATGAATAGGAACATGTCCCTGGAGAACGAAATGCGACCGTAATGCATTCCTTCAGAGCAGTCGACGTTCCGGAAAACGGGTACTTAAGAAAGTAGCAAGACATAGCGAACCTGGTTGGATGGATGTTAAGCATTCTCGCAATTGCGTTCAAAAAATATTTCATCTTGTTCTTTTGCCCCAAGTTTTTTTGTTCATGGTTACGCTTTCCCATAGGGTAATGGAAGTGCCCTGTGACGCTTGACCATTTACATTATGCAACCAACGGATGTTACCATTTTTTATGCCACTGCTGGTGCGGAAGACGGATGGGAAATTCCATTGAAACAATTTGGCTGACCGTTTTTTTTACAAGTTGTAGAAAAAGACATAAGAGGAATGGTTTTCGATCTTGTTCAATACAATGTTGATAATGTGGCTTACACTAAGGAATGACTGATGAACCAAGTCCACTTATGCTATCAGAGCAGACGCAAATGTCATCACAGTCTGTCCGCTGCGAATCCAAAGAGAAACTTCCGTTAAATTCGCAGGATATTGCTAGCGTTTTTGCAGCGCCTTTGGTATTGGTATCTGGTCCCAATGCACGTCATCGGTATCTTCAACAACGTCGATGGTAACATCCTCAGTACGATATGTACCAGTTGATATTGATGAAACTGTTCAAACAGTTGACATGATTGAAATGTTTACAATGAAACATTGGAGGTCCGTTGGGGGCGGAGAGAGCAATTCGCTTCCTTTATCGTGAGTTCCGCTAAGATCGCAGCCGGGTACAATTGAAAAGTTTTTCGATGCTGGTCGAAAAGAAAAACTTAGAAGACTTTACTTTTCACAAACTTCATTCGAATAGAATTTGTTTCCGTGGCTCAGTAGAATTGGTTGTACAAAACGTTGAATAAATTAGAAGGCATTGCTTTTATCATATTTTAGATCAGTCCGTCTAATTAGTCTTCCTAAATAATATAAAATGCACGGAATAGGATTACTCTTTGAGTTAAAAAAAACTCAAAATTGTTTTTTTATGTAACTATTCTGTGTAAATGAACATAAAAGGGTGTAGCCGGGGTTTCATATAAAAACTGCCTCAAAATAGAAAAAAATGATATACGCTGTTTGAAAGGGTTTATATTGGCGATGATTTTCCCAAAATTTAAACCCTTCAACTGCCATATTGGTGGAGTTAGGGTGGTTCTTCTGATTTTCATTTTATTTAAATTTTTCAAAAACCTCTTTAGCAAAAAAAATTAAAAAAATCAGGAAAATTTTAGGAATTATGGGAACCCTTTCTGATTTTTTTTTCAGAATTTTTCAAAATGTATTTCATGTGAAAAAAAATGTTCACAATATTCGATTTTTTTTAAATCGCACTTACCATTTTTGTACCAGTCTAGATTTTACATCAAAAATAAATCATTTATGACTACATTACGCTGTATTTTTTCAGTTTTTTTGAAAATGTATGCAGGTATAATATCAGACTTTAAAGAAATAAATCATTCGGAAAACCATGCGTCTCCATCAAATTGTCATCATCCGATGGAGACGCATGGTATTTAGTTCTAAAATCATATATATCATGCTCAGAACTAAATACCATGCGTTTCCATCTACAACTTGAACTCACAGCTTGAGTATAGACGTAATTAATAATGATAAAAGAGTTTTATTCCACATATTATTTACACACGCCCGCACTCCTGGGTCGATTTACCAAGCAATGATTTAGGGAATGCATTAGTGAACATGTCTGCCAGCGGGCGGTTGTAATTCGTTTCTAATTTCAACATCTTGCGGAATAGACTGGGGGATTCGAGGATAGCTATTATCAGTCCTAAGTAATACTATAAACCAGATAGAAATCAAGTCGAACCGCCTGCAGCAAGTCCCGAAGACCCAAAAAGAACGTATCAATTCGCATCGTCGATTTTATGTACAAACAATATGTTCTTTTAAACTTAACATTTTCAGTTTTTTGCTATTTCCTGAAGAGAACCCCTTTATTAAACAGTTTCGGAAAATCGTATTGTTTTATTGCTTTAATCGAAATATGTACTAACTAAGAATGAATGAGAAACTGAGCTATGTATAAAAATTGAATTTCAAACGCTTTCGCAAATATAGTTCATCGAATTTACTTGCATTAAGTGGTCTTTTTCTGATGTTTCTTGGAGTACTTTTCTCAAGTATCAGCTCAAACTCGTTTATTATGTATCTGGAAGTCGTCTCCATACAGCTCAGACTATGACCAATCTTTGCCTTTATTCGATCGATCCACCTTGCTCCCTATGCTTCTCTTTTTCTTACGCCTTCCGAATCACATTCAAGAACCATTTTCAAATGTTTGCCGTCTGTTATCCTGATGAAATGCCCTGCCGATTGTAGCTATCCAGTTTTAGCTGTACGTATGAAAGGCGGATCTCCAAGCAGTTGTTGAAAACCGTGGTTTACACGCCGTTGATTAATTTCTTGTGGTGACCTATTACTTTTCTTGTATCCTAGCCGCGGTCATAAATGAATGAATACATGAATTCATGAACCACCACGATATCGTCGCCACGTACCTTTATTCGAGTGGGAAGGGGTTATATTTTGAAACCTTTCCCTCTCATACATTTTGTTTCCACGGATTTACTGTCAGTCCGATCTCAGTTTGATTTATCCGTCTTTATGAGCTTAAGCCGTTTGACTTTAGTTGTCTTGTTGAGCAATTTCAGGCAACTTGGCTATTCATATCATGTGATACAGAACGTCGACGAACATTTTACCTTAAAACTTATAGTTTTTTTAGATTTCGCTTTGTTTATTAATTTTCATAAATATGGCGCTTGGTATCAAGGATCATCTTTTTCTGCAAAAGAACTCTAATTTAATTGTCCTTTAGAATTTTTACTTAATATACACAGAAAGAAAAGATGAAAATTACACGACATGTAAACCATTAGTATTATGAAACAGGCATCAGTAACCTAAATATTTGTCAATTCATTAGTTCTGATTTATGTTTCTCTCACTGGTCATTTCTTATGAAAATTCTTCCTTAAGTTCTGAACTCAAGTTGTAGATGGGAACGCATGGTATTTAGTTCTAAGGACATGTGATATATGATTTTAGAACTAAATACCATGCGTCTCCATCGGATGATGACAATTTGATGGAGACGCATGGTTTTCCGAATGATTTATTTTGTTAAAGTCTGATATTATACCTGCCCAAAAATACAGTGTAATATATTCATAAATGATTTATTGTAAGTGCGATTAAAATAACGTCCTTAATCCACCTAGCAGTGAGATGGCATTTTTTATCAATCCGCATGTGTTTTTGCATGAATATTCTTCAGTGTTTCAGTTTTCATGACATTATTCTAATGACCGTCGTTTTAAGTGGCAGTTTGAGATTTCAATCACTCATTTCTCTGTAATGTCGAAACTGCAAATCGGATCGAATTTGAATCTAAAAGTATAACAATCGATTAAACATTCCATGATATGTAGAAGTAGTTTCCACTTTAGAGTTTAGGGCAAATTAAGGTACTTCCAGAGCCGGTATTTAGGAACCAGCATAACCCAAACCGATTCGTACGGCCATATGACGAATAAATTGCAATATTTTTGAGTCCAACTTTAAAGCTTTTCGGGATTGTCATCTTCTATATCGCTTTGAATTTTGAAAATTCATCATCCTACAATTGCAGAATCGGAAGCCAGAATTGGATAATATTGGATTTATTTTAATTTGAACTTTTGTTTCTGAAATTCGATTTGGCTTTTTTGAAAAAAAAAACGATTCGATACTGGAACCGGAATTTGAAATTCGGTGTAACCAAAGTCAGAAAAATTCACCTGAGTAGCTGTATAATTTACATTTGTTTCAAAATGTTTTAAAATCAAAATAGACATCTTTGAGGAATCGTGGTGCGAACTAAATTTTTGGGTGCCTTCCGAAACGAAAACTGAATACGACCAAAAATGAAATAAGTCTATCCTACTATCCAAATCTGCTAACCCGATAAACCTGATTAATTTATGCCAAATAGACATTTTTATACTAATCACCTTGTATCTCCGAAATCGGAAGTTGGATCTGATTGAAAAACAAGATGTTTTATAGAATCTCCTAACTTTTCATTTGAATCTTAGATGATTCTTAGATTTCATTTGAATCTTAGATCGGTTCAGCCATCTACGAGAAAAATTAGTTACACAGTTTTAATTTCGTTTCACATATCATCCTGTAGTTCCGGCACCAGAGGGAGTATACGACTTTTCATATGAATCTGAGTTTGTAGAAAATGGTTGTCATCTCCGAAATAAATTGAGTGAAATTATTAGTCACAAACGCATTTGCTGATCTCGACGAACTGATTCGAATGGTATATGGCCGTTATGTTCTTCCAGCATTTTTTGCTGTAAGTAGTTTAAATCAATATAATTATGGAATTTGTATAACTCAAAAAGTAAACATCCGATCTCAAAATCATTCAATAGCGTTCAGGGTGATGGGGAGACCTTTCATTTGCGACTAGTTTGATCAAAATCGGTCCACCCATCTCTGAGATCTCGATCTCTTAGTTGACAACACACATACAGACACACACACGGACATTTGCTCAGTTCGTCGAGCTGAATCGATTGGTATATGAAATTCGGCCCTCCGGGCCTCTGAAAATTTTTCTAAAGTTTGGGCGAATTCTATACCAATTTTTTTATATTTATAAAAAAAAGGTAACTAGGGATAGGTAATGTCAGAGACATTACTTTGAAATCGACGTAAAATTGACTGTATTTGATTGTTTTATATTATTATTGTGTCGATATATATTCATTGAAATTAGTAAAAGCAAAGTCTTAGTCGATTAAGTTCTACCCATTCTTGCAAAGTCCTGGCATTACATTCCTTTTGTGGAATGTGGAATTTCTGTTTCAACAGACTTCGAAGCCGATTTTGACACTAAGAATCCTTCCAGGTCGGGGCCTCGAACATACGACAACTCCCTTGTAAGACCAGCGTCCTATGTAAGACCGCCAACCCGGGACAAAAATTTCATTCAATAATCATTGATATTAGTGCATCTCTCAAAGGACCGCAAACATCTTCACAACATGCTCTAATCTGAACAAGTCAGTAAAAATGTTGAAAAAATAGTAACGTTTATGTTTACTCGGCATTGTGTGTTAAAATTTTGAGGGTACATTGAAACCTCAGTTTACGTAAACTTTTTTTACGTTACCTCTTTTTACGTAAATCTTTTTACGAAGCAAATCCCAAATAACGTAAACTTCGGACATGCTTCGTAAAAAGAGGTTTTTGCATACAATAAAAATGATATCCGATTCATTTATATTCCATGGAAATTACTACAATACGAGTATTTTCGGAATGGGTTTGATGAGTAGACGTCGGAAAACGATGTTTGAGGTGGTTGTTAAATCTAAGATGGCATAGCCATCTGCTCCAGCTCTTCATATCCAAAATTTCGCTTTATTTAGGGCACTGTTTAATGTCTCGAAATTGAAAATTATGATGAATTTTGATAATTTGCCCTCCCACTTTATTTAGCTTATAATATCTTGATAATTTAAAACCGTTTTGATTGGTATGATTTAGATGTGCCTCATTGTACTACTGATACAAAAATAGTAATAGAAATTTACCGGAAGCCGCCATTTTGGATTTCGGAACGGCCTCAAACATCGTTCTCCGATATTTATTCGTTCCGAAAATACTCATATTGTAAGCGTTTTTGAGGAATATTTATAAACTGGAAGTCACCATAACCTTTTCTAACCTTATGACACATGCAATCGATCAATACAGGCCCGTACCCAGGATTTCGTTTCGAGAGAGGCCACAAATAAGAAATAATGCATCTAACTGATGATTCTTGTGGCATTAGTATTTTTTGTTTTTTTTTAAGAGTGAGTGCAATTAGCAATTTTTAACACATATTTGTATCACATATTTTGGATTGAACAATGAGGTATTCAAGTAAGAAGTTATATGTGTCAAAGGGAAGGGATCGATTTTTACATTTCTTCTATCAAATAGTCCCATAGTTCGGCTTCGACTTCTGGTTCCGGAAAAACTGAGTGATGAGTATTAAGACATTCAATTTTAAAGGTATGGTCTTATGTAAAAAGGATGTTCACGATATAAAAAGGAGCACATATTTTAAAACTATTCAATCTCTACTAGTTTGCAAAACTTGATGATTATTTGTCGAACAGATAGTCGAGCAGATTTTAATAAATTTATATTCAAATGAAGTTCCTTATAATGCCACATGATCCTATTTAATTTCATAGAGTCATCTTCCGTGTCTGGATCAGAGATGCTAGACCTGCAGATTTGTTTGTAAATCAACAGATTTATAAAATAAGCTGCAGACATGTTTCAGTTGCAGACTTTTTTGTAGGCTTTTTAAAATCGCGTTTTTTGTAGACGTTCGTAAAAATTTACAGACTTTTGAAATTTCCGCGGTCTTTTTTTTTTGTTCACTATACCAATTCCTTACATCGTTCTTTGAAGAAAACTTGGAGTCCGCAGATTTTTGTTTTGAGTTTACAGACTTCTTCAATCCTGTATGAATATATTTAAAATTTTTACTTTGCATCTCTGGTCTGGTTATACAGGGTGATGAGTATAAAAGTTTAAATGCGTCATTTGGAGTGACTATGCAACAACAGAAAAATCTTCTTTGTAGCGGTCAAAAACTCCAAAATGGAGCTCACATACATTTCTCAGAGATTAATAGGACGATATGCAAAATGTAAGAATGGTTTCTAATGAAAGGTATTATGGACTTATAGACTTGTATGTTATTTTAACCGAATCCGGCCTCCAGTTTCGGAACAGGTCCGGAAGAAGCGGTCAGACCTCCAAAATGAAGCTCACACTCTGCTCTTGTGTATCTTGTGTAAATTCAAACTAAAAATTGATCCTTTATTGTACGAGGTTAAACTTGAGCATAATGAAAACCGGACGAACTTTAAGTTATTCCTTCACGAATTTTTGAACTTTTGATCGAGCGCTCTTCCTGATTTCCGGACAAGTGTTGCATCGCATTTTAATGACGCTTGAGCCCAAATTATTTTGAACTCCTGCATGTTCCCGGCTGTCTTACCAGTCTCTTGAAGACCCTCTGCACGATTGCCCAGTAATGTTCAATGGGTCGAAGCTGAGGGCAATTTGGTGAATTGATGTTTTTCTCAACGAAACTTGTACCCTTTTCCGCAAGCCAATTAAAAGTGGTTTTGGCATAGTGAGCCGACGCTAAATCCAGCCAAAATTGTAGAGGTGTACTATGCTTCTCATATAAAGACAGCAATCTCTTCTGGAGACACTCAGATCGATAGATCTGTGCATTTATAGTTCCGGTAGAGTAAAACATGGTTGACTTTAAACCACAGAAACATGCTGCTTGCCAGTACCTTTCGACCGAATTTCATCACTTTAATCGACCTGTCCGCATCACTCACATTCTCCCCAACGAAATAAATACCACTTTCTGGTCAAGTTCTGAGTTGGAAGAACCGGGTTTTCTGCCTCTTCCTGGTAGCTCATCCAAAGAATAGTGTTCCCCAAAATTATTAATGATGGTTTTAACAATGGCATGATGAATTCCAAACCGCTTCGACAATTTTCGCATAGTAATACCCTTTTGACTTAGCCATGTGTCCAGAACC
Source organism: Malaya genurostris (assembly GCF_030247185.1). Taxonomy (NCBI): domain Eukaryota; kingdom Metazoa; phylum Arthropoda; class Insecta; order Diptera; family Culicidae; genus Malaya; species Malaya genurostris. The sequence continues at coordinate 93,792,917 of NC_080571.1, read as the reverse complement.
TTAATTTTCACTTCCTTTTTAATACGCGACATTTTGAAAACGCAGAAGCGGCAGGACATTTTTTTCATTCGCTGAATCTTGCTAAAACTATGATTAGTTTTGCTCAGTACTAATCCTCATGGCATTTTCTGGTCATCCAGTACAATTCCCTTTAATATTGAAATTGATTCTAATCACTGTGAAAACCGACTTTTGAGCTTCGAAAAAAATTCGATTCCGAAAAGAAGCGGGTTATCTAAAACTAATTGGTAAAATCTTCTAACTAACAGATCTTGTTGTTGATAGGCACAAAACTCATTTCTGTTCTTGATTCCGGAAATATTGGTTAAAAATCCTAAAATAGAAATTACTTTACTCCGATTTCGGGAGGGGCCAGGGCCTTTCCGCCCCCCCCCCCCCCCCCCCATGGGTACGTGCCTGGATCAATACGTTCCTAAGCGAATTAACCAGCCCTTCAAACAGCTTTCCGTGGCAAACTGCATGGATAATACGATTGAAGAGCTTGAAATATTCGTTTTTTATGTTTTAAGGACTTAAACTACCTATCTCGGACCACGATCGATTTTGCGACTGCAAAAAATGTCAATCTGAGATTCAAATATAAAATTGAGAGAAATGGTGAAAAACTAATTTTCTGCTGAATCCTACACGGTAAAAAGTAGATGCCAATAGAAACCCTACGAAATCTCACATATTATTCATTTAGGGGTTAGCCAAATTTTGTGCTAGGGCACAAAACCGTTTTTATTATTTTTACGTTTCGTCTTTGACTCATCAGTGCAGAGCAGTTCAAATTGAACTGCTTAGTGCTAAACTCGGCAGTTCAATTTGAACCGCTAAGCAGACGTAAAGTTTCTGCTACTTACAGAACACTTTTTGTTTTGCAACGAAGTGCAATGTCTTTTCTGACGTGCCGAACGAAAACGTGTTTTCGACTATTTCTGGCCGATGCAGGTATGGTCATTTAGGGGTTAGCCAAATTTTGTGCTAGGGCACATAACCGTTTTTATTATTTTTACGTTTCGTCTTTGACTCATCAGTGCAGAGCAGTTCAAATTGAACTGCTTAGTGCTAAACTCGGCAGTTCAATTTGAACCGCTAAGCAGACGTAAAGTTTCTGCTACTTACAGAACACTTTTTGTTTTGCAACGAAGTGCAATGTCTTTTCTGACGTGCCGAACGAAAACGTGTTTTCGACTATTTCTGGCCGATGCAGGTATGGTCATTTAGGGGTTAGCCAAATTTTGTGCTAGGGCACATAACCGTTTTTATTATTTTTACGTTTCGTCTTTGACTCATCAGTGCAGAGCAGTTCAAATTGAACTGCTTAGTGCTAAACTCGGCAGTTCAATTTGAACCGCTAAGCAGACGTAAAGTTTCTGCTACTTACAGAACACTTTTTGTTTTGCAACGAAGTGCAATGTCTTTTCTGACGTGCCGAACGAAAACGTGTTTTCGACTATTTCTGGCCGATGCAGGTATGGTCATTTAGGGGTTAGCCAAATTTTGTGCTAGGGCACATAACCGTTTTTATTATTTTTACGTTTCGTCTTTGACTCATCAGTGCAGAGCAGTTCAAATTGAACTGCTTAGTGCTAAACTCGGCAGTTCAATTTGAACCGCTAAGCAGACGTAAAGTTTCTGCTACTTACAGAACACTTTTTGTTTTGCAACGAAGTGCAATGTCTTTTCTGACGTGCCGAACGAAAACGTGTTTTCGACTATTTCTGGCCGATGCAGGTATGGTCATTTAGGGGTTAGCCAAATTTTGTGCTAGGGCACATAACCGTTTTTATTATTTTTACGTTTCGTCTTTGACTCATCAGTGCAGAGCAGTTCAAATTGAACTGCTTAGTGCTAAACTCGGCAGTTCAATTTGAACCGCTAAGCAGACGTAAAGTTTCTGCTACTTACAGAACACTTTTTGTTTTGCAACGAAGTGCAATGTCTTTTCTGACGTGCCGAACGAAAACGTGTTTTCGACTATTTCTGGCCGATGCAGGTATGGTCATTTAGGGGTTAGCCAAATTTTGTGCTAGGGCACATAACCGTTTTTATTATTTTTACGTTTCGTTTAGCACTAAGCAGTTCAATTTGAACTGCTCTGCACTGATGAGTCAAAGACGAAACGTAAAAATAATAATCACATATTATTGCCCAGCCGGAGAATATAAAGGAGATTCAATAGGTAGGGGAAATTAAAGAGAGATTCAATAGGTACGAAGTGAAACTAAAATTTGAACCATACCGGCCGTACCAAGTTCTTTTCTACCGGGCTTCTGAGGTTGTGTTTCATCACATCCATAGTTGTTCAATTGTCAGAACGATTTCCCTGGATTGTAAAATGTTGCCAGTTTTAACCTGTCTCCGAAATCTTTTATCGCCAGTCTTTGGACTTCACTATTTTTATATTACCAGTCATATTTTTAATCTGTGTTTAGGTTGGGTAATGGAAGAAAGTTCTACATTAGGTATGTTTTATTGTGCATTTTTCTTAGATGCTTTTATAAAAGTCGTCATATAGGACAAACAAAAAATTGACAAATACGTACACAAATAAACACTTGTTTAAATATTTATGTGGCTCCATCGGTTATAGGACTTCGTCAAAAATCTTGTTGTATGAAACGCGTATTTACTGAAATTTTTGACCGTGCTCAACTCTTGCCCAAAAGATTTGAAACATTTATGGTATTGGTTTTATTTTTTTTTGTGCGATAGGAAAAACCAGAAACATTTGAGGTCAAACAATTTATTTGAGGTCAAACGATTTATTTGAGGTCAAACAGTTTATTCGCGTCCCAAAGTCTTTCAAATGGAAAATTAAGACACAAGTTTTCACGAGAAGGATGTGCAAGATGGTGTTATAATTGATTGTTTATTACTCAGAAATAATGAGGCAATTTCTCAGTTTGGTAAAAAAAACTATATTTGATTTTGATTCGACAGGACATGAAGAAGGAATAACAATAACATTTATTTCAATAATGTTTCATAGGCCAGACAAAAGGTTTAAGAATCAGCTGAACCAAAAAATCCAGAAAATCTCCCTTAAACATAAATATTACGTCTTAATTTTCCTTCATCTTAATCAACTTGTCTTGTAGTTGTAAAACTGGCTTTTCCATATTTGTAAACGGATCCAAATGAAAATATCAAAATTAAAAATATCATCAAATCTCGAAATAAAGTTCTAAGTTCTAAATTCTAAGTATCACCATCTTTAGCCTGTCGTTGGGCGAGATACAAAAAATGTGTAAACTTCATATTGTGTTTAAAATTTCAAAAGTTTGCAACCGTATCTCAAAAGTTTTTGTCCAAATTTAATTGATCGCGTTGCAACTACAATCGGACTATATTGAAATCAGTGTACAAATTTGTACGCTAATGGCGTTTTCGTTTTTAATTTGCACTACACCGGTGCAGTGCTACACTGAGGCACGAATAAACGAACAAAAATGACGAAAACATAAACAGTAACCATTAACTACAATAAACGATTCCATTGCACAGAGCTACACCAAACTTTTGATGAGTGCTACACCAGTGGTATCGCTGCAGAAAAAGTGTAGCACCGGTGTAGTGCAATTGGTAAAAACGAACGGTTTCAGTGCAGCTTTCGCTACACCAGTGTAGTGCAATTTAAAAACGAAAACGACATAAGTCGCATTAAACCGCAGCAAGCACCATGCCTACTGTTGGATTTTGATATTTGCTTATCAGTTGTGAAAATAACTGTCAAAATTTTGCTTGCGCATCGCGAAAATTCATACTATTCACTCGCAAAGTTATCGTATTTGATCAATTTGGTTAAGTTAATGGTTAATAATGTAATAAAAATATTCGCAGATCGTTTGTTGACAGCCAGTAAGTTGAGATCGGGAGGGAATCGAAAGCCGCATGTTGTAAAAACGCCGAAAAGAGTGGCCATCTGTTACAAATGGAATCTTCAAAATACACCATAGTTACGTTAAATAGAAGTATATTGCGACATTGAAATAGTCAACTCAATAAGAAGCAACAGACTATCGTCAGTGAGATGCGGTTCAAGGCAACCGGAAGGCCTGGATATTCGCATATCTGAAAAAGCAATAGTGAATATTTTTTTCTGTATTCTGTATGAAATATAAACATGATTTGAAATTTTATTCAAACATTTGAACTATATACAGTCATTCTTGTTTGACCATTTTTTGATCGTAGCACCTCTTAAGTTATCATTTTCGGTTTTCTTTTTTAAGAAATCTCACAAGAATTGAATAATTCACTATTTACATAATATTTGAAACTAATAAATTACCTTGACCATGGATTGCATTTAGCAATGATTTATTGAAATGTTTTTCATAAGTCGATATAAACTTGTAAAGGCTACATTTGATCAGAGCCTTTCTGAGATAGATTTTTTTTAAGTAACAAAGCCTACTGTTTGCGACTTATTGCTCACCTCTTTACAATTTTGAGTTTGCTATCCACTGAAAATGAACTAGTGCCCACTAGTGAGCTGTAGGGACCACTTTTCGTCTGAGATGTCAATATAGATTAGATTTACGTCTGCATGAAAAAAAAAATATGGTGATGTTGTTCTGGATAATGTTAAAGTAAACTTTTACCTTATAAAGCAAGGAGAATTTCTCTAACGTAATTTGTAGGGACAACAAGTTTTTCATTTCATTTTGCGTCTCGCCATCGCACAGTGATGCCTCTCCATACAAAAGTTGGCAAAAACCATAAATACGTCGATAAACGTCAGCTGAATGATTTTTTATTATTAATTTGAGGACTCTGAATATATTTCCATCTTGATAAAGTATGATAAAATATTCGGTTCATCATGTCACCTTAGGTGGATCACATGATGAACCGTTCGCTACGGAACGGAAAATGACGACTTTTTTAATAAATTAACTTGTGTATTTTTTTACTTCGTGATTGATTTGGACCTTTCACTAATGTTTCTGATAATGATTAAACCTGTGTGGAAAATGTATACACTGAGAAAAAAAACTTTTTCCTTATATCTTGAAAACATCAATTTTCTCCAAAAGGTCTATTTTTATTTTATGATATGTTGTAACTTACAACTGATGAAGTTGATTGCACTATGAGTAAAGATGGAAAAGTAACAAACGAAAAAATTTTTTTTTGTATTTCACTAAAATATTAATTTTTGTAACATGTTCGGCATTTAACATTTTTTAAGTTTTTCGAGTCGATTTTATGAAAAAACACAAACTATTCAATAAAAGAAAAACAAAATAGAATTTGGTTGAATACTACCGCTTTAATAATATTAATGGATTTTTATTTTGTTAAATTATCTAATTAAACTTATTATTTTATTATGTTAAAGTATCTTATGTAAAATGAAAAAATACGAAAAAAATGACGATGAGCAAACATGCATAAAGTGGTTTTCGCGGCTCAAATTTGAGAATATTTTATAAGAACTACAAGAAAGTTCCGGACAACTGAAAAAGTACATGTGGTGTGATCAACTGAGCGCTATTTATTATGATCTACTCAAATTAGGTGACACCATCACTGGTTCTATATACATATTACACATGCTGCGTTTGGACAGTGCATTGCATGAAAATCGGACGTAATATGAAGATCTTCATGGCATAATATTTTTGCTTCATGACAATGCAAGACTCCATGTTTCGAAAGTAGTAAAAGCTTTAATTTTGTAATCACTGTAATAAATATTTCTGCCCCAGACGCCATTTTATATCAGACATACGGTTGCCATTTGCTCCAATCCATGGCGCATAACTTGTTTGGTCAGTTTCAAAAACTACGACACCACCAAAAATTGAATCTATTCATTTGTCGAATCTGAGGAAAAAGATTTTTTCAAACGTGGTATGCAAGTCTTGCCATAAAGATGACAGAAAGTGGTACATAATGATGGACTATACTTTGAAAAACGGTACTGCAATGATACTCTTACTAAAAAATCATGAAACTTAGCCAAAAAAACGCTACTAATTTATTCCAACGCCTGATATATTATCAATAAATTTATATAACAACATTTATATAGGTGTTTTATGTTATGTATGTTATAAATGTTCTGATTTTATTTATCATAAAGGGTGATTTTTTAAGAGCTTGAGAACTTTTTTAAACAATAAAACGCAAAAAATTTGCAAAATCTCATCGGTTCTTTATTTTAAACGTTAGATTGGTACATGACATTTACTTTTTGAAGATAATTTCATTTAAATGTTGACCGCGGCTGCGTCTTAGGTGGTCCATTCGGAAAATCCGCTTTTTTATCGACAAATTTTGTTCAGCGATGAGGCTCATTTCTGGTTGAATGGCTACGTAAATAAGCAAAATTGCCGCATTTGGAGTGAAGAGCAACCAGAAGCCGTTCAAGAACTGCCCATGCATCCCGAAAAATGCACTGTTTGGTGTGGTTTGTACGCTGGTGGAATCATTGGACCGTATTTTTTCAAAGATGCTGTTGGACGCAACGTTACAGTGAATGGCGATCGCTATCGTTCGATGCTAACAAACTTTTTGTTGCCAAAAATGGAAGAACTGAACTTGGTTGACATGTGGTTTCAACAAGATGGCGCTACATGCCACACAGCTCGCGATTCTATGGCCATTTTGAGGGAAAACTTCGGAGAACAATTCATCTCAAGAAATGGACCGGTAAGTTGGCCACCAAGATCATGCGATTTGACGCCTTTAGACTATTTTTTGTGGGGCTACGTCAAGTCTAAAGTCTACAGAAATAAGCCAGTAACTATTCCAGCTTTGGAAGACAACATTTCCGAAGAAATTCGGGCTATTCCGGCCGAAATGCTCGAAAAAGTTGCCCAAAATTGGACTTTCCGAATGGACCACCTAAGACGCAGCCGCGGTCAACATTTAAATGAAATTATCTTCAAAAAGTAAATGTCATGTACCAATCTAACGTTTAAAATAAAGAACCGATGAGATTTTGCAAATTTTATGCGTTTTATTGATTAAAAAAGTTCTCAAGCTCTTAAAAAATCACCCTTTATAACCGTTTATTTAAATTTTACTCGCACCGACTTCATTTACAAAAGTATAGCCCTTGTCTTTGTGATCTTTGTTGTCGACCCCACCAACAATTGAAAATAACCTTTAAATCAAATACTATTGAACAGTGGCAGCCCTTTCCTAACTATATAGAACTCTAATCGCAAAACATCATCATTGCGTCATATTTTTTGTATGGAAGGATGAAAAAAAGTTTACAATACCCTATCTTTGAGAGGATATGGAGGGATTATTTCTTATTCAAAAATTTTTATACTTTAAACAGTAATCCTTCACTTATCGGAGAATTCAAAAAAATAATACAGTGCAGGAAAAAAAGAAATTTATTTTTTGGATTTCTGCCACCTTGGCATCACTGTGCATCGTGCTGATCATGTTCCGAGTGGTTGGACGATTTCCTCTTACATGTAATTGCAACCTGGTGAGATCAATTTTCCCATCCTTTTACTGGCTGGTTAGTGTCACTCGGCTGATGATTAACCAATAGCCACCATGGACTAGATTGGCCATATGTAGTGGCATGTAAAAACCATCGCGGTGCGGTATGTTTATTCCATCACGTGTCGGCATTCCGCCATGTGTCGATAAGATCCTGGCTGACCTGGCTCGTTCTTATGCTGCCGCTGGTATGCTAGACTCCGGAATTCTCTTCCAATTTCCTCGCCAGACTGGACGGCGATGTATTTGCATCTGAAATTAAAAAGATGTGTAGGTAATGCGATAAACATAACTAAGTGTCCTGAATACAAATGAAGCTGACATGCTTTCTTCGCACTTCCGTGTGTCGATAATCGTTATCATGAGTTGATCGATTGATTGAGGCATACAGACAAAGGGCCAATTTGACTATTTCAGCTGAAGGGAGTATCGTAGTTAGTACTATGGATACTAGTATTACAATGTTGATAGAATTTTTCTCGATAACACACAACATTTAAATAAAAACTATCTTTGAGGTAATTGTGGTCTTATCATAGTACTGAATATTTGATCAGCATTTGCTGCACAACTTTCCAATAATGCAAAGCGAAAATTATGTTGTTACGTTAAGTACAACAAAAAAACATTCACGTAATTTGAACAAACCGTACCGATGAGCATTTCTTGGTTCAACTTGTGAGGTATGTAGATGTGGAGTTTTTAGGATCTGGGAAAGTTTCAGAAAGAAACGTGCACAAGTCTGAAAATATTAAAACATTGCATTATTCTCACTACACTCACACATATGATATCCGAGTTTGTCGAACTGAGTCGAGTGGTATAGGACACCGTGGGCCTCCGAGGCTCCGTTCGAAAGCAGAGGCTTTCTAACTATTAACCATCTAAGCTATTTTAAAAATTAGTAGCCAATCATCAGATTACACATGTTCTCATTTGGATTAAAAGTTGCAAACGTTTTTTTGTACAATTTTAGTCGAGTTTGGTGAAAATATGGAAAATCTGTTGAAACAAAGTAAACCAGGTGGAAATACGTTTTTGAAAATTTTCTCGATATTTTATTCTAGTTGATGATGATGATGATGATGATGGTCCCACCTCATACCCCTGTAAAGGTGTGAGCTGAACGAGTTATCTAAGTGATAGTTAATATTATTACATGCTTTAACCAGTAATCAAAAATTTAAACGAGCTGGTTAACTTAGTTTCAGGCTAACTGTTATATTTTCACTTTAGAAAAAGAGCCGAGTGTCATATAGCACTCGATTCAGCTCGACGAACTGAGCAGATGTCTGTGTCTGTATGTGTGTACCGAGGAAAAAGGTGCAGATCTCAGCAATTTGGTCGGACTTCCTGTCAGCCAGGACGCTGCTGTTTGCTGTTGTTTTATCCATTGTTTATTTTTCGAGTTATCAAATTTTTATGTCAAAAGTTTTGACAATATCTTCTTCAGTTGACCTCAACAACAAAGCCGATTCTAAAATTTGGACACCTCGTTTTAATATCTTTAAAACAAGCCATAGTATGTTGAGATCCGTCCTTTTATAACGGAGATCATGACATGTTTGTGAAGGTGACTTTTCCTCTCCATCCCAATGAAAGGAAATTTGAATGCTCATGACGAAGCGAAGCTCGGAAGCAAACAGCACTTAAAAGACTGTATACATCCTCTTTCGAATCAGTGTTTCAAGATTAACACATGTCAGTTTGTAGGTGTGTGTGTGTGTGTATGTGTACATGCAACATGAAATCACTTTTCGCGAAGTAGGCTGGACGAATTTTCTCAAGCATAAATTCAAATGAAAGATCTCTTGGTCCTACCTTATGATCAAAAAAGAACCGGAATTTTATTAAAAAACGCAAAATTTCAATTTTTAATAAATTTCTTTATTATCGCGTTCAAAGTACTCTCCTCCTGCGCAGAGATGGCATTTCACCAGAGTTATACACGCTAGAGTCAGATTTTTGCCACACCGAGGATGAAAAAAACGAAGCACCGCACAAAGAGGAAAGCGCACTTCTTCTCAGTGTCGAATAGACAGCATTTGAGTGTGTGCTTGTGGTTAAAGCAGCTGGCGCGAGTGAAACACATTCTCTTCGCATGAATCGCTCACACGCGCTCTCGTCTAAATACACCCAAGTGACCACTGGCGCGTGATGGTGAGCGAACACTTCTGTGAACTTCAATTAATAGAGAGTAGATCTGGCCTTGCTATGAAAAATTTGCAAGGAAAACCGAAAATTTTACGATAAATTGTTTTATTTTGCTGATTTTGCGTGTCCACGCTTCATCTACGAAAACCATACAGCAGAGTGCTCACCGGCGTGTACACCTATGTGAAAGTATCTGCATCCACCTCAGAGAATTTATTAGCTAATGCTCTAGCACTTTGGTGCGATTCAGTGGAAGAGGTAAAAGGAAATAAACAAACGCACTCATGATGCGTGCACACTTACACAACAGTGGTGTATAAATGTGAAAGAGAAGAGCTCTCGTTGAAGTTGTCAGTGCGAGGGGAGAAATTTTGCTTGCTCTTCGTCACACAGAGGAGATAGACATCTCTGCTCCTGCGACAATACATGCATGCCAACGCTTGATGCAATTTTTCATACAAGTTTTATAGGCCGCCGAAGGTAAGGCCTTTAGTTCACGCAGCGAATTCTCTTTTATGGTCTCTATGGTCTCAAAACGCGATCCCCGCAATGGCAATTTGAGTCTGGGGAAGAGGAAAAAAGTCACACGGGGCCATATCTGGAGAGTACGGTGCTTGGTTGATGATATTGGTTGAGTTTTTGACCAGAAAATGCGACACAACCAACGCTGTGTGAGCCGGCGCATTATCGTGGTGTATGCTTTTTTAGCACCAGCCGAGAAGCGACGCGTTTCAAACCCAAAACATCAGTTAAAATGTGTTCGGCTGATCCATAAGAGCTGACCAACAACACAGCAATCTCTCTAATCGATACAGAACGATTTTGCAACACGATTTGCTTCGCTGATTCAATGTTATCTTCAGTAACAGATGTTGTTGGGCGGCCAGAGATCTCATCATGATCCAAGCTTGTACGACCACCTTTGAAGCGTTTATACCACTCGTATGCCTGTGTTTTTCCTAGACACGATTCACCAAAGGCCTTTTCTAAGATTTTCAACGTTTCGGAACACTTAAATCCATTTGCAACACAAAATCTGATGCATGCACGTTGTTCTAAATTTTCATCCATTATAAAAATCGCCACACGAACATTTTTCAACTTCTTTGTATAGACGCCAAACAAAAACTAATCGAAAGTATATCACACTCGTTATCCACGTAGATGGCTGAACCGATTTTCTCCATCTAATATTCAAATAAAAGATCTAAAAATCCCATAAAGCAACCTTTCACTTAATCAGTTCCTACTTCCGGTTCAGGAGATGCAGGGTGATGTCAGTGGAAAAAAGTCCATTTCACATAAATTAATCGAGTTGATCGAGTTTGCAGATTTTAATAGTCGATGACCAAATAAAATTATTTAAGTTTTCGATCCTGGAAGTGACACAAAAATTTAACTTGAAACGTACTACGATTTCTCAAAGATGGCTACACTGATTTTTAAAAATCTCGAATCAAATGAAATGGTTTACAATCCCTTAGATGAATTCAGCTACACTCGTAAAACTGAATATTAATTCATAGGTATCATGAAGTCAGATTGAAATATTAAATAGAAATATAAGGATTCGGTACCCCCATTAATCTCAGCTTCAGTAATCATCTCATATACAAAAAAAAACATTAGTTACAGTGAAACCTATAAATATATATATAAATAAATAACTATTTATTGGAATATGAGTTAAAATTAAATTATTAAGATTTAAATTGGGTGTTCAGCCACAAGTGGTGACTTTTCAGCCCTGTTATATATATATGATTTGGTTATTACCATGAAGACATCATTTGCTTCCGCAATTCTGAGATTTTTGTGTAGGGAAAATTCTAAACCTACTTGTATTGTGTAATGGGGAAAAGGAACTTATATACTAACTTACTAACTAATACAGAGAGCGAATCGATTCAATTGAAGATTGCATCGATTTTTGTCGGAATTTGCTTATAATATTATGTGACATTACATCTAATGGTTCTATATTTGAGAGTCTGTGTAACTCATTTGTACTAAACCAGGGAGGACGCTTCAGAATCATTTTCAGAATTTTATTCTGAATCCTTTGAAGCGTTTTCTTCCTGGTGGAACAACAGCTTGACCAAATTGGTACCGCATAAAGCATGGCTGGTCTGAAAATTTGTTTATAAATTAACAATTTGTTTTTTAGACAGAGCTTTGAATTTCTGTTTATAAGAGGATATAAACATTTAATATATTTATTACACTTTGCCTGGATTCCTTCAATGTGATCCTTGAAAGTGAGTTTTTTGTCATACGTTAAACCTAAGTATTTAGCTTGATCAGACCATGTCAATTCCAAGCCATTCAATTTGAGAATGTGATTATTGTTTGGTTTAAGAAAAGAAGCTCTTGGCTTGTGAGGAAAGATAATTAATTGCGTTTTTGCTGCATTTGGTTTAATTTTCCATTTTGACAGATAATCACAGAAAATATTTAAACTTCTTTGTAGGCGACTGCAGATCACTCTTAGATTTCTACCTGTGGCTAACAGACTTGTGTCGTCACAGAATAGCGATTTCTGACAACCAACGGGTAGATTTGGAAGATCAGAAGTGAAAATATTATACAAGATTGGAGCTACACTCGAACCCTGCGGAACACCGGCTCGTACGGGTAGCAATTCAGATTTACAATTCTGATAGCTAACCTGAAGAGTACGATCAGTTAAATAATTTTGAATCATTTTGATCAAATAAATAGGAAACTGGAAATCAGACATTTTTGCTATTAAACCTTTGTGCCAAACACTGTCGAATGCTTTTTCTATGTCTAGAAGAGCAACTCCAGTGGATAACCCAGAAGATTTATTTGATTTTATCATGTTCGTTACTCTGACAAGTTGATGAGTAGTTGAATGTTCATGACGAAATCCAAACTGCTCTGGTAAAAAAATTGAATTCTCATTTATATGAGTCATCATTCTTAACAAGATAATTTTTTCAAAAAGTTTACTGATAGAAGAAAGTAAGCTAATTGGGCGATAACTTGATGTTTCTGCTGGGTTTTTATCAGGTTTTAGGATAGGAATTACTTTAGCGTTTTTCCATCTTTTTGGGAAGTAAGCTAATGAAAAACACTTGTTGAAAATTTTAACCAGGAGTCTCAAGGCAACATCGGGAAGATTTTTAATAAGAATATTAAAAATTCCATCATTACCAGGAGCCTTCATGTTTTTGAGTTTCCTAATAATTGATTTAATTTCATCAAAATTCGTCTCAATAATGTCATCGTGTGATAACACTTGGGTTGAAATATGATCATACTTCAGTGAGACTTCATTTTCAATAGGACTCACAACGTTTAAATTAAAATTGTGGACACTCTCGAACTGCTGAGCTTTTTCACCATTTGTAAGAAGTATTTGATTTCCTTCCTTGAGAGCAGGAATTGGTTTCTGAGGTTTCTTAAGAACCTTAGAAAGTTTCCAGAAAGGTTTAGAATATGGTTTAATTTGTTCAACTTCTTTAGCGAAATTTTCATTTCGCAAAAGAGTAAATCTATGTTTAATTTCTATTTGTAAATCCTTAACTATGTTTTTCATAGCAGGATCACGAGAACGTTGATATTGTCGTCGACGAACATTCTTCAACCGAATGAGCAGTTGAAGATTGTCATCGATGATAGGAGAATTTAATTTAGTTTGAGCTTTGGGAACTGAAAGATTTCTAGCTTCGATAATATAATGATTCAAATTATCAATTGCTGTGTCGATGTCCGCAGAATTTTCTAAAATAGTTTCATGATCCACATGATTTTCAATGTGAGATCTGTAATCCAACCAATTAGCTCTATGATAGTTGAAAATAGAACTAATTGGATTAATTATAGCTTCGTTGGAAAGTCTGAATGTTACAGGAAGATGATCTGAGTCAAAATCAGCATGAGTAACCGGTTCACTACAAATGTGACTTTGATCTGTTAGAACCAGATCAATTGTAGACGGGTTTTTCACGGAAGAGAAACAAGTAGGATTACTGGGATGAAGAACTGTAAAGTAACCAGCTGAGAGTTGATTATGAAGTATTTTACCATTACTGTTATTTTGCCTACAATTCCACTGGACATGCTTAGCATTTAAGTCCCCTATTACGAAAAATTTCGATCGATATCTTGTAAGTTTTTGCAAATCGCCTTTAAAGAAATTTAATTGTTCGCCGGTGCATTGGAATGGCAAATATGCTCCAGCGATGAAATAAATTCCATGAATGGTTTCAACTTCGATTCCCAAGCTTTCAATAACTTTAGTATTGAAAGAAGGTAAAATTCGATGTTTAATTTGCCGTTGGACAAAAATGGCAACTCCACCACCAATTCCAGTAAACCTGTCAAATCGATGAACCACATAATGTGGATTACTTTTCAATTTTACATTTGGTTTAAGAAAAGTTTCTGTCACAATGGCAATATGAATTTTGTGAACTTTGAGAAAATTATAAAATTCATCTTCACTCGATTTCAAAGATCGAGCATTCCAATTTAAAATATTCAAATAATTATTTAACATCACTGTTAAATTTTAAATTCATTATAATATTATTTGCAAATTTCCATCCGATTTGAAATGCTTCAAAAAGTGATGAAGTCGAATTCATTTGGATGATCATTTGAAAAAGTTGATCTTGTAGGTAGATCATTTTATTTTCAGTTATATCGCCTAAATCGACTTCATTTAAAGAAGCGAATGGCATTGAAGGAATATTTGTAGGTAGACTGCCATTAGAAGAAGATGATTTGGCCGGTCTACCTATTAATAAATTGTTTTCGTTAGAAGAAGAACTGCAAGGCGGTCCTGTGTTTTGATTATTTACATTAGAAGAAATAGGAGATAGATTTCTACCTAATATACCAGCATAACTGACATTAGAAGAAGATGATGACGAGGTCGATCTACCTGTTAATAAATTGTTTTCGTTAGAAGACGAATTGGCAGGTGCCTTAGAAGAATTTTCAGGTATGTTCTGTAAATTTAAGGTCGTTGATTTGACTTGTTGTCTAAGCGAACGAGCGTTTAAAATTTTTTCCCTGACAGGACATTTCAAATAATTGGATTTATGATTTCCATTGCGATTTGAACATGAAAATTTATCAGTGGTTTCATTCATTGGACAAACGTCTTTCGAATGCGATTTACCACAATTCAAACACCGTATATCCATATGACAATTTTTGGTTCCATGGCCGAAGCCTTGGCAACGACGACATTGCGTTAAGTTTGCAATACGATTATGCCGTTTATAATGTTCCCAATGAATTTTAATGTGGGAAATGAAACGTACTTTTTCTAAAGTTTTCAAATTGTTTACATCACTTCGATTGAAGTGTATTAGGTAAAGTTCATGGGAAATTCCAGAGCGTGGTTTAGAAGTACCATTCGCTCTTTTTTTCATAAGTATTACTTGGGAAGGGGCAAAACCAAGCAATTCTTTTATTTCATTTTTAATTTCATCAATACTTTGATCATTTGATAATCCTTTCAAGACAGCCTTGAAGGGTCTGTCTGATTTTATATCATATGAATAAAATTTATGAAGTTTTTCGGACAAATATCGAATAAGACGTTCGTAATCTTCTAATCCATCCACCAAGACTCGAAATTCTCCTCTTCGTCCGATTTGAAATGAGACTTTTACTTCCGGGAGAAAAGTAGAAAGCTCAGTACGGAATGCTTTGAAGTCGGAAATCATCACCGTCACTGGTGGCATAGATTGATGTTTCTTCCCAGAACGACAAGCGTCCATTTTGGGAATTTTCGAAGAATTTTCTTCTATGTCGCTACAATCGGATTCAGGAAGAATCTCGTAAATTTTGCTAGACGGAATAGAATCTACGGAAGGGAAGTCCGTCCGTTGTGTTTTTTTTACATTCAGATTCTATAAGATCGTGAATGTTATTAGAAAAATTTTGAATAACGGATTGTGATTTATTCCGTATTGAATTATTTTTAGCCTTAGGCTTGTTGCCTTTCCGGTTGGACGCAGGCATTTTTGAAATTAATGAAATTTTAAATTAAATTAACTAGGCTAAATTAGTCTTCGATTAGACTCCTAGCTAGCCTTAAAAAAGGCTGATTAATTTCTTAGTCACTCTAATATCACTCTTTGTATCACTTAGTCACTTAGTTAGTGATTCAGGTAGCCTTGAAAAAGACTGAAGCCTTGAATCAATGAAACTCTAGGTAGCCAGAAAAAAATTCCAGGAGCCAAGAGCTATACGCGTGCGGTGCGAACGACTGTTCAACACCGACTCTTACAGTGAAACCTGTTTTGCCTTTCTCATATAGAAAGGCTATGCAATCACTGTGAAAACCGACTTTTTAACCGAGGCCCGGAGGGCCGAATTTCATATACCATTCGACTCAGCTCAATGAACTGAGCAAATGTGTGTGTGTGTGTGTGTGTGTGTGTGTGTGTGTGTATGCATGTAACAAAAATATGCACTCACTTTTCTCAAAGATGGCTAAACCGATTTCCACAAACTAAGATTCAAATGAAACGTCTCATGGTTCCATAGTCTGCTATTGAATTTCATCTCGACCCAACTTTAGGTTCCGGAGATATAGGATGATATGTACCAAAAAATGGAAAATATATGTACTACCTTTTCTCAAACATGGCTGAACCGATTTGCACACACTAAGATTTAAATGAAAGGTATTATGATCTCATAGTATGCTATTGAATTTCATTTGGATCCGACTTCCGGTTCCGGAGTTACATGATAATATGTGAAAATTAGAGAAAAAGTGTGCACTCAATTTTCTCTGTAACGGCTCAACCGATTTTTGCAAACTAAGATTTAAATGAAAGGTCTTATAGTTTCCTAAAAATTTGAAAACATTTTATCCAGATCCGACTATCGGTTACGAAACTAAAGCGTGATAAGTGGATAAGTCAAAAACAGGTGCAAATCCCATAAAACTGTCTAATAAATTCTTCTAGTTTGCCTAGCTTGTTAGTTTGTGGATATAAAAACCTAACTCGACACTACCGGTCCCCTCTTTTCCTGTTCCGGAAGCACCGAAAGTGGTGAAGAGCCGATTTTCACAAATTTTGATTTGAATTAAAGCTCATATTATCTTTTAAGCTACTGTAAAATTTTATCCGGATCCGACCTCCGGTTACGCAGCTACAGGGCGATGAGTGTCAAAGATTTCAAATCGCCATGTAGAATGACAATATGTACAACACCGGTACGTGGTTACACGGTGGAAAAAAAACACAAAATGAACTATATTGTGATATTGGTAAGAGACGGTGCTGCGGTTGATAAAAATTTTAGCTATTTTATGATAAGAGCGACCGAAAGAATAAAAGAATGTAAAGCCGGGATAAAACAAATTGTATAAAAATCTATTTTAATCCACCTAGTGGTGTAATGATGCCTTTCTCATGTATAATATTGTGGTATTCTATTCAAAAATTTGTTCTTTGATTTTTGAAAGAAACCAAGAGATTGTATGTACATTAACTAGTATAACATACAGAATAAAACAGTGCTTTGATTGCGTAGGTTATCATTAAGAAAACGAAGTGGGTTCACTATTATATGCACTTCCGGCACCGGAACCCGAGAACCGGTAAAATCAAAGTCGGTTCGCACGGCCATCAACTAACATGACATACAAACTCTACTAGTACGCACTCTACATTACGATTTAAATGTTTGTTGCATCCGAAAATATGCAGTAATTTTTGGAAGGACCATAAGACCTATCAATTGACCCTAAGATTGGGAATAACGGTTTAGTGTCCAGTTTATAACATTTTTATTAATATTTATGATGTTGTGAGTAATATGAGGAAGGCATCAAAACACTACTAGGTGGATTAAAACAGGGTTTTGTTCTGTTCGATAGATTGGCCCTATAACCCTATAACAGCAGTAACAAGATTCGAGTTTTTTCTCTGCAGTATTGCTTCTTAGAACCGAAGCAAAGATATTGTATCCGATTTTATCACAATTCGTTGATTGAAAATCGAATAATCCACTAAATAATCTGGCGATTCTACTGATGAGATGACTATTTGTAAATTAACCCTCTATCGCTCATTCAAAATTTTGTATTCCGTGCAACATCAATTAGCTGGAACAATCCCGTGGGGCTGATCCTTGTAGATTTTTATCAAATTTCTGAAACTGCTCAACGGTGAGCATTCATTCTAGAAAGAAGGGTATTACATTCCCTTCGTGATTACATCTGGAATGCATCTGCCGTATCATAGAATAAAACTTTTGCCGTAATTGATGCATCAACATTATCTAAATTATAAGCACTTTAAATTTTACTGCTAATTTTGAACAAATGCTTGGTTTCCGAAATTTTACCAAAGCAGTTCTGCTCGTCTACATTTCTATCTCTCTCTCTCTCTTTCTGAACAATTGTTTTTCACGGCTCCACAGTAAGTGTAAGAGATCGTTTTGAAACAAGTCCTGTGAGTCATCCGTCCTTGCCATATGAGGCACGACGAGCAGTTAACTAAGCACAAACAGAATGCATACATTTGAATGACAAACGAACCTTGCTGCAGTGATGAATCTGAAACAGGATTTCCCCTAATCTATTCACTTGAATCGGTAACATTGCAATTTAAAATCCGGTGTTTCCGGAACAAAAGAGTCAAACGAATATAACAGTTTCAGTTTTCACCCAACTCAACAATTCTGCTTGTGCTTGCCCACCACCACCACCACCACCACCACCGTAAAAATCTAGTACAAGACATGCAAGCTTTCGACTGTGTCTGACTGACTAGTATTATCAGCCAGCAAAGTGCAAAGTGGAAAACCAAATCCATTGTGTAAATGAGACCTGCTTCAATTCGACTTGGCTCTGGATAAAAGTCAACAATAAGGTTTCAAAGGAGCTGAGATGGTTTCGACTTTGCCGGTTGTGAGTCCCTGCTCTGCTTTTTGATGCAACGAATATAAATGCAATTCAAGCGACGATCGATTCAAGTATTGAACTCCAAAGGACCGAATCCAGTAAGTTTTCTTGCATCGTACGAGCAGAGTGATTTTTTCTCTCTCTCTCTCGTCGTTCTATCACAGAAAATAGACATCCATGTAGAGATTTCAATGTGTGAACGAAATTCAACGGTTGTTGGGCAAATTGATCACCAAGTATCACAAGATGCGCTTCGAGGCGCTATGGGCTGTTGCGTTCGAGCTTGCATGCAATAGGAATTCATGCGTGCAAAATCGTACGCAACGGTGATTTTAACGAATTTTCACTTGTAAAAGTATGTAAAGCAACACAGCTTTTTTCAGTAAAGTTTCTCCTAGATTGAACGTCTGTTCTCTGTGGTTCCATCCTTGTGACTTTCTGTGGTTATTTGCTTCATTTTGCAGATTAGCCAGGTTCTTTTGGGTAACGAAACGAAATCGAAACCCGGTCGGTTTCTAGTCGGGAAAGCGTCTCACCAACGGCGCCCCTTTGAAGAAAGGAAAAGCGACTGGCAATGGATGCACAGAGTTAAAAGGAACTTCAGATTTATAACTTTTTGAAAGAGTTCACGGTCGGACCGCCATGTACAATCAATTTCGTCCTGTCGGTTCTGGTCCAACATGACAATCCGGCATACTTAAATCGAAAAAGAAACTCACTGCACTGCTCTGTTATTATGCAACCAGATTGTTACGTTTTGAATAGAAAATTAAGATATGCAAAATTTGTATGCAGAATGTTAAGGACGCCCGAAAATTTATTTCTCTTCCACAGGGTACTGGCCGTTTGGCGTAACGTGGTGTAACATTTACGTGACCTGCGATGTTTTGGCGTGTTCGGCAAGTATCCTGCACATGTGCTTCATCAGTCTGGGACGCTATTTGGGCATCCGGAATCCACTCGGGAGCCGGCATCATTCTACGAAGCGACTGACGGGGATCAAAATAGCGCTTGTGTGGTTGCTGGCAATGCTAGTCTCCAGTTCGATTACCGTTTTAGGTGAGTCATCGGGGAAGGGGATTGGCACGGGTACCGAATTCGGTGGAAGCGATAAGTGAGTAGGTGAAGCTCTACATCTGGTATGAACCAAGAAGCCAAATGCAAATTCTCTATGGAAGTGCTGGTAGCATACGGTAGTGGATTCATTTTTCTTTTACTTGGAACATCCGACCTGTGTGCATATGTGTATGTGTGTGGGCTGTCAATTCTGTCGTTATTCGATGAAATTCCCAATCCACCAGAGACATGTGGTGTTAGTTACGACACGGTTTATTAGCTGCGGATTTGTAATGCAGATTTAATAAATTCAATTGTGACGAAGCTGACTGTGACCTTAAAGTGAATCCGACGGAATTGATTGATAATGAAGACATCTTTCTCCACAGGTATTATCAACGAAAATAACATCATGCCCGGACCGCGAGAGTGCGTGATCAACAATCGAGCTTTCTTCGTGTTCGGTTCTCTAGTCGCATTCTACATCCCTATGGTGATGATGGTAATTACGTACGCATTAACGGTGCAACTACTGCGAAAAAAGGCCAGATTCCTTGCCCAGCACCCGGAAGGAGAGCTGTTTCGACGGTGAGTCTAATCGCTATTAATACATTTCTGTATAGAAAGAATTAATAAAGTAAGAAAGTAAAGAAGTAGAGAAGTAAAGAAGTAAAGAAGTAAAGAAGTAAAGAAGTAAAGAAGTAAAGAAGTAAAGAAGTAAAGAAGTAAAGAAGTAAAGAAGTAAAGAAGTAAAGAAGTAAAGAAGTAAAGAAGTAAAGAAGTAAAGAAGTAAAGAAGTAAAGAAGTAAAGAAGTAAAGAAGTAAAGAAGTAAAGAAGTAAAGAAGTAAAGAAGTAAAGAAGTAAAGAAGTAAAGAAGTAAAGAAGTAAAGAAGTAAAGAAGTAAAGAAGTAAAGAAGTAAAGAAGTAAAGAAGTAAAGAAGTAAAGAAGTAAAGAAGTAAAGAAGTAAAGAAGTAAAGAAGTAAAGAAGTAAAGAAGTAAAGAAGTAAAGAAGTAAAGAAGTAAAGAAGTAAAGAAGTAAAGAAGTAAAGAAGTAAAGAAGTAAAGAAGTAAAGAAGTAAAGAAGTAAAGAAGTAAAGAAGTAAAGAAGTAAAGAAGTAAAGAAGTAAAGAAGTAAAGAAGTAAAGAAGTAAAGAAGTAAAGAAGTAAAGAAGTAAAGAAGTAAAGAAGTAAAGAAGTAAAGAAGTAAAGAAGTAAAGAAGTAAAGAAGTAAAGAAGTAAAGAAGTAAAGAAGTAAAGAAGTAAAGAAGTAAAGAAGTAAAGAAGTAAAGAAGTAAAGAAGTAAAGAAGTAAAGAAGTAAAGAAGTAAAGAAGTAAAGAAGTAAAGAAGTAAAGAAGTAAAGAAGTAAAGAAGTAAAGAAGTAAAGAAGTAAAGAAGTAAAGAAGTAAAGAAGTAAAGAAGTAAAGAAGTAAAGAAGTAAAGAAGTAAAGAAGTAAAGAAGTAAAGAAGTAAAGAAGTAAAGAAGTAAAGAAGTAAAGAAGTAAAGAAGTAAAGAAGTAAAGAAGTAAAGAAGTAAAGAAGTAAAGAAGTAAAGAAGTAAAGAAGTAAAGAAGTAAAGAAGTAAAGAAGTAAAGAAGTAAAGAAGTAAAGAAGTAAAGAAGTAAAGAAGTAAAGAAGTAAAGAAGTAAAGAAGTAAAGAAGTAAAGAAGTAAAGAAGTAAAGAAGTAAAGAAGTAAAGAAGTAAAGAAGTAAAGAAGTAAAGAAGTAAAGAAGTAAAGAAGTAAAGAAGTAAAGAAGTAAAGAAGTAAAGAAGTAAAGAAGTAAAGAAGTAAAGAAGTAAAGAAGTAAAGAAGTAAAGAAGTAAAGAAGTAAAGAAGTAAAGAAGTAAAGAAGTAAAGAAGTAAAGAAGTAAAGAAGTAAAGAAGTAAAGAAGTAAAGAAGTAAAGAAGTAAAGAAGTAAAGAAGTAAAGAAGTAAAGAAGTAAAGAAGTAAAGAAGTAAAGAAGTAAAGAAGTAAAGAAGTAAAGAAGTAAAGAAGTAAAGAAGTAAAGAAGTAAAGAAGTAAAGAAGTAAAGAAGTAAAGAAGTAAAGAAGTAAAGAAGTAAAGAAGTAAAGAAGTAAAGAAGTAAAGAAGTAAAGAAGTAAAGAAGTAAAGAAGTAAAGAAGTAAAGAAGTAAAGAAGTAAAGAAGTAAAGAAGTAAAGAAGTAAAGAAGTAAAGAAGTAAAGAAGTAAAGAAGTAAAGAAGTAAAGAAGTAAAGAAGTAAAGAAGTAAAGAAGTAAAGAAGTAAAGAAGTAAAGAAGTAAAGAAGTAAAGAAGTAAAGAAGTAAAGAAGTAAAGAAGTAAAGAAGTAAAGAAGTAAAGAAGTAAGAATTTAGCCAAAACCCAGAAGCAACCAGAAACCAGAAAACAGAAACAGAAGGCAGAAGACAGAAGACAGAAGACAGAAGACAGAAGACAGAAGACAGAAGACAGAAGACAGAAGACAGAAGACAGAAGACAGAAGACAGAAGACAGAAGACAGAAGACAGAAGACAGAAGACAGAAGACAGAAGACAGAAGACAGAAGACAGAAGACAGAAGACAGAAGACAGAAGACAGAAGACAGAAGACAGAAGACAGAAGACAGAAGACAGAAGACAGAAGACAGAAGACAGAAGACAGAAGACAGAAGACAGAAGACAGAAGACAGAAGACAGAAGACAGAAGACAGAAGACAGAAGACAGAAGACAGAAGACAGAAGACAGAAGACAGAAGACAGAAGACAGAAGACAGAAGACAGAAGACAGAAGACAGAAGACAGAAGACAGAAGACAGAAGACAGAAGACAGAAGACAGAAGACAGAAGACAGAAGACAGAAGACAGAAGACAGAAGACAGAAGACAGAAGATGTCATTAACAAAATTTTTAAAATAATCTATTCCCTTTAAAAAAAATTAATTCCATTTCACAAATCGGTTTCTCTTTCCTATAGGCTCGGTGGTCGTATGGCAGTATCAAAGCACTCATCTACTGGAGCGGGAGCTGGTCTCCCACTTCAAGCGGATACGTCCTGTGCAATTGTTTCCAAAGACTCGCTGGAGCTGCAGAGGAATAACATGAATAATAACAACTGCAAACAGCAGTCCCCCACCGGAATGGCGTCGTGGCGGCTTCATGGGTCAAATTTAGACCGGTAGGTTGATACTACGAGATTGGTCAAAATTGAAAACGATAGCCGGGTCGGAGAGAAACATTTGTGCAGGTTTCCAGCAAGATCAAATTTCACAGAAATTTCCAACCTTTCCTAATAGATTGATTCGCGATACGTTTTTTTTAAATTCGTTAATTAAAACATGGCATCTGGTCTCATTTTTCAACCTTTAATCGTCTCTACCGGGACGAGAAATGCGAACATGGTTGAATTGGATTACCTACTGAAATGTGGGAATTCCACCATTTCAAATAAAAAAAATGGAATCTTTTCAAGTTCTTCTCCATTTGACATTTACTTTGAATTTAAAACACGGTGTCTTCACCTAGCTTATCGTTAAATACAGAAGTAAACAGTTGCTCTGTCGGATTGATTGGGTCTGATTCGCCACTCACGAACAATCAGTCACCTACTGGCAGCAACAGCAAAAAAAAACGCCGATCGCCATCATTAAATTTAATGCATGATTCCGAAATTCAATTACCAGCCCGGTTTCTTTCACTTTGCTCTAATAAAAAGGTTTTCTTTCCCGTTTCCGTGCAGGATTGGCATCATCTCGGGAGCACACCCGGTAACCGGGTACAGCAACGGTGGAACCGGCGGTCCGGTGAGCAGCAGCCCTTCTACTCCAATCGCCGGGTCAGGCTCACGGGCAGTTCTGAAGCGGGGCCAGCAGCAGCAACTGCATCAATACCACCCGCAGCAGCACCACCATCATCACAACCGGCGCCATCATCATCATCGCCATTCGCCGCAGCCGGGCGGCACTTGCGACCAGAGCACCCAAACGCCCGATAGCATCGAGCGGGAGACGAGACGGCGGCAAAAATTTCGCTCCTTCCGGCTGAACCTGAACAGTGTGCCAACGCCGAGCATAAATTTCAATCTGAAATTTCTGGCTAGTAAAAAGCGTAGCAACCTCTCGGCGAACGCGGTGGCCACGGAGCAAAAAGCTACCAAGGTATAATTGATTGCATTTCATTATTACTCGCCCGGTTCGCTACTTTTAACACCCCGTACAGTGCACTGCATTCCCATTGGTGCCGTTTGCTGGTTGAATTCACAGTTGGTACAAGTAGATTTCACTGTGGAAGCTCATTTTTTTTCTCCGAGAGCCAAAGGGTATATATTATAAGCAGAATTCAAGATTTCTGTCAGGTTGACATATCACCGGGCAAATATATTAACTCGTCAGAGTTCTCCCTCTCCCTCTCTCGTTCACCTATATCTCTATTATCAATATATCTTCTGAAACTCAACACAATAAATTTGCTCCGTTCGTGCAGTATTTGGTTAGCAACTTTGTAAAAATTTGTAGGTGCAATTTGGTCGGTAGTTAAGGCTAGCGATTTGTTTGCGGTGCACTTGAATGCAATGTTTGATCACCACAATAACACAGCAATAAATTCCAAACTAAGGTTGTTCATTAGGGTGGGACAAGGTTGTAGAGAAAAACATGAAATTTATTTTCTCGCTCCACCAAACTTTTTGTGTTCTTTTTGGGTCCCATAAGCACCATGCAAAATTTTAGCTTGATCTGAGAAACTATATTTTCGCGCCCGAGGTCTAAAGTTTATATGGGATTTACTATGGCGAAGTTTACTTTTGACAAAAAAATCGGCTGGAGATCAACCTATGAACTCTAAACATCAGTGCGTATTTCATTTTTGTAGGAAATTTAACGAGAAAGAAAAACTTCGAACGGTTTTTTTTAACGATATCTTTTATTCAGGCCTATTTGCGTACAAGCGTACGTGGCCGATTGAGCCGATTTTTTAAATAATTTTTTTTTGAGTTGGATCTCGTTGTCACCCTTTTTCTAGGGGGAGAGGAGCTTCCATTTCCCGCCTGCGAGGATTGCACTTCGTTTGTGGTTCGTCTCGTCATCCATTGCCGCATTGATGGTATTGTTGTCGATTTCCGTCTTCTTTTCGTAGCTAGTTGCTGTAGATGAACCTTGTTGTATATTGGTTGCAATTGCTGGTTGGTTGGAGGATAAGTTGTTAACTGCAGCCGGTGTAGTTTGTTCTATAGGGGATGATGATGATGGATTCGTTGAAGGGGATGCTTCATTGTTGTTGGTGGCTGTCAAAGGTGTACTGGGATTGCTTGGGGTTTGTGTGAAGGAAGTACCGTTGTCCTTTGGTGTGGTTGTCTCCTTGTCCAGTTTATCACATGGCTTACCGTAGTGAACAGCTTTTTGGCAATATTTACATGTGGGCATCTGATTGCCATAGGTAACAAGTGATTTGCACGGAATTCGTGTATATTGACCGAAAATTACACAAGAAGGTATAGGCTACATCAAGTGTATGCGTAATAAACGCCATTTAGAATACCGGGGAAACAATTCTTCCACTTTTTCGATAGAGAGAATCTCTCCGTATTGGGACATAGTTTTGCGAATATAAGAATCGGTGACGCTTGAGTGAAGATCATGCACACGCACTTCTATAGCACTATCATCCATATATACTGGAATGTTGTACTTAATGGTCTCGTGCTCCACATAGTGCACATTGTTATTGTCTTTTGCGAGTTGAATTGCATTCAACTCTTTATAAAACTTGACGTAAATAACATTATTTGTCTTATTGCATTGAAGTAAATGCACACGTTTAATGTCAAGATGCATTTGCTCCTTAAGCAAACCTTCAAGTTTTCGTATTGAAGGTCGAATTTTGCACTGCCTGAAGTCAACAACAATTGCATTCTTTCGTGTCGGCGGTAGCTTTTGTTCGTTTGGTTCACTCATTTCGAGGTCTATTGTTCCCTACACAATACTGTACTTGGTTTTTTCTGTCCCGAACATAAGCGGTTTTGTTTTATCGACTGACTTGGATGAAATGTAAAACCGAACTGAACTTCGAACGGTTGATCAGAGTTGTTTGATTTCTTAACGATAGTTACTCAGCTTAGTACGAAGGTTTTTTCAAGTGACAAGCCATGTTCCAAAACTCACTGTAAAGACTCAAAAAAGTCTATTTTTTTAATTTGAAGAAACAGGTCAATGGAGTCAATATTTTCGAAAAACTCAAATCCTCAACTTTTCCAAAAATACAAACTCTCTATCTCTTATAATTTAGAAGATACGGACAATACTGTTTTATGCAAACAAAAGCATAATTTACATAAGGGGCATTCCACGCAAAATCAGCCACCCATTTATTTTTCATCTAACTATTTTTTCGGTAAAGAACTCGAGAATTTTTAAAAAGGGCGTATGTATTTTTGCATTTCACAAAAAATGCCTATTTCAAATCGTTGTAACTCGGAAACCGTTAATTATACAAAAATGGCATTCAGGAAGAAGTTGTAGGGAATCGATTGGGCACTCTAAAAAAATACACTGAAAAAAAAATTTGATTTTTTTACCTTTTTTATATATATATAAAACAGGTATAAAATTCGCTTAAACTTTAGAACAATTTTCCGAGGCCAGGAGAGCCGAATGTCAAATACCAATCGATTCAGCTCAACGAACTGAACAAATGTCCGTGTGTGTATGTGTGTTGTCAATTAAGAGGTCGAGATCTCAGAGATGGCTGGACCGATTTTGATCAAACTAGTCGCAAATGAAAGGTCTCCCCGTCACCCAGAATGCTATAGAATGGTTTTGAGATCGGATGTTTACTTTTCGAGTTATACGAAGTTTTATGTCAAAATTTTCAGTTTTTTGACAGTATCTGTCACAATTGACCTTGAAAACAAAATATATTTTCAGACTTAGATTGTTAAAATCCGTCCATTTTTAACGGAGATATCGATATTTTTGTGTTAGCGACTTTTTCCCCTTTTTCAGCAGTAGAAGTTTTGAGCGCTGTCTGGCAAAGAAATGCTTGGGAAAAACATAAGTACCCAAAAGACAGTGTACAGCATGACATTTTGCCTCGGACCGATTTCAGCACTGTTCGTTTTTGGCAACATAATTGTTTGTATATGACATAAATAAACTATACGATGGCAGCATTTTCGAGTTGATAACAATTCCATAATAATATTGATTTAAACTACTTATAGCAATAAATGCTGGAAGAACATAACACCCATATACCATTCAAATTAGTTCTTCGAGATCAGCTAATGCGTGTGTGATAATAATTTCAAAATAAATAATTTCACTCAATTTTTTTCGGAGATTACTCAACCGTTTTCTACAAACTCAGATCCATATGAAAAGTCGTATGCTTCCAAACAAGATTCCTGAATTCCTGAATTATGTTTGGTTCCAGCCTCTGGTTCCGGAACTACGGGATGATATGTGAAACGAAATTTAAATTGTGTATTTCATTTTTCTCGTAAATGACTGAACCGTTTTAAGATTCAAATGAAGTCTAAGAATTATCTTAGATTCAAATGAAAAGTCTTTAGATTCTATAAGACATCTTGCTTTTCAGTCGGATCCAACTTCCGATTTCAGGGATACAGGGTGACAGTATAAAAATGTATATTTCATATGAATTATTCAGGTTTATCGGGTTTTCAGATTTGGATAGTCGATAACCAAATAAACTTGTTTCATTTTTGGTTGTGTTGGCACCAAAAAAATTAATTCTCACTACGATGCCTCAAAGATGTCTACATTGATTTTCAAACATTTTGAAACAAATGTAAACTATACAGCTACTCAGGTGATTTTGTCAGACTTCGGCTACACCGAATTTCGAATTCCGGTTCCAGTATCGAGTCATTTCTCAAAGCTCAATCGTTTTCTCAAAAAAGCCAAATCGAATTTCAGCGATATAGAAGATGACATTCCCGAAAAGATTTAAAGTTGGACTCACTAATATTGTAATTTATTCGTCATATGGCCATACGAATCGGTTTGGGTTATGCTGGTTCCTGAGTACCGGCTCTGGAAGTACCTCAAATTACCCTAAACTCTAAAATGGAAATTACTTCGACACATCATAGAATGTTTAATCGATTGTTACACTTTTAGATTCAAATGCGATCCGATTTGCAGTTCGACATTACAGAGTAATGAGTGATTAAAATCGCAAATTGCCACTTAAAACGACGGACATTAGAATAATGCCATGAAAACTGAAACACCGAAGAATATTCATGCATAAAACACATGGGGATTGACAAAAAAAGGTATCATCTCGCTGCTAGGCGGATTAAGCACGTTTTGCCTTTCTCATATAGAAAGGTTATGAAATCACTTGAAAAACCGACTAGTGAAAATTGGCCCGGAAAATTGTGGAAAAACTAGTGAAAATTGGCCAAGTGTCATATACCATTCGACTCAGTTCATCGAACTGAGCAATGTCTGTGTGTGTGTGTGTGTGTGTGTGTGTGTGTGTGTGTGTGTGTGTGTGTGTGTGTGTGTGTGTGTGTGTGTGTGTGTGTGTGTGTGTGTGTGTGTGTGTGTGTGTGTGTGTGTGTGTGTGTGTGTGTGTGTGTGTGTGTGTGTGTATGTGTCAAATAATCTCACTAGGTTTTCTCGAAGATGGCTGAACCAATTTTGACAAACTTAGATTCAAATGAAAGGTCTCGTGGCCCCATACGGAATTCCTGAATTTCATCCGGATCCGACTTCCGGTTCCGGAGTTATAGGGTAAAGTGTGTCCAATATTGTACACCGTCACTTAAACCGGCGAAACAAAAAACGTAAAAAATTTCCTAAACTGGTCTCGAAGCTACACAAATCGATAGTCATTTTCAGTAGGCAACTAAACAAACCGATTCCAACTATCCTGGTTCCCGGTATCCGGTTCCGGAAGTACCGGAAATAGTGGTCATATATACCAAAACGAATCTCACTTACTTTTCTCAGCGATGGTTTGACCGATTTCCACAAACTGAGATTCAAATGAAAGGTCTCGTGGTCACAAACGGAATTCCTGAATTTCATCCGGATCCGAATTCCGGTTCCGGAGTTTTAGGATAAAGTGTGTTCAATTATACACCGTCACTTGAAATATTTTCGGATGCAACAAACATTTAAATCGTAATTTAGACTGCGTACTAGTAGAGTTTGTGTGTCATATTAGTTGGTAACCGTACGAACCGACTTTGATAACACCGGTTCTCGGGTTCCGGTGCCGGAAGTGCATATGATAGTGAACCCACTTCGTTTTTTTAAGGATGGCTTACGCAATAAAAGCACTGTTTTATTCTGTATTTTATGCACAAAAAATCTCTTGGTTTCTTTCAAAAATCGAAGAGAAAAATTTTGAATGGAATACCACAATATTATATGTACATGAGAAAGGCATAATTACACCACTAGGTGGATTAAAACAGGTTTTTTTGTTAACATTTATTATAAAGTTCTTATTAAAACCTACAGATTGATGGCTATCCCATCCGTGCTGTTTTGAAAAATGAAGAAGTTCCAGCTAAAACAATTTACAGATATATTCGAAATTTAAATTTCTCGTTAAAAGATAATCATTTAAACAGTAGAATAGTAGTATTCTATAGGTTAAAGGCAATAAATTTGTTCGTGATATCCTCATGATATCTTTCAATTCTGCTCTGCCCATTCATATAATTGTTTTGCAGTTGTGATTGGATGTTCATGTAGTTTAGCCAAACTTTCACGTCGTGCCATTCGCTTTAAATTACCCCCGAGTGCATCACATGGTCCTTTACCATGAGAAGTTGCAAGAAAATGCCACTCAGCATCAATGTTATACGTTGATTTAAATTTACAGAGACTGAAATAAATACCTGAACCGCGATGGTATCGTGTTTAAGCACTTCTGAAATCACAATGAAACTTAAATGTTTAAGCTTTTCTGATTCTCTATAATAAATTTCAAACGGATGAACGGTTGCTTGATCATTGCTCTAATAGTGGCTTTGAACAGCATCCTGAAGCACAAATGAAAAATTTCCTAAAAAACATCACAAATAATTACAATTTCTCCTGTCTTTAAATTACATTTTGCCTTTTCAAGAAAATCAGATTGCTGATTTTTAATAAAATCATGATTCACAAGTTTTTCTAATTTTTCGCAAAAATATACTTCAAATTCTTCTACTGGTTTGACAAATTTCTCTAGATCACATCTGTCAGTAGAAACCCATTGTTCAAATCTTATCTCAGTCAAATCACGTTCCTCGAAATTGTCTAAAACGCTTCTCTCCAGATCTTGTGTCGCTGGACAACCTTTGCATTCACGGATGTAGTAGGATCTTTTTGACGAGTCACATAATAGCTTTTTGAAATAATAATTCTTATCATCATATTTTAAATAATTTTCAACAGCATGAATCATTAATGAAACATTCTCATGGATTGTGCGAACACATATGTTATGTGAACCAGAACTTCCAAGCAACTTGCAGTGTTTTGGTTTTAATGCTGCAAATGTACTAAATCCAATATTTCGATCTGGAAATTCCTCCTTATAACCCAAATAAATTTCTTTCAATGATGAATAAAGCAATCGTTTTTGTTTGCGTTCACACTTACCATTCATTTTGACTGTGACGCAATCTCTTGATCCCGGCATTACTGTGCTGACGTCATCGCTGTTGAAATATTGAAGCACCTCGTTTTCTATCGTTTCGTTCTTGCTGCGTCCCGTTTTTTTTTTGGCTTTTTTTCGTCCGTTGATTCTCTTGCCTTCGACACAATGTTTTTGTTCGCCTTGAATTGGGTGGCTATTTTCACCTTTGACCCAGAGTTTGGCAAGACTGACAACAAACGCACTTGTTCATTCCTAGTGCAATCAGGCTTAGCAAACTGCTCTATCATTTTAGTAGTCACTTCATCCAACTCTGCTGCTCTCGTATTGAGTAATTCTGGATCTTCTTCATCCGCCGGGAACCCGAATATTTGCTTTTTTATACCTATTGAAATATCAGAATATTTTTCTCGTGGATAATTACCATTCCGGGTTTTCTTCGTTGATATCGGAGACACGTTGATTCCTGCGATGCCCTTGTTGAAGTGTTCAATGTTGTGTGCTCTTGAATACTCCGCCGCGACTGATGTTTCAGAAGATGCTGAGTTGATTGAAGTACTTCCTCTAAATCGTATTGCGATGTGGATGGTTGTGGTTCCGTTGTTGACTGCCCTTCTGTTTCCGACGTATGACTTTCATTATAAGCCCGCCTAGGACAGCGATCACAAATGCTTAACGTGGTATTCAATTTAACCTTGCACTTTTGAGCTTCTAATTTCCCAATTATGGTTTCTGTGATTTGGAAAAATTTTCCGAAACACACAAAACCAAGAAAAGGTTTAGAACATTTTGGGAAACCCATATTGTAGTATTGTAACTGTTTCGAAAGGGATTTGTTATAAACTGGTATCTGTTCTACGATGCATAGCTAATTAATTATTGAGAAAAAAAATTTGCCATTTTTGTACAATTAACTTTCCTAGTTCCCGAGTTACAACGATTTGAAAAAGGTAATTTTTGTGAAATGCAAAAATACATACGCCCTTTTTAAAAATCAGTCGTGAGTTGGATTGACCTCTCCATCGGTTCAAAACTTATGGTTTGCCATACTGAAGCCATGTGTCAACATGTGTCGACAAGTTAAGCCCGTATCCGAGCGAATTGCGCTGCGGTACGCTCCGCGCTTCCGGGTCGTAATTGAAAAATTCACTGGCCCGAAAGTATTGATCTTTCCACTCTGAAACTTTGCCAAGATTGAGTTAAACCCCTAAGGCTTCTATTTTCAACAAAAAAAAGAAAAAAATTAGGCCCAAGTCTTAAATGTTTTTATTTGTTTATTAATTTTCAATTTTTTCATTATAATAACACTTAAAGTTGTTTTATGGAATCGCTTATTTGAAAGCTAAGAAAAAGATGCATATTTCATGTCTTGGAAGAACTTTTATATCTTTATTGGATTTTACAATAGAGGCTGTTGAAAAAGGCTTTTTTTTAAACGCGAAACTTCAAAAAATTATATTTCGAAAATTCCACGTACCATATTGAAATAAAAAAAAACCGTGTCGAATATTTTCGAGTTCTTTGCCGAAAAAAAATAGATGAAAAAAAAATTTTGGGTGCCTGATTTTGCGTGGAATGCCCCATAAATATTTGTGTTTTTACAGTAAGGTTTGCAGCATGGTTTGTCACTTAAAAAGTTCTTCATTCGTCAAGACAACAAACAACTCAGATCAACCGCTATAGCATAATAAAAGAAAGCAAAATCATATTGCCACCACTAGCAGCAGTGATGCTAGATATATTAAGGAAAAAGCCATCGTTCGGACCTTGTGTCGGTTTTCATTTAAAAACTGTTTTTTTTTACAAATGTCGGATTGTTTTGGAGTCTTCGAAGTTTTTCTTCCTCGATAAATTTCCTACAAAAATGACATACGCACTGATTTTTAGAGTTCATAGGTTGTTCTCTAGTCGATTTTTACCTTTTTTTATAAATATAAAATCATATACCAATCGATTCATCTCGACGAACTGAGCAAATGTCCGTGTGTGTGTCTGTATGTGTGTTGTCAACTAAGAGGTAGAGATCTCGGAGATGGCTGGACCGATTTTGATCAAACTAGTCGCAAATGAAAGGTCTCCCCGTCACCCAAAACGCTATTGAATGGGTTTGAGATAGGATGTTTACTTTTTGAGTTATACGAAGTTTTATGTCAAAATTTTCAGTTTTTTGACAGTATCTGTCACAATTGACCTTGAAAACAGAATATGTTTTCAGACTTAGATTCCGCACGGTAATAGCTATCCAACAAGCCATAGATTGTTAAAATCCGTCCATTTTTAACGGAGATATCGAATTTTTTGTGTAAGCGACTTTTCCCCCATATTCCAGCAGTAGAAGTTCTGAGCGCTGTATGGCAAAGAAAGGCTTGGGAGCAACGTAAAACACGATTTTTTATA
Organism: Malaya genurostris; assembly: GCF_030247185.1. NCBI lineage: Eukaryota > Metazoa > Arthropoda > Insecta > Diptera > Culicidae > Malaya > Malaya genurostris. The sequence goes on along the minus strand of NC_080571.1, from coordinate 93,760,345 downwards.
CTGTTACATACAATAGTTTCTAAGTACCAAAAAGACTGTGAACAGCATTATTTTTCATGACATTTTGCCTCGGACCAATTTTAGCACGGTTCGTTTTTGGCAACATAATCGTTCGAATATGACATATTGGAAAGATGGCAGTACTTCCGAATTCTGAACAATTTCATAACTATATTGATTTAAACTGCTTACAGCAATAAATGCTGGAAGAACAAAACACCCATATACCATTTGAATCAGTTCGTCGAGATCAGCAAATGCGTATGTGACAAATAATTTCACTCAATTTTTTACCTTATTTTCGAAGATGACTCAACCGTTTTCTACAAACTCAGTTTCATATGAAAATTCGTATGCTCCTAAACAAGGTTCCTGAATTATGTTTGGATCCGACTTCTGGTTCCGGAACTACAGGATGATATGTGAAACGAAATTGAAATTGTGTAACTTATTTTCCTCGTAGATGGCTGAACCGATCTAAGATTCAAATGATATCTAAGAATCATCTAAGATTTGCTGATTTGAATAGTCGACAACCAAATAAACTTATTTCAGTTTTAGTGGTATTCAGTTTTCGATTCGGAAGGCACCCAACAATTTAACTCGTACTACGATTTCTCAAAGATGTCTATACTGATTTTTAAACATATTGAAACAAATGTAAACTAATCAGGTGAATTTGTCTGACTTCGGCTACACCGATTTTCGAATTCCGGCTCCAGTATCGAATCGTTTCTCAAAGCTCAATCGTTTTCTCAAATAAAGCCAAATCGAATTTCAGAAAAAAATTCAAATTAAAATAAACTTATAGTCTCACACAAAATTAATTAATTTTATTCAATGCTGACTTCCGATTCTGGAATTACAGGAGGATTGCAATTTATTCGTCATATGGCCATTCGAATCGGTTTGGTTTATGCTGGTTCCTGAATACCGGCTCTGGAAGTACCTTAAATTACCGTAAATTCTAAAGTGGAACTCACTTCGACATGTCATGAAAAGTTTAATCTATTGTAACCATTTTAGATAGAGTAATGAGTGATTAAAATGTCAAATTGCAGCTTAAAACGACGGTCATTAAAATAATGTCATGAAAACCGAAGAATATTCATGAAAAAAACACATGCGGATTGATAAAAAAAGGTGTCATCTCACTGCTAGGTGGATTAAACACGTTTTTTTTTTGTAAAAAGTGAATTTCTCCATACTAAATCCCATACAAACTTTAAACCTCGGACGCGAAAACATAGTTTCTCCGATCGAGCTAAAATTTTGCATGGTGCTTATGGGACCCAAAGAAACACGAAAAGTTTAGTGGAGCTGAAATCAATATTTTGTCCCACCCTATTGTTCATGTGCCGAAAAGATGAATGGGTAATGTCAGCGATGCACCCGCACGGACCTAACTACGATTAGAGTTAATAATTGACATATTCGAACACCAAAGTTCTTCTTATATTCCTAAAAGAGACGGTTGTCTTTTTATTTTTCCCGTTCGAAGCTCCATCTGAACTTCAGTGTCTGCATAGTGAGGTTTGTGTACAAAATCGGTGTACCAAAATTTTTAAATCAAATGAAGATTTCATAGGGTGTTTGGGTTTTTGCAATCATGTAGTTCACATGAAGTGCGCGAAGCTGAACAAGCCGTTTTTTGGAGGTAATTGACAAGAACCCGAATTTGCTCTGAATTTGTGACGAATGCTGTAAATTGATAACTTGCTTGCTTTCGCGAGACTGTTTCCTCCATTGGGTGTGTTGTTTCAGCCATTGATGAAAAAAAAACTGAGTCGATATGTCCTGAGCTGAAGTAGAAATTACAAAAAATATCCAGCAAATATCTCGCATAATAATAATAATAATAATAATAATAATAATAATAATAATAATAATAATAATAATAATAATAATAGTAATAATAATAATAAAAATAATAATAATAATAATAATAATAAGAATAATATTAATAATACGTATTTAACGGTGAAAACGGATTGGAATTCACTGAACCGCCCATTTGTGAAAAAGTTACAAAATGAAATCACGTAAAAAGAAAGTTCTTAACCAAAATTGATTTAGTTTGGAATCAACCGGCACTGTGAGCAGTTCGAGAGATTGCGTCATATTGCTACTGGTCGTTTGTATTGGAGAAAAAAACAACGATGGGGAGCATTATACAAAATCAGCTGTCCTAATGGCTCTAAATGTTATCTAAATAACAATTAAGATTACTTCTTTAAACATCGAAGGTAGCATAATCAGTTTAGTGCAAATTAATTGTGAAACTCGCACCAAAAGAGTGCAAATAAGCCAGTATTTGGCTTCTTCGCAAACTGTGCAAACGAAATCACATAAAAAGAAAACTCTTTACTAAAATTATTTTAGTATTGATTGTGTGCAATTCTGCTGCAGGACGGACAAAAGAAGTTAAGCCTTCTACGCCAGGAAAAAACGAACGATTTTGTTATTTTGACCTACTATGTTCACCGTTCGCAGAGCGGTTTTCGTTCCAAACAAGTGCAGAAAATTCATCAAAGTATGAACACAACGAGAGAATACATGTACAAATCGACAGTTCTAAGGGTCATAAATGATTGTGTTATAATCCGCAATTACGACCAAATCATTTAGTTCCTAACCCTTTTCAGTGTCACCATTTCATTTCCTCATATTCATTAGTTTGATTTCGTAAAATCGAATTTTAATCAGAATAAGTGTCGTCACTAATAAATACAAGTCCAATTTTATTGGTGTCGCGACTCGGTGCGGAAAGTTTGTGCGTCGTTCGTCAAATGAGAGGCAACCGATTTGTTCGAAATTTTGCTCGTGGAAATAATTATCAGCTGTGTTGAAAGTTGAAGAAATGGTAACTTGAGATTTTACTTGAAATTCATGGGTAGAACAATATGCCAAAATACATGTGCATTTTTACAGGGATCGGCCCCTTGTCGACAGCAGTTTTACGTCAATCTCGCGGTTATGTCTCTAACTTTACCTACTACAAGTTTATTAAAACTGATTATTTAGTTCTTTCAGTTTGCAGATCTTGTCAAAACTTAATTTTAGCTGAAATGTTTCAAAAGCAATTGTGAAATTTCATTCAGATTCGACTTCCGGCTCCGTAATTACAGAGCGATGAGTGTCAAAACTTAAAAACCGCCATATAAAATGACGTTGCAAAACCAGTACGCACCGGTACCGAAAATACAACGTCGCTTTTACGAACGATGCACACAACGTGCGCACTTAGATTAGATTACTAATATCAGCTGTTCAAATCTCGGTAGCTGATTTTTTCAGAAAGGTACTGCTGTCAAGAAATGTTTATTTGTATAGATATATGAGTAAAATGAGAATGTTCGATAGCTCGACTGTTCTAAGCTCTTCAAAAGATGAAAAAATACCGATCTATTGGAGAGTACGCTCCACTGGAATTTCATCTTTGTCACTTTGTTTAAATAGAACATTTTCTGACCAATGTTTGTTAGATTCCGAAAAAAAAACTCGAGGATGAAACTTTTTATGAATTTTGCAGGCTCCTTTGTGTGATTTCTAACTAACCTTTCCAACTGGTGTTCAACATTGGTAGCTCAAACAAAACTAGCACTAACTATGATAAATCAACATACATTTATTTTTTGCATTTCAGGTTCTCGGACTGGTGTTTTTCACCTTCGTGTTCTGCTGGGCACCGTTTTTCATACTGAATATTATCTTTGCGGCGTGTCCCGAAGTGAAAGTCCCGGAACGGATAGTCAACATCTGCCTATGGCTGGGCTACGTCTCATCGACCATCAATCCAATCATCTACACAATCTTCAATAAGACCTTCCGGGCGGCTTTTATTCGACTTTTGCGCTGCCGATGCGAAAAGTAATGCTCGCTCTTGACTCCCTGCGAGTCCACTAGCTAATGTTGAGAATAATTGAGTTCTGTTTTCTTCTCTCCCTCCGTAGATCGGGCCGCCCATCGAGGTATCGATCCGTGACCGACAGCCGGGGAACCATCAGTCTCTGTACCCCGTCGGCACTACCGTTGGCCATTTCGATGCAAGGGGCACCGCTTCTGACGCCGAACAGTACTCAAGTGACACCGCTCAGTGATTTTCGTGGAAGCTACGAGATCACCGATGACGATTGTTAGATCTCCTCGCTGTACCTGTCCTGATTGTATTAAATGAAGAAAGAAAATAAGAACAACTAGTATATAATTGGTACTCCTACAAACTATCTTCCTAAATTAACGAGAAAACGTAGTATGTATGTATTGATGTATTGACGTATGGACTGCTCAGCAGTTGGACCAGTTGATCAAAATATAACGCAGGTTTTAAAAGCAAACATTAGTTACCAAATAGATCATAAGTAAATGAAATTGTGCGCACATCCATCCTCACCCAAAAATCCCATTCACTAGTCAGATGTTTGGAATTGTAAAACTAAAGCAATGTAAACCCAAAGTATTACAGTTACAATTTATTAGTGAGCAGAATACAGACCCTAGCAGTTAGGTCCTTTGTCGATGTGAAGACGAAATGATGTTAAAATAAAGATTATACTGTTTGACGTTTGATACTGTTGTTATTCTTGTTGGTTGCAAGGATCATTGGCTCTCGTTACATATGTTCACGGGATTGAATTTCGTAGTCTTTTCCGTTATCAACTTCCACGCTGGATCTCGATTTTACCCAACCTGAGAACAATGTGTCATGTTGACCAAATTTCACGTACCCTCTTTGAAAATTTAGATGCCGCACGTGAATCTTTTGTAACTTGTTAAAAGGATCGTTCATCAATCATGCAACTTTGTAACTTTATGGAAAATCGTGCATTTGTTTCGTGTTCCATGAAATCAGAGGGTCATAAAGCTGATAATTGATGTAACATTTGAAAATGGTATATGCTAATAATGTGAATAGTATAATAATTAAAATATTTGTACAGTGTACTTTGAGATCTAGTTTTTGTAGTTTAACATTTTAGTATTCATAGATTTCATATCCTCATATCTTTTCAGTATATGTTTGTAACAAAATATTTGCTGGTTCATGTAATATAACCGCGTGAGAGCACAAATTGGTTTGCGTGAGTCATTATTTTGAATTGTAAATGCATCCGTTAAACGTGAGCATCCTTTGTTGAACCCAACAACTTAATTTTTCTCCATGATATCGGAAATGTGATCAACAATTTTCAATAAAATTTTCAGTAGTATGAGATATCCGAAAATATCTCAAAATTTAAATTTTCTTGAATGTTTGGTATGAACAAACAACGCGCAAAATTTCAAACACATGAATTGAACGAATCATCACACAAAACGTATCGTGCAAAACCAACGCATGGAAATACAGAATAGTTTTCAGTGATTGAGTGCTGTAAGCTTACGGAACACTAATAGAGCAGACACTAACTGTTGATGGTTATAAACCATGAGTATTTTTAATTGACATGTTATGCATGTTGTTCAAGACGGTCAATTTAGTCATTCATTTAGTCATTTATAACGAAAATGCTCTTGTAAATCATTTTCTCGCCTATTGCGAAATTTTTCATTTTTTGGTACATATTAAAATCTGTTCCTTGTATCCTCTGATTTTTTTTTAAAATTTATTACTTAAACATTGCTATACGTTTCAGATACCATACACTTCCCACTTCCCCAACCCCCTGAAAATTCAAAAATATTAATGTTTTGCGTTATAAATTTAAAATATTTGGTTTCATTTGATTTTTTGTAAAATTTTTGGTAAGATTCGACATGAATGTATTTCTATTATGTTTGTTTACCTTTTTTCATGTATAGGTGTATAATCCGCTCAAACTAAAGAATGTCAGTTTTATTCGTATTCATGTCACCCAGTTATGCCTCTGACATTACCCACCCTTCTTTTGTAACCTGTCGAAGTGTGCTTACAATGTTTTTGAACACATAAAATACAATTTTACCCTAATCAAAATAACGCCCTTTTAAAATGTAGTAAATCTTTTTGACAGAACCAGAGAACCATAATTTTGGTTATGCTTCAAAACAATGGGAATGATCAAGTTGTGACCCGGTTTATTTTATCACACTGGACATGTTTGAATTGTAGACTTTATGATTGAATAGAGCACCATTAGGGCGTAAATATATTGTATGGAAAATAATGTGCGTTTTTTTTTTTTGAAAATTTGTTTTTTCAATGGGGATTACTTTATTATCCGAAAGTGGTTTTGACAGTGGAAAGTGATATCTCTACTCAGTATTGTTTGGCAAATTATCCTGAATAGGTGACCTCCAGAACAACGCTTTCAAATGGTGTAAATTTATCTTCAAAATCAGTGTTAAATTATCAATGATTTTTTGTTGCTTAATCTTCAAGATGAGGATGTAGAAGAAATGTTCTTTCAACAGGATGGTGCCACTTGTCACACTACGGCCGAAACAATCGACTTATTGAAAGAACATTTCAATGACAACATTATTTCGATAAATGGACCGGTGAATTGGTCTCCGAGTTCGTGTGACTTGACGCCACTCGATTTTTTTTTGTGGGGATACGTGAAGTCATTAGTTTATGTGAATAAACCAGTAACGATTGATGCTATGGAATGACATTTGTGAAAAATAGTCGTTACGGCCATATGTCCGAAATCATATTTAAATGTAAAATACCAAGAAATTATCAACCAAATAAAAAAAATTTGACCATTTTATAATTTGGTTAGTGTTTTATTTAGATTTAAAATCAACAAGCTCTTAAAAAACACCCTTTATGGAACCATCGAACTTTGCAAACTAGCAGTTGCTAAAACATTTAGCAGCTCAAAAAAAGTTCTAGTGCGAAATCAATGATCGAATATAGAAAATTTTTGTTTTCTATCTTGAAAAATCACCAAACATTTCATGTAATGTTCACGAATTGAAATAAAATATGCCAAATGTCTTAGAAATAATGAGCATGCCCTATTCTTCTGTTCAATCAGGCTTTTTCTTCGTATGTTACACATGCAGGGTAGTTCAAATGGCAAAACAATTTCCCTGGATAGGAACTAGCTGTGGGTTTGAGTCCCGTCTTTTTTGCGGTATTCACATGTCATTCCTCGTTAGATATTGATCAATTTTAAAACTGGCGCAATGCTTTACGTCTTAAGGTGAAATACAGCGGAATGCGCGCGTCGCGTTTTTGATCAATTATTCAAAAACTAGACAGATCTTCGAAAATCTAAAAACCCTTAAGTTTTCGCAATTAAATTCACCACAAACAAGTATTCTTATAATTTTTTTATTGTGCTTTACGGAGTCGTAATTGAATTTTTGAAATATTTCATACATTTTTTATATTTTTTCTTGCATTGCCTGCGCGCTGCTGTTTCGTATTGTGGTGGAGTGCGAAAGTGCACGGTGGGCTCGGTGGCGTTATATAGTGAACAAAAATTACGTATCAAATAATGACACGAGTTTATGCAACGTAGTGTTTTGTATTGAAATAACGGAGCTACCCCGTTTGGCATAAAGTCGTTTGGCATAAAGCCATTTGGCACAAAATTTACAATTCTTGAATACTGAAATTTTTTCCTCGATACTGAATTTTTCTCGGTAATAAAAATTTGGTGTGACTCAATGTCGTTTAATACAAATTGTTTCAAAGATATGATAGATAATAACACCTAAAACTGCTGTAGTTGTCAGTTCGCATGAGAGAATTTATCCGGATTCTTGAGCACACTCACTGAGCTTTTGATCCCAAATTAGCATCCAATGCTTTAGCATATTCCTTATCATTATGACATGAATTTAAGTTCTGAACAAATTTACTTGGTGCTTTCAGTATTTTTTTTTGACTATTAGGTTTATGTTTTTTACTGGTATTGAATGAGAGATAACTGAGCGATTTCACCGCAAATGACAAATTTTTTTTCGAAATTTATTTTAGTTATTATTTATTTTGCTCATATTAAGAAAAGGGTTATTTATGGCCAAACGAAGCAAATTGCATCACCAGTTTTCTATATTAACTCTAGCCTGGCTTTTGAGAAGGGACTAACCAAATCACTTGAAACTTCTCAATATGTATTCCATGTGTCCGATCGATTTGGTGTCTTATGCAATGTTTTAAGGACTGTATAAAAAAATTAATATTACAAAATTCAAATATCACAAAAACGTATTTTTGAATTATTTTATTTTTTGATATGTTGTAGCTGAAGTTTGAATTAAAATAGTGTCAAATTTTTAGAATGGAGAAATAATATTTGCAAAAGTTATATGTTTTCAAAATAATGTAAATTCATGAAAATCATGAACAATATTTTTTTTTCAACAAAATGTTGTGAAATAACTTTGGATTCCCAATAAAAAGGATGTTAATGAAAATTTTGCTATTTGCAATCGTTCTCCAAATATAGTAGCTTGAAAAAAAATTTATTTTCGTATAGTTTTTCGGATGATTATTTAAGTTTATCAGTGAAAAGCTTTTTTACCCAAATTTAACTTGAAGTATTGTATTTGAGAGTCGCATTTGTTAAAGATTACTTATAGTTCAATAATATCTACAGCATTTTTGTGGTGAATACGACTTACTTTACTATGAGGCGCAGTTTCAAAATTTCCCCTCTGAGAGAGTTTTTGATCGTTAATATCTCTTGCTGTATCTGATGTATCAACATGATTTTGCTACATGCTACCGGAAATATCATCATCAATTTTCGATAACATTTTCAGTTGTATGACATAATCACAAATTATTCAAAATCAAAGTTTTCTGAAAATTTTGGTATAAACGGGTATCAAAGAAGAAAACTCATGACGTAAAACTTGATATATTTCGTTCAGCTTAGTTTCAGTCCGAGTATCAAGAATTCAGTTCAATATTTAATCCCTTCAAAGAAGGTCGATTGCGTCATCCTGCTGGTCGTTTGCATTGGAACAAAATAGAACGATAAGTGGACAACGATGGGGAACATTATGCAAAATCAGCCCTTCTAATTCAACTCACACAATCGATTCACTTACTGATATTCAGAAGTGTGCCAGTTCTATTCGTATTCACGTCATACAGTTATGTCTCTGACATTACCCACCCACCTTTTTATATCATTTATTTTACCCCAGTTTTAACCAGTTTGGTCGTTCACATGGGAACTATAGTTTTACTATTAGAAATATTTTCTTTGAATGGAAATTAATTCTGAATATTGTTCATTAAAATGTTGCTTGGTATTTTTATACTCTGTTGTAGTTGCATAGGAAAAGAAAATTTGTGTTAGTTGTTCCCTCTTTCGATTTTGAGCCCGATCGAATAGTTCCTGTGAAAGCTTATTTATTCGCAGCATCAGTACAAGATCACGTTTCCAATTTGTTAACAGTTATGTCAAGTTAATGTAGATTTAAATGTGGCAACCCTGCACGCTATACAAAATTGAACAAAGCACGCTATGTGCTAGGCGGTGGAGTTTTCTTCTTCCGTACCAGCACGTACCGATGCGTACCGGTTTTGCATTATTTTGTTTGACAGTTTGAGATTTTTGACGCTCATCGTCCAATGATTTCGGAATCGGAATACTGTGCCATTTTTCCAGACCGACTGGAAAAAATTGCACAGTATCTTTCAAGACAATGATAATGAGCTTTAATTCAAATCGTGATTTGTGAAAATCGGTTTTACCGTTTCTAGGACTAGTAGTCCGAAAGTAGATTTATATATCCACCAACTAACAGTCTGCCAACTAGATGAATTTACCAGTAAATTTTATAAAAATGTGCACCTCGTGTCTCCAATGCTTGTGAAAAAATACTCATGAAATTAAGAATTTTTACTAATCGTGCTGTAATACCGGAAATCGGATCTGGATCAACTTTTCAAGGTCTTTTTAAAGAAATTTAAGACCTTCTATTTGTATCTTAATTTATACCATTCGTTTGAGAAATTTCCGAGAAAATTGAATGCGCATTTTCTCATAGATTTGCACATTATGCCTTGTAATTCCGGAACCGAAAGTCGGATCGGGATAAAATTCAATAGCAATCTATGGTACTATAAGACCTTTTATTTGAATTTGAGTTCGTGAAAATCGGTTCAGCCATTTCTAAGAAAATCGAGTGACATTATTTGTCACATATATACATAAAGCAAAGTCTTGGCATTACATTCCTTTGGTGGTATTTTGCCTTTCTGTTTCAACAGACTTCGCAGCCGATTCTTAGTGTACAGAATCATTGCATGGCTAGTACTATGGATCGTACTGACACTGAGAATCCTTCCAACTGGCTTGTAAGACCAGCGTCCTATGCATTGAACCGCCAACCCGGGACTTACACATATATACCTACACACACATATATACACTACAGACTCAGTTCATCGAGCTGAGTCAAATGCTATACGACATTCGTCCTTCCGAGCCTCGGTTCAAACGTTGGTTTTCACAGTGATTGTATAGCCTTTCTATATGAGAAAGGCAAAAACCATACCATAGAATCAATAGTAGCTATTGCGTAAAAGTTTATCTATTGTTTCTAGAAAATTTGATTCTATGTTAGTAAGATTCAAGGATCATCCAAAATCGAAGCATATAACTTGTTTTCGTTCGGCACGTCAGGACTTGGCACTTCGGTGCTAGTTATACGTGTATTGCAAATAACAATAACTTCACGTATTCCTAGCGGTTGATGTTGAACCATAACAGTTCATCATAAACTGTTTCACTGACGAGTTTTAAATGTAGCATTCTTTCATAAAATTTTGTTGAGAAATTTAAAACGATTTTTTTTCCTAATTTTCAAAAATTTTATTTCTGCGTTCTAAACATTTGACAGTATTCTATTTTGTACTTCAACTACGACATATCAAAAAATAAAAAATCAAAAAAACGTATTTGGAGATATTTGAATTTTAAGTATTATTTTTAAAATAAAGAAAAACCAAAATATCGCCAACATTGTAGAAGATACCAAATCGATGGCACCCACCGTTTATGGAATATATATGTTATTTAAAATTTCAAAGGGATTATGACTCAGTTCCTTCTCAAAAGTGAGGCTAGAGTTAAAATGGCAAATTGACTCTTTTGATCATGAAGAATGCATATGCAAAATTTGAGCCAAAACAAATATTGCAAGGAAAGAGCGACCGTCGATTTCGTATGGAATTGCTCAACTGTTAATCTGACCTGCTTTGTATTTCTCTTCTGTTCTCAATTCGAGATTATCATTATGTATTTCGGTACACCGCCTAACAACTGCATTCCACCGACTGTGCCAACTTTCGATTTGATTAGCAGTGCGAGGTATATTGTCAACAACATTCTCAACCACAATTGTGGTACGGAGTTCTCTTCTTTCTGACGTTTTGCGAGGGACTTTTCCTTTTATATAATTTTCTTCAATTTATGACATAAAACCAGTTGACTCTGGTGGACAGACGCTTTAAGTTCTTCAAAAGCTCTTGCATTTTTTTACTGAAGGCAAATATGCAAGAGTCCGAATGCATTTGAAGTATTCGAATAACTGAGTACTACCCTTTATAGTGGAAGATATTTCCTTGATCAATTTAGTTGGGGCACTCATATCCTCCGTTGTTTTCCTTGTCAGCGCAGATCGATTTTTAATTTGCATCACATGTATGGGATTTTATTCGAGGTTATGTTTTGTTTCCGATGTTATGTAATGTTTTCCATGTCGTTTTTGTATTATTACACGAGATGTCCCGATATTCTAGTTTAGTGACTTCTACCTTGACTTTCCCAATAATAGGTATTATCACCCTACGAATGAAACCAAATATATTATGCAACCATGTGACATAACCTTAGTCAAAATGTTGTGCCATGTGATCATGCGATCAACAAATGGAATATAATACGAAAAATCCTTTAGGTCTTCTATTTGAATAATATGAGAATCCTCGGTAGTTTAGCAGATCTTTCCCCTTTGAACTTATAAAAATTTCTAGTAACGGCTGACCGATGGCATTCTCATCTAATCGAAAGAAATTGTCAACTTATCAACTGCTTTTGAACAAATGATCGGTTAAAAAGAAACAGCCATAATATGACGGAAAATAAGGTTTTCTTTTCGTGATGAATACACTTGTTCATTCTCCTCAGCTGAATATTTTATCATTCTCGTTAGCACTTTATGAAGTGCTTCACATTTTTCACGTTTGTTTTCTCGTTCCTCGCGTAATTAGAGTAATACACGGGCAAAATTCTAAATGAGCAAAACAAGTCATGATTTGAAGTAAATAGTATATTTCCATGTAATGATAAAACACCATGATTAAAAGTTCTTGGATCATGATCCATTTGGGCATATTTCGCTGAAAGCGAAAGCGTAATGCACTTGACATTTTTGGGTATAACTTCCAGTTCCTGCTACGATGGTAACGTTTGCAACATAAATTCAGGTGTTATATTTTGAAATATGAAGATTTCAAATAGGAATTAAATGGAATGGTCTGATGAACGCATGTTTACGTGATTTGACCTAATGTCTCATTCGAATAGCAAAACAGTGAAAAGCACGACGATTTCCTTTCATTCTGAATCGTTAACAATTAAAATATCATGTTTTTAAAAAACGACGACGCCGAAAATAACGTGTTTACTTGCGTTCATTACTCCAGTTTTAATTTTATGTTTCAGAATTTAAACAAATTTGCATGAAAAAACACGTGTAAAAACAAACCTCTCAGAAACAAACTCTATGTCGAATTCCTGCAAATACCGCGCAATGATTTCTCCCTTTTATTTTTGTTTAAAAAAAATCGATTGCAAAATCGTCTTATTTAAAATAATTAGGTGAATTAATACAATTTCTTGTGTTGTTATATCTACGAAACAAATTAATCAAAGTGGTTGAACAAAAATTTCTTTCAGATTTTCGTTAGATGGTGTTCCAAATTCACAGTCGAATTTATTTTTCGGTTTGCGCTAGCTCTCTAATGTATTATTCTAAAAACAAAAGTCAAATCAAATATGTAAGAATACATTCAGATATATTCATATAGTAGTTGTTGCTTTTCAATGTCTGCTTATTACCTTACCATTAATCTATTAAGTACATCACATTTGAAGCATAGGGTTCAAAGTGATATCCGGGAATAAAATTGGAGTTACGAGCTTTGAAAGAAATACATTCCTCAAGTAACGCATTTTCGGAACATGATTCATATCTTCTAAAATCGAAGTAATTCAAATCGCAACGCCATCCGAGAAGGAAATCAGAACAAAACGGCTCAAGTGACGGCACTTACTCCTGGTTACTTGGAAAGTTGTGTCTACGAATGCACAAAAAAGTTAAAAGTTCTGGTGAAGTGCGCCAAATTTTCTTCGCATTTATGGAGGCAATTTAACTTCCCGCTCGACTGTTGATGGTGTGCGCATGTCCTCAGTTTTGAACTTGAAAAGAATGCTTTCAGAAAATGGTGAGAACTTCTATCCCGAATACATTTGCTGGCCTCAAAACTTTGGATAGTCCAAGCTTTTGTAGATTCAACGAAAAGCTTTCCCATCATTTTAATCCCACAGTGGCTGGCAGTAGTGGAACTTGTATGTCCCACCCGGATTGCAACCGAATATTTATTAATTGTGAACTTTTGTTTTTAATTTTGTGATGTCAAAACAGTTCATATTAGAAACGAAGAACGATTTAACTCTTGTCTCAAAATATGCCTCAGTTTCAGCGATAACCTCTTCATTCGTGCGAAATTTCTTACAGGCGAGCATTTTTTACAGGGAGCCAAATCTGGCGAATACGGTGGATGTGGGAGCAATTCGAAGTTTAATTCATGTAGTTTTGCTATTGTTTTGATTGACTTTTGACACGGTGCGTTGTCTTGATGGAACAAAAAAATTTTTTTTGGCGCTTTGAACTAGGTTCACCAGTTGCTGTCCACTCAGATGACGATCGTTTTGAATCCGGAGTGAAGTGATGAATTCATGTTTCATCCATTGTTACATATCGACGCAAAAATTCCGTTTTGTTATGTTTAAACATGGCTAAACACTGCTCAGAATCATAAACACGTTCTCGTTTTTGGTCAACAGTGAGCAAACTCGGAACCCACTTTGAACAGACTTTTAGCATAGTCAATATCATGTCAGCTAACTCACGCAACATCACTTTTCGATCATTCAGAATATTTTGTGGATTTCTTATGTTTTCTGGTGTTACCGCCTTATTTGGACGTCCACTGCGTTCTGCTTCATCGGTGTCTCTACGACCCCGTTTGAAGTCAGAAAACCAACATTTTAAAGTTGTTACTGATAGAGCGGAGTCTCTATAATACATTTCAAGTCATTTCTTTGCTTGAACGGTATTTTTTCCCATCAAGATGCAGTGTAAAATTAAAACACGAAATTGTTTTTAATCCATCGTTCTGAAAGTAGCGTCACTCTTAGGAAAAAGGTAACAGCAATAAAACTAGCGCCATCTATGTGTTAGGCCTGGGACTTTTCAGCTCATGTGTTTTGCATTGTAACCTCAATTTACGCGCAGAGCCGTGGTGCGTAAATTAAATAAAACATCGCGTTATTTCAAATTTTTCGCGTTATAAAAGGTTTGTGAAAATTTCATTTGATTTTATTGTAAATAACATGAACAATCCTACTACGTCCGATGCTTAAGCGCCTGAGGACCCTCTGTGTATGTTCTGAGGCTTTGGGAATGCTTAAGGGATGTTCCAATGTCCAAGAACTACTTAGGGACTTCACTGTGTCACAGCAAGAACTACAACGGCTAGTGCCTTTTTTGTTTGTGGTTCATACTTTTAGAGCTACACATAGCTTACTTGTCTATTTATAGCTGTTCCAGGTAGGTTCCCGGTCGTCCAAGAGCTGCGGTGAAAACAGGTCTTAAGATCAACTCGAGTATTCGGCAGTCTATGTATAGTTTTTCAATGCTGCTCATAGTCGTAGTGCTACATACTGCTTACTTGTGTGTTTCAATCTTTTTTCGAAACATTCCCAGTCGTTCAAGAACTTTAGTGAGAACAGGGGTGGCATTATGTATCTCGATTCGACTGAAATTTTATCGAATCGACCACGTTTCGTATTATGGTTCTCGATTCGAAGTCGATCATCGAGCTTCGTTCGACTTCACTCGAAGAAGTATTAGATTATCGAGAAGTTTTGGCATTATGGAACCAAAACAATCGAGCTCGTAAACGACTGAACTCGATAAGAAATGGTCGAAAGCCTTATTACTATCGACTATGAGTTTTCGAATACGTTTCTTTTTTATTTAGGTAGTTTTCGATAACATCTTAGATTTTCATAAACATATTAGTATTGATAATCTTTATTTTAATGCATTGTTTTGTATATCGTTATATATATTTTGTGTGTTTGGCATATTATGAACAAGTCGAACTGTTTAGAAAGCATATTGATTTAAAGCTGCGTGGTGTTTACTTAAAATAACAAAAATAAGTCGAAACTAACCTATGCCCAGTAACTGTAGTTTGTAATAAAATTTCTGAATCCTGTGGACAGAAAACGGATTGTAGGAAAAAGCTTATTCGCTCGATAACAATGAGCAAATAATGTTTTTACCCATATATCTAACTCATGTAAATTGAAAAATTGGTCCAAACACCATGAAAGTATTTAGAATATGCCAAAAGCATCACAATCTCGTGCTATTAGCGTGTATTTGACTCTTCAATAGTACCTAAATATATTATGAAGACTACAAAGAATGGGTTGCTCCTGGTATCTTAAAGCTTTAGCAATATCTCCTAATAAATATGATAAAATACTACAAAGAAAGCTGCAAAACCTAAAACCCTTTGATTAAAACTACACATATGGATGACGTAAATTGTATTAGACTTGAAACAATACATGAAAAATACAGAATTTTTTTTATTATAATTTCAAAAGTTCATCAATAAATTGTGTACAACACGCTTGAAAAGATTCTTCACGTTTTCAAATGGAGTGGAAACGAATCTGCTTCTTGATTTAAATTTCAGAAATGTGTTCATGTTAATTTCGTGCGGCAACTTAAAACCGCAGTATTACAAACAGTTCGCTTCTTTTCAGTACTTGAACTGAATAAATGTAATCGAAAATACTCGAAGAATAATTCAGTTTAATTTTTTTCATGATTGCAATGTATATGGGTTTGTTTACCTATGTATGTTATGTCCAGAGATGCCAGATTATTTCATAGAAAATCTGTATTGATTCGTATAAAATATTTGTATTTATCTGTATTCGCTAATAAAATGAAATTTCTACAATACTAAAGAAAGGTGTTATTCCAATACATTATGGTTATAGAGTGGTAGATTAAATTTCATATCTTATATTATATTCATCGACGAAATTTTATAGTTTTTTCCTATCAACAACAATTGAATTATGGTGCCATAAGCGACCCTTACACGAGACAATATTATTGTCAATACAAGGAGTATTGACAATACTTTTGATCGTGTAATGGAAACTTCATTGGATTGACGAAAATATTGTCAAAAAATCAAAACTGCTCATCAATCCGACAATACTTTCTCTCCAGAGAAGAAACTGTCAAATATGTGCAATGCACTCTTATCTCAATGTCTCAATGTTCACTTGCAATCTTTGAAGCTTCAAACGCTTGATTTTCTCGAAAAATGCGGACTCAAGTTACCAAGTCAATTGGATTGACGGTATTGACAATACTTTGGATTGACAATAATATTGTCACGTGTAAGGGCTGCTATATACTTGTCTAATTTGAAAATGTTCATTTCATAAGTTGAGATGGATTTCCAAAACCCAATATGCAACGTCGAGTCAGGTAATACAACTGTCAGTCTGGCAATAATGTTTCATGATGCCAAGACTTGTCTAACTTTTAAGTTCAATTTAGTTACAAATTTTAATATAAATGGATTTCAGTGTTCTTCATTAAATATCTGCACAAAAAATATATATTTTAAAAAGTGATTTGTACGTTGATTCCTAAACGTTTATCTCGTCATTGCAATCAAATACTAATAGATAGTTTAATTTTTTCCTTAATACTTTTGGCGAAATCTGTATAAATCTGTATTAAATTTAAGAAATCTGTAAGAAATTTGTACTCTGTATTAAATCTGCATGCGCATGTAAAAATCTGTATAATACAGATAAATCTGTATAAATGGCATCTCTGGTTATGACAGTTCGAGCAGCGTCAGTCGAAATCTAGTACCACATTGTTAGGATCTCGATCACGAGGTCGAAAGCGATACGTAATGCCTCAGTTCACTCGAATCGACTTCAAAAATAATCGTTTCGCCAACTCGATTCGAGATGCATAATGTCAGCCCAGGTCTTAAGATCATAAGTCATAAGTTTATGTATAATTTTTCAATGCTGTTCATATTCGAAGAACTACAACTCCAGGCAGCTTTTGGATGGCCTAGAGCAGGGGTTTCCAAAGTGGTCGATATACTTTTTGCGGGGGTCGACGTAAACTAAAACTGACTATAGGGGTGGTGTAATAAGTTGTTATTTGAAATATTTACGCTAAAACAGTTGTGTTTATTTGATCATCTGCAGAAATTAGTAAGTATTTTACATCAATATTAAAAAAGCAAGAAATTGAATTCTCAAAGGAATTTGTTGATGGGGATCAGAGGCCTAACCCAGACAACCATTTTATATGTATAATGCAAACTGTGACTGTATAATACGTACATTTATGCGCTCCAGTTAAATCGTATAATACGCTTCAAATGTGCCTTATACATGCTAAACTGGAGGCGATATACATGCATTTTTAGAAAATAGAAAACCTAATGCAACATATATAGTTGTTTAGTCCGACTTTCTTCAGTGAAGTCCTTTCGTTCTGTTATACGGCTAATTTCAAAACTCAATACGACTTCAGAACATCACTTTTGCAATATAAACCCTAGCTATTCTTTTTAAGAACTTATTTAAAATGCTATGCGACTATATCCGCATTCGTTTTGACGAAAAAAAAAACGAATGATACGAATACTAGTCGATTATCAAAATTATGTTGATCTTTCGACATTTTACATTATTTATTATTTTATTATAATAATTGAGTCATATAATTTAATTGCCATCTTGTACATATATTAAATGTACTATTTTCATCCATTGGAGGCGCGAACCTAGAATGTTTGAGTTATTGAACGCCATTCTTTGCCTTCGTCCATATTCTTCTCGTAAGAGAATTCGATTTTTGGTAAATACATTCATCCCATTTGGCAAATGTGATGAAAACTATTCGCATTAGCATTCATATCAGAACATCTACAGCAATGTTCTGCTAGGAATGCTATGCGATTAATTTTCATCACATTTGCGATTACATTCATCTTAAGATTCGCGCAGAAATGTTTAGAGTGTATCGTAATAGTTGTATTTAGCAGTAATGTGATAGTGTGAGTTGCTGCGAAACCTTATACGAGGAGTCAAACTGACATTTACATCATACTGTCATGGCCGAAACTAATCCAATACTTTTGCTGAGAATTTAGTTTGTTCGGCGAACTACCCGGGTAGAAGTGATTTGCAAACCAATACCAAATTCTGTCATTAAAATCAAACATCTCAATGGTAGAAATTAACATTATTTAGTTTTGAAATAAGAGTTAAAATATCAAAAATCACATCAAAGCTTGCATGAGAAAATAGCAACAAAATAAAAAATTCTGTCATTGTAATATCAAACCAAGAACAAAATATTTATAGAAGATGAATTTGTTAATTATTAAGCAATCTAGCATTTAGAATAGAGTAATATCTTAAGTATTTCTCTTATCTGATTCTGATGCAATATTATTCAATGGTATTTTATTTGAAGATAAAACTACGGGGTCAATTTACTTAATGAAATTGAAATAGCTCATCAATAACGAAATAAGATATTATAACTAATTTTGATGTTGAACAGATATTATACAATGTCTTGATCCCTTGATGAAATATCACGAAAATATCAAGTATCGCTCTGACAACACAGAAACATCAAGCCAAGATATGATGGTAAAATTTGTTATTATTTTGACCTTTGTTTGTTATTTACACCTACCCGGGTAAGGTACGAGAAAAACACTAACATTTATAACTCTGTATTAAAAATAACCTAGATAATGTTTATTTTTTTCGTAGATGTTTACAGTGGCACAATTTTTGTAAAAACAACAGAAGTTAGATAAGTTGCGTACATCAGGAATCGAATTGGTTGCGTACAGTTGCGTACAGTTGCGTACATCAGGAATCGGGGCCATAAAAAAAATTCCAGTTCTCGCGGGCAAGAAATATAAATCGCTTAAAGCTGCCGAAACAGCCGCTGACAGTCTTCTAAAGCAAGATGTTTCTGATATCGAAACAAAGCGGAGAATATTAAAGCAACCAAAAACCAAAAAATTCTGATCCGCGTCCACTCAAAGACTACAACAAGATCATTCAAGGTAAGTTTAACTGGCTTTTAATATTTATTTACTCTATTTCGTACTTGCAGATATTTCTTCATCGGAGAAGACTTTGCAAATTGAATCAAACAATCAGATACAACAGGGTTTTGCGGAATTTGAAGAGACGAAACCATCTCGTTTACCATCAAAATTGACAAAGGAATATATTTCCGGATCGGCACGGATTCATAATCCAGATGATCCGCTTCTGAAACAGGCAATTGAACCACAAAAAGATCACACAACGTACAATTTACTGCAGAGTCAACCGGTTCCACAAATAAAATTAAATTCTTCGAACTCTCCCGTGCCAGGTAAAATTATTAAAAGTCAGACGAAGATTACTGGTCCAGCAATAAATCTGCTGCGAAATATTGATACTGGAATACTTGAAGGTAAAAAAAGTTACATATTATCTAATCAAAGCGTTAGGTGTTAGCTACAGTAACCGAATACACAATACCGTACAAGTTATTCCAGAATGATACGCGCGCTTTCTATTTTGGTCGTTCGTTTTATTTAATAGTCAATATTATTAACAGATTTGACATCAGCTGTACCGATAAATGTCTTGGAGAAACAGCTGATCGAACCCACACTAATTACGGATGATAACATCATATACATCAATACACCGACAAACTGTTCCGAAACAATCAGAGAATCAGGTTTGATTAGACTCAAATTTTAAAAATACATTGGTGTTTTTGAGTTAACCTCATAGCCATTTCAGATTTTTCGGATGCTATCACGATGGTACCACTGAAGAGCGAGGTAACATTACGAGAGACGTTGACTATCCTAAAAACTGAAGTAACAGCCATGCGAAATAAAATTACTCAATTGAAAAATGACATTACTGTCTCAATTAGACTTGCTGTTGAAGATTGTTTGGAAAAAAGCTTCCAACGATTCGCGACAATACTCGATATGGAAAGGAAAGTAGCATCACACGCATTATGTGAAGTGAATATAGCAGAGGAGCATAAACTCATTGATGATGAGGATGATCTTATAAATTTCAATAAAAAGTTGGCCAGCAAACAAGTGCGTGAGCAATACGTGAGAATTATATCTATCATGAAGGACTGCATGTTTGTGTGTATGTATTGAAGCAAGTATGTAAATGTGTATGTAAAGTTGAAGCGCATTGAAACAATTAATGAAGTAGTATAGATATAAAATTGAGTATGTAATAGATCAATGCTTGTATAAATCAAATCAAAATCACTATCAGTGTCAGTTCACAAACAAGTTTTTTTTTTAGATCAAATATTTCTCCAAAATAATTGTACCAGTTGCATACTACAGTAAAGGAGACTCTGCATGCTATTTGATAGTGGATTGTCTATTCACTCGAGCATTTTGGAATGCTTTCACTTGGACTGGTATTAGTAGAGGAAACAAAAAAAAAGTGTGGATTTCGCGAATTCGCTAATGTTTTGCAACTTCTTCTCGCCATAGTCTGCGTTGGTGATCCGACATATACCAGTTTAAAATTGGTATTCAAAATCCAGATGGTCCAGTTACGCAAGTCCACGTGTCGTCTTACAAAAAAGAAGAAGGATAAGGCTTGCAGCAACTCAGTTGAGATTGATGGTCACGATGATGACGATGACTTCAGGGATGAGCTGATATATAATACGCATCTGATCCTAATCAAACCGAGTTGCAACCTGAAGTGGAAGTGTTAATAAGTGTAGATGATTGCTAATAATTTTGGATTTTCTGAGAGGATAACACAAGTGATTCATGAAAACATTGATTCTATCCTTGATTTATTTTATTACTAAATCGATTGAATTCGTGTACAACGAAAGACTTAAAATAAAAATTTTAAAACTTCACTGTTCAAATGTATGAATCAATGGGACAAAAACAGTTTCCCTTTTTCGTTTAATAACAACAAGTTTTTTTTTTATTTAAAAGATGTTTTTATTCAGGCCTATTTGCGTACAAGCTTTACGTGGCCGAATTAGCCGATTTTTTAAATAAACAATTTTTCGAAGTGGATCTCGTTGTCACTCTTTTTCTAGGAGGAGAGCTTCCATTTCCCTCCTGCGAGGGTTGAGGGGCACTTTGTTCGTGGCTCGTCTCGTCCTCCATTGCCGCATCGGTGGTTTTGTTGTTGATTTCCGTCTTCTTTTCGTTTTCCTTGTTGTTCGCAGTCTTGAGCTCGTTGCTAGTTGCTGTAGGAGCGCCTTGTTGTACATTGGTTGCAGTTGTTAGTTGGTTTGATGGTGAAACAGGAGTACTACGCTCACTAGTTTTCGTTGTTGAACGGTTGACCTTGTCTTTTGTTGAAGATGTTCTTTTCGCAGTTTCAGTGCAAGGTTTACCGTAGTGTGCAGGTTGTTCACAAAACTGACATGTAACCAGCTGATTTTCATAGGTAATCAGCGTTTTACACGGATGTGTCCCACCTTGACCACAAATGATGTATGATGGAATTGCCTTACGTAGTTGCATGCGTACCACTCGCACGCCATTCCGGATGCCGGGGAAAAAATTCCGCCATACTTCTCTTTCGATGGAAAGAACTTCACCGTATTGCGACATAATTTCCCGAACGCACTGATCGCTGGACTGCGGGGGAAGGTCATGCACGCGTACTTGTATGGCATTGTCCACCATGTGCACAGGAATTTTGTATTTAATATTGTCACACTCAACGCTGTGCACCTCGTTGTTAACCGAAGCGAATGCAATTGCATCGCTTTCACGTTTAAACATAATGTACACACAGTTCGACGCCTTGTTGAATTGAATCTCAGTTACATTATTAGCATCTAGATGCATTCGTTCTTTAAGTAAGATTTCAATTTCATTTGCTGCTGGTCTAACTTTGCAACGCTTGAAATCTATACAAATTGAATTTGGCCTTGTTGGCCAAGTTTCAGGCTTTGTTAAATCGTATTTGCCCATTTCGTACACTCTATTGTTCACTGCACTGTATTGTCTTTGTTTCTTTTGCTTCGACCGCAAACGATTTTGGACTGTGTTGGCTGAGATGCGAGCACGAACTGAGTATAACAACAAGTTTGCACATTATAAAACTGAAGTCGTACATTGTTCTCTTTGAAAAAAGACAACCTTCTTTTGCTACATATATGTGAATATGTGATGATTTAAACGGTTTTTCGAAAAATTCAATCTTATTCAGAATTGGACGGCCTTCCATTTTCCAAACCAAATTTACGTTTGTGACGTTCTCTAAACAAACTATCGAACAATCTTTCAGCAAAACCCAGTTATCCTCAAAGTTTGTACACAAACTGTAGTTGGTAAGAGTGATTTTACAATTCGATGCACCCTTCTCTACTATATAATCATATTTTCTCTGTTGTGATTCTTTGATGTTTATCGATTCCGCAGTATCTATTACCTCTGTTAATCGATTCGCAATTTCTTTTAAAGGTAAAGGTCCAGCATGAAGCATTTTTTTTTATTGAATGAAGATAGTTTTCGAACGGATAAGCGGTTAGAGTTGATAAGGGTCCAAACTTGGCAACTTCGTCTACTACATGACATAAATTATGTACATTGCTTGTTAGATATTCTACGCCATAAAGATTTTTGTAGTTGTTTTATGAAATCAATAAACAAGTCTCTGGCAACTGCACGGAACCCCTCGCGATCGTGAAACAACCAAAATGTTAGTTGTTTTTCTGAATTCGATTGGTTAAAATTTGGTACAACTAATCGATTGTTGTTTCAACTAAACTGTCATTTTTGTTTTTCGATTAGCAGAAACGATGGTTGAAACAACTAATTCAACTGTTTGAAAAAAAATGCTGTCAATTAGTGAGGACACATACCTTTCAATTTCAACAAATATTTTAGTTGAAATAACTGGTGTTGTTATTGAAACAAAATTCTGTTAGTTGAAAAATAAATCGGTTTTATTTGTTTGTTTGTTTTGAGATCAGTAAAGATCTAAATTCTAAAAAAAATACTTCTGATTCGATCGGAAATGATTGATGTAGAAAAACGTTTTCAATCAGCAAAAGTGCCCGGAGGGGCGAGTAAATTAGCGAAATTATTAAATTTACCTAAAATGATGCTTTCAAACGGTTGAACTAAAGTTATGCACTGATAATTTTAGTCAATTTATATGAGCTTTGGTGCATCAACCGCTGGGAATTGGAATTTTGCGACGGCAATTCAAACGCGCCATTCAATCGCAGCGCGTTCTGTGCGTTTGAAACCCTTCGCTTCTGTTACTTTTATAAATTAAATTCATGTCAAAAAGCGTTTTATTGCTAATGCATGAACATAATCGTCGGTATCAAACAGCTGGAAGTAAAACAGTCTGCTGGAAGTAAATCAATGATCGAATTTGAAGCATAAAATTTTTGCGCATACCTGAAACATTACGAGATGATCATTTTCTAATTTGTCACCAAATCTTTTTTATCTTAAACAAGGTTAATTTTATCACAACACCGCTGTTAGATAAACACTTGTTATCATAAATTTCTCAAATCGAATGAACACAATTTCACCAAACGCTTTAACCATCGATGTTGTTTTCATTGACATTTTGAAGCGACGCGAACAGATTTCAACTAAAAAAGTTGTTGATTTTGCATTGCGATTATTGTT
Organism: Malaya genurostris; assembly: GCF_030247185.1. NCBI lineage: Eukaryota > Metazoa > Arthropoda > Insecta > Diptera > Culicidae > Malaya > Malaya genurostris. Next base: position 93,736,335 of record NC_080571.1, on the reverse strand, counting down.
TTGCTTTCAACTGTCTCCGGCATTTGACAGCATTCAAAACAACATATTTTTTAACTACTTGAATATATGCAAATCAAAAACCATATTGGTTGAATCAAAAAGAAATTAGTTAAATCAACTGTCGCAAAAATCAAAAACTGCGATATCGCAATTTTATGATCGAAGGGTTCTCCGTGTGGAAGTAAAATTCCGTACTGCTTAGCCGAACAAATTCTTACTGCACAAAGCAACATGAGAAAATGTTCATAATATTTTTCTGTCAAATAATCTTTTAGTACAACCAAGACAACATAGTTTAAAAAATTACGGTATTCTAAACCTTTCCAAAGAGATGCTAATTCCAAATGAACGCATTCTACGGTGAATTTCACGTGGAAAACGTATTTTCACTATAAAATCTGATATTTCATTTTTGCCTTTCTCATATAGAAAGGTTATGCAATCATTGTGAAAACCGACTTTTGAACCGAGGCCCGGAGGGCCGAGTGTCATATACCATTCGACTCAGTTCGTCGAGTACGCAAAATGTCTGTCTGTGTGTGTGTGTGTGTGTGTGTGTGTGTGTGTGTGTGTGTGTGTGTGTGTGTGTGTGTGTGTGTGTGTGTGTGTGTGTGTGTGTGTGTGTGTGTGTGTGTGTGTGTGTGTGTGTGTGTGTGTGTGTGTGTGTGTGTGTGTGTGTGTGTGTGTGTGTGTGTGTGTGTGTGTGTGTGTGTGTGTGTGTGTGTGTGTGTGTGTGTGTGTGTGTGTGTGTGTGTGTGTGTGTGTGTGTGTGTGTGTGTGTGTGTGTGTGTGCGTATGTGTGTATGTAACGTTTTTTGCACTAACTTTTCTCGGAGATGCCTGAACCAATTTTCACCAACTTAGATTCAAATGAAAGGTTTTGAGGTCCCATACAAAATTCCTGAATATTATTTGGATCCGACTTCCGGTTCGAGAGTTATGGGGTAAAATGTGCAAAAAAAAGAAAATATATGTTCTAACTTTTCTCATAGATGGCGCGACCGATTTTCACAAACTTGAGTTCAAATGAAAGGTCCTGTAGTCCCATACGTAATTCCTAAATTTCATGTGGATCCGACTTCCGTATCCGGAAATATAGAGTAAAGTGGGTTAAAAATTGTATACCATCACGGAAAATGGGGAAAAACCTTAAAAAAATTCTAAATCGACCTCAAATGTTTTCCAATTGATAGTTTTTAATCAGGCATCATTACACCACTAGGTGGATTAAAACAGGTTTTTTCTATGATACTCCATTTAGCGCGTTTTGTCATTGAGCCTGTTCGCCATCCATTCAGTAACTTCCGCATTACTCCTAATTCTAATAAATGAAGTGCATCGGAAACTATGACATCTTCTATCGTATCTATTGGTATTCGAATTAATGGTGTCTCACAGCGTTGATGTTCGAAATATTCTCTGTTGCGAAATTTTTCATTGGTTCGCAGTGGGCAATTAGTTTCTGGGTATATAACTGTTCCAGCTGTATAACAATATTTCCCTTTTGTTGTACATTTCAGACAGCCATGTTTACCGTTAAAATTGATCACACCTTTGATAAAAGAGCGAGCAGGCGAGTCACAAATGAAACAACAAACTCAGACATCAACGTTATAACCGTTTACCTCGTTCGAGAATAGGAAGAAGCTCATCAATAAACGGATTAAGAAACTCAACAGCATTCTTGGGTTTGCTGATGCCATAGTATATACCTATTGCCATTGGGGGTAATTCAGAAAACTCGTGAATATTACAAAAAATAGGCCAGAAGCTTTTGTTACTACTTTTGTGAACTGGTAAACCGTCAATATTAATATTTATTGATATCGATGTTGGTCGGTCAAGTTTGTCTAATGCTTTACGCAAGCACTTTTCGAACCCATGGTGCCAATATTGGCCATTGCCCGACATTTCTATGATATCTATATGCCTCGGAGTTCTCATAATAGAACGAGCATCACTTGGTAGATTTAAACTTAAATGGGAGTTGAGGATTCCTACTAAAGATTTCAAAGCAGTCTGAGTGATATGAAACTCAGTAGACCAGATCCGAATATCTGCAACTATATTGGAACTTCCAGCTGAAATGATTTGAATTATAGATTAATCGGTAAGCCCTGATATACTAACATAGTACAATTATTGTGTTCAACTTGTTCTGGATGCGTTCGATAATTATCACCAATAGGCATTGATCTAACCGATTCAGTAGAAAGCCCTTGACTAGAAATGATTTCATCTTGACGTGTTAATCGCTCTACATTTTCATTTGGTAATGTAATGGTAATGATATGATTGATATCTCCCGCCATTATTTATTTATTATCATAACTTTCGTCATATCGATGTTTCTAACAATTGTCTTATACGAACAATTTCGTGCTCAATGCGATATAACGCAATCAACTATGCGATATTCCATATAACCATCACTGCATAGATTTATTTATGAATTCATTCATACATATTAAGACTGTACGCGTATGTTTTTACGATGCTGTATGATTCATCGTAACAAGTATTATATGTAGCATCGTATGCGACAAAAAAATAGATTTAGAATTGCATTTTAAACGAAACAATTTAAACAATCTTATCCGATTTCGGGTTGTCTTGCAAGTTAATTTTAGTAAAAGGGTCCATGGCCCAAAATAGTGTGGGAATCCCTGGCCTAGAGCAATCACGAATATGGACCGAGAATGATGAGGTCGTTAATGCACTTTGTTACACTGGTAGATCTCAAGGCCTGAACTTCAGGTAGTTTTTAGATGGTTCATCGGTTACGTTGGTAGACCTTAAGGCCTTTTCTAAGGAAGTTTTGGATGAGCAAGTTCTTCTACAGGTCTTACCACAGTATGTTAATTTTCTGTAAATAATTTAGTTCCTTAATGTATTAATGTATTCCTTGTTTTACGAAGTGTCAACAGTAATTCCTTTTTGTATAATTTTTTTAGTTAGCCTATATCGTTCTGGATCCCTTAAAAGGAAATCAATTCCACTGGGATTCCGCAATATTTATTAATAATGTTTAATTGCACATCATGAAAATACAAACATCTCAGCGTTTCTTTTTTAGTAGTATTTTGCCAGATTATTTTTTTTTTTTGAGCTGAGATTAGTTTGCGTCCACTACCAGTACTACGAGTACATACCGCATTCAATAGACATATAAAAGTGATTGTACACAATATTTGCTTTCCAGATAATTCTTGGATGCCCACGATCTTTATTAGATTTTTTGAAACTAAACAACTCATTAATGTACATTTCACAATATTCAATTCCCTGAAGCATGTTAGATTGTTTTGTATCTATATCAGTGCGGTAAAATTTCATTTTCAATCGAATGAAATAAGATGAAAATGAAACTTATGGCCGCTGACAGTCAGCATATCCCTACTAGTTAATTTGACTTTTGCTGCCATTTTCAAGTGAAGCTCCCGGAATTCATCGTCTGTTGAATAATCGTATCTAGTCATTTGAAGTTTTGCTTGCTCAGTTTCGAGTGCCAAGTAGTATCCTGCTTCAATGCCTTCGCTCTTGGTAGTAAGCAAATTCGAACGAATAGAATTATAAATGGAGCAAAGTATTAAAAATGAAAACTGAAGGAGGAAACAATTAATTTATGTGTATTGTGATTGATATTTCAGTTATCTGGTTTGTCTTTCATCTATTTTCTTGAACCAATTCGAATGTTTACATGAACCTCATTTGAAGGCCGCTCTTACACTATTGAAAGAGATATTTTGTTACTTCAAGAGATCAACTGACGGTGGTTTAACCAGCCTCGATTGAAGAGAAACGAGTGATGATCTGAATGCTGCCCGTTCGGGCCGTCAACAAACATTGTGTGTGTCAGAGAGTGAAGTGTACTGCATTAGAGAGATCGTCAATGTGTTCCACATTCAGTTTCAATTGAATTGAATGAAGTTTTACAGCACTGATCTATATATATATATATATATATATATATATATATATATATATATATATATATATATATATATATATATATATATATATATATATATATATATATATATATATATATATATATATATATATATATATATATATATATATATATAATGCAGAGATCATTCTATGAAATCGCATCACGTAAGAATGGATGGACGGATTTACTTAATTCTTTTTTTGTTTGTTCAGTTTTTACCCCCACCGGGTTCGTACATCAAAAAAATTAGGAAAACTTGTTGGAAAAGTGGGAAAAATCCATAAAGTTTTTTTGTATGGACAATGGAATTTTCCACTGAAAAAGTCTCCCATGCTTGCTAGATCATGGATAGGTGTTTGGCGCATAACGAATTGCATAAGTATTTGACCGTCGAAAGAAAGAATAACATAGATCGTTGAAAAAATCTTTTGGCGCGCAACAAGCTGTTTTGTGTGAAGATTTCACATGCATATTTGAGCAACGTGCTTAAATGCAGGCATGTCCAAACACTGCACTGCACTGCGTGCTTCATATAACCACCGCCACCGCGTGTATTGAGAATGCCAGTGCGTGCCAGTGCACAAAGAGAAACACGAAACGCAATATCCGAAGCCACGGTGCTCGTGGCGCTGTTTTATTTTCGGCACTGGTGTTTCAAGCTTCGGCATACACCGAAACCGCGTATTTTCAGTTTCGTTAAACACCGGAGCCGAGTGTTTTCAATTTCGCGAAGGCACCGAAGAGCTCCCATGCGTTGGTTATATTGTCAATCAATTGAATTCAATCAGACGCGTATTGATGAAAAAAGAATTAATCATTCAAACGCATTTTTCGTTATACCGTGGCGCTATAGGTGCTTATAGTACAAGCAACGTATGTGGCAAAATCGGGAACACTCGGCTTCGGTGTTTGCCGAAGTCAGGAACACTCGACTTCAGTGCTGCCCGAAAATCCAAGCACCGGTGTTTGACAATTACACGACCACCGTTACGGGTGCTTTTTCTACTGCGTTCGGTGTATGTTTTTCAACACGGGCACGAAGCGTAGCATTCAATACTCCTGGTGGTGTGCTCACGAGTGAAGGTGAGTACCGTGCAGAACGGATCCGTGTTTTTGCCATGCCTGCTTAAATGGGTATCAAAATTATTGCTTGTTAACTGTTCTAACTATATAATCGGTAGAAGTTTTGATAGTGGATAGTGTACAATGGAGTCAAATGAGAATAATACAGCAATTTATTGAATGAATCAATGAAAAGATTGTGCTGTAGAAGCGATAAAGTCAAACTACGAAATTTTCCTTGCATTTCGCTTTCAAATGATTTAGACTAAATTTAGATTACAATAAATTGCCATAATGAATTGAGACTGGCATTTTATATTCTGTTGAAGACTGTTCAAATTGGTAAGATCAATATCAAATAAAAATTGAAGCGAAGTCTCTTCAGACAACCGAAAGTTTCACAGAGTCTGAAAAATATTAATTTTTTAAATTTTTTAAAGTACGCGTGACATATTTTGGCAACTTGAACGTACAGAACAAGTTCTTAGCGAACTTTGCTCACAGGTGAACAAGGAGCGGCTTTAATGTTTGTTTCGTTGCGTCGGGTGAACATTTAAGTGTGGACAATTCTTTAAAAACAAGCTGGTTTGAATGATATTCATTAGCTTTGAATGCTTCTTAAGAAAAAATCATTTTCTTTTTTACGAGCTTTTGGCTACTTGAGCTAAATACATACCCAAGTAGCAAATGTAACTTATTGAACTTTCAAGATGTTTTACAATTGATTTAGAAATGTTATTTATGTTTGATATGTTCAGAAAGATTTTTAAATATTTTAAAATTGGTTGTGCAACTTATCACTGCTAAGTTTCACAATACTACCGAAAAAATCACTGTAGAACAACTTTAAGTACATCTAAAACAATTGTGCAGTAAATCACCAACTTGTTTATGTTTCACTAAAGTTCTGCCAAAAAAATCACATCATCATGTGAAACGGAAGTAACTATAACAATTGTGCAACTTATCAAAAACTTTCCAAACGGCTGTCATAATTGTAGCGGACACAATATACGTCGAAATTGCTTTAAATCTCTTGTGGAAGAAAAATTAGTGAAATAATTGATGCTCTCCGCAAGGCAAAAATGATTAGCCGAATTGATAACCTTGCTGTAAAAATATGTTTCTGCTGAGTTTTGGCTGCCTCTTGAATTTTTAGCTCAGTGTGTGCAGTTTTCTTCAGTTTTAGAAATAACAATGATATAAAATTTTATATAGCAGAGTTAGCAGCAGTTCATTATAGTTTGAGTGTAATCGTCACATTATCTCCAAACCATTATTTTCTTTTCACAGATAGTCTGAGTGCAATTGAAGCCATTCGCTCAAAGGCTGCTGGCAAAAATGAACCTTTTTTCTTGGGCAAAATAAAACAGTGCCTGAACGTCATATTGAATAATAATTATCAAATCACAATAGTTTGGGTCCCGGCTCATTGCTCCATTCCAGGCAATGAAAGAGCCGATATTTTAGCCAAACGTGGTGCTATTGAGGGTGAAATTTATGAGAGACCAATTGCTTTCAATGAATTCTATAGCGCGTCTCGCCAAAGAACACTTGCCAGCTGGCAAGCTTCTTGGGATAAAGATGATCTGGGTCGGTGGATGCACTCAATTATTCCTAAAATATCGACAAAGGCATGGTTCAGGGGATTGGATGTGAGTAGAGATTTCATTCGTGTGATGTCCAGACTCATGTCCAATCACTACACGTTAGATTCTCCTTCGAATTGGACTTTCCGAGACTAATCATTGTGCTTGTGGCGAAGGTTACCGCGATATTGACCATGTTGTTTGGACATGCGTGGAGTATCGTGATGTCAGATCTCAACTAATAAATTCCTTGCGTACCCAAGGTAGACTATCCAATGTCCCAGTTCGCGACATTCTTGCTTGTCGTGACGTTCCTTACATGAAACTTCTTTTTTATTTCATTAAGTCCATTGGAGTTCCAATTTAAATTTTATTTTATGTTAGACTGTTTTCTCTTCCATGAGTTCAACCAATAGCCAGCTATCTTATATTAAATAAAAGTGATGAACTGATACAAACAAACCTGAAATAGTTATAAGATCATGTACAAAATAAATGTATTTCATTTAATGTAATTTATAATAGCAACTCGCTTGATAAAAACAGTGTTTAGATTAACTAATGAATACCAACATACTAATAGGATATTCGAAATGTATTAGGTTTAAAGTACTATGTATTGTAGATGCCACGGCGAAGAAAAACTTATGTATATTGCCTATGAAATAAACGTATTTATAAAAAAAAATGATATAAAATTCAAAACTTGCAAAAAAGTTGTGCAAGATTTATCTGTTTGAATTGAACGCAAAACTTGCAGACATGACATTATTATCATAAAAGTTGCAGGAATACAGCATTACATACGCAATGAAAACAAAAATCAATCAGGTAAATTGTATTCGGTTTTCATCTCGCGAAAAAAATAAGCAGACCTGACATCACTTTTCAAAGATATTGAACGAAAAGTTAATGTCATCATAGATATGTATCACCGCTTGTGCAACTTGTTTTTGCAACTCCAGCACACGGACTTACCAAAATAATACCTACAGTGCGTATCACAAAAGTCGGGTTCGCTAAGATGAATGACTATACTGTATTGTTGTTCAATTTAACTAGAAGATTTAAACTGATAAAAAAACAAAACGTAGATCAATACTTTCCGAAATATTAAAATGTTAATGTTATTTAAATAATATATGTCATTACGTTGGGTGAACCATTTTCTATTCAACTCACTGTTACAATCGATGCCATATTGCAAAATATTTAAGAAAAAATCATTTCGAGATTTTTCAGGTTTAATTACACATTAGTAAACACCATTCCATTCCGATGATTCTCATTCAAAATAATAGACTGAAATTTTCACAGTAATTGGTGCACAATCATTAAAAACGCGTTAATTCAAAGGCAATTGAAAATTTCGGCCGTACGAATACATGTTTCACCATAAAAATGCAGTTCGTTGTCGATTTTTCAATTACAAAAACACAAAAGATCAATTCTACAATATGTAGCATTACAATTTTTCTTGTGCAGATTATTTTACAAGATCCATGTTTGTGTTAAGAGCAGTTGTATTGAAAATCAAATGTGAAACTTATTCGTTAGAAATTAAGTTTGCATGTTTTTGTAAACGTCATTCCATTTCTTGTTTACATTACGTAGTAGTTCTCACGAGTTTCACAATTGTTTTTTCACTGATTTTATTACTGCCTTTGTGATGGGATCGAGGCATGAGTTTTTGTATCAGTTATATGTTGCACAACACAGAAAAATTGCGCTTTTTCCATAACACAACAGTTATCAGAATAGTAATATAAACTAACTTGATAAATTGCACAATCGGTAGACAAATACAGGACAGCAACTTAACATGCTACTTGGGTATTGTCAATATAACATACCACCCCCCCCCCCCCCCTCCCAGGCTTTTGGAAGGTTTTCAATAGTTCCATGAATAACTTAACTTTTCTTCTAATTTGGCGCCTTCCCCACCATTTGAAACCCCCTCACTTCCTGGACCCACCCAACCCCCCCCCCCCATTTAACACCTCTCCCCCCTTGAACCATTCTCCTTTTGAACAATCCCTTGAACGATTCCTGCACACGGGCCTGGATTGTAGGTTTAGTAATCAGTAAAATAATGAAAAGAAACGTTAACCACATAGTCGTTTGATAATTCTACCGTCCGAAAACATAAATTAGAATAAATATATTTGGGCGAGACGAAGTTCGAAGGGTCAGCTAGTATGTATATAAATTCTAAGTTTATGAAATTCAAATTTTAATATTCTACCGATTATAATTGATGTCGTTCAGGATAGCGAAAAATCTAAGATATATGATTTATTATTAATTGAAATCATGCAATAAATTATTTTTAAATTGTAGTTGGTTTCTTTTGCCATGGGTTAGTATATGAAATTCATATAATTTTACGTACTATTTCTTATTGTACAAAACCATTGAAATTATTTAAAATTTTCGTGTTGTCACAAAATATATTTTATTAGTAAAATTCAAATTCTACGTCTCTATGAACCGGTTGATATCAACACGGATTGTAATATATTCACTTCGATTTGCAGAAACGTTTTAACGTAATATATGTATATCGAAAATTTAGAAATTTTCGATCTTTTACCAATTTTTTTTTTGAGATTTTACGGAAAACCTAAAACAAAATCAAAATTTTAGTAGTTATCAATTGCGTTTGGGTTGTGCATAAAAATTTGTTAGATCTTTTGTGCAATACAAAGATATAATTATTTTTTGATTTAAGGTATATTTACCGAAATTTTAAGGATTGTCAGTGAAATCCAAGTTTCAGCTATATTGTAAATTTTGTTCATAATAAATTTCCAACTAAAATAATAAAAAAGTATATGTCATAAGATTTAAAAATTTTTTGATTTGATTTTGTTTGGCAAAATTTTCCCAATAATAGAAATTCTCTGTATTTGTACCAAATTTCTTCATATTTTTTGAACGGATATATAATTTTGTCCATCAATACATTGATTCTGGTAATGATACCAATATTTTGGAGTAGAAAAAAGTACATGTCATCGGTATAATTTTTGAGTTATATACAAGCATGTGAAAAAAATAAAAAATTATGATTATGATAAAAAAAGAACCGGAATTTTCATTTTAAAATATCCACGCTTGTCCAATCGGTAAACTTTTATTCTCTCAACGTTTATACACATTCTGTCAAATTTTGACGCATATCGTACGATTAGTTTTTGTTTGGCGTCTATACAAAGAAGTTGAAAAATTTTCGTGTGGCGATTTTTATAATGGATGGTTTCGGTTCGTTTTCGAAGCGCCATTCGGTCGATTGTTGTGCGGTTTCGACGTCATATTCATAGATCCACAACTCATCACCAGTTATGATACATTCGATGAATGTGGGGTTACTATCTGCGTTGGAAATCATCTCTTTGGCCACATTAACACGACGCTGTTTTTGAATAAAATTTAGCTTTTTTGGCACCAGCCGAGAAGCGACGCGTTTCAAACCCAAAATATCAGTTAAAATGTGTTCGGCTGATCCATAAGAGATGCCTAACAACACAGCAATCTCTCTAATCGATACAGAACGATTTTGCAACATGATTTGCTTCGCCGATTCAATGTTTTCTTCAGTAACAGATGTTGTTGGGCGGCCAGGGATCTCATCATGATCCAAGCTTGTACGACCTCCTTTGAAGCGTTTATACCACTCGTATGCCTGTGTTTTTCCTAGACACGATTCACCAAAGGCCTTTTCTTAAATCCATTTGCAACACAAAATTTGATGCACGCACGTTGATCTAAATTTTCATCCATTATAAAAATCGCCACACGAAAATTTTTCAACTTCTTTGTATAGACGCCAAACAAAAACTAATCGTACGATATGCGTCAAAATTTGACAGAATGTGTATAAAAGTGTTGCCAACGTTGAGAGAATAAAAGTTTACCAATTAAACAAGCGCGGGAATTTTAAAATGAAAATTCTTTTTTGATCATAAAGTATTTATAAATTCAACGTTTTTTTAAGGTTTTCTTTGATATTGCAGGAATATTTTCTATGCGACGTTTATGCCAAAGGTAAGTAAATAGGAAGGGCATATTGGGCACGTGAAAAAACTCTGGAACGTGAAAAATCAAATTTTCATTGGTCTTTCTTTACCAATCGTCTCCTACAAAGTTTTTGAATCAATCTACGAAATTCACAAAATTCGAGGGTGTAAAATTTATTAAGATTCGTTGAAAAACAACTGAGCTATGACAGCTCGAAGTTACCGTTCTAACTTTTTTTAAGGCTTGGTATTTGGAGTGTTAAAAATGAAAACTGAAGGCGGTAACTATTACTTTATGTGTATTCTGTGATTGACATTTCAGCTACCTGGTTTATCTTTCATCCATTATCTTGAACCAATTCGAATGTTTGCATGAACCTCCTTTGAAGGCCGCTCTCACACTATTGAAAGAGATATTTTGTTATTTCAAACGATCAACCGACGATGGGTAAACTGAGCTTTGATTTGAAGAGAATCGATTGAAGAACCGAACGCTGCCCGTTCGGGTCGTCAGCAAACATTGTGTGTGTGTGTGTGAGTGTGGGTGTGTCAGAGTGTGAAGCTTACTGCAGTAGAGAGATCGTCAATGTGTGTTTCACATTCGGTTTCAATTGAATTGAATGAAGTTTTACTGCACTGATGGTGATCATGTTTTGAGACGAATCGATTAGTAGATACTCCGAAACATGACGAACTGTAAATTTTGCGAGTGTGTTTGAATGAAAATAAAACGATCGCCGAAGAATTTAAAACCATTTCTTTTCATGGAAAAGTATGGCAATAGCTTAAATAATCATTTAAAAACATTTCACAGTTTGGTTCAAGTGCTACGTTGTAAGATATTATTCATGTTCAAACTACTAAGCAGAGCTGCTAAATGTCACTATCAACTAGCAACTTTGCACGACGAAGATTGGAAAGCTTATGTCACTGGACTGCTGCCAACCAGGCTCTACCAATCATCATATATTGAGTGTCTGAGAGCCGATCTGTCATAAGTCATAACTTAAATACTCTTGATATTACACTCACCAGGACGGTCATTGATTGTCGATGCGATTGATATTATCTTCATTTCTCCTGTCACTGCTTGATTACGATGTGACTAAATATTATGTTACACCAATAAACTCCGAAGTCCGATGACTTTTTGCGAAGAACAATGAACTTTATCAATTCATGTTTATGTTAGTACTCTCATCGATTTTTTTTTACTTCAATAGGGAATAGGAGAATGCCAGAGAAAACAAAAAAGTCGTCTGTTTTTGACTGAGTATACTCCTACTTGGTCATAGAACTATCGAGTATCTCATTTGACAGACACTTTGACCGTATCGATTACAGTTGACTGACAAATTGCAGCTCTGGTACTGAGATGAAGGGATGAGATGGAAATAGGAGCTCAGATGAAATAGGAAGCCGTTACCTTATGAAAAAACAGTTGTCAAAGTGGGTTTCGTTAATTCCCAGCGTTGTTTGGAGCTGAAATGCCAATCGGCGTGTCCGTTAAAAACACTAGAATACCCGCGGAATTTTGTCTATCTAATTAGAAAAGAATCGGTCTTCCAAGAACGAGTATCAAAATTGATCGAATACTTATTTAATGTATTCAAACTCCAAAAACTAGCAACCCTGAACCGGTTCGGAAAAAAGCTCCCTACTTCGGAAAACTGAACGATTTTCCCCTCCACCGAGAGCGAGCGGAAATCGGCGAAAGTCGTTCACCGTACGGAACAACAACAACGATGACGAACTTGTTGCAGGTCAGGACACACAACCAAGCCGAACGCCAAGCATGTCATCTGGCGGAACCGTGCGATGGAACCGGGACTGTTACTGAACCCGTGCTGCTGTAGTCTTGTCTTGTCGCAAATGCGAATTCAGTTCTTGCTGAACAACCGTGCGCTTCGGATCGCCCGCAGCGCTCAAGGAGCACTCAGTCAGTCCGACAACGAAAACACCGTTTCCTACTTTTAGGTGAACATCCGTGTGGCGAGTCGACCTCGCGTGAGAATTATTGTTTTTTTTCGGGTTTTTTTGCGCGCGTTTTTCCTGTGGCAGTGCCAGTGTCGGTGTGTGCATTTGTGTATGAGGAAAAGTATAACTGCTTACGAAATTCCGTGCAAGTTGTTGAGCGGGTGGCTTTTCCCATGCACGGCGGGCGGCAGAACTGCATGCTGTCAGTAGGATTAAATGGTAAAGTGCATAAAACCGTTCCGGCGCGCAGCAAATGGTGCTTCACATTGCAGCAATTGTAGATGGTTCTTTTTCTTGTGTTTCAAGGAAACGACGGAATCTCCCGGATGCACTGCCATTCGTCGAGGGCAGACAAATTGTATTTATCCTTTTTGTGCTATTTTAATTTCAAGTTGAATAATTCCGTTTAAATTTTGCGATAGAGCTTCGCGCGTCAAAAAAAAAAAGAGGGGAGATTTTATCTTGGGGTTTGGATTGGAGTTTGTGTTCAATAGTGAAATACAGTCGTCACACGTGGTGCCGGGTCCTGTGCCGTGCAGACAGACCGTCGAGGAGGCGTAGTTTTTGCATTAGTGGCTATTTAGGGGGAAGCAAAGGACAAACATTACGTTTAGCTTACGCTTCGCATCCGCATCGCTGGCCGGAAAGGTTGTCAGTGGAACAGCAGCAGGCTTCAGGCATCGGCCGGTCGGTCCGTTAGTCGTTCTTTTGTTATAAATTACTAACCAGTGCTGAAGCTTGTTTTACGAGCAGTTTAAGTGGTAATTTGCAGGCTTATGATGATACCAGCAGTGCTGGGCTCTTCTTGCACGTCAAAAGCCTCCGCACTCGTACACCATAGGGGTGGGATAAAAGTAGTCTAGTAGTCCTGTAGTTCCGGTTAAACGTTGCTGGCCGGGTGGTAGGCTGGTTAGCAGCTGGCCAAAACGACTTTAAGTCTTTCACCTTTGGAAGTCATTAAGAATTCATGAGACTTTAATGAAAAATCTAAACAGATCGGATCAGCTGAGTTTTTGTCTGAGAATTACCGTAGGCTAAAGTACTAGTATAATAATTCTTGTTATTCTCCGTCGGAAAGAAACAGCAAGAGTGTGTTTGTGTAAGACGGCGGTTTATAAAACCAGAACTTTGTGATTTCGCTGGAGATGTACGGTAAAAGATTCATAAAAAAACTTTTTTTGTAACTAGTGCGAAATGAGGAAAGTGTTTTTTTAGTGGCTAGAGTCTATTCTTAGAGATTTATGCGATGGGGATTACTTTGTTGAAAGTGACAAAAATGGAGCTGAAGTAATTTAGTCAAATTTAACTGGACCTGGATGAAACGTTGGTGCACTTCGGCCTAGGTAAGAGTTGATCAATTGTGTGCTACTTGATTTTTTTTATTTCGATGAAAGATTAATAATACAAGTATAAATTGTAAAGGTGTAATGAGGGTTGCGATACCCGATCAGTACGTGAGAACAAAATTAACACTGATGTTGTCCATTTTTGCTTTTTTCATATAGAAAGGCTATGCAATCGCTGTGAAAACCGACTTTACAACAGAGGCCCGGAGAGCCGAGTGTCATATACTATTCGACTCAGTTCGTCGCGATCACAAAATGTCTGTCTGTGTGTGTGTGTATGTTTGTATGTATCTGTGTATGTGACAAATAATGTCCCTCAATTTTCTCAGAGATGGCTGAACAGATTTCCACAAACTTAGATTCAAATGAAAGCTTTTATGACCTCATATAATTTTCCTGAGTTTTATTTGGATCCGATTTCCAGTTCCGAAATCACAAGGAAATATGTGAAAGTTTATTAAAAAATGCAATAAATTTTCTCGGAAATCGCATAACTGATTTTCACAAACTAAGTAGCAAATAAAAAGTCTTGAAATTCTTTAAAAAGTCTCCGAAAAGTTGATCCAGATTCGACTTCCGGTTCCGGTATTACAGTGCAATTAGTGAACATTTTCAATTTCATGAGTATTTTTTCACAAGCGATAGCGAAACGAGTTGCACATTTTTATATAACTTACTACTAAATTGATCTAGTTGACAGACCTTGTTAGTTAGTGAATATATAAAACTACTTTGGGACTAATAGTCCCCGGTTTCCGCTTTCGAAAGCACCGATAATAGTGAAGAAAATCTCCATAAACGGAACTCGCGTCGATTTCTCAGCAACGGTTCAGCGATTAATGATTCAAATTAAAGCTCTCTTTGTCTTTAAATATACTGTGCAATTTCAGCCTGATCCGACTTCTGGTTCCGAAGTTATAGGGCGATGAGTGTCAAAACATTCGAATGCAAAATGATGAATGCAGCTTTGTTCCGTTCGCAGCGTGCTTTGTTCAATTTTGTATAGCGTGCAGGGTTGCCACATTAAAATTTATATTTTTCAGGTGATCATGATAACGATGCTTTTCTATAAAAGTACACTTATTGCCTTTCTCATATAGAAAGTTTATACAATCATTTGAAAAATTGACTAGTGGAAATTGGCCCGAAGGGCTAAGTGTTCTATACAATTCGACACAGTTCATCGAGTTGAGCAATGTATGTGTCTGTATGAGTATGTGTCAAATAATGTCATGAAATAAAAAATCTCGTAGTCCCATAGGTTTCTATTGAATTTCACACCGTCATTTAGAGTGACGATGCAAAAAAGGGTACAATTCTTTTAGATTTGGCTTGGAACTGATTCAACTTGCAGGTTATATCAGTTACTTATTAAACGAACCGACTTTGGCTATACTGGTTGCAAGTTCCCGGTTCCAGAAGTACCGGAAATAGTGGTCAAAATGTTTAAAACCAGACTCACTTAATTTTCTTAGAGATGATAGGTTGCTGTTTAATTTCATCCGGGTCCGATTTCCGGTTCCAGAAGTATAGGGTACTTACCTTACCTTACCTAACAGCTATAGGCCTGGGGTGTCCTTTGTTGTATCAAGAATACGTCTCCACATAACTCGGTCCATGGCTGCTCGTCGCCAGCCACTCAAGGCACGGATGCTTCTGAGATCACCCTCCACTTGATCGATCCACCTTGCTCGCTGCGCTCCTCTTCTTCTTGTACCAGTCGGATTAGATTCAAGAACCATTTATGGTTATAATATTCCCAAAAAAACCTTCAACCTTTCATTGACAACCATTCATTGAACCATTTTCGTACATCCTCGAATATTTGAAAGTGTTGTTGCCAGTGG
Organism: Malaya genurostris; assembly: GCF_030247185.1. NCBI lineage: Eukaryota > Metazoa > Arthropoda > Insecta > Diptera > Culicidae > Malaya > Malaya genurostris. The sequence goes on along the minus strand of NC_080571.1, from coordinate 93,720,540 downwards.
ATAGGCTAGAATCAGAAGGCGCCAGGTCTGGTGAATAGGGTGGGTGCGGTAGGAGACCAACCGGTGTAGAAATTGGTTTGTCGTGATTACTACGATTTACTTTACTTTGGGGCGCCTTTTCAGAATTTACCCTGTACAATAATGAGTAGAACTCAATCGTCAAAATCTCTTGTTTTACTTAATTCAACAACATAATTTTTTCTACAGACCATCGGAAATGTGATCAGGAATTTGTGATTGAATTTTCAACAGTGTAAGATAACCATAAATAACTCAAAAATAAAGTTTTCTAAAACTTTTTGAAATAACGAGGAAAACTCTTCACTTTTGTATACGTTTTTCACACTCGGACGACTGGTTTGAGGTAGCCAGACACATATCAGTTTCGATGTTCTACTGAACGAGTGAAAAAGGTAAACTTTAATAAAAAATCATTTCATTTTTTATAGTGCTTTAGGCGGAACTGAATATCGAGGTGAGGTTCTTTCACCAATATTTCAGTAAGAACAAATCAGGTATAAGGCGTAAAACGCTTCGGTCTTCGGACTTCGGTTATCAAGAGGAGCAGTCGTCAGCAATGAAAGCAGACCTTGGTTTGTATTTGGTTCTTGAATTCAGGTTCAGTTTCTGAAGTCTATAAATCGGTTCCTTTTAGAGCTATTAATATATTTCTAAGTTCTTTCGAAGTTTTCATACTATGTAAATCTCTCATTTTGGTTGGTTCAGATCCAGAGTTCAGTTCCAGTTCCAGTCTCAAGAATTTAGTTCCATATTGAATCAATTGCGGGACATTCGCAGAGCTAGTCTCTCTTCAAAGAAGATCAATTTCGTCATCCTGCTGCTGGTCGTTTGCATTGGAGCAAAACACAAATAAAAGAGTAAAACGGTGAGAAACATTATGAAAAATCAGCCTTTCTGATGGTTCCAAACGTTATCTAAAAACCTGTTTTAGTCCACTTAGTGGTGTAATGATGCCTTTCTCATGTTCATTTTCTCCAGTATATTACAGCAGATATTCCCAAAAATACTACGATTTGAAAAGTTTAGAAAATAGTTTTGAAGATTTCTGTTGCAAAATATTGCTACATTGATTGATACTACATTTGAATTTAAGTTAGTGAAAATCTATTCAATCATATGTGAGAAAGTGAAGTGAGCTACATTTTAGGGTAACAGAGGTAAATACCTCTGGCCCACTTCAGTACCCTACCTTCGGAAGCAAGGGTTTAAGCCGAATGAAAATTGAAATATTCTTATGGTATCTTGAGACCTTTCATTTAAATCGAAGTTTGTGGAAATCGATTCAGCCATCTCCGAGAAAAGTGAGTGACATTATTTTCACATTTTTGGTGAATTAATTTCACATTTTTGGTGCATATGACCCTGTAGTGCTTATCAACCAGTAGTTCCGGAACTTCAGGAACTTTGTATGGGACCATGACAATATTTGTCGCACACACACACATTATATATGACATTTGGCCCTCCGGGTCTCAGTTCAAAAGTCGGTTTTTGCAGTGATTGTATAGCCTTTCTATATGAGAAAGGCAAAAACAAGAAAGATTGTTTCTTTGCAAATCGGAGAGAAAAATCATCAGTTTAGTGCAAATCTAGAAATATTTGGCTAGCTTTGTGCAATATTTGCAGTGCGAAACTCGGCTCAAACGAGTGCGAATAAAACCAGCATTTGAACAGTGTTTAAGGCCATCGTCCAAGCACCATGCGCGCGGGTGGTTTTAGGAAATTTTCGATGGAAATTTGGAAAATTTTCCAAAACCGAAAACATACAGACCTTTGAAATACTTTTATCTATCTACAGGGTGAAAATGGTTGGAAACTGCGGGAGATTTTCCGAGTCTTTTCAAAACTAGCTCTAAAAATTGAGTGTTTCTGTGATCTTTCACAATTATCTGGAAAAATAATGCGATGACAAATGGCTACAAAGATTCCATTCGGACACATTTTTGGAAAATCTTTTCATGCTTTTCATAGAATATCCACGAATTTCAAAAATTTCAACAAAATCGGTTATATGAACTTCATTGACTTTCCATGAAAAGCGTGAAAAGGTTTTCCAAAAATGTGTCCAAATGTGATCCTTGTTGCCAGCTTGAAGTTTTTTTTGAAAAAAAAAATTCATACCATCGAATTATTTTTCCAAATAATTTTGAAAGATTACGAAAAAGCTCATTTTTTCATGGCTATTTTTGATAAGACTCGGAAAATCTTCCAAATTTTCCAGCCATTTTCACCCTGTAGATAGATAAAAGTATTTTAAAGGTCTGTATGTTTTTGGTTTTGCAAATTTTTCAAAATTTATAACCACTTCCGTCACTCCATGAACGGAGACTCCAGTGTATACGACAAGAACGCCATTGGTGATTTGTTCCTTATGTTTGGTACTTGTTATCGTGTGAAGTTCAATTAATTCAATGGGGTATTTTCGTGTCACCAGTTGTGAAACTTTTCACCACAGATCAAGGGATTTTTGTCTTATCTTGTGATGTACCTCTAAATCGAATCTATCGAATTCGCAATATTTCTTCAGCTATTTATGAGAAATGGTAAAATATTACACAGAAGTCTATTTTTCGCGGGGGATACGCATTGCCCAAAAAAACCGCGTAAAAAAGATGTGATTGTATCTAACTTTTTACCTTTCTCTATAGAAAAGTATAAAAATTGCTAGAAAAACTGCTTTTAGAACGGACCCTCAGAGATACATAGTGTTATATACCAATCGACTCAGTTCGGCGAGTATGCAAAATGTCTGTGTGTATGTGCGTATGTGTGTATGCAATGTTTTTTTTTTGCACTAACTTTTCTCAGAGATGGCTGGACCAATTTTCACAAACTTAGATTCATGTTAAAAGTATTGTGATCCCATACAAAAGTCCTGAATATTATTCGGATCCTACTTCAGGGTCCGGTATTATGGGGTAAAATGTGCAAAAAGTTGTGAAAATAAATGTACCAACTTTTATCAAAGATAGCTTAACTGATTTTCACAAACTTAGACTCAAACGAAAGCTTTTTTTGTCCGATATGAACATCTTGATTTTTTTTTATCTGACTTCCGGTTTCGGAGTTATAGGGTAAAATGTGCAAACAAATCAAAATATGTGTACTAATTTTTCTCAGAGATGACATGACCGATTTTCACAAACTTAGATCCAAATCACTGGTCTTATGGTCCTTCACGAAACTTCTGAATTTCAACTGAATCCGACTTTTGGTTCCGGAGTTATAAGGTGATTAATACAAAAATTGCAATTTTAAACTATTTACTCACTTTTCTCAGAGATGCCGTTACCGATTTCAAAAAGCATTAACTCAAATGAATGGTCTTTTGGTCCCATACAAAACTTCTGAATTTCGTTTGGATCCGAACTCTGTTTCCGGGACTATAGAGTAAAGTGTGTAAACACTTTTATATCATCACTTAGAGGGGCGAAAAAGCGAAGAAAAAAAATTTAATTGACCCCCCACTAATCCATTCGATAGTCATCATCAGTAGACGGCCAAACAAACTGATTTCTGCTATCCTGGTTCCCAGATTCCGATTTCGGAGGCACAGGAAATAGTGGACATATATTCTCAAATTTATCCCACTCACTTTTCCCAGCGATGGGTTGATACATTTTCACAAACTTTTTTACGGAAGGTCCTGTCTTGTCTTGTCTTGTACGGAATTCCTGAATTTCATCCGGATTCGACATCTGGGTCCGGATATATAGGGTAAAGTGGATTAAAAATTTTATACCATCGCTTAAAAGGGTGAAACAAAAAATGTGAAACAAAATCTAAATCGACCAAAACAACTCCAATCGGTGGTCATTATCAGTAAGGTGGATTAAAACAGGTTTTTATCTCCGATTTGCAAAGAAGTAGTCTTTACAGTTCTTTTGATAACGTTTGGAGCCATTAGAAAGGCTGTTTTTGCAAAATGTTCCTCATCGTTCATTCAAAATGCAAATGTAACTTATTGAAATTTCAAGAGGTTTTACAATTGTTTTAGAATTGTTTTTTATGTTAGATAAGTTCAGAAAGATTTTCAAATATATTAAAATCGGTTGTGCAACTTATCACTGTTAAGTTTTACAATACTACCCAAAAAATCACTACAGAACAATTTAAGGTACATGTGCAACAATTGTGCAGCAAATTACCCAAGTTGCACTAGCAGTTATAGAAGCTTTGTAAAAATTTTCACATCGTCATGTAAAAACGAAGTACCTAAAACAATTGTTCAACTTATCAAAAATTTTCCAAATGACTGTCATAATTGTATCCGACTCAATATATGCCTAAATGGTTGTTTATCTCTCGTGAAGAAAAAAATAGTGAAATTATGCTCTCCGCAAGGCAAAAAATGGTAAGCCGAACTGAAAACCTCGCAGTAAAAACTATTTTGCTGCCGAGTCTGCATAGTCTTGGTTGCCTAATGATATATTAGATCAGTGTGTACAGATTTCTTCTTTTTTAGAAACACAATTCGAAGCTTGCAAATAAGTTGTACCAGATTTATCTGCTTGAAATGAACGCAGAACTTGCCGACATGAGAATATTATCATAAACGTTTCAGAAATACAGCATTACATATGCAATGAAAACAAAAAAACAATGAGATAATTTGTATCCGGTTTTATCAGGCGAAAAAAATGAACAGAACTGACATCACTTTTTAAAGATATTGAAAGAAAAGTTAATTTCATCATAGTTACTCTCCTTGTTATATTTTACCGCTTGTGCAACTTGGTTTTGCAACTAAAGCACTCCTACAGTGCGTATCACAAAAGTCGGGTTCACTAAGATTAATGACTGAACTGTATTGTTGTTTAAGTCAACTGGTTTGATTTGATAAAAATAATTCAATATGATAATTAAATGTAGCCATGTTTATATTTCCTTTTATTTAGGTAAAATAAATCATTACGTTGGGTGAACCATTTTTTTTTTCAACACGCTGTTACCCTCGATGCCATATTGGAATATATTGAAGAAAAATTTATTTCAAGAAAAAAACAAACATCAATATTATTAAAATCGTCTGAAAAGGTGTTTGATAGCTTTCTTATACATATTTTAAACACTATCCCGAACACTATGAATTGCGAAATTGAAATTAATCTCCGAAATCCAGTTCCAGAATTCATTTTCATCATGCAGGCTGAAATAGAATGTGGAAACTAAATTCTAAACCTGTTTTAGATTTCATTCACAGAAATTCAAAATTCAGCTCCCGAATCCAGATCTAGCAGCTGAATGCGATTTGCGTCAAATCGAGAGCACGACCAGAGCGTATGACGCTTTATACGAGGTTTGTTGTTACTGATGTTTGTGGAAGAACTTCACCATGAAATCCGGTTCCGTTTAAAGCAAAAGAAAAAAATGAACGAATTTCGAGCAAAATTAATAAGGTTTCATTCACCATTTCCACTTTTCCCAAATTACACATTGTTTGCAATAAGTCTTTCTTCTTAAAACTACGACCAAAAAGGCAAACATGAGGTTGGCTCTTTGATGCTCGTTCATATAAAACATTTTATGGAGTTTTATTTTGAGTTATTTATGTTTCTCTCTTACTCCTAAAAATTGCAGAACATATTCCCAATAGAATGAAGAAAGAATTATGCTACAAGATATATACAAGAGATATTCACGATTAAGTTCTACCCATTCTTGTGCAAAAGGCACCCCATATTCAAGTAAGACGTATTCACGTCAAAAAACTCCTACTTTTATAGTGCAAAAGGGGAATTTTGCTCTGTGGTTTGTCTTTCTCTATAGAAAGGCATTAAAAATGATGAAAAACCGACTTCCGAACAAAGCCTCGAAGACACTGTGTTGTATACATTTCGACTCAGTTCGACGAGATCAGAAAATGTCTGTTTGTGTGTGTGAATGTGTGTGCACTTTCCGAAGATATTTTTAAAGCTCAATTTTATCAGAGATGGCTGAACCGATTCTAACAAAGTTAGGTTTGTTTGAAAGCAACTGTCGGACCATTGATCAAGTTCAACGATCAAAAGGATGTGACTTTTGGTTCCGGAGATATAATGGCATAAGTGAGGTAGTTGTCAATTTCTCAGGCTCACGACATAACATGGAATTTCATCCGAGCTTGCATGACACAAGATCAGAGCATACCAATTAAGGGCTGAGGCCAGTGGAGAGAGGGCTATTTTCACACTTCAAATCTGATTTTCTCAGAAACGGTGACGAATATAGAAAAAAAACCCAACTGACATTCTCTTAGAAAATTTGTTTAGATTATTCTGTGAAAATTTCAGATTGATACATTGACATTAGCGGTCGGAAAAGTCTTTTTTCTGAAGGAAGAATTGCATAGCTGAAAACACCGTCTTTTAGGACATTGACAGCTGTCTAGTAACCCCATGCATTCTAAGACAATTGGCAGATGATGACGTGGTTTCAGTTACTGGACCCAAAGCTATTCATCTGCAAAAACCTGTTTTAATCTACCTAGTGGTGTAATGATGCCTTTCTCATGTACATATAATATTGTGGTATTCTATTCAAAATTTTTCTCTTCGATTTTTGAAAGAAACCAAGAGATTGTTTGTGCATTAACTAGTATAACATACAGAATAAAACAGTGCTTTGATTGCGTAGGGCATCCTTAAGAAAACGAAGTGGGTTTACTATTATATGCACTTCCGGCACCGGAACCCGAGAACCGGTATAATCAAAGTCAATGAAACAAGAATGCTATCTCGGACCACTTCTACTCATGCTATTTGTGAATTATCTCTGCAGTGAATTGTCGTCATTTGAAGTAATGTATGTATTGAAGAGTTTTGGTTGAATGTGAAAGAATAAGCAGTTTTGGGAATCATCAAACTCCAGACTTTACGCAGTATTCTGGAATACGTAGTTACGATCGTTCTCATCAACCGATATATTCTGCAAAAACAACGAATATTTGTTCATGGGATCTTTTTTTTTAATGCCCTTCCACACTCCCCCGCACCAAAAAGCTCACTCGGAGCTTCCTGTACACATACATACCTCAGCTCAGAAAAAAGTTCAATCAGAAAAAAATAAACAAAAATCGCGACAGCTGATGTATTTACATTTAACGATTATGTACTAACAAAGAAGGGAACATACTATTTGAGAGAGCACCCAGTGGAATGTAAGATTCCTTTTAAGGGGCTCTTAATAAAATTAATCAATTAACTAAATTCTTAAAAACAGAATCTAATAAATTATCTATCGGAGAAGGAAAAAAAGCCCTCTTGAGCTGACTGTGCCACCAGTTCTCGCTCAAGGGGGCACAAAAACCTCCTCTTCTTTTAATATCATAGTTAATGACTAAAACTTGAAATGAATAAAATGAGTTTGTGAATGGTGTCATGAATGAGTGGATGAGTAGATGCGTAGATGAATCTTGGTTTTTGATTTAATTGATTCTGTTAATAACAAAATCAGTCGTCGTTGCGTCGGGCAGTAAAACAGACTTTTTATTTTAGAAACCGCTAGAGTTAGTTGGAATACTACATAGAATTTACGGTCGCTCTGTCACATATAAAGTTTAGGCGATGTTAAAGCTCTCTGTGTATTATTTTCAGTTGAAAAACTCTTTTGGTGATAGTACTTTTTCGGTGAGATGGCTCTTTCGCTGAAATGACTTGCGACAAGATGAATTATTTTGGCGAAATGACCCATTTGGTGAAATGGCATAGGATTATTGGAGATTATAAGACACTTCAATCTATATATTTATAAAAATGCAGAGATCATTCATTGTAATCGCATCACTTGAGAACGGATTGACGTATTATAGCCTGTTCGCACTATACCGGGACCGTCCGGGACTATCCGGGACGTTTTTTTTCTTCATCGGCGATGACTGAGCTACCGGCGTGTGCATGTATTGGAATCCCGGACCCGGGATAAAATCCATTTGCTTGCCACCGATATTCCTCACCGAGTTTTTCGCACTATGCCGACAGCCCACACAGAAAGAGAGTGAATTGAGAGAGAGAGAGAGAGAGAGAGAGAGAGAGAGAGAGAGAGAGCGAAAGGAAGACCGAAGTGTGCTTGTTCATAGGTAGTTATGCTGATGGCAATTCAAATGAATCCAAATCGTTCCATTGATATTTCTTAGCTTAATTGATTGATTGATTTAGTTAATCATCAAGAGTCCTTACAATCGAGTAATGTCATTATAATTAGCCATTACATTACATATTGGGATGGTGATTTTTTAATTGTTGCTACTCATTACATATTGAATTACACTACTGATCCTCGTCTAAGGTCCCCTATTGATTATGTTATTATTGAATTAAATAGAAATGTATCATCACATGTTCATGGTTCATTGTACATCTATTCGAAAAACTATTTTAAATAGAATAAATAAATGGTAGCTCAGTCTTATTATTATTGAAAGGTTTGGTCTGAGGGAACTAGGCTAATTTATATTTACAGTCAAGGAAAATTTCATACATTCGATGAGAAAGTAAACAGCTCTGGACTTAAGAAAAAAGGAAAATAGATGCGCTTTTGCCCCATTCGCCAAAATTTTTCGCTCCGTCAAGTAATCACGGAAAATATATAAACTTTTTCGTAAGCGTTAAAGTGATTAGTTGAATCATTTTGAATCATCTCCTGAAAAAACAAACAGTTGATATTTATTGTTTTTGAATTAGGGGAAAGTATTATAAAGCACCTCCGCTGGCAAAAACGCCCGCCTTCGTTTTTAAGTATTCAAGACTTTTCTAAACAAAAGTTTTATCACAAACACTATCTTCTCGTAGGATCTTTCTGCTGTGCAAGTTTGGCAGTTGTCGTTTGCTGCAAAATATGAAAATACTGGAAATATCATTAGACATCATTCATAAGGTTTTTGTTTGCGAGAATTGCAAGATCTCCAATAAAATCTCTGCTTCTTTGTTGTAGCCAAAAGAGAGTGACCGATTTGATGAAAAGACAATTATAGTAAAGTAAAGCATCAAATTGCGGCATATGCTGTAACAGTTTTGCTTCGACTAAACAAACATTTTAACAGTGTAAAACGTTTAATGGTCGGTTGTTACTTAGTAATTAACTTTTAGCAGTGTTAATGTCTCTATTTACAGTATAAAAATCCAGATCCAGAATCAAAACCATTTCTTTTATATACGATTTTTTTCACAGCAGTCACTTTACGGACATTATGCCCCATCTTCGGTTCAACAGTATGCTTCGAGTTAAAATATTGTTTTACAGATTTATAACGGTTATTAAAACAAAATGTAGTGTTGGGAGAATGAAAACTGATGGTTTCCAATTGTTATTAATTGATTATTGAATTCATTTTTGATGCAAAGTATATCTGCTTTTATCTTTCCTTTTTTCTTTATCGATATTTCAAGGGCATATTGCATCATTGTTGTGGAGCGTAATGTCTCTTTTAGTGGGGCATACCACTGATTTGTTGTGAGACATATTATACGGCTGCTGGGGCGTATTACAAAGAAACACCTACATCTTCGAAGAATTTATATCAGTATATTTAGAAGTATATCAATTTTTTCTTAGAAGAAGCATATTATAACACTATACCCTACGCTCTTTTCGTTTTTCTTTTCTCATTGCATTGTCTTTTAGACGATAAAATGAGATCGTGCATAATTCGCTAGTCAAGAGAAAACGGGCACGAAAACAATGAAATGTCTAGGCGTTTCAACCAGGGATGCCAAGTGCTAAGTAATAAAAGTTGGTCCTTTCGAAAGAAGAAGTCTGGCATTATCTATGTTAACAAAAAATAGTTTCATTTGTTTCTTTGACTCTTCAATAAATTATGACCTCGTACATAGCAACTTGAAACCCTACACAGACGTGGATTTTAACCGAAAGCTTTTTTCCAACTTAAACTTATTGATTCATTTTGCCATGGTACTGCTCCAGCCTCAGAATTGAAGTAATTCTTATATATTTCTCGCACTTGGAAAGCAGATTCTGACGAATTTCCACCTCGTTTAGATAACTGTGCGAGCTCTAAATGATGCTGATGGGATGGGCCTTCTCCACTGTGCACATCTTGCATGCCATCATACTGACAGATAAAATTGTGCAGTATGCATGTGGCAAGCACGATTTTATCTGCATGTTCAGGGTCTAACTCCATTCGTCGATTGAAAATTCTAAACACCTGTGTTAGGATACCAAAAGCATTTTCAGATGTTCTCCTGGCGCGACTCAACCGATAGTTGAAAATCCGTTTTTGATTGTGCAGACCTTGTCCTGGATATGGTCTAATAAGATATGCTTTCAACGGGAACGCCTCGTCTCCAACAATCACATAAGGTGCTACAGTATCGGTTCCAGGTAAGATAGAATCTGATGGCACTGACAGATTGTTGTTTTCTAGTGCATGTCCTAAATTTGAATTTGCGAAAATCCCGCCATCACTATCTCTTCCTTTGGCCCCAACGTCCACTGCCAAGAAGTTGCATTTGCGTCTACTAAAGCTAAATTCAAATCCATCCCAATATGCTATTGAGAATCTACCGTTATAGTTATAAAATTCTGTACCACTATTAGGAGGTTTTTTGATAAAAATGTGCTTCCCATCGAGAGCACCCAAGCAATTTGGAAAGTTCCACCAACGACACGACCTGCCACTCGCCTATCAAAACTGTATCGTAAATTTAAGCACCCCTCAGTAACTCGTAATGTCAAAACGAGTTCACTTAATTTTTTCCTGAAACTGGCAACTTGGACCGATAAATTGTTATTTTTCGAATAATAGTTACCATAACCTTAGTTACAGATTAGATATAATTGAAAATATCAACAAAACGAGCCGAAGTGTCAAATACACATAGGAATCAATTCTGAAATAATAGTGCATGTATAAAGTCGTAGATTCGTGAAATTCGGTAAACCAATGTCCGAAAAATCTTACTCTAGTTGCAAGATTATGTTTTGGAATGCTGGTGTGTAATCTTTAAGGACTTTTTTAATTAGAGTTTTTGAGTAGTACGATGGAAGAAAAATTATTTAACCTAAGAATATTATGCATTTAATGTTGTAGATATTTATTTCAAGAATATGTCATACTTCCTAGTTAGGTTTCGGGTGAATGTAACGTAAAAACAACAAATCACATTTCCAGTTAGAGATTACATCGGATGAAAATAAAACATATGAAATTGAAGAAAACAGTGTTGTATCCTCCGCTATCTTAAGCCTTCAAGTTCATTGTGCCTTCTATTGACATTCTATTGACATTCTATAGGTGCAGTCTATAGGTCCCTTTCTCTCCAGTTTCCATTTTCCTGTAGCGATCAATAACTTTGGTAAAATTATTGACGACAGTTCAATTTCATCTCTCACTTTCATTTAACTTCTTTGCACTAATCTTGTGATTTTTATTATCAAGAGTTAATGTCGTTTTCGTTTTTAAATTGCACTACACCGGTGTAGCGAAAGCTGCACCTAAACCGTTCGTTTTTACCAATTGCACTACACCAGTGCTACACTTTTTCTGCACCGATACCACTGGTGTAGCACTCATCAAAAGTTTGGTGTAGCTCTGTGCAATGGAATCGTTTATTGTAGTCAATGGTTACTGTTTATGTTTTCGTCATTTTTGTTCGTTTATTCATGCTTCAGTGTAGCACTGCACCGGTGTAGTGCAAATTAAAAACGAAAACGCCATAAGATTATCATAGAACGTCTGTCGTACATACTCGACGGTGACCTGCTTCAAGAAATATGTTTAATATTGCTGTTAAGAGAATATAAGATGCTATCTTTTTTTTTAACTTACGGGCCAACATTACTTTCGAGCAAAGAATTAGCTGAATTTGTCATGTTGGTCGTTATTAATTTCGGCCTTGACGTAAACTTTATATAACATTGCGATCTTGATTTTTTTAAATCCACTAAGTTCTCGTTAGCATTTAAATTTTTACGCTCAACTTCTATTGTCTAGAATATTTTGGCTGTTTTCCGTATTTTTTTAATCGTTTGTTTATTTATGTTGGGGTTCCTTGGAAACGAGTTCATAGCAACTAAAACAGTGTTGCTAGAGAACATTATTTTTGTCATAAACAAGGGGTCACTAGAATTGTGGTAACTGGCGGTAAATCGTTAACGATCACATTATTTTCGATTTTTCTTTGGAGTGTTCGGAAAATTGTTTCGCTGTATCTTTCCATAGTTGTTCAGTAGGCTGTGGTATAGTTTCTTTTAAAAGTTTATCAACTATTATTGTACAGGTCTCATGCACAATTTCATGAACTGTAGTCTTCCCCAGGCGATAACTGAATGATATTGTTGTCATTGAGTCACCTGTTGCAAGGTTGCTAATCTTTCTCGGGGGGTAATCGCCAACCGAAATTTGATGTCTTCCTTCTTTAGATAAACTTCTAGTTTGCGTAGAAGTAATTCAAAGCAGTGTTTTGACATCCTGAAGTATTCGTGGAATTTTTTTCCATCGGCTACTAACTCTTTGAAAAGTGTAGCAAATTCTCCCTCCGTTTTACGTTTCGTCCAAGCTTCAAGAACCCACTTCTTTTTTTAGCAGGGGGAGTTTGATCCTCATCTTCCTCTTCGTCTTCAAATGCAATAGCCATAATCATAACTTCGTCATCAGTGAAGTTCTCCATTTTCTACTAACTAAATATTATTTATGGATTCAGTAATAGCCGTTCAACCGAGAAGGTTGTGTATAGAAGCGTACAGTTTAATAACGCTGGTTAGTTTACACGCGTTAAATACGACAACGGTTGAACTACAGGTAGAGACCTGTTGGCAGCAGCCGTTAAAACGTAAAATCGTGCTGCATAAGAGAGCCCTAGTGCTGGGCCAAGCTGGTGAAGGAAACAACAAAGGGCGTTTCCCAAGCTCTACCCAGGCCACAATATACAGCCACAAGTGCTGAGCAGGAGAGTGCAAAGGCACATTGAAGAAGAAGAGTGCAAAGGCACACAGAAGCAGGAGAGTGCAAAAGCACACCGGTGCGAAGGCACTTCGGTGCAGAAGCATATCGGTGCGGAGCACAAGGAAGAAGGAGACAAGACAACTCGGTCTTTCCACTGCCATACAACACGCAGGTATACACCGGTGACCTGCGCTGGTTGCAGCTGGCGAAGACAAAAGTAAATCGGAAATCGAGTGGTGCTGGATGTCAGGTAGCAGTAGCATCACATCGAACAATCAGCATCCAACAAGAACACCTAGAGCAACGAGGATCTACACGGCAGTGCAACGGAGATAGACAACAATTTCAAGGTAGAAGTTTTTTCTTTTCCTTTTGATTGAGTACTGTGTAGTGTTGGTTTCATTTTTTACTTCAAAGTTTGATTAAAAATTTTAATGTGATGGATGAATCCATGGACGTAAATCCTAGCATGAATCCGATACCCCCACGAACGAAAAAATATCAGGAGAGCTCTTCTGGGCCTTGGATAGTCTTTTTTAGACGTATATCAAAGCCATTAAACATTTACCAAATTTCTAAAGGTTTGACATCACGATACTCTTCAATCAAAGAGATCATAAAAGTAAATAACGATAAAATTCGTGTTGTGGTAAATAATTTGAAACACGCGAATGATATTGTCTCTTCGGAACATTTCATTAAAGAGTATAAAGTTTACATACCCTCCAAAGATGTCGAAATTGACGGTGTTGTTACCGAAGCGAGTCTTTCGGTAGATGATTTTCTCAAGCATGGTGTTGGTCGTTTCAAGAACTCTATGCTTGAGGGTGTGAAAATACTGGAGTGCAAACAACTGTACTCAGTAGTTTATGAAGAGGGAAAAAAAGTTTATCGCCCATCAGACTCGTTTCGAGTGACATTTGCCGGATCTGCGTTGCCGTCCCATGTCTATGTCGATAAAATTCGCCTCCCTGTTCGGCTTTTTGTTCCAAATGTAATGAATTGTACGAACTGCAAAAAATTCGGACACACAGCTACTTACTGTAGCAATAAACCAAAATGTGTTAAGTGTGAAGGACCTCATAAAGATAATGATTGCAACAAGGAAATTGAAAAATGTATTTATTGTGGGGAAAGTCCTCATGAGAATATTTCATTATGCACTGCATTTAAAGTGCACAAAGACAAAATTAAGCTTTCTTTAAAAGCACGGTCTAAGCGCACATATGCAGAAATGCTTAAAACGGTCATTGATGTCCCCCCTTTGGAAACCGAAAACGGGTTTTCAAATCTAGAGGAAACAGAGGACTCTGACTCTGACGAAAATAGTGAAGGTAATTCGTTTATCACTACCCAAGGGTCAGTTAAGAGAAAGAAGTCTTCTTCCAAATTACCAAAAAAGACACCTAAAGTTTCATCTTCAAAAAAAGATCCCCGTGTTAAACAAAAAAAGTCAAAACCAAAGACTGTGCCTCCTGGTTTGTCAAATTCACAAACCAATCCAGGATCTAGCACAGAAAAAGGTAATAATCCTGTGGGCTCCATTTCACAGCCACCAACAGGATTACTGAAGTTTTCGGAAATTGTTGAATGGATTTTCTCAGCATTCAATATATCTGAACCCTTAAAGACCCTCATAATGGCATTCCTTCCAATAGCTAGAACTTTTTTGAAGCAGTTATCAGCTCAATGGCCAATTGTCTCAGGTTTTGTATCTTTTGATGGATAATTTATCACCCGCCGCAAATGATACAATCACTGTCCTGCAGTGGAATTGTCGAAGCATCATGCCAAAACTTGATTCATTTAAAATTTTATTGCATAGTCAAAAATGTGATGTATTTGCTTTATGCGAAACATGGCTTACTTCAAACATAGCTTTAAATTTTAATGATTTTAACATTATACGTCTCGATAGAGACTCTCCGTATGGTGGAGTGCTTTTGGGAATTAAGAAATGCTGTTCCTTTTATAGATTAAACATCCCTTCAACTTCTAGTATAGAAGTTATTGCTTGCCAAATAAACATTAAAGGCAAAGATATTTGCAAAGCTTCGGTTTATATTCCTCCAAAAGCACAAGTTGGACAGCGACAGCTTAATGAAATGGTTGAAGCCCTTCCTGCTCCACGATTGATTCTGGGGGATTTAAATTCGCACGGAATGATGTGGGGTTCCGTTTACAATGATAGCAGATCATCTTTAATACAAAACATTTGTGACAATTTTAGCATGACGGTATTAAATATGGGTAGCATTACACGGATCCCAAGACCTCCTGCACGCCCAAGTGCATTAGATCTATCTCTTTGCTCAACATCAATTCGACTAGATTGCACCTGGAAAATATTGCCTGATTTACACGGTAGCGATCATTTACCAATCATCATCTCAATTAGCTGTAACAAATGTATTGCTAATTCAGCTAGTATTCCATATGATTTGACAAAAAATATCGACTGGATTAAATACCAAAGTAGAATCTCTAGTATTTTGAATTCAATGGAAGAGCTCCCTCCACTTGAAGAATATGACTTCCTCATTTGTTCGATTCTGGAGGCAGCAGAACAATCCCAAACTAAACGCTTTCCTGGGCCAACGACTAACAGAAGGCCTCCCAACCCCTGGTGGGACAAAGAGTGCTCAGAGGCTAAACTCGCAAAACAAAATGCTTGCAAGACGTTTCTAAAACGGGGAGGAGGAACTCCTCAGAATTTTGAAAAACTTATGGTTTTAGAAACCAAGTACAAGAGCATACTTCGAGCCAAAAAATGTAGCTATTGGAGACATTTTGTCGAAGGTTTGTCAAGAGAAACCTCAATGAGCACTCTTTGGAACACGGCCAGACGAATGAGGAATCGTAACGTGGGCAATGAGAGTGATGAATACTCGAACCGATGGATATTTGACTTTGCTAGGAAAGTTTGCCCAGATTCTGTTCCTACGCAAAGCATTATACGGGAATCTCCTCCAAATAATGGTTTTATTAATAACCCATTTTCAATGATGGAATTTTCTATAGCACTCTTGTCTTGTAACAATAACGCCCCTGGATTGGACAGAATTAAAATCAACTTGGTGAAGAATCTGCCCGACCTCGTAAAAAGACGTTTGTTGGAATTGTTCAACAAGTTTCTTGAGCAAAATATTGTTCCGCCTGACTGGAGACAAGTGAAAGTTATCGCCATTCAAAAGCCGGGGAAACCAGCTTCCAATCACAACTCATATAGACCCATTGCGATGTTGTCCTGCATCAGAAAATTGTTCGAAAAAATTATTCTACGACGTCTCGACACTTGGGTCGAGACGAACGGTTTGTTGTCAGATACTCAGTTTGGCTTCCGTAGAAATAAAGGGACGAATGATTGCCTTGCATTACTTTCGTCTGACATCCAAATTGCCTTCGCTCAAAAGCAACAAATGGCATCTGTATTACTAGACATTAAAGGAGCATTTGATTCAGTTTCCATTGATGTTCTTTCAGACAAGCTCCACCAACATGGACTTCCAGCGGTTATAAATAATTATTTGCACAACCTTTTGTCAGAGAAGTGCATGTATTTTTCACATGGCGATTTGGCAACATTCAGAATTAGCTACATGGGTCTCCCGCAAGGCTCATGCCTCAGCCCGCTCCTCTATAATTTTTACGTGAATGACATTGACAGCTGTCTAGTAACCCCATGTACACTAAAGCAATTGGCAGATGATGGCGTGGTTTCAGTTACTGGGCCCAAAGCTATTGATCTGCATAAACCATTGCAAGATACCTTAGATAACTTGTCCGTTTGGGCTGTTCATCTTGGTATCGAATTCTCTGCGGAGAAAACAGAGTTAGTCGTCTTTTCAAGAAAGCATGATCCCGCGCAGCTTCAGCTCCATATGATGGGAAGAATGATCCAACAGGTTTTAACTTTTAAATACCTCGGGGTGTGGTTCGATTCCAAATGCACGTGGGGAGGACACATTAGGTATCTGATAACGAAATGCCAACAAAGAGTAAATTTTCTTCGAACAATAACAGGATCTTGGTGGGGTTCTCATCCGCAAGATCTAATAAAATTGTATCAAACAACGATACTTTCAGTGATGGAATATGGATGCGTTTGTTTTCGTTCCGCTGCAAACTCTCATTTTATCAAACTTGAGCGAATTCAGTACCGTTGTTTGCGAATTGCCTTAGGCTGCATGCACTCGACACATACAATGAGTCTTGAAGTTCTCGCGGGAGTTCTTCCATTAAAAGATCGATTTTGGGAGCTTTCATCACGCCTGCTAATAAGATGTGAGGTGCTGAATCCCATGGTAATTAATAATTTCGAACGACTAGTCGAGCTTCGATCTCAAACAAAATTTATGACAGTATATTTTAACCATATGTCACAGGAAATCAACCCTTCAAGATATATTCCTATCCGTGTCAGCATCCTAAGTGCCCCTGACTCAACTTTATTTTTCGATACATCCATGCAGCGTGAAGTGCGTGGAATCCCGGATCATCTACGCTCGACGGAAATCCCAAAAATATTTTCAAGTAAGTTCAGGCATATTGACTCTGAGAAAATGTTTTACACGGACGGATCTCGAATTGAAGAAGCGACAGGGTTTGGTATGTTCAACAATAATGTTTCGGCCTCATTTAGGCTTCAAGAACCTGCATCTGTTTATATAGCAGAGCTAGCAGCAGTTCATTATAGTTTGAGTGTAATCGTCACATTATCTCCAAACCATTATTTCCTCTTCACAGATAGTCTGAGTGCAATTGAAGCCATTCGCTCAATCGCTGCTGGCAAAAATGAACCGTTTTTCTTGGGTAAAATAAAACAGTGTCTGAACGACATATTGAATAATAATCTTATCTAATCACTATAGTCTGGGTCCCGGCTCATTGCTCCATTCCAGGCAATGAAAGAGCCGATAATTTAGCCAAACGTGGTGCTATTGAGGGTGAAATTTATGAGCGACCGATTGCTTTCAACGAATTCTATAGTTCGTCTCGCCAAAGAACACTTGTCAGCTGGCAAGCATCTTGGGATAGAGATGATCTGGGTCGGTGGATGCACTCAATTATTCCGAAAATATCGACAAAGGCATGGTTCAGGGGACTGGATGTGAGTAGGGATTTCATTCGTGTGATGTCCAGACTCATGTCCAATCACTACACGTTAAATGCACATCTCCTTCGAATTGGGCTCTCCGAGACTAATCATTGTGCTTGCGGAGAAGGTTATCGGGATATTGATCATGTCGTTTGGACATGCGTGGAGTATCGTGATGTCAGATCTCAACTAATAAATTCTTTGCGTACCCAAGGTAAACTATCCAATATCCCAGTTCGAGACATTCTTGCTTGTCGTGACCTTTCATACATGAAACTTATTTATCATTTCATAAAGAAAATTGGAGTTTCAATTTAATAAAGGCCCCTTTTAAGACTTAGTTCTGATCCCAGCTGCGTCCATGAGTTCAACCAATAGCTAAATTAGAATAAAAATTATGTAATGATACAAACAAACTCGAAACAGTTTATGAAATTATCAACAAAATGTCTGAAAATAACAGCTTATTTTATAATTTATAGAAGTTAATCGTTTGGTTCAAATAATATTTCCGAGTAGATTTCATAATTAATGACGAGTTACCTAAGATGATATTTAAGCTATAAGAGAATATGTTTTAATAAATTCAAAACGTTGTGACTATGTTAGAATTAAATTAGGATAAGAATATTATGTAAAAGTGATGCTACGGCGAAGAAAAACTTATGTAAACTGCCTTAAGAAATAAACGTATTTATGGAAAAAAAATATCATTTATCACTTTACGTTAACACTTAACGCTCGTCACTGTATAAGTTTTTAAGTCGTCCCTAATGAAATATATCGTATTTTAACGCTTCTGATACTTGTTTCAAACTGATATTTGTTTCAAATTGATAGGTAACAAAATTGTGAACGTGGTATAGTGTTCATTTTATCAGGTAACCATTTTATGTCCACTATATTCAAAATATTTATTTACTTTTTCGTCACAAATGTCACAAAATAGTAACAGAAGCAGATACTAGTATTTTGGTCTGCTTATTGCTACTTTCATCAATGTATCACTTTTAATTCGTATTAGCGGCGGTTGGGGAACCACTGTATCCAATTTGATTTGAATAAGTGAAGAAAAAAATAATAATAGTACTAAATGTTGAAAATTGACATAGTCTGGACCTTATCCTTCTTCAAGGTTGGTTAACTCAAAAGCGAACCGTTAAACAATTGTGCTCAAACCTGCAAAATCATTGTCATCTGAATACAGAGAAATATTGGGAAAATAAATCGATTTCAAACAGCAGTTTGCACCGCATACTAATCTAGAAATATTTCTGGCTACTTAGAGTTGCCGGGTGTAACAGTTTTTTTTAAGGCTGCCTGAAATACCAAAACTGCTGCCATAGTACGAGTCAAGACGCTAGTTAGTGGAATGAACTAAATCTACCCGTTGGCTGCCTGAAAATCCTGTCCTTCGCGGGTAAAAATCTTCGTTTGTCACGCACCTCGTTTTACTTAAGTCTAGAGCTTCTATTCATAAATCAAACAATAATCATGTATTAAAATAAAAAATTTAAATATATAATATATGGTTAAATTATATTCTCATGTTTAGTAGACGTCTCCATTGTTAAAAATACCCATTGTCTCTATAAGTACTTTTATTAAAACATCTCAGATACAGATTGTGCTTGTAAAGAAGTTTCGTCACATTATCACTTTATAGCTTTATTAATAATGTATGGCATGGTGGATTCGAATTGAAGTAAAACATCGTACTTGGTTCTTGCGATGTTTCATATTAATTCCAATCTCTAATAATAATAATAATAATAATAATAATAATAATAATAATAATAATAATAATAATAATAATAATAATAATAATAATAATAATAATAATAATGATAATAATAATAATAATAATAATAATAATAATAATAATAATAATAATAATAATAATAATAATAATAATAAAAGAGATAGTGGGGCACGTGTCCACGGTCTTAGTAATAAGCACACAAATATATGTTGCTCCCATTATTACGGCGGTGCTGTAAATCAAAATAAGCCTAGTTCCCTCAGACCAAACCTTTCAATAATAATAATACCAGCTACCATTTATTTATTCTATTTAAAATAGTTTTTCGAATAGATGTACAATGAACCATGAACATGTGATGACACATTTATATTTAATTCAATGATAACATACTCAATAGGGGACCTTAGACGAGGATCAGTAGTGTAATTCAATATGTAATGAGTAGCAACAATTAAAAAATCACCATCCCAAAATGTAATGTAATGGCTAATTATAATGACATTACTCGATTGTAAGGACTCTTGATGATTAACTAAATCAATCAATCAGTTAAGCTAAGAAATATCAATGGAACGATTTGGATTCATTTGAATTGCCATCAGCATAACTACCTATGAACAAGCACACTTCGGTCTTCCTTTCGCTCTTGCTCTCTCAATGCACTCTCTTTCTGTGTGGGCTGTCGGCATGGTGCGAAAAACTCGGTGAGGAATATCGGTGGCAAGCAAATGGATTTTATCCCGGGTCCGGGATTCCAATACATGCACACGCCGGTAGCTCAGTCATCGCCGATGAAGAAAAAAAAAAACGTCCCGGATAGTCCCGGACGGTCCCGGTATAGTGCGAACAGGCTATTAACATGATTCTTTTTTTTTTGTTTGATCAGTTTTTACCCCCACCGTGATCGTACATAAAAAAAATTAGGAAAACTTGCCTGAAAAGTGGGAAAAATCCATAAATTTGTTTTGTATGGACAATGGAATTTTCCGTTGAAAAAGTTGTTAATGATTACTAGATCTACGATTGATGTTTGGCGCGCAACGATATGCTCAGTATTTCGCCGTTGAAGAAAAAATACTAGATCGTTGGAAAATCGTTTGGCGCGCAACAAGTAGTTTTGGGTGGAGACTTTACATGCATGCTTGATCCACAAGATTCGTCATTTTGAAACACGTGCTTTATAGCTTATGCCAAATGTCTTAAAAGTGGAACGCATATGGCTGTTCTAGCTATAATAATGAGGTCAAATACAGGGACGGGAATAGCGTGATGGGTAAGTCGATGCCTTTCACGCAGTCCATCTGGGTTCGATTCCCAACCCCGAACATAGGGTCATAAAATTTTCCTGGCTCGAAGAGCGAGTGATCTTAAGTTTGAAACCTCTATAATCGAAACAAAAAAGAGATTTTACTTGCATTTAGCATGCTGAAGTTCGTTCAGCCATTTCGGGTAAATTTTCAAGGATGGATTACTTAAGAACTGCTTAGGATGCTATTCATGACATTTGCAAGCTGCTTGAGCCAAATCATTCCATTCTCCTAACGAATTATCAAATTACCAAATGCTAATCGTGAATATCATACATGGAGGAGAAGTTGTGGTATGTAAAAACCATTAGTAGTTGTGTGTTTTATGCATTAGTTTGAACGATAAGAAGAATAATGATAGAATCACTCAACATGTTCACTCTGCTAGAACAGAAGAATTGCTAATTTTTCTAAATAATTCATTCTGATATTGATTCTCAGGACCAAACTCAACGCCATTCGTTAATTTTAGATAGAATACATAGCCAAATAATGTGGTGGTTCGTCTAATGAGACGGCCTTTTGATACAATTATTAAACGAATTCAGCGTTCCTGTGAAAGTTAATGGACACAATATTTAATAAAATGGTAATTTGAATTTTCGAGTGTCAAAGATGAATGTCTCATTTTATTGCTAAATTGTCAATCGAAAATTGATACTGTGGTTGCCATTCTACGAACATTCATAAAACACAACTAAGTATCATCACCAGACTAGCGGTGAACCAATTTATGGAAATCTGCTCAAAACAATTTGATTCCCTCCGATAATCCCAAGGATTTGCCATTAAATTTTTAAACGTCTTTAGTCTACAATTAAGCTTTAATATGCAATTACAATATTAACGTTAGACAATTTTACTGTCCGAAAAAATAAATTAAAAAAAAATAATTTCAGACGAGACGAAGTTCGATGGGTTAGCTAGTTGAAAATAAATTTGTTAAAATCGGTTCATCCATCTCTGAGCAAACGATGTTGCATGTTTTATTTTTATTTATGGGCTCGTCCCGAAACGAAATCCTGGGTACGGGCCTGAGGATATACAAAGCATTTCGAAATACGTATCTGTATTATAACGTTTGTAATACTATTGAGAGTTCACTCTTCTCATACAAAAAGGCATCGTAAATTTAGAGCTCTTGCTTTCAGAAATGATGTCAAATATGTGACATAAATGCTGAAGCATGCTATTGCGAACCACTCGAATCAATGTGGATAAATTGGTGTCAAAAATTAGTCTAGACCATTGTCAGAAATTATCTTAATAAAAAGTTAAAAAATGTTTTAGTAGGACTGTTTCGATGAAATAGAAAGGCATTGTCACACTACTAGGTGAATTAAGAATAGGTTTTTAATCTAATATATTTAGTGGTGTTTATTTTGTGTAACCTAATCTTGTACAGATGCACTGCAGTAGTGTAGCTAACCTTTTTACTGGGCAATTAAAATTAACAATAATAAAATATAGGCCATTTTACTTAAAACGTTGACGAAAAATTAATGAAAATTAAGATTTGATCAGTATCTAACGGGGAAAACTGCTTGAAAAAATGACATGCAAATATAACTATGTAATGAAAACCGTGAAAAAGCTACCGTAGAGACGGGACTCGAACCCGGAGCTGGCTCCTATCCGAGCAAAACGTTTTACCAATTAAACTACCCCGCATGATAAATTAGGCTGTTTTTTCACTTATTTTTTATTTTTTTCAGTCATCCCATGTAATACTATTTCACTGATGTTATAAATAAAAAAATATTTATGTGCAGTAACCAACTAATCGGATGATTTGAAGTACATTTCGATTAGCAAGTAATGACACGATTATATCCGGAAGCAATTTTCGCAATAATAATAGTTAAAATAGCCCAAACTTTAAACAAGCTGTCAAAGTGGGATATATCATTGAAAATAGCATCTGTTGTAGTTTGCTGCTCGGAATTTACCACAGTTTAATATTGAATAACAGATGCAGTGACCGTATGAAAATGAAAAGCGGACCTAAATCGTTCGCATCAATATTTAATGTTTATATTTATCGAGCTCAAATGATGGCAACGAAACCAACGGCATTAACTGTTCTCTTGACCATATGCATTATTGCTCATATATTATTTAGTAATTAGTATTAGAGTTACCTCCAGCACGTGCCACTCCGGATAGAAGCTTGCGCCTGAAAGAAGCTTACGCTCTTGTGCAAAATAAAGACAACTTTCTAGAGCCGTTATTGATAATATCATTTCGATAAATGTGTCTCCGCATTATAATTTGGAATTCACCCAGGAACTCGAATATAAAGTTTCCTGTGAACCAAGACTTATTATTTATTGTATGACAGGAAAGGCAAAACGAAGTCGGTACAATACACGGATTGCTTGCCAAAAAAAGGAAAACGAGACAAAAATCGTGCCAAGTCCCAGAGTAGTTTATCTC
This sequence comes from Malaya genurostris, assembly GCF_030247185.1. Classification (NCBI taxonomy): domain Eukaryota; kingdom Metazoa; phylum Arthropoda; class Insecta; order Diptera; family Culicidae; genus Malaya; species Malaya genurostris. Next base: position 93,697,030 of record NC_080571.1, on the reverse strand, counting down.
TATTGGAACATGCTCTTCGAGTATGATTTACGTTTATTTTCAGACTTAGATCTGAATTGTTGCATGTTTCATTGAATATCTTAATTATTCTTTGCAAAACAAATTAAACATTCTCTGTTATGAAATTCTGTTTGTGGGAAAATTGGTGTCAATAAATTTATTGAATATTTTAATGCTTTTCATTTGGGTTAGCTGCGATTTATCATATATTTTATGTTTTGCCTTCGACTCGCCAGCGCATAACAGTTTATGTTGAACTGCTATGCCACTCAGCAGTCCAAAATAAACCGCTGAACAGACATACAATTTCTGCTACTTGCAGAATACTTAATTAGTTTGCACCGAAGTACATACAATGTCTTAGCTGATGTGCCCAATGTGAACGTGTTTCGGCATATACTGATCATTCAGGAGTTATTGTTAGAACATCGAATACATTGCTTGTTAATAACTGTCCAACCAAAACGAGAAGTATAAGATTATTAATTTAATTATATATTTTACTTACAATTTCAAATATGGGCGACAAACCATCGATTTCGTTCACTTCGTACTGGGAGACCAATTAGACTGAAGGTTGCCTCCTCAAAAGAGTTGATTACATGCACTTTTTTTTAACCTTTGTAACCCGGAATCCGTTACTGATACGAAAATGAAGTTGACAATTCGAATTCAGCTATAGATTTCACTTCTAGAACCCAGAACTAATTGACTCAAGTGGCGTTTTAGATTTCAGTTCCAGGACTTAGTTACAGAATCCAGGTCCTGAATACGGTTCCAGAGTTTTGGCCCAGATCCATAATTCAGCTTCTTGTGCAAGATCTGGAAATATGGTAAGTCTAGGTTCAAGTCAAGATTCTGGTCTTCAACTTGCACATGCCATGATATTGATCTCTATCCTGGATCTGGTAGTTCCTCCTCCTGAACCTGGAGCTGGACCAGTAACCGGACTCAAGGATGGCTATTATCGTATCAAAGAACGCTCTCTAGCAATTCTTCACACGATTTAATCCACACAAGGGATTTGAAAAATTTTCTGCGATAATTGTCAACTTGCGATTCTCCCTTGGTAAATTCCACACAGCGCCGATCATTTGCAAAACTGTATCTATTTTGCTAAGGGCCTTGAAATGCTCATAGTATGAGGTGGAGCGAAGAAATGTAGAGAAATTCTCGCACGGTTCATGCATTGAGAGGCAGCGAGTTTTTGTAGCATCATCTACCAGATTGACGATATTGGATACAATTAGGAGAAATGTCGAGCCGCTCTCTACCACACTATCGGCAATCACCAACACTGACCGGACTTGGACATACTATTCACGAATATTTGGAAATGAGAAAGCTTTGTGCAAAATGGGTGCCGCGTGAGCTCACAATCGATCAAAAACAACAACGAATTGATGATTCTGAGCAGTGTTTGGAGCTGTTGAATTGCTCCCTCATCCACCGTATTCTCCAGATTTGGCTCCCAGTGACTTTTTCCTGTTCTCAGACCTCAAGAGAATGCTCGCTGGTAAAAAATTTAGAAGCAATGAAGAGGTAATCGCTGAAACTGAGGCCTATTTTGAGGCAAAGGACAAATCGTACTACAAAAATGGTATCGAAAAGTTGGAAGATCGCTATAATCGCTGTATCGCCTCTGATGGCAATTATGTTGAATAATAAAAACGAATTTTGGCAAAAAAATGTGTGTTTCTATTAAACGATACGAACTTTTCAGCCGAACTGTTAAATACGACTCGGAATAATCGGCAAAGACCTACGCGACGAACTCAGGACTACGATTGGAAGCTTGGCACATGGAACTGCAAATCGCTTGGCTTCCCAGGATACGACCGAATGCTGCATGATGAGCTTCAAATCCACGGCTCCGATGTCGTAGCACTGCAGGAACTTTGTTGGACGGGACAGAAGGTGTGGAAAAGTGGGTATCGAGCGGCTACCTTCTACCAGAGCTGCGGCACAACCAACGTTCTAGGAACGGGATTTGTAGTGTTGGGCAAGATGCGCCAGCGCGTGATTGGATGGCAGCCAATCAGCGATAGAATGTGCGTATTGAAGATCAAGGGCCGTCTATTCAATTACAGCATCATCAACGTGCACTGCCCACATGAGACGAGACCCGATGACGAGTAGGAAGCATTTTACGCGCAGCTGGAACAAACCTACGACAGCTGTCCGAGGCAGGATGTAAAACTCGTCATCGGTGACATGAATGCTGGAATGCTAATCGGGCTGGAGAGCCTGCACGCGGTAACAAACGACAACGGTCAACGATGCGTAAACTTTGCAGCCTCCCGTGGAATGGTAGTTCGAAGCACCTTCTTCCCCCGCAAAGATATCCACAAAGCCACCTGGAGATCATCTGATCAAAATACGGAAAATCAAATCGGCCACGTTCTCATCGACGGGCGATTCTTCTCCGACGTCATCAATGTCCGCACTTACCGCAGTGCCAATATTGATTTTGACCACTACCTTGTCGCGGTTTGTATGCGCTCAAAACTATCGACGGTGCACAAAACTCTTCACACAGGAACGCCGGGACTCAATCTCGAGCAGCTACGTAGCATTCGTACTGCAAAGGAATACGCGCAACAACTGGAGCTAGTGCTACCAACGGAAGAGCAGCTTGGCGCGGCGACTCTTGAAGACGGCTGGAGCAACATAAGGTCCGCCGTGAGTAGCACTGCTGCAACCGTTCTAGGTACGAGATTATCGAATCGAGGAAATGACTGGTTTGGCGGCGAATGTCAGCAGTTGGTCGAAGAGAAGAATGCAGCAAGGGCGAGGATGCTGCAACACCGCATTAGAGCGAACGAGGAACGATACAGACAGGCGCGGAACAGACAGAACACGGTTTTCCGGAAGAAAAAGCGCCACCAGGAAGACCAAGATCGCGAAGCGATGGAACAGCTGTACCGCGCAAATGATACACGGAAGTTCTATGAGAAGGTGAACCGCTCACGTAGAGGCTACACGATACAGGCCGAAATGTGCAGAGATACCAGTGGTAACCTTCTCACGAACGAACGTGAGGTGATTGACAGGTCTAAGCAGTACTATGACGAGCATCTGAATGGCGAAGCACAAGATACAGAGAACGGTACAGGAATCAATCTGAGTGCACGCTCAGCCGATGACAGATTCCCAGCCCCTGATCTGTCGGAGATAAGTGAGGAGATCGGCAAGCTGAGGAACAACAAAGCCGCGGGCAATGATCAGTTGCCAGGCGAGCTGCTCAAACATGGAGGAGAGGCACTGGCTAGAGCGCTGCACTGGATGATTTCTAGGATTTGGGAGGAGGAGATTCTACCGCAGGAATGGAAGGATGGAATTGTATGTCCCGTCTAAAAAAGGGCGATAAGCTAGACAGTTGCAGTTACCGCGCAATGACATTGCTGAACGCCGCCAACAAGGTACTCTCCCAAATCTTTTGCTGTCGTTTAGCATCAATAGCTAAGGAATTCGTAAGGCCGTACCAAGCGGGATTTACTGGAGCCCGCGCCACTACGGATCACATATTCGCAATAAGACAAGTACTCCAGGAGTGTCGTGAATACAACGTACCCACGCATCACCTATTCATTGACTTTAAAGCGGCATACGACACAATCGATCGAGAACAGCTATGGCAGATAATGCACGAATTCGGTTTCCCGGATAAACTGACGCGATTGGTCAAAGCAACGATGGATAGAGTGATGTGCTACGTCCGTGTATCTGGGACGCTCTCGAGTCCCTTCAAATCTCGGAGAGGGCTCCGTCAAGGTGATGGACTTTCTTGTATCTTGTTCAATATTGCCTTGGAAGGTGTGATTCGAAAAGCGAGGATCGACACGAGTGACACGATCTTCCAAAAGTCCGTACAACTTTTTTGCTTCGCTGACGATATTGATATTGTGACACGTAACCCTGAGAAGATGACGGAAACCTACATCGGACTGAAAGCTGAAGCTAGGCGTATCGGACTGGCCATAAATGCGTCAAAAACAAAATACATGAGTGGAAGAGGCTCTAGAGAAGAGACACTGCGCCTCCCACCACGAATATTGATAGACGGTGACGATATCGAGGTGGTTGACGAGTTCGTATATTTGAGTTCGCTGGTGATCGCCGACACCAGCAGAGAAATTCAGAGACGTATTTTGGCAGGGAATCGTGCGTACTTTGGACTCAGAAAAACCCTTCGATCGAGAGAAGTACGCCACCGCACGAAATTGACCATTTACAAAACGCTCATTAGACCGGTTGTTCTCTATGGCCACGAGACCTGGACTATGTTGGCAAAGGACCAACGCGCTCTCAGTGTTTTCGAAAGAAAGCTACTGAGGACCATCTATGGCGGAGTGCAGATGGAAGACGGAACGTGGAGACGGCGTATGAATCACGAATTGCAACAGCTGCTAGGAGATCCACCTATCGTACGGACAGCTAAAATCGGACGTCTACGATGGGCTGGGCATGTCATAAGGATGTCGGACGACGGCCCAGTGAAAATGGTTCTTGAATCTAATCCGACTGGTACAAGAAGAAGAGGAGCGCAGCGGGCAAGGTAGATCGATCAAGTGGAGGGTGATCTCAGAAGCATCCGTGCCTTGAGTGGCTGGCGACGAGCAGCCATGGACCGAGTTATGTGGAGACGTATGCTTGATACAGCAAAGGACACCCCAGGCCTATAGCTGTTAGGTAAGGTAAGGTAAGTAATGTCTGAGATATTACTCTAAGACCTGAATATGAACAAAGCTGACATGCTCCGTTCTACACCTACGAATATCAATAATCGTTCATATAAGTTGACTGATTGTGTGAATTTTACAACTTTACCTGCTTTGCTTCTAGAATTATAACGGAGTATCTATATTGAAGTATTCAGATGAAGTATGACTAGAACTGAATTTCGAACATCAGAATTTAGTTGAAAAATTTAGGTTCCGAATCTAGATCAAGAATAGTTCCTAATTTAGTTAAGTTCCTTAATTTAGTTCTAGAATCTTGGAACTTATTTTCAGAATTCAGGATCAGAGTTTAATTCTAGAACTAAATGCTTAACTTGAATTCCGAACCTTACTGAAAGCACTGAATTCTGTCTTTTCTTCCGGAATTTTGTGTTTTTGTTCCAGAATGAGAACTCTGGATAAGAATTCTAAACTCAAATTAATGTCGTTTTTGCTTGATGCCAAACCCAACCCAGTTTCCACCCTAACTGCTGTCAAACCGTTTGTTTGAAGCTAGTTTCAAACCTAGTTTTAACGTTGTTGAACTGAAAATCGAGTCAGTTTCGAACCTGGTTGTTATATCAGGTTTGCTCTAACCCCCGTTGCTAAGTGCGAAATCAACACAGTTTCTTGAAAAGTGTTTGTTTGACGAAACTACATTGGGTCAGTTTCAGTTTTCTCAAGCGAAAACGACATAAGGCATTAATTTCAGTTCCAAAAATCTATATCCAGAATCTAGAATTAGGATTCAGTTTCGGAGTCTTAGTTCTATCTTTTGAACCTGTATTCGGGAACTGAATTCAAAAACTAATATTAAGGTGAAATGTAGCGTCATAAAATGAGCGCAAAATTTCATCCGCTTCAGTTGAACGAACCGTCGCACAAAGCATACCAAGAAAAACGGACACATAGAAACAAGAACTTTTTTCAATGATTGAGCGCAGTGGGTTTACCTCTCGTTATATTGGCTTATAAAAGAGACTGGACGTAATGGATTTTTGAATCCTTCACACTTTGAATATATGCTAATTCAATCGTTATTGTTAGTGATTACTCCTACACTAGAGCTATGAATCACGAGTAATTATGAATGACTAACATGAGGCTATATGTACATGTATTGACCAACTTGTTAACCATGTCTAGGCCTGAGTTTAGTAGCAAGCATGGATTCTCTTTCAAAAGAACGATTGAAGACGAGATATCATTCAAGTATTTTCGATATCTTTGCCAGTAGTTCACCAGGCCCTTCCCGCCGATGAGATAGAATTTTCGTAAAAGTATTTACTTGACTCGCATGAGTTACCATGCAGTTAAAACTTTTTAGTGGATCTTTTCTCAAGCACATATTTGGAGCACGAAATTATATATAAAGTTATTTCGTAGTTCATTATTATTCAATCGATTTTGAAAGGAAAATCAAGCGTTGATTCATTGTATTCATAATAATAGAAAAACCAATGAAATCCAATAAGTTTTCCATGCTGACTGGTTCGAAGCTGACCCTCAATGTTTATCACTTTGTTTGTATATCAGGTTAATGAACGATAATACTTGGCTTGTATTCATTTCATGCAGAAGCTTGTTAATGATGAAGTTATAGTTTTGCTATAAAAATTGCTACAATCTAAAATAATACCTGTTATACGATATTACACAGCCAAGCTTTATTGCTTCAGTAACATCAATGCATTGAACTCAACAGAGTTGGACATTATTAGCATAAACTAAAAATATAAATTATTGATATTCACTCGCCAAGCATGACACAAATTTATGGCAGATGGTAAAACATTATTCACTTGTATACTGATTAGAGATGGTCGGGTATAGAAATCCTTATACCCGAACCCGACCCGTACCCGAGTGATCAGCAAAAAAAATTACCCGTACCCGACCCGTACCCGATTAAAAATTTAAAAAATTACCCGTACCCGACCCGTACCCGATCAATAATACAAAAAAATTACCCGTACCCGACCCGTACCCGAAAAAAAATAAAAAATTTTACCCGTACCCGACCCGTACCCGATTAAAAATTACCTGTACCCGTACCCGACCCGAATGAGTAGTAAAAATTTTACCAAAATTCAGTATGGAAAAAATAAAGTGTTTTAGATATCGAGCCGTATCAGGCTCTAGTTGGTAAGAAAAATACATTAAAATGCTTGTTTACTTTTAAACATATAAATACAATGTGAAGCATGAATAATGTAATGTAACTTTTTTTTAAACATGCAAACCATTTTCGTTCAGCGGAAGGATACAACTAAGTTTCTGTCAAATCAGAAGTGACATTGAGGTTACCAATGTCGAAATAACCGCTAGTTCAAAAATAAATGTTAGATGGCGGACCCTGTAGATTTTCAATGTCTTTGGTACTTTATACTCATTTACAAATGTGAACAAAAGGGAGTAATATCAACTCAAATTTTTCGAAAAGTATATTTACCCAAAATGTCGTAATACCCGTTGTATTCAATTTTGGGTAGGTATGGTTTTTACGAAACAGTGCGACTTTTGATCCAATTCTTTAGAACCACAAGTAAGCGTGCTCATTATCTTGACACACAAATAAAAATTCACATTCGATTCACTTGAAAAATGACGTAAAATAGTTCCAAATGTCAAATTGAATATTACACGTGACGAAAATGAATGTTATGCGAACATCCCCTAAAATGAATAGTGTGTTATCAGTTCGTTTACGTGAATTGACCAAAGAATCAAACAATGTACGTGTATTCCCGGTGTGAAAAATTCGATTTTGAACATGGTGAACAGTGAGTCCTTCAAGTGTAAGTAGTTTGAACATTCGTAGGAAATTTTTTTGGTTGCAATTTTTTACTACAAAGCAAAATGAATTATGATTTTGATTTAAATTAATCTGTCAACTATGCCCGTTTTGTAGCCTCACAAACCCACACCCACGATGTTATCGGTAGCTGGTGGTTTTTACAGCCATTGAACCGGTGGAACCCTCAACGAGTGAACACGGTGAAAATTTGAGTATTTCGCGAGAAAAGATTTTCACCCTTACTTTTGCGACTCCACGTTGTCACGCATCGAGATTTTCACTTGTTGTCCAGTGAAAAGAAACGAAAATTAACTAGCAATATAGCCCAACTTGCTGTGCCATCAATCGGTGTCATTTCAAGTGAGGTGACACCACCCAGAAGTGCAGAATAAGAAGAACTTCTATGCAGATTTTCTGAATTAAATGTTCATGTTTTTATGGTAAGAATCCTAATGATTTTTATGAAAATTTTGAAAATCTCCAACCAATATTTAAAATAACAGTTTTCTGGTATCTGAATGTGATATGAGTACAACACTACATTTTATATACTGCCCATCCTTGCATATCAGTCCCATATGGAAAATCGGCATGTTGAGAAAAAGACGATCAAAAGTTTATTTCCGATTTTTTTTATTTATTGTGCTCCCTAATGCTGGTCCCGGGTTGGCGGTTCAATGCATAGGACGCTGGTCTTACAAGCCAGCTGTCGTATGTTCGAGTTCCGACCTGGAAGGATTCTTAGTGTCAGTAGGATCCATAGTACTAGCCATGCAATGATTCTGTACGGTAAGAATAGGCTGCGAAGTCTGTTGAAACAGAAAGGCCAAATTCCACGAAAGGAATGTAATGCCAAGACTTTACTTTGCTCCCTAATGCTAAATCTTGGTATTATTACATGGAATATCGGTAATACACCTTTGCTGTTCCAATATTGCAACAAATGAAATTATTGAAATTTTGCACTGAATGGGACTGATATGCGGGTACTTTAGCATATGGGACACAAAAATGAGTTGATATTTTTTTATATTTTACTGAACAAACCCTCAACTTTAATTGCAATTTCTGAGAGTATATTGAGGAAAGACTCCATTCCTCAAGCTAACTCAAAATTGGCGAAAATCGATATGAGACTGATATGCGAGTATGGGCAGTATATGAATCAAATATTTTTTACTGGATTGTGCATTAAACAGCTTTAAAATGGCAGTCCATCAAAACCTACGTGAAAAGTAGATTCCGACTGCAACATCATAGAGCTAAGGCAGTGTGTCTTATTAAATATGTTATAAACAAAGTAGGGCGGGAAATATTCACATACCTTTTCACGTAACTATGATTGATACTTTTTTTAAATGAAGAAAAAAATGAAAAAGATGCCAGTTGACAGGTCTGGTCCTAGGCGCGAATGTCAAAACCCCTTGAATCAAATTGATTATTTTTCGGAAGAACTGTTTTGCAATGAAAAAATCTCGTCAACGTGTAAACATATTTCTGTGAAGTACAAATGGTCGGGTAATCGATCCGAAAAAACAATTTACCCGTACCCGACCCGTACCCGAGTGAGCGGTAAATTTTTTTACCCGTACCCGACCCGTACCCGAGTGAGCAGTAAAATTTTTTACCCGTACCCGACCCGTACCCGATTGAAAATAAAAATTTTTACCCGTACCCGACCAAAAACCCGTCGGGTACGGGTACGGGTCGGGTTTCGGATAAAATACCCGATACCCGACCATCTCTAATACTGATATGATATGCACAAATTAGATATTTTAAGTGAACATCTTACAAGCCATTATGCCAGAGATTTCGATGTGGAACAAAAAATGAACAATTTCGCAATTAACGAGAAAGTCAATTTTTAGAACATTTTGCTCATATATCAAATGACTTAATTGACCATCTCAAACAACATGCACAAATGCGTTTTCCTCATATTAGTTAATTGAAAATATTCATAGATGGTGTATAAGCATAAATATAGTTAGTTACTGTTCAATTAGTGAATGTCGTAAGCCCACTGCATTCAACCACTGAAAATATTCCGTATTTCTATGTGTGGCACTAAATTTAACCTTAATACTCGTAGCAGACGAAACATTTTTGAAAACTTAATTTTGGTAATATTTGTGATTATCTCATACTACTGAAAATTTTATCATAAATTGCTGACCATATTTCGGATGATATTCACGATTAGGTTCTACCCATTCTTGTACAGGATAAATTTTGAAAAGGCGGCCCATAGTAAAGAAAGTCGTATTCACGACAAAAAACATGTCTACTGGTGACGCAAATTCACATGTTCATATGAATGCAACTCGTAAAGAAAGACTGAATTTTAACGATTTAAATGTGTGTCAAACATAAGGAGTGTATCGATTAGTAGTTAGTAAAATTCTAACAGTTATTACTCTGAAATGGTTTAATTTTTTGCAGCGTGTTTTGCTGTAACATGTTTGTTTACATGATAATAATCGATTGATTACGGTACGGTTTATCGTTCCAATGAGGAATCGAATTGATCCGGAAACGCGAAAGAAAATTCTGCACACTTGGTACCAGGCCGGCCGGTACTTAAAAGTGGTTGAGTACATCTGGAAAAACCCATCGGCGTCGACGCGAGATTTGGCCAAGCAGTTAAACACCAGCATCGGGATGATTCAACGGATCAAAGTTTGGAACTCCCTGAAAACATACAAGAAACAGAAGGTGCCGGAATAGTCCCTGGTACAGCAAGTTCAGGCCAAAACAAAAACGCGAAAACTGTATAACCGGATTCTGGAAGGTGTTGGTCTGGCAAGCAATTTGTACCTGTGGTTTGCGGTCGTCGATTTTATTGACGAAGGGCACAATTAACGCCAAAGTGTACGAGGAAGAATGTTTGAAGAAGAGAATGCTGCCACTGTACAGAAAGCATAAAGCTCCCCTCTATATCTGGCCGGATTTGGCTTCAGCCCACTACGCCAACTCCGTTCTACAGTGGTTGTCAAAAAATAATGTACAATTCGTGGAAAAGGACATCAACCCACCGAACTGCCCGGATCTTCGGCCAATTGAAAGGTATTGGGCAATTGTCAAGCGGCACTTTCGGAAGGAAGGTACAGTGTCCCAAAACATGCAGGAGTTAAAAAAATAACTGGACAGCTGTCACCAGGAAAGTCACAAAAGTAACTGTGCAGAATTTAATGAAGAATGTCAAGTCCAAAGTGCGAGCGTTTCACAGAGACTAGGATTTTCTTCGATATAATAAGTGAAATGCATAAAAATGTAATTTTTCTACAATATATCGAAACCTGATGTCAAAATATATTTTTTTTGCTTTTTACCTTTCTCATATAGAAAGGTTATGCAATCACTTGAAAACCCGATGAGTGAAAATTGGCCCGAAGGCCATATACCATTCGACTCAGTTCATCGAGCTGAGCAATGTCTGTGTGTGTGTTTGCGTCAAATAATCTCACTAGGTTTTCTCAGCGATGGTTCGACCGATTTCCACAAACTTAGATTCAAATGAAACGTCTCGTGGTCCCATACGGAATACCTGAATTTCATCCGGATCCGACTTCCGGTTCCGGAATTATAGGGATTATAGGGTAAAGTGTGTTCAATATTGTACACCGTCATTTAAAATATTTTCGGATGCAACAAACATTTAAATCGTAATTTAGAGTGCGTACTAGTAGAGTTTGTGTGTCATGATGGCTGTACGAACCGACATTGATTATACCGGTTCTCGGGTTCCGGTGCCCGAAGTGCATATAATAGTGAACCCACTTCGTTTTCTTAAGGATGACCTACACGAGCAAAGCATTGTTCCATTCTGTATGTTATGTACAAACAATCTCTTGGTTTCTTTCAAAAATCGAAGAGAACAATTTTGAATAGAATACCACAATATTATATGTACATGAGAAAGGCACCACTAGGTGGATTAAAACAGGTTTTTATTCAATAATCAATATTGCTTACTACTTTTCGATACGCTCCTTACTCAGTATCTTCAGAAGACGTGTAAAAATACATGTTTCAACAGTTAAAAGCATGTCAGAACATGTGCTAAATCAACTGTAAACATGAGTCATTCTAGACGCTCGAATGTATCGGTCTCAGAAGTTGTAAATTTACACGATTTTTTCTTGGTGTGCAGTTGAAGAAGGATAAAATCTGAACTGACTTTACACTGGGAAGAGCTTTGTAGAAGATGATTTTCAATAGCGATTTCGACAGGTATATAAATTCTCCAATGTCAAGTTTCGGAGTGATTGAGAAGTCTTTGTATTTCTTTGAAATAGACAAAAAAGAACCTTTGCGAAAGCAAGCTACGATCAGGTTTTCTTCCGATTATTAATATATGCAAAATTAATAACTTACATTTCCCTGTTGGAAGATGCTGGATGAATGAAAGTTCTTCTTCCAGTATGCTGAGTGAAACAATTTTCTTCATGTATCATGAGAAAAAAAATTCACGCTGGAACGGTTACTTATTTAACTGTTTTAACGATTTGAATTTAGTGAATATTTCGCTTAAAAATAAAGCTTACTATTACTGCATGGATAGTCGGTACAAATCACCAAGCGTCCACCTTTCAGTAAGTCACTTAATATTCAACAAAAAACAGTGCACATATCCCGGGAATGGTTAGTGTTTAAAGTTTATGTTATGCGAAAAGGAACAGTAAAATGATTCTACCTACATAAATTTCCTAATAGGATCCCCAGTAATCGGGCCAACAGTAATAGCTACCGGTGGAGGACCATCGCAACTGTGCCAAACAGTCAGCACTTCACTGTGCTTCAACGATGATCCTTCCTGCTAGCGAAGCACAACTAAAACGGTCCCGTCCGATGGACCCGGAACCAACCTAGAGCAAATTTAGAAAGAAAGAAAAAAAAAGCAAAACATTCGACAGATTCGAACGGAGAAACCCGGACCAAGAGTAGTCCCCCCATCATGTGTAACATTTTCCAGTGCCAATAGGTAAACCACAATTAGAAGTGGATCGTTATTGCATTGCATTAGGGTTTTCCCATTTATCCGTGAGTGATATAGCCGATGAACGTGGCACAACAGAACCGGGAAGGTGTTCGTGCATGATTGAATAATGTTATAACGAAACAACACAAGGAGGCAAAAAGTGAAGTGCAAAATCCTTTCGACCGTACATCCAACCGGCAGCCACGGAGCCTTCCTTCGGTTGCTCACTGTTAAGGATAAGCACTGCTGCCACCACACGTGGGTTGGTGGCCGCCCGGGAGTGGAAACGGCCGCTTGTTACCGTGAGGAAGTGATGGGTGAAGTGTTCCAGCATTTCAACCCACACAGTTTAAAATAGATGCACGTACTTGTTTCGTCGGTCGGTCGTTCGGTTGGCGTAAATGTTGAACGTGGTCGCACCAGTGTAGGTGAAGATACCGCAGGAAAATTGTCTAGAAACATTCTCGTTGTCGGGATCATCTCGGGCTCGTCACTTCCCCCAGGCAGTAACGAAGTGCCCGGCGGGCAACACACGCGGTGCTGCTGCTTCTGCTTGTTCGCTTGCTTGCTAGCCTACGGTTGCTGACCGACTAGTGCCCACAAAACCCTGCTCTGTAAGGATATTGATAATTGTGTTGTTGAAGATGACGATGATGATGATGATGATGATGATGGTGATGAGGCAGATGACGGTGATTATGATGGAGATGATGATGATGTCGACGACGACGATGGTGACGATAAAGGAATAGGGCGATGGTGATGTTCTCTCTGGTGTTCCGTTGTTTGTGCTAATGTGAATCCTGGAAGAGTACCATTATGAAGGGTTTTATGAATGAGTGATACAGGTGGGAAATTGAAATTTACATTCACTGGAAACGGTACCAGTTGCCTTCGTTGCAGACTACACCACATGGTGAAACTGTGTGTGTAGTCACATCTACTTTTCGGTTCAGGTCGAAAGTTACAGACGAGCAGTCGGTGTTTCATTACGAGTCAAATATATACGATGTAAGTAAGGTAGTGTTCGAGGTTCATTGTAGAGTAATTATTGACTCAGGTAGCACTACGCTTAATGGTTTCGCTGAAAAGTGGCCGCAGTGGCAATCATTAAAAAGCTATTCAAACGCGTGCTACATTAACCCGTACGGAGTATGTTCCATCTATTCGAACTCGGGTGAGCTAATCGGGGAGAGCTCCTATTTTGCATATTGTCAAAAATCGATCAAAAGTCACCGTGAACTCTCCTTATTCTTTTGATAGATACCCAAAGTAAGAAAAGAGATGTAACAGATGAAAAAATAAGCAAAAAATTAAAATTTGCAAAAATTAGTATCCCCAGAATGGGATTCAAACCTTCTTCCAGTACAAAAACTACAAGGATCAGTCCCATGGGGTTCGAGCCATTCATGTGGAACAAGGCAACCAAAATTTCTAATGATCTACAATCAAACAGTTCAATCAATCGTAGCACTTTTGAATTCGCAATTGCACGAGAGTCTGCTTAGATTGATCTTGATTAGGAACCAACACCGAGCATTGCTTGTTCTATAGCCGACGAAATCACACCAATATCCCAAATGTATGCAATTATATCTTTGTACAGGGTCCGCCATGTAACTTTTTTTTTCAAACATGCAATAAAACACAAACGGTTCATCCGATTTCAAAATTTATTTTTTCATATTAAAGTACAATCCTTCCGGTTAATTGTGGAATATAAATTCATTTAAATGGCTGCCTCGACTGGCCTTGCAGTACGCCATACGGTCGATTCAGTTTTTTAGTACATTTTCGATTGTATGCAGCTTTATTTCAGCTATGGCTGCACGAATGTTGTCCTTCAAGGCATGAATCGTCTCTGGCTTGTCCACATAACACTTATCTTTGACAGACCCCCAAAGATAATAGTCTAACGGCGTCAAATCACAGCTCCGATGTGGCCAAACGACATCCGAATTTCGACTGATAATTCGATCTTCGATGACTGTGCGCAGAAGATCGATCGTAGCGTTGGCTGTGTGGCATGGAGTGCCGTCTTGTTGGAACCAAATGGTGTCCAAGTCTTCCTCTTCAAGTAACGGGAAGAACCAATCGCTAATCATGGCGCGGTAGCGCTCGCCATTGACCGTGGCGGTGGCTCCTGCCTCATTTTCGAAGAAAAATGGCCCAATGGCGTCACTCTCTGAGGATGCATCAGCTTCTCCATGATAACGTGCGGGTTTTCCGTCCCCCAGATGTGACAATTTTGCTTATTAACATACCCGCCGAGATGAAAATGTGCCTCATCCGAGAAGATGATTTTTGGCAAAAGTCGGCGTCTTCTTCAAGCTGATCGCAAGTCCAGTTGGCGAAGCGTTAACACATCGGATGGTCTCGTGGCTTCAACTCCTGAACCAATTGAACTTTGTACGGTGTCATACCAATGCCTTTATGCAAAATTCGTCTCAGCGATGTCTCCGAAATGTTCAATTGTTGAGATTTGTCAATAATAGTGCCAGTTTCATTCAATCTTTTCAAAAGAAAACGCACATACGGAGCTGACGGCGCCTTTTTCTTCCCATTTCATACGTAATTTTCGCACACACTCCGCAACATTACCATGATTTTCAAAGTAAAACTGCACTATTTTCACGCATTCCTCAAGCGTATACACAACCATTTTCGTTCAGCGAAAGAATAAAACTAAGTTTCTGTCAAATCAGAAGTGTCGAAATAACCGCTAGTTCACAAAAAAGGTAGATGGCGGACCCTGTACATACTTGCGAAACGGATTTCGATATTTAAGCTTCTTTTCGCCAAGCATGTGTTCATGTTTTGTATGCTAGCAGTTATTTTTATAGCGTTACGTTTCTCTACCATTCAGCAATTTCGGATAAAGCGATAACAATTTTCGCATTATCAATTGAGTTCATCTTATATAAATTAGAAATTAATCTTAAGCACTCAAAATTTACCCTGGGGTAGTTGTCCATTTCTCAGGCTCACGACATAACATAGAATTTCATCCGAGCTTGCATGACACAAGATCAGAGCATACAAATTAAAGCTTCAAATCGTTTTATGGCACTTTTCGTCTTGCTGTGTCTAGTTACAACCTACCCCTAGCATGCTACTCGTAGGACTGAAACATTCGCTATAATTTTACTTATATTTATAGATTCGCCTGCTTCCAGCAGCTGCGCTTAAGCATCGATTGACCAATCAGAGCAATGCTTTCCCTTTGATATATCGCTTACTCCTTCAAAACCGTCGACTATGGCAGGGAAATCCAGTATGCCGGAGAATTTTTGCTGACAAAATTGGACACTACTAGCTATTAATCGACATTTCAATGATATACAATTAGAAATACATGGCTATGAACATTTAAATCAATACGTAGAAATATTTCCAATCAATTGGTGACATAATATTAATAATTGATACAAAATTGACTGAGCTGTAATTGTTCAAAACCTGACCACATTTCTACGTGTATTTTTCTTGAGTTTCTAATTTGCACCCCTATATAGAAAACAAAAATGTGTTCCACATTAAAATCAAATTGCACTAATTCATTAAATATCTAATTACAAAATAGATTTTATGTGTGAAATACACAATGTTTTGAACTCCCTCAATGTTGCAGCCCGCTTGATTCGTCCTGGCATCGAATTGAAAAAACTAATCCCTTTGTACAATAACGAGTTTTGCGATCTGGCTGATAAAAAGCTTGGTGTTCTCGCATCACACGCATTTCTAGTATTGTACCTATGCAATTGTACCACTTCCTCTTTCAATCCGATCACACAAATATCGAGGCAGCATTCCATTAGAGATTTTGAAAATGAACACCATTGTTAAATAATATACTTTCTGTTTCACTGAAAGCCATTGTAATGCGTTCAATAGAATATTAGAGGAAGTATATCTATTTCCTTTTTAAATCAATCGCATGACCTTATTTTGCAATCGCTGGAGTCTCAATATTTGCGTGTTGTTAGCAAGGAACAGAATCGACGAGCAGAAGTCAATGTGAGGAGAGATTATTGATTTATACAGGAGAATTTTACTACTGGTCGTTAAATCATTTTTCAGGCGGTATAATACACCGTACTTTTTGGCAACCTTCTTGATGATGTTGTTAACGTTAGCTTTTCATCAATTATGACTCCAAGATTCTTCAACTCTCTAACGCGATCAATAATCTCTCCATCAATTTCAATGTTGGCTTCACGTCCAGTGTTTAAAAAAGAAATAACTATATACTTAGTTTTTGTGACATTCAGTTTTAATTGCTTGAATTTCAACCACTGAGCCAGAGAATGTAAGTCTTCGTTCAAATGTGCAACCGCTTCATCCAAATCCTTAGCTGTAATGAACAGAACAGTATCGTCAGCAAAAAAAATTATTTCACAAAACCGTAAAACTCGCTTCATATCATTTATGTACATTATGAACAAAATCGGTCCTAAGACACTGCCCTGTGGCACACCAATTGAATTACCCTGGAAACTAGACACAACATCGTTGAAAACAGTTCTCTGGGTTCTATCAAACAAATAGTTTTCAAACCACTTATATGCCACTCCTTCGATACCAAAGCGTTTTAGTGTTTGTAGCAGTATAGGTCTAGAAATTGTTTCGAAAGCTCGTTTGAGATCCAAGAACACTGCAAAAATAGTCTCTTTAATCTCGATTTTCTCCTTCCATTTTGCTAAAACCAGGTTTAAAGTGGTTTCGCAAGAGTGACTTTTCATGAGCATTTTTTGACAAGTGATGGCGAAACGAGGTGCACATTTTTATAAAACTTACTGCTAAATTCATCTAGCTGGCAGATCTTGTTAGTTAGTGATTATATAAAACTACTTTGGGACTATTAGTCCCCGGTGTCCGCTTTCGGAAACACCGATAATAGTGAAGAGAAGCTCCAAAAATGGAACTCACTTTGACTTCTCAGCAATGGTTGAAACGATTTTCACAAATCACCATTCAAATTGAAGCTCTAATTGATCTAAAATATGCTGTGCAATTTCATCCAGATCCGACTTCCGGTTCCGAAATTATAGGGCGATGAGTGTCGAAACATTCAAATCGTAATAAAAAATGACGATGCAAAACTGGTATGCGTCGGTACGTGCAGCTTTGCTTCGTTCGTAGCGTGCTTTGTTCAATTTCATATAGCGTGCAGGGTTGCCACATTTAAATCCATATTTTTCAGGTGAAAAATGTGTAAATTTGTAAATCTTTTATTCAATTTTTACCTACTTGTTTGTATTATCACAAAATCAGGATAACGTTGCTTTTCTATACAAATGTAACTCATTGAAATTTCAAGGTGCTCTACAATTGTTTTAGAATTGTTATTTATGTTAGATATGTTAAGAAAGATTTTTAAATATAATAATATTGGTTGTGCAACTTGTCACTGTTAAGCTTCACAATACTACCGAAAAAATCACTGTAGAACAACACAGAAAGAATTAATGAAATTTACACGAGATGTAAATCAATAGTAACATGGTATAGACATGAGTTGAATCTAGATTTTGATTGAAAACCTTCATCGGTGCAAAACTAAATTGGATTGTATTGAATTTTCAATTAATTTAACTGTATCTTTCATTTAACGCTCATTTTGCGATTAAATTATTTTGAAACGTACAGAATTGTAAAGTAATTTTATGTTCAATTACCTGCTCCAAATATGTGCATGAAAATAGATGTAAATTCACAAAATATTTTTATCTGTGAACTTTATGTACATCTAAAACAATTGTGCAGCAAATCACCAACTTGTTCATGTTTCACTAGCAGTTATAGAAGTTATAGTGCAAAAAATTTCACATCGTCATGTAAAACGGGAGTAACTAAAACACTTGTGCAATTTATCAAAAGTTTTCCAAACGACTGTCATAATTGTATCGGACACAATATACGTCGAAACTGCTATAAATCTCTCGTGGAAGAATAATTAGCGAATGATGCTTTACGCAAAACAAAAAATGATGAGCCGAACTGAGAACCTTGCTGTGAAAAATATTTTTCTGTTGAGTCCGCATAGTTTTGGACTCCTCATAAATTTTTAGGTCAGTGTGTGCAGTTTGCTTAAGTTTTAGAAAAACAACGAAATAAAATTCAAAACTTGCAATAAAGTTGTGCAAGATTTATCTGTTTGAAATGAACGCAAAACTTGCAGACATGAGTATATTATCATAAAAGTTGCAGAAAATAGCATTACATAATCAGTGAAAACAAACATCCGTCAGATATTTTTTAATCGGTTTTCATCTCGCGCTTAATAATGAGCATACCTTATACCACTTTTCAAAGATATTGAAAGAAAAGTTCAGTTCATCATAGTTACTCTCATAGCAATGTATTACCGCTTGAGTAATTTGTTTTTGCAACTCCAGTACATGAGCTTACCAAAATAATACCTACAGTGCGTATCACAAATGTCGGCCCGCTCAGAAGAATGACTATACTGTATGGTTGCTCAATTCAACTAGAAAATTTAGACTGATAAAAAAAACAAATGTAGAGCATTTTTTTCTCGAAATATTAACATGTTAATGTTTCCTGTTATTTAATTATTTAGTCTTCACGTTGCGTTAACCATTTTATATTCAACTCACTGCTACCATCGATGCCATATTGGAAAATATTCGAGAGAAATTCATTTCGAGATTTTTCAGGTTCAATAAAACTTTAGATTGATCAGAATCGTTTGAAAATTTTTAGAATATTTTAATAAACTTATTTTAAACACAATTCCGATGAAAATAATAAAAAATAATAGACTGTTATTTTCACAGAAATTGGTGTACAATCATCAAAACACGTTGATAAGGCGCTTAAAATATTCTGGCGTACGAATACATGTTTCACCATAAAAATGCGGTTCGCTGTCGATTTTTCGTATAAAAACAAAAAAGATCAATTCTACAATATGTTAGCTTTATCAATTTTCATGGGCACATTATTTTACAAGATCCATGTTTGTGTTAAGAGCAGTAGTAATAAAATTCAAATGTGAAACTTATTCATTGGAAATTAAATTTGTTATGTTTTTGTAAACGTCATTCCATTTCTTGTTTACATTCCGTAGAAGTTTTCACGAGTTTCACAGTTGTTATTTCGCTGATTTCATTACTGCCTTTGTGATGGGATCGACGCATGAGTTTTTGTATCCGTTGCATTACCGTTGTGAACAAATATTCGTAATAACGGAAGAACTTAAAGATATGTTGCACAACACAGAAAAATTGCGCTTTTTCCAGTTACTAGAATAGTAATATTAACTAACTTGATAAATTGAACAAGAAAAAAGAAAAATACAGGACAGAAACTTAACATGCTACTTGGGCAAGTAAACTTATTGCCTTTCTTATATAAAAAGTTTATGCAATCACTTGAAAAATTGACTAGTGAAAATTGGCTCGTAGGGCTAAGTGTGTATGTATGTGTGTCAAATAATGTCACTCATGGAATAAAAAAAATAGTTATTTGCGGCTATACTGGTTCCAAGTTTCCGGTTCTAGAAGTACCGGAAATAGTGGTCTAAAACGAGACTCACTCAATTTTCTCAGAGATGATTTCATCGACTTCCTCCAACTTAGGTTCGAATAAAAGATCCTATAGTCTCATAAGTTGCTGTTTAATGTGTGTTTAATCATTTAGTGCGTCGATGCAAAATGAAGAAAAACTCTTACTAACGTGACATAACTGTTTACGAATTGAAATGGTTATGTTAGTTCATACCCGAAGAAAGTGTATTTTATTCAAGATTAAAAAAAGGATTCAAGATAAAAAAAAAGCAGTTTAGCAATGACACCCAGCAAAGACATGCACTTCAAACGAGTAATGAAGTGTTACAATTGAGCAATGACATACACAATAAGTGAAAAATGAAACGTTTCAATGAGGTGTCACTCGTGCAACTGAGCAATAACACAATCCCAGCAAAGTTACCTGTATGCATGAAAGCAAAAAAATGTCTCAGTTGTTTCAACCAATTATTCAGCAATTGTAACTTAAAACCCCTTTGGCAAGAAATATTTTTTTATTGCTAGTTTCTTCGGAGGGCTAATCGTACAATGGAGGGCTACTTGAACAACGAAATTTTGCCTAAGTAGGTGTTAAAAAGGCAACGAAAGATTATAATCTCCAAGAGGGAACTCACCAACAAAACGTTCACAGGGCATTAAATATTTTTCACTCCACTCGCAGAATGGTTCGCTGGAAGAGCTTTTTGCCTTTCTCATATAGAAAGTTTATGCAATCACTGTGAAAACCTACTTTTGAACCGAGGGCCGAGTGTCATATACCGTTCAACTCAGTTCGTTGAGTACGCAAAATGTCTGTGCGTGTGTGTGTGTGTGTGTGTGTGTAACGTTTTTTTGCACTAACTTTTCTCAAAGATGGCTAAACCGATTTTCACACTTAGATTCAAATGAAAGGTCTTGTGACCCCATACAAAATTCCTGAATATTATTTCGATCCAACTTCCAGTTCCGAAGTTATGGGGTAAAATGTGCAAAAATATGAAAATATGTGTTCTAACTTTTCTCATAGATGGCGCAACAGATTTTCACAAATTTAGATTCAAATGAAAGATCCTGTGGTCCCATACGTAATTCCTGAATTTTACTCGGATACGACTTCCGGATCTGGAAATATAGGGTAAAGTGTGTTAAAAATTTTATACTATTACTGAAAAGAGCGAAAAACCGTAAACATCGAAACATCGAACATCTAAATCGACCTCAAATCATCTCCAATTGATAGTTTTCATCCTTTTCAATTGTCAAACAAACCGATTATGGTTATTCTTTTAAGAAAGGAAGAATATTATTTTGCAGAATACCACAGTATTATATTGATATGAGAAAGGCATCATTACACCACTAGGGGGATTAAAACAGGTTTTCGATTTTATTTTCAAGAATGTTGCTGACAAGTCAATGCTACAGATGTACTTTCAAGATAATACAAATATTATCACTTTTCCTTAGTAACATTTTTTAAGCGTTATGCGTTTCTAATTACATTAACACGAACTGTCCCCAAAAATTTTACTCGCAGATGAAATTAAAACATTTATACTGTATGAATACCTATTCAGTACTTGGAAAACTTGTTTTACAATTAACTCTTCTGCATACTTTCATGAAACGGTCACTACATAACTGACATAAATGACGTTCATTCGCCATTGAAAATTTTCAATATGGAACGTTTCTAGTGAATTTTTGTTTTGCGTTTTGCTATCTTCGTTCTCAGCCAAGTGACAGAATTTTAATACAGCTAATTTCGTTTATCTGAATGGTTATGATAAAATTTACAGGTATGCTAGTTAAATCAACAACATTTTAGTTGAAAAAACAACGGCGTGAAACACTCAGAAGTTATTGGTTAGCCTAATTTTATTCTAAGGGCACGCAACTAAATTTTTTTTTACTTACGTTTCGTTTTAGGCCCATCAGTGCGTAACAGTTTATGTTCAACTGTTATGCAACCTTGCAGATCAACATAAGCCGCTAAGCTGGACGTTAAACTCTAAATTTACTTGAGCTGTAATCTATTCAAATTACACTGATGGACGTTTTGGACGAAATTAGCCTATCCCCTGAAGAGCCACAAACTGGATAGACCAGTACATTGAATCCTATTTAGGTTCGGCCCGTCGCACAGTGGTCCAAAACTGGAAAAAGACGGTCAAAAATCTGTACTGACTTTCACTGATTTTTAAAAGCTAACGTGTCTTCGAAGAAGTTTAACAAGATCATATATCGCTTCTATTGCAAGAGGTACCCTAGTTTTTGTTAAGGGGGTAGTACCAATTTCGAAAAAAAAATTCTTTTTCACAAAACAATTTTTTTCTATCTCGTTTTGAAAAACAAACATTTGAAGTATTTTTGCTGAAGATTTAAAAAATGTAAAATAAATATTTTTTGAGATATATTCGCTTTATCTTAAAAGAAGTTTTTTAGGATTTATCTGCGTGGAATCTACCTCTATTACCTAAGTATATACTACAAAGTTTTAGATAGCATTGAAATGAGTTACTTTTTCCAATACTTTTCACAACCTAATCAATCCATTAGGTAATCAATGTTACCTAATTAATCATTACAATATGTCACTTGGTCGCATTGCACTCGATCAATCAGTATCAGTCACGCTATAGTCCGAGTTTTCTGTGTCGCTAATTTCTTGCTCTGTATTTTCTTGTTCTGTTGTAAGTTCTAGCATATCAATTGCTTCCAGTGACAATTTCTTTCCAGCGTTCAAATTTATATAGTGTATAACAAGATAATAATGTATATACACGCATAAACAAGCTCATGCTTGCACGCGCAACTTAGGCAAATTGTTGCAATCTTTATTTTGTTCACTTTTGGACAATTAACAATATTAGAAAAATTTAAGTGGAACTCGATGCAATTTTTTAGGCTTAGTTTCAATTATTGAACATTCGAAAAATTAGCAAAAGTTCAACACATATTTAAAAAATGGAAAAATGTTTTCCAAACAAAATATGATAAAGTATTGTAAAAGTGCAAACCTTTACGAAAAGATTCCATGTTTAAACGTGTAAATAAATTGAGTTACCGCGAAGCAACACGATTTTTAAGACGAGATGTTGATCGTGCGACGCTCACTGCAAAAGTGAATTACAGAACTAGCAGACGCGTGACGCGGATTCTTAACCATTCATGGTTTCAGCTTGGCCATAGTGAAAATGATGCATATTTCGCTTTGGCACAAGGTGAAAAAAGGTAAAATGATGTATAACTTCCAGAAAAGAATAAATCTATGCATTACCTTCTATCAAATTGTGGGATTTTATATTTTCTGCTATTATTCCAAACAAAGTATGCATAAAAAAATAACTCGAAACAAGTTATGATTAGAAAACTAGTTTTAAGGGAGTTGCCATAATTCAATAACTAAAACTAACTTTGCCAAAAAAAAGTTCCATCAAGTTCCACTTAGATACGTTTTTTATAGTTTTTTGCATATCTTTTCCTAGAAAAAATCTGCTGCATAAAGTTGCATATGTTTCACTTCAGTGCATGGTTTTTTCATAGATAAAAACCCTGTTTTAATCCACCTAGTGGTGTAATAATGCCTTTCTCATATACATATAATATTGTGGCATTCTATTCAAAATGTTTCTCTTCGATTTTTGAAAGAAACCAAGAGATTGTTTGTGCATAAAATACAGAATAAAACAGTGCTTTGATTGCGTAAGTGATCCTTGAGAAAACGAAATGGGTTCACTATTATATGCACTTCCGGACCGGAACCCGAGAACCGGTATAATCGAAGTCGGTTCGTGCGGCCACCAACTAACATGACACACAAACTCTACTAGAACGCACTCTAAATTACGATTTAAATGTTTGTTGCATCCGAAAATATTTTAAGTGACGGTGTACAATATTGAACACACTTTACCAAATATCTCCGGAACCAGAAGTCGGATCCGGATGAAATTCAGAAATTCCGTATGGGACCAGAAGACCTTTCATTTGAATTTAAGTTTGTGGAAATCGGTCAAACCGTTGTTGAGAAAAGTGAGTGAGATCCATTTTGGTATATATGACTACTATTTCCGGTACTTCCGGAACCGGATACCGGGAACCAGGATAGCCAGAATCGGTTTGTTTAGTTGCCTACTGATAATGACTATCGATTTGTGTAGTTTTGAGTTTAGGAAATGTTTTACGTATTTTGTTTCGCCGGTTTAAGTGACGGTGTACAATATTGAACACACTTTACGCTACAACTCCGGAACCGGAAGTCGGACCCGGATGAAATTCAGGAATTCCATATGGGACCAAGAGACCTGTCATTTGAATCTAAGTTTGTCAAAAACAAACACACACACACACACATACACACACACAGACACATACACACACACATGGGGCAGCAGGGACTATGTCTAAGGGCTTGACGACTAAGTAAATTATTTTCAATAGTTCTAAAATTTTGCAGAAGAAAAAAAATTTCTCCTTCATTAGAAAAAAAAATATGGTTATATTGTTTGTCAAAGTAGGCCATGAACAATTAGGGATAGAATCATATGTTCAGCAAAATACTACAAATGTTTTTTACTTCAAAAAGAAATAGAAAAAAAAATTTGTTGAAGAAAAATTAACAATAGACCTCTAAATGAGTGAACCAAACGAACAAAAGCTACCGCCGACACGAAAGAATACAATTGTTGTTGACTTCAGGCAGTGCAAAATTCGACCTTCGATACGAGAACTTGAAGGTTTGCTTAAGGAGCATATGCAATGTCATTAAAAGGGTGCATTTACTTCAATGCAATAAGACGAATAATGTTGTTTACATCCAGTTTTATAAAGAGTTGGATGCAATTCAATTCGCAAAAGACAATAACAATGTGCATTATGTGGAGCACGAAAACATTAGGTACAACATTCCAGTATATATGGAAGATAGTGCTATAGAAGTGCGTGTGCATGATCTTCCCTCAAGCGTCACCGATTCATATATTCTCAAAACTATGTCCCCATACGGAGAGATTCTCTCTATCGAAAAAGAAAAGTGGAAGAACTTTTTCCTCGGTATTCTAAATGGCGTACGTTTATTACGCATACACTTGAAGAAGCCTATAACTTCTTATGTGACTTTCGGTCAGGATACAAGAATCCCGTGCAAATCACTTGTTACATATGACAATCAGATGGCCACATGTCAATATTGCCAAAAAGCTGTTCACTACGGTAAGCCATGTGATAAACTGGACAAGGAGACAACTACACCAAAGGACAACGGTGCTTCCTTCACACCAACCCCAAACAACCCCAGTACACCTGTGACAGCCACCAACAACAATGAAGCATCCCCTTCAACGAAACCATCAGTATTCCCTATAGAACAAAGTACACCAGCTGCAGTTAACAACTTACCCTCCAACAAACCAGCAACTGCAACCAATATACAACAAGGTGCATCTACAGCAACTAGCAACGAAAAGAAGACGGAAATCGACAACAATACCATCGATGCAACAATGGATGACGAGACGAACCACGAACGAAGTGCCCCTCAATCCTCGCAGGAGGGAAATGGAAGCTCCTCTCCCCCTAGAAAAAGGGTGACAATGAGATTCAACGAAAAAAAAATTTATTTAAAAAATCGGTTCAATCGGCCACGTAAAGCTTGTACGCAAATAGGCCTGAATAAAAAATATCTTTTAAATAAAAAAAAATGAAGCGATTTATAGTCTTGTTAAACTTCATGTTAGCTCTTGAAAATCAGTGAAAGTCAGTACAGACTTTTGACCGTCTTTTTCCAGTTTTGGACCACTGTGCGTCGCAAAAATGATGCATTTCAGTGTACTTTGATGAAGTTGTAACCCGAGTGGAGTTCGAGTTTTACGTCATGTTGAACTGCTTGCCAGCATAACAATGCAACACAAAGAAGAAGAAACGTATAGAAAAACGATAAGTAATTGGTTATGAGTAGACAATCTTGGCAACAAAGGTTCGATCGAACGATTCTCTGCGATGTTTTCGATGAAAGCTGCTACGGTATATCTTCATTGTGAACAGTCCTACTTTATCGTAGTACCCGCAATCAGATGAAACATAATGATGATAACAATCTACATAAGCGTATAGTACAGAAGCAAGAGGCGGCCAGGGTTGTAATACGGGGTGGTCTTGAAAAGCAGCTCCGTATATGCCCATGAAAAAGAAACGCCCTAAATACTCTTCATTTCAGCTATTGTTCTATACAGAGTCTGCATGGTTTGGACTCGGTTTCTAAAAATCTCGTCCCTATTTTATCCTCTTGCCTATCTGAAACTTCAAAACAATTAACTTTCAATTTCTATCCTCTTCCTCTTTCAGTTTTGGCATTCACATTCTATATATTCTCTGCCGGTTCGAGATTGAAGCCTTGGCAATCCAATTTAAAGTTGATTTAATTCTATTGCTATTGGTTTCTTCGTTTCCCAGCTTTGCTCTCGAGAGAGTGGACCGTAAAACGAAATCATTGAAACGAGTTGAACAATACATTTTATAGACCCATCGATGTAAACTAACTGTATAGTAACAAGAGCCAGACTTCCGAGAGGTTAAAAAGGAAACATTTTCCCCAGAAAGGTACTGTTTTCCATCGTACCGTCATCGGGCTGAGAGAGCAAGTGAGATAGAGAAAGAGAAAGAGAGAGATAGAGTTGCCCATGTTCGGTCGTATGTGTCCAAGTTATATAAATAAAACTACAAATCCGACACAAAGTCTACATCGTTAAAAATGTGAAGCAAATTAGTTCGATATGGAAAATGGAAAGGTTTCCACGTCACGGCCCAGCTTTTCCGTGTAACCATGTGCACTACGCAAGCACTTGTATCTCGTACTCAATTTGATATTCAAAATATGTTGCATGCTGCACTCAACTTTTTTTTTCACTGAATCCCACCGAACAGCTGTAGAGGGAAAGTGCCGACATTTTTTTTTGTACTCTATATTCTGCATTCTCAAACGGTACCAGCACGTGGCTAGGAATTTCCCTACGCAAGTAAGGGTGTACTCGAGCGAATTTTAATCAATAGTGCACAGCGCACACAAAAAAAGCACTTCCAAGACCGGACCACGTCAGCCTAGTCGGTGTTGGGTGAAGCCGAATGGATGAATGGAAAATGGATGTAGGCAAGCAGCTCAAGTAAAACTGAACTCTTCACTGTACCTATAGTCGCGACGAAGCGTCGTAAATCATCCCCAATGCCATCGCCAGAATATATACACACACACGCAGGGATCCCGGATTGCAAATCCACGGGCGTAGATTTTTTTTCTCTTTCTTCTCCCTTCCTTTGTCCTGCTAGTTGAATTGAACCACTAGCAGTAAGAGCGACATTGTATCGACTGTACCCTAAAAAGAGTTTGAAAGAACTTATTCTCGAGATTCTCGGAAGATTCAATTTTATGCACAGTGGAACAGAATGTCCTGTTCCAGTGCCCGAGTAAAAAGGCACTCTCGAATAATAAGGATGTCCTTTCCAGGGGGTCTCAATTATTGTTAATGCAGAACCGTCTCCATTCAATCCCTATTTCGAAATAAGTAAAACCCTTCGAACATTCGAACGACGACGATTCCGGGTGAAATCCGGGACCAAAGTACTCCAACGGTACTTCACCGTAAACTGCAACATTCTACCGTTTACATTGTTTCAACGGGTAAATTTCAATTCTCCAGTTTTGCTGGCCGCATTCCAACTGGGGCACCGAGCCAACACAAAGTTTGCAATCGAGTTTCGTAATTTCAAGCCTCATTCACGTTCCAGCAATGAAGAAGATGGTGGCTAAGTTTTATCGTTATTTTGACGACCTGACCTGACGGGAGGTTGGAGTCATTACACCAGCGGTGGTAAGCGGCCGGCGGCGGAAGGTGTGCCCCGTTTTTCAGCAGCAGTCAAACTGACTCCAAGGTACAGCTGTAGTACCTGCTCTGTCTGTCTCTCTCTTTTCTAGTAGGAAATTAAATTTTGTAATCTTTGCTATGCAATTTACCTCCAGCAGAAGGATATTTAACCTGAAGAGCCCGACAAACACAGACACTGCAACTGTCGAAAGCTATTTGCTCGGTTTTTAACTTAATTCATCAGTAATTGTGAAAGAAGGAGTGTGTATAATGTGGTTTGCTCGAGTGATGTTTGGAAAACTTTCCAACCACACATTTTTGTGGGTGCCCAACAATTAGAACCAAAGTACGAGGCGATTCGAGTTTTGGATAGCAATTTGATGAAGCGGTTGATTCTATTGTACAAGTTTGAAAGTTACTTTTCAGGTTACGGGTTCTTGTTAATTGTTACTTTATAAAAACTGAATCACATTAAAATGATGCATCCAGAGCTGTAGACAAAATAAACGGCTTTTCATATTCGTCCGACACTTCAGAACAAAAACAAAAACAAAATTAGTTTTTATCCACCTATGGGGTAATAATGTTTTTCTCATATTACTCATACCATCATAGATATTGCTGTGGAGTTTAAAAAAAAACTGTTCAATGAGAAGGAATAGGAAAGTTTATTCGAACGTAATATAGAAAAATCTACGCATCAAAATACGCTATAGTTCCGGAACTGGAAGTATTTTCAACGAATTCAGGGATTCTGTAGGGAATGTATAAGTTTGTGAAAATCGATTTGGTCATCTTTCTTGTGTAGAATTACATTAGATTCTTAGCGTTCAGAATCATTCCATGGCTAGTACTCCGATCCTAGTGACATTGAGAATCTTTTCGGGGACGGGTATAGCGTGATGGGATAGTCGATGCCTTTCACGCAGCCCGCCTGGGTTCGATTCCCAACCCCGCACATAGGGTCAGAAAGGTTTTCTGGTCCGAAGAGGCGAATGACCTAAGATGTTAAAACCTCTATAATTAAAACAAAAAAAAAAAAAAAGAATCTTTTCATGCTCGAAAATACGACAACTGGCTTGGACATTGAACAACCAATCCGGGTTTCCAAAACCCAATTTCGAGGACCTGAAGAGCCGAAATTGGTTCGTATGACCAGCAACAATGTCTACAACGACCTAGAGATTGAAATAGCTTTGAACCTAGTTAAGAAGAATTTTTTCCTCTTTCACTTCGTTGCATTAGGTGGCGGTATAAAATTTTCGAACGCTTAACCCAGCAGCTCTGGAACCGAAAGTTGGATTCAGATGAAATTCAGCAATTTTATGTGGGACCATGAGACCGTCTACTTGAATCTAAGTTTGTGAAAATCGGCCAAACCATATCTGAGACAATAGTCTGAGTTTCAATTTGGAGTATTTCAAAACTATTTGCGGTGCTTCTGGAATCGGTTATCATTTGTGAAAAATGGGCTTAATCAACCTAGCAGTGAGATGATAATTTTTTGCCTTTCTCTGTAGAAAGGTATTAGAATTGCTGGAAAAACGAATTAGCGAACGGAGTCACGGGGACCCATAGTGTTATATACCATTCGACTCAGTTCGACGAGATCGGAAAATGTCTGTGTTTGTATGTGTGTGCACTTTTCGAAGATATTTTCATGACTCAATTTTCTCAGAGATGGTTGCACCGATTTCAACAAGCTTAACCTAGTTTAAAAGCTACTGTTGGGCCATTGACCAAGTTCAAAGATCAAATGGCTGTGGCTTCTGGTTCTAAAGATATAATAGTATAAGTGACATAACCGACAAAATGCGTTGTTTTTTTTACCACACAAGTTTCTCGGAGATGACTGACCGGTGTTAACAAGCTTAGGTCCGTTTGAAAGCTATTATTAGATCATTGTCAAGTTCTAATATCAAATGACTGCGACTTCTGGTTCCGGAGATATGATAGCATAAGTGACGTAACCGATAAAACACGTTGTTTTTTACCGCTTTAATACATATAAGGGTGCCAATATTTTGGGATCACCTCTAATTTCGTAAAGCACTAGTGCTCAAAAGTTTAAACACATCGAATAAGTTCCAATGAGAAATTTGAGCTAAATCAGATATGGGTAAGGGGTCCGTGTGGCTGTAAAGATATGACAAATGAAATATCCGAAATCCAAAAATTCTTTTGTTGCGGAAGGTCTTAGATTTGGATGAAACGTCAAGATTTAGTGTCATCTCAAAAATATTTTTTGAAAAAAATCAACTTTCTGGGAAATTTTGAGTCCCAGAAAGTCGATTTAAAAACAATTTTTTTTGGAATGACACTAAATCTCGATATTTCATGCAATTTTAAGACTTTTGTCATCAATTTTTTTTCGATTACGGAAATTTCAACCCCGCCGCTTCCCTCCATGGTGAGTGAGAAAGGCATTATCACACCAGTAGGTAGATTAAGAAAGGTTTTTATTAATCAGCATGTGTTTTTTGCGTGAATATTCTTCGTTGTGTTTAGTTTTCATGAATTTATTTTAATAATCGTTATTATAAATGAATTGTAATTAATTGCCTGTTCGCACTATACCGGGACGACCGGGTCGGGACCTTCCGGGACTATCCGGGACGTTTTTTTCTCATCGGCGATGACTGAGCTCCCGGATAGTCCCGGATGGTCCTGTCCCGGTCGTCCCGGTATAGTGCGAACAGGCTTTAACTGCAAGACGAATCGAGAAAGAAATTGTTTGAAACTTTAAAATTATTCATTTCAATTCAAACGTGTGACAATCGATTGAGCATTCCATGAGATGTAGAAGTGAGTTCCACTTTAAATTTTTTTTTATTTATACTACTTCCAGAAACGGTATTCAGGGACCAGCATAACCAAAAATAGTTCACAAATTCTGTGGTATTGTAAAGTATCACGTAGTTGAATTGCAGTTACACTGTTTGCATTCAATTAGGCGGAGATAACGAGAGAAAAGTAGAACAAATTTTCCTTTTATTTCGTCTTCGACTCGTCAGTATATTACAGTTTATGTTGATCTATTATGTAATCTAGCAGTTCAACATAAACCGCAAGGCAGACCTAAAGTTTCTGCCAAGGAGTGTATCGAAAATAAGCTATCCACATACATTCGTGTTGTACGCATGCATTTGTGATGTTTTTGCCTTTCTCATATAGAAAGGCTATGCAATCACTGTGAAAATCGACTTTTTTTCGACTCAGCTCGACGAACTGAGCAAATGTGTGTGTGTCTCTGTGTGTGTGTGTGTGTGTGTGTGTGTGTGTGTGTGTGTGTGTGTGTGTGTGTGTGTGTGTGTGTGTGTGTGTGTGTGTGTGTGTGTGTGTGTGTGTGTGTGTGTGTGTGTGTGTGTGTGTGTGTGTGTGTGTGTGTGTGTGTGTGTGTGTGTGTGTGTGTGTGTGTGTGTGTGTGTGTGTGTGTGTGTGTGTGTGTGTGTGTGTGTGTGTGTGTGTGTGTGTGTGTGTGGGTGTGTGTGTGTGGGTGTGTGTGTGTGTGTGTGTGTGTGTGTGGGTGTGTGTGTATGTGTGTGTGTGTGTGGTGTGTATGTAACAAAAATTTGCTCTCACTTTTCTCAGAGATGGCTGAACCGATTTTCACAAACTAAGATTCAAATGAAAGGTCTCATGGTCCCATAGCCTGCTATTGAATTTCATTTCGATCCGACATCCGGTTCCGGAGTTATATGGTAATATGTGAAAATTTGAGAAAAAGTTTACACTCAATTATCTCTGGAACAACTCAACCGATTTGCACAAACTAAGATTCAAACATTTTATCTGAATAAGACTTCCGGTTCCGGAACTACAGCGTGATAAGTGGAAAATTACCAATTTTATTAGTATTTCTCCACGAACGATGGTTAAAAACAGGTACAAATCCCATAACATTGTCTGATAAATTCTTCTAGTTTGCAGAGCTTGTTAGTCTGTGGGCATGAAAACTTATTTCGGCACTACTTGTCCCCTCTTTTCCTGTTCCGAGAGCACCGAAAGTGGAGAAGAAAAACTCCTAAAACTAAATTCACTTCGATTTCTCTGCGATGCTTGAACCGATTTTCACAAATCATACTATCTTCAAAGCAATTGTGAACTTTCATCCGGATCCGATAATAATAATAATAATAATAATAATAATAATAATAATAATGATAATAATAATAATAATACTAATAATAATAATAATAATAATAAATAATAATAATAATAATAATAATAATAATAATAATAATAATAATAATAATAATAATAATAATAATAATAATAATAATAATAATAATGCTATAACATGTTTTATGTTGTTTAGCTTGACTTACATATGCAGAAGTAACAGAAACGCAGGTTCGTTTCGTTTGTTAGATTTCGTTTAGTTGGTTTAATCAAAATAGAGCATGAGATAGTAAGTATAGGTTTAACTACGTTCAAAACTGTTCCAATTTGTAGGTCATATTTGTTGGTAGCAAACGAACCAACTTCAGCTATTCGGTTCATCTGAATCCGGTTTCGGAAGAATTGGAAATAGTGATTAAAAATTGCAAAAAGGATCTCACTCACTTTTCTTGAAGATGGCCAAATCGATTTTCACAAATATATAGGTTCAAAATTTGCGAATTTCACGGTTATATTTATGATGTAATGAGTAATATGAGAAAGGCATTATTACACCACTAGGTGGATTAAAACAGGTTTTTTATGTTCAGATCACAGCATGCTGTGTGTTTGGCTGTTAGCTTTCGTATGTTTACTTGTTTGTGCGGTTGAAATTCCGCGTTTTCAAAATGTCGCGTATTGAAAAGGAAGTGAAAATTAGGGTTCTGAACACATGGCTAAGAGAGAAGGGTATTACTATGCGAAAATTAGCAAAGCGGTTTGGAATTCATCACGCCAGTCGTAAAACCATCAAGTGGAGAAATTCGGTTGAAAGGTGCTGGTATGGCAAGCAATATGTACCTGTGGTTTGAAGTCAACAATTTTTTACATTAGCGCAACTATAAATGCAGAAATCTATCGATCTGAGCGTCTCCAGAAGAGATTGCTGCCTTTGTATAAGAAGCATAGTACACCTCCACTATTTTGGCCAGATTTAGCGTCGACTCACTATGCCAAAACCACTCCCAATTGGCTTGCAGAAAAGGGTATAACCTTCGTTGAGAAAAATATCAATCCACCACATTGCCCTCAGTTTCGACCAATCGAACGTTACTGGGCAATCGTGAAGAGGGTCTTCAAGAAGGCTGGTAAGGCAGCTGGAAACATGCAGGAGTTCAAAAAAAATTTTTAGCTCAAGCGTCCAAAAAATGCGATGCAACCCTTGTCCGGAACTTCATTAAGAGCGTTCGATCAAAAGTTCGAAAATTCGTGAAGGAATAACTTGAATTTCATCCGGTTTTCATTATTCTCAAGTTTGACCTCGTACAATAAAGGATCAATTGTTAGTTTGAATAAAATATCGTTTTTTATCATAATTTGAAGGAAAAATATGTGGATAGCTTATTTTCGATACACTCCTTACTTACAGAACACTTTTTTTATTTGCACCGAACGTCTTTACTGTCGTGCGAACGTAAACGAGTTTCGGCTTAAACTAACTGCGCCTACTGTGTGGTGGTGATTTGCTGACAACGCAGGGCTCCTGTTACTTCTACGAATCAGATTCACGCCAAATAGTGTTTTATTCGGTTTAGTCTAAATAGTACAGTGTAATCAGCCAGCTGGAATTAAAATAGTGTTTCGTCACTATAATCACTATTTGGAATATGGCAAAAATGTATGTGTTCATATTGACCATCCTGCGTGCATCGAAAATATTGCAGTCATTATTTCTCAGTTGCGGTTCAGTAGCGAATTTATTCAGCAGAGATTTATTTTATAGATTTTTTCTTTATAAATACGTTTATTTCATAAGGCAATTTACATAAGTTTTTCTTCGCGGTAACAAAACTTTTACATAGAGTTCTTATGCTAATATAATCCTAATATAGTCACAACGATTTGAATGTAATAAAACATATTCCCTTTTTTTAATTATCATATATCATAGGTATTTCGTCATTTATTATTAAATCTACCACTTTTTTCATAAGCTGTTTCGAATTTGTTTGTTTCAGCACATTTTTTTTTAATTTGTCCTATATTGATGAAAATGCAATAATTAAATCTTGCACGGATAACTTCGATGTCGGATTGAAGCGTAGTGGAAATTTAGCATCGGAGACCCTTCTCCCTTTCGATTATCTCTATAGCGATATTTCTGTGGATGAATTTTCGTCATTAAGTTTCGCTGACACAAAAAATCACTTGTGAACATCGAAGTTCAGAGTTTTGTGGGTGCTTGTTTCATGAATGAAAATATCGAAAGTGATTTTTTTAGTCACTGAGCTTTTTTTTTAGAAAATCTGGTGAATTATTTTTTACGAGTGATAGTGAAATGAGCTTTTTCTGATCATGATTTTCCAAACACTGCTCGTCACATGGTAATTAATGAAAAACAAACCCTTGAAATTGACAGTTTTACACCAAGCACCCTGTATCTGCAGAACCGGAAGATGGATCTGAATAAAAAACTATTTTTATGAGACGCATTAGTTTAATCTAAGATGGTGTTAATAGGATGCATTATTTTGTTTTCCAACACACATCACCGAACCGTAAGTTGGATTTAAATGAAATTCATGAATGATATAATTGGATCATAAGACCTTTCTTAATGAATCTAAGTTTGTGAAAATCAGTACGACAGTTCCTGAATAACAACGATGCTTCACTACTGGTTCAAGCATACAAAAATTAATGGCTAAGCTGTGGTGCGACGAGAGAGTCCTTCATCAATGCTTGTTGATTTCAACAGTTTTAGAAAATAAATTAATTGAGCTATTCTCAAGCTACTAGAAATTTAATCAACATTAGTTTAAGGCGCATGATATCTACAATCTGCTAGACAACGGATGAAAATTTGAATTTATTCGATATTCGATCCTTCTCATGCATGGCTGATTTATAGCTATTTCGAAAGTACCATTATGTGTTGATGATGATAAAATCAGAAATTCCGAATAGCGTTCAGTTTGTTCACTACGTTCAGACGGTTTAATGAAAAGTTTTCCTTTCATCTGCTGAAGCAGGAAGAGTTTCTATACAAAAACAGCAACAGCAGATCAGTTTCAATTCCCAGTTGAAACTACATTATCGGTGAACTGTTTGCTCTTTTGCAAGGGCAAACATTTTCTTTCTGCTGCCTACAATGGAAATTCCATTCACAAGGATTTGCACAAAACATTCGGGTCACCATTCGCCAGCTAGTGTTGCTTTCTGGTTAGCCCCTAGACAGCTCGGAACAAAATTCAACCGGCAGCATATATTCAATCTGTCTGAGTGACGCAATCCCATTCCGTAGCTGGTCTCGTCCCCGATGTTGGGAATTCGAAACAAATTGATTTTAATGGTATGCTCTTCTTGATAGCATGATAATATGTTGGAGTTGAACGAATGGGTTTTCCAGAGAAAATCGTTTATAGCCCAGCAACTGGGTCAAATAACTGCATAGGGAATTTATCTCAATTTCTTTTGAGCTTCTATCAATGTCCAACTGTCTTGCAAATTTAACAAACAACTTCTCACGGAATTTCATTAAAGTTTATTCCTTCCATTGAATTCAACTAATAGTAATAATTTCTCGCCTTTCGGATGCGGGTCACATGGAGTATTTCTTCCCCATTTGGGAAAACAAGTTGCTCCTGTTGTAAGACGTGATACCATATTCTTAATTGGAAATCCACTACTTTCCTACCCATCTGCTTTAAGTACTGCAGTAGTCGCTATTTCGTGACAATCCTCCTTTTTCGTTGTCAGTCACAATGTTGTCTGTTGCTACATACGGCAAAGCCCGTTTTTTCGTGAGCATCACGAAAATCAATCACAATTAGGAAGTGACTTGCCACTGCTAGCGCTAGCCATCAAATGGATGCGAACGCGGCATAAAACTAGCAGAAGGTGATGAATGATCATGGAACTTCGGTCTTCAGACGATGAGTTTGTTTTGGCCAACGCCGCCTCGTAAAGTGTTCCTGTGATGTTGTCCTTTATTGAGTTGTTCCTACCTGGCCTATCATGCCAACCTCTGAGGAAGTCCGAAACGATGTACATTGATGAGTTAGGTGGGTTGGATTTGTTTCGTCTTGTAGGAAGCAAAGTGATTCTGATGAATGGTTTCCATTTTCGTTTAAAAGAGACCGAATGATTTTTTCGAACAATCCGAATTCTCGAAAATCTTTTTTTTATCGACCATGCCTAACTGCCTTACAGGGAAACAGGGAGTATCATCGTATTGGCTGTAGGCTACAGAATTCATAGAACGTCCAATTAGTGACCGTTGACTTGGAACTGAAATACTGTATTTAAAACACAAACACATGTCGTAAGCCCATTAAACTCTACCTCTGGAAATATTCCGTGAGGGAAAGTGTTACACCGAAACCTCCATTTACGAACTAAACGGGGGTTCGTAAAAAGAGGTAGTTCGTAAAAAAGTTTACGTTATTTGGGATTTGAAATTTACTTCGTAAAAAAAATGTTGTGTAATGAATGTTGAAACCCCCCCTCGGAACGGATGTGAAGAGTAAGTGCAGGAAAATGATGTTTGGATTCGTTCCAAAATCCGAGATGGCGACGTCCGGTTTCTTAGTATTCCTTAAAATCTCTTACAATATGAGTATTTTCGGAACGGGATTTATAAGTAGATGGCGGAAAACGATTATTGAGGTGGTTCTGCATTCCAAGATGATGACTTCCGGTTTATTGGTATTCATTGAGCACCCTAACAACATGGGTATTTTTGGAACGGATTTGAGAAATTAGTGCTGGAAAACAATATTTGAAGTTGTTTAGAAATACAAGATGGCGACATCCGGTTTATTAGTATTCCTTGAAAGTTATTACCGTACTCCTTAAAAAAACTGTGCCTTGAAAGCATTATACCGGAAGTCACCACAAAGAATTTTAAAATGAGCTCAATCATCGTTTATTGGTATCCAATCTGTTCCGAAAAAATCTTAATTTGAAGGGTGTTCAAAGCCTATCGATAAACCGAAGGTTGTTATCTTGGATTTCGAAACGACACCAAACATCATTTTCCGACATCTGTTCATTAAATCTTTCCAAAAATACCCATATTGTATGGATTTTCAAGAAATATCGATAAACCAGAAGCCGCCAATAACGCTTTCAGAACCAGCTCAAACTTCGTTTTCCGATATCCACTTATCAAGCCCGTTCCGAAAATACCCATATTGTAACGGTTTTTAAAGGAAATGAAGAAACCGGAAGTCGCCATCTTGGATTTCAGAACTACCTCAACCATCATTATCCGACATCTACTCATCAATCCCGTTCCGAAAACACCCATATTATAAGGGTTTGTAAGGAATTTCAAGAAACCGGAAGTCGCCATCTTGGATGTCCAAAATACCTAAAATATCATTTTTCGGAATATACACTTTAAACCCGTTTCAAAATTATCCATACTGTGATAGTTGCAATGAAGTATAAATGAGCCGGAAACCGTTTTCATTGTATGCCAAAACCACTTTTTACGAAGTGGGGTCGTAAAAAAAGTGTACGTTATTTGGGATTTGGTTCGTAAAAAGAGATACGTAAAAAGAGGTAATGTAAAAAAGTGTTCGTAAACGGAGGTTTGGTTGCATGAAGCTCCCCTGCTGGCCAAAACGTTTCGCTTCCGTTTTTAGGCATTGAAGACTACACAGTTCAAAAAAATCTTGTAATTTTACATTTCATAAGATGCACATAAATGAAGCATCGTATTTCTCAGGAATTTATATTCAAGAACATGGAAAATTGTGCGATTTGAAAATTACATGGATTCGGATCAAATTGGGATAAAAAACAAAAGATCAATAGAAACAGCGCGACTTGAACTGAGAAACATTAGACCACAAAGCACGCCATTTGATGGATTAGGCCACACAGATGCCCATATCTGCTTGATAAATAATTGTTGCATATAAATCCAGTCATTTAGGGGTTTTGGTACCGGTTTGTGCAAAGTACACATGACTGATTTCAATTTTTTACGTTTCGCCTTCGGCTCATCAGTGAAATTAGCAGATTATGTTGATCTGCTAATGCCACGTCACGGATCAATATAATACGCTAACCAGACGTAAAGTACTTGCTATTTACAAGTCACTTTGTTTTACACCGAGGTGTAAGGTCTTTCCTGACGTCCCGAAAGAACGAAACAAATTGACGGTATTCTGACCGCCAACAGGTTGTAGTCATCTAGGGGTTTTGGTACCTCATGCGTACCGGTTTGTGCAAAGTACACATGACTGATTTCAGTTTTTGGCGGTGTTGAATACCGTCAATTTGTTTCGTTCTTTCGGGACGTCAGGAAAGACCTTACTCCTCGGTGTAAAACAAAGTGACTTGTAAATAGCAAGTACTTTACGTCTGCTTAGCGGATTATGTTGATCCGTGACGTGGCATTAGCAGATCAACATAATCTGCTAATTGCACTGATGAGCCGAAAGCGAAACGTAAAAAATTGATATAAATCCATATGTCGGCACTTGGTAACCGAGTGCACATTACAGTCGGAGCTTGTGAAATTCTGTTCGAATTTAATATTGCGTCATTGGACAAGTTAAGTATAGTTATGAATTGTATCGTTTGTAGAATTATGTCACCTGTAAAGTTTATAATCTTTTTTTGTGTATATTTTCGCAGGATCTTTTTGCTATGCAAGTTTGGTAGTTGAGTAAAAATTTCTGAAGTGGCCTCCCCATTTTTATGAGGTAACCGATTTTACAATAAGTGTTATTATTGTTATTAGTATCTACGAATTATTGTTATTATTAGTATCTACGAACATGTTCGTGAAATATTTCGTCGATATTCGAA
This sequence comes from Malaya genurostris, assembly GCF_030247185.1. Classification (NCBI taxonomy): domain Eukaryota; kingdom Metazoa; phylum Arthropoda; class Insecta; order Diptera; family Culicidae; genus Malaya; species Malaya genurostris. The sequence goes on along the minus strand of NC_080571.1, from coordinate 93,658,211 downwards.
TTTTTTATTCTATTTTTAGTTACATAAACATTTATATACCTTTTCATTGTAATGCTTCCTGAAACTCAAGTTCTCTTTCGAATTATACGAAACTTTTCAAATGGATAAACAACTATTTTTGGCACAGAATGAAGAAAAAATTTTTTAAACATATTCAATTTTACTATAATTTCTACTTAAATTTTCCAAAGAAATCGATATTAAAGTACCTTCTTCACGCGATTTTTGTCTCTGTTAAATGCTAAAATGTTGCATATGTTATTGGTTTTCATAATCAACAAAAAAATGTGCTCAAATAGGGTTTTTGAAATATTTGATTTTTTGTATACGCGCGCTGTATGCAAAGTGCACCGTGCGAGCGAATCGGTATGGTGCGATGTCGTCGGTGTGATTGAAGCGAGCTGCGACAGGTTTGGACAAGTAGGCATAGAAAATAATTTTTTGCCTTTCTCATCTCAACTTTTTTAAATTGTAGTATTTCGATGAATTTTTGCTGTAATATATAAGAGAAAATGAATAATATGGAAAGGGCATCATTACAGCACTAGGTAGATTTGAACAGGTTTCTCTATTGAATGTACGTCAGGAAATTTATTGATCACATATTATTTTACCATTTTTTCGTGTGGTTTGGACGCGAAAATAGTCAAGGAAAAAACAAAACTTTGTGATCATTCCGGAAAAAGATTAACGATACAAGCTCAGTGCATTTACTGCACTTCATGAGAAAAATTATAAAATTAGGACCGAGTGGAATTCTTTTGCAGCATCACATGGGAAAAAAAAGTTATCTTTGAAATAACCGTGAAACTACACGCGTATAAAGTTAGTGGGCATCAAATCAAAAACAAACGAATTCCAACTGCGCATAATCTATTCAATTGAGTGAACGATTCATTCAAAAATATAAACTTTGATTTTTGCATGATAAACAAACCAGACATTCAGGATAGACAACGACAACATCGATTAAAAACGTAATGACTATTAAAACTACACGCGAATGTAAGATTTTTTCCGACAACGAAGAATTTGTAGTAAATGTTCTGTTCAAACCACCAGAAAATATAGAATAATCTAGTGTCAAACTTGTGAAATAATATGTAATTAATAAATTTCCTGACGTACATTTAATAGAGAAACCTGTTTAATTTAACCTATTACTGTAATAATGCCCTTTTCATATTATTCATTTTCTCTTATATATTACAGCAAAAATACTATATAAATACTATAATTTAAAAAAGTTGAGATGAGAAAGGCAAAAAATCATTTAACAGAGACAAAAATCGCGCGAAGATGGTACTTTAATATCGATTTCTTTGGAAAATTTAAGTAGAAATTATACTAAAATTGAACATGTTTAAACAATTTTTTCTTCATTCCGTGCCAAAAATAGTTGTTTATCCATTTGAAAAGTTTCGTATAATTCGAAAGAGAACTTGAGTTTCAGGAAGCATTACAATGAAAAGGTATATAAATGTTAATGTAACTAAACTAAATATAAAAAATTCGAATATCGACGAAATATTTCACGAACATGTTCGTAGATACTGATACTACAAACCAATAACACTTATTGTAAAATCGGTTACCTCGTGAAAAATGGGGAGGCCACTTCAGAAATTTTTACTCAGTTATCATTTACTGAAAAATATGGAAAAAACGTGCTTAATCCATCTAGCAGTGAGATGATAGCTTTTTTATCATCCGCATGTGTTTTTTCCATGAATATTTTTCGGTGTTTTAGTTCTCATGACATTAATTTAATGACCGTCGTTTCAAGCGGCAATTTAAAGTTCTATTCACTCATTACTCTGTAATGTCGAAACTGCAAATCGAATCGAATTTGAATCTAAAAGTGTGATAATCGATTAAACATTCCGTGATATGTCGAAGTAAGTTGTACTTTAGAGTTTACGATTATTTGAGGTACTTCCAGAGCCGGTATTCAGGAACCAGCATAACCCAAACCGATTCGTATGGCCACAAATTAATATGCCGAAATTGCAATAGTTTTGAGTCCAACTTTAAAGCTTTTCGGGATTGTCATCTTCTATATCGGTCTAAATTTTAAAAATTCATCATCCTGTAATTCCAGAATCGCAAGTCAGAATATAATAAACGAAATTAATTTTGAATGGGATTATAATTTTATTTTAATTTAAATTTTTGTTTCTGAAATTCGATTTGGCCTTTTTTGAGAAAACGATTAAGCTTTGAGAAACGATTCGGTACTAGAACCAGAATCCGAAAATCGGTGTAGTCGAAGTAAGATAGATTCATCTCAGTAGCTGTAAAGTTTACATTTGTTTCAAAATGTTTGAAAATCAGTGTAGACATCTTTGAGAAATCGTGGTGCGAATTTGGGTACCTTGCGAATCAAAAACTGAATACCACTAAAACTAGAATAAGTTTATTTGGTTATTGACTATCCAAATCTTCTAATCCAATAAACCTGCTTAATTTATGTGAAATTGACATATTCTAATCACCCTGTGTCTCCGAAACCGGAAGTTGGATCTGAATGAAAAGCAAGACGTTTTATAGAATAATAAAACTTTTCATTTGAATCTTAGATGATTCTTAGATTTCAATTGAATCTTAGATCGGTTCAGCCATCTACGAGCAAAATGACTTACACAATGTTAATTTCGTTTCACATATCATCCTGTAGTTCCGGAACCAGAGGTCGGAACCAAACATAATTCAGGAACCTTGTTTGGAAGTACGAGGTCTGTTCAAAAAGTACCCGGAATTCTCATTTTTCTAAAAAAATATTTATTTTTTCGTCTATATCTATATGGTCCCCTTCAAAGTAATCCCCCCTAGATATAATACACTTCCCGAGCAAAGTCAAACATCAAAACGAGAGCAAATCGAAATCTTATTATGATAGCAACATCACATTGAAATCTTAATTTGATCTCAGCTCATCAATTTTTCAATTGATATCACATTATGTTATCATTTTGCTGTTACTTTTAGAAAAAAAAACTTGGGAGGCAAATATTTTGGGAAACTCCAAAAATGATTATTCAAAAGCAACAACTTAATAACTGCATCAAAATAGGACTAATTCCATTAGGCGATACAAAAATGCAAAAATAAATTTTAATGGAACAATTATTCCTTTAATTCTATCTTGCATTTTTCAAAAATGCTTCGTGTGGCAGTAGTCCGGAACCTAACCATGATCAAGGAAAAGATTTTTCTCAACACTCTTGCAGCTTTTACACAAATAATCCTCTATATTTTTACTTGCGAGATTATTGTTTTAGCACCACATATCTGGAGGACATTGGATAGGTTGACGATCATTGTTGCCAGGCGCGTACCCAGAAAAAAATTTCGGGGGGTGTTTCAGAACATGTTGATTAATTTCCATACAAATGGAACTTTTTATATAATTATTTGAAATTTTTTTATTGTGGAGTCGTTTGTTGAAAATTATTCATTTTATTTTTTACTTATTTGAAAAAAAAGGGTTTACATAATATCATACTTTTTTGAGTTTCGGAGGGGGTTTGAACCCCTAAAACACCCCCCTGTATACGCGCCTGATTGGTGCCACGTCTATCTGAAGCTAGTTCATCTCCTTTAGCGATCTTCTGGCATACTGAGCCTTCACCAGATCCGGCCAAAAGGCTTCATTCTTTTTCGAGAACGAATAGCGGCTTGGGCATTCTCATCTCGCTGATCGTCAGCCACAGAAAGACCTTCGTCAGGAACTTGATATGAAAAATACATTTGACGTCAACGATTTCCTTCTGGTGGGGTACGTTAAATATCAGATTCTCTAACAGTTTTCGCGTTTAGTTAAAAAAAAGATGTTAAATGTTCTGACTATTATTTTCGGTTGATGTTTTGAATAATACGCTCTTCTTTATATCATACTAGCTGAATTACCCGGCGTTGCTCGGAAATGTTTCGTAAATACAAGGCCGCAAAAACAATTTTAGGAATTGTTCTGACCATTGAAATACTCAGAGCGTAGTGAAACACAACCTTTTTCCACGTAATCACTTAGTTGCTAGAAATATGCAGTACTAGTCAAGAAGTATAATTTTTTCATAAAATACGATCAATTCACTTTATACTTCCCATGTTTGGGGCACTTGCTACACTCCTTCCTTGAAATAACCCTTTAATCTATTTTGATGTGAAGGTAGTATCTGTATTAATCAAGAAGTATCGTTTCTCGTCCAATGAATTTTACATTAAACTCCTCTTTTGTTAGTGAACTTGCAACAGCTCTCTGCCCTCTGAGTAGTGTAAAAAATATCTGTGCTCGTCAAAAAAAGAGAGGGGGGGGGGAATGAAAATTGATTTTCCAGACTCTTTTCGCCTAGTCTATATCCTCCGGCTTCCCTCTTCTGTCGTCAAATAAGATAAATTTAACAATAAACCTCTTTTTAGAGGTACTTGCTACAAACTCCAACCTTTCATTCATACAATTTATCCTTTGCATGTTTGAGTTTAATCCCCTGTTAAAGACCCTAGCTAGGCCTCCTTCCCCATAAAAACACACTTATGACCATCTCTGAAGAGCAAGAAGTATCTGTGCTAAATTTGATAGCAATCCATTCAGTAGTTTCGGAGTTATAACATTAAAAACATTACACCCCCCTTTTCGAAGGCACTTGCTGCATTCACCCCTCGTCCATTCTAAGGTATGCATAATGTTTCTATGATCTTCAAAACGTGTGGATTCTCGTCAAGTTATGTGATTTTTTTCATAACCACACAAACCCCCCCCCCCACCCCTCCCTTCGTTTTGACCCAACCCTTCAAAAACATCTCTAAACAGTTTGAATATTTGATTGCATTTTAGCGCCACCAAATCAAAGAATTTTATTAACTCCAATCAACGACGTTTTAAATCATCATGTTTCAGAGATATAGCGTAATATGTCTTCTATCAGAAACTTTCGAGCGCTGTAGGAGCGCTTGGCGAATAAATTCCTAACTAACATATTTTTCATAATGTAGACCTTGACATCCCGCACAACTTTCCTCAGAAAAAAAAGCTTTGAAGATTTCAGGTTCTGAGATAGATCATATTTTAGCACACTAGCTCCATATTGTACAGCGATTTTGCATTAATATTTGAAAAACTTAGAAAACTAGTTTGAAAACCCTATTCTCTAAATAATGATCCCGAATTTAAGTCTACACAGGAATTAAAAATTTGCTAAATCAGTGTGATGCTGTCTGTTAGCAGAAGTGAGATACTCGTTAATTGTCCCAATTAGTCGAAATAAGTAAGATATTTTTTGGAATCGAAATAACATATGATCTGAGATTGCTTATCGTCATATTCCTAATTCACGTTTCCAGTAAGCCTTTGCTGTAAAAGACTTCACTCTAAAGCGCTCGCTCTCCTGAGCCTAGAAATTTGTATTTCAAAGTGATTACATACTCGAGTAGAGTGAGATCAAATAAATAACTCAATTTGTTATTATGCTGTTCACATGCTACAGTTTCTGGATACGAGAAAGACAAAGAGCACATTTTCATACCTATCAAATAGCCGCACTTCCATTCATGATGGTTGCGGGACGGATGCGACGAAACGAATGTGCGTCGGCTAAAACTACCTGTATACAGCTTTGTGAATCAACACTGCTTGTCATATGATCGAAAATTCTCCCTCTACTCACAGCTTAACGTCACAGTCCATAGCATTCGCAGAGAGTTCGGAATCCAAATCACCTAGGTTCGAAACCCAAGTCTCTCTCTGTGGGAGGTGTTGGTGCTTTTGACGCTTTTTTTATTGTTGCAAGTAATATCGCCTAAAGGTATACTATCCCGGGTCTTTTGCCCAATCTATTTTTAGCTTATGCTCGCGACTTGTTTGTTTTCAGTAATGTCTTTTTAAAGCAAATCAATAACTGATTATGCATTCCAGTTTTGTTTTCGTTGTTTGATAATAACTTCAAATTGAAAACTAGTTTTGCTATCGACAAGAAAAATTCTATATCTTATTTAGATTTCAGTTTGCTTTCGCTGTTAGCAAAAATAGTTTTCTTTTTGCTATCATTGGGATATTTTTTTGCTTTCGATTTTGATGTTTTGCCACTTAAAACGACCAAAACAACAGCAAATTGAGTATTCGATAAATGCGAACATCACAACATCAAAATGAGTTTTCTATTTGATCTCACACTCTGCTCGGGTTATGCCAGCGTTATTTCCAGTCTTCGAAACACCCCTGATAGTCACTTTTTGTAATGCTCTGTAGCACTCTCAGCGATTCCGCCTTTATCTCTTCAATCGATGAAAAACGCTGTCCTTTCATGGGTCTCTTCAACTTTGGGAACAGAAAAAAATCACACGGAGCGATATCTGGTGAATGAGGAGGTTGGGGCATGATTAAAGTCTTGTTTTTAGCCAAAAAATCACGAATAAGCAACGATGAATGAGCAGGTGCGTTATCCTGGTGCAAAACCCATGAATTGTTTTTCCATAAATCGGGGCGTTTCTTTCGAATTGCTTCACGCAAACGTCGCATTACTTCAAGGTAATACTCCTTATTGACGGTTTGACCTTTTGGCAAGAATTCTTTATGCACTATGCCATTTTAATCGAAGAAAACAGTAAGCAAAACCTTGACATTTGATCGAACTTGACGTGCTTTTTTCACTCTTGATGACGATTGTGCTTTTGTTTCGACATCATAACCGTACACCCATGTTTCATCACCAGTTATGACCCTTTCAAGTAAATTTGGATCGTCGTTGACGTCGTTTAACAGCTCCTGAGCGATTGTAATGCGTTTGTTTTTTTGATCAAAATTCAGCAGTTTTGGAACAAATTTTGCTGCCACTCGTTTCATGCCCAAAACATTTGAAAAAATATGATGGCATGAGCCAACTGATATGCCAACTTCATCAGCAACTTCTCTAATAGTGATTCGGCGATCATCCATAATCATGTTTTCCACTTTTCGCACATTTTCACCGATTATTGACGTGCTGGGTCGACCGGAGCGTTCGTCGTCTTCAACGTCTTCGCGGCCTTGGAAACGCTTATACCACTCGTAAATACTTGTTTTTTTCATAGCAGACTCACCGTAGGCTCTCTGTAACATTTCGCACACTTGGTTACACTTTATTTCATTTTTCACGCAAAATTTAGTACAAATTCTTTGACTCTTCAATTCTTCCATTGTTTAAACTAACAAAAATCGCCGAGCTCAAAAAACACGTCTACACCAGCCGCTACAAGACAGAATGTAAACAATGAATACAGCTGAAAATTTCACCATACATTAGGGACATATGTACCAACACAATAAAAAAAAATTTTTGACCACCGGACTCTCCAGACGCGCGCAATTAAAAAATTCCTTTTTGAACAGACCTCGTATACGACTTTTCCTATAAATCTGAGTTTGTAAAAAACGATTGAGTCATCTCCGAAAAAAAGTTAAGTGAAATTATTTGTCACACACGCATTCGCTGATCTCGACGAACTGATTCGAATGGTACATAGGTGTTATGTTGTTCCAGCATTTATTGCTGTACGTAGTTTAAATCAATATTATTATGGAATTGCTTTCAACTCGAAAATGCTGCCATCACCTGGTTTACATATGTCATATTCGAACGATTATGTTGCCAAAAACGAACCGTACCGATTTTTGTCGGTTCGTTTTTGGCAACATAATCGTTCGAGTATGACATGTAAATTAGATGATGGCAGCATTTTCAAGTTGAAAGTAATTCCATAATTCCATAATTATTTCCATAAATTTAAACTACTTACAGTAATAAATGCTGGAAGAACATAACTCTCATATACCATTCGACTCAGTTCGTCGAGATCAGCAAATGCATGAGTGACAAATAATTTCATTCAATTTCCTCGGAAATGGCTTAACCGTTTTCTACAAACTCAGATTCATATGAAAAGTCGTATGCTCCCAAACAAGGTTCCTGATTTATGTTTGGTTCCGACCTCTAGTTTCGGAACTACAGGATGATATGTGAAACGAAATTAAAATTGTGTAACTCATTTTTCTCGTAGATGGCTGAACCATCTATGATTCAAATGAGAGGTCTTTAAATCCTATAAAAAATCTTACTCTTTAGTCAGATCCGACTTTCGGTTTAGGAGATGCAGAGTGATTAGTAAAAAAATGTCCATTTCTCATAAATTAATCAGGTTTATCGGGTTGGCAGATTTGGATAGTCGATAACCAAATAAATTTTTTTCAGTTTAATCGGTATTCAGTTTTCGATTCGGAAGGTGCCCAAAAATTTAATTCACACTATAATTTCTCAAAGATGTCTACACACTACTCAAGTGAACGCAATTGATTATGGCTACACCGATTTTAGAATTCCAATTCCAGTATCGAATCGTTTCTCATAGCTCAATCATTTTTTCAAAAAAGCCAAATCAAGTTTTAAAAACAAAAATTCAAATTAAAGGACTTATGGTCCCATACAATATTGGTGAATTTTATCCGATTCTGGAATTACAGGGTGATGAGTTTTTAAAATTCATACTGATATAGAAGATGTAAATTGTTTGGCGTATTAATTTATGGCCATTCGAATCATTTTGGGTTATGCTAGTTCCTGAATACCGGCTCTGTAAGTACCATAAAAAATTACGAAAAACTCTAAAGTGGAACTTACTTCGACATCTCATGGAATGCTCATTCGATTGTCACACGTTAAGATTGAAATTCGATACGATTTGCAATTTGGACATTACAGGGTAATGAGTGTTTAAAATCTTAATTTGCCGTTTAAAACGAGGATAATTAAAATAATGTCATGAGAACTAGAAGACCGTAGAATATCCATGCAAAAAACACATGCGGATTAATAAAAAAAAGGTATCATCTCATTGCTAGGTGGATTAATCACGTTTTTACGGTATAAACATGTAGAGAAACAAAGCCATTTCTTTGCTAAAATAATTTTCTCAAAACAATCACTTTACGGGCATTATGCCTCATCTTCAACAGTATGTTTAGATTTGAAATATTGTTTTATAGATTTGTAGTGAATATTAAAACAAAATGTGCACAGAAAAAAAATAATTTTACAAGTGACATAATTCTACAAACGATACAATTCATAATTACTTAATTTTTCAAATGACGCAATATTCCACTCGCACAGAATCTACTGGCTCCAAATGTAATTAACACTCGGTTACCCAGTTCTGCTGTGTGCACACATGTGCTTCTGTGGTCCAGTCGATTAACCGATGTGATTTGTGTTCTCTTATTTCTTGGTTCAGGTCGCGCTGTTGCTATCGATCTTTCGTTTTTTAATTCATTTGAATTCAAGCCATGTTATTTTCAAATCACATGATTTTACATTTTCTTTAAACTAAATTTGTTTGAAATACTACACAGATAAAAATATTTTGTGAATTTTCATTTCTTTTCATGTACATATTTGGAGTAGGCAATTGAATGGAAATTACATTACAAAACGAAGCGGTTTGTAAATATATAGTCTTGTTCAATGCAAAACTAAATGAATTTTAATGTAATTTGACATCAATCATGGTTTTAAATCAGATTTTCGTTTCAACTGATGTCTATTTCATAGTACTATCGGTTTACATGTCGTGTAAGTTTCATCTTTTCTTTCTGTGTACGCTCCAATTTTCTGCATCTTATAAGATGTAAAATCACAAGATTTTTTCGAACTGTGTTGCGTTGGGAGGATCGGAAATGTTGTTCCCCGATAGCTATTAGTTGATTATTCCCATACCTGCATCGGCCAGAATAAGCCGAAAACAACGTTTTCGTTCGGGACGTCAGGAAAGACGTGGTACTTCGGTACCAAATATATAAGTGTTTTACAAATAGCATTAACTTTACGTCTGCTTAGCGGTTCAAGTTGAACTGTTTAAGTTTGCAATAAGTAGTTCAATTTGAACTGCTCTGCACTGACGAGTCTAAGACGAAACGTAAAGAACAGTAAAGTATTATATCTTTCAACATGTGGAAATTGTGTTTGTTTCGATGTCAACTTCAGCTAAACTAGCTATGAAGTAAATGATATGATGAATTTTTGTTTGCTTTGAGATGTTAATTTAAGTGAATTGCGACGCTCTTTTTATGTGCATCTATAAAGAAGTAAATTTACACGATTTTTGTGGTCGTTTTGTAAAATGTGTTTATATCAATAAATTCTGATCACTTCTACCGGAATCCTTGATAATTATGTGCCTCAGGCGTATTGCAATTTCTTGAACAAGGCGTAATCACATTCTTGAACAAAATATATTAGGGTAAGGGCTCCCTATTTCATCTCATTTGTAAGGACGTCGCCTTCAAACCTCGATTTAGCCACTAAAATCACTATAACTATTTCATATTACTGCTTCATTCGCCTTGCTCCACATTGAGATTTGATTCACATTCCTTGGACATTAAAATAATGTTCATAAAACAGCAAAAAACACTTATGAAATGTTCACTACTCTGCTCCTAATTTCATCTCAATGGATTTTTATCCATCCTATCGTTGATCCCTTATTCATCCTATAAATTAGCAATGGCGACAACAATTAAAACGAAATATTCCACTATTACATATTGAAATATTAATATCAATAATATAATTAAACTAATGTCACGGATACCAAAAAACATACTTTTTGATGAGATTTTGAAGAAGAAAAACAATTTTTGTTTTGTAACATTATGAGATAACTTGGCAACTTTGCGAAACCAAATGAGATAAAAACAAAGCGCAATCAAGTGAACTAAGTAAAAAACTTTCATCTCATATTTTTAAAGACTTTTATTGTTTGTGGGGTAGTTTTTGAAGTATTAAATCGTTATTTAAACAAGTAGCAAGTGAGTGAGTAGCATTACTAATTATGAAGTCATCCAGTATTCAATGGTAATTGTGCGAAAAATTGATCATGTTTTGAGACGAATCGATTAGTAGATAATCAGAAACATGACGAACTGTAAATCTTGAGACGAAAATGTGTCCTAAATTTAAAAGTGAGTTTGTTTTAAATGAAAAACACGATCACCGAAGAAAATTAAAACCATATCTTTCAATGGAAAAGTGTGACAATAGCTTTTATAATCATTTAAAAACATTTCACAGTTTGGGTCAGGTAGGTTGTAAAATATTATTCATGTTCAAAGTAATGAGGTGAAGGGATGAGATGGAAATAGGAGCTCAGCCGTTACCCTAATACATTTAGATATATCTCAATGCTTTCTCAAAGAAGGCATTTTATAACACTCTATCCTATTTATATGTATTTATATTTTTATTGATTTCCATTTCGATTATAACCTATTTTGGCTTAAGGAGATATGTAGCAGCTATTTTTTGAAAGAAATATATCGCGTAAATGGCAACCTTTGCCTTTGAGTACAAAATGTGCTCATTTTCGGCGTTTTCCATCGTTTTGGCTAATGAATCGGTCAGTATGGCGGCTATTAGAGTAACAGAGGTACTTTGCCCACTTCATATATTTTGGCCCACCTAACAAACTTTATCAATTTCATCGGATTTTATTGATGTTAAGTAACCCATGTTTCATCAATTTGAAGCTAATCACATCAAATTACCTATTGCGGAAGGGGTTTTCAAAGATATTATAACATTTGGGGGATATTTTTACAAAGTGGGCCAACATAAAATCAATCTTAAAGTGTGCCAAAATACCTCTGTTACCCTACACGTCGTATGTTGTCTTTGAGTTGAGCTATGGTTCTTGGCTTATCAGCGTATACCTTGGATTTCGAAGAGTCCCATAAAAAATCTGGTGGCGTCAAATTGGGAGATCTCGGGGGCCAGTCAAATTCAGCGTTTTTCGATATGACACATCCGGGGAACAATGGTCGTAACAAACCAATTGTTAGTTGAGCTGTATTTCATGTTGCATCGTCCTGTTAAAACCAGTTGGCGTTCAAACCTTTTTCATTAACAGTTTTCGTGGCTCCATCATCGTCTTGGAAAAAATGGGGACCAATCACCATATCCACACAAACATCACATCGAACTGTAACTTTTTTATCGTAATTGAGGGTCTTCAGTGGCAGAGAACGCTTCCAACGCGGTATGTGCTTCCGCAGTTTCGTTTTTGCTTTGAATGGCCAATCAGAGCGATGCTTAGTAACTGATATGTCGCTTACTCCATCAAAACCATCGTCTCCGTTAGGGAAAGCCAGTAAGCCTGTATAGTGTTTAGATGTTAAAACAATTTCATTCATATGTACAATAAAATACGTGAGTTTATCCATTCAAATCGATGGGTAGATCCAATCCAATTCCAATCAGTTGGTGAAATAATATTACAAATCGAAATTAAATTGACTGAGCTATAAGTGTTCAAAAGCTGACTACCTTTCTGTAGTATATATAAAACAAAGATGTTTTCCACATTAACATGTGTTTTGCAAATAGCATTAACTTTACATCTACTTAGCGGTTCAAGTTGATCTGTTTAAGTTTGCACTAAGCAGTGCAATTTGAACTGCTCTACACTGACGAGTCTAAGACGATATGTGAAGAAATGTATCACCATTGTTTATCGCTTTACAATTATTATTATTTTTAGAACGATGGTGTCGGAACCCAACATATTTGATAGATCAACCCGATCAACAGAGCATAACAGGATTCTATCAAAATTATATGTGATCTTAATATTTATATCTCATTATGTTATAAATATGATTCCAAATCAGAAGCAAACATTCAGATTTTATTAAGATTATAGCAAGTCCAGATATTATATTAAGAGCCGTTATATTTCAGGTTAAACTATATTAGAGAACTGAAAACAAAAAGAGTTCAAACACTTTTGTCGATCATGTTTTTGACTTTCAACCCGAAAAATACTAAGCTTCAATAAAGAGCAGTAACAAACATTTTTTCCAATTTCACATACCCGAAGATGCTTTTGAAAACAATAATTTGATATTTGATTTTGAAATGACAGCCTAAATTTTGAATTTGAGAACGTTCCTGAGTAATTCCTACTTAAATTGTGTAAAGTTTTTATTCAAATATTATTTTAAATTGAAAATAAATATTTTTCAAGATGATTTTGCGCTTTTTCTCTTATGAACAAAGCTCTAAAACTCGACTAATAAATATTCGAAATAGTAATATAGCATTTGACTCAGTTCATTGAATCCGCAATGTTTCCTAAGATACGATTTTCACAAGCTTGGAGTAAAATGAATGCTTAAAGCTTCAATATTATCGGTGGCCGATTTTTGTTTCCGAAAACACAGAGTGATAAGTGTTAAAAATTTCAAAACGTCTTCAAAAGTGACGCTGCAATAAACGGAAAACAAAATCTGAACTGGGCTCAAAAACAAAATCTAAACTCGGCTCAATACTTTCTCGATTTATAGGTCTTTTAGTTGCAGATTGAAAATAGCGACTTCAGTTTGACGGGCCCCGGATGTACTGAAAATAGAGAAAAAAATCTTAAAAAATTCGTATTGATTTATGTTTAGTTCTTGCTGTACTTTATACTATGTTGATCTGATGATTTTGTACGTAGTTCTAAATAAAAAACTGTTAATATTACATTGATAAATGTTCACTAATGGCGCTGATGATATCATCATGGCCTAACGCAAACTAAAGTAATATCGAATCACATTCACAATTTTTGGATCAAAAATCAGTAACATCGAAATGAGTTGGTTAGGTCATCAATTAATAAGAACTACGAATTGCAGATATCGAATTTTGCCCGTTGTCATCTATATCATTGAATGAACATTTTTAAATTCATGAATCAGACAAAAACGATTTATTGCACCATAATACCTTCGATTTGAAAAGTTCAATCTATCCATATCTGATAAATTTATGATAGTCGCATTTCGTAGTTGATGAATTCCAATCCAGAACCATCAGCTGGGATTCGAAATTTGCAATGTAGAGTTTAAAGCGACCGACCCGCATTATGAGACTTTCCATTTGAATCATGTTTCTGTGAGTCAATCTATGTAGATATCAAACAATCAAACCGGAATGAAAGTTCAATTTTGATGGTTTTTGAACAATACTTGCGGGGCTTCTGGTTGCGGATATCGCAAACTAATGTAACGTTAATAGACAATTGGTTGATCATCAATCATAAAAACTTGCTATACGAATCGATGTTATATACCCTCCTTCTGATTTTTCACTGTCTTTCAAACGATTTTTTAGTCTAATCTAAATTTACGAGAATCGATTCAGCCATCTTCGAGAAAATTCAGTGCACATTTGAATCAAATATTCCCACCAATCGACACACATACACGTACAGACAATTCACTACTTCAATTGAACGAGCGAACTGATTCGAATTGAAATTCGGCCCTCTTGGTACAAAGAAGAAAAAACTGAAAAACTATCATTCATTAGTAAATTTCCTCAGATTCTATAAGGTAGTTTTGTTGCACTGAATTTAATCATTTCCGTTCATTTACAACTATTCTTCAGTACCAAAAAAAGCTTACTCATAGTTCTAAAATAGCCCCTTTGTCAAACCAGTCGCTTAACTGTTCTTGTTTTTTTATCGCAAATCAAATCGCCTAAAGGTATGCAATTTCATCTTACTTCGCGAAATCTATTTTTAGATTTGCACGATAAAGCCTTTCCCTCCGAAAAATGGGTAATAACAGCTAAAACGTCGTACTAAATTTGTAACAAATTTAGATATAATATTGATATTTACATATCAAGGTTTGTAACAATTTTGTTATCACCTAGGTTAAATTGAGTTATAATTTTTGTTATTTTAACTATTAACGAGGCCAAGATTATGACTAATTTAGATAGAAAAAACGAAACAACCCCAGATTCAATTTGGTTATACCTTGTTGATCGGGAAGCCTACACAAATTCGTTTTAAAGCTCCTCAATTCAACAGAATTCCTTAACATAGTGAATCAGAATATGCATAGAATTTCACGAAATTATGTATAATTTCATGGAGTATTTCTATTATATGTTAGACTTCATCCACTCACCCACCGAAATCCTACTGCCGAAGATAGCAAAACGCAAAGAGTTTCGATTCGTCGAATTAGATATGGAATGCCTTTTTTACATTTCGGAAACCCATTTCCTTCGTGCTAACAGCTCCAATTTGGGGTGATTATCGTTGCTTCCAGTCCTGTTTACCTCCCCGGCTCTTCCGGCGCAGCTCGGTCCCAGAGGGGCGAGAATCTTGTTTTGAAATAAAAAGTTGGCGCTTGTTCGTTCAAGTAAAAGCAATTTCCTGCTTTTTGGACACCTCACACATACCTGAACCCGTTACCGAGTGGTGTAGAATAGCGACCGGAGGAGCTGGGAAAGTTTCGTGCCGAGGGTACAGACAAACAGATGCAGATATACGGCTCAGGATAAGGCTGCACCCAGTGGCAATGGAACCGTTCATTCAAACGACGACAACGAAAAAAGGGAGTGTTTTATTTATCTGTCTGTGATTGAAACTTGGATCCTGTTTACACTCGCTCCCGCCGAGGAATATCCGGTGGTAAAAGCTAGTTATGGTAGCGGTAATGGCGATGGCGATGGTGGTGGTTGTGACGGCGAAAGCAACGGCGACGATGATGCAGAGTAATCAATCATTCATGGAGTTCCACTTTTTTTGCTCTGCCTCGCATATCCTGGTAGCTATTTCGGTAAAGTCCCGCGTACTGTAGGTACCAATCATGCGCGTATCAAAGCTAAAACAAAACAAGAACCGACTGCTGCCTCGAGTGCCAACCAACCAACCAACCAACGGCGAAGCTACGAAGTTCGTCTCTGCAGCGTAGCGACATAAATCCACCCGTTTTGAAAAAGAAAAATATATCAACTTTGACGGAAACGTTCCGGGAGCTCGTCATCTCGCTCCGGTGGCACGGGCTTCCATCCTGCGGACCGTGTGTCTATTTTTGGCATTGTCATACTCTTCCACGCTGTCACGGGCGTTGCATTGAATTATTCAGACGCTGACAATGCCGCTCAAGTGCTGTTAGCAGCCACTTAGTTGAGTCTAATGGTATGAGTTGTTTTAATGTACTTCTATTTCTGTTTTATGCAATACCCAAACAAAACTGGTTCGCAAGTAGGTATTCATTTAGCGGAAAGTTCAAAGTCATAAAAAGATAAATATTTTTTTCGTTGCAAGGGCCCTTGAAATAAAATTATTTTTTACTCAAATCTAAACGCATTTTTTGTGGTTTTTATTTAATAACAGTCCTTTCACGTTCAATGTGATGTAACCTCAAAAACCGAGCGGGATTTGATTTGCTCTCCTCCACTCAGAGAAGGCTTTGGGGAAGCTTTGCCAAATAAAATGTTCTAAAAAAATTCCATTCATTCAATGTCCTTCGGTTGAAAGGCGTCGATCATGTCAATAAAACGCCATCGGCAAACATCGAACGGACACAGTTCAGAGGATCCATGATTGTAGCCCGGGGCTATCGGTAATTAAATCTTCGGAAAAAAAAAACAAAACAAGTCGAGTGGACACACCAGTTGACATACCGTTAATTAATATCGGATCGAGCAGTGTACGAAAGTGTGAAGTTAATACGACGTGAGTTGATACTTTTTTCAATGCCGTCCAGTTTGTGTCATGATTGAGAAATTTATAGTATATATTTGTTTTGAACCGGGAAATTTTCGGTGGGCATGAAATTGATTTAAAAAAAATCGAACAGAAACGACAATATTGGTATCAGCAAATTCCATGATTTATGAGTGGATAGAAAAATTTATTTCACAACATACAACATCGTAACGGATGTGTTGATTCAAGGACTTTTGGACACAAATGTGGTTGAAAAATATTGATTTTTTGTTGTATTTAGAAATTTGAATTGTGAAAAGAAATCCTCGATCAAGATACAAATACAGTTAATTATTTTCCGAATGAAATAGAATTTAAAAAAAGTTTTCACAAATGTGTTCTTCCACAATATTAATAATTGCAAGTACGCCTTTTTCAAGGTTTAAAGTAGAACCGATCATGTTGCAAGAGCTCTTTTAGTTTATTCCATTCGCAGTTCAAAAATCAACTGCAAATTGAAAAAGTTTTTTTATCTTGATGAAAAAAATCAGTAGAGCGGTTGAAATAAAGGTTTTGCCTTTCTCTTAATTAATCTCTTAAGTTAATAGAATTACTGGAACGGATGTTTAATTGATAATCCCTAAAAACCCTTACCATGTGGATATTTTCGAAACGAATTTGATGAGTAGATGTTGGAAAACAATGGAATGTTTGAGGTGGTTTCCATATTGATTTTTGAAACGCGATCAAACATCATCATCCGGTATCTAATTATCAAATCTGATCCGAAAATACAAATATTGTAACAGCATTCAAGGAATACCAATAAACCGAAAGTCGCCATCTTGGATTTTGAAACGACCCCAAACATCATTTTCTTATCACATCCATTCCAAAAATGGTCATATAATTGGGGGTTCCCACATTCGTCACACAAAACTTTTTCCACGAACTACCTCCATTTACGAACTTCCGTTTAGTTCGTAAATGGAGGTTTGGTGTATTGGACCATTAATCAAGTCTGAAGATCAAATAGCTGTAATGTCCGGTTCCATAGATATAATGGTATATGTGACGTAAATGACAAAACATGCGGTTTTCATACCGCTCATTTTTCTCAGAGATTGGTTGAGCCGATTTTAGTAATCCAAGGCCCGTTTGAAAGCTACTATTGAACCAAGTTTGAAAAATAAATGGCTGTCAAAATTATCGTAGTTGACTCAACGAATTTCGATAAACTTGAGCTTCATCAAGTTCGATTTCGATAAACTTGAGGGTCATCTCTAATTTCGTAAAACAATAGTGCTCAAAAGTTTAAGCACCTCATAAAAGTCCCTATGAGAACTTTGAGCTAAATCGAATATAGGTAAGTGGTGCCGCCAGGCGATTAGGGTTTAAAAATTTTCTTAAAAAAATACCAAAGGAAGGGGGTAGGAGAGAGTCGGCAGCCTTGGCCCATTTTTCACTTGATATTTTTTTCCTTTCTCATATAGAAAGGCTATGCAATCGCTGTGAAAGTCGACTTTACAACCGAGGCTCGGAGGGCCGAATGTCCTATACCATTCGACTCAGCTCGTCGAGATCACAAAATGTCTGTGTGTATGTGAAAAATAATGTCACTCAATTTTCTCAGAGATGGCTGAACCGATTTTCACAAACTTATATTCAAATGAAAGGTCTTAAGGTCCCATACAAAGCTCCTGAATTTCACTTGGATCCGACTTCTGGTTCCGAAATTACACCAAAACAAGGAAAAAATAGTCACACACGTTTCTCAGAGATGGCGTAACCGATTTTCAAGAACTTAGATTCAAATGAAAGGTGTTATGGTCTCATACAATTTTGTTGTATTTCATTTGTATCCGACTTCCGGCTCCGGAATTACAAGGAAATATGTGCAAATTTATTGAAAAATGCGCACTCAATTTTCTCGGAAATTTTTTAACCAATTTTCACAAACTAAAAAGCAAATAAAAAGTTTAAAAATTTTTTTAAACTTGCTGTTAAATTCATCTAGTTGGCAGATCTTGTTAGTTAGTGAATATATAAAACTACTTTGGGACTACTAGCCCTCGGTGTCCGCTTCGAAAGCACCGATAATAGCGAAGAAAATCTTCAAAAACGGAACTCACTTCGATTTCTCAGCAACGGTTATGCCTATTTTCACGAACCATGCTCTCATTGTCTTCAAATATACTGTGCAGTTTCATCTTGAATCGACTTCCGGTTCCGAAGTTATAGGGCGATGAGTGTCAAAACATTCAAGTCGTCATTCAGTAGCCTTATTCTAGTAGAAGGAATTTTGAGCGCTATATGAAAAAGCATTGCTTGGGAGCAACATGAAACACGATTTTTTATACTGTTACATATAATTGTTTCTAAGTACCAAAAAGGCTGTGTACAGCATCCTTTTTTATGACAATTTGCCTCGGACCAATTTTAGCACGGTTCATTATTGGCAACATAATCTTTCGAATATGGCATATGTAAACCAGATGATACCATCATTATCGAGTTGGAAGTAATTCCATAATTATATTGATTTAAACTATTTACAGCAATAAATGCTGGAAGAACATGACTTCCATATACCATACGACTCAGTTCGTCGAGATCAGCAAATGCGTGTGTGACAAATAATTTCACTCAATTTTCTCGGAGATTTTTTTCATAAATACGTTTATTTCATAAGGCAGTTTACATAAGTTTTTCTTCGCCGTAGCATCACTTTTACATAATATTCTTATCCTAATTTAATTCTAACATAGTCACAACGTTTTGCATTTATTAAAACATATTCTCTTATCACTTAAATATCATCTTAGGTAACTCGTCATTAATTATGAAATCTACTCGGAAATATTATTTGAACCAAACGATTAACTTCTATAAATTATAAAATAAGCTGTTATTTTCAGACATTTTGTTAATAATTTCATAAACTGTTTCGAGTTTGTTTGTATCATTACATTATTTTTATTCTAATTTAGCTATTGGTTGAACTCATGGACGCAGCTGGGATCAGAACTAAGTCTTAAAAGGGGCCTTTATTAAATTGAAACTCCAGTTTTCTTTATGAAATGATAAATAAGTTCCATGTATGAAAGGTCACGACAAGCAAGAATGTCTCGAACTGGGATATTGGAATTTTCTCGGAGATGGTTAAACCGTTTTCTACAAACTCAGATTCATATGAAAAGTCGTATACTCCCAAACAAGGTTCCTGAATTACGTTTGGATCCGACTTCTGATTGCGGAACCACATGATGATATGTGGAACGAAATTAAAATAATGCAATTAATTTTTCTCGTAGATGGCTGAACCGATCTAAGATTCAAATGAAATCTAAGAATCATATATGATTCAAATGAGAGGTCTTAAAATCCTATAAAACATCTTACTTTTTAGTCAGATCCGACTTCTGGTTCAGGAGATATAGGATGCTTAGTATAAAAATGTCCATTTCACAACAAATTAATCAGGTTTATCGGGTTTGCAGATTTGGATAGTCGATTACCAAATAAATTAATTTCAGTTTAAGCGGTATTCGTTCTTGGATTCTGAATGTACCCCCAAATTTTAATTCGCACTACAATTTCTCAAAGATGTCTACACACTCCTCAGGTGAATTTAACTGATTTCGGCTACACCGATTTTAGAATTTCGGTTCCAGTATCGAATCGTTTCTCAAAGCTTAATCATTTTCTCAAAAAGGCCCAAATCGAACTTCAAAAACAAAAATTACAGGACTTAAGGTCCCATACAAAATTGGTGAATTTTATCCGATTCTGGAATTACAGATGTTGAGTTTATAAATTTCATGTAAATTGTTTGGCGTAATAATTTATGGCCATTCGAATCATTTTGGGCTATGCTAATTCCTGAATACCGGCTCTGGAAGTATCATAAATAATGACGAAAAACTCTAAAGTGGAACTTACTTCGACATCTCATGGAATGTTCAATCGATTGTCACACGCTAAGATTGAAATTCAATGTGTTTTGCAGTTTCGGCATTACAGGGTAATGAGTGATTAAAATCTCAATTTGCCGTTTTAAACGACGATAATTAAAATAATGTCATGAGAGCTAAAACACCCAAGAATATCTATGCAAAAACACATGCGTATTGATAAAAAAAGGTATCATCTCACTGCTAGGTGGATTAATTACGTTTTTCGTACAAGCTTTACGTGGCCGATTGAGCAGATTTTTTAAATTAAATTGCTTTCGTATTGGATCTCGTTGTCACCCTTTTTCTAGGGGGAGAGGAGCTTCCATTTCCCTCTTGCGAGGATTGAGGGGCACTTTGTTCGTGGCTCGTCTCGTTATCCATTGCCGCATCGGTGGTATTGTTATTTCCATCTTCTTTCGTTTTCCTTATTGTGCGCAGTCTTGAGTTCGTTGCTAGTTGCTATGTTTTACATTGGTTGCAGTTTCTGGTTGGTTGGAGGGCAAATTGTTAACTGCAGCTGGTGTACTTTGTTCTATAAAGGATGATGATGGATTCGTTGAAGGGTATGCTTCATTGTTGTTGGTGGCTGTCACAGGTGTACTGGGGTTGTTTGGAGTTGGTGTGAAGGAAGCACCGTTGTCCTTTGGTATAGTTGTCTCCTTTTCCAGTTTATCACATGGCTTACCGTAGTGAATAGCTTTTTGGCAATATTGACATGTGGCCATCTGATTGTCATAGGTAACAAGTGATTTGCACGGAATTTTTGTATCCTGACCGAAAGTCACATAAGATGGTATAGGCCTCTTCAAATGTATGCGTAACAAACGTACGCCATTATGAATACCGGGGAAAAAGTTCTTTCACTTCTCTTTTTCGATAGAGAGAATCTCTCCGTATTGGGACATAGTTTTGCGACTATAAAAATCGATAACACTTGAGGGAAGATCATGCACACGCACTTATATAGCACTATCTTCCATATATACTGGAATGTTGTACTTAATGTTTTATTGCTCGACATAGTGCACATTGTTATTGTCTTTGCAATTTGAATTGCATCCAACTCTTTATAAAACTGGATGTGAACAACAATATTTGTCTTATTGCATTGAAGTAAATGCACACGTTTAGTATCAAGATGCATTTGCTCCTTAAGCAAACCTTCAAGTTCTCGTATCGTAGGTCGAATTTTGCACTGCCTGACGTCAAAAATATTTGTTTTCTTTCGTAGCGGCGGTAGCTTTTGTTCGTTTGGTTCACTCATTTCGAGATCGTTCTATTGTTCACTACACAATACTGTACTTGGTTTCTTCCGTCCCGAACGTAAGCGGTTTTGTTTTATCGACTGACTTGGATGAGATGTGAAAGGGAACTGAAAATATCTACTTGTTAGTGTTAAAAGATCATAATAACGATGCTTTTCTATATAAGTACACTTATTACCTTTCTCATATAGGAAGATAATGCTTTAAGTTTATCACTTGAATATTTGATTATTGAATTGACCCAGAGGGCTAAGTGTTCTATATCATTCGACACAGTTCATCGAGCTGAACAATGTATGTGTCTGGGCGTGTATGCGTGTGAGTATGTGTCAAATAATGTCACTCATAACATAAAAAATCACGTAGTCCCATAGGTTGCAATTGAATTTCACACCGTCATTTAGAGCAACGATACAAACAAGGGTAAAATTATTCTAGATTTGGCTTAAAACAGATTTAGTTTGTAGGCTTTAGTAGTTACTTACTAAACGAACCAACTTCGGCTATACTGGTTCTAAGTTCCCGGTTCCAGAAGTACCGGAAATAGTGGACAAAAAGTTTAAAACGAGATTCACTCAATTTCTCCAGAGATGATTTGATCGATTTTCACAAACAGACTCAAACAAGAGTCCTACAGTCTCATCAGGAATCAGGAATCAGAACAAATTGGCTCAAATGGCACGTTCCCCTTGATATTTGGAGATTTGTGCCTTGCCATTAATTTGTTTTTAGCATAATTTTCCCGATATATAAGAGGGAAGGATTGAAAGGAAATGGTAAGGGTTGAACTAGGAGGATGGAAAAAATTGACGACACAAAAACACTTAAGAGCAGTAGTAAATTCTGCACCCCTAAGGGATGCTGAACAATCTGCTGGGGATCACATTTAGTGGAAGCAGAAGTAAATTCTGAACCTCTACGAGGTCCCGAACAGTCTGCTGTTAATAAAATCTCCAACCCCCGAGAGGATTTAGAGATCTTACAAAAGCGACACAATTCTACACACCCGGAAGAATGCAGAACGATTCGCAGTATGTACGAGCAGAAGTAAATTCGGTACCCCCTAAAGGATGCCAAACAATCTGCTAAACCCTATTTAAGGTGAATACAGAAAGGATTCATTCACTCCAGGAAGAACGATGAACCCTTCTGACTATAGCTCCTTACCACATTGGGTCCTATCCTTCAATTTTAATTCCGCATACACAGACTCAACGTTGTATGGAGAACCAAAAACCCGGATATGTAGTTGCGTCAATGCGGGACAGTTACATATCAGATGATATGAAGTACCGTAATCGCATTCACACAAATCACACGAATAATACTCAGCACGTTGAATAGTAGCCATGTGATAATTGAGTTTGCAATGTTCAGTCAGAGCTCTGACAAGAATACTGCAATGATGCTTGGATAAATGCAGTAGGCACTTTGACATTATCAGATTTAAATCTGCTAGAAATGTTTTTGTCTGAGCGCAAGTTTGCAAGCTGCGCCACTAGATTCGACCGTGAGTCATTCGAACTGAGTGCTTTTAAGGCTGCCTGACTGTCGGAACAAAAATAAATTCGTTTACCATAGATCCTCTGCTGAAGTGCCAATTGTATTCCACACAGAATTGCATAGATTTCTGCTTGGAACGCAGTACAGTATCTACCAAGTGAATGAGACTGGTCCAGCCTCATTTCACGACAGTAGACACCAGCACCAGCACGACCATTCAACAGAGAACCGTCCGTATGACAAACTATGTGTTCATCAAGTTGTCGTTCCAGACAACCAGACAACCATTCCTCACGAAGAGGATAGCTCACATTGAATGTTTTGAAAGGAAAACTGTATGTGAGAGTTAGGTCACTAGGAGCGAGTAAATACTCATCCCACGTAACCATTTGAGACCACAAGTGTGGCTGGTAGCATAATCTAATGGGTTACTGTTCCAAAGCCCTGTAACCTTAAGACGATATGCACAAGATAATGCTTCTTGTTTTAGGAACACATGTAGTGGTTTAATGCACAGTAGCGCCTCTAGAGCAGCAGTAGGTGTTGTCGTGAATGCTCCTGTCATCGCCATTAGGACCATCCTTTGGAGATGATTTAGCTTTGACTGAACTGTCGCGACTTCTCCTTTCCGCCACCATACAAGACATCCACATGCTAAAATTGGTCTGACAATAGTTGTGTAGATCCAATGAATGTATCTGGGTTTGAGTACCCATGAATTTCCAAAAGCTCGTCTGCATTGACCGAAAGCCATGCAAGCTCTTTTAATCCTGAAGTCAATGTTTAGTTGTGAATCAAGAATAACCCAGACGTATTTAACTTGTTCAACCACAGTAACCTCTGAACCTCTGAACTGTAACAGACGAGCTCCTGTGATTATCCTACGATGAGTGAAAAGCACCATTGATGTTTTGCCCGGATTTACAGATAATCCAACCTGACAACACCGTTGCTCAACAGATCGCAGGGCTTGCTGCATTAAATCAAAGAGAGTGTTAATGCTTATACCGGTTAGCAATATATGATAATCGTCGGCAAAACCATAAGTCGGAAATCCAAGGTTATTAAGTTTCGTTAACAAACCATCAGCGACTAGGTTCCATAAAAGTGGGGATAGTACACAGCGTGATTTACGCGGAACCAAAAGTCACAGCCATTTGATCTTTGAACTTGATCAATGGCTCGAGCTTTCAAACGAGCATAGGTTTGTTAAAATCGGTTCAACCATCTCTGAGAAAATTGAGCGCGTATAAATATCTTCGAAAAGTGTACACACACACAGACATTTTCCTATCTCGTCGAACTGAGTAGAATAGTATATAACACTATGGGTCTCCGAGGCTCCGTTCAAAAATCGTTTTTTTCAGCAATTCTAATACCTTTCTATAGAGAAATCTGGTATCTGCAAAAAAACTAGCGCCATCTATGTGTTAGGTTCGAGATTTTTCAGTCCATGTATTATTGAAATTTCGATAAGTAACATTTGCTACTTGGAGTATGATCTACAATCGGTTGCGATCAGTACGAGAAGAAATTTGGGGTGGTTAAGAATTAAAAATATCATTTTCCATTGAAGTTAGGTATAAATAATTGCACAAAGCATCGAAAAACTACTGGCTGCATTGGAAACAGAAAAATTCCGTGCGAGTTACATTAAACTTTCACAACCACACTCTGCCAGCAAATGCCGGTTATCGATATTTAGGTGCTGCGGAAAAGAAAACAACAAAAAAAACCAACAAACAGAATCCAAACCGAGCAGTTGTTATCGTAAATCAGTTGCTTTAAAAATTGATGGCGTATTCCGCACACGCTGTAGCTGAGTGTGTAACACATGTTGTTGATTTTTACTGGCGTATTTGTCTAAGCGGGTTCTGAAGCCCCGAAAAGAAACCATTCAAGTACACCACCCAGGGTACCCAGGAAGGTAATAACGGCAAACGAAGGTATCGGTGATGAACGGAGCGATAATAATGGATTTTCGCTTTTCGACATCCACGATTTCCACTCGCTTCCCAGCCGATGATGTGATACGGCACAGCTATTCCGAAGCTTCGTCATTGATTCCAGTCTAGCCTGACTTCTCGAACGAGCTGTGTCATGATTCATTAGGGTGCCCCCAAAGTCGCAGTTTGCTACTTCAATCCGTCAATTCTCTGCCTTGATTTATAGGTTTCATTTCCCCGATGGGTTAAGAACTTATTCGTAATTATATGTTATTTTTATTTTCACCGTTTCTTTTTTTTCCAACATTCGAGCTCGATTTCAACACTCAATGGACCTGTGTAACATCAAACGGCAATTAGAGAAACCCGGCATCGGTAAACGAACGATATGTTGACGACCAAAGAGCGATCATGGTTTTTTGAATGGGGTGAATTTAATATCTTGGTCCCTGAGCCGATTGAAAAGTGTTCCAAAGATTTACCTCTATTCACAAGAAGTTTCCTATGAACAAAACACACACAGCATACCCAGAGCCGCAGGGACGCCCTAATATCCAGCCTTAATAGTCGGTTTGATCCGAATGGATGCACCAAAGTGGAAAATCTACTGCATTATTACACCTGACTAGACAACATTATTGGAACTTCAGCATGAACGGGCAGATATTTGTCATTCATAGAATAGAACATCCTCGGCTACGCAGTGCTATTTTTCGATGGCGGCTGTTTTTCATCGCCCCTGCCCGTGGTTGGCCCGAAAGTTAACGTACACATTAGCTTGTTTTCAACGGTTGGTGACTGCTAATGTGTATCCTTTTTTGCTCTCTCTTCCACGACTGAAAAAAATGTTCTGATGTTCAGATGTTCAGGGTCGGTCAGTGGAGAGGAAAAACCCCGTCTGACCCATTCTTCTGGTACTGGGTAGAGTCGATTTTTTTACCGACCAAACATAATCGTTTTAAGCTTCAAACTCTGACCCAGTCGGGACCAAACTCCAATATTTCTTCTGAGGAAGCTTATGTGCTTTCACACCGCTACTGAAGTTATTTCCAGGACAAACCGGGACTGATGTTGAAAGTGGACTTTCGTTCTTTTAACAGTCATCTAGAAAGGGGTTCTCTTCAGTTTGATGCACCAAGACTACAATTCTCACAGTTTCGAAGCGCATTGGACTTTTCCGTCGAATTGCAGTTTTCTACATTTTGAAGCGAAAGTCTTATCATAACTAATTAGCAAAAGCTTGTAGACTAAAGATTTTCTGATTCCTTTAAGAATATTATTTTGTGAAAAAAAATGGATTTATTTTACTAACCTAAAAAAGTCTTTGTGGAATGAGCTTGAAGGATGTTATACCGGAAAACAATATTCCAACGTTGTCGGCAGTCTGGAAAATACCGACCAACCGGAAATCTCTATTTTTTGATTGATAGTCAGCATCAATTTTCGTCATCATGCGTGTTTGCGTTCACATTTCTGTTGTCTGAGCTAGATCCCGTGCCTTCCAGGCACTTACTTGGTCACTTGCGATTGAAGATTATCCATTTGCAAGCCTTCTTTAGAAATTTAATTGAAGACTGCAAAAAAAGAATCATTGTTCAACCGGCGAACAACCATAATTTTGTGAAAATACGGTTAAATAAACGATATTAATAAAAAAAACCCTGTTATAATCCTCCTAGTGGGGTTATGCTGCCTCTCTCATATTACTCATAAAACCATAAATATTACTGTGGAATTCGCAATAACAACTGTTCATTGAATAGAATAGGAAAGTTTGGTCGGCCTTAATTTAACAAACTCTACAAATCCTGTTTACCTTGTAGTTCCGGAACCGGAAATTGTATTCACACCAAATTTAGGAATTTCGTATGGAACTGTAAGACTTTTCCTTTGAACCTATAAATTTGTGAAAATCTATTTGGTCTTTTTAAGAAAAGTGAGTGAGATCCAGTTTGCAGTTTTGCAGTTTTTAATCACCATTTCCAATTCTTCCGAAACCGGATTCAGATGACCGGAATAGCTGAAGTTGGTTCGTTTGCCAGCAACAAATATGACCTCCAAATTGAAACAGTTCAGAACCTAGTTAAACCTACACTTACTATCTCATGCTCTATTTCTATTGAACCAATTAAACGAAAGGTTATACCACATTCGAAGGGTCATGGACTGGAAACAAATTTTTCAAAGTTTCAACCCTTCAACTGCCATAATGAAGGATTTTTATTTTATTTGAAGAAACCGCTCCTTCGCAAAATTTGAAAAAAATCAGGTATCATTATGGGGAAGGTTTACAATTTTTTTTTCAAAATTTTTCGAAGATGTATTTCTTCCATTAAAAAAATACTTGAAAATTATTGAAATATTTTTTTCCTCATCCAATTTTTGCACCACCCCGGATTTTGCAGTGACAAATAAAGAATTTTTGGACATGTGGTAGGTTTTCATATTATTAAAAAAATGTGGACGACCACAATATTTGATATTTTCTAAAAAATATATACCAGTCTACCATGCGTCCCCATCAAGTTCTGTTATAAGGAAACGCATGGTGCTTTGTTCTAGTAGTTTGAGTTTCAACCTTTGCATAATACATACACGATCATACTTCGGGTACAACCTAGAGAGCTACGAAGCAAGATCTTACTGGTATGTGGTTCATATATGAATGGTAGTAATATATGAACGTCGCGAGTATCACACATAACAGTTCGGCTGAAAAGTTCGTATCGTTTAATAGAAACACACATTTTTTTGCCAAAATTCGTTTTTATTATTCAACATAATTGCCATCAGAGGCGATACAGCGATTATAGCGATCTTCCAACTTTTCAATACCATTTTTGTAGTACGATTTGTCCTTTGCCTCAAAATAGGCCTCAGTTTCAGCGATTACCTCTTCATTGCTTCTAAATTTTTTACCAGCGAGCATTCTCTTGAGGTCTGAGAACAGGAAAAAGTCACTGGGGGCCAAATCTGGAGAATACTGTGGATAAGGAAGCAATTCGAAGCCCAATTCGTTCAATTTCTGCATGGTTTTCATCGACTTGTGACACGGTGCATTGTCTTGATGAAACAAAACTTTTTTCTTCTTCAAATGAGGCCGTTATTTTTTAATTTCGTCCTTCAAACGCTCTAATAACGCTATATAATAGTCACTGTTGATGGTTTTTCCCTTTTCAAGCTAGTCGATGAAAATTATACCCTGCGAATCCCAAAATACAGACGCCATAACCTTACCGGCAGATTGTTGAGTCTTTCCACGCTTTGGGTTCGGTTCTTCGCGTGCAGTCCACTCAGCTGACTGTCGATTGGACTCCGGAGTGAAGTGATGGAACCATGTTTCGTCCATTGTTATATATCGACGAAAAAAATCGGTTTTATTTCGATATAACAGCTCCAAACACTGCTCAGAATTATCAATTCGTTGTTAACACTCATGAAGCCCTTTTTTTGGTATCGGCAGCACTTTTTTCATCAAAAACTAGTGTTTCATCAACACACGAAATTCCTTTTTTTCCATTTTTTTTCACAATAACAAAAGTAGCTTCACTCAAAATGCAATATCTCACAAACTAATAATCAGACAGCTGTCAAATTTATACACGTATCTTTTGAAGGTTGGTACTAACTGAAAATGGTATGGATTTAATTCTAGTGGCGCCCTCTCATAGAAACGATACGAACTTTTCAGCCGATCTGTTATGAAAGTCGGTTACGGCAGTCAAGAACTAGAGCGGGTGTCAGTTTTTTACGTGTTGCTGATGGATGTAACGAAAGAATCAAGGGTTTCCAACAAGCCGCAATGGTGTCAAGTAATCCAGGATTACTCTAATTTTTTAAAAGTAATCCAGCAATCGGTGGATTACATTAGGAATCCAAAAGTAATCATTAGTAATGCATAGTAATCCAGGTAATCGCTTATTTTTTTTTTTCAAATAATCCAAGTAATCAGAAAAAATCTTAAAATAATCCAGTAATCATATAGTAATCCGTTTTGCCTTTTTCTATATGTAGAAAGATAAAAGAATTGCTGGAAAATGTGAACTCCGAAGACCCCTAGTGTTATATACCATTCGACTCAACTCGAAATTGGCTCTTCAATTTTGCATGCTGCTTCTAATATATACTTACCCTCACGGGGGGCATACGGAATAAATGAGATATTTTAACGATAATAATTTCGACATCAAGCCTCCTGATTTCAACAAAGTTTGTTTCACAGTTACTGTTTCTTTACCGTATTCTTAAGCGCAGTCTTTCAGATAAACATCAAAATCAGCATAAGGGAAAAGATCTTTGATGTCAACAACCATTTAGTCGGTTATACTTTCTTTACAATCTGCCTGCATATACGAAGCGTTGTTGTCAGGTTCTAATGTAGTATGTATTCCATCGACTAGTTTCGTGAGTTTGATTTTACATTTTGAATCTGTTTTGCAATGTACTTCAACATCATTTATATCTTTAATAGCTTCTAATTTGGCTGATTCGATGATGTATTAATGGGCATTGGTTCAGGAACATACATATTGCTAAATCTGGCATCTGTATTCTGCGTATCTTTCAGTATAGCCTCAGATTCAGATAGAAAGTCCACTTGTATCACACGGTAAAGAGATTACACCACCGAAAAATTGAGTACGTCGAACTCATCGATCTGAGTTCTCTAAAAAAGCTCTCGTTGCATTGATTGTTTTGAAACGGGGGTAAGAATATCTCGGGACAGTTATTATGACGACAATACATTATAATTTTAATCATTCCACACCCATTTGATTCGATGCAGAAATATGAATTGTTTGTGACGAAAAAATCGGTAACGGTAAAACTCATATCTACTAGCCAATTATATCAAAACCTGAGGCAATATATGGCAACACGTGCACACGTTGGCTCTGATACCAATGAACTCGCTTGTAAAGGGTGATTTTTTAAGAGCTTGAGAACTTTTTTAAACAATAAAACGCATAAAATTTGCAAAATCTCATCGGTTCTTTATTTTAAACGTTAGATTGGTACATGACATTTACTTTTTGAAGATAATTTCATTTAAATGTTGACCGCGGCTGCGTCTTAGGTGGTCCATTCGGAAAGTCCAATTTTGGGCAACTTTTTCGAGCATTTCGGCCGGAATAGCCCGAATTTCTTCGGAAATGTTGTCTTCCAAAGCTGGAATAGTTACTGGCTTATTTCTGTAGACTTTAGACTTGACGTAGCCCCACAAAAAATAGTCTAAAGGCGTCAAATCGCATGATCTTGGTGGCCAACTTACCGGTCCATTTCTTGAGATGAATTGTTCTCCGAAGTTTTCCCTCAAAATGGCCATAGAATCGCGAGCTGTGTGGCATGTAGCGCCATCTTGTTGAAACCACATGTCAACCAAGTTCAGTTCTTCCATTTTTGGCAACAAAAAGTTTGTTAGCATCGAACGATAGCGATCGCCATTCACTGTAACGTTGCGTCCAACAGCATCTTTGAAAAAATACGGTCCAATGATTCCACCAGCGTACAAACCACACCAAACAGTGCATTTTTCGGGATGCATGGGCAGTTCTTGAACGGCTTCTGGTTGCTCTTCACTCCAAATGCGGCAATTTTGCTTATTTACGTAGCCATTCAACCAGAAATGAGCCTCATCGCTGAACAAAATTTGTCGATAAAAAAGCGGATTTTCCGAATGGACCACCTAAGACGCAGCCGCGGTCAACATTTAAATGAAATTATCTTCAAAAAGTAAATGTCATGTACCAATCTAACGTTTAAAATAAAGAACCGATGAGATTTTGCAAATTTTATGCGTTTTATTGTTTAAAAAAGTTCTCAAGCTCTTAAAAAATCACCCTTTAGTTTCAAATCCGAGCTTAAGTTTTCGTTTTCTTTACCGCGTGCACGGCCTTCTATGTACATGTTTTTTTTAATAATGTAATATTGATAATCTCAACGAGGGTAACACGACTTTGAGTGAAGAAAGCTTCCCCTCCAGTGACGATGAAAACGATAGCGGAGAGCTCTGGGGAACAGAAACACGCACGACGAAAGAAGTGAACTCCACCATAACCAGAGGAAAGCAAACTTTACACACACTCCAGCTAGATCTACCGGAACTGCAAACCTTCACGTACCCAAGTACTCCACCATGGACTAGGTCGTAGATACCGATGGACAATAGCCTTCTTTCAATTACGCAGCAAACAGCCAATTTACCAGAACTACGTTCACAGTTCAAAAGAATAAAAAGAACCAAGTACCCCATACACCAATGCATTTATACAGATGGATCCAAAGACGAAGACCGATGTGGTTACAGTGTAGTATCAGCAGATCTAATAATTCGGAAAAGGATAAACAATAATTGTAACATATATACAGCTGAGAGTCTGGCAGTCATGGACGCACTATCTTGGGTGGTGAACAGCCCAAGAATAGGAGCATACCTCATATGCACAGATTCGATGAGTGTACTCTCAGCGCTCGAAAAGGTGGAAAGACAATGTCCAAGCACTGTACGCTCAAGCTAGGCAAAAAGGCACAGAAGTGATCGTATGCTGGGTACCAAGTCATATTGGTATCACCGGAAACGAAAAGCACGACTGGAGCCTGGAAACAAACAACAAACTACGCGAAATTACAAACACCATTATACCTTTCACCAAGGCAATAGGAGGAAACAGACAAGAAAGCGTCAAATTGTCAAGATTGCGCATAGGACCTACTGGACAGAATCGAAGCACCCCGATGTCAACTGTGCAATAACATTTTAACAGTAAAACACATAATTGTCAACTGCGCAGCCCTCACAGAAAAGCGAACGGAACTAGGACTAGCAGCAAACATGCGCGAAGCTCTAGCGAATGACCAGGATAGAGCAAACACAGTTCTAAAATTTTTTAAAGAAATTAATCTTTATGAGAAAATTTGAAATGTACATATCATAAATGAATTGTATCTATACCTTCAACGGACCTAAATGACAAAGTTTAAAAGGCTCTTAAACAAATAAAAAAAAATAATATAATATAATTTTGAGGCACACTGCTCAAGCTCTAAAATGCCAAGGGTATTTTCTAATCTTACACCGTTTTCGTTTATTGATCAGAGCAGCCCGAAAGCTGACCCAGAGTCGCCCAAACAACTTTTGATATGTTTGTTTTAGCAACCTGCTCCAAACGCGTAGTTTCGCTCTGAAAATTTTCTCGGGTCGCACCACGCATCCATGCAAGTTTGTTTATTTTTTCTTTTTTTCATGAGTTGTTGTTTAGGGCGCGTACCACGTGTTCGTTTTAGTTGGAGTCCGAGTCGCCCGCGTCTAGGTTCAAAAACGAAAAAGGGTATTAATTAACCACTAATCGGGGTCGCGGATTCTCGAATTTCTGCAGTGGCCGGTTAATTGAATATAGCAAGTCAGTCAGATGGCGTTGGAGAATATCTATGTTGTCCGCATCATTCGGTCCGTGTGGATCCGCGGGAAATCGAGGGCCCGGCGGGTGGCCCGCAAGCTGGTCATCGACTGGAGCGGTCTTCCGTGGGCGGTGATGGTGATGTTACGGAAGAAGATGTGAAAAAAAAGTAAACATTGTGGAAACGGGGTAAAAAGGGGATGTGGGAACAAAACGTCTGAAAACGACAGAAAGCTAATTAGTTGCCATCGAGATGGTGAAGAGACAGAGAAGGGGTAACGAAAAAGTTAGTGATAAAAAAAGATCTTGTTAATTCCAATGAAGATGGTGGACAGGGACGGAGATCGAGAGAATCGGGCGGATGTTAGTGTCGAACTTGTAGGTGGAGGTTATACTTTCTGAGCGAGATATAACAGATTACACTTGTATATCAATGTGTTTTAGGTAATGGTTTACAAGAAGCATATACAAACTATCCCGACACATGTGCAGAGACCGCTCTCCGTGAGCCCAAGACGCCGATTATGTGCGTTGAAAGTGTAGTGATTTGACATAAGCCAATACATAACACGAATGAAATCGCGGCTCACGTTCATCCCCCTGAACCATTGTTTCGTCGATACCCTACCCGGGTAGGTGTAAATAACAAACAAAGGTCAAAATAATAACAAATTTTACCATCATATCTTGGCTTGATGTTTCTGTGTTGTCAGAGCGATACTTGATATTTTCGTGATATTTCATCAAGGGATCAAGACATTGTATAATATCTGTTCAACATCAAAATTAGTTATAATATCTTATTTCGTTATTGATGAGCTATTTCAATTTCATTAAGTAAATTGACCCCGTAGTTTTATCTTCTAATAAAATACCATTGAATAATATTGCATCAGAATCAGATAAGAGAAATACTTAAGATATTACTCTATTCTAAATGCTAGATTGCTTAATAATTAACAAATTCATCTTCTATAAATATTTTGTTCTTGATTTGATATTACAATGACAGAATTTTTTATTTTGTTGCTATTTTCTCATGCAAGCTTTGATATGATTTTTGATATTTTAACTCTTATTTCAAACTAAATAATGTTAATTTCTACCATTGAGATGTTTGATTTTAATGACAGAATTTGGTATTGGTTTGCAAATCACTTCTACCCGGGTAGGGATAATGGAATGTAGCTATCGCTCAGTTCGCCATTGCTCCATGAAATTGGCTAATTCTCAAGAGTTTTCTGACGAGAGATACTGCAAAATTCACTGAAGCAGATTGGTCTTTCATAAATATCACCTTCTAATGCGCCCACCTTAGCCAACGAGTCTGCCTTAGCCAAGTCTGCCTTTTCATTTCCCGGAATGGAACAATGCGAAGGGACCCAGACTAACGATATTGAATAAGGCCGTTCAGATAAAGTTCGCAAGTGTTCCCGTATTTTCCCCAGGAAGTATGGAGGATACTTTCCTGGCTTTATTGCCCGGAGAGCTTCTATTGAGCTTAGACTGTCCGTGACAATGAAGTAATGGTCTTTGGGCAAGGCTTCAATGATCTCGAGGGTGTACTGAATAGCAGCTAATTCTGCAACGTAAACTGACGACGGATCACTGAGTTTGTAAGAAGCGGTGATGTTCTATGTGCATGTGTTGTGTTTTGTTTATTCGTAAGACCACATGTGCATATGCTAGTTCAGTTTGAATATTTTGACACTCATCTCCTTTTAATCCTGCTGCCGGAAGTCTTATTCGGATGAAATATAGGAATTTTGTATGAACTTCCATTTAAACCTAAATATGTGAAAGTAATTCAAGCTATGGCTGCGAAAAGTGTGTCCAATTTCAAAAGTTCGACCACTGTTTCCGATGCTCCCGGCATCGAAAGCTTGGGACTAATACAGCCGAAGTCGGTTTGTATGGACTTCAACTGACAAGGCCTGTCGATTAGAATTGATTTAAGCCATGTTTCAATTTTTTCCGTGTTTTGCATCACTGCTCCACACAACAATTCACCATTATTCAGGAAGTAGGATCCGGACAACACTTCAGAAGCTTTTTATGGGTTCAGAAGACATTTCATTTGAATCTAAGTTATTGAAAATCGTTCATCTCCGAGAATAACACATGGATCAATAAGTCCCGAGACTAAAGCAGAGATGGCGCTCGTAGTAAACCAGTAACCACGTCTTTCTAGAGTACTAACCTTTGCTTGAAACGGGTCAAAATTTTAAGTCGATCCGACCAGAAACAGCTGAGTTATCGAGGTTGGAGTAAAGTCGTTTTGTAGTTTGTTTAAAAAATGGTAAAAAACCGAGTTTCGTGTTTTGATAAAACATTGTTTTTTAAGGGGTGAAAACACCGTGCAAGCAAAACAATGGATTGAAAAATGTTATCCGGACTCTTGTCCATCAAAAGCAACGATTTGTCGGTGGTTCGCCGAGTTTAAACGTGGTCGTACCGACACAAATGACGCGGAACGCTCGGGTAGACCTGTGGAAGCCGTTACACCGGAAAATGTGAGTGAAGTGACAAAAATTATAATGAAAGATCGTAAAGTGAAGCTCCGTGAGATTGCTGAGATGACACAGATATCATATGGAAGTGTATTTACTATCCTTCATGAAAAATTGAGCATGAAAAAGGTTTTTTCCAAGTGGGTGCCGCGATTGCTTTCGATGGAACAAAAACAACCTGCCACAACAATGGCTAAATTGAACGAATTGGGCTTTGATCTGCTTCCCCACCCCCCATACTCGCCAGATTTAGTCCCCAGTGACTACTGGCTCTTTGCTGATTTTAAAAAAATGCTCCAGGGAAAAAGATTTGGCTCAAATGAGGAGGTCAACGCTGAAACTGAAGCTTATTTTGAAGCGAAAGATAAATTTTTCTATAAACATGGTATTGAAAAATTGGAAAAAATGTTGGAACCATTGTTGATGAAAAAAAAAAAATTTTGCAAAAAAAATGTTGTTTCCATTGTTAGTCTCGGGACTTTTTGATCCATGTGTTAGTCAAATGTTACTTACGCATATACAAAGACAGACATTGTACGTACTCGAAGAACTGAGTCGACTCAAACGCAGGTTTTCACAGTGATTACTAAGCCTTTCTCTATGAGAATTATTGGAATAATTTGTGAAATTCAATAAGTCGGTGAATTTTAGAACTGTTTCAAAGTTCTGCCAGAGTAGAGCAGGAATCAGAATTATTTCGCTCAAGTGTCTCGTTTTCCTGTACAAAGTCCAACCAAAGGGGTTTCAAAATCGTTCAAGTTGGATTGTTGCAACGCTATCCCAACCCCGCTTTTTTGGCCCGGAGAGGTGAATGACCTTAAGGTTAAAACGGGAGCGGGTCATATCGCCAAAAGCCATTTCGCCGAAAGTCGTTTCGCCGAATAGGTCATTTCGCCGAAAGAGTCATGTCTCCTGTATGTTATGTCTCTTGTATAAATGATGTGGTGCAGTCACATAACCGAAGCTAAAATAGCTCGGCGGCACAAAGTCGGAAGCCCGCTCTTGCATACAAACCTGTAGCTGCCTCATTTGCCCGGTCTACTCAAAGCTAGGTTTTTTTTGCTTTTGTTAGGTCCGAACGAGCGGTAGCTAGGTCGGACAGCACATGAACCAAAACGATGTGGCGTAGCCGCATTAGTATTTTTTCATTTTCACCTAATAAACGGAAAATACCACCTACATTTGCCTGGTAGATACACCACAATTGCTTTGATGCTTAGTAGCCAATAGTCAACAATTTTGCTTGGGAACTCCGTTCTGAAGCTCATGAATCATATGTTACTTTTTTCAAGAGTACAAGAATAAATTTTTATCAAGAAGTACAATTGTAGATCAACAAAATGAGCGTTAACGCTATCATCTTGCGGTCTTTATTTTAAATCAATTCCAATTACGATTTTAAGACGATTTTAGGATTTGGCGAAATGACTCTTTCGGCGAAATGTCATTCGGCGAAATATCCCTTTCGGCGAAATGGCATAACCGAAATGGCTGATCCGTTCTACGCAACCATCCTGGGTTCGATTCCCAACCCCGCTTTTCTGGCCCGGAGAGGTGAATTACCTTAAGGTTAAAACCTCTATAATAGAAATAATAAAAATAATATTGACGTAATCCTCTTTTGAAACATTGTGTATTGAAAGTAATGCAGTAATTCCAGAAGAAATATTACCATAAACAAGAAGTAATCCCGAGTAATCAGATTTTAAAAGTAATCGAGTAATCCAGCAATAATCAGGGTAATAATGTAAGTAAGCGAAGTAATCCACTTCAAGACTGACAAGTAATCCAAGCTGTTGGAAACCCTTGGAAAGAATAATAAAAGAAAGAATGAAAATTTCGTTACAGTGTCAAAAGTGAATGTATATAATTCGACAATTCGATAGTGTTTCATGAAATTGTCAAATCGTTTTGCACTGTGTGATCTCGTACAACGCGATTTCCTTTTTGCCAGCTCATTACATTTCACTAAATGCATATAGAACTGAAACAACAGCTAATTGAATTTTTTTTATATTGGTGTCAAACAGAAGTGGTCATTGATGAAGGTTGAGCAATTCCAGAAATGCTTAGCAGATCGTCAGACTCGACCTTCTCCGATTTGGATTAAAACTTTGCACATGGCTTCAGTACGGCAAACCATAAGTATTGAACCGATGGAGAGGTCAATCCGACTCACGACTGATTTTTAACAAGGGCGTATGTATTTTTCCAGAAATGCTTAGCAGATCGTCAGACTCGACCTTCTCCGATTTGGATTAAAACTTTGCACATGGCTTCAGTACGGCAAACCATAAGTATTGAACCGATGGAGAGGTCAATCCGACTCACGACTGATTTTTAACAAGGGCGTATGTATTTTTCCATTTCACAAAAATTGCCTTTTTCAAATGGTTGTAACTCGGAAACCGTTAATTGTACAAAAATGGTGTTCAGGAAGAAGTTGTAGGGAATCAATAGGGCACTTTAAAAAATATACACTAAAAAAATTTGATTTTTTTTCTCAATAATTTCAAAATGAACCAAAAATATTAAATTTAAAAAAATCAGGGTTTCGATTTTTAGATGATTTTTATTTTAAAGCTCTTATTAAAACCTACGTAACAAAAAGCATGGCCGTGAATGCATCTTGACGTCTCTGCTCTGCTCATTCATATAATTGTTTTGTAGTTGTGATTGGGTGTTCATGTAGTTTAGCCAAGCTTTCACGTCGTGGAAGTAAGTCCGCTTTCGTTTCGTTTCGATTTTTTATAAACCGAAAAGCAATTCGCCGGTACATACGTTCGTTGTAAACAGTAGGTAGTCAACTGGCACACCTCTTTGATTCTACATGTGTTTATTCGTTTTGACGTAGTTACGTTAGTTCTACTGTTTAAATGATTATCTTTCAACGAGAACTTGAAATTTCGAATATATCTGTAAATTGTTTTAACTGTAACTTCTTCATTTTTCAAAAGGCATGGATGGGATAGCCATCAATCTATAGGTTTTAATAAGAGCTTTAGAATAAAAATTATCAAAAAAAGTCGAAAGCATGATTTCTTTTAATTTAATTTTTTTGGTTCATGTTGAAATTATTGAGAAAAAAAATCAAATTTTTTTCAGTGTATATTTTTTTTAGAGTGCCCAATCGATTCCCTACAACTTCTTTCTGAACGCCATTTTTGTACAATTAACGCCGAGTTTAGCACTAAGCAGTTCAATTTGAACTGCTCTGCACTAATGAGTCAAAGACGAAACGTAAAAATAATAAAAACGGTTCTGTGCCCTAGCACAACATTTGGCTAACCCCTAAATATACAATTAAAGGTTTCCGAGTTACAACGATTTGAAAAAGACAATTTTTGTAAAATGCAAAAATACATACGCTCTTTTTAAAATCAGTCGTGAATCGGATTGACCTCTCCATCGGTTCAAAACTTATGGTTTGCCATACTGAAACCATGTGCAATGTTCCATCCAAATCGGAGAAGGTCGAGTCTGATGATCTGCTAAGCATTTCTGGAATTGCTCAGTTGAAAAAAATAAATTACCCAATTTAGATTGATTATCATACGCAAAAGTAACGGAGCGCAGGTTATCGTAACGCCAATTCAAACGCTGCGCCTGCAGTGTGTTCGAGACATGCAAAATGCTGCGCTCCTGTTACTTATATAAATCAAATTCATACCGAATATCGGTTAATCGTGTTTATTCTTAATAGTGCAGTGTAATCGATAATGCTCTAGAGAGGCTTATGTGCACACCAGCACCTTCTGCAGGTTTATTCCGTTCTCCTCGCACAAGCAGGATTGCCACAAATTCAGATTAATCTGCATTTTACAGATTTTTCAGATAAATTTGGAACCAAGATTCTGAATGTTAAGATTACAGATTTTTGGTTGTTTCAATTGAAAATTCAATAACGATGGAGAGCTGTTCTTTAACGCAGTAAAATCGTTAAATGATTAAAAGTGAATCTGGAACATTCTGTTTACACTCAGATAAAAGCTGAGACTATATGTTGCCTTAATCTCAGCAAAATCCGTTAAAATGTTTTTTAACCTTTTCCAAATCCATATTTATTATGGCTATGGTTAAGATTCTGTTTGTCGAGCAAGTCCGCTTATTTATGCTGGTAGCTATACTTCTAGTGAGTGAAGAGAAAGTTTCCCTATAGTGTTTAGCTACACGTGTCCATTTATTATCGCTTTCATTCCGTAAAACCTTCCTCGAGGGATAACGCAAAACTTGCTTTAATCAAATACCGGATCCTGTCGTGCTCAGAAAATCCGGAAACTCCCTGGGAGGTAGCAACAATCTGAAGGATGCACATCTGCTGTTTATCTTTATTACATTTTTGTCTATTGTTTCGTACCCACAAATTTACCAGAAATAATAAAAAAGAAAACTTCAACAAAATCCATTAAAAACTCAGCTCACTGTCGATTCGGGTTAGTTCCGAAAAGTTATATATCTCCCAGATAGCTGCTGCTTGGTTTTTTATTCCATGTCACATATCGCTCTTCAGCTTCACATCCAGCGAAGGATGAGAAACAACCACTTTCAAAACCGACTTCGGTGGTTTTGCCCCCTCCATCGAACGGGGTAAAGTTTTGCATGTCACTCAATTCTTGCTGCATGTTGGTTTTCTTGTTGATGGAACGCCCATTCCTAGCAACAACCAACAAAAGCTCGATGCAGACGAGAAACAAAAAAAAAAACCAGGAACCGAACCGAAACAAACGGAGGATAACCATCACGACCCACAGTAGGTACAGGATAAGCGCAGTACGGAATTCCACAAGCTAAGGAATTTCACGCCAACAATCCGAACTAGTGTCAACCCGAACCCGCAAGCCATCGCCCAGGAGCCCCAGGAGCCGGAATCCCGTGCGAGCAATCAAAGCAACTTCTGTCACTTTTCTCTTTTTTCCTTTCCGACGATTTGACGACGTTTACCAGCAGTTTTGCACTAAGCGTCCATAAGCAGATTACAATTCCCGGTAAGTACCTGGGACTTTTGTATTATTTTCCGTTCGTTTGTTTGGTTTTATTCCGCGGCGCTTTCCATCGCGTGTCGACGGTTGCGTGCTGCGGTCAATGAGCATCGGAACGCCGATTATTGGCAAACTTGAAGGTTCGGGACGGAAGCCGGGCGCCGCCGCACATCGAGGACAAATGTTCATTCGCCAACGCTAATCCGCTTAGCGCCTTTGGATGGTGCTTAATTTTATTTGGTGCAATTTGCTGAAAGCAGCGTTTGTTGTTTGTTGGTGCAGAGGACGGTGCGACGGTCGGGCGTAAAGTCCGCTCTAGTTGCAGTCATTTTGCGCGGGACGGAATGAGTTTAGAAACATAAATACATTCGCTGGAAAATCTGTTCGCACAAAACGATACGAGAAATTAATCACGATCAATTGAGTTAATGTACATAATCTAGTGGATTACACGGCATTATCGTTGGAAGGCGACAATTTGGACTTGATTCGAAATTCGGTTTGATTGGATAGGAATTGTGCTTCCATCGATTACGTTCGAACAACCGCACTAACCTATGTAAGATAATGGGATGAACTTTTTTTTGCGTTACAAGGATAAAGTGAATATTAGTATTAATATTAAACCTCAAAGGAATCCGAGATGAGCAAGAAAAGTGCATTTAGAAAGTGACCCACGCTCTTCCTAAGCAAGATAATTATGATTTCAATGATTGTCCGCTAGAAAGCCATCGCACCGCTAGAAAAAGGAAGTCACATATTTTCCTGCGGAATGTGCAAGCGTGTCATACTTTTATGTGCTAACGATAACGTGAGCAAACACGTAATCACCGGTCATAAATTTTCAGGACACTCCATCGACTATTGCATTTCTGCACATTCAGCACTAGATTTTTCATCGTCAAATGAACGCAGAACTATGTCAACCAATCGAAGTTGATTCTACAAAGTTCAGTGAGAAATAATCGATCTGTTAAGCGAGCAAACGTTACTCTGGTTGATTGTTTCGATGTTTTCTTTTCTCGGAAATTTTGTTTGAATTTTTTTATGGTCACTCTCGTCACTTCACCTTCAGCGCACTTGCCATGGCCACGGCTCTGGTTTAACAACTTTTGCAATGGGGTTGATCCAGCAGATACTAAAATACAAAGACAACAGTCCTTTGAAGATTACGAATCAGGAATCAGAACAAATTGGATCAAGTGGAACGTTCCCATAATTATATCTAATAATATCTGGCTTTATGACAAATCTTCTCATCATTTTTCTAATGGAAGCAAATGCATAGAAGGAACATGGGAAGGAATAGTGTGAGATTTTTTTTTGTATTTTTGGAGGTTGCTTAAAGTCAAAACTGCATTTTTTTATGAAAAAATCTGTCATTTTGCTGCTGTAAAACTTTATCAAAATAACAAAAAAACCGAAAGCGTAAACGTTGGGTTGTGTATTTTATACAGTGTTGGGCAAAATCAAAATTTCAAAAATCGCGACTGAAAGTTTTAAACAAAAAACCTGTTTTAGTCCACCTAGTGGTGTAATGATACCTTTCTCATATCAGTCATACTATCATATATAACACTGTGGTATTCTTCAAAACAATTTTCTTCGATTCTTAAAAGAATAACCGAAATCGGTTTGTTTGACCGTCTACTGATAAAAACTATCAATTGGAAAAGATTTGAGGTCGATTTAGAAATTTTTGCCTTTCTCATATAGAAAGGTTATGCAATCACTGTGAAAACCGACTTTTGAACCGAGACCCGGAGGGCCGAGTGACATATATCATTCGACTCAGTTCGTAGAGTACGCAAAATGTCTGTGTGTGTATGTGTGTGTATGTGCGTATGTGCGTATGTGTGTATGTAACGTTTTTTTGCACTAACTTTTCTCGGAGATGGCTGATCCGATTTTCATAAACTTAGATTCAAATGAAAGGTCTTGTGGTCCCATACAAAATTCCTGAATATCATTTGGATCCGACTTCCGGTTCCGGAATTATGGGGTAAAATGTGCAAAAAATTGTGAAAATAAGTGCACTAACTTTTCTCAAAGATGGCGCGACCGATTTTCACAATCTTAGGTTCAAATGAAAGGTCCTGTGGTCCCATGCGTAATTCCTGAATTTCATGCGGATCCGACTTCCGGATCCGGAAATATAGGGTAAGGTGGGTTAAAAATTGTATACCATCACTGAAAATGGGGAAAAACCTTAAATTTTTTTCTAAATCAACCTGAAATGTTTTCCAATTGATAGTTTTTATCAGAAGGCGGTCAAACAAAACGATTTCGGTTATTCTTTTAAGAATCGAAGAAAATTATTTTGAAGAATACCACAGTATTATATATGATAGTATGATTGATATGAGAAAGGCATCATTACACCACTAGGTGGATTAAAACGAGAAAAGTGAGTGACATTATTTTCACATTTTTATTGCATTATTTTCACATTTTTTATGCATATAACCCTGTAGCTCCGGAACCGGAAGTCGGATCCAAATAGAATTCTGGAACTTTGTATGGGACCGTAGGGAGTTTCATTTGAATCTAAGTTTGTGAAAATCGGTTCTGCCATCTAAGTTTGTGGTTCTCCAAGAAAAGTGAGTGACATTATTTTCACATATTTGGTGCATATCACCCTGTAATTCCGGAACCGGAAGTCGGATTCAAATGAAATTTAGGAACTATGTATGTATGGAATATATCTGATGAGACCTTTCATTTGAATCTAAGTTTGTGAAAATCGGTTAAGCC
The DNA here is from genome assembly GCF_030247185.1 of Malaya genurostris. Classification (NCBI taxonomy): domain Eukaryota; kingdom Metazoa; phylum Arthropoda; class Insecta; order Diptera; family Culicidae; genus Malaya; species Malaya genurostris. The sequence goes on along the minus strand of NC_080571.1, from coordinate 93,615,383 downwards.
ATCTCCGAGAAAAGTGAGTGACAATATTTGTCACACACACAGACATTTGCTCAGTTCGTCGAGCTGAGTCGAATGGTATATGACGGGCCTCGGTTCAAAAGTCGGTTTTTGCAGTGATTGTATAGCCTTTCTATATGAGAAAGGCAAAAAATCACCGATTGAAAGTAAAAATATTTTCCCGTACCCGACCAAAAATCCGATGGGTACGGGTACGGGTCGGGTTTCGGGTAAAATACCCGAGACCCGACCATCTCGAATGGCTAGTACTATGGATGCTACTGACACTAAGAATCCTTCCAGATCGGGGCTCGAACATACAACAACTGGCTTGTAAAACCAGCGTCCTATGCATTGAACCGCCAACCCGCGAGAAATTATTGAAAATTATTTTAATAAAAATGCATAAAAATGAGACTGTTTCTATGAAAGAGAAAGTCATTATAACACCACTAGGTGGATTGAGATTAGGTTTTTATCTTTATAAAAAAGGTAAAAAGGTGAAGTTACATTTTGGGGCCAGGTTTAAACAATGCTTCATACCTTGACACCAACCCATTTTGAAGAGTTTATGTGTTAGTTTTACCATGTAGAATTAAATTTATAAAAACATATTTTGTTTACAATGTCAATTGTGTCAGATGATAAAGCGATGCTTGGGAGGAAAGTAAAACACGATTTTTAATATTGTTGTATGCAATTATGTCTAAGCATCCAATTTCATGATTTTAACACGGTTCGTTTTCAGGAATCATGATCATTCGAATATGACATGAATATTGGATAGATGGCAGTATTTTTGAATTCAAAATGATTTCATATTTATATTGTTTCAAACTACTTACAGTAATAAATGCTGGAAGAACATGCAATTAAAAAAAATCATTGTCTAATACAAAATTAGTGAATTTTATCCGATTTCGATTTCCGATCCTGAAATTATAGGGTGATGAGTATTTAAAATTCAAACCGTCATAAAAGATGACGATACCAAAAAATCTTCAAAGTTGAGCTCAAAACTATTCCAATTTATTCGTTATATTAATTCATCGCCGTACGAACCGTCTATGCTGGTCCCTGAATATCGGTTCTGGAAGTATCGTAAATAATAACCAAAAGCTTTAAAGTGGTACACAGGTACGGAAATGGTAAGTTTGTTGAAACTGAAGCTAAAATTTCACAACAAGAATGTAATACTTTGCTTAGCAACTACAGACCTATCAAAAGTGACACCGTCTTGAACGTTTATTATTATTCGGATTTCGAAGTTCAACAAGCATTTTTAAAACAAATTTCATTTTTTCCAAGTGTTGATTGTATGAAATGATCGACGCAAACGCTAATGTTTCGAAACCATCCGTTCAAACTGTCCTCCGGGGGCTTTTCTCAACGATGTCGATTCCGCAATTATATATCTTCTTTGGCCATCTTGCAGGTTCCAAAAGTTTCGAAAGTCACAAAATATCAAAGAAAAAAACTGTTCAATTTATTGCGATTTTCAATGTTATATCTTTTTCTATAGCTTGCCGTTTGTGTTCAAAGCTGTCTGTAGACAGAGTCATCTCTCTATAGAATGTTCCCAGAACGACTTCGATAGTTGAATCGAACGTGGACCAGACGCTGGAGGGAAATGAATATTGCAGTATAACATCAAGTATACAACGATAACTCTGTCGCATGTGTATATGGTTTTCTCGTCTTTTTTTCTTTTTTTTTTGGTTGCGGTCCACTATCCTATTAAGATGCAATTTATCGCATGGATAGCGGCATATTCTCAAACGGGATCGGGTGGGAAAAGCAGACCAAAAACAATTTTTTTTCCAGACACGTTTCTCAATAAATGAATGAACTGGTATCACCATTGCTTGGCCGGTCAGTTGGTTTACCTCCATATTGAGTGTACTGACGACTACACTCATTGAATATATTATAGCAATTGATATGCTGTGGTCCACGAAATGAATGAAATTACTCGTGATCAAAATGCAACTGATATATTAGTTGTTTTGTTCTGCGTTTCTCATAAAGAAAGGGTCGAGTGTCATATACCATCCGACTCAGTTCGTCGAGATCACAAAAAGTTTGTGTGTATGTATGTATGTTTGTGAGTATGTGACAAAGAATGTCACTCAATTTTCTCAGAGACGATTGAACCGATTTTCACAAACTTAGATTCAAATGAAAGCTCTTATGATCTTATAGATTGCTATTGAATTTTATTCCTATCCGACTTCCGGAATTACAAGATAATATGTGCAAATCTATGAGAAAATGCGCACTCAATTTTCTCGGAAATTTCTCAATTGATTTTTACAATCTAAGATGCAAATAAAAGGTCCTGACTTTCAGTTCCGATACAACAGTGAGATAAGTGGGAAATTTTCAGTTTCATGAGTATTTTTTCAAAAGTGATGGCAAAAATTAATGGAAAATTAATGGAAATGGAAAATTAATCTAATTGGTAGACCTTGTTAGTAAGTGGATATATAAATCTATTTCGGAACTACTAGTCTCCGGTTTCCGCTTCCGAATGCACCGGTAATAATGAAGAAAGCTCCAAAAACGAAACTCCCTTCGTTTCTGAGCAATGGCTGAACCGGTTTTCACAAATCATGATTCAAATTGAAGCTCTAAGGGCCCAAAAAATGCTGTGCAATTTCATCCAGATCCGACTTCCGGTTCCGAAATGATAGGGCGATTGATATCAAAAAATTCAAACTGTTATACAAAATGATGCAAAACCGGTAAGCATCGATACGTGCTGGTACGGAAGAAGAAAACACCACCGCCTTTGCAAACGAAGCAGCGTGCTTTGTTCAATTTCGTACAGCGTGCAGGGTTGCCAGGTTTAAACCTATATTTTTTACCTTTTTTATACATATAAAAATTGGTAAACAACTCGTTCAAACTTTAGAAAAATTTTCCGAGTCCCGGAGCGCCGAGCGTCATATATCAATCGATTCAGCTCGACGAACTGAGCAAATGTCCGAAGTTTTTATGTCAAAATTTGACATTATCTGTCCCATTTGACCTTGAAAACAGAATATGTTTCCAGACTTAGATTTCGCACGGTAATACCTATTCAACAAACCATAGATTGTTAAAATCGGTTAATTTTCAACGGAAATATCGAAATTTTTGTGAAAGCGTCTTTTCCCCCTATTCCAGCAGTAGGAGTTTTATGCATTGTATGACAAAGCAATGCTAGGAGCAACGGAAAACACGTTTTTTATATACCGTTACATACAATTGTTTCTAAGTACCAAAAAGACTGTGTACAGCATCCTTTTTCATGACATCATGCTTCGGACCGAATTTAGTACGGTTCGTTTTTGGCAACATAATCATTAATATATGACATGTAAACCACATGATGGCAGCATTTTCCAGTTGAAAGCAATTCCATAATTATACTGATTTAAACTACTTACAGCAATAAATGTTGGAAGAACATAACACCCATATACCATTCGCATCAGTTCGTCGAGATCAGCAAATGCGTGTGTGACAAATAATTTCACTTAATTTTCTCGAAGATGACTCTACCGTTTTCTACAAACTAAGATTCATATGAAAAGTCGTCCTAAACAAAGTTCCTGAATTGTGTTTGGATCCGATTTTTGGTTCCGGAACTACAGGATGAAATGTGAAACGATTTTAAAATTGTGTAACCCATTTTTCTCTTAGATGGTTGAACCGATCTAAGATTCAAATGAAATCTAAGAATAATCTAAGATTCAAATGAAAAGTTCTAAGATCCTATAAAACATCTTGCTTTTCAGTCAGATCCAACTTCCGGTTTAGGGGATACAGGGTGATCAGTATAAAAATGTCTATTGCCCAAATTTAATTAGGTTTATCGGGTTTGCAGATTTGGATAGTCGATAACCAAATAAACTTATTTCAGTTGTAGTGGTATTCAGTTTTCGATTCTGAAAGTATCCAAAAATTTAATTCGCACTACGATTCCTCAAAGATGACTATACTGATTTTCAAACAGTTATCAAATATAAACTATACAGCTCCTGATGTGGATTCAATTGACCAGCTACACCGATTTTCGAATTCCGGTTCCTTATGGTACCATACAAAATTGGTGAGTTTTATTCGATTCCAGCTTCCGATTCTGGAATTACAGGGTAATGAGGTTTTAAAATTCAAACCGATATAGAAGATGGCAATACCAAAAAGTTTCAAAGTTGAATTCAAAGCTATTGCAATTTATTCGTCATATTAATTGATGGCCATTCGAATCATTTTGGATTATGCAAGTTCCTGGATACCGGTTTTGGAAGTACCTGATGTTTTGGAAGTACCGTAAATAATGGCGAAAAACTCTAAAGTGGAACTTGCTTCGACATATGTTAAATGGATTATTACACTTTTAGATTCAAATTCGATTCGATTTGCAGTTTGAACTTTATAGGGTAATGAGTAAATAGAACTTTAAATTGCCGCTTGAAACGACGGTCATTGAAGTAAAGTCTTGTGAACTAAAACACCGAAAAATATTCATGCAAAAAACACATGCGGATGATAAAAAGAGGTATCATCTCACTGTTAGGTGGATTAAGCACGTTTTTCAAAAGAAAAATCTGTACACAGTATCGGGAGATCAAAATTCTGTATTGAAAATCAGTATATAAAAATGAATATTTGAAAAGAACATATCAGCTGTTTTTCAAAGAACGGCGAATCTAACATTGACAGCAAATGGAGAAAATCATCGATGAATGTTTCGACTTCGGTTTCAAATCGTGTTTAGAAATTATCGTATATTCTCTGATCAATTTATGATTAGTCGATGAATTGTTAGTTTATTTTCAAAAGGCACGCAAATGTTACCACTTTCCTTCTATATCCATTGAATAAATCAACATAAAAAGAGTTTCGCCCTTTTTCGATTTGTTTACTTTTATACTTCCTGTGTGAATTATAAAGATACGCCCTTGCGCATTTTTCATGAAATTGACTGGTTTTCGCTACTAAGACAAATCTGTGAGTAGTTTTATTGTCTCTTTTACTATTTCCAGTAATAAAAGGTTCGGTAACTATCTAAAATAAAGAAAATAAAAAGTTTCGCCCTTCCTTACCAGCAATTGAAGTATCGCCCTGTTTGTTGGCATGGAACACGGAGGGCGAAACTTGCGTAAACAAATGGAATGACAGTTTCGCCTTTTATAGTTCTTGGTATTACCAAGATTGAAATTTTTGTAGAATACGAATTTTTAGACAAAATTGTAGGATTTTGAAGCATTTATTGGTAGGAGAGAGAACCTCGATTTGTTTATTTTTGTAAGATACGTCCTTCTTTGAAAAACAGCTGATATCTCGCCTGCAAACGATCGCATACGAGTAATTCAAAAACGGTATGAAAGCTCTTTCGAAATAATTTGTTGTGTAAGTAGTCTCATCTGCACATTTCTTTACCTTTTGATGATAGACAAGTTTGATTTTGTAAAAAACATGAAACTCGGAAAACTCATATAAATCGAAAATGTTTTCTTACAAAAACTGGTTTAAAGACACCATTTTCACAAAATACATCATATCATGAATTACACTCAAGTTTGTTTGAAATAACTTTCTGCGCAACTTTGTCGAAGCAACTTAGCCCCTATGTTGATCCTGAGCTAAAATAATTTTAGGGGGATTATTCACGTGAAATTGCGGTTTTGAACCACTGTGCACCGCCTAGCACACAGCGTGCTTTTTCAATTTTGTATTGTGTGCAGTGTTGCCACATTTCAATTTATATTAACTGGATATAACAGTATACAAATTGAAACGGTTATGGTAGTTTATAAAGACTTTCCCAGAAAATATGGACGCACTTTGATTTCGCTGTAAATAATTCACAAGTTTCAGATACTCAAATTTTATTCGCTATACTGATAATATTAAACAACTTAACCATTGTAGACTAGCTGGCGCACCTTCTTGCGAAAGTTCCTCATTAAATTCCGTGCAGACTTCTTGGCGACAAGTTTTGACACTTTTTTCCAAGCTTTTTTCGAACTGTTGAATGGTTTCGGCAGCCGAGAAATGTTTCCTAAGATGTGCCTTCGTTAATGCCCAAAATACCTCAATTGGTCGAAGTTGTAGGCAATTTGGTGGATTCATGTCTTTTGGGACGAAAGTGACATTTTTGGTAGTATACCATTCTACCGTTGATTTCGAGTAGTGGCAAGAATCAAGATCCGGCCAGAAGACAACAGGATCCTTGTGGCTTCGAATCATGGGTAGAAGTCGTTTTTGTAAACATTCCTTGATGTATATTTCGCTGTTAATTGAAGCAGTCGTGATGAAGGGTTTCGAAATCTTACCGCAGCTACAAATTGCTTGCCAGACCATAGCTTTCTTACCAAATTTTTCGACTTCAATCGATATCTCGGATTGGTTTAACACTTGCCCTTCTCGTACCGTATAGTATTGTGGTCCCGGCAAGGATTTGTAATCGAGTTTCCCGTAGGTTTCGTCGTCAATGATTATGCAGCTCAAATTTCCAGCAAGAATCGTATTGTACAGCTTTCGAACTCTCGGCCTGATCGATGCTTCTTGTTTCGGACTACGTTTTGGTTGTTTCTGCTTCTTATAGGTTCGAAGATTCAAACGTTCTTTAGCACGACGAACATTTGACTTCGAAGTGCCCACTTTTTTGGCCACATCCGGAACTGAAACCTCCTTCTTTTGCTCGAACGCCTTCAGTATACGTTTATCTAACTGAGAGTTAGCAGGACCTTTTTTTCTACCCGTTTTCGGTTTATCCTCAAAGGTGTTATCCTCACCGAACTTCCTGATTGCATTTCGCACGATTTTTTCACTTACTCCTTCCATTTTTGTTATCTTTCTCAGTGACAGTCCGAATTCTGTGCACCATTTGTACACATTTTTTCGTGCTGAAAGTCCACGCATCTCGAAACAAACTAATGAAAACGAATAAACAACTGCACAAGTAGTTAAAAAAGAGTGTAAACAACAGGACGCAACCATAAAAATTGACAGATTCTGAACCATTGCGAAATGGCAGCGGTTTTCGATTGCGTCCATACTTTCTGGGACAGTCTTTACCCAAATAAAGATTTTGATTTAATTCAAGTTTGAAAAAAAATCTTGACAAAATCTTCCAGTGATGTTGCTGAAAATATAAGATAGATGAGTAAGGCATTGAAATTGGCGTTGGGATTTTAAAAGGTTTTCCAGAGATAGCTGACTAGTGACAGGTGACTCAAAAATTTTACACACAGTTTATATGTGAGCTTGTATTTCTGTTATCTGTGACTGCAGTATCACACATAACAGATATTTAGACTTGAGCAAAAATTTTCCAAAACCTGTACGAATTTTAATTTTACCATCATCGTGAATCGACAAGTTTTTCAATTAACGAAATTTATTTGCTGTATGGTGATCATTATTAAAGATTTAAATGTATTTCCTATGACGTAAATACGCAGCTACAGGTAAAATATATATGATATTGTTTGAAATTGTATTATTATTATATAAATATATAAATGGTATTTTTGCTTTCTCATATAGAAAGGTTATGCAATCACTGTGAAAAACGACTTTTGAACCGAGGCCTGAGACCGGCAACCATTCGACTCAGTTCGTCGAGTACGCAAAATGTCTGTGTGTGTAACGATTTATTGCATTACCTTTTCTCGTAGATGGCTTAACCGATTTTCACGAACTTAGATTCAAATGAAAGGTCTTATGGTCCCATACAAAATTCCTGAATATTATTTGGATCAGATTTCTGGTTCCGGAATTATGGGGTAAAATGTGCAAAAAATTGTGAAAATAAGTGCACTAACTTTTCACAGAGATGGTGATTTTAACAAACTTAAATTCAAATGAAAGGTCTTGTGGTCCCATACAAAATTCTTGAATAAACAGAAATTTTTTTTTATGATGCTTAATATATGTACTTTTATCTGTAAAAAATATATTTTTTTTTATTTAAAAGATATTTTATTCAGGCCTATTTGCGTACAAGCTTTACGTGGACGATTCAGCTGAGTTTTTGATAATTTTGTTTTTGTATTGGATCTCGTTGTCACCCTTTTTCTAGGGGGAGAGGAGCTTCCATTTTCCTTTTGCGAGGATTGAGGGGCAGTTTGTTCGTGGTTCGTCTCGTCATCCATTGCTGCATCGGCGGTATTGTTGTTGATTTCGTTGCTAGTTGCTGTAGATGCGTCTTGTTGTACATTGTTTGCAGTTGCTGGTTGGTTGGATGGTAAGTTGTTAACTGCAGCTGGTGTATTTTTTCTATAAGGGATACGTTGGATGGTTCGTTGAAGGGGATGCTTCACTGTTATTGGTGACTGTCACAGATGTACTGGGGTTGCTTGGGTTTAGTGTGAAAGAAGCACCGTTGTCCTTTGATGTAGTTGTCTCCTTGTCCAGTTTATCACATGGTTTACCGTAGTGAACAGCTTTCTGACAATATTGACATGTGGCCATCTGATTGTCATATGCAACAAGTGATTTGCACGGGATTCTTGTATCCTGACCGAATGTCACATAAGAAGGTATAGGCCTCCTCAAGCGCATGCGTAACAAACGTACGCCGTGTGTGTGTGTGTGTGTGTGTGTGTGTGTGTATGTGTGTGTGTTGTCAACTAAGAGGTCGAGATCTCAGAGATGGCTAGACCGATTTTGATCAAACTATTCGCAAATGAAAGGTCCTCCCGTCACCCAGAACGCTATTGATTGGTTTTGAGATCGGATGTCTACTTTTTGAGTTATACGAAGTTTTGTCGTGAATACGACTTACTTTACTATGGGGCGCCTTTTCAAAATTAGCCATATGGAAGAATGGGCAGAACTTAATCGCGAATATCTCGACTTGTATTAATGGTAGCAACATAATTCTTTCACCATTTCATCAAAAATATGATCAGGAATTCAGGATAATATTTTGAACAGTGTGCGATAACCACAAACAACTCAAAAATTAAGTTTTCTTAAAATTTGAAAACAACGCGGAAAACTTTTTACTTTCGCTTGGGTTTTTCGCGCAAGGACGACGTTTTTGAGATAGTCAGGCACATATCTTCAACTGAATGCGTATAAAAGGGGAACCGTGGTCGAAAATCGATCATTTCTTTTCGTGCGTTCGATGGAAGCAGACGTCGTGGGAGTGGAATCATCAACCAGCAGCGACAGAGAATGCACCTTCTGCGTGGTTAATAAAAACCTCAAACGCTCAGGTCGCATCTCTCATTCGCTTGCTGGCCATCAAGGCGAGAGGACCAGCCAGCAGCAGCAGCGGGAGTTAACCAGCAGCGAGAGAGAATGCACCTTCTGCGTGGTTAATAAAAACCTCAAACGCTCAGGTCGCATCTCTCATTCGCTTGCTGGCCACCAAGGCGAGAACCAGCAGCGACTGAAACTGGATTCTGAGTCTGTTATTGGATCTAAATTTAGGTCTTGAACTCAGGGTCCAGTTCTCTATTCCAGACTTCTATTCGGTTCTTCTTAAAACCATAATAATACTCCTAAAGAATTATGCGGAATTTACTTTACTGTACCTCTATACAACCCATTTTTGTCGTGAATACGACTTACTTTACTGTGGGGTGCCTTTTCAAAATTTACCCTCTGAGAGAGTGATAAGAATCAGAACGCGTTCTAAGGAAGAGAACAAAATATCTGCTGCTGTACAACAAATCGTCCGGGAAAAATGTTCCGAAAAGTGGTGAATATCGCAGTGAGTTCCTCAATTTGGTCCTTGTGAATGCTAGAAACGAGTCCCTTCAGCATATTGATAGTTTCTTTCAATAAAATATGCAAATCCGAAATGAAATAATCGACATTAAAATTCTGTATGCGGCTATTTTTATAGCCGTTAGGACCGCCCATTAGTGAAAAAGCTACAAACGAAATCACGTAAAAAGAAACCTTCTAACAAAAATTGGATCAGTTTGGATTCTATTGCCACTGTTCCAGAGTTTAATGTCGTAGAGAATTACGCAATTTGACTTTTCTGAATGCTAGAAACGAGTCCCTTCAGCATATTGATAGTTTCTTTCAATAAATTATGCAAATCCGAAATGAAATAATCAACATTAAAATTCTGAATGCGGCTATTTTTATAGCCGTTAGGACCGCCCATTAGTGAAAAAGCTACAAACGAAATCACATAAAAGGAAATCTCTTAACAAAAATTGAATCAGTTTGGATTTTATCGCCCCTATGAGCAGATATGTTTTGTGTCGTCTGCACAGCTAGTTTCGCTTTCGACAAGAGCGAATTCGTCACAGCTGCCAGTCATTAGCATTGGGAAAAAAACAACGGTGGAGAGCATTGCACAATATCAGCCGTTCTAATGGCTCTAAAAGTTTTCTGAAGAACTATTAGGATTTGTTGTTTGCAAATCGTAGGGAAATATCCTCAGTTTACTACATATCAAGAACAGTTTGCTTAGATTTGTGCACTTTTCGCTGTGTGAAATTCACAGTAATCGAGATCAAGTGAAGCTTTCTTTGTTTTTGCGAAAAATGTGAAAAAGGGGAATGCGTGCATAATTCATACAATTGATATTCGGAAGTGTTAAGGAACATGTCAGTTGTTTTCGTATTCACGACATCCAGTTATGTCTCTGACATTACCCACCCGCCTTTTATGTCAAAATTTTCAGTTTTTTTACAGTATCTTTCACAATTGACCTTGAAAACAGAATATATTTTCTGACTTAGATTTCGCACGGTAATACCCATCCAACAAGCCATACATTGTTAAAATCCGTCCATTTTAACGGAGATATTGAAATTTTTGTGTAAGCGACTTTTCCCCCTATTCCAGCAGTAGAAGTTTTGAGCGCTGTCTGGCAAAGAAATGCTTGGGAGCAACATGAAACACGATTTTTTATACTGCTACATACATTTGTTTCTAAGTAACCAAAAGACTGTGTACAGCATGATATTTTGCCTCGGACCGATTTTAGCACGGTTCGTTTTTGGCAACATAATCGTTCGAATATGCCATATGTAAACCAGATGATGGCTGAATTTTCGAGTTGAAGGCAATTCCATAATTATATTGATTTAAACTACTTACAGCAGTAAATGCTGGAATAACATAACAGTCATATAACATTCGAATCAGTTTGTGGAGATCGGCAAATGCGTGTGTGACAAATAATTTCACTCAATTTTTTTCGGAGATGACTCAACCGTTTTCTACAAACTCAGATCCATATGAAAAGTCGTATGCTTCCAAACAAGGTTCCTGAATTATATTTGGTTCCAAACTCTGGTTCCGGAACTACAGGATGATATGTGAAACGAAATTAAAACTGTGTAACTCATTTTTCTCGTAGATGGCTGAACCGATCTAAGATTCAAATGAAATCTAAGAATCATTTAAGATTTAAATGAAAAGTTTTAATATTCTATGAAACATCTTGCTTTTCAGTCAGACCCAACTTCCGGTTTCGGGGATACAGGGTGATTGTTATAAAAATGTCTATTTCACATAAATTAATCAGGTTTATTGGGTTAGCAGATTTGGATAGTCGATAACCAAATAAACTTATTTCAGTTTTAGTGATATTCAGTTTTCTATTCGGAAGGCACCTAAAAATTTAATTCGTACTACGATTTCTCAAAGATGTTTACACTGATTTTCAAATATTTTGAAACAAATGTAAACTATACAGCTACTCATGTGAATTTATCTGACTTCGGCTACACAGATTTTCGAATTCCGGTTTCAGTATCGAATCGTTCCTCAAAGTTCAATCGTTTTCTCAAAAAAGCCAAATCGAGTTTCAGAAACAAAAATTAAATATTAACTAAACTTATAGTCCCATACAAAATTAATGAATTTTATCCAATTTGTAACCCACCGGTTCCAATCCGTTTCTCAAAAGTAGATTTTTTCCATTTTCTTAAGTACATTTTTTTTTAATCACTGTAAAACGTTTGAAAGTATCATGCTAGTTGAGTCAATATACTGCAAACAATGTTGCAGCTTACTATCAAGGTACGTTTCCAATGGGTACCTAATTTGAATAAACGAGCTTTGGTAGCGAGATGGGGTTGACTTAGCAAGTAGTGATGCTGTGAGAAGTGACTCAGTAGGAGTTTCAAATATAATCAAATGACCAACTGACGGGCAACTTAAAATTTTTATATTGATTTATATAACTTTTAGTTTTAACTACATTCAATGAACTTAAACAAAATTAGATAAATTGCGCCAAGTCACTTCTCTCCATTTAACACTCATTAAAGATAGGTTACTAATAATTTAATCTAAAATTGTGTACACCGGAAAACATCTTTTTACTCATCCCAATTTTGAGATGAGTTCTGCTTGACATCCATCGCTGGTTATTGCCCAGTGGTACCACAGTATCCGTTCTTCGAGATGAGCTTGAGACGAGCCCGAGCCGAGCTATAAAAGAGGTCAGTGTAAAGGCGAGGTCTCTTGTATAATTTTGACACTAGTACGGTTCGGAACGTGGTGATACGACGCGCGGGTGATCAAAGGATCACCAAAAAGTTACGATCGGGCTAAAAAAGTGCGGAGGTGAAGTCGCATAGTGGTGGACTCAGGTCCCAGTGTCGCCAAAAGAAGATCGGAAAAGTGAACGTTAGAGATCGACTTTTAGTGCGAATGCCCGATGTGTGTTAAGTGACTTTCACCTCCTCTAAAAAAAAAACCCACTCTAAAGTGCACAATGAAACAAAATCTAGTGTCGCGTGTCGTATAAGTTCAGACCGTCCATCAACATACGGTCCCCGTTCCGGCCACAAATTTAGAATACACCAGTGATATTGGCCTAAAGTGTGTAGTACCCTCCCAGGATACGGGTGCTAGTGATATCGACGGAGACAGCCTCAACGAAAGGGACCGCGGCCATAGCGCTGGCCGGCTAACGAACGGTGCGACAGCCATAGTACGTGTACACGTGCTCACTCACCAAGGTATGTCTCTTTCGCCATCTTTCTCGCTCGGAGTGCTCTGATCTCGTGCATCGGGATCGCCAGCAGCAGTTGTTCGGATATCGTCGAAGGCGCCCCACCGTCCGACGGCCGCAACGATTATGCATGCCAACGTTTTTTTTTTGTGCGCAAATATTTAATGTACTTAAATAGTTAAATAAATTAAGCCTTGTTACATTATTTCCTTATTTTCACAAATGAAATGCTTTTGATAATAATTTTTTTATGCTTACCTTAAATAAAATTACCATGAGTTTTGAACTTCTAATAGATTTGTTTAATTATATATAGTAAAAGAAAATTGTGAGACCTTTGAGATCCGGGTAAGTGTTATTTTGTTGATCGCTCCCCTGTTGCCCTGAGAGTTTTATGCAGGTTAATATTAGTTCAAATAAGAAATTTCAAAGAAAGGAACATTGGTAGTGTTACAAATTCTGACATTCGATTCTGGATTTACAGGATGATGAATTTTCAAAATTCAAACCGATATGGAAGAAGACAATCTCGATAAGCTTCAAAGTTGGACTCAAAACTATTGGAATTTATTCGTCAAGTCAATTCATGGCCATACGAATCGGTTTGGGTTCCTGAATACCGGCTCTGGAAGTACCTTAAAATACCTTAAACTCTAAAGTGGAACTTACTTCGACATATCATGGAATGTTTAATCGATTGTCCCACCTTTAGATTCAAATTCGATCCGATTTGCAGTTTCGACATTACATAGTAAAGAGTGATTAAAATCTCAAATTGTCGCTAAAAACGACGGTCATTAAAATAATGTCATCAAAACTGAAAAACCGAAGAATATTCATGCAAACAACACATGCGGATTGATAAAAAAAGGTATCATCTCACTGGTAGGTGGATTAATCACGTTTTTTTTCATAAAACTGGATGTAAACAACATTATTTGTCTTATTGCATTGAAGTAAATGCACACGTTTAATGTCAAGATGCATTTGCTCCTTAAGCAAACCTTCAAGTTCTCGTATCGAAGGTCGAATTTTTCTCTGTCTGAAGTCAACAAAAATTGTATTCTTTCGTGTCCGCGGTAGCTTTTGTTCGTTTGGTTCACTTATTTCGAGGTCGTTCTATTGTTCACTACACAATACTGTACTTGGTTGCTTCTGTCTCGAACGTAAGCGGTTTTGTTTTATCGACTGACTTGGATGAGATGAGAAAGCGAACTGCAATAGTATAGTTTTGAAATATTGTTCAAACAATACGTGGAATTTTTTTTAATAAAGCACGTTTTTTATAGGAACATGCCATTTGAGCCAATTTGTTCTGATAAACTCAATAAACGCTTTTTTGCATGAGTTTGATTTATAGATGTAACATGAGTGCAGCACTGTGCATGTCTCAATCACATAGCAGGCGCCGCGTTTGCATGGCTCGTTTGACTTGGCGTAGCGATAGCCTGCGCTCCTACTACTTCTGCGTATGATGTTTAAACTAAATTGGCTAATATTTTTTAATCAGCTGCATAACATGCTATGCGATGGTTTTTAATAATGTTTTATTATCATTATAACAAATGTTAATCACAGCACTGGCTGATTATTATATTGATGATATTATTCCACCACCACGGAGTTGCTGAATAAATTTTGAAAATATCACCACTATTGATCCACCCCTCGCGCACTGAATATTTTCAGATAGGTTCAGTTTTAGTTCATCGGCAAATTTGTTCATCGTGTATTCTGCAAAGGGTTAAGATATAACGGCTTTGAATCTTCATTTCCTAAAATTCTTCTGTTTTAAAATCATTTCTAGCCATGTGAAATCAGTTTCAGCAAAGGGATGTCGAACGCCGTTTCAAATGTGCAAAGAACTGCTCCGAAGGCACAAAAGAAAAAGTTTTTCAAATCGAGTTGTTACTGACGATAGGAAGTTGGTCCATTGCGTTTGGGTTTGAACTGAACATTGCAAGAACAATTGTCACAATACGATTACAATGCTGTTAATTACCAGTAAGCAGAGCCGCCGATAGGAAATTAGGGCCCGCGGAGACTGCAATATTACGATCCCCTTAACATGAGAATTAAAACACAGGGTTACTTTTCAGAGACTCAGTAACAAAATTCAAGTTCATGAATCTGTTGGTATGAAAAATGGGAGGTTGGTGAAGTTGAAAAAAATTGATTCCCAAATAAACGAACAGCTAATTTTCAAGCGCCTAAAAAAACCTGAATGGATGTTACCTAAATCGTTCGACCCCATCACAAAGAGTGCTCAGCAGAAATTTGACTGAAACAAGTTAGAAATGTGTCGTTCCTTTTTCAAAAAAGAGGTTTAAACATCGCAGTCATTCGTCTTTCCGAGTCCGAGTTTTTTTATCTTAAAGACGGGCTTGCGAATTGAGCTCTGGTAGGCTTATAGAAGGGTTTAGAATTTGGAGCTAGAATTACACCTGGCGGCAACATTATACGTAATAAATAGATCACATTATCTACCAAGAAATCCTCGCCCCACTAACATTACTCCTTTCCTGTGATACTTGTGGTGATGCAGAGAATTCCTCGGTCACTAGTAGCAACAATTGTTGAACTAATGGCGTTTTCGTTTTTAATTTGCACTACACCGGTGCAGTGCTACACTGAGGCATGAATAAACGAACAAAAATGACGAAAACATAAACAGTAACCATTGACTACAATAAACGATTCCATTGCACAGAGCTACACCAAACTTTTGATGAGTGCTACACCAGTGGTATCGGTGCAGAAAAAGTGTAGCACTGGTGTAGTGCAATTGGTAAAAACGAACGGTTTCAGTGCAGCTTTCGCTACACCAGTGTAGTGCAATTTAAAAACGAAAACGACATAACATTTCTTCCCTTCCCATATTGACCTGCTTGGGCGTGGCCATCTACGTTATTGATCAGTCCATGTTGATGTCCATCACTAAGCTAAGCTAAGCTAAAATAAACCAATATTGCTCGAGTGTTGCTAATCAAACGCCTATTATAAATAAGTTGTTTTCTCTATTTTGTAGATTATTCGTATAAAATAATTTTGATGGACATCCCGCATTAAGGTATGATTGGAGACTTTGCAGGATGAATATCACTTCTAAATGAAACTGATATATCGAATAGCTGAAAATATTGTAGAGTGCAGGTTTGTCTCAAATCGGTATTTCGGAATTTGATTCACATTTTTATAAGTGATTGGCTCCCTGTATCTCCGGAATAAGAAATGGTATATGGGTAGATATACAATATTGCCTATGACAAAATTAAACCTTTCATTTGATAAGACAGTCGGCATTCTGGGGCTCAGCTCAAAAGTTCGTTTTCCACAATGATTTTATATTCTTTCTGTGCTTCCATAAAATCAAACAAACCATTAATTGTACCAAGCTGAATTCACAAATTGTTGCCGCACGTGTGGCTGTAAAATTAGGTAAAGTGAAACATTCGTCAGAAACAGGACATAAAAAAAGGTGGATTACTGCCGCCATCAGAACCTTCAGCATAAAATACGCCTGAATGGCGCCTAAGCCCACACAATCGGTGTTTACAGCAATCAGCGAAGGTGCCCCGTCCGCAGTTTTCAGATCCCAAAAATTAGAACATCATTCATCCAAACTTGTTTATTACCCGAACCCAACCAACCACCCACATGTGAATCCGGCCTGCGTTTGTTTTTTTCTTGGCACTAATAGATATACACCATAAGCAATGAGATGAATGGAGACCAGCAAAAAGCGGACGGAAAACCATGGAGCCAGTTTAATTTCCTCTCGGTGTCCGGTCAAAAAAAAACATGGGCAAAACACAGCCGCAGTCCATCACGCGCTTTGTCGTGTTCACACCGCTGCCAGATGGTTCAAAGGAAGAAAAAAAAAACAAACGTAACCTCGTCCGAAGCGCAGGTATCCTTGGCCGCCTCGGGTCCCGGTGGCCAGACCAGAACAAAAACCGCTTCTAAATGTTAATAAGAAAGGACATGGGATCCTACTCGGGCGTAAATTTATTCGATGTCATTTTTACGGCTTCCTTCCCATTAGCAGTAATCCCACGTTGACTCGCTGGTGAAGAGATGACAGAATCAAAGCGCGCATTGCTTCGAGAGCTGCCTTATTGAAATGTGGTGTTGGTTGATATGATCAGCAACTCCCAATCACAATATTTGTTTTTTTTTTATTTTGCTCTTGTGGGTGGTCTCAAATGAAAAACAACGAGGCAATCTGAAATTTGATATATTTTTCGCATTGAGGTTTCTCCGAACCCATTGAAGTTCAGAAATCATAGGATGAAAAAGTCAACGGTTCCACTTGTTAGCTTTCTGTCACGCAATACCTCGATTTTATTTAAGCTTGCACACCATTCCGCTTTGGTCGCTATTTTTTTGTTACCTACCGGAGCAATTTTCCCCGTAACGCCAGTCGGTCTTTCGATGGGGGTTGATTTCCTCGGCTGCCACCATCTTCCACCTGCCATTGGCCTTTGCGGACAACCATTAGAAGCGGCCCGGGATCGTCGGTAAATTGTTTTATGATTTAATTCGGACAATTCACGGTTCTTTATGACACTGCTGTTACTGTTACTGCTGCTGCTTCTGCTGAATACCGTCTCGTCCTGGTGGGGAACACGTGATAGGCATGACGATGAAAGCGACCAGTGAGGAGACCTCCTTCGTTGCTCGTTACTCGCCGCACACCGCAATGATGAAGTGGGCGTGAAAAGTGGCAACCGACGATCAGCGAATACTCCGTGTTCTGTTGGACGTTTTGTGGACAGATAAAATTGGTTCACTGAAACAGTGAGTGTTGGGTTCCTTCGTTTACCGTTTCGTGTGTATGCTGTTGCTCAAGGAGTAAGGGGTGGTGAAAGGGGAACAGTTTTTGTGCAAATGTTCACTTTTCCTCTGCAGATATTTGCAAAGAAGTTGGAAATATGTACTGCTCGAGACTATGCAGTGCGGCAGATGGAACTGACAGTGTAACAGAAAGGACGAAGTATGAGAGTAATCATCTTCAGTTTTATCTTTTTGCTTTTCTCAGAGTGAAAAATTGTGCAATCACGCAGAAAAAAATCTGCATGTATCAGAAGGTCGGATCTGACTTCATAACAATAAGCTCAGTGCAGTCGAAACTGTAGTGGCCAATGTATGTCAAACAACAGGTGTGCCAGTTTAAAATATAGGATTTCTAATTGAGACGTTTCTGCAAACAGAGTAATATTTAAAGAGCATTTGTGGAAAGTGTTGATCCTTTCCATTATTGCTGGGTTGTTTTGGTTGCGCGGATTATTGCAGGATATTTTTACAAGAACATAAAAAAAAATTTGTCATGTTTCGGATTGTCAGACTTAGGTTAAGTATGCATCGTTTTTTACCTTTTTTTATAAATATAAAAAATAGGTATAGAATTCGCTCAAACTTTAGAAAAATTTTCCGAGGCCCGGAAGGCCGAATGACATATACCAATCGATTCAGCTCGACGAACTGAGCAAATGTCCGTGTGTGTGTGTGTATGTGTGTGTGTCTGTATGTGTGTTGTCAACTAAGAGGTCGAGATCTCAGAGATGGCTGGACCGATTTTGATCAAACTAGTCGCAAATGAAAGGTCTCCCCGTCACCCTGAACGCTATTGAATGGTTTTGAGATCGAATGTTTACTTTTTGAGTTATACGAAGTTTTATGTCAAAATTTTCAAGTTTTTGACAGTATCTGTCACAATTGACCTTGAAAACAGAATATATTTTCAGACTTAGATTCCGCACGGTAATAACAATCCAACAAGCCATAGATTGTTAAAATCCGTCCATTTTTAACGGAGATATCGAAATTTTTGTGTAAGCTACCCCATATTCCAGCAGTAGAAGTTCTGAGCGCTGTATGGCAAAGAATGGCTTGGGAGCAACGTAAAACACGATTTTTTATACGGTTACATATAATTATTTCTAAGTACCAAACAGACTGTCTACAGCATCCTTTTTCATGACATTTTGCCTCGGACCGATTTTAGCACGGTTCGTTTTTGGCAACATAATCGTTCGAATATAACATATATAAACCAGATGATGGCAGATTTTTTTTTAATTATATTGTTTTAAACTACTTACAGCAATAAATGCTGGAAGAACATAACATCCATATACCATTCGAATCAGTTCGTCGAGATCAGCAAATGCGTGTGTGACAAATAATTTCACTCAATTTTTTCGGAAAATTTCTTTTCTACAAATACAGATTCATACGAAAAGTCGTATGCTCCTAAACAAAGTTCCTGAATTATGTTTGGTTCCGACCTCTGGTTCCGGAACTACAGAATGATATGTGAAACGAAATTAAAACTGTGTAACTCATTCTTCTCGTAGATGGCTGAACCGATCTAAGATTCAAATGAAATCTAAGAATCATCTAAGATTCAAATGAAAAGTTTCAAGATTTTATAAAACATCTTGCTCTTCAGTCAGATCCAACTTCCAGTTTCGGGGATACAGGGTGATTGGTATAAAAATGTCTATTCCACATAAATTAATCAGGTTTATCGGATTAGCAGATGTGGATAGTCGATAAAAAAAATTAACTTTTTTCAGTTTTAGTGGTATTCAGTTGTCGATTCAGAAGGCACCTAAAATTTAATTCGTGCTATGATTTCTCAAAGATGTCTTCACTGATTTTCAAATATTTTGAAACAAATGTAAACTATACAGCTACTCAGGTGAATTTATCTGACTTCGGCCATACCGATTTTAGAATTCCGGTTCCAGTATAAAATCGTTTCTCAAAGCTCAATCGTTTTCTCAAAAAAAGCCTAATCAAATTTCAGAAACAAAAATTCAAATTAAAATAAACTTATATACAAAATTAATTAATTTTATCCAATTATGACTTCCGGTTCTCGAATTACATGATGATGAATTTTTAAAATTCAAACCGATATAGAAGATGACAATCCCGAAAAGCTTAAAAGTTGGACTCAAAACTGTTGTAATTTATTCGTCATATGGCCATACGAATCGGTTTGGGTTATGCTGGTTCCTGAATACCGGCTCTGGAAGTACCTCAAATAATCGTAAACTCTAAAGTATAACTTACTTCGACATATCACGGAATGTTTAATCGATTATCACACTTTTAGATTCAAATTCGATCCGATTTGCAGTTACGACATTACAGAGTAATGAGTGATTAAAACCTCAAATTGTCGCTTAAAACGACGGTCATTAAAATAATGTCATGAAAACTCAAACACCGAAGAATATTCATGCAAAAAACTCATGCGGATTGATAAAAAAAGGTATCATCTCACTGCTAGGTGGATTAAACACGTTTTTTTATATAATTTGTTGTCATTTTAACCCTTGAAACAATGTGCATCGAGCGGTACAGTGCGATACATGCGAGGAGCTGAACTAGCGCTGAAACTTAACTGAATTCTAAATGATTTAAATAAGTGAACCGTTATGTTTTCAAAAAAAAAAAATAAAAATTATCACTATATTTACGTTTCTTCTTAGACTCGTCAGTGCAGAGCAGTTCAAATTGAACTGCTTACTGCGAACTTAAACAGTTCAATTTGAACCGCTGCAGACGTAAAGTTATTGCTATTTGCAACACACTTGTAATAAGCACCGAAGTGCTAAGTCTTTCCTGACGTGGCGAAATTAAAAAAATATAAAAATTATGTTATTTGTAGTTATTCTGACATCTTTGACATGAGTAATATACAATAGCTCAAACTACATATGACGTTGCACTTGGTATGTATGTATATATGTATGTATGTGTGAAGCCACCATCAGTTCAAGGCATTACCAATGTATGCGGGTAGACTTACAGTAGATCCGAATTTGATTATCAGATAGCTTTCATATAACTACTGTTAAGAAGGCCAAAATGGGTTTTGAGGACCCGGCGACTTCCAGCAAGAACATCCAGCCATATAATAAAGAATTTCGCTGTACCAGCTTAAACCCGTCTGATGGTTTGTTTGTAAGAAGGGTGCGTCTTACTCATTTCAGACCTTCAGGGAGAAACACAAAGCTTCTTCCACCTGACTCAGGTTGGAAATCTACTCCATCATCTAGTCATTCACTTGTAAGATGCACTCCCTGCCCCTCCTCGTTGTCGATATAATAAAGCATAATACAATATAATTTAATATAATATAACTTGACATAATATAATTCAAGGGGCTGGGGTCCACTAGGAGATTGATAGTACCTATTAGCTCTCTCCGGACTGTACCAGCCTAGATGCCGTGTGGAATCCGGCGGAAAAAAATGAACCAAGAATAGATCCACTGGGTTCCTGCTTCCATGTCGTAAAAGGCGACAATTGCAGGAGTTTCTTTTTCCTTTCAGTTATCAGATATTTTCAATGTTTTACTTCTGATTACTCTATTTTACTAAATCATCTCTTTATTCAATCTATCAATTTCCGTCTAGCTTCGGAGAAATGTTTCATTAGGAATGATTTCTTCTTCCATGTTATTGATTGTCTTTCAGGATTATAAAATGAATGATAAAAATAAACCATTGCGCAAATCCGTTTATATTACAAAGTTAATAACAGAGATAACATATATCGGTATAATGAATACATAGTAAAAAACACTTGATATTAATATTTCAAACAGTAAATTAATATTTTTCTCGGTAGCCGGCTGCCCAGATCAACCAATAAAACCAATTAATAATTTCAATAAATAATTAAAATAATAAAGCGGAAATAATAAAGAATCAAGACGCGCGTGAAATCTGTTGACCTTTGTTTGGTGATTTAAAATGATTTTATAATAACTGTTTAGAATATTTCAATACAATGAATCAACTTTTTTGTCTAAATCCTATTCGCTCGTTTATTTTGTATCACGTAGTTTCATTTATAAAAACGTGCTTAATCCACCTAGCAGTGAGATCAATCCGCATGTGTTTTTTTGCATGACTAAAAAAACGCGAAAGTTAGATGCATAAACGAGTGACTGCATACTCGACAGCCGGCTGTCCGGAGTTTTGTCAATTTCGGAGATTGACTGTTTCGTGCATTATATTGCCAGCACAAAGTAACACATAAAACGATAATACTTAAAAACATTCTTGGTAGCCGGCTACCCAGAGCAATAAACACATGATAACATTATTAAAACATATACTAACAAAGTACCCTCTCCTGTGATGCATGTGGGAATGCAGAGGATTCCTCGGTTCTTAGTAGCAACATGCATCGAACTAACAATCCTTTCCCTCCCAAGTAGATCTGCATTCGGACGTGGCCGGCGTCGGTATTGATCAGCATGCATGGTTCAATACAGTTTGCACAGTGTGAAACAATGTGTTATTCCCAAACATGTTACTTCAAAAAATCATTTTGCGATCTCAATTGGTCCAGATCAATAACGGAGTAGCAACACACGGTCGGTCTCTAATGCTAATGCTAATGCTATAACTTAACATAATATAATTTAATATAACTACAGAGAATAGACATCCAAACAACCTTTTTAAAAAACTGTGTAAAGAAAACATGTGAAAATCCGTTTAAAATCACCGTTGCACACGCCTTTGCACGCATGAATATCAATATAATATAACATAATGTAATATATATAATACAATATATTCTGTATAACACAATACATATATTTATAATATAATATAATATAATATAATATAATATAATATGATATAATATAATATAATATAATATAATATACTATAATATAATATAATATAATATAATATAAAATAATATAATATAATATACAATGATATAATGCAATGCAGTATAAAACCATACAACATAATATAACATAACAAAATATAATAAAAGACGATAATATATGAAGTAATATGCCATGATACAATATATAACACTGATGTCGCAGTGTAAGTTATGCTCTTCTTTCGTCGCAGTACTGCAGGAAATATAATATTTTTTTTTATTAATAATAATAATAACAATAATAATAATAATAATAATAATAATAATAATAATAATAATAATAATAATAATAATAATAATAATAATAATAATAATAATAATAATAATAATAATAATAATAATAATAATAATACAATGGAATAGAATTCAGTTCAATATATGATAAATATTGCACTTCAGGATGGGCTTCAACCTACAAGCCATTTCGCACCTTCTCATTCTGCTACTAACGCAGAAGGTGATGGCACCCAGTCGACGCCGTTCTATTGACCAAATGTCATCATGGACGCTCGGGGAGGCATGAGATAGGAACTTATGAGGACTTAATTATCTCACAATTTGACGACCACTTTAAAAATACTCGCACTTGGTACTCACAAACACAACGGAATAAATACACTTTTCAACTGGTTTGGGAAAAATTTAACATTTGCCAAATGAATAATTTCAAAACCTTTACAATGCCACAAAAATGTTTCAAAATCGGTTCTGGAATGCTGGAGTTATAGCAAAATGAAGGTAAAAAGGGAATTTCCAGAGTGCGTATTTTTAATACTGTTCATTTATACTGAAAAATGACCCAAGATTTCTGACTCTACCCTACGGTGGTCATAAACAAGGCTCTTCTGAACACAATATTGAATAACATTCGCTTCAATTACTGGGGTAACGGGGTAGTCATCTTAGCACGAGTAGTCATCTAAAATACGAAAACCATTAGTTAAAGTGAGATCTGGTGTCTCTGTTCGATAGGTTGACTTTTAATGATACGACGAAAATTGGAGTATTTTTTCCACACACTACTCTGTTGCACTTGTTTCTGGTTGAGGACAAAATATTTTACACCTGGAAACTTGTCAGTTGTAAGAATTAAATCATAATTTAAATTAAATGATAATGGAAAAGTTTTGCCAAAGAGAATGTAAATAATTTGCTCACGTCTGAAAGTCATAGTAGTAAGAAGAAAGTGTCCTTTGACAGATAATCACAAGGATAATTTCGTCTAATGGACGTTAAGCCACCTGCAGGTGTAAGTGATGATTCATTCCCCTTAGTTCAACGATGCTCCGACGTTGAACGGTTCTTGCAAAGATTAAGATAATTCAAGTGTCCTCCGAACAGCAGATGAGAGAATGTTGTTTCGATTGTGCACTCGAACTATAAGTAGAAACAGTGAGAATAACTTGAGCTCAGGATAACTTCAAGTATCGCGTTTCGTGTAGTACTTTCGATTGGTTTTTATTTAGCTTCTATGCATTTTGTTGGTATTAAGCTCAGGTAAAATTGGAAAATGCTAATGCGTTCTGTTACACAAGAATGGAAGCGGGATATTCGATAATAGAAATAAAAATATTTTTATTGTCTTATTTTTGCAGGTTAGCTGTTACGCAGCTACCCATGCATCTTAGAGTTTTTTTTCTAAGAAATAAATTTTCATTCCAGCTGATTTGCCGGTTAGCTTAACGTGACCGATGTGACAGTTTTTTTTCTAGATATTGAATCTCGTTGTTATCCATTTTCTTGGAAGAAAGGCGCTCTCATTGCTGTTCTGCGAATTAAAGAAATACAATAGTTCGTTATCAATGTCTCCGTACATTGGATCGACGTCGCTGTTATTGGAAGAAACACCGTGGGAGTTTTCTTTCCAATTGCTGCTATCTACTCCGGTGTTGCATTACTTGTTGGTTGGTGCAGGTGTACCAAGATGTACATTAGTTGTATATGATTCTGATAGCTATTTCCGTTGCAAAAATAAACAACGGCTACATTGATTCTCGGAAGCTTTTATCTAGTTTTGACTTCCGTGCATCACTACGATTTCTGCTGGCTTACCTAAACCGAGCTTTTACCGAACGACGTTTTGATTTTATGATCCGATAATAGCATGTAGTATGGTCATTTGGTTGGGTTTAAGATCTCCTTCGATATTGGGGAACCTAAATATAAGTTTTAAAGAAAGAAATAAGAATTTCGATTACGTATTACGATCCAAACTTTTATAACTTGACTACATTATATTTATCTTTATATCATTTTTTTTCAACCCGGCTTCTACCTAATTGTGGTCGTTCACCGGGTGACTACATTATATCCATTAAGACCTTCTATTGTCAAATTGATTAACTGAAATAAATAAATGAATAAATAAATATGATATTTTCACGCTGTTGTATCGGGAGGTCCATTGTCTTTGGGTGTAGATATTTGTTTCTTGCCGAATTTATCGTGGTAAACAGCTTTGAGCCCATTTTGACATATAGCCAGCCGATTGTCGTAGGTGACCGGCGACTTACATGGGAGTCTTATGTATTGACTTCAATCCTTAATAACTATTCTACATAACAATGAATATTGTTGGTTGTAGTTCCGATCATAGAGATACATCTAACGAGTAAAATTCCGTTTGGTTCATGATGATTAGAATACGAGTGACAACTAGTGAAAAGAATTTCTTTTTTTTTAACTGTTTGGAGGAACCTGGCCTTAAGAGCTACCCCAAGTAGCAATTCGCAACTAGTTTGGATGCGACTAAGTCCAAACTATGTTGCAACAAGAGCATGAATATGTTTTTTTATGTTATGCTGGTTAAAACAAGGTGACGGCAGTGTTTCTTTATAACATAAACATTGAACTAGCTATTATTTGTAAGTTATCGTTACTTGATTCTAACATATCATTAATCACAGCTATGGTTTTAGCTACTAGTTGAAAAAAGGTTGTGAAACTATTACAAATACGTAAGCGTATATGTAAATCGTTACGGTTAATTGATGTAGCAATATCTTAGATATTATAAGATTATAACATACAATTTCTGCATTGATTCAGATAGCTATCGGTAGGTTTTCCCAATGTAATGATAACGGAAATGCAACCGAAAAAGCTTTGTTGGCTTGAATATGGCGATTACACCATGGAGTCCCAAGAAGTGTATAAAACATAAATAAAACCAGGATATTACTTCTTTTAAAACTACTTTTTGACGAAAATAATGAAAGGCAGAATAGTCCTTTTTGTTCTATGCCACTATTATAAAGTCGAAGAAAACAATATAGGGATAAAACATCGATTGTGATATTACAATTATCATGATATATGAGTTTAACATAATGAGAAATCACTCTACTTGGATTAATTTTGAGCATTCTGGACATAAGGTTTTTTCGTTGTTTATTGTTCATATCTTCATAAACAGATTTTGATTGCAGGCGCATAAAAAAACAGGTAATTAAAATTTAATTCCGCTCGATAGTTTTAAAACCGTTGTGAAATTTGTACTTTGTATCAAATTTGTAATTTCAAGTACTATACAGTCTTTTTATTGTTGATAGGAAAACTTTATGGATTCATTCAATGTTTAGAATGTCGATGGCAACAAAGTTTCAACTAGTTTACTTGAAAATAAGTTAATTTCAAGTTATGGAAAATAAGTTATTTCAGTATGGCATTACAACGTAACGACAACTTATTTTTAACCGACATAGAAACTAGTAGAAATTGGTAGTGACTTCTGTTTGATGGTAGCTTTCACATGAGCCTAAACTTGTTGAAATTTGTTTAGTCATCTCTGAGAAAATTGAGCGATGAAAAAACAACACCTTTTTGTCGTTTACGTCACTTATACTATTATATTTCCGAAACCGGAAAAGACAGCCATTTGATTGTCGAACTTGATCATTACCCTTTCAAATAAGTCTAAGCGTGTTGATATCGGTTGAGCTATCCTTGAGAAAATTGAGAGGTAAAAAATTAACGTGTTTTGTCGGTTACGTCACTTATACGGTATATACCCAAGTAGCAAATGTAACTTATTGAACTTTCAAGATGTTTTACAATTGATTTAGAAATGTTATTTATGTTAGATGTGTTTGGAAATATATATTAAAATTGGTTGTGCAACTTATCAATGTTAAGTTTCACAATACTACCGAAAAAATCACTGTAGAATAACTTCAAGTACATCCAAAACAATTGTGCAGTAAATCACCAACTTGTTAATGTTTCACTAGAAGCTCTACAAAAAATTTCACATCGTCATGTAAAACAGGAGTAACTATAAAAATTGTGCAACTTATCAAAAACTTTCCAAACGGCTGTCATAATTGTATCGGACACAATATACATTGAAATTGCTATAAATCTTTTGTGGAAGAAGAATTAGTGAAATGATTGATGCTCTCCGCAAGGCAAAAAATGCTAAGACGAATTGATAACCTTGCTGTAAAAATATATTTCTGCAGAGTCCGCATTGTTTAGGCTGCCTCATGAATTTTTAGATCAGTATGCGCAGTTTTCTTCAGTTTTAGAAAAACATTGATATAAAATTCAAAACTTGCATAATAAATTGTGCATGACTTTTCTGTGTGAAATGAACGCAAAACTTGCAGACATGAGAATATTATCATAAAAGTTGCAGAAATACAGCATTACATGAGCAACAAAAACAAAAATCATTCAGATAATTTGTATTTGGTTTTCATCTCGCGAAAAAAATGAGCACACGGACTTACCAAAATAATACCTACAGTGCGTATCACAAAAGTCGGGCCCTCTAAGATAAATGACTATACTGTATTGTTGTTTAAGTCAACTATAAGATTTAAACTGATAAAAAACCAAAACGTAGAGAATTTCTTTCCGAAATATTAACATGTTAATGCGCCAAAAAATGAAAATAAATATCACTTACTTTTCTCAAAGATGGCGTGACTGATTTCCACAAACTTAGATTCAAACGAAAGGTCTTATAGTTCCATAGATCTTGAATTTTATCTTTATTCGACTTCCTGTTCCGGAATTACAAGGCAATATTTGCAAATCTATGAGAAAATGCGCATTCAATTTTCTCGGAAATTTCTCAACCAATTTTTACGAACTAAGATGCAAATGACAGGTTATGAGATTCTTAAAAAAAACCTTGAACATTTGATCCAGATCCGACTTCCGGTTCCGGTCCCAAATAGCACACATTATTACACTTCAATGACAATAACTTATATGCCACTCATCATGTCAAATTACAATTTGTTGATGTTTTTCCCATTCAACATTTACGACCAAAAATTGGCATCCGATAATCAGAGTTAAAATATAGAATTCAATCCCTTTTAAACTGACTATATCTACTCAAAATCTAAGTGCTATTCGATTTTGATGGTGAAGTTGATCATTGTACTTGGATTTCGGGACATCGACATACAAAATATTATTCATATTTTTATACCCGTCATATTAAATTTACGGCTATGTTAAAATATCGGAATGTGTTCAGATAGAACTTTTTGGTGGTTAATATTAGTTTTTCATACACCCAAGTTAAAAAGGCGGGTGGGTAATGTCAGAGACATAACTGGATATCGTGAATACGAAAACAACTGACATGTTCCTTAACACATCCGAATATCAATTAGTTGATCAATTGTATGAATTATGCTAGCATTCCCCTTTTCCACATTTTTCGCAAAAACAAAGAAGGCTTCATTTGATCTCGATTACTGTGAATTTCACACAGCGAAAAGTGCAAAAATCAAATCAAACAGTTCTAGATTTGCACTAAATTGAGGATATTTCCCTTCGATTTGCGAGCAAGAAATCCTAATAGTTCTTTAGAAAACTTTTAGGGCCTTTAGAACGGCTGATTTTTTGTGATGCTCTCCACCGTTGCTTTTTCATTAATGCAAATGACTGGCAGCTGTGACGTAATCGCTCTTGTCGGAAGCGAAACTAGCTTTGCAAACGACACAAAATACATCTGCTCGCAGTGGTGATAGAATCCAAACTGATCCAATTTTCTAATTTTTGTAAAGCGGATTCTTTTTACGTGATTTCGTCTGTAGCTTTTTCAATAATGGGCGGTGTTAACGGCTATAAAAATAGCAGCATATAGAATTTTAATTTCGATATTTCATTTCGGATTTGCATTTCATTGAAAGAAACTATCCGGATGCTGTACGGGATTCATTCCTGCCTTTCAGAAGGACCAAATTATGGAACTCACTACGATATTAAACACTGTTCGGAACATTTTCTCGAACGATTTGTTGTACAGCAGCAGATATTTTGTTCTCTTCCTCAGAACGCGTTCTGATTGGCTGGTGTTGACATGGGTCAAATGAGACAGGTTTTTCAATAGTGTACTATTGAAATACTTCAATGCTTTTTTTTTACACACTAAAGTTGAAAAATTTCGATTCTATTGGTAGTTAGATTATATAAATCCTTTCACAGATCACTGAGCTATGATCTTAAAAAATACGAGAAAGCAAACGTGCCTTATGAATTATCCTCTTTGATACTCGTTTATACCAAACAATTCAGAAATGTTTTATTTTGAATTATTTGAGATTATGTCACACAACTGAATATTTTATCATAAAATTGTGATCATATTTCCGAAGGCATGTAGCAAAAATTATGTTGATTCTTTAGATACAACAAGAGATATTCACGATCAAAAACTTATCACTCTCTCAGAAGGTAAGTTTTGAAAAGGCACCCCATAGTAAAGTAAGTCGTATTCACGACAAAAAGTTGACCAATCGCAATAATAAAAAAATGCATTTTTATTCAAATTTAATGAATATTTCATTCTCTTGTCATAATGGTAGCCAAGTTACATAATGGTAGCCAATTACATAAGTGTAGAAATATTCTCTCTGGTAGAGAGAATGTACTTCCCAAAACGAAACAAGTTTGCTTCGCACATGTACCGGCAAAAAATTTGCGTATAAGCGCAGACTTTACTATAGTCAATGTTTTTAAACTGAGCAAATTTTCTACTTATTCTACTTCTTGTTTTAATATTATTGCTTGGGGTAATGTACGGAAGCTTTTAACCGACACTGTAATTGTATTTCTTTGTTGCATCACAACGAATATGGTAACCGATATGAAATCATTATTTAACTTTGTCTTGTCACTTTATCATTGTCACATTTTGTATCTAATAAGATGTACTTTAAATCTTTATTAACTTGGCATAACATGTTTACAAATTGAGAAGGTTTATATACCGAAGAAAGTTTTTGATTTTATTCAAGTTTCAAAATAAAACTTTTTTTTCTCATAAATACGTTTATTTCATAGGCAATAAACATAAGTTTTTCTTCGCCGTGGCATCCACAATACACAGTACTTTAAACCTAATGCATTTCGAATATCATATTAGTATGTTGGTATTCATTAGTTAATCTAAACACTGTTTTTATCAAACGAATTGCTATTATAAATTACATTAAATGAAATATATTTATTTTGTACATGATCTTATAACTATTTCAGGTTTGTTTGTATCAGTTCATCACTTTTATTTAATATAAGATAGCTGGCTATCGGTTGAACTCATGGAAGAGAAAACAGTCTAACATAAAATAAAATTTAAATTGGAACTCCAATGGACTTAATGAAATAATAAAGAAGTTTCATGTAAGGAACGTCACGACAAGCAAGAATGTCGCGAACTGGGACATTGGATAGTCTACCTTGGATACGCAAGGAATTTATTAGTTGAGATCTGACATCACGATACTCCACGCATGTCCAAACAACATGGTCAATATCGCGGTAACCTTCGCCACAAGCACAATGATTAGTCTCGGAAAGTCCAATTCGAAGGAGATGTGCATCTAACGTGTAGTGATTGGACATGAGTCTGGACATCACACGAATGAAATCTCTACTCACATCCAGTCCCCTGGACCATGCCTTTGTCGATATTTTAGGAATAAATGAGCGCATCCACCGACCCAGATCATCTTTATTCCAAGAAGCTTGCCAGCTGGCATGTGTTCTTTGGCGAGACGCGCTATAGAATTCGTTGAAAGCAATCGGTCTCTCATAAATTTCACCCTCAATAGCACCACGTTTGGCTAAACTATCGGCTCTTTCATTGCCTGGAATGGAGCAATGAGCCGGGACCTAAACTATTGTGATTTGATAATTATTATTCAATATGACGTTCAGACACTGTTTTATTTTGGCCAAGAAAAAAGGTTCATTTTTGCCAGCAGCGTTTGAGCGAATGGCTTCAATTGCACTCAGACTATCTGTGAAAAGAAAATAATGGTTTGGAGATAATGTGACGATTACACTCAAACTATAATGAACTGCTGCTAACTCTGCTATATAAACAGATGCAGGTTCTTAAAGCCTAAATGAGACCGAAACAATATTGTTGAATATACCAAACCCAGTAGCCTCTTCAATTCGTGATCCGTCCGTGTAAAATATTTTCTTAGAGTCAATATGCCTAAACTTACTTGTAAATAATTTTGGTATTTCCAACGAGCGTAGGTGTTCCGGGATTCCACGCACTTCGCACTGCATGGATGTGTCGAAAAATAAAGTTGAGTCAGGGACATTTAGGAGGCTGACACGGATAGGAATATATCTTGAAGGGTTGATTTCCTGTGACATGTGGTTAAAATATACTGTCATGAATCTTGTTTGAGATTGAAGCTCAACTAGCCTTTCGAAGTTATTAATAACCAGGGGATTCAGTACCTCACATCTTATTAGCAGTCGCGATGAAAGTTCCCAAAAGCGATCTTTCAATGGAAGAACTCCCGCCAAAACTTCAAGACTCATTGTATGTGTCGAATGCATGCAGCCTAAAGCAATTCGTAAACAACGATATTGAATTCGCTCTTATTTGATAATATGAGAGTTTGCAGCGGAACGAAAGCAAACGCATCCATATTCCATCACTGAAAGTATCGTTGTCTGATACAATTTTATTAGATCTTCCGGATGAGCACCCCACCAAGATCCTGTTATTGTTCGAAGAAAATTTACTCTTTGTCGGCATTTTGGTATCAGAAACCTAATGTGTCCTCCCCACGTGCATTTGGAATCAAACCACACCCCAAGGTATTTGAAAGTCAAAACCTGTTGGATCATTCTTCCCATCATATGGAGCTGAAGCTGCGCGGGATCATGCTTTCTTGAAAAGACAACCAGCTCTGTTTTCTCCGCAGAGAATTCGATACCCATATGAACAGCCCAAACGGACAAGTTATCTAAGGTATCTTGCAATGGTTTTTGCAGATCAATAGCTTTGGGTCCAGTAACTGAAACCACGCCATCATCTGCCAATTGTATTAGTGTACATGGGGTTACTAGACAGCTGTCAATGTCATTCACGTAAAAGTTATAAAGGAGCGGACTGAGGCATGAGCTTTGCGTTAGATCCATGTAGCTAATTCTGACTGTTGCCAAATCGCCATGTGAAAAATGCGTTTCTCTGAAAAAAGGCTGTGCAAATATTTATTTATAATCGCTGGAAGTCCATGTTGGTGGAACTTGTCTGAAAGAACATCAATGGAAACTGAATCAAATGCTCATTTAATGTCTAAAACTTCAGATGCCATTTGTTGCTTCTGAGCGAAGGGAATTTGGATGTCAGACGAAAGTAATGCAAGGCAATCATTCGTCCCTTTATTTCTACGGAAGCCAAACTGAGTATCTGAGAACAAACCGTTCGTCTCGACCCAAGTGTCGAGACGTCGTAGAATAATTTTTTCGAACAATTTTCTGATACAAGACAACATCGCAATGGGTCTATATGAGTGGTGATTGGAAGCTGGTTTCCTCGACTTTTGAATGGCGATAACTTTCACTTGCCTCCAGTCAGGTGGGACAATATTTTGCTCATGAAACTTGTTGAAAAATTCTAACAAACGTCTTTTTGCGAGGTCGGGCAGATTCTTCACCAAGTTGAATTTAATTCTGTCCAACCCAGGAGCGTTATTGTTTCAAGACATGAGTGCTATGGAAAATCCATCATTGAAAAGGGGCTATCAATGGAACCATTATTTGAAAAAAACTCCCTAATAATGCTATGCGTAGGAACAGAATCTGGAAAAACTTTCCTCACAAAATCAAATATCCATCGGTTCGAGTATTCCTCACTCTCATTTCCTACGTTACGATTGCTCATTCGTCTGGCCGTATTCCAAAGAGTGCTCACTGAGGTTTCTCTTGACAAACCTTCGACAAAATATCTCCAATAGCTACATTTCTTGGCCCGAAGTATGCTCTTGTACTTGGTTTCTAAAGTCAAGAATTTTTCAAAATGCTGAGGAGTTCCTCTTCCTCGTTTTAAAAACGTCTTGAAAGCATTTTGTTTCGCGTGCTTAACATCTGAGCACTCTTTGTCCCACCAAGGGTTTGGAGGCCTTTTGTTAGACGATGGACCAAGAAATCGTTTGGTTTGGGCTTGTTCTGCGGCCTCCAGAATCGAACAAACGAGGAAGTCATATTCTTCAAGTGGGGGAAGCTTTTCCATTGAAGTTAAGACACTTGAAATATTACTTTGGTATTTAATCCAGTCAATTTTTTTTGTCAAATCATATGGAATAATCACTGAATTAGCAATGCCTTTGTTACTGCTAATTGAGATGATGATTGGTAAATGATCGCTACCGTGTAAATCAGGAAATACTTTCCAGGTGCAATCTAGTCGAATTGAAGTCGAGCAAAGAGATAAATCTAATGCACTTGGACGTGCAGGAGGTCTTGGGATCCGTGTCATGCTACCCATATTTAATACCGTCATGCTAAAATTATCGCAAATATTATATATTAGAGATTTTTTTTATTTAAAAAGATATTTTATTCAGACCTATTTGCGTACAAGGTTTACGTGGCCGATTTAGCTGAGTTTTTAGATAATTTTTTTTGTATTGGATCTCGTTGTCACCCTTTTTCTAGGGGGAGAGGAGCTTCCATTTTCCTCCTGCGAGGATTGAGGGGCAGTTTGTTCGTGGTTCGTCTCGTCATCCATTGCCGTGGTATTGTTGTTGATTTCGTTGCTAGTTGCTGTAGATGCGCCTTGTTGTATATTGTTAGCAGTTGCTGGTTGGTTGGATGGTAAGCTGTTAACTGCAGCTGGTGTACTTTGTTCTATAGGGGTTACGTTGGATGGTTTCGTTGAAGGGGATACTTCCCTGTTGTTGGTGGCTGTCACAGGTGTACTGGGGTTGCTTGGGGTTGGTGTAAAGGAAGCACCGTTGTCCTTTGGTATAGTTGTCTCCTTGTCCGGTTTATCACATGGCTTACCGTAGTGAACAGCTTTATGGCAATATTGACATGTGGCCATCTGATTGTCATAGATAACAAGTGATTTGCACGGTATTCTTGTATCCTGACCGAATGTCACATAAGAAGGTATAGGCCTCCTCAAGCGCATGCGTAACAAACGTACGCCATTTAGAATACCGGGGAAAAAATTCTTCCACTTTTCTTTTTCGATAGAGAGAATCTCTCCGTATTGGGACATAGTTGCGCGAATATATGAATCGGTGACGCTTGAGGGAAGATCATGCACACGTACTTCTATAGCACTATCTTCCATATATATTGGAATGTTGTACTTAATGTTCTCGTGCTCCACATAGTGCACATTGTTATTGTCTTTTGCGAATTGAACTGCATCCAACTCTTTATAAAACTGGATGTGAACAACATTATTTGTCTTATTGCATTGAAGTAAATGCACACGTTTAATGTCAAGATGCATTTGCTCCTTAAGCAAACCTTCAAGTTATCGTATCGAAGGTCGAATTTTGCACTGCCTGAAGTCAACAACAATTGTATTCTTTCGTGTCGGCGGTAGCTTTTGTTCGTTTGCTTCACTCATTTCGAGATCGTTCTATTGTTCACTACACAATACTGTACTTGATTTCTTTTGTCCCGAACGTAAGCGGTTTTGGTTTATCGACTGACTTGGTTGAGATGTACGAGCGAACTGATATATTAGAGATGATCTGCTATCATTGTAGACGGAACCCCACATCATTCCATGCGAATTGAAATCTCCTAAAATCAAACGTGGAGCAGGAAGGGCTTCGACCATTTCATTAAGCTGTCGCTGTCCAACTTGTGCACTTGGTGGAATATATACCGAAGCAATGCAAATGTCCTTTCCTTTAATGTTTATTTGACAAGCCACCACTTCTATGCTAGAAGTCGAAGGAATATTTAATCTATAAAAGGAATAACATTTCTTAATTCCTAAAAGCACTCCACCATACGGAGAGTCTCTATCGAGACGTATAATGTTAGAGTCATTAAAATTTAAGGCTATGTTTGATGTAAGGCATGTTTCGCATAAAGCAAATACATCTCATTTTCGACTATGCAACAAAACTTTAAATGAATCAAGTTTTGGCATGATGCTTCGAGACAATTCCACTACAGGACATTGATTGAATCATTTGCGGCGGATAATAAATTATCCATCAAATGATACAAAACCTGAGAGAGCTGGCCATTGAGCTGATAACTGTTTCAAAAAAGTTCTCGCTATTGGAAGGAATGCCGTTATGATAGTCTTTAGAGGTTCAGAAATACTGAATGCTGCGAAAATCCATTCTACAATTTCCGAAAACTTCAGTAATCCTGTTGGTGAATATGAAACGGAGCCCACTGGATTATTGTCTTTTCTTGAGCTAGTTTCTGGGTTGGTTTGTGAATTTGACAAACCAGGAGGCACAGTTTTTGGTATTAAATTTGGTTTTTTATCTTTAACACGGGGATCTTTTTTTGAAGGTGTAATTTTGGGTGTCTTTCTTGGTATTTTGTGGTTTGGTAATCTCCTCTTAACAGACCCTTGAGGAGTGACAAACGAGGTATCTTCACTATTTCCGTCAGAGTCAGATTCCTCTGGCTCCGCAAGATTTGAAAAACCGTTTTCGGTTTCCAAAGGGAGACATGTATGACCGCTTTAAGCATTTCTGCATATGTGCGCTTAGACCGTGCCTTTAAAGAAAGCTTCATTTTGTCTTTACGCAACTTAAATGCATCGCATACTGAAAGTTCATCATGAGGACTCTCCCCACAATAAACACATTTTTCAACATCTTTATCGCAAAGATTATCCTTATGAGGCCCTTAATATTTGATACATTTGGACTTATTACTACAGTAAGTAGCTGTATGTCCGAATTTTTTACAGTTCGTGCAATTCATAACATGCGGTACGAAAAGCCGAACAGGAAGACGAATTTTATCGATATAGACATGGCTAGGCAACGCAGATCCGGCAAATGTTACGCGAAATGAATCTGAGGGACGATAAGACTTTTTTCCATCGACAATAGATGCTGAGTACAATTGCTTGCACTCGAGTATCTTAACTCCCTCAAGCATGGAGTTTTTAAAACGACCAACTCCATTTTCAAAAACTTGACATATTCTTCTAATGATGTTTTTGAAAATATAAGTAATATGAGAAAGGCATCATTACACCACAAGGTGGATTAAAACAGGTTTTACCTTTTTTTTATATATATAAAAAATAGGTATAGAATTCGCTCAAACTTTCGAAAAATTTTCCGAGGCCCGGAGGGCCGAATGTCATATACCAAACGATTCAGCTCGACGAACTGAGCAAATGTCCGTGCGTGTGTGTGTGTGTGTGTGTGTGTTGTCTAAGAGGTCGAGATTTCAGAGATGGCTGGACCGATTTTGATCAAACTAGTCGCAAATGAAAGGTCTCCCCGTCACCCAGAACGCTATTGAATGGTTTTGAGATCGGATGTTTACTTTTTGAGTTATACGAAGTTTTATGTCAAAATTTTCAGTTTTTTTACAGTATCTGTCACATTTGACCTTGAAAACAGAATATGTTTCCAGACTTAGATTTCGCTCGGTAATACCTATCCAACAAGCCATAGATTGTTAAAATCCGTCCATTTTTAACGGAGATATCGATATTTTTGTGTAAGCCTTATTCCAGTAGAAGGAATTTTGAGCGCTGTATGAAAAAGCAATGCTTGGGAGCAACATGAAACACGATTTTTTATACTGTTACATATAATTGTTTCTAAGTACCAAAAAGACTGTGTACAGCATCATTTTTTATGACAATTTGCCTCGGACCAATTTTAGCACGGTTCATTTTTGGCAACATAATCTTTCGAATATGGCATATGTAAACCAGATGATACCAGCATTATCGAGTTGGAAGTAATTCCATAATTATATTGATTTAAACTATTTACAGCAATAAATGCTGGAAGAACATGACTTCCATATACCATACGACTCAGTTCGTCGAGATCAGCAAATGCGTGTGTGACAAATAATTTCACTCAATTTTCTCGGAGATGGTTAAACCGTTTTCTACAAACTCAGATTCATATGAAAAATCGTATACTCCCAAACAAGGTTCCTGAATTACGTTTGGATCCGACTTCTGATTGTTGATAATGCAATTCACGAGAGAAATCTCGTAGATGGCTGAACCGATCTAAGATTCAAATGAAATCTAAGAATCATCTATGATTCAAATGAGAGGTCTTAAAATCCTATAAAACCTCTTACTTTTTAGTCAGATCCGACTTCTGGTTTAGAAAATGCAGGGTGATTAGTATAAAAATGTCCATTTCACATAAATTAATCAGGTTTATCGGGTTTGCAGATTTGGATAGTCGATTACCAAATAAATTTATTTCAGTTTGAGCGGTATTCGTTTTTGGATTCGGAATGTACCCCCAAATTTTAATTCGCACTACAATTTCTCAAAGATGTCTACACACTGCTCAGGTGAATTTAACTGATTTCGGCTACACCGATTTTAGAATTCCGGTTCCAGTATCGAATCGATTCTCAAAGCTCAATCATTTTCTCAAAAAAGACCAAATCGAACTTCAAAAACAAATATTACAGGACTTACGATTCTGGAATTACAGATGATGAGTTTATAAATTTCATGTAAATTGTTTGGCGTAATAATTTATGGCCATTCGAATCATTTTGGGCTATGCTAATTCCTGAATACCGGCTCTGGAAGTACCATAAATAATGACGAAAAACTCTAAAGTGGAACTTACTTCGACATCTCATGGAATGTTCAATCGATTGTCACACGCTAAGATTGAAATTCGATATGTTTTGCAGTTTCGGCATTACAGGGTAATGAGTGATTAAAATCTCAATTTGCCGTTTAAAACGACGATAATTAAAATAATGTCATGAGA
The DNA here is from genome assembly GCF_030247185.1 of Malaya genurostris. Taxonomy (NCBI): domain Eukaryota; kingdom Metazoa; phylum Arthropoda; class Insecta; order Diptera; family Culicidae; genus Malaya; species Malaya genurostris. The sequence goes on along the minus strand of NC_080571.1, from coordinate 93,577,541 downwards.
ACTAAAATACCTAAGAATATCCATGCAAAAACACATGCGTATTGATAAAAAAAGGTATCATCTCACTGCTAGGTGGATTAATCACGTTTTTTTTCAGTGAATTTCATGTCATGGAATTTAAGAGACAACATTGAATGTTCTTTCACGTAATTGGACGTGAACTGCGACGCTCCATTTATGTGCATCTAATAAGATGTAAAATCACAGGGTTTACACAGACATTTTGCCGAGTTGAGTCGAATGGTATATAACACGATTGGTTTGCGAGGCTCCGATAGAAAGTCGATTTTTACCTTTTTCTATATATATATAAAAATAGGTATAGAATTCGCTCAAACTTTAGAAAATTTTTCCGAGGCCCGGAGGGCCGAATGACATATACCAATCGATTCAGCTCGACGAACTGAGCAAATGTTCGTGTGTGTGTATGTGTGTTGTCAACTAAGAGGTCGAGATCTCAGAGATGGCTGGACCGATTTTGATCAAACTAGTCGCAAATGAAAGGTCTCCCCGTCACCCAAAACGCTATTGAATGGTTTTGAGATGGGATGTTTACTTTTTGAGTTATACGAAGTTTTATGTCAAAATTTTCAGTTTTTTGACAGTATCTGTCACAATTGACCTTGAAAACATAATGTGTTTTCAGACTTAGATTCCACACGGTAATAGCAATCCAACAATCCATAGATTGTTAAAATCCGTCCATTTTTAACGGAGATATCGAAATTTTTCTGTTAGTGACTTTTCCCCCTATTCCAGCAGTGGGAGTTTTGAGCGCTGTATGACAAAGAAATGTTTGGGAGCAACGGAAAACACGATTTTTTATACTGTTACATACAATTGTTTCTAAAAACCAAAAAGACTGTGTACAGCATCCTTTTTCATGACATTTAGCCTCGGACCGATTTTAGCACGGCTCGTTTTTGGCAACATAATCGTTCGAATATGACATATATAAACCAGATGATGGCAGATTTTTCTTTAATTATATTGTTTTAAACTACTTACAGCAATAAATGCTGGAAGAACATAACATCCATATACCTTTCGAATCAGTTCGTCGAGATTAGCAAATGCGTGTGTGACAAATAATTTCACTCAATTTTCTCGGAAAATTTCTTTTCTACAAATTCAGATCCATACGAAAAGTCGTATGCTCCCAAACAAAGTTCCTGCATTATGTTTGGTTCCGGAACTACAGGATGATATGTGAAACGAATTCAAAATTGTGTAACTCATTCTTCTCGTAGATGGTAGGTGGCTGAACCGATCTAAGATTCAGATGAAATCTAAGAATCATCTAAGATTCAAATGAAAAGTTTCAAGATTCTATAGAACATCTTGCTCTTCAGTCAGATCCAACTTCCGGTTTCGGAGATACAGGGTGATTGGTATAAAAATGTCTATTCCACATAAATTAATCAGGTTTATCGGGTTAGCAGATTTAGATAGACGATAAAAATAATTAACTTTTTTCAGTTTTAGTGGTATTCAGTTGTCGATTCAGAAGGCACCTAAAAATTTAATTCGTCCTTCGATTTCCCAAAGATGTCTCCACTGATTTTCAAATATTTTGAAACAAATGTAAACTATACAGCTACTCAGGTGAATTTATCTGACTTCGGCCATACCGATTTTAGAATTCCGGTTCCAGTATAAAATCGTTTCTCAAAGCTCAATCGTTTGCTCAAAAAAGCCTAATCAAATTTCAGAAACAAAAATTCAAATTAAAACAAACTTATATACAAAATTAATTAATTTTATACATACATACAAAAATTAAATAATTTTATCCAATTATGACTTCCGGTTCTCGAATTACACGATGATGAATTTTTAAAATTCAAACCGATATAGAAGATGACAATCCCGAAAAGCTTCAAAGTTGGACTCAAAACTGTTGTAATTTATTCGTCATATGGCCATGCGAATCGGTTTGGGTTATGCTGCTTCCTGAATACCGGCTCTGGAAGTACCTTAAATTACCGTAAATTCTAAAGTGGAACTTACATATCATGGCATGTTTAATCGATTCTCACACTTCTAGATTCAAATTCGATCCGATTTGCAGTTTCGAAATTACAGAGTAATGAGTGATTAAAATCTCAAATTGTCGCTTTAAACGACGGTCATTAAAATAATGTCATGAAAACTGAAACACCGAAGAATATTCATGCAAAAAACACATGCGGATTGATAAAAAAAGGTATCATCTCACTGCTAGGTGGATTAAACACGTTTTTCAGTAATTCTTTTACCTTTCTATAGAGAAAAGCAAAAATAGACGGATTTGAAACAATACAATGATAAAAGTTTCGTATAGATCGATGTCGGATAATGACAGATAAGACTAGTGATTCGGAATGAACTCTTGGTTTTAGAAATTAACGTAATAAATCTTCGCCATGGGCTCAAAACTGTTCCCGGCCATCTCCAGTTGACAATTAGTTAGAGTAAGATCTTCTGTCTCTGTTCGATAGATTGACTTTAATGGTAAGATGAAAATAAGTGCACTCGATTGCTCAATTGTCGAACATTTTTCTCTGTGGTATTTCTTCTTAGAGCCGAAACGAAGACATTGTTTTCGAGTTTATCACAATTCGTTGATGAAAAGTTGATTAATCGGCAAAATATCATGACGACTCTACTAATGAGTTTAGTTATATGAAGAAGACATTATTATATCAGTAGATATTTCACTTATTCTTTATGGTGCGCTTTTGAAATATGACTTGGTTGACCTATTTTCGCAAGAATTCGAAACCCTGGGAACACCCTCATAGTCAAAGTTATTTGAATTGTTTGAGTTTCAAAAGTATGACCATTACTTTGACGTTCCTGAAACGAATAGAAAGTGCTAAATAAAATATGGAATTTTGCTTCTGCTATCTTATCAAACGGAAGCACTTCTTCGTGTAGTATACCATTACTCACTACATAGTTGACACGCCGATCCGGGAGTGTATTCTTTTTCCATTGCCATCAATTCTAACCTTTTTCGATCCATCAACAATAGAAAACCAATTCCATTAAACATTCACACTGATATTTGGAAAAGTTTTTCACCCGGAAGGGGAAAGCAAACTGCACGTCAGAACGGACAGTTGGAACGATATCGTGCATCGCTGTTCTTTTATCAGTCAGTCGATAGATATCCTGAAATAATCAATCCCCGATAGATGCCACTTACGTAATACTGTGGACGATAATTGCCCGTCGTCCTATCACTTAATAAAGGGGTCGGGATGGCCCGCTATAAATAAGAACTAATTACCAATGTCACATCCCAACGCCAATGTCATTGTCACCGAATGGGAAACGATATTCTCGTATGCACACCAAACTCGTCAGTGTGATAGTTATTATCAACAATAAATTACTGGTCTCAGCCAGAAGGTAAACAATCGATCGGTCTCGAATTTCACGTTCCCTTTGCTGTCAATCGGTTGATACAAGCACAAAATAGCCTACCACTTGACACACACACTCAACGTCCGTCCCTTCGATTAGACTGTCCTTCTCCTTCCGTAAGGAGGTAGGCGCACTTCAGTCTAGTAATTCCATCAGCTCAAGTTGGCTATAATGACTTTTTCTTCTTATAAAGTTTTCTTCGCTTTCTCTGATGTTTTTTTTCTCTTCTTCTATTTCAGATATCGCCAATAGCATAACAGTAATTAGGAAACTTTATTCGGTCGGAGGAAGCTCATCAACAAGTGATTATCGTTAGGATAGACAGGACACGGCGACGGCGACGTTAGCGGACAGTGAAATGCGCACCAGTATGTTAAGCAAGCGGCTGTACAGCGACCCGGTGGAAATGTGGCTGTGGTCAGCGACGAAGCCAATCAATTACTTCAAATTTGCCAACCAGGCCGCAAGCGACAATCGAACCGGCTACGGGTACTACCCGCGTCGATTGAACCTCAGTTCGGTGGTGGAAACGATCGTCGGCGAAACGGTCGTGACCGACGGGGACGGTTCGGACGGGACCGATGCCGAGGATGACGCACCGGAACAGCTGATGGCTCTCAACAACTACTGGGCTCTGCTGGCCATTGTGCTAGTGTTCGGCACCGCCGCCGGTAACATCCTGGTCTGTTTGGCCATTGTGTGGGAACGCCGGCTGCAGAATGTGACCAACTATTTCCTGATGTCGCTGGCCATCACCGATCTGATGGTGGCTCTATCGGTGATGCCGCTGGGTATTTTGACGTTGGTGCGAGGTGAGTGGTTTTTTGGCTTTTTCCCTGTTTCCTTCACTTGAAATTTGTTTGAAATGCTGGAAATCGACTTGTGTAGTGTGCAGTCTATGAAAAAACGGTGCTTCCTTCTCGATTCATTACGCTGTCCGTCAACGATAGTCCACTTTGTGAGTCAAATTAAATCGGGCCATAATGTCTGACACTCATTTTGCGAGCTAATTGAGGATTGTCCTTCTGCCTTCTTTCCGTGAGTGGCAATTTTGCAATCGAATATTGAATTTGCATTTAAATTGGGAGAAACATGAAAAAGTGACTTATCTGGATTACGGAGTCTTTCTCGTGTTCATCAGCAAAATTTCTCAATTATTTAGGAACACTGTTAACCTAAATTGGTTTGGTGAATCATCGAAGACTCACTCTTAGAGCATTAGCTTTATAGTTGCGTCTTCTGCACGAATTTTTTCTTTAAAACCGAGAGAACGCGGTTTGCGAGTTAATGTGTGTGTGTGTATGTGTTTGGCCTATCCCAAGCCCCACTGTCTGGTAGTGGTATACAGAAAAAAGATGTTTCGATGTGTATTGGTTAAACATACAAAAAACTTTACTCCAGCAGAACCCAGAAATACAGAGCAAATGATCGCCGTTCCATCGACCAGCCCCACCTCAATGAAATGTTTGCATCAAATGGATTCAAATATTACATAAAGACTGTTGATCGCTTACAAATGGAAATGGAAAGTGAAGCGTATTTAGTTTATGTCCTTTAGTTTTGAATCAATAATTACCATTTTCCTATCTTAAAAATAATACAGTTAGCATCCAACGTCCTATTTCAATCGTATCCGCGTATTCAGTTTTCGAAACCAGTCAATTGCACTCTTGCACGGAACGACCGAAATTAGCTCTGCGCCTAATTCGTATTTCTGTTTTTGAATTAGTTGATTTTAACAACAAAATTTCCAAAATAACTATAAAATTAGTTAAAATTGAGAATTTACTTTGCTGAAAAAACTCTTATTTTTAGAGAATGTGTTTAGTTGGTGAATATCCTGGACACAAACCAGCAATATTTCAATCCAACACGAAATTCTCATTGACAACTAATTTCGTGACAAAAATCAGGAAATTTGTGTCTATTTTTCTATCATTATCATTTCTGAAGGACAGCACAAAGAAAACAAAAATGAAATTGGTTTTATTAACAAGTTTATTAGCCAAAAACTCACGAGAAGTGTCAAAGCAAAACAATCCATCAAAAAGCCTAAAAGGATAGTCTGGTTGAAACTGCTTGCAAATTGTTTAGATGTTTTTCGCATGTGTTACGATAGATCCATATTTAAATTTCTTAACCGATATGTAAAAATGCCGTAAGTTCTTAGTGGAAAGTGTATTTATTCAGAATTGGTGCACATTTGATGCGATTGTGCGTAATAATGTTTTTACGTGGCACAGTGAAATGAGTTTCGAATGTTTGCACCTTCCGGGCTACGCTGTCTGGTGTACTACTTGTATTCGGTTCTTGTTTTCCGAGTGCTCAAAGGTTTCAGTGAGAGAGTCGATTTTGCGAAGTCGAATGAAGAAAACAGCGATTTAGAAGAAAAAAATTTAACAATAAGTTTATGTTTCGTTTATGTCTTTTTCTCCAATACAACGTCGTATTTATACCTGCCAATATAGAAAAGCCATCTAGTGGCTAGTAGTCATTACGGTGTTAACGTTTTTTCGGTGACAGTGCGTCATATAGCTGCGAATTGCAGAAGCCGATTCAACCATTTATGTTGGTTGAAAACAACGTTTTATTCCACTAACTCAACTAAAAAATTAGTTGAATGGAAATGAAATGTGCCTTAGCTAAGAAATGACAGCACGTTTAATTGGTGAATTCAACTGAAAAAATAGCCATTTCAACAAATATTTTATTATTATTAAGGGAATGAGAATTAAAAATCTAAATTAGCAAAAGTAAGATTTTTTTATTTGTCTCAAAAAATAACTAACTAAAATCAGAAAATCAATTAATTTTTTCACCAAAATGCTGATTTTGGTCTTTCCGTGTGGAACATAGATAACCAGTTGAAAATAGACTGGATCATTTAACGTCAAACTAAAACCACATTGCGGTACATTTAAATTCAAATCAGCTATAGGACGTCAATGGTTGATCTATTTGAAGGATTTGAAAGATTTTTTGCAATTCATAGGAGTTACATCATCCTCTCATTTTGCTACTAACGTAAAAGGCGATAGCATCCAGTCGACGCCGTTCTATCAACCGAATTTCATCATAGACACACGGGAAAGCACGAAATAGGAACTTGTGAACCCTTAGGTATCTCACCTTTTGAAGACTTTTTAACAACAGCGGCACAATGACTTCAACATTATTAAAGTGTTTAATAAAACAAACTTTATACTGGTAACAAATGAATGTATAAAAAAAAGGCGGGTGGGTAATGTTATCTTAGTTATATCTGTAACTGGAGGACGTGAATACGAATAAAACTGACATGTTTCTTTCTCACTTCTGGATAAAGATAACCATTCGTATTAGATTGTGTATATTTTTCAACTTTCATTGCTTCGCTTCCAGAATTTTAACGATGCATCTATACTACAGTACGACTGATTGACGGCAAACATATTCTACTATACCCTTAAATAACACGGAACAAAAAACCACTTTGCTTAATTAGATAAATGGTTATAACTGTTATAATTTAAAGAACTAATATATAAATCTGGGGTACGCTCCGAATTCAGCTGCAAATTTTCGGAATCTAGATCAAAAACTCAGGTCATAAATTTAGTTCTAAGTTAGATGTAAGGAACTGAAGTTACTTTTAGAATTTTCCAAATTTCGTTATAGAACTACATTCTGAACTTGAATTCCAAGTCTTGATATAGGAACTGAATTTAGTTCCAGCATCTAGTTCCAGAAATCATGTTCACAATTTAGTTCCAACATGTAGGTTCTGAATTCTGGAAATGAATGCTGAAACTGAATTGATGAATTAAATTCTGAAACTAAATTCAGGAATTTAACTCTGGTTTTCAATTCAGTTTTAAAAAATAGGTATAGAATTCGCTCAAACTTTAGAAAAAATTTCCGAGGCCCGGAGGGCCGAATGTCATATACCAATCGATTCAGCTCGACGAACTGAGCAAATGTCCGTGCGTGTGTGTGTGTGTGTGTGTGTGTGTGTGTGTGTGTGTGTGTGTGTGTGTGTGTGTGTGTGTGTGTGTGTGTGTGTTGTTTAAGAGGTCGAGATTTCAGAGATGGCTGGATCGATTTTAATCAAACTAGTTGCAAATGAAAGGTCTCCCCTTCACCCTGAACGCTATTGAATGGTTTTGAGATCGGATGTTTACTTTTTGAGTTATACGAAGTTTAATGTCAAAATTTTCAGTTTTTTGACAGTATCTGTCACAATTGACCTTGAAAACAAAATAAATTTTCAGACTTAGATTCCGCACGGTAATACCTATCCAACAAGCCTAAGATTGTTAAAATCCGTCCATTTTTAACGGAGATATCGAAATTTTTGTGTAAGCGACTTTTTCCCCTGTTCCAGCAGTAGAAGTTTTGAGCGCTATCTGGCAAAGAAATGCTTGGGAGCAACATAAAACACGATTTTTATACTGTTACATACATTTGTTTCTAAGTACCCAAAAGACTCTGTACAGAATGATATTTTGCCTCGGACCGATTTTGGCACGGTTCGTTTTTGGCAACATAATCTTTCGAATGTGCCATATGTAAACCAGAAGATGGCAGAATTTTTGAGTTGAAAGCAATTCCATAATTATATTGATTTAAACTACTTACAGCAATAAATGCTGGTAGAACGTAACTTCCACATACCATTCGAATCAGCTCGTCGAGATCAGCAAATGCGTGTGTGACAAATAATTTCACTCAATTTTTTTCGGAGATGACTCAACCGTTTTCAACAAACTCAGATTCATATGAAAAGTCGTATATTCACAAACAAGGTTCCTGAATTATGTTTGGTTCCGACCTCTGGTTCCGGAACTACAGGATGATATGTGAAACGAAATTAAAACTGTGTAACTCTCTTTGCTCATAGATGGCTGGAGCGATCTAAGATTCAACTGAAAAGTTTTAAGATTCTATAAAACATTTTGTTTTTTAGAGTCAGATCCAACTTCCGGTTTCGGAGATACAGGGTGATTAGTATAAAAATGTCTATTTCACATAAATTATAGGAATTATAGGATGATGAATTTTTAAAATTCAAACCGATATAGAAGATGACAATCCCCAAATGCTTTAAAGTTGAACTCAAAAATATTGCAATTTATTCGTCATATGGCCATACGAATCGGTTTGGGTTAAGCTGGTTCCTGAATACCGGCTCTGGAAGTACCTTGAATTACCATAAACTCTAAAGTGGAAATTACTTCGACATATCATGGAATGTTTAATCGATTGTTACACTTTTAGATTCAAATTCGATCCGATTTGCAGTTTCAACATTACAGAGTAATGAGTGATTAACATCTCAAATTGACACTTAAAACGACGGGCATTAGAATAATGTCATGAAAACTGAAACACCGAAGAATATTCATGCAAAAACACATGCGGATTTATAAAAAAAAGGTATCATCTCACTGCTAGGTGGATTAGGCACGTTTTTAAATCAAGGTTCGGTGTTCAGACCTAATATTTAGTTTCAGAATCCAGATCTAAAATTCATATCCTGAATTTTGTTAATGAATTCTGAAAAATCCTAAATCATATCTCTGGATTCGAGTCCCTGAATAAGGAACTAAATTTGAAACCATTTTCAGAATCCAGAAATAGGAGTCAGTTCTAGAGTCATAGTTTTAAATTTTGATCCTGTAATCTGGAACTAAATTTTTAAATAGAGGTATGAAACAAAATTCGGAACTTAAAATCAACTTCAAAATTCAGGTGGACCAGAATCTAGTTTCTGAGATTAGTTCTTGAATTTAACTAAAAACTCAGTTCTCTGCTACTGCTGGTTTACTGCTAGCCACGACGTCCGAATGCGAAGAAGAGCTACATTGATTCCACCTGAGCAATTGAGGTTTTTATTACTGATGTTGGTGGAAGAACCTCCAGTTCCGTCTAACGTACTAGAAAATACGAACAATTCGCGGTCAAGATTTAACTATTACACTCGGCCAGTAGAAAATCGGAACTGATATGTGCCTGACTGCCTCAAAACCGTCATCCTGGTGCGAAAAAGTCAAGCAAACGTGATAAGTTTTCCTCGTTGTTTCCAAAAGTTTGAGAAAACATAAATTTTGACTTATTTATGGTTATTTTACACTGTTGAAAATTTAATCACAAGTTCCTGATTATATTTTTGATACCATGGAGGAAAAATTATGTTGTTGTGTTAGTTTTAACAAGAGATATTTACGATCAAAAACTTATCACTCTCCCAGAGGGTAAATTTTGAAAAGGCGCCCCATAGTAAAGTAAGTCGTATTCACGACAAAAATTATATGCCAATCATCAATCACACGTCTCGTTGTGGGTGGCATCAAAACGAGACAACTTAATCGTTCTTGAACGCTGTGAGGTGGCAAAAAGTATGGACAAACTGAATTGGACTTAGTCGTCCATTGCCGTTTTATATAGAACAAATAAATTTCTTGAATGCTACGAGAAAACACGACAGGAACACGAATCCGTCAGGGTTAGTTACACTAGAGATTCAAAAATCTCATCGTTTGGGTCCTTTTAAGGTCCATCACATCGATCCTACAGATCGATTTTTCTTATTGACATAAGTACATTTACTGTTGAAAATTTTTATGTTGTATTTTTGCTGATACGCCTTATTAGATAATACATATATATGGGGCATTCCACGAAAAATCAGTCACCCAAATTTTTTTTATCTATTTTTTTGGTAAAGAATTCGAAGATATTCGACACGTATTTTTGTATTTCAATATGGTACGGGGAATTTTCGAGATATGATTTTTTGAAATTTCGCGTTCACAAAAAAAGAACCAACACTTTTCAACAGCCTATACCGTAAAATCTAATAATAATACAAAAATTCGTCCAAGATATGAAATATGCGTCTTTTCCTTAGCTTTCAAGTAAGCGATTCCATAAAACAGCCTTTTTAGATTTTTTAATGAAAAAAGTTAAAAAAATAATAAACAAATAAAAAAAACTTTAAACTTAGGCCTATTTTTTTTCTTTTTTTAGTTGAAAAAAGAAGCCTTTTCAGGCTTAACTCAATCTTGGCAAAGTTTCAGAGTGGAAAGATCAATATTTTCGGAGTAGTGAATTTTTCAATCACGACCCACACGCGCGGAACGTACCGCTGCGCAACTCGCTTGAATACGGGCTTAACTTGCCGACACATGTCACGCCACTGATCCAACCCTAACTTGGACAGTTTATTGTTAGCAACGTTACAGTTAGGATCGCGGTGTAAAAATGAATCCAAAAATTAAAAACCGTTTCTGCAATCCGTTGAACTTTAAGACTCATGTTAGCAAAAATAAAAAACATTCGTTGCGTTGGGTTTTTTCCCTTCTTGATTTTTTTTGAAAGCAAATGATGTTTTGTTTGCACCGTGTAGGCAGAAAGTGAGTAAAAGGCAAAGGATTTACGCGAGTATTAAAATAGTGATGACATACGGTTTTGGACAAGTTGCGAAATGATGTAATTTTCACTATTCAGCTGTGAGTGAAAATTCTGCTGATGCAATAGTGATTGCAGATTAAGAATTCTCTGAGACTGATGACAATGATGACAATGTGTCTATATTCAGCGACTATACAGAAGTAATTCTTGCATTTGCTTACATTGTAACATTGCATTTCTCAAATTTTAAAATATCGATTGCCTTTTTAGAATGAACCATGTTTGTCTTTCGGTTATCTTACCGAATTGAAACTAAAATTTCATGCAAAAGAGGCAACTGAATTCGAAAGAATAAAAATGTCAACAGTTTTGCCAACAATTTTTGAATTTATTTTTACATCGCGATTTTAACTAAAACGTTGCTAAAAATAAACTGTCAAAGTTAGGATTCGATCAGTGGCTCGACATGTGTCGACAAGTTAAGCCCATATTCAAGCGAGTTGCGCAGCGGTACGCTCCGCGCGTGCGGGTCGTGATTGAAAAATTTTGCTAACATGTGTCTTATTGATCTTTCCACTCTGAAACTTTGCCAAGATTGAGTTAAACCCCTAAGGCTTCATTTTTCAACTAAAAAAAAGAAGAAAATAGGCCCAAGTTTGATTATTTTAATTGTTTATAAATTTTTAACTTTTTCCATTTAATTTACTTTTAAGGTTGTTTCATAGCATCGCTTATTTGAAAGGTAAGAAAAAGACGCATATTTCATGTATTGGACGAATTCTCGTATCTCTATTAGATTTTACAGTATAGGCTGTTGAAAAAAGGCTCTTTTATGTAATCGCGAAATTTAAAAAATCATATCTCGAAAATTCCAAGTACCATATCGAAATACAAAAATACGTGTCGAATATTTTCGAGTTCTTTACCGAAAAAAGATAGTTAGATGAAAAAAAAATTTGGGTGGCTGATTTTGCGTGGAATGCACCATTTAATTCGAATTTTAAAGGGATTGTGGTGCCAATTTTAAGTAGAGCCCTTTCTCATCGTTAGCGTCAGTATTACTTTAATTCACACCATGTGCAGTTCGGCGATCAGGAAATTTTGATGCTTTACGTGCAACAAACCAAACTGGGAAATTTTTAGATACTTACCGTGGAACCCTTAGAAGGGAATTTATTTGCACTCGGAAATTTTCTCGGAAACGACTTAATCGATTATCACACTACGATTCGAATGAAAAGTCTTACAGTTTCCTGTAAATTTCTACCATTTTCTAGCCGAATTTCATGAGTATTACCACGAACGATGGTCAAAAACAAGTACAAATCCCATAAAACTGTCTGATAAATTCTTCTAATTTGCCGAACTTGTTAGTTTGTGGGCATATAATCTTAATTCGGCAATACTGTTCCCCCCTTCTCCTGTTCCGGAAGCACAGAAAATTGTGAAGAAAAGCTCCAAAACTAAAACTCATTTTGATTTCTCAGCCACGCTTGAACCGATTTTCACAAATCTTGTTTTGAATGAAAGCTCATATTGTTTCAAAAGCTACTATGATACTTCATTCGGACCCGACTTTCGGTTCGCCAAGTTATAAGGCGACGAGTATCAAAATTTTTAAACCGACATATAGAATGACAGTATGTACAAAATAAAAACAAACAAATCAAAACAAGACACAGCACGAACGATGCGTGCTTTTTTCTGTTTCAAACACGCTACAAGGAAAATGAAACGGTTTCGGATGTCTGCTACTGATGTGTGATTTCGGTAAAAAAACGGTGCTGCGGTTGGTAGAAATCTTAGCTATTTTATGATAAGTACGACGAAAGAATAAAAGAATGTCAATAAATTGAAATTTATTTTAAAATATAAACATGCATCGAAATTTCAAGTTAAGCGATGTTAATGCAATTTCCACAAACGGAAGTGCAGTAATACCGTGCCGGTGGTGTAGTTATGTCAATTATAACAATAATAATAATAATCCTATTTAATTAGTTTAATTGAAATTGAGAAATAGATAGTAAGTCTAGGTTTAACTAGGTTCAGAATTGTTCCAATTTGTAGGTCATATTTGTTGCTGACAAACGAACCAACTTTGCCTATTGCGGTCATCTGAATCCGGTTTCGGAAGAATTGGAAATAGTGATCAAAAACTGCAAAAAGGATCTCACTCACTTTTCTTCGAGATAGCCAAATCGGTTATAACAATATTATAGGTTGAAAGGAAAAGTCTTACAGTGTAATACGGAATTCCTTATTTTGTTGTGGAATTGTAGATTTTGTTAGATTCAGTGCGAACAAACTTTCCTATTTCTATACAATAAACAGTTATTTTTGCGAATTTCACAATAATATTTATGATGTTATGAGCGTGGAGCGAGGTTGGTAAACGACTGGACAATGCGCAATTCAGGCCCCAATGTGGTTCTTAGCGTCTTGTCCAGTAACTCCTATCCCTACCTCCCCGCGGTGCCGGCTGGGGTACGAGTAACCATAGGAAAGATCGGGTAACCAACCCCGGTGGGACCTTAGTCGTATGCTGACAGGGAAGGGGGGCTTGCCGTCTCTTTACAGAGAGCGAGCTTACCCGAGCAGCTGTTCCCCATGTTGGGGCGGCTCGAAACATAGTCTGTTCTCCATGTTAGGAGCGGCTGATTACCGTCCTTGTGTCAGTGTGGGAATCCACACAGTGCTGACACGATGGCCCTCCGGCGAGACAGGCAATCGGCAAAGACCTACGCAACAAACTAAGGACTAACGGAAACTTGGCACATGGAACTGCAAATCGCTTGGCTTCCCAGGTTACGACCGAATGCTGCATGATGAGCTTCAAATCCGCGGCTTCGATGTCGTAGCACTGTAGGAACTTTGTTGGACGGAACAGAAGGTGTGGAAAAGTGGGTATCGAGCGGCTACCTTCTACCAGACCTGTGGCACAACCAACGTTCTAGGAACGGGATTTGTAGTGTTGGGAAAGATGCGCCAGCGCGTGATTGGGTGGCAGCCAATCAGTGATAGGATATGCGCATTGAAGATCAAGGGTCGTTTCTTAAACATGGAGGAGAGGCACTGGCTAGAGCGTTGCACTGGATGATTTCTAGGATTTGGGAGGAGGAGATTTTACCGCAGGAATGGATGGATGGGGTGGTATGTCCCGTCTACAAAAGGGCGATAAGCTAGACTGTTGCAATTACCGCGCAATCACATTGCTCAACGCCGCCTACAAGATACTCTCCCAAATCCTTTGCCGTCGTCTCTCACCAATAGCTAAGGAATTCGTAGGGCCGTACCAAGCGGGATTTACTGGAGCCCGCGCCACTACGGATCTCATTTTCGCGATGAGACAAGTACTCCAGAAGTGTCGTGAATACAACGTACCCACGCATCACCTATTCATTGACTTCAAAGCGGCATACGACACAATCGATCGACGCTCTCGAGTCCCTTCGAATCTCGGAGAGGATTACGTCAAGGTGATGGACTTTCTTGTATCTTGTTCAATATTGCTCTGGAAGGTGTGATTCGAAGAGCGAGGATCGACACGAGTGGCACGATCTTCCGAAAGTCCGTACAACTTTTCGGCTTCGCTGACGATATTGATATTGTGACACGTAGCCTTGAGAAGATGACGGAAACCTACATCGGACTGAAAGCTGAATCTAGGCGTATCGGACTGGCCATAAATGCGTCGAAAACAAAATACATAAGAGGAAGAGGCACTAGAGAAGAAACACTATGCCTCCCATCACGAATATTAATAGACGGTGACGATATCGAGGTGGTTGACGAGTTCGTGTATTTGGGCTCACTGGTGACCGCCGATAATGACACCAGCAGAGAAATTCATAGACGTATTTTGGCAGGGAATCGTGCGTACTTTGGACTCAGAAAAACGCTCCGATCGAGGAAAGTACGCCACCGCACGAAATTGACCATCTACAAAACGCTCATTAGACCGGTTGTTCTCTATGTTGGCAGAGGACCAACGCGCCTTCAGTGTTTTCGAAAGAAAGGTACTGAGGACCATCTATGGCGGAGTGCAGATGGAAGACGGAACGTGGAGACGGCGTATGAATCACGAATTGCAACAGCTGCTAGGAGAACCACTTATCGTACGGACAGCTAAAATCGGACGTCTACGATGGGCTGGGCATGTCATAAGGATGTCGGACGACAGCCCAGTGAAAATGGTTCTTGAATCTAATCCGACTGGTACAAGAAGAAGAGGAGTGCAGCGAGCAAGGTGGATCGATCAAGTGGAGGGCGATCTCAGAAGCATCCGTGCCTTGAGTGGCTGGCGACGAGCAGACCGAGTTATGTGAAGACGTATGCTTGATACAGCAAAGGACACCCCAGGCCTATAGCTGTTAAGTTGGTTGGTTAGCGAGGATGCCAGGTCATTTTGTCAAAAATCTGTGATCAATCCAAAAAACTATTTGTGCGAAATATGTGCACGTTTCCCATTACATAATAGATGATCGAAATCATTTTTTATAGCAAAGGTACTTTCAACTGCTCTGTTGGATATGCATTTTATAAAAATTTTCCCTAGCAAATTGAAGATTTTGTAGGACTCATTACCAATCTGTGATCGATTTCAGAAATATTTGATAATCTGCGTCATTTTCAAAATCTGTGCATAAAATTGAAAATCTGTGAACCTGGCATCTCTGATTATGAGTAATATGTATTTTTCCGGCTAATTTTCTTATTCCCAAGAAGCATAAAAAGTTTCTCTCATTTTTCCGACGGAAGCCCGGAGGGCTGAATGTCATATACCATTGGAATCAGTTCGTCGAGTTCGCAAAATGTTTGTGATTTCCTCAAAGAGGCCTGAACCAATTTCAACAAACATTAGTTCATATGAAAGGGCTTATGGTCCTATAGAACAGTATTGAATTTTATCCGGATCAGACTTCCGGTTCCGGAACTATAGGGTAAAGTGTATTAATAACAGTGCTTAGTAACAAAATCTACTTCGGCTATACCAGCTCCTAGTTTCCGGTTCCGGAAGTACAAGAAATAGTGGTCAAAACTTCCAAAACGGAACAAACTTCAATCTCTCAGTCAAACCTCGCCTTAGACTCGAATAAAAGATTTTATGATCCCGTAAGCTGCGATTGATTTTTTTTCAGAATCCTACTCCTATAGACGCTAAGTATGTTCCTCTAAGTTGTACAGGAAGTAATATCAAGCAACGGCTATAGAGAGTAAACAAGTGTCATCTGATCCCAAAGAAAATTTATATTGTTGTACCACATTTTAAAGTGCTTGGACTGGAGAAAATTTTCCCGAAATTTCAAACCTTTAATAGCAACATTACTATTGATTTTTATTTAGTTGGAATGTTGAAACTACAGCTTAGTCGATGCCGGGTATAGCGTGATTGGTTAGTCGATGCCCGAAGAGGCGAATGACGTTAAAGTTAAAACCTCTATAATTAAAGCTAAAAAAAAATTCACGCGTTAAAGTGTTTCGGTTTCGTACTTTTCAGAAATGTGGACGCCCGCTATAATCGATGTTATTTAAAAAAAAAAAATAACCATCTGTCATGTGTTCCCGTTGAAAATCTTTAAGAAGGAAACGCATGGTGCAAGGTTCTGGTAGTTTATACACGACGCGTTTCTTTCTAATAGCTTATCATACACATTTGAATTTCTACCTTATATTGAAGCATTCAAAGTTCCGATTATATTTGAACTGATATTGAAATCTTAAAAAAGCTAGAATGTCGTAGAATCTGTACTATAATGTTGATGACTAAAGGCGAACAGTAATTGGTAAACAGATACTGGTTAAGATTGGTTAAGGAAAACATTTAATTTTACTATAAGAAGCTTACACGGAGACAAATCCATTGTCGGTACTATGATTAAAAATCATTAAATCATGAATAATGTCCATCATGAATAATAAGTCATAAGCAAAAAGATCATGAACAATAACAAATCTTCCATGAGAATTTTCATGTTATCAATCGTTTTGCTTAGGAAACTTTCTTGAGAAGACATGGTTCATGATTCAAAAATCATGGTATCGGTAGTAGATTTTTATCCGTGTACCATTTTGCTGATATTTCTGGTATAGAAACGGACATGTCAAACCGAAAAAAAAATCAGTTTTGCATGTTTCTAATATAAATTTTATTTGAAGAGAAAATCTACGGAGTTTACAGGGTGATTTGGCGCTGGCGTGATTTGCTAGAATAACGCCGGAATGCTACTCATCTCATTGGCAAGGAAAAGTTAGTTTTTTTCAGAAAAAAACACCCAACATGCAGTTCATGAACACAAAAACAAACGTCTTGAATAATTCCTAAGGATGAAATTTGATACTATCAGTGATCCCCTTTGTGAACGGCAGTCAAATATCCTCCTCACAAAACCAAACCCAACCAAATGCCCAACAAAATCAACGCAGAAAAGATCGGCGTACTCGCGATTACTTTCCGCGAGTGAAGCCTCTTGAACTCACATTACCACCGTTTGAAGTTTCAATTTTCTCCATCAGTTAGCTAGAGTATAAAAAATACATTTTTTTTCTTACACTTACACTGCTAAGGGGCTGTCCATAAAAGACGTCACGCTTTTTTTGACGATTTTTAACTCCCCATCCCCCCTTTGTCACAAATTGTCACAGAAGTTAAGACCCCCCACCCCTCCAATGTCACATGTCACGAATTCAAAATAAATAAAATTCATCTCAATACATTCTCAATATGTATGACAAACCATACAAATATGAGGGAAAAAAACGATTTATTACATGCTGTCATTAGATTAAAAAATATCCCTTAAACTACAAAATCATCGGAATTATTTTATTAATAACAATTATATAAATTAACAAAAATATTTGGTTGGAATTGATGAAACATTAAAATCATCTGTTTTATTCCTCCTAGGGGTACACAGATATATTATTGTTTTAGGTAAAGAATAATATTTCCTTAGTGTAGCATACAGGGCTGAGAAAATAAAGACCAAAACCTCATCAAAACGAGATCACTGACGGAGAATCTTTTCATTATCAGTTGGTCAGTGAAATTTAAATCACATCGATCAATATCGGTACTGATCTTCCGTCACACAATGGGTAGTGATTTTGAGCTAAAATGATTCTTGATTTATGTAAGTTCAATAATTGGATGATTCGATAAGCTTTGATGTTGGTGGAGGAAAATCACATATGATCAAGATAAGACATGACATGATCTACGTCTGAAATCGTTGATCTCCCGCCCTTTATCAAATGGAGTACAATTGAATAAACTGCAACAGAATCAGATAAGAGAAATTCTTATGATATACTATTATCAATGCTAGAAAATCAAATCGCTGAAAAAAATTTCAGTGCATAACTTAAGCTGAACCGTTTGAAGGCATCTTTTTCTTTTTCACGCATATTAGGCAAAATTTATTAATTTCGCTAATTTACTCGCTCCTCCGTGCACTTTTGCTGATCACAACAGAAAAGATTTCATGCATCACTCATTTCTGAATTTACAAGAAGAAGCTTTTACATCAACAAATACACGTTTTCCTATAGAATGTAAACGTTTATTGTAGAGATTTATTCAGGAAATTGGGCAAAGCAGTAATATAATTAGGTATTTCAAAAATGCGCTAATTGAAAATATTTGACGTCACATTCCAAAAACCTCCCCCCCTCCCCCCTGTCACAAGAGGTCACGTTTTATAAAACACCCCCCTCCCCCTTGCGGCGTGACGTCTTTTATGGACAGCCCCTAAGTCCCTACCCGTCAGCTGCCTGTTTCTGCCGGGACGGATCCTACCAGGAGCCAAAAGGAACTGTATTTCGTTGTTTTCGACGTGTCACGAAGCTCATTTTGCCTGCCGTGCACCGTGCAAAGTACCATTCTCGAACGCAGCTGGGTAGGTTCTTTCTCTTCCTCCAGGATCTCCGTAAGAGAGCAATCAGAGGTAACAGACGAAGAAGCTCACTGCTTTCGAACGACGAACAGTTGTCGTCTGCTTTTCCCCAAAACACCGACCGTCTCCGTCTGGGTGGCTTATGTTCGCGCACGCTGGCAGGAAAGATATGTTGTAATCATATTTAAATTAAATGTTTGAAATATTCATTTGAAGCTTCCCGACGGAGGAGCATCAAAGACTTACAGGTGCGAAAAAAAAATTACCAAAGGCGACGACAATCCGCCGGCAGGTTTGATTTGACTTTCATTATTTCGTTCGGAAGTACACCCCGTAGCGTGACGGTAACCAAGGAGACGAACGGCCTTTTTTCAGAGGGATCGGATCGGATTTCCCGGAAGGTTGGTCATAGCGATAGCTATCGGGTAATTTCTTTAATCGAAAAGTGTGTTCCTTTTATGTTTTCGTTTGCGATGACAATCTGGCTATAATTTGCGCGGAAGATTACCGCATCTTCCGGAAGTAAAATTTCGTCACGAAATCTGTGCTGTTTCAGACATTATTTTTGAATAAAATAATCCAACAGGAAATATGAAACCTACTGAGTGGATCACGGTTAAGTAACAGATAGAGTTATTTTTCGCGACGAAACGAGAGAATTTTCCGGTTACAATTGTAGAAACTCTGTTACCAAACACGTTATTGTTGAAGCGCTTAGCATTCGGTCCAACAAACTGTTCTCTTGCAAAAAATAATATGATGAATGCTTGTTCGCCGGTTCTGTTTGCCGGAATGGTAAGCGGAGGGATTTGCGGGAACGAATGGATCTTCGTGGAAAACGGGATTTTGTTTTCTCACTCACTTTGATATTGTGTAGTACAACAAGAAAAGTATTGTTGAACGATTCTCTTTTCATGTGTTCGCCACCCACGGCATCGTTTATCACACGAAGGTGGATAAAGTTGAAGCTTTCCACTTTTTTTCAGCTTACTCAAAGCGTGCACTCGGTCGGAACATCCATGGACGTAAATCCTCCTCGGTAAAACACACACTCGCCGGAGTCGTGGAGCGTGTGTTCTTTCATTCCAACGCTGTCGAAAGTTTCAGTGGAAGAATTGTGGTGCCTCTTCAGGATACTCCTGCACACCGGTGAATTGACTTTCCAACATCATTTCAATAATTGACTGTTCTCAGTGTGAAGAGACTTGAGTTATCAGGACTGCAATAAAAACATCACCCCGGTGGCACGATTGTCATCTGCATACAATTGGCTTGAACTCCTATTGCTGCTCTAGCGGCGCTATTTTTCTAATAGTAAAACATTTGAAGAATTTTCTGTGAAATTTTCAAGCCTATTGGAACGCAGCTCTGGAATTTATTGACCTTTATCTATGGCTATCTCATTCTACGAAGAAGCAAGAGCTCGGCGCAGAGGCCCAAGATTTCTAATTCGATTGACTTCAAAACTTGATAAAAGATTCTTGAAATGTTTCGTTATAATAAATTATAAAAGAAATAATATGATTTTTTGAAAATGTTGGACCCTACGGGCTCCCTGGAGTAATAAATTGTTTCCATTGATTTTATAGACAAAAACCTTTAAACGGGTTTTCCTCGAAAGCAGGTTTTGAAAGTCCGTGTCCATCGTCATTCAAAAACTACTGCACCATTTTTTTCAATTTAGCCCACACTTTCTACATATAAAAAACCAGACCCAACGTTTTCATTTTCGTTGTTTGTACTTTGAGGAGGTTTAACAGCTACAAAATGGTGAATTTTTCCTTGAAAAAATCGTAGTTTTCACTTTGAACAACCACCAAAAATTGAAAAAATTTAAAAAAAATCAAACAGAAACGTTGGGGTCTAGAAAAACTTCTACTCTAATTACGCTGCGTTCATTTTTTCACTTCTGATTAGTCTGCGCTGAGATACAGTAGACACCGCAAATCATGATGTTTAAGAAGCGTTCGCAAGAATACCTCTTCACCGACTTATTTCTCAATATTTTTCCACGAAAAAATTACAAAATGTAGTTCGAATGATGCTTTTTATCATGCAAAACATTTGAATTTATTTTGTTGAACGATAATTCAAGAAAAAATTCGCAAAAATGTTGATTTTTTTCATCATTTAGTTATAGGGCTTTGGAACAGTAACCGTATAGACTACCCGAGTAAAGTCTAACATCAAAATTAGAACAAATTGATATTTGATTATGATAGCAACATCAGATTGAAATCCTAATATGATATCCACTCATCAAATTTTCAATTAATTTCACATTGTGGTATCATTTTGCTGTTTAAAGGCAAAAGTTTTGTGAAACTCAAAAAAATGAAAATATTAGAATCAACAACTTAGTGAATCCATTGAAATTGAACAAATTTCAAATGGCAGCACAAAAATACAAAGTTAAGTTTCAATGGAAGAATTATTCCTTCAATCCTTTGTTGCCTTTTACAAAAATGCTTTGACATCCTGCCGAAATCCTGCAGTTGACCGCAACCATTACCGCGAAGAAACGATTGTTTTTTTCAACATTTTTTCAACTTTTACGCAAATAATGCTCTTTCTTTTTAACCACGAGAATATTGGTGTCAAACCACAGTCTGGGAGGCATTAGATAAATTGGCGATCATCGGTACCACGTTTGTCTGAAGCAGGTCAATCTGAATAGTGGCTTTGGCATTCTCATCTCGCTGATCGATATTCGATATTTGTAGTCATACGACGTCGCGAAGCTCATTAATTTTAGACCATTATTTTCAGTGCATCCAGAAATCGGGGACCTGGATGGCGAAAATAATGTACTCGCCAAACCCGTTCTGAAAATACCCATAACTTTATTTGCAACAGTATGAAAAAATTCATTGTTTACGAAGTTCGAACATCGAACATTGAATGTCTCAGATTTCAGAACCTAGAGCTAATTCTTAATAATACTTTAGTGGCTTGGAGGAGGCACCAAGAAATTATATGTTTAATTTGTATATTCCTAAGTAGTCCACAAACTATGTCGAAGACACTCGTCAAAACAATTCTCACTCCTAGTTATAAATGCTTAGAACTTTATATACTTACTAACGCTAGATATTATGAGAAGTGTTTTATCAATCATCTAATAGATCTTTGAACTTTAATACACTTTTCCAAAGAAACCGTTTAAGAAAATCTTTATAATTTTGAGTCACAGTACTAATTCTGCATCAAATGATTGTAAATTATAAGTCTACACAAGAACTAAAAATTTACTGAAGAAATTCTGGTTCTATCTGTGGTCAGAAGGGAGATAATCGTTCATTGTCCCAATTAGTCGAAAAAACAAATGATCTGGAATACCTTATTGCCGGATTCCTAATTCACGTTCCCTGAGTTGTAGAAGACTTCATTGTTTAACGTTCGGTCTTCAGAGCCTCTAAATTCGTATTTCAAAGTGATTACATGTGCGAGCTGTGTGAGATCAAGTAGATAACTCAATTTAATGTTAAAATGTTTGAATGCTACAGTTTTGGATATGAGAAGGACAAAGAGAACATTTTTATACTGTTCTCAAATAGCCACACTGCTATTCACGATGGATGAGGGATGGAAGCGACGCAACGAGTGTGCCTTGACAGAAACTACCTGCATACAACTTTGTGAATCAACACTGCTTGTCATATAATCGAACAGTTTCCGTCTCCTTATAGCTAGCACTTACAGTCCATAGCAATCGCACAAAATTCGCATTCCAATTTACCTAAGTTCGAAACCGGTTCTCTCCGCGGTAGTGTGGGATTGCATGAAATCTTTTTTCTTGCTTGCGACTAATATGGAGATTGCATGAAATCTTTTTTCTTGCTTGCGAGTAATATCGCCTAAATGTATACTATCCCGGATCTTTTTTGGCTGTTCTATTTTTAGATTATGTTCGTGACGTGTCATTTCGAGAAAATCTACATCATATTAAGTTTTCAATGTGCTTTCACTGAGAGCAAAACTAGTTTCCAGTTTGATGTCACACAGCATTTTTTTTGCTTTCAATTTTGATCTTTTAACCGTTAAAACGACCAAAACGATAGCAAAGTAAGTAATCGATATATACGAACAGCACAACATCAAATTGAATTTTCTTTTTGATCTCACACTCTACTCGGGTTGTGGTCTCAAATGGTTACCTGGGATGAGTATTTATTCGTATTAGTATTCGATCCTAATAACCTTACTCATATGCAGTTTTCCTTTCAAAACATTCAATGTGAGCTCTCCTCTTCGTGAGGAATGGTTGTCTGGTTATTTGGAACGACAACTTGATGAACACATAGTTTGTTATACGGCCGGTTCTCTGTTGAATGGTCGTACTGGTGCTGGTGTCTACTGTCATGAAATGAGGCTAGATCAGTCTCATTCACTTGGTAGATACTGTACTGTGTTCCAAGCAGAAATCTACGCGATTCTGTGTGGAATACAATCGGCACTTCAGCAGAGAATCTGTGTTCGAATGTTTCACGGATTCACGGTCGAATCTAGTGATCACATGTCGAACTCAAATTAAAGACCTTAACATCTCAAATGCTGTTTACTTCTTATGGGTACCCGGCCATTCTGGTATTACTGGAAATGAATGGGCTGATGAGTTGGCTAGAGCTGATATTCGGGGATGCAGAAAGATTTAATTCTTTATGTTTTGTGTTGTTTTCCCACCTCACCCACTTCCCGATTCCCTTTCATGCTCCTTTTATCCTTTCCTTCCCATCAGGAAGTTGATGAGAAGCTACGGCAAGGCACAAATCTCCAAATAACTAGGAGAACGTGCCACTTGAGTCAATTAGTTCTGATTCCTGATTCCGGTATGGTATGAACGTAGCTTAACATATTATTCACAACAACGCCACCAGAACAAAATGCGTCGGTTTCAGGAACCAGCTTCCATAGCAGGGGGGTGAAAAACACACGCTAGTGGTGAGTCTATCGTATTTGAATTGCGAAATCACGCTGTTTACCGCAGTACTGCATCATTTATTGGATTGTATCGCGCCGTAATAGATGAAAATATTTTCTTCGACTCGTCACGCAAAGCAGTTCGTAATAATCTTCTACTACTACTCTGGCACTCAATATGAACTGTTGGGCATTAAAGAGTCGACGACGAAAAGTAAACTAAACAGCAGCACGTCATTCTGTCTAAAGTCCTTTCGTCTAAAACAGTTCCTAAAGTCATTTCGTCTAAAGCAGGTTATTAAGAAGAAAGAGTAAGCCTTTTAAATAAATAACCCTATCAAAAGAAAATAGTTAAAGCATACCTTATTATACCATTGTCTCCGAATAGCAATAGAGCTTAAAGAGATATTCGAGAGGTTGAATTAAGAGCTGAAATCTCTAAACAGATTGCTTAAAATTGCCACTCGCATGAGCAGAGCAATATCTTATTGAGTTATTTCCAATGCCAAAACAAAAGCACAGTAACATTGAAATGTTGAATACAGTGACAAATTTAAAATTTCAATTAACACAGTGTCGAATAATATATGTCTATGGTTGATGCATACAAAATGAATGACATAATAAAATAAAACGATGAATAATTATTTTACTAAGTATATACATTTTATAATACAAAACTTCAATGAACATCACACAAAATTTGAGTTTTTTCTTGATTTTTTACTAAATTCACTAAAAAGCTCTAAAATTTCTCTACAAATTATCAATTTTTTTTTAACAATTCATTAAATATGTTAATCTTTCACAAACATAAATTATATCTAACGCTCGTATCCGTACTGTATTTTACAGTATTGTACACCCAAACCTCCGTTTACGTAAACTTTTTTTACGTTACCTCTTTTTACGTAACTCTTTTTACGACAAAAATCCCAAATAACGTAATCTTTTTTTACGTTAAAAATATTTCGTAAAAAGAGGTTTTTGCATACAATGAAAAACGTTTCCGGCTCATTTATATTCCATGGAAATTAGTACAATATGGGTATTTTCGGAACGGGCTTGATTTGTAGATGTCGGAAAATGATATTTGAGGTGGCTCTAAATTTCAAGATGGCGACTTCCGGTTTATTGATATTCCTTGAAAACCCTTACAATATGGGTATTTTCGGTACAGGTTTGATGAGTAGATGGGTATTTTCGGAGTTGGTTCAGTGCATATTGCGTAGAAAATAATGTTTGAATATTAGTGGATTGCTGATCGTATCCTACACTCTTAGAAAAAATAAAATTTACGCTTGACGTCAATTCAAGTATGCCGTAATTTCTTCGGTGATGCCACAATATTACATCTACTAACATGTAAATATAAATTTTGCGTCTGTAACGATGTAAACTTCAGTTAAAATAACTGTGAAGTTAATGATATGACTTATCTTTACATGCTATGTATTGTGAATGTAAGTGAATCGCGACGCTCCTTTTATGTGCATCTAAGAAGATACAACATTTTTTAAGTGTGTATATTGTATTAATATTTTCGAAATGGGAAGAGTCGCTTAAAACAAACTATGTTGTGCCTCTAAAAATCACGTGATATACTGTGAGTCCAAGTGTTTTACTCCGTAGTCCAGTACTTCCACACTTGATGAATAAAAATTTTATTTTAATCCGTTCAATGTTTTATGTAATGTAAAATTATATTGGCTATATTTTGCAAATATTATTTAATTTAATTCTCAATTTATTGAGTAACTAAGGTTTTCATTGTTTAAGTCATAGTCCTCCATTGATACCTTCCACTATCTATATATGTAACACATGGTGACTGGTAATAGGTGTCACACCCGAAAGGAGGTGATAGTAAACCTTTTATATAGCCAAAATTTGTACAGGAAGGTAGGTCCAAAAATCATCCTTAACACTCCTAATACCAAGCCTAAAAAAGTTACGCGAAGCACCAAGTCTAAAAAAAAGTTGGAACGGTAACTTTGAGCTACCATAGCTCAGTTGTTACTTGACCAATTTCGATAAATTTTTCACCCTCGAATTTTGTGAAGTTTGTAGATTATTTTAAGTATATCATTATTGGCAATCTTTTAGGAAAAACTAATGAAAATCAGATTTTTCCCGTTCCAAGTTTTTTATCGAGCTCAAAACGTGCCCTATCTGCATTCATGCGGCATCTGCATCGCGAATCGGATATTGAGAACTTCAACTTTACCGAGTCATAACTTTGTTGTTAGTCAACCGATCTTCAAAATTTGATCACCATTGGAAAGGTAATACTTCCAGAAATAAAATGCACTCAAAAAACCGAAAAATAGGGTTGTCTACCCAAAGTTATAATGAAAACTGTAGATAGATGACCTAAGAAAAGATGAGACTTTTTACAATGATCGTAAATATCTCGAAATTCAAAGCGATGACCTATATATTTTTATACATCATTCGATTGCTAGTGATACCAGCTACAATTTTCGCTCAATTACCATTCCTACACAATCAGAAGAAAACATTGAGAAATCGATGAATTTATAAATATAAATGAATTTTTCATTTTTTTTCACATGTTTGTATATAACTCGAAAATTAAAGCGATGACATGTACATTTTTTTGATTCAAAATATTGAAATCATTACCAGAAATAATGTATTGATGATCAAAATTATATAACCGTTCAAAGAATCTCAAGAAATTTGGTACAAATACAAAGAATTTGTGTCATTGGGAAAATTTTGCCAAACAACATGAAATCAAAACTTTTAAATTTTATGGCATATATTTTTTTATTATTTTAGTTGGAAATTTAATATAAACAAAATTTACATAAAAAAACTGAAACTTGGATTTCACTGAAAATTTTAAAATTTTTGGTAAATAACCTAAAACTCTTTAAATATTTTTGTATTGGACAAACAATCTAAACAATTTTTATGCACAACACAAACGCATTTGATAACTACTAAAATTCTGGTTTTGTTGTAGGTTTGCCGTCGAATCTCAAAAAATAGATAAAAGATCGGAAATTTTAAAATTTCCGAGTTAAATTGCATTGCACAGTGGTCCGGATCCACAATTTAGGGGGCTTTGTGGCTTAACCTTATACTTTAGAGCTATGATGTCTTCAAAACAAATGATCAGTGAAGATAAACCATATGTCGATGTACATGGTATTAGGGTGGCTCTTATTATTAAGATGATCCGAAACTTATTTTCCGGATGTATTGAGATAGAGGACTGCATTTTTCGGCAAAACTGTAGATAAACTTATATCGAGCAGATTTTCTGAGGACATCATAGTAGTATCTGCAACGGTTTTAGTGTTACAGCTATTTTTTAAGAGCAACTTAGGGTGTTCCTCAAAAAATCAGATTTTTTGCTCTAGCATTTATATTTTTCTCTTTTCGTATAGGTATCTTTGAACATCTTTTAGAGTTTGTTAAAACCAATTTTTTAATGACTGGCGTGTTCAGGTAGCGTTTTCTGAACCGAAGTTATGAGCGAAACTAGTTCAAAAACAGGTTATTTTTAAACTGCTATATCTAACATTGAGGAAAACGAAAAAAATCCGTTTCTTGTATTTGACAAAAAATATTTTCGAGCATGTTTATAAAAAAAGGCGGAGGAGATATTTTTTAAATTTTTTTTTTAAATTATGTTCATACATTGGATTTTTTCATTGAAAAATATTCGTATCAGTCATTTATTAGCTATATAAGGTATTTTTGTCTTCTAAAGTGTCAAATTAATTCAAGTGCATATTCGGGAAGAAATCGTTCTGCATTCTTCGGGGAATGCAGAATGGTGTCGCTTTTGTAAAATCTCTAACCCCCCTCGGTGGTTGGAGGTTTTATCAACCGTGCATTTTGGCACCTGCAGATCGTTCAGCATCCTTTCCGGGATGCAGGACGACTTATTTCTTTATGTTTTGTGCTGTTTTCCCACCTCATCTAATTCTCAATTCCCTCCCATGTTCCTTTTATCCTTCCCCTCCCATCAGGAAGTTGATGAGAAGCTACGCAAGGCACGAATCTCCAAATAACTAGGGGAACATGCCACTTGAGCCAATTAGTTCTGATAACATAGGTGCAGGGTTGCATTCAGTAAAAAGCATTCAAACGAAGAGGTTGTTCTTCGAGACGAAAACAACTGTAAGCTGCGAATAGATTGGTTGGTAGGTGCTAATCGCAAAGGCTGCTGCAAAGCCAATATTCGGGGCGATTCCAGTTTCATAAGTGCCTGAAATAGTGGAACTCACTTCACTGAGAAAGATGGCCTAACCGATTTGAGAATTGTTTCATTTTGTAGGTTACACTAGTTCATGCACTAGCTTCCATGTTTTTCAAGAATCAAACAAAACTGTTTGAAGAATACATTTTTATATGAGAATAAGAGAGATATGAGAAAGGTATCATTACACAACTAGGTGGATAAAAACAAGTTTTACTTAATTTCGAATGATTTTTTGTGCTAAATTCAGAATTCTACTTTTTCTAAATTGTTTACTAATAGAAAATTCAAATAATTTTCGAATTCTATACATTCCGAAATAATTCTAAGTTTGTGATATTTAAATTCTAATATTCTATCGATTATAATTGATGTCGTTTAGGATAGCGGAAAATTTAAGATATATTTTTTTGTTCTCAACTGCTAGTAAAACAAAAATCAAGCAATTTTTTTTTTAAATTTTAGTTGGTTTCTTTGGCCATGGGTTAGTATATGGAATTCGTATAAATTTACGTTCTATTTCTTTTTGTACAAAGCCATTGAAATAATTTAAAATTTTCGTGTTGTCACAAAATTTATTTTACTAATAGAAACAAATTCTACGTCTCTTTGAAACAGATGAAATCAAAACGGATTCCAATATTTTCACTTTGATTTGCAGAAACGTTATACGCAATATATATCAGAAATTTTGAAATTTCCGATTTTCTACCGATTTTCTGAGATTTTACGAAAAACCTAAAACAAAAAAAAAACCTAATTTTAGTAGTTAACTATTCCGTTTGGGTTGTGCATAAAAATTGTTTAGATCTTTTGTCCAATACAAAAACATTATTATTTTTAGAGTTTAGTTATATTTACCAAAATTTTTAAGATTTTCAGTGAAATCCAAGTTTCAGTTTTTTTGTAAATTTTGTTCATAATAAATTTCCAACTAAAATAATAAAAAAATATATGTCATAAAATTTCAAAGTTTTGATTGTTTTTTTTTTTTTGGTAAAATTTTCCCAATAATAGAAATTCTCTGTATTTGTATCAAATTTCTTGAGATTCTTTGAACGGATATATAATTTTGATCATCAATACATTGTTTCTGGTAATGATTCCAATATTCTAAATCAAAAAAATGTACATGTCATCGCTTTAATTTTTGAGTTATATACAAACATGTGAAAAAAATTGAAAAATTCATATATATTTATAAATTCATCGATTGTTTAATGTTTTCTTTTGATTGTGCAGGAAAGGTAGTTGAGCGAAAATTGTAGCTGGTATCACTAGCAATCGAATGATGTATAAAAATATATAGGTCATCGCTTTGAATTTCGAGATATTTACGATCATAGTAAAAAGTCTCATCTTTTTTTAGGTCATCTATCTACAGTTTTCATTATAACTTTGGGTAGACAACCCTATTTTTAGTTTTTTTCAGTGCATTGTATTTGTGGAAGTAGTACCTTTCCAATGGTGAACAAATTTTGAAGATCGGTTGACTAACAACAAAGTTATGACTCGGTAAAGTTGAAGTATTCAATATTTTCTATGCGACGTTTATGCCAAAGGAAAGAAAATTGGAAAGCAGATAGGGCATATTGGGCGCGTGAAAAAAACTTGGAACGGGAAAAATCAAATTTTCATTGGTTTTCCTTCGCCAATCGTCTGCTACAAAGTTTTGGAATCAATCTACGAACTTCACAAAATTCGAGGGTGTAAAATTTATTGAGATTCGTTGAAAAACAGCTGAGCTATGACAGCTCAAATTTACCGTTCCAACTTTTTTTGAGGCTTGGTATTTGGAGTGTTAATGAGTTTTTACCAAAATCAATTTGATTATTGTGTTTACTCTCTAATACGGTCGTCGACGTTTCAAACATAAACTGAACGCTTTTGGATGGAAAACTGTGGTTATTTAAAAATAGAACTAAAATGTCTTAGTTCATCATTCATCGAGCTGAGTTGAATGATATGTAACAATAAGTGTCTCGGAGCTTTGAACAAATTTTTATTTTCATTCAAATCTATATTCGTAAATTAAATCCAAAAATAATAGAATTTACACGACTCAACAGTGATCAAAATCGAAATATATGTTGAATTGAATTACATTCAATGAATTAAATAAGACTATATGCATTCATAAGTGACGTGGAGATTTTGCTTCCAAACATATTTGTATCATGTAATATAGGAAAAGTGATATCAACTATCTTGAGATAAAACTAAGCGCGTTGCAAAACAGTGCCAAACCATATGATGTACGTTTTCTTAAATCATCAGTCAAAATCGGAACTTTATTGTTTAAGTGTAGGAAATATACTTGTGAGATTGTTTTATGCCTCACCGCCTTTATAACAGGAATTCGAGTCAGGATTTTGAAAAAAATCACTTTTTGTGTACTATTAAATCCGTAAAGAATATTGAAACATTTGCAAAAAACCTGCCGGTTGATTAAAACATGCAGCTAAAAATTAGAAAACTTTAGAATTGAAAACAGTTTTGTTAAATGTGTTTTGCCTTTCTAGTATAAAAAGGTTATGCAATCACTGTGAAAACCGACTTTCTAACGACTTTCTTTCATATTCCAGTCGACTCAGTTCGTTGAGAACGCAAAATGTCTGTGTGTGTGTGTGCGCATGTGTATGTAACGTTTTATTACACTAAATTTTATAGGAGATAGCTGCACCGATTTTCACTCTTAGATTTAAATGAAAGGTGAAAATAAGTACACCAACTGATTCAAATGGTCTAATAGTCCATTACAAACTTTCTCAATTTCATCTGGATCCGACTTCCAGTTCCAAAATAATAGGGTAAAGTGTGTCAAAAAAATGTGCACACCATTTTTGTTTCAAATGTTTCGCGTATGAAAGTGCGTCGCCATATGCCATTAGCGAGTGTCATTATATTTGAATCTTATGCGTGGCCATGCCATAGCCATGGACCGATTTGTGCATAAGAATGAAAAACAGTTCAGGGATTGCAATCAGTCAACTAAAACGAAAATAACAGTTATAACACAGTTTAAAACTTGAATGTATTCAAATAAATAATATTTACTACAATACTGAAAATTGAATATTAACATTTCTGTCACCAAAGAATGAACCTTAAAATATTTACATCGAAGCATTTTCATCAATTTATGTATTTGTTTGACAATTCGATTGTAAGTGTCAAGCTAATATTAGTATTTTTTATTTAAAAGACA
This sequence comes from Malaya genurostris, assembly GCF_030247185.1. Lineage (NCBI taxonomy): Eukaryota > Metazoa > Arthropoda > Insecta > Diptera > Culicidae > Malaya > Malaya genurostris. The sequence goes on along the minus strand of NC_080571.1, from coordinate 93,546,475 downwards.
TTTTTATTCAGGCCTATTTGCGTACAAGCTTTACGTGGCCGATTGAGCCGATTTTTTAAATAAACAATTTTTTGTATTCGATCTCGTTGTCATCCTTTTTCTAGGGGGAGAAGAGCGTCCATTTCCCTCCTGCGAGGATTGAGAGGCACTTTGTTCGTGGCTCGTCTCGTCGTCCATTGACGCATCGGTGGCATTGTTGATTTCCGTCTTCTTTTCGTTTTCCTTGTTATTCCCAGTCTTGATCTCGTTGCTAGTTACTGTAGAAGCGCCTTGTTGTACATTGGTTGCAGTTGCTGTTTGGTTAGATGGTGAAGGTGTTTTTGAAACAGGAGCACTGCGTTCACTAGTTTCCGTTGTTGAGCGGTTGTCCTTGTTTTTGTTTGTTTTGTTTGTTTTCGTAGTTTCAGTGCAAGGTTTGCCGTAGTGTGCAGGTTGTTCACAAAACTGACATGTAACCAGTTGATTTTCATACGTAATCAGCGTTTTACACGGATGTATTTCATCTTGACCACAAACGATGTAAGATGGAATTGCTTTACGTAGTTGTATCACTCGCACGCCATTCCGGATGCCGGGGAAAAAATTTCGCCATACTTCTCTTTCGATGGAAAGAACTTCACCGTACTGCGACATACTTTTCCGAACATACCCATCGCTGGTCTGCGGAGGAATGTCATGCACGCGTACTTCTATTGCATTGTCACAGGGATTTTATATTAAAAATTGTTATGATCAACACTATGCACCTCGTTGTTAACCGAAGCAAATGCAATTGCATCTCTTTCACGTTTAAACATAATGTACACACAGTTAGACGCCTTGTTGAATTGAATTCCACTTACATTATTAGCGTCTAGATGCATTCGTTCTTTCAGTAAGATTTCAATTTCATTTGCTGCAGGTCTAACTTTGCAGCGCTTGAAATCGATACAAATTGAATTTGGTCTTGTAGGGCAAGTTTCAGGCTTTGTTAAATCGTATTTGCCCATTTCGTACACTCTATTGTTCACTACACTGTATTGTGTTTGTTTCTGTTGTCTCGACCGTGGACGATTTGCGACTGTGTCTTTTGTTACGTTGAAAATTCCAAATAACGTAAACGTTTTTTACGTCGTAAATTCTTAATAACGTAAATTTTACGTAGTCCCGATTATTACGTAAATGAAGGTTCGGGTGAACTGTAATGTTTACTAAAATACTGCGTACTGCGTTTTGCTCTTAAATGTACTGTATTATAATTAGTACTGTATGTTCCCATTAGAATGTACTGTATTTTTCATATCAAAAATTAATACAGAGTTTTGAATCTTCAACGCATCTAATTTCTACTTATCGCAATAAAAAATATCAGAAGGAAAAGTGACAACACGTAGTGAAGCTACATCGTTTTGTTTCGTTTGCTGTCCGATTTCGCTACCGCTCATTCGGACCTAACTAAAGCAAAAAAACCTAGTAGATCCTGAGTAGATTGGACAAACTTTTCTCATTCTCTCCTTTTCATCGTGATTTTTTTATTATTAATTCTTGTTCAGTGCGTTGTAAGTTATGTTGATTTAAGACAAAAGAAAATTGTCTCCGTCAAAAAGTTAAAAATATTCGTTTCCTAAAAAAATAACTGAGTTTTTGTGCGAAAATATGTTTGGTGATTATTCGTTCATTTTTTTTGGTTTAAATTGAACCTTAAAAAAAGGGAAATAAAAAAACTATTGAGATTATGGAACAAAAATCATCGGATAATTATGTGCCTTTGATTTTTATTCATTATTTTAAGATTATATGCGTACTGCCAATTTTACTGTTCAAAGTCGATGTACTGTATTTTTTTTATTTCTACGTAAAATGTACTGTTTTTCGTCCAAGAAAAAAATACGAGTGTTAGTTGTATCATCTATAAATGGCGGAATAATAGCAAAACAAGCTACAACACCACATTAAAGCATTAACTTCCCAATTCAACATCAAAACGATGCCTAAATAAGCAATGGTAGTAAAATAAACTATTAGTTTGATGAAAGTTTACTAGCGCTTTTTATTCGGACTATTCCTCGGAGGTATGCTTTTTCAGTTCGTCGTAAATGATTCAAAGGATTCGTTCATCAACCACGTAAACACATCGAGAGCGGGGAATGGTTTCATAAGTCTACAATTGTTGACGAGGGGGGGAGAGGGGTGGGAAGGAAGAGGAAGTAGGGGTTATCTAATATCTACCTAGTCTTATGAATGTTTTTAAATGAAAAAAAAAACACTTTCACACCTTTCTCATATCACTCATATTTTCATGAACATCATCAAGGGATTCTTCAAAAAACTTTTCTTTGAATCTTGAATAAGAACATAAAAACATTATTTGGGCGTAAACTTGCACAATCATTTGAATTTGTAATCAGTGTTGAGCCAAATTTAAACGAAATTTTCCGTTTTTTTTAATTGTTGTTCTAAATGATGATTTGAAAGTTAGACACATTCCACTCTGCAGTTTTGGAACCAAACACCAGATCCGGATAAAGCTTAATAGTACCCTATGGGACTATTAAACTATTAAATCGTTTTCGCCGTCTCGCAGTGGTCCAAAGCTGGAAAAAGACGGTCAAAAGTCTGTACTGACTTTCACTGATTTTTAAGAGCTAACGTGTCTTCGAAGAAGTTTTACAAAATTATATTACGCTTCTTTTGAAAGTGGCACCTTAATTTTTGTTAAGGGGGTGGCACCAATTTCGAATGAAAATAATATTTTTTTCACAAAAAATTTTTTTTTTCTATCTCATTTTGAAGAAAAAAAAAACATTTGAAATATTTTTGCTGAAGATATAAATAATGTAAAAAAAATATTTTTTGAGATATATTCACTTTATTTTAAAAACAATTTTTTGGATTTATCTACGTAGAATCTACCTCTATTACTTAAGTATCTACCACAAAGTGCGCATAAATACGCATAAACAAGCTCATTATTGCGCCCGCAGCTTGAGCAAATTGTTGTGATTATTAGTTTGTTTACTTTTTGACAATTAACAATCTAATAAAAAATCTAAGTGGAACTCGATGCAATTTATTTAGGCCTTTTCAAAGTGGGATTGAAAATTCGAAAAATTATCAAAAGTTCAACACATATTAAAAAAATGGAAAAATGTTTTCCAATAAAAATATGAAAAACTATTGCCAAAGTACAAACCTTTACGAAGAGATTTCATTTTTAAACGTGTAAATAAATTGAATTATCGCGAAGCTACACGTTTTTAAGACGATATGTTGATCGTGCGACGCTCACTTTAAGATGTGCGAAGTAGCTCATACCGGTGAGCAACTCCGAGCCGATCAGCTCACTAAAGGGAATCGATTCAATATATGAGCTCATCAGCTCATCAGCTCATCTGCTCATTTAGACTGAACTGAAAATTTGTTTTGTGCGCCGTTTTCCTTACTCCGTTTTTCTTTCATATGCATGATCGAAATCATTGATGCACAAAGAACAATACTATGCGAACTAACTTGTTTGCGAATTATTATTATGTCATATTTGAGAATATCTGCAAAAGTAGCATCCCTGAATGTACCTTAGCCTACTGAGTGAGAGGTAAGATTTCTTATTAACAATTGCTCTGTCAATCTGTTAAAAAAGGATAAATACACATTTGGAAAAACGAACAAAAGCTCATGCACTCATTTCTTCTCATTTATAACTCGCTCTTCAAGGGCCGAAAATCCGATCAGCTTGTAGCTTGTTTCCACCTTACCAGCAGGGATGCGAAGTCATTTTTTCAAAAATCTGTGATCAAGCCAAAAACCCGTCTGTCCAAAATCTGTGCAAGTTTCTCCGTTTCCATAATAGCTGATCGGAATCATTTTGGTAAGCAAAAAAAAAAGGTCCCACTATTTCCTAACGCTCTGTAATTTTTTATGCTGAACTGTGATCAATTTCAAAAATTTGTGATCGATTTCAGAATCTGTGAAAATCTGTGCCATTTTTTAAATCTGTGCAAAAGGTTGAAAATCTGTAGAACACAGATTAATCTGTGAATCTGGCATCCCTGCTTACCAATGCGGTGAACTGGTGAGCTGCGGTTCTTTTAAAAAGAGCTGAGAGCTATCAGTTCCTTTTAAAGATTCGATTCACTGGAATATCTCATGAGCGAATTGCCCATCTCTACGCTCACTGCAAAAGTGAATTACAGAAATAGCAGACGCGTGACACCCTCCGTACTGCCATAGTGAAAATGAGTCACACGAATAGTACTCAGGATATTCTTATTATACAATAAATTGTATTAAGAATATAAATATATTCCTAAAAGTATTGTAAAAGTTTGCTGCATTAAGTTGCATATTTCGCTTCGGTACAAGGTTTCCTTGGTAAAAATAGGTAAAATGATGTATAACTTTTCCAGAAAAGAATAAACCTATGCATTATCTTCTACAAAATTATGGGATTTTATATTTTCTACAATTATTCCAAACAAAATATGTATAAAAATAACTTGAAACAGGTTATGATTAGAAAACTAGTTTTAAGGGGGTTGCATAATTCAATAACTAAAACTAACTTTGGAATGGCCTACAAAAAAAGTTCCATCGAGTTCCACTTAGAATTTTTTTTTATAGTATTAAGCATATCTTTTCCTATAAATTTTGTAAAAATCAGCTGCATAAAGTTGCATATTTCGCTTCGGTGTAATACATTTAGTATCATAGATCTTCAATCTCTCGAACGCAGTTTTTTTTATAATTTGTTACACTGATGAGTCAAAGACGAAACGTAAACTTATTGAAAACGGTAGCAAACAATTTGGCCTAACCCTGAATGACCAAACCTGCAGCGGCCAGAAATAGTGGAAATCACGTTTTCGTTCGGCACGTCGGTATAGACATAAGTGTTCTGTAAATAGTAGAAACTTTACGTCTGCTTAGCGGTTCAAATTGAACTGCCGAGTTTTGCATCAAGCAGTTCAAAGATGAAACGTAAACATTTTGACAATTTATTGGTTTCTCATAGAGAAAGCAAAACCGTTCCTTTTTATTTTGCTATGAATAAAGTCCATTTGATCCTTCCGATGTTCCACTATACTGTAGCTCGATTTATGGCTCTTGAATCTAGGCAGAAGCTTCAGTCCGATGATTTAAAAGAAGCGAAGCCATCTTGACCCATTCAATACCGCTATTTGGCGCTGATAAAAGCATAATGTGGTGAGCTCCTCCGAACCTCCGGTTCTTTTGAAGGGCCATTTCAGAGCAGAATGATGAGAGTTTTGTAAAAAAAACTTCACCAGAACTTTACCTCTTTGAAAATATATCTCATAAAAGGTGCTCTTTGGGAAGAACACTGCAAAAAAATGAACGAAAAACGAGATCAGGCTGAGAGATGGTTGAGGATTGCCAAATAAGTTGGCGGAAATGCGACACAAATTTGAATTCATATCCGCAAGACACCAAAGTGGGAATGTTTGCGACGAAAGAGATGAATGTAATGCATGCTTCAAAACATAATCTGGTGGAAATTGATTTTTCAATAAGAATTTGAAAAGAATGCAAAACAGCAAACTTCTAGAGGTTGCCTTTTTTCGCGAATAAATCCTTTATTCAACCTTCCAAGCATATATAAAAAAGAATTCAATGGTTTTTTTTCTCTCCTCTGTTATCTACATTCGCCATAGCATATAAACAAAAGAGCACGAGGGAAATTTTCCATTCCGTTATCCGGCATCTGTTTGTCTGTTGAACTTTTTTTTTACCTTCCATAGTTGGTGAGATTTTTTTTTGCCATGAAGAATGCCCAAGTGAGTGACAACATATTTCATTTTAATCGCTGCTTTCTTTTGCATTGTTGGTCAAATCCTGATAGTCCAATGGATGGGTCCAGGCAGTCGCTGTAAATCCGGTGGAATCTGATGATGTCACCCTCCTTCCCAGCAGACAGAGGAAAAGTCCAGTCACAAACAGATCAACTCGGCAAGCACTTCCGGAAAGAAATAAATCGTTGCTGCCGTTATCCGTACGCGTCCGGGACTCCTAATCCGCACTGCCGGTCAGGAAAATTAGTCACTGGGTGTTATCTTTTCACGAGTCGTGTGCGGCAAAACACGGATTTCGGCATCAAACAACCTCCAATCACAATGAATTATTGATAAGGCACACAGCAAGAGACAAACAGCCTTATCGTGACGGTGGCGTCCTGTCTGAGCCGTGTGCGAATCTGCCCCAGGGGGGGAGGGGATGGGAGGCACGAGAGTATTGTTCAGCATTTTCTCTGCGTTGACAGGTTTTGAAGTGGCCGGCAAACAGTGGCGTCATCATCATTGATTAAATCGCGCAACGGAATCGAACCCCGGTCGGTGCTCCGCTAGTGGCTAGCCACGTTGCCACCTGTTCGGCGAGTTTCGTCTCACAGTTGGGAAAAGCCCAACCCCAGCCCAGCTGACAAACCAAACCGTTCGTGTCGGTCGTCGGAGGGAAACGACGACCGGCGAGAGCGGCAAAAGTTACGGTCATAAAAATCAACAATATTTTATCAAGCACTCATTTCCCTCACGTTACTCATCAGTTTCCCTACCGAGTCCCGAACGTTTCCATGCCGCTCCCCGTCGGGGGGGTTCGGAAGAACGGGGAAGACAATGTTTTATCGGTTAATCCAGATGCTGCCATGGCTATGAGACCGATGCCAGCCGCACTCGCGCTGCCTAGTTGGCCAGGGAATTGAAACGTTGAACAAAGACCGAACCGAACCTGCCCGAACAGATGATATCGTGCAGCACACAATGGCTGGGGGAAGCAATATGTCAAGCTCCCACACCGGCTCAGCGAAAGTCTGCAGCAGAGATACCGAACGAGAGAACGCGGTACGATATGCTCCTCGGAGGGGGGTGGTGGCCGTTCGGTGGCGCTTACCTTCTCCTGTTTTCAGGAAATATTCTTCGAATCGTATTGTTCAAAGCTGGCTTCCCCGCACCCGGTAAGCATTGGTTTTTAGAAAGCAGCGGCAAAACATACGACACACACATACAGACAAAAAAAAGGTCAAGTTTCCCGTGGTGCTCGATGACACCTGATTGCAACGGGAAGAGTGACGATTGCAGGAAAATATTTTTTTATCGCATCTAAATCTAAGATAGCAAATGGAAAAAAAGCATTTGAGCGGGAATCGATTCAGGATGTGTGCGACTGTGACTGAAAAAAAGTATTTAGTGGAAACTATGGTTAACTTGAACAGGGGGACAAATTTTAATAGATATTTTGACAACTGGAGATATTGGCAAAGATATTATATGAAATCACACGTTTTACCTTTCTTTATAAAAATTAAAAATATGTATAGAATTCGCTCAAACTTTAGAAAAAATTTTCGAGGCCCGGACCTCCGTTTACGATTTTTTTTAAATTACCTCTTTTTACGAAACTCTTTTTACGAACCCGGGTTGGTAGTTCAATGCATAGGACGCTGGTCATACAAGCCAGTTGTCGTATGTTCGAGCCCCGATCTGAAAGGATTCTTATGTCGTTTTCGTTTTTAAATTGCACTACACCGGTGTAGCGAAAGGTGCACTGAATCCGTTCGTTTTTGCCAATTGCACTACACCAGTGCTACACTTTTTCTGCACCGATACCACTGGTGTAGCACTCATCAAAAGTTTGGTGTAGCTCTGTGCAATGGAATCGTTTATTGTAGTCAATGGTTACTGTTTATGTTTTCGTCAGTTTTGTTCGTTTATTCATGCCTCAGTGTAGCACTGCACCGGTGTAGTGCAAATTAAAAACGAAAACGCCATTAGTGTCAGTAGGATCCACAGTACTAGCCATGCAATGATTCTGTACACTAAGAATCGGCTGCGAAATCTGTTCAAACAGAAAGGTCAAATTCCACAAAAGGAATGTTGTAATGCCAATAATTTGCTTTTTTTTTACGAACAAAATCCCAAATAACGTAAACTTTTTTTACGAAACTACTTCGTTTTTGCATACAATGAAAATCATTTCCGACTCATCTATATTCCATGGAAATTACTTCAATATGGGTATTATTGGAACGGGTTTGTTTATTTGTTTGCTTGGAGCAAAGAAAAGCACACTGGAGCTAAGCATCACCAAATTTTTGCTCTCTCTCCAGCAGGCATAAAACCTCTCATCTTTTGTACCAACAGATTATAATTATCCAAATGATACATTTCCTTAAATAACATTGATTACTACTTCACACAGCACCATTTTTATCTCTAATACTAATGCTAATACTAATACAATACTAATAACTAGAGTGACAAAAATCTTAGAAAAAATTCTTTATGGTGTTATAAGTTAAGTGAAAATCGATAAAATTAGAGCAACGATTAAATAGACGGCAAATACTGACGAAAGGCTCGATGTGACCGTAATTGGTTCTAGCGGAAGGAAGACGGAGAAAAGTATGAGTTCGAAGAGTACGACGGCGAATATCGAAGTCTAGTGAGCGTTAGAGTTCAGAACAATCGATTCGAGATTGAAGCAGATCTGCGACGAAAGTTGCCTTAAACACGTCTCTAAGAACAGACAATCGAGACCTATTAGCTTGCAACGGTCTGGGTAACTCGGAAGATTCAGAGCTAAGGAAACGCGAAACGAATGAATTTTTGTTGGATGGCTTCTATACGCTGAATATCATTTTGATAATAAGGTGACCAAACAACAGCTGCGTATTCGAGTGTAGGACGAACCAGAGCACAATATAGCGCTTTTAGGCCATGTATATTCTCGAAACATCTCGTAACACGAAAAATATATCCGAGTAACTAAGAGGCTTTGTTGATTGTGTAATCCACGTGCTGCTTGAAGTTCATTTTTGAATCCAAGATAACTCCTAAGTCTTTAACGAACGATTCTCTTTTAAGAACGGTTTGTGAAATAGAGTAGTCAAACTTAACTACTGAGTGTTTTCGTGCGCACGACATAATTGAGCATTTCGAGGCGTTTATAGTCATTCTATTTTCTCTGCACCGATTTGTAAAGATGTCTAATTGTGACGGCAGGAATATAGCATCATTGGTAGTTTTGATTAGATGGAAGAGTTTGAAATCGTCAACAAAGGATAATTTCCTGCATTTTAGCAAAGTATTTAAATTATTTAAGTAGAGCAAAAATATTAATGGTCCTAGATGACTACCCTGTGGAACGCCGGAGCTGACAGCAAACGGTGATGTAAACTTACCTTACCTAACAGCTATAGGCCTGGGGTGTCATTTGCTGTATCAAGCATATGTCTCCAAATAACTCGGTCCATGGCTGCTCGTCGCCAGTCACTCAAGGCACGGTTGCTTCTGAGATCACCCTCCACTTGATCGATCCACCTTGCTCGCTGCGCTCCTCTTCTTCTTGTACCAGTCGGATTAGATTCAAGAACCATTTTCACTGGGCTGTCGTCCGACATCTTTATGACATGTCCAGCCCATCGTAGACGACCGATTTTAGCTGTCCGTACGATGGGTGGTTCTCCTAGCAGCAGTTGCAATTCGTGATACATACGCCGTCTCCACGTTCCATCTTCCATCTGCACTCCGCCATAGATGGTTCTCAGCACCTTTCTTTCAGAAACACTGAGGGCGCGATGGTCCTATGCCAATATAGTCCAGGTCTCGTGGCAATAGAGAACAATCGGTCTAATGAGCGTTTTTGAAAATGGTCAATTTCGTGCGGTGGCGTACTTTCTTCGATCGGAGGGTTTTTCTGAGTCCAAAGTACGCACGATTCCCTGCCAAAATAAGTCTATGAATTTCTCTGCTGGTGTCATTATCGGCGGTCACCAGTGAGCCCAAATACACGAACTCGTCAACCACCTCGATATCGTCACCGTCTATCAATATTCGTGGTGGGAGGTGTAGTGTTTGTTCTCTAGAGCCTCTTCCTCTCATGTATTTTGTTTTCGACGCATTTATGGCCAGTCCGATACGTTTAGCTTCAGCTTTCAGTCCGATGTAGGTTTCCGTCATCTTCTCAAGGTTACGTGTCACAATATCAATATCGTCAGCGAAGCCAAATAGTTGTACGGACTTTCGGAAGATCGTGCCACTCGTGTCGATCCTCGCTCTTTGAATCACACCTTCCAGGGCAATATTGAACAAGATACAAGAAAGTCCATCACCTTGCCGTAGCCATCTTCGAGATTCAAAGGGACTCGAGAGCGTCCCAGATACTCGGACGTAGCACATCACTCTATCCATCGTTGCTTTGACCAATCGCGTCAGTTTATCCGGGAAACCGTATTCGTGCATGATCTGCCATAGCTGTTTTCAATCGATTGTGTCGTATGCCGCTTTGAAGTCAATGAATAGGTGATGCGTGGGTACGTTGTATTTACGACACTTTTGGAGTACCTGTCTTATCGCGAATATGTGATCCGAATTGGCGCAGGCTCCAGTGAATCCCGCTTGGTACGGCCCTACGAATTCCTTAGCTATTGGTGATAGACGACGGCAAAGGATTTGGGAGAGTACCTTGTAGGCGGCGTTCAGCAATGTGATTGCGCGGTAATTGCAACAATCGAGCTTATTACTCTTTTTGTAGACGGGACATACCACTCCATCCATCCATTCCTGCGGTAGAATCTCCTCCTCCTAAATCCTAGAAATCATCCAGTGCAGCGCTCTAGCCAGTGCCTCTCCTCCATGTTTGAGCAGCTCGCCTGGCAACTGGTCATTGCCCGCGGCTTTGTTGTTCCTCAGCTTGCCGGTCTCCTCACTTATCTCCGACAGATCTGGTGATGGGAATTTGTCGTCGTCCGAGCGTGCACCTAGATTAATTCCTGTGCCTTTCTCTGTATCTTGTGCATCGCCATTCAGATGCTCGTCATAGTACTGCTTCCACCTGTCGATCACCTCACGTTCGTTCGTGAGAAGGTTACCACTGGTATCTCTGCACATTTCGGCCTGTATCGTGTAGCCTCTACGTGAGCGGTTCACCTTCTCATAGAACTTCCGTGTGTCACTTGCGCGGTACAGCTGTTCCATCACTTCGCGATCTTGGTCTTCCTGGTGGCGCTTTTTCTTTCGGAAAACCGTGTTCTGTCTGTTCCGCGCCTGTATGTACCGTTCCTCGTTCGCTCTAGTGCGGTGTTGCAGCATCCTCGCCCTTGCTGCATTCTTCTCTTCGACCAAGTGCTGACATTCGACGTCAAACCAGTCATTTCCTCGATTCGATAACCTCGTACTCAGAACGGTTGCAGCAGTGCTACTCACGGCAGATCTTATGTTCCTCCAGCCGTCTTCAAGAGTCGCCGCACCAAGCTGCTCTTCCATTGGTAGCACTAGCTCCAGTTGTTGCGCGTATTCTTCTGCAGTACGAATGATACGTGGCTGCTCGAGATTGAGTCCCGGCGTTCCTGTGTGAAGAGTTTTGTGCACCGTCGATAGTTTTGAGCGCATACAAACCGCGACAAGGTAGTGGTCAAAATCAATATTGGCACTGCGGTAAGTGCGGACATTGATGACGTCGGAGAAGAATCGCCCGTCGATGAGAACGTGGTCGATTTGATTTTCCGTATGTTGATCAGGTGATCTCCAGGTGGCTTTGTGGATATCTCTGTGGGGGAAGAAGGTGCTTCGAACTACCATTCCTCGGGAGGCTGCAAAGATTACGCATCGTTGACCGTTGTCATTTGTTACCGCGTGCAGGCTCTCCAGCCAGATCACGGGCCTGTACATTGCCTCCCGGCCTACCTGAGCATTCATGTCGCCGATGAGGAGTTTTACATCCCGCCGTGGGCAGCTGTCGTATGTTTGTTCCAGCTGCGCGTAGAATGCTTCCTTCTCGTCATCGGGTCTCGTCTCATGTGGGCAGTGCACGTTGATGATGCTGTAATTGAAGAAAAGACCCTTGATCTTCAATACGCACATTCTATCACTGATTGGCTGCCACCCAAACACGCGCTGGTGCATCTTGCCCAACACTACAAATCCCGTTTCTAGAACGCTGGTTGTGCCACAGCTCTGTAGCCACAAGTAGCCGCTCGATGCCCACTTTTCTACACCTTCTGTCCCGTCCAACAAAGTTCCTGCAGTGCTACAACATCGAAGCCGCGGATATGAAGCTCATCATGCAGCATTCGGTCGTATCCTGGGAAGCCAAGCGATTTGCAGTTCTATGTGCCAAGTCCTTATTTCGTCGTATTTCTTTCTTGATCGTACGTAACTGTGTTTTCCGGGCGGCTTGTTAGGCCTGCACCAACCTCCTGTCTCGCCGGAGGGCCATCGTGTCAGCACTGTTTGGAGTCCCACACTGACACAAGGACTTAAAGTGACGTAATCGACAAAATAATTTTTTATCCGTAAAAATACCTCATATAGTGACCTATGATCACGTTCAAATGGACATTTGGTTTGAAATATGTTTCAAAATTTATAATATAAGCGCTGACGAAAGCATACGTGAACTACCCGAATCAATCTGAATAAATTGTTGTCAAAAATGAGTCGAAATTAGTGTCACTAATTGTCTTAATAAAACGGCAAACAATATTTTAATGAATTTGTTTTAACGAAAGCGAAAGGCCTTAGCAAACCTCTAGGTGTATTAGGAATAGGATATTCACATTAAATTCGACATATGGTTTCACGTTTTTCCCTACATTTAAAAATTACTCTACTCGCTTTTATCGCGTTAAAACATTTTTTGGTCCCAAATATTTTTTTAATTTGTCGCCCCAAGATATTCGTTGAGAACTTTTTCTTATACCCAGTGACGTTTTTTTTTATATTTAAATAAAACCTAGTGCTGTGATAATTTCACATTATTCACATTATCAAAAACATGATTGTGGAATTCTCAAAAAAAAATTCCATTTAAAGAAATAGCAAAGCTTTGACAGTACCTATTTGTAATTCACCTAGGGGTGTGATAATGTCTTTCTCTTGTCTTGGACACAGTCTCATAGAAACATTCTTCACCTTTTTAGTTAAGACAATTTCTGACGCGAATTTGAGCTCGTTTTGAAGTGAAATTTTCGCAGGTTTGCTCCCTAATTGTACAAAAAAAATCTCCGATTCCATCATGTTTTCACAATTAAGAATCCGAATTAATTGACTGAAGTTGCATGTTCCCCTACGACTTATTAATTTTAGTTGGTTTGACGTAAAGCCGCTATAACTAAGTTCAGTTTCACAATGACTGTGCGGAAACATATATTAGATAAGCCAGATGAATGAAAAACTAGCAGAAAAGATGACTTATTGGAAAAAGGTACGCTCAGAGACAAGACTCGAACCTGCGTTCTTATGCATTCCGTGCATACGCGCTGCCATTTCGCCACTCTGAACCTTGTTATAGACACAGCTCTAAAACACAGTCAGACATGGTAGAACGTACATCGAACATGGCCTACATCCTGGCCGTCACCCGACCGGTACCATACATTCAAACATCTTCTCTGTCCATCAAACATTAGTCACTGAGTAGGTGAGTGTATTTCTAATCGCTTGTCACCTTCTTTACTGATGCCCTAGTCATTTAAAAATTTGTGCCGCGGCGGATGCTACTAATCATTTTCCTGATGGGAAGGTGAGGATGAAAGGAACATGGAAAGGAACTGTGAAATGGGTGAGGTGGAAAAACGGCACAAAACAAAAAGAAACAATTCGTTCTGCTTCCCTGAAAGGATGCTGAAGGATCTGTAGGTGCCAAAAAGTGCATTTAATGAAACCTCCAACTTCTAAGAGGACTTAGAGATTATACAAAAGCGACACCATTGTGCATTTCCGAAATAATGTAGAGCGATTCGCAATATGTATGAACAGATTTATCGGAAAAATGCGGCTTTCTCAGTAAAATGGAAATAGGCAAACGATTTGTTTATGAAATTGCCCGACGTTTCGGCCGTTCTTGATGGCCTTTTTCAAAGAAAAATTTGCTCTAATCGTTATTGTCAGTCTCGTTGATTTCCAACGGTGGGATGTCTGTTGTCTATTTACGGTAACATATATAAAATAAACTGTGTTAGTTTAAGGACTTTTCATCTGATAGCACTATTGCCACAGAGTTTGGTGTGTGCAGTAAATGTCAATAACGAGACTGACTGAGACTGACAATAACGATTAGACCAAATTTCCCTTGAAAAAGGCCATCAAAACCGGCCGAAACGTTGGACAATTTCATGAACAAATCGTTTGCCTATTTCCATTTGACTGAAAAATACGCATTTTTTCCGATAAAACTACAAATCAGTCGATATATACAAACTTGTATGAGCAGAAGTAAATTCGGAAACAAAAAAATTAGAGGGTTGTATTCAAGACACGACCGAGCACAATAACATTAAAAATGAAACGTTTCTAGGGTCTTCATAATAAATACAAAAATAAAGATGATAATGATGATTATACACTAAACTTCACTACACTACACTACAGTTACTTGAAAGCTCAATTTTAGATACAAACAACCTAAAGATTTAAACCTGAACAAATGAAACTATTTTATTTTATGACGATAATTTTCGAGAAACGTGCAAACTTATTAATTTGATTTGATTTATTTAGTTTATTTACCCCCAGTTTTAACCTAATAATGGTCGTTCACTGGGTGGACTTATTGATTTTATAAGCAATTAATCGATCCAAGAGAATGTTGCGCCAGTAATCTCAGTAATGGTGTAATTTTATTAATCCTTCAAAATCGTCGATAATCTTCGGAAAGTGTCGGTAAATAATATGGCAACAATACGAGGAAGAAAACATGTGAAACAAACCGCATAAAATATTTAGTTACTTACATTGATTTTCGCTTTGGCATATTAGGAATATACGGAATGGATACGCAACAAAATTCCGAAATTTTGTTCATATTGTAACTTGATGTTATTAAAACATGAATAAACATTGTCATAGTTACAACGCGTGTAGGCATCAGACGCTTATTGTTATGAAGCAAATAATAATTGAACTGAAACTGGTGGTTAACCAAATTCTACGAGGGTTACTATTCAAACGATACATGTAAAATCGCAGGTAAACTTACCTTTAGTTTATCTCTGATACTATATGATATTGCATCTAATTGTACTGTATATGTGAGCCTGTGGAACTCATTTATACTACCAAACCGAGGAGGCCGCTTTTAGATAAGTTTCTGAATTTAATTTTGAATCTTTTGAAGCGTTTAATTCCTGTCGGGACAACAACTTGTTCAGTCACATTGTCACGTTTTGTTCGTATGGGAATGAAGATTTAAGTATGCAAACCGAAATGGATTACAAATTAAAACATTTTTAAGCTTACAATATTGAAGCTTTGGAATCATTTAAATTAGGAAAATCCATTAACAAATCATCGAGGAACAAGCGCTGCAAATTAGATCCGGAAAATCTATCGCCGATAATTCTAAATTGGCCTGATAGTTACCAGAGAACCAAAATAAAATACTCAATTCAAACCAATTTTTCAATGGTATGCAATTGAAATATTCAACTGACGTTATCTCATAAGTTTAAGTTAAAGTTTCCGAATCGGTTAGTAGTTGAATTAAATAAATCCATCAACAAATGACTGAGTTATAAGCATTCAAAATTATGACAGAAAAATGTTACACGATTAGTTTTGCATGTTTTAAATTGACACCCAGCCTCGGGAAGCGAAGTGTAAGGCATTTTTAATGGAAAAATCGACCAAAAATTTGCTAAATACATAGGATATTTCAAAAGAATCGGTAACCACGCTAATACGGTTCTTCAATAGCTAGATGATATATAAGAAACTCAAGCGAACACGGTGTTTCACAGACAACAGGAAATTTCACCAACACAAAATGCAAAAGCGACAATCCAGCAAGTGAACGCATATACAATCCAGTCATCAGCTCACTGGACAAGCTACTTGTTTCATTCACAGTCAAACATCAACTAGGCAAAGAAATATTGTGCAGCCTATATTTATAGATTTCTCTTCATACTAGGCATAACGATACGGTGTTTTTTATGCATGACGCAAAGCCTCCTATGCCGAACAAAAAGTTGACGTCATTTTGTACAACAGGGATTGGTGGATGAAAACATAGGTCGATTCCAACCATTTTTTCAATAGTACGCTATTGAAATACTGAAACGACGTCGTCATACATGTTTAAGTTAAAAGTTTCCGAATCGATTGGTTTTTAAATTATAACAATCCATCAACAAATGACCGAGTTATTAGCGTTCAAAATTATGACACAAAAAGGTTACGCGACTATTTTTGAAACTTTTAATTGACACCCGGCCCCATATAGTGAAGAGTAAGGCATTTTTAATGCCAAAAAAAAAGACTTTACCGACCGCTAAAGTCTATGAATCATTCTGAAATTCTCACAGAATAATCTAAGCAAATTTTCTAAGAGATTGTCAGTTGGGTTTTTTGATATTCGTCATCCTTTCTGAAAAATTCAGATTTGAAGCATGAAAATAGCCCTTTAAAACACACTGGCCTCAGACCTTAGACGTTCAAATGGTATCAAATCAGTTGATATCTGTACACATCTCGAATGCAGTTCTACCAAATACAAATTTAATTAATTTTGCGTTTGGTTCTACGTCAATCTCGCGGTTATGTCTTTGGCATTATCTACTTCAAATTTTGCTACTATAATGTTGAATGTTGATCTTCTACTCAACCAAAGTGGTGATTTGGTCACGTCCGTAGCTTCGAAGTCCAAACTTTTCACCAAACATGTCCCAATAAAATGAGATTGATAAGAACCAGTTTGTTATCTTTGATTGCATTTTATTGTTCAACTGTTCTGTTTTTTTTTTCCAAAATTCAGACTAGTTCATTTTTCATCTCTGATTTGTTCGTATCGGCTGCTTTCACAGGCTCTACAGCATTGTTCCGTAGCAGCCACAGCGGAAGGCAGAAACCGCTAAAAGTTTTAGAATTATTCCTGCCGGCAAAGTTGCTTTCATTCACAGCATGTTTCTTTTCCAGAGTGAAAAAAAAACTTTGATTCCCCCACCAGCCCCGTATCGGGTTTCACCCGATTCTACAGTTTTCGGTTCGCACTGTTTTTTCACACTTTCGAAACTATCATGCCGAAGAACCGTTGTTTCCTGGCAGCCAGCGGCGACGGACCGAAAGAAGATCAGAATGCATTCCATGAGGAATGAAGTTTGAAAACATTCGAAGAAAAAAACGGCTTCGGAAAGTAGAATCTTCTCTACTGAATAATTCAGTTCAAAAATGTGCCTTCGGCACCACGTCTCAGATAACTCTGGTTCCGAGCTTAAATACATAACGGATTGTTCCTGATCGGTGGAGGGGTGGGGAGGATGAAGGTTCTGCGTTTTAATTGATGCTAATCGTTACGGTTGTAATGCGATTTCCGCAAGTGGTTCAAGGCAAAAAAGTTTCATTCACGAAAACTTCAGAAATTTTGCGACGCCGTCGTCGTTGGTGTGCTGCCTCGGTCAACATTTGATCAGGATCAGAAATGCATTCGATGCCACGTTGCAATGCGAACCAACCCGAGTAGAGTGTGAGATTAAAAAGAAAACTCAATTTGATGTTGTGCTGTTCGTATATATCGATTACTTAATTTGCTATCGTTTTGGTCGTTTTAACGGTTAAAAGATTAAAATTGAAAGCAAAAAAAATGCTGTGTGACATCAAACTGGAAACTAGTTTTGCTCTCAGTGAAAGCACATTAAAAACTTAATATGATGTAGATTTTCTCGAAATGACACGTCACGAGCATAATCTAAAAATAGAACAGCCAAAAAAGGTCCGGGATAGTATACATTTAGGCGATATTACTCGCATGCAAGAAAAAAGATTTTATGCAATCTCCATATTAGTCGCAAGCAAGAAAAAAGATTTCATGCAATCTCCACACTACCGCGGAGAGAATCCGGTTTCGAACTTAGGTGTGATTTGGAATGTGAACTTTTGGCGATTGCTATGAACTGTAAACGCTAGCTATCAGGAGATGAAAAATGTTCGGTTATATGACAAGCAGTGTTGTTTCATAAAGTTGTATGCAGGTAGTTTCTGTCAGTGCACACTCGTTGCGTCGCTTCCATCCCGCATCCATCGTGAATAGCAGTGTGACTATTTGAGTACAGTATAAAAATGTTCTCTTTGTCCTTCTCATATCCAAAGCTGTAGCATTCAAACATTATAACATCAAATTGAGTTATCTACTTGATCGCATATAACTCGCACATGTAATCACTTTGAAATACGAATTTAGAGGCTCTGAAGACCGAACCTTTTACAGTAAAGGAACACACACAGGGAACGTGAATTAGGAATTCGGCAATAAGGTATCCCAGATCTTTTGTTTTTTCGGCTAATTGAGACAATGAACGATTATCTCGCTTCTGACTACAGATAGAACCAGAATTTCTTCAGTTCTTGTGTAGACTTTGATGCAGAAATGATTCTTTAGAAAAGTGTAATAAAGTTTCAAGATCTATTAGATGATTGATAAAATACTTCTCATAGCATCTAGCGTTAGTGAGAATATGAAGTTCTAATCATTTATAACTAGGAATAAGAATTGTTTTGAAGAGGTTCTTCGACACAGTTTGTGGACTACTTAGGAATATTCAAATTAAACATATATTTTCTTGGTGGCTCCTCTAAGCCACTAAAGTATTATAAAGAATTTGCTCTAGGTTCTGAAATCTGAGACATTCAATATTCGATGTTCGAACTTCGTAAACAATTAATTTTTCCATACTGTTAAATATAAAGTTATGGACATTTTCAGAACGGGTTTGGCGAGTAGATTATTTTCGCCATCCAGGTCCCCGATTTCTGGTTGCACTGAAAATAATGGTCTAAGAACTTTGGAATGAACTTCGCAACGTCGTATGATTACAAATATCGAAACATTTTTTTAAACTGAACGAAAAAATTGTTACAGGATCGGATACTTAACGTATCAGTAGGAAATCGATGACGTCAAATATATTTCTCATATCAAATTCAGAAATAAGCTACTTCTAGGGCAGACGATCAACGAGATGGGAATGCCAAAGCCACTATTCAGATTGACCTGCTTCAGACAAACGTGGTACCAATGATCTCCAATTTATCTAATGCCTCCCAGACGTGTGGTTTGACACCAATATTGTCGTGGTTAAAAAAAGGAGCATTATTTGCGTAAAAGTTAAAAAAGTTGCGGTCAACTGCAGAATTTCGGCAGGATGTCAAAGCATTTTTGTAAAAGGCAACATAGGATTGAAGGAATAATTCTTCCATTGAAACTAAACTTTGAATTTTTGTATTGCCATTTGAAATTTGCTCAATGTCAATGGATTCACTAAGTTGTCGATATTATTATTTTCATTTTTTGAGTTTCACAAAACTTTTGCCTTCAAACAGCAAAATGATAACATAATGTGATATTAATTGAAAATTTGATGAGTCGATATCATATTAGGATTTCAATCTGATGTTGCTATCATAATCAAATATCAATTTGTTCTAATTTTGATGTTAGACTTTACTCGGGAAGCTAACACACGAAAGACAACTCGGACACGGACTCGGTCTGCTATCATTTTCGCAGTGCCGATTCGATTATCTATGACTCACCGGATGACGTGATATCGATTTTTGCATTCAAACTCAAACATTTGCCATGGCCGGTTGTGGGTCGGATGGACGAGGACGTTCCGGTTTTTTTTCCGCTTGTTTCCTTGATGTCTGAATTGAAAACAGTAAAGCCGTCGGTCGGAGTTTTATTATAAATAGAAAGCTTTTAAATTATTCAAGCCGTTAAGTAGCATGGCTGAATGCTTACTGCCAGTGAAGCAACGTGGCAACCGGAAAATCATTTTCACAGTCTTCTATCCATTACCGGTGTGAGCAACAGTTGCGAAATGTGTCAATGTCAGTACCCCGCACATTAGATATTCTTTCGGATGGGAAAAAGCTAACACTGTCACTGTCAATCTGGCCGAATTTGGAAAATTACTCTGGCCAGAAGTGCATCGAGTTCAAGGGCATTCATCAATTGCCATCTGACATCGTACATGGATTTTGCATTTGGAAAGTTCTACACCAGAAACTGAGTAAAATTGGTAGCCTGAATAAGTAATCGTCAATTAGATAAGTTCATGGGTCACGAAATGTTGGTGGATTGCATACTGATGTCCATCAGCCAAAGCCTCAAGTCCCGGGATGAATGGGGAAATACTTTTGCTCTGGTGAAATGTCCTTTCCGACAGCGATAAAAACAATCTTCCGGCAATTTCCTTCAATTTCACGACGTCAACCACATTTCAGGTTTTACTAGCAATCTCGAGGCCTCGCGAATTCCTCATAAAACCCAAGTGGCTTGTCAAGTGAACGTACAGGATTCAGGAAGACCTCCGGCTTTTTTAAGTGGGTCACTTCATCGTATCTTTGATTAAGGTCGTGAAGTTGTCAATTTCACGAGTTGGTTTTGTTGGTGGTGATTCTCGAAAATTCAACCGCCAGAAAGGAAAAGGTTGATTTGCACGTTTTTGCCCAGCAATGTCAAGGATAGCAGGAGTAGCAGCAGCAGCAACAACAGAAGCAGCCGGTTTTCCATTCGTGTTCCATTTGTGTCGGTATCCGAACAATAGAAAGGGGAGGTGAAATCGATAAATTCAGTGAAAACATCTCTTCACAGTTTGAAAAGCCATTATTCGAAAGTTGTTCGATTACGTTTGAATTGGTCTCGTCCGGGATTTTGGAGCTGAGTTGTGAGTGTGCAGTAGTCGATGACAGGCGACGCGCCAACAATTGGTTTGTAATGGCTTAATCGAAACTTTTGATGCAACCCAAGGTTGGTAAACTGATGCTGATCGAAAACGTAGTGCTCTGAGGACACACTGCGAACTACATCAAAGTTATTTGGCATGAGATATAGGGCGAAAAATTTAATGTTTATTCGATTAAATACAAGAGGAGTTTTGCCTGTTTGTTAACTTATTTCAGAATTTCCAACTATTTAAAAGCTATTAATTATTAACATTAAATCTGTAAGGTGGAGAGCAACACTCCCTTCAGAAGAATTCCTACACTGCCGTATTTCCGCGAAGTGGCGACGTTAGCGCCATCACTTAATTAGTGAATTCCCAAGGATCAGGACAATCGTTGAGCATCTTACCATTTGTTTTCGTCAAGCTTGAGACATTCGATATTTGGACGCCAGAAAAGCTTTTTTATCTCGGAACCCTGTTAATGAAATAACAATTTTTTGTACTCAAAATAGTGGTCGTTTATTGTATCCTGGAAAAAAGCATGACCTTGAGACAGATTGAACGATGTTGCCACGGTCCTAGTGGTTGTCTTTATGTTTACTCAATGAAGAAGAATGCACACCAATGCACAGTAGTTTAAATCGAAAAAAATGATAACTTAACACTCTAGCTGCTAAACTGTTGATCCGGTATACATAATTCCTTTGGAGAACTCATCCACAAAAATGTACCTCGTGATTTGATCACAACAACAAATGTTCAAAACCTACTATGATAAAAACTCACTTAAACAACTTTTTTCCCTGAAGAGATGGAAAAACGATGTCCTCTACAAAGCTTTAGAACGTCTAACGAGAAGAAACTTTGCCGAAAAAGTTATAGGTCTAACGCAAAAAGTTTCGGATGTATGGAGCATTTTCGTTGGAAACCCCCTTAAAATCAATTTTTCTACATAACTTTTTTCGCAATTGTTTTTAATGTCCCCGATCAGATGCACATAACAAAATCATAACACAAGTATATCAACAGTTGATATGTATAACAATTTGTGTTATTTTGAGATATTTACCAAACGAAAACAGTTGAAAGCTGAAACTTATGATAACAATATAATAACAAAATCAGTTATGATGTTTTATTTTCATTTGCAAGACTCATGATGAAGTTCATGAATTGAAAAAATGAGTTCTTCCGTTGCTTTATATCGAAATATAATGATCAGAATTTCAAAAAAACTAAAAGAAGAAATCAGATCACTAAATTAGCTATTCATTAAATAAAAAAGTCGTTCAACAATTTTGGATTGAAACGATGCTAAAAGTTGGCTGTGACATAGTTTTTCTTTGTTAAATTTGCTTTCTAATTTATTACAACTATTGTTATAAATTTCTGCTTTCGGACTTCTGTAGTTATATCAAATTAAATAACAATTGTCATACAAACGTTTCAAAATCTGTTCCGATTTTCTTCCCGCTAGAGTCTTTTTTGTTATGATTTCTGTTATTTTAACAGCTTACCAGCCAGAAATATTTCATAATTTGCTACAAAATATTGCTGAAATAAATTACTCCAGTTTTTAGAATTCTGTCATTACCGTCTGATCGGGTCTACTGTGTTAGAAACAATTACTAAGAACTTACAATTACACATTTTTTTTGAAGATTGTGTACGAGTTGGCCTTTTTCTTAAAAAGTTATTTATATGCATTAACTTTAACTACTTATAGGAAGCAGGGTTGCAGACCAAAAGGCACATACGTATACGTTTTGGAAAGCTTAAATCAAGTAATATAAAGTTTCCGACAAAAATCGATGCAATCTTCAATTGAATCGATTCGCTCTCTGTATTAGTTAGTAAGTTAGTATATAAGTTCCTTTTCCCCATTACACAATACAAGTAGGTTTAGAATTTTCCCTACACAAAAATCTCAGAATTGCGGAAGCAAATGATGTCCTCATGGTATCAACCAAATCATATATATAATAGGGCTGAAAAGTCACCACTTGTGACTGAACACCCAATTTAAATCTTAATAATTTAATTTTAACTCATATTCCAATAAATAGTTATTAAAAAAAGTAATATAAAGTTACGATGTGCGTAACGTGGCCCCATTTCAATTGTGTGCATAAGACATCGAAATATAGAGTGCTTTTTTCAGGAAATTTTCAAAAATTGGAATCAAACATTAGTGTAGCTTTGGTGCAATTGTATAATGATTGACACATAAGGGGTACATTAAAATGGATATGTTCATATTCTGAATGTGCCAAACTTGACAGACATTGCCCATGCTTAATCTATGGATGAGAAGCGATCTGTTAATCAAACCATATCGCAAAAAGCGTATCGACCAAAACCGACACATAGAAATGCGGAATATTTTCAGAGATTGAGTGCAGTTGGCTTACGACATGTTTTTTCATAAATACGTTAATTTCATAGACAATATACATAAGTTTTTCTTCGCCGTGGCATCCACAATACATAGTATTTTAAACCTAATACATTTCGAACATCATATTAGTATGTCGGTATTCATTAGTTAATCTAAACACTGTTGTTATCAAGCGAGTTGCTATTATAAATTACATTAAATAAAACACATTTATTTTGTACATGATCTTATAACTATTTCAGGATTGTTGGTATCAGTTCATCACTATTATTCAATATCATATAGTTGGTTATTGGTTGAACTCATGTAAGAGAAAGGAGTCTAACATAAAATAAAATTTAAATTGAAACTCCAATGGACTTAATGAAATGATAAAGAAGTTTCATGTAAGGAAGGTCACGACAAGTAAGAATGTCGCGAACTGGGACATTGGATAGCCTACCTTATGTACGCAAAAAATTTATTAGTTGAGATCTGACATCACGATACTCCACGCATGTCCAAACGACATGATCAATATCGCGATATCCTTCGCCACAAGCACAATGATTAGTCTCGGAAAGTCCAATTCGAAGGAGATGCGCGTCTAACGTGTAGTGATTGGACATGAGTCTGGACATCACACGAATGAAGTCCCTACTCACATCCAGTCCCCTGAATCATGCCTTTGTCGATATTTTAGGAATAATTGAGTGCATCCTACGACCCAGATCATCTTTATCCCAAGAAGCTTGCCAGCTGGCAAGTGTTCTTTGGCGAGACGTGCTATAGAATTCGTTGAAAGCAATCGGTCTCTCATAAATTTCACCCTCAATAGCACCACGTTTGGCTAAAATATCGGCTCAGTTCGCTTTCAAATCTCATCCAAGTCAGTCGATATAACAAAACCGCATACTTTCGGGACGGAAGAAACCAAGTACAGTATTGTGTAGTGAACAAAATAGAACGACCTCGAAATGAGTGAAGCAAACGAACAAAAGCTACCGCCGACACGAAAGAATACAATTGTTGTTGACTTCAGGCAGTGCAAAATTCAACCTTCGATACGATAACTTGAAGGTTTGCTTAAGGAGCAAATGCATCTTGACATTAAACGTGTGCATTCAGTCGGTGTTGAACAGTCGTTCGCACCGCACGCGTATAGCTCTTGGCTCCTGGAATTTTTTTCTGGCTACCTAGAGTTTCATTGATTCAAGGCTTCAGTCTTTTTCAAGGCTACCTGAATCACTAACTAAGTGACTAAGTGATATTAGAGTGACTAAGTGATACAAAGAGTGATATTAGAGTGACTAAGAAATTAATCAGCCTTTTTTAAGGCTATCTAGGAGTCTAATCGAAGACTAATTTAGCCTAGTTAATTTAATTTAAAATTTCATTAATTTCAAAAATGCCTGCGTCCAACCGGAAAGGCAACAAGCCTAAGGCTAAAAATAATTCAATACGGAATAAATCACAATCCGTTATTCAACATTTTTCTAATAACATTCACGATCTTATAGAATCTGAATGTAAAAATAAAAGACAACGGACGGATTTCCCTTCCGTTGATCCTATGCCGTCTAACAATATTTACGAGATTCTTCCTGAATCCGATTGTAGCGACATAGAAGAAAATTCTTCAAAAATTCCCAAAATGGACGCTTGTCGTTCTGGGAAGAAACATCAATCTATGCCACCAGTGACGGTGATGATTTCCGACTTCAAAGCATTCCGTACTGAGCTTTCTACTTTTCTCCCGGAAGTAAAAGTCTCATTTCAAATCGGACGAAGAGGAGAATGTCGAGTCTTGGTGGATGGATTGGAAGATTACGAACGTCTTATTCGATATTTGTCCGAAAAACTTCATAAATTTTATTCATATGATATAAAATCAGACAGACCCTTCAAGGCTGTCTTGAAAGGATTATCAAATGATCAAAGTATTGATGAAATTAAAAATGAACTAAAAGAATTGCTTGGTTTTGCCCCTTCCCAAGTAATACTTATGAAAAAAAGAGCGAATGGTACTTCTAAACCACGCTCTGGAATTTCCCATGAACTTTACCTAATACACTTCAATCGAAGTGATGTAAACAATTTGAAAACTTTAGAAAAAGTACGTTTCATTTCCCACATTAAAATTCATTGGGAACATTATAAACGGCATAATCGTATTGCTAACTTAACGCAATGTCGTCGTTGCCAAGGCTTCGGTCATGGAACCAAAAATTGTCATATGGATATACGGTGTTTGAATTGTGGTAAATCGCATTCGAAAGACGTTTGTCCAATGAATGAAACCACTGATAAATTTTCATGTTCAAATTGCAATGGAAATCATAAATCCAATTATTTGAAATGTCCTGTCAGGGAAAAAATTTTAAACGCTCGTTCGCTTAGACAACAAGTCAAATCAACGACCTTAAATTTACAGAATATACCTGAAAATTTTTCTAAGGCACCTGCCAATTCGTCTTCTAACGAAAACAATTTATTGACAGGTAGATCGACCTCGTCATCATCTTCTTCTAATGTCAGTTATGCTGGTATATTAGGTAGAAATCTATCTCCTATTTCTTCTAATGTAAATATTCAAAACACAGGACCGCCTTGCAGTTCTTCTTCTAACGAAAACAATTTATTAATAGGTAGACCGGCCAAATCATCTTCTTCTAATGGCAGTCTACCTACAAATATTCCTTCAATGTCATTCGCTTCTTTAAATGAAGTCGATTTAGGCGATATAACTGAAAATAAAATGATCTACCTACAAGATCAACTTTTTCAAATGATCATCCAAATGAATTCGACTTCATCACTTTTTGAAGCATTTCAAATCGGATGGAAATTTGCAAATAATATTATAATGAATTTAAAATTTAACAGTGATGTTAAATAATTATTTGAATATTTTAAATTGGAATGCTCGATCTTTGAAATCGAGTGAAGATGAATTTTATAATTTTCTCAAAGTTCACAAAATTCATATTGCCATTGTGACAGAAACTTTTCTTAAACCAAATGTCAAATTGAAAAGTAATCCACATTATGTGGTTCATCGATTTGACAGGTTTACTGGAATGGGTGGTGGAGTTGCCATTAAACATCGAATTTTACCTTCTTTCAATACTAAAGTTATTGAAAGCTTGGGAATCGAAGTTGAAACCATTCATGGAATTTATTTCATCGCTGGAGCATATTTGCCATTCCAATGCACCGGCGAACAATTAAATTTCTTTAAAGGCGATTTGCAAAAACTTACAAGATATCGATCGAAATTTTTCGTAATAGGGGACTTAAATGCTAAGCATGTCCAGTGGAATTGTAGGCAAAATAACAGTAATGGTAAAATACTTCATAATCAACTCTCAGCTGGTTACTTTACAGTTCTTCATCCCAGTAATCCTACTTGTTTCTCTTCCGTGAAAAACCCGTCTACAATTGATCTGGTTCTAACAGATCAAAGTCACATTTGTAGTGAACCGATTACACATGCTGACTTTGACTCAGATCATCTTCCTGTAACATTCAGACTTTCCAACGAAGCTATAATCAATCCAATTAGTTCTATTTTCAACTATCATAGAGCTAATTGGTTGGATTACAGATCTCACATTGAAAATCATGTGGATCATGAAACTATTTTAGAAAATTCTGCGGACATCGACACAGCAATTGATAATTTGAATCATTATATTATCGAAGCTAGAAATCTTTCAGTTCCCAAAGCTCAAACTAAATTAAATTCTCCTATCATCGATGACAATCTTCAACTGCTCATTCGGTTGAAGAATGTTCGTCGACGACAATATCAACGTTCTAGTGATCCTGCTATGAAAAACATAGTTAAGGATTTACAAAAAGAAATTAAACATAGATTTACTCTTTTGCGAAATGAAAATTTCGCTAAAGAAGTTGAACAAATTAAACCATATTCTAAACCTTTCTGGAAACTTTCTAAGGTTCTTAAGAAACCTCAGAAACCTATTCCAGCTCTCAAGGAAGGAAATCAAATACTTCTTACAAATGGCGAAAAAGCTCAAAAACTTGCTCAGCAGTTCGAGAGTGTCCACAATTTTAATTTGAACGTTGTGAGTCCTATTGAAAATGAAGTCTCACTGAAATATGATCATATTTCAACCCAAGTGTTATCACACGATGACATTATTGAGACGAATTTTGATGAAATTAAATCAATTATTAGAAAACTTAAAAACATGAAGGCTCCTGGTAATGATGAAATTTTTAATATTCTTATTAAAAATCTTCCCGATGTTGCCTTGAGACTCCTGGTTAAAATTTTCAACAAGTGTTTTTCATTAGCTTACTTCCCAAAAAGATGGAAAAACGCTAAAGTAATTCCTATCCTAAAACCTGATAAAAACCCAGCAGAAACATCAAGTTATCGCCCAATTAGCTTACTTTCTTCTATCAGTAAACTTTTTGAAAAAATTATCTTGTTAAGAATGATGACTCATATAAATGAGAATTCAATTTTTTTACCAGAGCAGTTTGGATTTCGTCATGAACATTCAACTACTCATCAACTTGTCAGAGTAACGAACATGATAAAATCAAATAAATCTTCTGGGTTATCCACTGGAGTTGCTCTTCTAGACATAGAAAAAGCATTCGACAGTGTTTGGCACAAAGGTTTAATAGCAAAAATGTCTGATTTCCAGTTTCCTATTTATTTGATCAAAATGATTCAAAATTATTTAACTGATCGTACTCTTCAGGTTAGCTATCAGAATTGTAAATCTGAATTGCTACCCGTACGAGCCGGTGTTCCGCAGGGTTCGAGTGTAGCTCCAATCTTGTATAATATTTTCACTTCTGATCTTCCAAATCTACCCGTTGGTTGTCAGAAATCGCTATTCTGTGACGACACAAGTCTGTTAGCCACAGGTAGAAATCTAAGAGTGATCTGCAGTCGCCTACAAAGAAGTTTAAATATTTTCAGTGATTATCTGTCAAAATGGAAAATTAAACCAAATGCAGCAAAAACGCAATTAATTATCTTTCCTCACAAGCCAAGAGCTTCTTTTCTTAAACCAAACAATAATCACATTCTCAAATTGAATGGCTTGGAATTGACATGGTCTGATCAAGCTAAATACTTAGGTTTAACGTATGACAAAAAGCTCACTTTCAAGGATCACATTGAAGGAATCCAGGCAAAGTGTAATAAATATATTAAATGTTTAAATCCTCTTATAAACAGAAATTCTAAGCTCTGTCTAAAAAACAAATTGTTAATTTATAAACAAATTTTCAGACCAGCCATGCTTTATGCGGTACCAATTTGGTCAAGCTGTTGTTCCACCAGGAAGAAAACGCTTCAAAGGATTCAGAATAAAATTCTGAAAATGATTCTGAAGCGTCCTCCCTGGTTTAGTACAAATGAGTTACACAGACTCACAAATATAGAACCATTAGATGTAATGTCACATAATATTATAAGCAAATTCCGACAAAAATCGATGCAATCTTCAATTGAATCGATTCGCTCTCTGTATTAGTTAGTAAGTTAGTATATAAGTTCCTTTTCCCCATTACACAATACAAGTAGGTTTAGAATTTTCCCTACACAAAAATCTCAGAATTGCGGAAGCAAATGATGTCTTCATGGTAATAACCAAATCATATATATATATATATATATATATATATATATATATATATATATATATATATATATATATATATATATATATATATATATATATATATATATATATATATATATATATATATATATATATATATATATAACAGGGCTGAAAAGTCACCACTTGTGGCTGAACACCCAATTTAAATCTTAATAATTTAATTTTAACTCATATTCCAATAAATAGTTATTTAAAAAAAAAAAAAAATATATGGAAGATAGTGCTATCGAAGTGCGTGTTAATGATCTTCCCCAAAGCGTCATCGATCCTTCTTTTCACAAAACTATGTCCCAATACGAAGAGATTCTCTCTATCGAAAAAGAAAAGTGAAAGAACTTTTTCCCCGGTATTCTAAATGACGTACGTTTGTTACGCATATACTTGAAGAGGCCTATACATTCTTATGTGACTTTCGGTCAAGATACAAGAATCCCGTGCAAATCACTTGCTACCTATGACAACCAGATGGCCACATTTCAATATTGCCAAAAAGCTGTTCACTACGGTAAGTCATGTGATAAACTGGACAAGGAGACAACTACACCAGAATATATACTAAAATGTCGAATGACAGAAGGTCGAATGAGAAAACGTCGATGAACAAAAGGTTGAAACACCAAAAGGTCGAGAGAACAAAACGTCGAATATAACGGAAGGTCGAATGTAACATGAGTCGAATAACCAAAAGGTCG
Source organism: Malaya genurostris (assembly GCF_030247185.1). NCBI lineage: Eukaryota > Metazoa > Arthropoda > Insecta > Diptera > Culicidae > Malaya > Malaya genurostris. Next base: position 93,517,084 of record NC_080571.1, on the reverse strand, counting down.
AATACACCATAAAGTCGAAAGGGACAAGAAGTCGAATATAACGGAAGATAACATACAATGTAAGGGTGAATTCTGGGTGTGTTGAATGACATATATCCACTGAACATCACCTGTTGAACCAAATTAATCTCCAGGATTAAACCGAGGCAAAGTTAGCGGCTTGAAAAGTCAATAATGGAATATAGTAACAAATTGCTGCAAAGTGTTTATTCCTAAATTTTCAATTGTTGTTTGTAATTACTCTCACTTTACGTAATTGCACTTCACAACATTCACAGATTTTCAAAGGCAACAATCAATAGTTTGTCAAAAGTATTTCCGGATTCACAGCAAAAATATTGTTTTATTCATCTCTCACAATTTTTTTTCAAAAGATTTCAACTTGATTTCGCTCACTGTACATAGAGAACAAAGATGTTTATATGACATTCAAGAAAGTAGAAGCATTGGCTTTTGTACCACAAGTGGACGTACCAAAAGCTTTTCAAATCATAAAATCTAATGAAAGAATATGTTCTCGGCAATCATAAAAAATCTCAGAGCAATGGAAAGTGAAGTAAAGCATTATTTGTTATTATGAGCAACTTAATAGATTAGAAAAAAAGTGGAAAAGTATGACAAGTTGTTTAAAATTGTGGAAAAGTTTGCAGCAATAGACAACATTTCTGATTATATACTATAAATTACAAGAATTATTTTCATTTTTTGCCTTTCTCATATAGAAAGGTTATGCAATCACTGTGAAAACCGACTTCTGAACCGAGGCCCGGTGGGCTGAGTGTCATATACCATTCGACTCAGTTCGTCGAGTAGAAATGTCTGTGTGTGTCACAACTTAGATTCAAATGAAAGGTCTTGTGGTCCCATACAAAATTCCTGAATATTATTTGGATCCAGCTTACGGTTCCGGAATTATGGGGTAAAATGTGTAGAAAATTGTGAAAATAAGTGCACTAACTTATCTCAGAGATGGCTGAACCGATTTTCACAAACTTAGATTCAAATGAATGGTCTTAAGGTACCATACAAAATTCCTGAATAATATTTGGATCCGACTTCCGGTTCTGGATTTATGGAGTAATATGCGCAAAAAAAAAAGAAAATGTGTGTTCTAACTTTTCTCATAGATGGCGCGACCGATTTTCACAAACTTAACCAAACACAACACAAGCTCAAATAAAAGGTCCTGTGGTCCCATGCGTAACTCCTGAATTTCATGCGGATCCGGCTTCCGGATCCGAAAATATACGGTAAAGTGTGTTAAAAATTTTATACCATCACTAAAAAGGGCTAAAAACCGTAAAACGTTTTTTAAATTGACCTAAAATCTTCTCCAGTTGATAGTTTTTATCAGTAGACGGTCTAAAAAACCGGTTTTGGTTATTTTTTTAAAATCGAAGAAAATTATTTTGAAGAATACCACAGTATTATATATGATAGTATGATTGATATGAGAAAGGCATTATTACACCACTAGGTGGATTAAAACAGGTTTTTCATGAGCGTCTTTCTTTCTGTGATTCCCTACTTTACATGTTCAAGAATGGTCTTTGTCAACTTCATAACCTTATTTTATGTTACAAAATAACACACGAGCCAATATTCCGGGCAAACGGGTAGATCCTCGTGTATGCGGCTCAGCCATTTCCTTTTTGTATTTCATGACAGTAATTCTACTACAGAATTTCTCACTATTCACCATTTTGTCGTATTCGACTTTCCTTCATATTCAACCTTTAGTTGCATTCGACTTTTTGTTATATTCGACCTTCTGTCGCATTCGACCTTTTGATACATTCGACGTTTTGTGACTTTCGTTATTTTGTCATTCGATATTTTGTCATTCGACTTTTTGTCGTTCGACGTTTTGTCATTCGACCTTTTGTCTTTCGACATTTTAGTATAAAACCCTACACCAAAGGACAACGGTGCTTCCTTCACACCAACCCCAAGCAACCCCAATACACCATTCGTAACCGAATGTTCGAAGTGAGCACACGCGTTTTTTTAACAATCGACATCGGTAAGACGAAGGTGCCTATCACAGCAGAGGCTGTAGTATAGGCATTAAATAAAAGTGATAAAAAGTAGCATCCCCGCAAGTGAGTTCTGTCTGTGCACCGGTTTTGTATCGGTATCGACAGTAGACGCTATTGTGCTATCCTCGGGCAGCAGTTATTTCTATTGTTTGCTACCCGCATCGCAGCAGCCAAATCCTGAGTCAAGGTCACGCTGAAGCACAACGAAGGAGTGAAGGAGCAACTCACCTAACAGCTTACCGTGACATACTGTTAAGTATTTTCTCAAACTTTTTCTTTCAACTTTTACTATTCATATATTTTCTTTTCATTTTATTTCTTTCTTTCTCATTTCAAGTGCGGGAGACTTCTTTACTCCCGCACTTTAAATATGAATATTGATGACAGTGGGGGTGTCTCGGAGGAGGGCGAAGCTGAACGAATGAACGAAGAACATTTAGAGGCTGAGTTTGCTTCCGAGATGCCATCTACCCCTCCTATACCATCTCCCCCTCCGATACCATCTCCCTCTCCAATGCCATCTCCCTCTCCGATGCCTCAATCTCCCTCTAAGATATTGCCTGCTCGCCAAAAAGTTTACCAAGACGATGGCTCGGGGGGTCCGTGGGTGGTATACTTCCGGCCCAAATTAAAGTCTCTCAGAGTTTTAAATATTGCTCGGGACCTGGAAAAACATTTCTCGGCAATAAAAACAATAGATAAGGTTTCGCCAAACAAGTTACGCGTTGTTGTGTCCGACCTGAAGCAAGCAAACGAGATTGCTACCAGCGAGTTGTTCACGAAGGAGTACCGCGTGTACGTCCCGTCTCATGTGGTGGAGATCGACGGTGTGGTCCGTGACGAAAGTCTGACAATCGAAGATCTGATGAAGGACGGGGTAGGCCGTTTCAAAAACCCCGACCTTCAACCAGTGAAAATTTTGGAGTGCAAGCAATTGCACTCCAAATCGATAGATGGTAAATTTTACCAATCGGACTCATTTCGCGTGACTTTTGCCGGATCTGCACTTCCAAATTATTTGGTAGTGAGTGGAGTTCGTCTACCTGTTCGGCTGTATGTACCGCGGGTAATGCATTGTACAAGCTGCAAACAGCTAGGTCATACGGCAACCTATTGTTGCAACAAACTGCGATGCGGCAAATGCGGAGAGGCCCATGAGGACGATCTCTGCAGAAGAGCAGTGGAAAAGTGTTGCTACTGCGGGGAGAATCCTCATGATCTTTCGGTGTGCCCTACGTACATACAGCGTGCGGAGAAATTGAAGCGATCCGTGAAAGAACGTTCCAAACGTTCTTATGCGGAAATCTTAAAAAGAACCACTCCATCGACCCCTGAGAACCCGTTTGCAATCTTGCCAGTTGAAGAGGATACCTCTGACGACCCAGGCGAAGGACCTTCCTACACACAGGTTGAAGGAAGCAGGAAAAGACAAAATCTGGCTTCTCCCAAGCTTCCTCGTAAAGGCCTCAGACTGTCCTCTTCGTCACAAAAGAACCAAACGGAAACAAAAAGTGCTGACTCAAAACCGAAGCAAACACCTCCTGGGTTCAAAAAACTTAGGGATGATAAGGAGTACCCAGCACTTCCTGGGGCATCAAAAAACCCGAATGACCCCAAAGCACAACCAGAAAATCCAACAAACGCTGGATTATTGAAATTTTCTGATATCGTGGACTGGATATTAACAGCCTTCAATATTACTGATCCTCTGAAAAGCTTCCTAACTGCTCTACTGCCAACAGTAAGGACATTTTTAAAACAGTTGACTGAACAATGGCCCCTCCTTGCAGCGATCGTATCTTTTGATGGATAATTTACCACTGAGAATCGAAGATATGATCATTGTGCTTCAGTGGAATTGCAGAAGTATCATCCCAAAACTTGATTCTTTCAAACACTTAATACATACTCATAATTGCGATGTATTCTCCTTGAGTGAAACTTGGCTTACTTCTAACATCAACCTCGACTTCCATAATTTTAACATAATCCGCCTGGACCGAGAAGACTCTTATGGAGGGGTACTTTTAGGGATTAAAAAGTGCTATTCATTTTATCGTATTAACCTCCCCTCGACACCGGGAATTGAAGTTGTTGCTTGCCAAATTAATATTAAAGGCAAAGATCTATGTATAGCTTCTATCTACATTCCTCCCAGAGTCTCGATAGGGCATCGTCGGCTTGCAGACATCATAGAACTTCTTCCTTCACCGCGGCTGGTTTTAGGGGACTTTAACTCGCATGGTACAGGATGGGGCTGCTTATATGATGATAATCGTTCTTCGTTAATCCAAGATCTGTGTGACAACTTCAATTTGACAATTCTAAACACGGGAGAAATGACACGGAACCCTAGACCGCCAGCACAACCAAGTGCGCTGGATTTATCCCTTTGCTCGACTTCGCTACAGTTAGATTGCAAGTGGAAGGTAATATGTGATCCTCACGGTAGCGATCACTTGCCGATCATAGTTTCTATCACCAACCGTGGAAGACCATCGGAAACAATCAATGTTTCGTACGATTTCACACGAAACATTGATTGGAAACGTTACGCGAGCTCGATGTCTGAGAAACTAGAAACATCACAGGAGCTTCCTCCGGAGGAAGAGTATACATTTTTGGCTGGCTTGATTCTTGACACCGCAATTCAAGCTCAGACGAAACGAGTACCTAGCGCGCAAACTAGTATGCGTTCTCCCAACCCATGGTGGGACAAAGAGTGCTCAGAGCTGAAAACGAAAAAAGCTTCAGCCTTCATCTCGTTTAGAAGGAACGGAACTCCAGATAATTATCGGAAATACGCGGCGTTAGAATTTCAAATGAAAAGTCTGATTAAAGCTAAGAAACGCGGTTACTGGCGAAGGTTTGTTGACGGATTAACGAGAGAAACAGCAATGAGCACTCTTTGGAATACGGCCCGTCGCATGCGCAATCGAAATCACGCGAACGAAAGCGAGGAATATTCTAACCGCTGGATATTTGATTTCGCTAAGAAAGTATGTCCTGATTCTGTTCCGGAACAGAAGATATCCCGCGTCGCGACATTGAATACAAACGAAACACCGTTTTCGATGGTAGAGTTCTCACTTGCGCTCTTGTCGTGTAACAATAGAGCCCCGGGGTTAGACAGAATTAAATTCAACTTGTTGAAAAATCTGCCCGACTCTGCCAAAAAGCGCTTGTTGAATTTATTCAACAAAGTTCCTCGAGGGTAATATTGTCCCACACGAATGGAGAGAAGTGAGAGTTATTACTATTCAAAAACCTGGAAAACCAGCCTCCGATCACAATTCGTATCGGCCGATTGCTATGCTTTCCTGTATTCGGAAATTGTTGGAGAAAATGATTCTCTTCCGTCTAGACAATTGGGTCGAAACAAATGGATTGCTTTCAGGTACACAATTTGGGTTCCGCAGGGGCAAAGGAACGAACGATTGTCTAGCGTTGCTCTCAACAGAAATTCAAATGGCATTTGCTCGTAAAGAACAAATGGCATCAGTTTTCCTCGACATCAAGGGGGCATTCGATTCAGTTTCCATTAACGTTCTATCTGAGAAGTTGCATCAGCATGGTCTTTCACCAGTTTTGAACAACTTTTTATATAATCTATTGTCCGAGAAACACATGCATTTTGAGCATGGTGATTTGACGACAAAGCGATTCAGTTACATGGGTCTTCCTCAGGGCTCATGCTTAAGCCCCCTTTTATACAACTTTTACGTAAATAACATTGATGAATGTATCAACACATCTTGCACGCTAAGACAACTTGCCGACGACAGTGTTGTGTCTATTATAGGACCCAAAGCTGCCGATCTCCAAGGACCATTGCAAGATACCCTCGACAACTTGTCGACATGGGCTTTTCAAATGGGTATCGAGTTCTCTACGGAGAAAACTGAGCTGGTTGTATTTTCAAGGAAGCGAGAACCTGCGCAATTACAGCTTCAACTAGGGGGTGAAACCATAGCTCAGGTTTTCACATTTAAATATCTCGGGGTCTGGTTCGATTCCAAAGGTACCTGGGGATGTCACATTAGGTATTTGAAACGAAAATGCCTACAGAGAATCAATTTTCTTCGTACAATAACCGGAACTTGGTGGGGCTCTCACCCAGGAGACCTGATCAGGTTGTACAAAACGACGATATTGTCAGTAATGGAATATGGATGTTTCTGTTTCCGCTCCGCTACGAATATTCATTTCATTAAACTGGAAAGAATTCAGTATCGTTGTTTACGTATTGCCTTGGGTTGCATGCAATCAACCCATACGATGAGTCTTGAAGTGCTGGCGGGCGTCTTACCGTTGAAAAACAGGTTCTGGGATCTCTCATATCGACTGCTAATCCGATGCGACATTTTGAATCCGATGGTGATAGAAAACTTTGAAAAGCTCGTCGAGCTTAATTCACAAACCCGTTTTATGTCCTTGTATTTTGACTACATGGCTCAGAATATAAATCCTTCTTCGTTTGTTCCCAATCGTGTTCATTTTGTGGATACTTCTAATTCTACTGTGTTTTTCGACACATCCATGAAAGAAGAAATTTGTGGAATCCCGGATCCTGTACGCCCTCAAGAGATCCCAAAAATTTTTAATAATAAATTTAAAGAAGTCGACTGTAATAAAATGTTTTACACTGACGGATCATATCTAGACGGGTCCACTGGCTTCGGTATATTCAATGTAAATTTCACCGCTTCCTATAAACTCAGTGATCCAGCTTCAGTTTACGTCGCAGAACTAGCTGCAATTCAGTATACCCTTGAGATCATTGACACTCTGCCCACAGATCACTACTTCATTGTATCGGACAGTCTCAGTTCCATTGAGGCTCTCCGTTCAGTGAAGCCTGGAAAGCACTCACCGTATTTCCTGGGGAAAATACGGGAACAATTGAGTGCTTTATCTGCAAAATCATACCAGATTACCTTGGTTTGGGTCCCCTCACATTGTTCCATACGGGGCAATGAGAGGGCGGACTCGTTAGCCAAGGTGGGCGCACTAGAAGGTGATATCTATGAAAGACCAATCTGCTTCAATGAATTTTTCAGTTGCTGTCGTCAGAAAACTCTAGCTAGCTGGCAGAATACATGGAATAGTGGAACTCTGGGACGATGGTTACACTCAATAATCCCACAGGTATCGACGAAAGCTTGGTTCCGGGGGTTAGACGTGAGCCGAGACTTTATTCGTGTAATGTCAAGGCTCATGTCTAATCATTATATGTTCAGCGCGCATCTCCGTCGTGTGGGGCTCGCTGAAAGTGGTGTCTGCGTTTGCGGTGAGGGTTATCATGACATCGAACATGTTGTTTGGACATGTGTCGAGTATTGTGATGCCAGGTCCCAACTCATAGGTTCCCTTCGGGCCCGAGGTATACCACCCTTCGTACCAGTCCGCGACGTCTTGGCAACTCGAAATCTTCCTTATATGACTCTCATCTATAACTTCTTGAAAACTATCAATGCTCAAATTTAGTGCTCTCCCTATCTCTTTCTCGTCTACAGCTCTACCGCACTCTTTTTTACGTTGCTGGAAGTATGGCCTGTGTAAACGATGCTTCGGAGCATGCACCTGCCTTGAACTGACTGAGTTGCTGGAAGCTACCCAAAAACGTCACATCAACGTCAGAACACACCAACGAAGCATCCCAATCCAGAATAATCTCTTCATTGCTACAAGCTGAAAAACATGAAGATTCATCGAACGCAAAATGTGTCTAAAAGATGTATGCCACAAACCAATGATGTATTCAAATTTCAATTCAATACTGTGTAGGTCCCACCCTCCCTATGTCCCCTTACTAACTGGGGAGTATGCCGCCCCGTAATACGGCATCCCTTTCTCTCTCCCTAACAACAAGACAATCGGCCACGTTAAGCTAAAGCAAATGAGCCTAATAAAAAATTTTATTTGAAAAAAAAAAAAAAAAAAAAACCCCAATACACCTGTGATAGCCACCAACAACAATGAAGCATCCCCTTCAATGAAACCATCAGTATTCCCTATTGAACAAAGTACACCAGCTGCAGTTAACAACTTACCTTCCAACCAACCAGCAACTGAAACCAGTATACAACAAGGCGCATCTACAGCAACTCTCAACGAGCCCAAGACTACGATCAACAAGGACAACGAAAAGAAAACGGAAATCACACACAACACCGACGATGAAGCAATGGATGATGAGATAAGCCACGGACAAAGTGACCCTCGATCCTCGTTAGATGGAAATCTCCCTAGAAAAAGGGTGAAAACGAAATCCAATAGCAAAACAAAATGTAGGCCAATCGGCCACGTGAAGCTTGTACGCGAAGAGACCTGAATAAAAATTTTATTAGAAAAAACATCACTCGATCGAAACACAAACGAAAATTTACATTAGATTCGAATATTGCAAATCCAATCATTATTATGCCAAATGACTATTATGCCAAAAAACCATTCTGTGAAATAACTGTTATGCCAAACCCCTTCTTCAGATTGTTCCGTGAAATTACGCTTTCGAGAATTTCGTGGTGATCGAGACTCCACTACCAATGAAGCCCACAGTGGCAGGTCCTTCGATGCACTTACAAAGAACACTTATCATACTTTGAGTAAGATTCTGCAGTTGAAAAAGATATCTGCTGGATGTCACGGATGCATAATCAGAACTAAAAAGACGAACGCGAGTGCACTTTGGAAACATGTTAGGCTATGCTGATGCAGATTCGGTTGGACTTTTTGTATACGTTAGTAACTGGTGACACTGTTGACGAAACCCCGACAATTGCAATGTACTGAAGCCGAAACGCGTGATCCGATGCAGTCTAGGGCGGCTCAATGGGTTGGACAGGTCATGGTTTATTTTTCATGAACTGCCTTGAAAAACGAAAATTAAACCATCGATAGTGGGTATTAAAGACTGTCCCAGAAAGTATGGACACACTTTGATTTCGCTGTAAATAATTCACAAGTGTTAGATATTCAAATTTTATTCGATATACTAATAATATTAGACTACAACAACAGAACACTATTCTCAACATTTGCTACTTAGTCATTGTAGACTAGCTGGCGCACCTTCTTGCGAACGTTCCTCATTAAATTCCGTACAGACTTCTTGGCGACAAGTTTTGACACTTTTTTCCAATCTTTTTCTAGCTGTTGAATGGTTTCGGCTGCCGAGACATGTTTTCTAAGATGTGCCTTCGTTAATGACAAAATTCCTCAATTGGTCGAAGTTGTGGGCAATTTGGTGGATTCATGTATTTTGAGACGAAAGTGACATTTTTGGTAGTATACCATTCTACCGTTGATTTCGAGTAGTGGCAATAAGCAAGATCTGGCCAGAAGACAACAGGATCCTTGTGGCTTCGAATCATGGGTAGAAGTCGTTTTTGTAAACATTCCTTGATGTATATTTCGCTGTTCATTGAAGCAGTGGTGATGAAGGGTTTCGAAATCTTAGCGCAGCTACAAATTGCTTGCCAGACCATAGCTTTCTTACCAAATTTTTCGACTTCAATCGATGTCTCGGACTGGTTTAACACTTGCCCTACTCGCACCGTATAATATTGTGATCCCGGCAAGGATTTGTAATCGAATTTCACGTAGGTTTCGAACCCTCGGCCTGATCGATGCTTCTTGTTTCGGACTACGTTTTGGCTGTTTCTGTTTCTTATAGGTTCGAATATTCAAACGTTCTTTAGCACGAAGAACATTTGACTTTGAAGTGCCCACTTTTTTGGCCACATCCCGAACTGAAACCTCCTTCTTTTGCTCAAACGCCTTCAGTATACGTTTATCCAACTGAGGGTTAGCAGGATCTTTTTTTCGACCCGTTTTCGGTTTATCCTCATCGAACTTCCTGATTGCATTTCGCACGGCTTTTTCACTTACTCCGTTTATTTTCGCTATCTTTCTCAGTGACAGTCCGCCTTCTGTGCACAATTTGTACACAATTCTTTGACGTTGTTCTGCTGAAAGTCCACGGATTTCGAAACAAAGTAATGAAAACGAATAAACAACTGCACAAGTGGTTAGAGTACACTCTTCTCAGGACGCAGCCATGAATATCGACAGATTCTGAACCATTGCAAAATGGCAGCGGTTTTTGGTTGCGTTCATATTTTCTGGGACAGTCTTTAGTATGCATTATTGAAGCGTTAGAATACCGAAAAAATCGACAATGTGCCCTTTACATAAGAGCAACGCTACCATCAACGGTTTTAGGGTTCCAATTGCTTCCCCATCAAGATTATTCACACAATTGGGCTTTTTCAAACTATCACGATCTCCTTGCGCTTATTGTTTCCAAACTATCAAGAAATCGATGTGAGTGTATTTTATAGTTTTCGGGCGTACCAGGCATTACTTGATTACGATTTGGGTCTTGTATAACAATGCTCACATCGATCGGTTCGAAAGTGTACGGAGGTCAAAAGTCTCTACCTTGGCTGAATCGTCTTCAATTACTACGTTAAGAGAATCGCTGATCAACCAACACGCTCTGTAAAATAGATGAATATTTCTTAACATAAAAACGGTTATGAGCCCTAACACAAAAATTGGTTAAACCCTTAGTAACCATTCATTATAATGTTTTATTTCCGGAACCATAAATCGGATTTAGCTCACATTCAAGAGAAATTGGTAAAAACATTCTTTCGAAAATCGTCCTAGTTTTCTCCGAGAAATCATCGAGGGCTCTGTTTTGTGGTTTTTGTCCGTTACTAAGAGGATAGTTTGAGAAATCGATAAAAGTGATATGTACCGAAATTTTTTAACGCTCTTTCCCGTGCTTCCGGAATCGCTACATTCGAATCGAAACCAACAATATTTTCAAACTAGCAGAAACTCTTTTTCTCATTGTCATTTATAAAAATACACTCCTAAAGTTGAAGGTTTACACACTCAGTACTCTGTATTTCCGGAACCGAAAGTCGAATCCATACTATGAAAAAGTTAGAATAATTTTTCTAGTTGATTAATTACTTTTGAATTTGCTCAAAAAAGGGGTACTGAAGGCGCACCAAGAATTAAATACATGAAGAAAGTAGTTGTTTTATTTTTGATCTGGGCCACTCCCGAAACGAAATCTTGGGTACGGGCCTGATCAGACATAAATAATAATTCAGATCAGCTATATATCATACCTCTCATGTTTAGTTGAGTTGTGTTAATCGAAAGTCCAATCGGATCAAAGTAAAAGTTTAAACATGATTATCCTCAGTTATGTAAACTAATAATCATAGAACCATTATCCCTAGAAGCAACTATTGGGGGAAAACGACCGAGAGCTCTTGATAACCATTGCTTCATGACAATAAATATATTTCTCATAAAATTTTGTTTACTGTAATCAATTTGATAACTTACTAATGCAGAATATAATCATGGTCGTAACTTTGAACCATTGGCGACCGGAATACCAACAGAAACGTGCTAAGCAACCAATGAAATAATTTACACCGAAGTTTATGGTTTTAATTGTGAATAATTAGATTAGGGATTTGCAAACCAATCCGGAGCACCCGATACGTGGTTCGTCCCATGCTGGCGGAATGAACCACAAAGTTTACGTTAGTCTTAAACAGATACTCGAGTTTTTCCCCACGAACGGAGCTCAAAGGTTTTCAAGCGGGGTACGTGTTGCTCCTGTTTGTGTCAAGCAATGTCCTCATTAAAGCCGGCAAATTAACACGCGCCATGATGTGGTAATTCCCAGTCCTCGTTCGCGCCATCGTACGCGTGGGTGTTGTAAGTGGCAAGCAGAAGTTGCAGAAGATTGACTCGTACGATTGTGAGGGAAGGGCGGAGGGTTGGGAGAAAAGTCGTGAGTTCTTTTGCGATATATCCATAGCGAGAGACGGAAGTTTTAACATAATTATTATGCCATCGTGATGAAAGTTCTGTCGGCTAGGAAGGCATAAATAAATTATCTTCAATTTCGCTCATCGCCGCACTGCTTCGTATTTCGTCGGGACTGACGTAACACCGTACCGAGTGGAACTTGACATCCGCAGCAACCTTGCCGGGATTGTTTTCTTCTTCTGTCCGGGCAGTGCCACATACGGGGACCACCAGCAGAAACTGTCAAAAGAATGTTCCCCACCAAACAGCACTGCACTGCACTGGCATCGCCACCCGCCGAGAAGTTCCAAGTTGAAGTATAGTTTTTTTTTATTGCTTCATAATTCACGGTGGCGAAACTGTGTCCACGAAGTTGGAATTAAGTTGACCAGAGAAGTTCATAACAGCTTACGAAAAGTTTTGCAGACTTTGCGTGTGCTGCTGTCTTTTTCAATTTGTGATTTGTTTTCTTGAGTATGCAACTAACAATTAGCGTTGGTAGTTTTGTTTTACTGAACCGTGTTTAGTTTTTGACGTGAGAATTCGGGGTTGGGGACCAAAATTTGCAAGCAATTCCAATGTTTTTTTTCACACGAACAAAAATCGGTGGCATCACAAAAGACACTGCCGGCGTTTTCGGTCTGTGTCAATGTTTATCTCTCATGCGAAACTCGTACGCGATATGACTTCGTAAATGAGTGAAAATCCTTATCCGTAAGCTGATGCTCCCCTACCCCCCGCTCTATCCAAACAAGATGCACGATCCCACGCAGCTTGGCTCGTAAAAATAAAAACATCGTACCGAGGGGTGGTTAATCCGCATGGAAAATAAGTTCTGCCATTTATCCATCAGATAACGAACTCAGGCCCAATTTGTTTGCTTAGAGTGTGGGAAAACAAAAACAAAAACAACAGACCCAGCCCCACAAGAAACAAGCGAAAATTGTGTCAAGCTATGTCATGTATGGGGAGCCTACCGTCGGTCGTGGGGAGCGAAAATTATCGCCCCCGGGCAGGAAAAAAGGGCCCTCTTATCAGTGGGGTGCTTTTCGATCTTGCAGACAATGGAGAATTGTTTGCAATATATTTGTATCTGTGGAATTAGGAGCAACAATTTTCCCGTCAGTCGGTTAACTAGATGAGTTTCGTTGGTATGGAATTAACAATTTCGAGGATCTATGTGATGCTATTTTTCACTTGAAACACGAAATTTCATTACTTTAGAACATTGTTTACTAAGGAATGTTGGTTGTTTTTTTTTTAACATTACGTCCTACTTTACTATGGGGCGCTTTTCCAAAATTACACTCTGGAAGAACAGTGATAAGTTTTTGATCATGAATATCTCTTGTTTTATTCAATGTAACAAAATATTTTTTTCTCCAAGTCATCGAATCATTCAGTAATAGCCGTTCAACCGAGAAGGTTGTGTATAGAAGCGTACAGTTTAATAACGCTGGTTGGTTTACACGCGTTAAATACGACAACGGTTGAACTACAGGTAGAAACCTGTTGGCAGCAGCCGTTAAAACGTATAGTCGTGCTGCATAAGAGAGCCCTAGTGCTGGGCCAAGCTGGTGAAGGAAACAACAAAGGGCGTTTCCCAAACTCTACCCAGGCTGCAATATACAGCCACAAGTGCTGAGCAGGAGAGTGCAAAGGCACATCGAAGAGGAAGAGTGCAAAGGCACATAGAAGCAGGAGAGTGCAAAGGCACACCGGTGCGAAGGCACTTCGGTGCAGAAGCATTTCGGTGCGGAGCACTAGGAAGAAGGAGACAAGACAACTCGGTCTTTCCACTGCCATACAACACGCAGGTATACACCGGTGACCTGCGCTGGTTACAGCTGGCGAAGACGAAAGCAAATCGGAATTCGAGTGGTGCTGGATGTCAGGTAGCAGTAGCATCACATCATATTCTATCGCTACAGTGAGCTTCAGCATTGTATCAACGTCCAGATACATCCAACAAGAACATCTAGAGCAACGAGGATCTACACGGCAGTGCAACGGAGATAGACAACAATTTCAAGGTAGAAGTTTTTTCTTTTCCTTTTGATTGAGTACTGTGTAGTGTTGGTTTCAAATTTTATTTTAAAGTTTAGTTAAAAATTTTAATGTAATGGATGAATCCATGGACGTAAATCCTAGCATGAATCCTATACCCCCACGAACGAAAAAATATCAGGAGAGCTCTTCTGGGCCTTGGATAGTCTTTTTTAGACGTATATCAAAGCCATTAAACATTTACCAAATTTCTAAAGGTTTGACATCACGATTCTCTTCAATCAAAGAGATCATAAAAGTAAATAACGATAAAATTCGTGTTGTGGTAAATAATTTGAAACACGCGAATGATATTGTCTCTTCGGAACATTTCAATAAAGAGTATAAAGTTTACATACCCTCCAAAGATGTCGAAATTGACGGTGTTGTTACCGAAGCGAGTCTTTCGGTAGATGATTTACTCAAGCATGGTGTTGGTCGTTTCAAGAACTCTATGCTTGAGGGTGTGAAAATACTGGAGTGCAAACAACTGTACTCAGTAGTTCATGAAGAGGAAAAAAAAGTTTATCGCCCATCAGACTCGTTTCGAGTGACATTTGCCGGGTCTGCGTTGCCGTCCCATGTCTATGTCGATAAAATTCGCCTCCCTGTTCGGCTTTTTGTTCCAAATGTAATGAATTGTACGAACTGCAAAAAATTCGGACACACAGCTACTTACTGTAGCAATAAACCAAAATGTGTTAAGTGTGAAGGACCTCATAAAGATAATGATTGCAACAAGGAAATTGAAAAATGTATTTATTGTGGGGAAAGTCCTCATGATGATATTTCAGTATGCACTGCATTTAAAGTGCACAAAGACAAAATTAAGCTTTCTTTAAAAGCACGGTCTAAGCGCACATATGCAGAAATGCTTAAAACGGTCATTGATGTCCCCCCTTTGGAAACCGAAAACGGGTTTTCAAATCTAGAGGAACCAGAGGACTCTGACTCTGACGAAAATAGTGAAGGTAATTCGTTTATCACTACCCAAGGGTCAGTTAAGAGAAAGAAGTCTTCCTCCAAATTACCAAAAAAGACACCTAAAATTTCATCTTCAAAAAAAGATCCCCGTGTTAAACAAAAAAAGTCAAAACCAAAGACTGTGCCTCCTGGTTTGTCAAATTCACAAACCAATCCAGGATCTAGTACAGAAAAAGATAATAATCCAGTGGGCTCCATTTCACAGCCACCAACAGGATTACTGAAGTTTTCGGAAATTGTTGAATGGATTTTCTCAGCATTCAATATATCTGAACCCTTAAAGACCCTCATAATGGCATTCCTTCCAATAGCTAGAACCTTTTTGAAGCAGTTATCAGCTCAATGGCCAATTGTCTCAGGTTTTGTATCTTTTGATGGATAATTTATCACCCGTCGCAAATGATACAATCACTGTCCTGCAGTGGAATTGTCGAAGCATCATGCCAAAACTTGATTCATTTAAAATATTATTGCATAGTCAAAAATGTGATGTATTTGCTTTATGCGAAACATGGCTTACTTCAAACATAGCTTTAAATTTTAATGATTTTAACATTATACGTCTCGATAGAGACTCTCCGTATGGTGGAGTGCTTTTGGGAATTAAGAAATGCTATTCCTTTTATAGATTAAACATCCCTTCAACTTCTAGTATAGAAGTTGTTGCTTACCAAATAAACATTAAAGGCAAAGATATTTGCATAGCTTCGGTTTATATTCCTCCAAAAGCACAAGTTGGACAGCAACAGCTTAATGAAATGGTTGAAGCCCTTCCTGCACCACGATTGATTCTGGGGGATTTAAATTCGCACGGTATTATGTGGGGTTCCATTTACAATGATAGCAGATCATCTTTAATACAAAACATTTGTGACAATTTTAGCATGACGGTATTAAATATGGGTAGCATGACACGGATCCCAAGACCTCCGGCACGCCCAAGTGCATTAGATCTATCTCTTTGCTCAACATCAATTCGACTAGATTGCACCTGGAAAATACTGCCTGATTTACACGGTAGCGATCATTTACCAATCATCATCTCAATTAGCAGTAGCAATTGCATTGCTACTTCCGCTAGTATTCCATATGATTTGACAAAAAATATCGACTGGATTAAATACCAAAGTAGTATCTCTAGTATTTTGAATTCAATGGAAGAGCTCCCCCCACTTGAAGAATATGACTTCCTCATTTGTTCGATTCTGGAAGCAGCAGAACAATCCCAAACTAAACGCTTTCCTGGGCCAACGACTAACAGAAGGCCTCCCAACCCCTGGTGGGACAAAGAGTGCTCAGAGGCTAAACTCGCAAAACAAAATGCTTGCAAGACGTTTCTAAAACGGAGAGGAGGAACTCCTCAGAATTTTGAAAAACTTATGGTTTTAGAAACCAAGTACAAGAGCATACTTCGAGCCAAAAAATGTAGCTATTGGAGACATTTTGTCGAAGGTTTGTCAAGAGATACCTCAATGAGCACTCTTTGGAACACGGCCAGACGAATGAGGAATCGTACCGTAGGCAATGAGAGTGATGAATACTCGAACCGATGGATATTTGACTTTGCTAGGAAAGTTTGCCCAGATTCTGTTCCTACGCAGAGCATTATACGGGAATCTCCTCCAAATAATGGTTTTATTAATAACCCATTTTCAATGATGGAATTTTCTATAGCACTCTTGTCTTGTAACAATAACGCTCCAGGGTTGGACAGAATTAAATTCAACTTGGTGAAGAATCTGCCCAACCTCGCAAAAAGACGTTTGTTGGAATTGTTCAACAAGTTTCTTGAGCAAAATATTGTTCCACCTGACTGGAGACAAGTGAAAGTTATCGCCATTCAAAAACCGGGGAAACCAGCTTCCAATCACAACTCATATAGACCCATTGCGATGTTGTCCTGCATCAGAAAATTGTTCGAAAAAATTATTCTACGACGTCTCGACACTTGGGTCGAGACGAACGGTTTGTTGTCAGATACTCAGTTTGGCTTCCGTAGAAATAAAGGGACGAATGATTGCCTTGCATTACTTTCGTCTGACATCCAAATTGCCTTCGCTCAAAAGCAACAAATGGCATCTGTATTTTTAGACATTAAAGGAGCATTTGATTCAGTTTCCATTGATGTTCTTTCAGACAAGCTTCACCAAAATGGACTCCCAGCGGTTATAAATAATTATTTGCACAACCTTTTGTCAGAGAAACACATGCATTTTTCACATGGCGATTTGGCAACACTCAGAAATAGTTACATGGGTCTCCCGCAAGGCTCATGCCTCAGTCCGCTCCTCTATAATTTTTACGTAAATGACATTGACAGCTGTCTAGTAACCCCATGTACACTAAGACAATTGGCAGATGATGGCGTGGTTTCAGTTACTGGACCCAAAGCTATTGATCTGCATAAACCATTGCAAGATACCTTAGATAACTTGTCCGATTGGGCTGTTCATCTTGGTATCGAATTCTCTGCGGAGAAAACAGAGTTAGTCGTCTTTTCAAGAAAGCATGATCCCGCGCAGCTTCAGCTCCATATGATGGGAAGAATGATCCAACAGGTTTTAACTTTTAAATACCTCGGGGTGTGGTTCGATTCCAAATGCACGTGGGGAGGACACATTAGGTTTCTGATAACAAAATGCCAACAAAGAGTAAATTTTCTTCGAACAATAACAGGATCTTGGTGGGGTGCTCATCCGGAAGATCTAATAAAATTGTATCAGACAACGATACTTTCAGTGATGGAATATGGATGCGTTTGCTTTCGTTCCGCTGCAAACTCTCATATTATCAAACTGGAGCGAATTCAGTATCGTTGTTTGCGAATTGCTTTAGGGTGCATGCATTCGACACATACAATGAGTCTTGAAGTTCTGGCGGGAGTTCTTCCATTAAAAGATCGATTTTGGGAGCTTTCATCACGCCTGCTAATAAGATGTGAGGTGCTGAATCCCATGGTAATTAATAATTTCGAACGACTAGTCGAGCTTCGATCTCAAACAAAATTCATGACAGTATATTTTAACCATATGTCACAGGAAATCAACCCTTCAAGATATATTCCTATCCGTGTCAGCCTCCTAAATGTCCCTGACTCAACTTTATTTTTCGATACATCCATGCAGCGCGAAGTGCGTGGAATCCCGGATCATCTACGTTCGACGGAAATCCCAAAAATATTTTCAAGTAAGTTCAGGCATATTGACTCTGAGAAAATGTTTTACACGGACGGATCGCGAATTGAAGAAGCGACAGGGTTTGGTATGTTCAACAATAATGTTTCGGCCTCATTTAGGCTTCAAGAACCTGCATCTGTTTATATAGCAGAGCTAGCAGCAGTTCAATATAGTTTGAGTGTAATCGTCACATTAATTCCAAACCATTATTTCCTCTTCACAGATAGTCTGAGTGCAATTGAAGCCATTCGCTCAAACATGACTGGCAAGACTGAACCGTTTTTCCTGGGCAAAATAAAACAGTGCCTGAACGACATATTGAACAATAATTATCTAATCACTATAGTCTGGGTCCCGGCTCATTGCTCCATTCCTGGCAATGAAAGAGCCGATATTTTAGCCAAACGTGGTGCTATTGAGGGTGAAATTTATGAGAGACCAATTGCTTTCAACGAATTCTATAGCTCGTCTCGCCAAAGAACACTTGCCAGTTGGCAAGCTTCTTGGGATAAAGATGATCTGGGTCGGTGGATGCACTCAATTATTCCGAAAATATCGACAAAGGCATGGTTCAGGGGACTGGATGTGAGTAGAGATTTCATTCGTGTGATGTCTAGACTCATGTCCAATCACTACACGTTAGATGCACATCTCCTTCGAATTGGGCTCTCCGAGACTAATCATTGTGCTTGTGGCGAAGGTTATCGAGATATTGATCATGTCGTTTGGACATGCGTGGAGTATTGTGACGTCAGATCTCAACTAATAAATTCTTTGCGTACCCAAGGTAGACTATCCAATATCCCAGTTCGAGACATTCTTGCTTGTCGTGACCTTTCATACATGAAACTTATTTATCATTTCATAAAGAAAACTGGAGTTTCAATTTAATAAAGGCCCCTTTCAAGACTTAGTTCTGATCCCAGCTGCGTCCATGAGTTCAACCAATAGCTAAATTAGAATAAAAATAATGTAATGATACAAACAAACTCGAAACAGTTTATGAAATTATTAACAAAATGTCTGAAAATAACAGCTTATTTTATAATTTATAAAAGTAATCGTTTGGTTCAAATAATATTTTCGAGTAGATTTCATAATTAATGACGAGTTACCTAAGATGATATTTAAGTAATAAGAGAATATGTTTTAATAAATGCAAAACGTTGTGACTATGTTAGAATTAAATTAGGATAAGAATATTATGTAAAAGTGATGCTACGGCGAAGAAAAACTTATGTAAACTGCCTTAAGAAATAAACGTATTTATGAAAAAAAAAAAAAAAGTCATCGAAGATCTGATCATCAATTTGTTGGTAGTACGAGAGTAGTACGATGAATTTTTGGTAGTACGAGATCCCCACTAGTAAGTCGGAATAAAAGTTTTCTAAAATGTTGGATAAATAAAGCAGGTAAAAATATGATACTTCATTCATTCAAGCCTACGTAGTTGCCTCGTTAAGTTCAGACCAGAATCCAATTCTAGAGTTCAGTTATGAAATTCAGTTTCAAAATCCAAGATTAGATATTTTTTCATATTCAAATCTTAAATCCAACCTCAATATTCATTTTTTTATCCAGAATTCAAGGACACAACCATATTCCAGAGCTCTAGAATATAAACCGAATTTGAGAACTTGAGTCTAAGCCTGGAGAAGTCAGTTTTAAAATTCAGTTCCAAGTTTAGAATTTATTTCCAGAGTACCAATACTTATCTCAGTTCCAGATTCTGTTCCTGAATTCTGGGCAAGAAAACGAATTTTAAATTTGGATTTTAGATTTGGATATGCAAACCGAAATCTGGAACTGCGATCAGGATTTGGACACTAGAAATAAATTCTGGAACTGAATATTTAAACTAAATTATGACAAGAGGCTTATACCATAATTTAGTTCCTAAATCCTGTCCAGACTTACAGTTCTGGTTCAGAATTCGGAAATTTCAGACGGAAATTCAGAACCAGAATTCCGATCCAAAACTCATTTGTATTTCCAGGATTTAGTTCAATAATGTATTTCGGAAACCAGGGTCAAAATTGAGGTCTAAAAATTTGTTCTCAAACTCACTTTCACAATTATAGAAGTGTAACTGAATACAGGAATTAAATTCTGAAAATTTTCGAACTAAACTCCGGATCTGGATTATAAAACTCTGTTTCGGAGTTGAATTCTTGAACCGAATTTAAAAACTGAATTCTGGACCGGAATTCTGTAACTAAGACTTAGAATTCAGTTCCGAATCAGAATCCTGGCCTCGGACTCAGTTCCAGATCACAGGTTCAGTGATCAGTTTAACAATCCAGATCCAGAACTCAGTTCTAGTTTTCAGTTTCAAAATTCAGTTCCCAAGTTCAGGTTCATAATTCAGCTCCAGAATATAACATCAATATTAAGTTTCAGAATCCTTTTCTAGCGTTCGGCTCCAAAATTCGGTTCCAGAATTCCAGGTCCAAAAATCAAAAATTGAACCATACATTTACTTCGTATTCAGCTCTCCCGGTTAAATCTCTGATATTACCCAACCGCAGTTTTTGCTTTCCAGTCTTAATGGGAAAATGTTTTCAGTTCCAGAAACTAATAATCCAAATCCAGTATCAGAACGTTGATTTGATGCACTTTCCAAAAAGATATTTCAATCCAAAGTGGTGAAATTAAACAGATGAATACATATTTTCTCTGCAAGGAAAATGCCACTACACCGAAACCTCAATTTACGAACTAAACGGGGGTTCGTAAAAAGAGGTAGTTTGTAAAAAAGTTTACGTTATTTGGGATTTCGTTCGTGAAAAAAGTTTACGTTGTTTGGAAAAACAGTGACTTCCGGTTTATTAATATTTTTTTTGAAAGTTTTTGCGTATTCCTTGAACTTGGTATTCCTTGAAAACACTATACCGGAAGTAACCACATTGAATTTTGAAACCAGCTCAAACATCCAATATGTTTCGGAAATTTCTTTGTTTTAGGGGTTTTTAAGGCATATCGATAAACCGGAGGATGTTATATTGAAATACGAAACGACGCCAAACATAGTTTTGCGGCATCTGTATATAAAATACGTTCCAAAAATACCCATATTGTAAAGAGATTGTAAGGGTTTTCAAGGAATATCAATAAACCGCAAGTCGCCATCTTGAATTTCAGAACCACCTCAAATATCAGTTTGCGACATTTACTCATCAACCTCGTTTCGAAAATACCCATATTGTAGTTTCCATGGAATATAAATGAGTCGGAAATCGCTTTCGATGTATGCCAAAACTTTTTTTACGAAGTAGGTTCGTAAAAAAAGATTACGTTATTTGGGATATTTTTCGTAAAAATAGTTACGTGAAAAGAGTTACGTAAAAAGAGGTAACGTATAAAAAGTGTTCTTAAACGGAGGTTTGGGTGTATTCGTTAATATCAAGCGGTATTTAATTGATGTTTTCACATTTTGGAGTTTAACGATGTCAAAAATGCAACAATTTTATTTTCAAAGCTCGACTTACAGTTACCGTTAGGTTCGCTATTAAATGCTCGCATGAATGACAGCCATCCCGGTCAGCATATGATAAAAGAATGTAATCAGAATTGTAACACTTTAGGATTTTTTATACTGTTACATACAATTATTTCTAAGTACCAAAAAGACTGTGTACAGCATCCTTTTTCATGACATTTTGTCTCGGACCGATTTTAGCACGGTTCGTTTTTGGCAACATAATCGTTCGAATATGACATATGTAAACCAGATGATGGCAGAATTTTCGAGTTGAACACAGTTCCATAATTATATTGATTGAAACTACTTACAGCAATAAATGTTGGAAGAACATAACATAAATAATTTCACTCAATTTTCTCAGAGATGAATCAACCGTTTTCCACAAACTCAGATTCATATGAAAAGTCGTATGCTCCTAAACAAGGTTCCTGAATTATGTTTGGTTCCGACCTCTGGTTTGGGAACTACAGGATGATATTTGAAACGAAATTAAAATTGTGTACCTCATTTTTTTCGTAGATGGCTGAACCGATCTAAGATTCAAATGAAAAGTTTTAAGATTCTATAAAACATCTTGCTTTTCAGTCAGATCCAACTTCCGGTTTTTGGTATACAGGGTGATTAGTATAAAAATGTCTATTTCACGTAAATTAATCAGGGTTATCGTGTTTGCAGATATATATATATATATAGTCGATAACCAAATAAACTTATTTCAGTTTTAGTGGTGTTCAGGTTTTGATTCGAGTTTAATTCGCACTACGATTTCTCATAGATGTCTACACTAATTTTCAAACGTTTTGAAACAAATGTAAACTACACAGCTACCCAGGTGACTTCGACTGCAAACGATTTTCGAATTCCGGTACCAGTATCGAATCGTTTCTAAAAGCTCAATCGTTTTCTCAAAAAAAGCCAAATCAAATTTCAGGAAAAAAATTAAATGAAAATAAACATATAGTCCCATACTTACTCTTACTCTCTCAGTCGAAGACCACGCGGGTCTCTGCTGTATACAGGAGGCGTCTCCATTCAACTCGGTTCATGGCTGTTCGCCGCCAGCTTCGGTAGCTGCGAAGGGTCCGCAGGTCGTCCTCAATTTGATCGATTCATCTTGCCCGCTGCCGCCCTCTTCTTCTTATACCGGTCGGATCATTATCGAGAATCATTTTAACCGTGTTGCTTTCCGACATTTTAACAACATGCCCGGCTCACCGTAACAGCCCGACCTTGGCCGTTTGGACGAGGGTTGGTGTTCCCAGCAACTGTTGCAATTCATGGTTCATTTGCCTTCTCCGCGTACCGTCTTCCATCCGCACTCCGCCAAAGATGGTTCGCAACACCTTCCGTTCAAAAACATCTAGTGCGCGTTGATCCTCCGCAAGCATTGTCCAGGACTCGTGCCCGTAGTGGATAACCGGTCTAATCAGCGTTTTGTAGATAGTTAACTTCGTACGACGGCGAATTTTGCTCGATCAAAGCGTCCTGCGCACTCCAAAGTAAGCACGATTTCCTGACAATAAGCGTCTCTGAATTTCTCTGCTGGTGTCATTATCGGCATTCACCAGTGAGCCCAAGTACACGAATTCGTCGACCATTTCGATTTCATCACCACCAATCAGAACTCGTAATGGGTGGCTGACGTTATCTTCTCTCGAGCCCCTGCCTTTCATGTACTTTGTCTTTGACACATTGATGTCTAGTCCGATCCGCTTGGCCTCAGCTTTTAGTCCGATGTACGTATTTTCCATCTTCTCAAAGTTTCGTGCTATAATATCAATATCATCTGCGAAACCAAGTATCTGGACGGACTTTCTGAAAATCGTGCCACTCGTGTCTATCCTCGCTCTTCTTATCACACCTTCCAAAGCAATGTTGAATAGCGGACACGAAAGGCCATCACCTTGCCGTAGCCCTCTGCGAGTTTCGAAGGGGATCGAGTTTATCCCCGATACACGAACAACGCACATCACTCGATCCATCGTAGCCTTGACCAGTCGTATCAGTTTGTCCGGGAATCCGTAGTCGTGCATGATTTTCCATAGCTGATCTCGATCGATTATGTCGTAAGCTCATTTGAAATCGATGAATAAGTGATGTGTGGGCACATACATTGTATTCGCTGAACTTTTGCAACACCTGGCGGATGGCGAACACTTGGTCCGTGGTAGCGCGTTCGCCCATAAATCCTGCCTGATATTGTCCCACGAATTCATTTGCAATCGGTGAAAGTCGACGGCATAAGATTTTGGAGAGTACCTTGTAGGCGGCGTTCAGCAGAGTTATCGCGCGGTAATTGCAGCAGTCTATTGTCCTCCGCACGCGTTCCCAAGTTCGTTACTGCGCCCCCTCTTTCGTATTCCGCCACATCGCCATTGAGGTGCTCGTCGAAATACTGCCGCCACCTCTCGATCACCTCACAGTCGTTCGTGAGAAGATCCCCGTTGGTGTCCTTGCACATATCGGTCTGTGGCATATGGCCTCTGCGCGAACGGTTCACCTTCTCGTAGAACTTCCTTTTGTCATTAGCACGGAACAGCTGTTCCATCGCTTCCCGATCTCGGTCATCCTGTTAGCGCTTTTTTCTACGGGATACCGAGTTTAGTCTGTTCCGCGCCTGTCTGTATCGCTCCTCGTTTGCTCTCGTCCGGTGTTACAGCTTACTCGCCCAAGCTGCATTCTTCTCGGCCACTAACTGTTCACATTCGTCGTCGAACCAGTCGTTTCTTACGTTCGGAGCCGCCGTACCTAGCGTTGCTGATGCAGTGCTATCTATGGCAGAACGGATGTCTCTCCAGCCATCTTCAAGAGTAGCTGCACCAAGCTGCTCTTCCGTTGGTAGTGCCACTGCCAACTGCTGCGCGTAATCTTGGGCTACTCCAGCATCCCGGAGCCGCGCGATGTTAAACCGCGACGTTAGTAGCCACCGTCGAAAGTTTTGAGCGCATGCATACAGCAACCAAGTAGTGGTCCGAATCTATATTCGCACTGCGGTAGGTGCGAACATTGTTGATGTCCGAGAAAAATTTTCCGTCGATCAAAACGTGGTCGATTTGGTTTTCGGTCTGTTGGTCAGGTGATCTCCAGGTAGCTTTGTGGATATCCTTGCGGGGAAAGAAGGTGCTTCTGACTACCATTCCTCGGGAGGCCGCAAAGTTGACACACCGTTGGCCGTTGTTATTCGATGCGGCATGCATGCTGTTCGGCCCGATTACCGGTCGGTACATTGCCTCCCTTCCTACCTGGGCATTCATGTCCCCGATGACAATTTTTACGTCTCTGCGTGGGCAGCCGTCATAGGCTTGTTCCAGCTGCACGTAGAACGCTTCTTTATCGTCATCGGGTCTCTCTTCATGTGGGCAGTGCACGTTGCTGTAATTGAAAAAAACGGCCTTTAATTCTCAACTTACACATCCTAGCGTTGATCGGCTGCCACTCAATCACTCGCTGACGCATCTTGGCCAGCACTATAAAGCCAGTTCCCAGCTCGTTCGTTGTGCCACAGCTTTGGTAGAAGGTAGCCGCTCGATGTCCGCTTTTCCACACCTTCTGTCCCATCCAACAAAGCTCCTGCAGCGCTACGACGTCGAAGTTGCGAGGATTTTGTTCGTCGTTTATTATCCTGTCGCAGCCTGCGAAATCTAGCGACTTGCAGTTCCATGTTCAAAGTTTCCAATCGTAGTCCTTATTTCGTCGCGTAGGTCTATGCCGATTTTTCCGGGTCGTATTCTCTATTGTATTATTCGTAATAAATGTTTTATGGGCGGCTTATTAGGCCTACGCCAACACCCTGTCTCGCCGGAGGATCATCGGGCTTGCTCTGTTTAACGTCCCAACTAGCACTAGGACCATCCCGTTGGTGGGGTTTCCACCTTGGATTTAGCTGGACGAGATGCAGCATTTCATACTCAGCCGCTGGATACCAGAACAGACGCTGTTTGAAGCCGCTCCTAACATGGAGCACAGATGCTCCGACATCCTCTAAAGAGGACCCACTTCCCTGTCAGCATACGACCAAGGTCCCACCGGGGTTGGTTACCTGATCTTTCCTATGGTTACTCGTACCCCAGATGGCACCGCGGGGAGGTAGGGATAGGAGTTACTGGACAAGAGGCTGAGAGCCACACTGGGACCTGAATTACGCATTGTCCAGTCGTTTACCAACCAAAAAAAGTCCCATACAAAATTAATTAATTTTATCCAATTCAGACTTCCGATTATGGAATTACAGGATGATGAATATTTAAAATTCAAACCGATATAGAAGATGACAATCTCGAAAGGCTTTATAGTTGGACTCAAAAATATTGCAATTTATTCGTCATATGGCCATACGAATCGGTTTGGGTTATGCTGGAATGAAATAAATGCGCTGAAGCTGATGAACAACTTTGAGCACATGTTTCACTAATTGTTCCAGCAAGAATTAATATGGAATAGAGGAACATATAGTTGCTCCATGCTGTGACTATTTTCTAAAACGATTACTAGTTCAAAAAATTATTCATCCATAGTTTAAACTTTAAATTTTAAACTTTAAAGTTATGTGTATTCTTGGTCAATTGGTTTAACTTCATTGTTTTTAAAAAGACGCTAGTTAAGGAGCGGGTGGGGTCTAACACTTTTGAGAAATCATTTATATTTGTTGTTATATTTTATAATATTTTCCTTTTCATTTTTGGAAAAGTTTTATAGCTACAAAATGGTGGATTTTTATGTGAAAAATTGTAGTTTTGACTTTGAACAACCACCAAAAATATAAAAAAAAACATCAAACGCTGGGGTCTAGAAAAACTCTACGGGTGTGTTGGGTGTATTATACATTTGGGAATCCTACTTTTCTTATCACGAAAACCTGTTTTTTCCGCAGCAGCAAATACCTTGCCTATTGTAAATTTATCGGCAAAAACGAATTTGAACTTGAACATCAATAGGTTTATAGAATTATTGTTTGGGAAGTTGCCTATAATTTATCTTCAGGTACATTTCGTCATCCGTGAGGATGCGTCCTATCTAATTCATAAAAACCCAGTGGCCTCAGTTTCTGTCCCAGTGTTCTGTGTTTCCGATTTTCGATTCCAATACGTCGCTTGCTATGATCCGACCGGTTGAAAAGTTCAAAATTTATTTTCCGTTTGCGTACTCCGTCCCGGGTTGGCGGTTCAATGCATAGGACGCTGGTCTTATAAGCCAGCTGTCGTCTGTTCGAGCCCCGACCTGGAAGGATTCTTAGTGTCAGTAGGATCCATAGTACTAGCCATGCAATGATTCTGTACACTAAGAATCGGCTGCGAAGTCTGTTGAAACAGAAAGGCCAAATTCCACCACAGGCATGTAATGCCAAGACTCTGCTTTTGCGTACTCCGTCTGTGTTATATTACTAACTTATATTAGATTCTGAAAGAGGAATCATATAAAAACAAACTGCTGTCAAAATATTTCAGATTCGCCAACTAGAAGCGTAAGAGTAAAATAACCTCAGTGAGCTCAGATATTAAATGGCTCAATCCTTATCCATAACACTAATTCCCGAAATCTACTCACTGTTTTTACGCGTTCAATGAAAAATATTTTTCCAATAATTTATGTTCGAAGCGGCTCTTTAAGTGGGCCAAAGTGATTTCGCTGAAAGACTACTCTCCGCAGTGGTCGACGGCTAGTCCTCGACCACACTCATAATCTTCGGCCGTCTTGTCATGAATAATTTATTAGGTACCGAAAAAAAACACTGTCGACCCTACCCTAAATTGTTAGTGTATAAAAAAGATAACTTATACTGAAAAAATGCTCAAACTTCTTGATATTGACTGTTAAGTAACATATTGAGGAAACGCTTTCCGACAAAGCGACGCCAGTGAGGGATGACAGTATCTCGAATAAATCAATCACTTTACTCTGGAAACATTGGCAAAATAAATTCGGCTCGTCAAGTGTAAAACACCGTGTAGAAAGTTTCGATAACTCAGAAATTCTAAAGAAAATATGCTATACCTAACGTCAAAGCTTCGAGTGCCTTGCCCTTCGTTGTTTTGACGTCTACCCAAATGTGTCCGGAAATATTTTCTGTAACTTGTAGTTTGAGTCAACGTATACATTTTTTTCAGTGTATTTCAGTGAATTCTTTCCCTTTCGTTTTGAAAATGGTGTCTAGACAACAGGAACGGCGAAATCTTGTGGTCTTGTGGTCTACAAGTGGTTTGAAAACTCTAATCGCTTCAAGAAAACAATCGTGAATTTGGTCGGGATGGCAAAACGATCGGTGTCAAATGTTATCAGCAAGTTTCACACACAGACATTTTGCGTACTCGAGAAACTGATTCGAATTGTATATACCACTAGGCCATGAGTTTTGTCGGTTACGTCACTTATACAGGGTGGGCCATTTAAAATGTCTTTTAAACTTTTAACAGGATTGTCAGATCGACTTTTGACATTTATGTCATTTATGCATTCATATCTCCAAAACCGGAAGTGACAGCCAATTGATGTTCAAATTTGATTCACATCTTAAAAGTAGCTTTCAAACAAACCTAAGATTGGTAGAATCGGTTAAGGCATCTCTGAGAAAATTGTGCGGAGACATTTAGAGAAAGGCAACAATAAACAAAGTGATGTACAGCAGAGTAATTAGTTTTTGGCGTGAATACGACTTACTTTACTATGGGGTGCCTATTCAAAACTTACCCTCTGAGAGAGTGAGAAGTTTTTGAACGTGAATATCTCGAATCAACATAATTTTTGCTACATGCCATCGGAAACATGATCACAATTTCATGATAAAATTTTCAGTTGTGTGACATAATCTCAAATAATTAAAAATTAAACTATTCTGAAATGTTTGGTATAAACGAGTATCAAAGAAGATAATTGGTCCTTCTGAAAGGCAGGAATTAATCCCATACAGCATCCTGATAGTTTTTTTTTCAATAAAATGCAAATCCGAAATGAAATAATCGAAATGAAAATTCTATATGCTGCTATTTTTATAGCCGTTAGGACCGCCCATTAGTGAAAAAGCTACAGACGAAATCACGTAAAAAGAAACCTCTTAACAAAAATTGGATCAGTTTGGATTCTATCGCCACTGCGAGCAGATGTATTTTGTATCGTTTGCAAAGCTAGTTTCGCTTCCGACAAGAGCGATTACGTCACAGCTGCGAGTCATTTGCATTGGTGACAAAATAACGGTGGAGAGCATCACACAAAATCAGCCGTTCTAATGGCTCTAAAAGTTTTCTAAAGAACTATTAGGTTTTGTTGTTCGCAAATCGAAGGTAAATATCCTCAGTTTAGTGCAAATCTTGAACAGTTTGATAAGATTTGTGCACTTTTCGCTGTGTGAAATTCACAGTAGTCGAGATCAAGTGAAGCATTCTTTGTTTTTGCGAAAAATGTGAAAAAGGGGAATGCTTGCATAATTCATACAATTGATCAACTAATTGATATTCGGAAGTGTTAAGGAACATGTCAGATGTTTTCGTATTCACGACATCCAGTTATATCTCTGACATTACCCACCCGTCTTTTTTTCATATCTTTTCTCATTGAAACACACCAAATTTTAGAAGAACGAAAGAATGATTCAGAGGAACTAGAACCAGTGAAATTAAAAAATTCTGAACGGTTCTTACAAACAATCGGTTTTGTACATCTCTATACAGCAATTCTATGAGAAACTGATATCATTTAAATCATTTAAAAACAAACTAATATTTTTAAAATTCGTTCTCCATCGAAAAACATTAGAACCCATTTTCTTGCTAGGGTGGATCAAAAAATCAATTATTTTCGACTTTCTTCCAAAAATACTTCCTTTTTAAATCTTAACTTTTTAATCATTCGGCCCGTTCTGCTAATTTTTGGATATGTTGTCAATAAATGCCTATAATTTTTAGAGAAAATATGCGAATGTTGTAAAAATTAGGTTTTGTGTTTGAAAAAAGTCAATTGTATAACTTTTTAACAGTTTTCATGGTTTGCGACCAATAGGCACATTTTTATTTTATATTTTTTCTGAAAGCTGCAATACTTTTACATAACAAATTAAAAAATTGGTAATGTATGTTTTTATCTTGTTTCTAAGTTACATTTTTTTTAAATTTCATGTTTTCGTTGTTTCTGTGTTTTTTTCAATTTTCTTTAATAAAGCTCTTGTTGATTAATTTATAACTTTCGAACCACTCGTCCGATTCCGCTAATTTGTGGATATTTTGTCAAGAAATGTCTGCAGTATTTGGGAAAAATATGTGACTAATATCCAGTTTGTGGTTTAAGAACGTCATTTGTATACCCTTTAAACGGTTTTGGTTGTAGGTAGACCAATGGGCCTGTTTTACAATCTAAAAGAGGTAAGAATGTGTTCGTTTTATATTCACAATAAATAAATGGATACGCATGGTCGCAAACAACTTGAAGATTTCAAAAAACTTAATCTCAAAAACAAAAAATAACGCATTGCTAATCTTTGGATCTGTTATATAAAACTGTTTCAGCTTTCAGAGAAAAATATAAAATTATATAGTGTCCACTGGTCAACCTACCATGAAAACCGTTGAAAGATCATCAGACTCGACCTTCTCCGATTTGGATGAAACTTTGCACATGGCTTCAGTATAGCAAACCATAAGTTTTGAATCGATGGAGAGGTCAATCCGACTCACGACTGATTTTTAAAAAGGGCGTATGTATTTTTGCTTATTACGAAAATTGCCTATTTCAAATCGTTGTAACTCGGAAACCGTTGATTGTACAAAAATGGTGTTCAGGAAGAAGTTGTAGGGAATCGATTGGGCACTCTAAAATAAATATACACTGAATTTTTTTTTTAATTTTTTGATGTGGAACACATCTTTATTTTCTATATAGGGGTGCAAATCAGAAACTCAAGAAAAACTACACGTAGAAATGTGGTCAGGTTTTAAACACTTACAGCTCAGTCTATTTTGTATCAATTATGATTATTATTTCATCATTTGATAGGAAATATCTCTACGTTTCGATTTGAATGTATCAAGCCACCTTTTTTTTAATTATACATGATTGAAATTTTGATTAGTAGCGAGCAGTGTCTTATTTGGCTGCTAAAAATCTTTGGCATACCGGATTTCCCTGCCATAGATGACGGTTTTGAAGGAGTAAGCGAAGTATCAAAAAGAGAGCATCGCTCTGATTGGTCATGTTTCGTTACGTTACCAGGATACAAGAGCAGAAAAAAATGGTGCCGCCATAGAAACGTACTTATCATTACAAAAATAACATTCACTTACACCATATATGTTTAATGCACTAATCGCATCTAAACTAAATTCTCTAGACATTGTCAGGATAGATTTTTGATCCATGCTTTCGAAGGCGAGATATTCAATGAACAAATTGAAAGTTGCTGAATTCAGCTATGCAACTCTTCCTTCAGAAAAAAAGACTTTCCCGACCGCTAAAGTCAAACAATCATTCTCAAATTTTCACAGAATAATCTAAACTAAATTTCTAAGAGATTCTCTGTTGGGTTTTTTTTATATTCGTCATCGTTTCTGAGAAAATCAGATTTGAAGCGTGAAAATAGCCCTTTGAAACGCTCTAAAATACACTGGCCTCAGCCCTTAATTGGTATACTCTGAACTTGTGTCATGCAAGTTCGGAATTCCATGTTAAGTCTTTTCCCCATGAGAAATTGACAACTACCCCTGGATAAATTTTGAATGCTTAAGATCATTTTCTAATTTATATTAACAGTTCGGCTGAAAATTCCGTATCGTTTAATAGAAATACACATTTTTTTGCCAAAATTCGTTTTTATTATTCAACATAATTACCATCAGAGGCGATACAGCGATTATAGCGATCTTCCAACTTTTCGATACCATTTTTGTAGTACGATTTGTCCGTTGCCTCAAAATAGGCCTCAGTTTCAGCGATTACCTCTTCATTGCTTCTAAATTTTTTACCAGCGAGCATTCTCTTGAGGTCTGAAAACAGGAAAAAGTCACTGGGGGCCAAATCTGGAGAATACGGTGGATGAGGGAGCAATTCGAAGCCCAATTCGTTCAATTTCAGCATGGTTTTTCGTTGTTGTTTTCGATCGATTGTGAGCTCACGCGGCACCCATTTTGCACAAAGCTTTCTCATATCCAAATATTCGTGAATAATATGTCCAACACGTTCCTTTGATATCTTTAGGGTGTGAGCTATCTCGATCAACTTCACTTTACGGTCATTGAAAATCATTTTGTGGATTTTTTTCACGTTTTCATCGGTAACAGCCTCTTTTGGACGTCCACTGCGTTCATCGTCTTCGGTGCTCATATGACCAGTACGAAATTTTGCAAACCACTTACGAATGGTTGCTTCGCCCGGTGCAGAGTCTGGGTAACACTCATCAAGCCATTTTTTGGTATCGGCGGCACTTTTTTGCATCAAAAAGTAGTGTTTCATCAACACACGAAATTCCTTTTTTTCCATTTTTTTCACAATAACAAAAGTAGCTACACTCAAAATGCAATATCTCACAAACTAATAATCAGACAGCTGTCAAATTTATACACGTATCTTTTGAAGGTTGGTACTAACTGAAAATGGTATGGATTTAATTCTAGTGGCGCCCTCTCATAGAAACGATACGAACTTTTCAGCCGATCTGTTAGATGATCTCGATTGATAATGAGAAATAGTTTATCGCTTGAACCGAAATCGCAGAATGGCAGAGAAACTTAACGCTAAAAAAACTGCATAAAAAACTTGAACACAAGCATGGCGAAGAGAGACTTAATTATCGAAATCGCAAGTATGTACAAAGCTATGATTGCATACATTTGGGATAATGGTGTAATTTCGTCGGTTATAAAACAAATGCAAATCAAGACAAATGATGTTCGGTGTTGGTTCGGATTAATTGAACTTTTTGATTGCAGATCAAACTTTGGTTGCCTTGTTCCACATCAATGACTCGAACAACCCCATGGGGCTGATCCTTGTAGTTTTTTCTCAATAATTTCAAAATTATCCGAAAAAGTTAAATAAAAAAAGCATAGTTTAATAATTGTAGATATAGCAAGCAAATAAACAATTCATGGAAATATAAAAAATGGTGTTATAATTATATATCCAAGTATCTCAAGAACAGCTACTTTTAAAAGAAAGGATATCATGAACAAATCTATTGCCTTTAACCTGTAGAATAATATTCTACTGTTAAAATGATTATCTTTCAACGAGAACTTGAAATTTCGAATATATCTGTAAATTGTTTTAGCTGTAACTTCTGCATTTTTCAAAAGGCACGGATGGGATAGCCATCAATCTGTAGGTTTTAATAGGAGCTTTAAAATAAAAATTATCAAAACAAATTAAAACCATGTTTTTTTTAATCAACTTTTTCGGATTATTTTGTAATTATTGAGAAAAAATATCAAATTTTTTTTCAGTGTATATGTTTTTTTAGAGTGCTCAATCGATTTCCTACAACTTCTTCCCGAACGCCATTTTTGTACAATTAACGGTTTCCGAGTTACAACGATTTGAAAAAGGAAATTTTGGTGAAATTCAAAAATACATACGCCCTTTTCAAAAAACAGTCGTGAGTCGGATTGACCTCTCAATCGGTTCAAACTTATGGTTTGCCATACTGAGGCCTGTGCAAAGTTTCATCCAAATCGGAGAAGGTCGATTCTGATTTTGTCACTTTTTCGTCTACTCATTCCTGGAATTGAAACAAAAATGATTTTCTAAAACACAAAACGCTAACTTTGTAATATTCACATATTTTTCCCAAAAACTGCAGACATTATTTCCACAAAATAGCGGAATTGCTCGAGTTCAAAAGTTATAAATTTAATAGAAACATATTTTTTAAAGAAAATCGAAAAACACGGAAACTACGAAAACTTGAAATTTTCCTAAAATTCTGATTCAATAACAAAAACTAAACATACATAGCCAATTTTTGAATATGTTATGTAAAACTGTTTTATCTTTCAGAAAAAAACTACAAAATGACGCAAACCATGAACACCGTTAAAAAGTTATACAATTGACTTTATCAAACAAAAAACTTCAACTTTACAATTTTTGCATATTTTTCCTAAAAACTATTGACAACATATCCAAAAATCATATGAAGAAAATCGAAAATAATCGATTTTTTGATCCACCCTAACTAGGAAATGGTCACCCTAGCGACAAAATAAATAAATACAGGTCCAATATTTTTCGATGGAGAACGATTCTTCCAAACATTACGAAAATCTAAGAGATCTTATATCAGTTTCTCATGGAATTGCTGTATATTCAGTATAAATGGAAGTAATCGATTTTTTCGAGGAAGTATACACATTAATTGCATATTTGGGAACGACCTTTAGTTTCAGGATGTCATGCATTCGTGATCTTTAAAAAAGTACACAAAAGAGAATGAATAATGATACAAATTCACGCAAAATCGTGCTTACTATTATTGAATTTGTTCGCAACAAAATGTAATTCATGACTCCCATATTTTTTGGAGAAACGTATTCTCGTTGCAGTTGAAAACTGGAAAGTACTTCCAGTGACAATCATTACCGTCACGTTCGGCGTGGAATATACGGCGTCGTGTCGTGCTTTATCCGTGTGGTAATGCACTATCATGCGCATTAGTAGCAATGTTGCATTGCAATGGTCAATGCACGTGTGAACATCGATTATCGCTGGTTGCGTTATTCATATCTCAATTCCAGCGACAATAAAAAATTTTATAGTTGTTTTGGTTGGACTAGAAAGCTCTGTGCGAAACCCATAAAGAAAAATCTCGCTGCATGAAAAAGCGAAAGAAAAACTATGAACCATTTTTTGGTAATAAATCTTACACTACAGTAGACAAAGGATGCCTAGAGCCAAATTTTAAAGAACAGGAGTTATTTGCAAGTTATTTGTACGTGCGGTGAAATCAGCCAACCATTCCTTGCAACCGGAGATAGTAACAGTGAAATCAGTTATATAAAAGAGTACCTTTAAAAACGCTATTGGCTCGATTTGGCATATTGCCACCACTAGCCAATGACAAAGAAATTATTCAAGGAAAATGAATTGAAACTTTTCAGCTCTCTAAATCGAAAACTTCGTGCAGTAATAAATTCTGTTAAACCTATAACGTTTGTGCGATGATGCAAAATTTATTTCCGGATACACTTCCCAATGTATCCCCACATGAACTTTCATGTTTGTCGCTGTTCTTTTTCCTTTCCGTGTTATAATTTTTTAAATTAATTTTCAAGCTTAAGTTTTTATAACAATGTTTTAATAAACCCTTTCAGATTTTTAAGGATCTGCGAAAATCCACACTGAAATTACTAAAACATTTTTTTTTTCATTCCAACACCCCATTAATCTGAGCTCCAGCGCTAATGGTCTCGTGCGATACTCATGATAACACTCTCTGCTGCATGGTTAACTTTGCATACCGAAGAGAGTTCCGGATTTATGTAACTAATTATCCCGTCCTACTAACGGAACCCCGTTCCAGTGACCACGGTGGGAACGCAGAGATATACTCGGTACCCAGGCAACAACGGAAGTCACGCTAACAATCTCTTCCTGTTCTGATGACCGTCGGAGCAGGCACCGTCATGAACACTTCAAAGTTAAGAACTTTTAAAACGTGCAAATCTGGAATGGTGGAGCTGGTGCCGGGCTCCGTGGTACGGTTGGGAGATGAAACGCGGAGCAGCAGTTATGAATTGTACGGACATAGTAGTCATGCTCATTCCCAATGTTTAATCATTGAAAATAGCAATTTCGTTTTGGAAAACGAATTCAGAAATTGTTTCAAACTTTTATCCCGGCGTGAATCCACCATAAATCACACTTTGTTTTTCCTCTGATAGAGCTTCACCGTAGATGTTAAAATTTCAGTTCGGAAAGTTGCATTCGGCAAGCTAGCTCGCGTTGCAATTCATTACCTCCCCTTAATTCATTACTTTTTCGTGTGCTGCAGGGACGTAAAGCCATTTAGCAGTAGCACAGAAAACAAAATCCTTCTCGTGGAAGCGTAACTAGATTAATTATATCGAATTTATTCCTACATTGCGAAGTTGAACCATCAAGAAAATAAATTATTTTTACTGAATTTGTTACCCTGCACCGAGTGAGGAAGTATTTTGAGAGAAAACGTGAAATATCGTTGGTGCTGCGCTCTGAAGCATCTGAGGAATTATGCGATAGTTAGGAGGTACCTCCTTCTTCGATGCAACATACACTTCACTTACGGATATACCGTACAAAGATTCTAGTTATTGCGAGTTTTTCAATGCCAAAATCAATTTTATGATTTTAAAATTTTTGTCGTAGTGAACAAAACTCATAAAAACAAACTGGTACGGTTTTTAAACACATTCAGCGTTTATTAGCATGCAAATATAGAATCTGTTCTGGTACTAAAAATGTCGTTTATGGCGTGACCGTTTTTCACAATCTTAGGTAATGTGAAAGCACCGATAATGGTGAAGAAAAGTTAAAAAACGTGATTAATCCACCTAGCAGTGAAATGATACCTTTTTTTTATCAATCCGCATAAGTTTTTTGCATGGATATTCTTAGATGTTTTAGTTCTCATGACATTATTTTAATTATCGTCGTTTTAAACGGCAAATTGAGACTTTAATCACTCATTACCCTGTAATTTCGAAACTGCCAATCGTATCGAATTTCAATCTTAACGTGTGACAATCGTTAGAACATTCCATGAGATGTCGAAGTTAGTTCCACTTTAGAGTTTTTCGTCATCATTTATGGTACTTCCAGAGCCGGTATTCAGGAACTAGCATAACCCAAAATGATTCGAATGGCCATAAATTAATACGCCAAAAAATTTACATCTTCTATATCGGTATGAATTTTAAAAACTCATCATCTGTAATTCCAGAATCGGATAAAATTCACCAATTTTGTATGGGACCTCAAGTCCTTTAATTTGATTTTATGTTTCTGAAGTTCGATTTGGCCTTTTTGAAAAAATGATTGAGCTTTGAGAAACGATTCGAAACTGGAACCGGAGTTCTAAAATCGGTGTAGCCGAAATCAGTTAAATTCACCCGAGGAGTGTGTAGACATCTTTAAGAAATTGTAGTTTGAGGGTACATTCCGAATCGAAAACTGAATACCGCTTAAACTGAAATAAATTTATTTCGTAATCGACTATCCAAATCAGCAAACCTGATAAAAAGCAAAGTCATGGCATTACATTACTTTTTGTGGAATTTGGCCTTTCTGTTTCAACAGACTTCTTAGTGTACAGAATTCTTAGTGTACAGAATCATTGCATGGCTAGTACACCATGGATCCTACTGACACTAAGAATCCTTCCAAGTCGGGGCTCGAACATACGACAACTGGCTTGTAAGACCAGCGTCCTATGCATTGAACCGCCAACCTGGGACCACACAACCCGAACCACACACAAACCCGATAAACCTGATTAATTTAAGTGAAATAGACATTTTTATACAAATCACCCTGTATCTCCTAAACCAGAAATAGGATCTGACTAAATTTTATAGGATTTTAAGACCTCTCATTTGAATCATAGATCGGTTCAGCCATCTACGAGAAAAATGAATTGCATTATTTTAATTTCGTTTCATATATCATCCTGTGGTTCCGCAATCAGAAGTCGGGTCCAAACGTAATTCAGGAACCTTGTTTGGAAGTATACTACTTTTCATATGAATCTGAGTTTGTAGAAAACGGTTTAGCCATCTCCGAGAAAATTGAGTGAAATTATTTGTCACACACGCATTTGCTAATCTCGACGAACTGAGTCGTATGGTATATGGACGTTATGTTCTTCCAGCATTTATTGCTGTAAGTAGCTTAAATCAATATAATTATGGAATTACTTTCAACTCGAAAATTCTGCCATCATCTGGTTTACATATACCATATTCGAACGATTATGTTGCCAACAACGAACCGTGCTAACTTCGGTCCAAGGAATGAAAAAGGATGCTGTACACAGTCTTTTTGGTACTTTGAAACAATTGTATGTAACAGTATAAAAAATCGTGTTTCACGTTGCTCCCAAGCATTGCTTTGTCATACAGCGCTCAAAACTTCTACTGCTGGAATAAGGGGAAAAGTCGTTTACACAAAAATTTCGATATCTCCGTTAAAAATGGACGGATTTTAATAATCTATGGCTTGCGGAATCTAAGTCTGAAAACATCTTCTGTTTTCAAGGTCAATTGTTACAGATACTGTCAAAAAACTGAAAATTTTGACATAAAACTTCGTATAACTCAAAAAGTAAACATCCGATCTCAAAACCTTTCATTTGCGACTAGTTTGATAAAAATCGGTCCAGTGATCTCTGAGATCTCGACCTCTTAGTTGACAACACACATACACACACACGGACATTTGCTCATTTCGTCGAGCTGAATCGATTGGTATATGTCATTCGGCTCTTCCCTTTCAAATTAAAGCTTTTATTGTCTTGAAAGATACTGTGGAATTTCATCCAGATCCGACTTCCGGTTCCGAAATTATATGACGATGAGTACCAAAACTTTCAAACCGTCATACAAAATGACAATACAAAACCGGTGCCCTTCGGTATGTGCTGATACGGAAGAAGAAAACACCACCGCCTTTGCAAACGAAGCACGTGCTTTGCTCAATTTCGTATACCGTGCAAGGATACCTAAGGTCACAATCTTTCCTTCTTATCATAAAAAGTTTTAGAAAACATAAAGAATTGCGCTAAAATAATTGCAAAAAAAGGTAATATAGATAACCTTTCGTTAGCTGATGAAACCATTTGTAATTTCTGCCATACTTGATCATCTCTTTTATTCAATTTGTACCCATTTGTTAGTATTATCACAACACAATGATAACGATTCTATTATATAAAAGTATACTAATTGCCTTTCTCATTTAGAAAGTTCACATAGTCACTTGAAACACTGACTAGTGAAAATAGGTCCGGGAGACAGAATGTCCTATCAGTGTTCATAATCAATTATCTACATAAAAGAATTCCACTTTAACATGTGATTTGTCCGTTGATTAATAAGCTTTTAAAGAATCACTGCAATCAAATACTAATAGATACTCAGAGAGAAAAGTCTAATTTTTTACTTCTAACTTTCTATGAACCTGTACAAATCTGTATTAAATTTAGGAAATCTGTATAAAATCTGCACTTTGATTTAAATCAATATGCGAACGCAAAAATCTATACAATACAGATAAATCTGTATAAATGGCATCTCAGGCTCTACACTTCGTTTTAAGAAGGGCTAATGAATAAATAGTAACAATAACATTTTTGTTTTTATTTAAAGTTCACCAAATTAACTTTAAAGTAAAATTTTAAATTTATAGCGAAAGGTAACGGAAACGACCGAAAAATTTTTAAACGTTGAAATGACTTCAAACTGGTTCTAGAAATATCGTATGTTGTCTCATACTTGACATTAGGCCGTTTTTAAGAAGAATTCTGACATTTTGAACCTGAGAGTGTAATAGTGGAATATTTTGTTTTGATTGCTGTCGCCATTGCTAATTTATAGGACGAATAAAGGATCCAAGATAGGATGGATAAAAATCCATTGAGATGAAACTAGGAGCAGAGTAGTGAACACATCATAAGTGTTTTTAGCTGTTTTATGAATATTAGTTAAATTTTCAAGAAATGTGAATCAATTCTCAACGTGGAGCAAGGCGAATGGAGCAGTAATATGAAATAGTTATTGTGATTTTAGTGGCTAAATCGGGGTTTGAAGGCGACGTCCTTACAAATGAGATGAAATAGGGAGCCCTTACCCTATTTGTTTTCTCCAAAAGAAAAAAAAAAGAGATCAACCTTGCGTCCCCATTTAAGTTTTATTAGAAGGAAACGTATGGTGCATAACTACTTGAACTAAGTACCATACGTTTCCTTCTAAAAGAGCTTCTATAGAAGCGCATGATTGATTTTTTTTTAAAGAAATGTAGTGGTAGTTCACGTAAACCATTAAACCGAACAAAATTTACACATTCAAAAATTATTTATGTAATACTAAAAACAAAGTTGCTGATCCTATCAATGAAACAATATTCGTAAGTTATTCTTTTCACCGGCGATGCTCTACCCGTGCGGCGAGCAGTTTGTATATATTCCGTGTCTGCTATATTCATTCTTTCCTTCCACCCAGAGATTTGTATCGAAGCGTTTAGGTAGAAAGCTATTCGGTGGTGCTGATCACAGGATAAAATTTTATTCCTAAATAAAGCTTATAAGAAAAATATCGAACCTTTTTGATATGTTATTGATTAAACATCAAACTGTAAAAGGGTAATTAATGGAGCGTTTTTTTGTGTCGTAAAATATGTAACTTTCACTACTATTCCGTATTTCTATAATAAGTTCATTTTGTGTTTCGATCGAGTTCGGCTCTTTCAAAAAAATTATACCTCATACCAAATTGGTATTTTTCACTCGGTCGAATGTAGGGTTGTCAATTTGCCAATTTTTTGTCAATTATTGTTGTCTCTCATGATCGTGAAACTATTTACATACCGATTACGATGCCATTTGACAATCGTTACCTTAATAATTATAAACATATGTGATTACGCTATTAATTGCTTTCAATTTCATGTTAATCATTCATAATAAACTAATAGTATTTGTATTGACTTCGAGACAAGTTGTGTCGAACCAAGTCAACTACCAAAAAGATTGAGACCAACTTTGATGATACACACTATTAGTTCTTACGAATACAAGAAGAACCAGAAACACCAAATAATTCCGTCACATTCAATATACAGGGCGTTAGAGCTACAATATAATAGAAATTAAAACCAAAATAGAACTTCTATAATTTTGTATAAGGCACTAATTTGGAGGCCAACATAAGATTTTACTGAAGAATGATATTTCTATTATTATCAAAAACAAACAAACTCTCCACAGTTACTTGTTGGAAACTGTGCCATGGATAATCGTGCAATGAAGACCTTCCGCAGTTTCCAATAACGAAATGAATGATAGCTAATATTTCTAAAAATCAAGTATCATACAATCAAACATAACAAAATTATATGCTACTATCTCGTGACATTAGTGACGTTAAATAAAGTGGAATTAAATGCACAATTTTTTTTCTTGATCATATATTCTCCTGCTATCTTCTGATGATGTGATAACAGAATTATATTTCATTTGGACTCTTTGTATGTGATCCTTGAAAGTGAGATTCTAATCATATAGCATGAATATATTTTAGTAAAGTAAGAAGTATTCACGTAAAACATTTATTGCTCAACATAGTTTTAAGATAAATAATACAATGAGTAGTTTAAAAACTGGATGTGTGATATGAGTAACTATCTAAAAAATCGATAAACCACGCAGATTGTGTTATTTTGTCGTGAATACGACTTACTTTACTATGGGGTGCCTTTTCAAAATTCACCCTCTGAGAGAGTGATAAGTTTTTGATCATGAATATCAATTGTTGTATCTAACGAATCAACATAATTTTTGCTACACGCCATCGGAAATATGATCACAATTTTATGATAAAATTATCAGTTGTGTGACATAATCTCAAATAATTCAAAATTAAACTTTTCTGAAATGTTTGGTATAAACGAGTATCAAAGGGGATAATCCATAAGGCGCGTTTACCTTGTTCGTATTTTGAAAGCTCATAGCTTAGTGATCTGTGAAAGGATTTATACAATCTAACTACCAATAGAATCGGAATTTTTCAACTTAAACGTGTATAGTAAAAGCATTGAAGTATTTCAATAGTACACTAATGAAAAACCTGTCTCATTTGACCCATGTCAACACCAGCCAATCAGAACGCGTTCTGAGGAAGAGAACAAAATATCTGCTGCTGTACAACAAATCGTTCGAGAAAAATGTTCCGAAAAGTGTTGAATATCGTAGTGAGTTCCACAATTTGGTCCTTCTGAAAGGCAGGAATGTCCCGTACAGTATCCTGATAGTTTCTTTCAATAAAATGCAAATCCGAAATGAAATAATCGACATTAAAATTCTGTATGCGGCTATTTTTATAGCCGTTAGGACCGCCCATATGTGAAAAAGCTACCAACGAAATCAGGTAAAAACAAGCCACTCAACAAAAATTTTATTTGTTTGGATTCTATCGCCACTGCGAGCAGATGTATTTTGTGTCGTTTGCAAAGCTAGTTTCGCTTCCGACAAGAGCGATTACGTCACAGCTGCCAGTCATTTGCATGGATGAAAAAGCAACGGTGGAGAGCATTGCACAAAATCAGCAGTTCTAATGGCTCTAAAAGTTTTCTAAAGAACTATTAGGATTTCTTGC
Organism: Malaya genurostris; assembly: GCF_030247185.1. Lineage (NCBI taxonomy): Eukaryota > Metazoa > Arthropoda > Insecta > Diptera > Culicidae > Malaya > Malaya genurostris. The sequence goes on along the minus strand of NC_080571.1, from coordinate 93,475,191 downwards.
TCGCAAATCGAAGGGAAATATCCTCAGTTTAGTGCAAATCTAGAACTGTTTGGTTTGATTTCTGCACTTTTCGCTGTGTGAAAATCACAGTAATCTAGATCAAATGAAGCCTTCTTTGTTTTTGCGAAAAATGTGGAAAAGGGGAATGCTTGCGTAATTCATACAATTGATCAACTAATTGATATTCGGAAGTGTTAAGGAACATGTCAGTTGTTTTCGTATTCACGACATCCAGTTATGTCTCTGACATTACCCTCCCGTCTGTTTCAAATTGAAATCTTTCCTCTGTAATATGAAAATTGTAAAATGTTATGAAATGGAATTTACAATTTCTTCTAGCGGAGGTTCTTTTTTTTTTAAAAAGCTAAACCGATCACTTCGGGAGTCAATTGTAGAATAAATTATTTTCAATACGTTTTTGACAGCAATATCAGATTGTAATCTTAATTTGATTTCAGCTCATCAATTTCTCAACTGATATCACATTACGTTATTATTTTGCTGTTTGCTTTTGGAAAAAAAACTTACGAGGCAAAAGTTTTGTGAAATTCCAAAAATGATAATATTAAATGCAAAAATTTTATGAATGCATTAAAACAGGACTAAGTTAATGAGGTAATACAAAAATGCAAAAGTAAATTTCAATGGAACATCTATTCCTCCAATTTTATGTTGCGTTTTACAAAATGCTTCGACATCCTGTGGCAGTTGGCCGGAACCACAACCGTGATCCTTAATTCAAAAGACTTTTTTTTAATGACTATTTATTGGAATATGAGTTAAAATTAAATTATTAGGATTTAAATTGGGTGTTCAGCCACAAGTGGTGACTTTTCAGCCCTATTATATATATGATTTGGTTATTACCATGAGGACATTATTTGCTTCCGCAATTCTGAGATTTTTGTGTAGGGAAAATTCTAAACCAACTTGTATTGTGTAATGGGGAAATGGAACTTATATACTAACTAACTAACTAATACAGAGAGCGAATCGATTCAATTGAAGATTGCATCGATTTTTGTCGGAATTTGCTTATAATACTATGTGACATTACATCTAATGGTTCTATATTTGTGAGTCTGTGTAACTCATTTGTACTAAACCAGGGAGGACGCTTCAAAATCATTTTCAGAATTTTATTCGGAATCCTTTGAAGCGTTTTCTTCCTGGTGGAACAACAACTTGACCAAATTGGTCCATTGCATAAAGCATGGCTGGTCTGAAAATTTGTTTATAAATTAACAATTTGTTTTTTAGACAGAGCTTAGAATTTCTGTTTATAAGAGGATATAAACATTTAATATATTTATTACACTTTGCCTGGATTCCTTCAATGTGATCCTTGAAAGTGAGTTTTTTGTCATATGTTAAACCTAAGTATTTAGCTTGATCAGACCATGTCAATTCCAAACCATTCGATTTGAGAATGTGATTATTGTTTGGTTTAAGAAAAGAAGCTCTTGGCTTATGAGGAAAGATAATTAATTGCGTTTTTGCTGCATTTGGTTTAATTTTCCATTTTGACATAATCACTGAAAATATTTAAACTTCTTTGTAGGCGACTGCAGATCACTCTTAGATTTCTACCTGTGGCTAACAGACTTGTGTCGTCACAGAATAGCGATTTCTGACAACCAACGGGTAGATTTGGAAGATCAGAAGTGAAAATATTATACAAGATTGGAGGTACGCTCGAACCCTGCGGAAAACCGGCTCGTACGGGTAGCAATTCAGATTTACAATTCTGATAGCTAACCTGAAGAGTACGATCAGTTAAATAATTTTGAATCATTTTGATCAAATAAATAGGAAACTGGAAATCAGACATTTTTTCTATTAAACCTTTGTGTCAAACACTGTCGAATGCTTTAATTCAAAAGTCTTGATTTCCTGATCGTAGTACAGTTATTCTAATCGATAATTTGCGTAGATGCTGAATGAGTATTTAGTTAGTAATGATTATTTCTTTGTTAGCCATTCTTCATAATTGCTTTGGTTTTTGCAGAAGCATGCTTGCCACAGTAACATGGCTTCTCAGCAGGTTCAAACGTTGTGGCAAACCCTGCACTCCTATTACTTCTATAAATCAAATCTATGCTAAGAAGCGTTAAATTGTGTTTAATAGAATATAACCATGAGAATATAAAACATCCCTGGAATTAAAAGATTAGACTTGCCTCTATAATCAATATTCAGAATGTATTTTTGTCACTGTATTTGCATTGCATATTGATATTGCTTATTGGACTTCTGGCATCTGAATATCATTATTTGCTAGTGAAAATTGCTGCATAGATGATAATCGTGGGAATGATCATTCATAATCATATGTGGTTTTAAAGAATATCACTGTAGATATTTCAGTCCATTTTCAAAATCATAAATAAAATAGATATCAAAAGTGTTGCTACAGTAATATGTGGAAAATAATTCCTTTTGTTTTATGTCTTATATAAGCCATATAAACTGCAAAATTTTCACTTTACAAAAGTGCCATTACTTGCCGCAAAATTTCAACAGCACGGAGTACGAACGTGAGAATAGTATTCGGTGAAATCTGCATAAACTGGTTTTTTTTATTCAATAATATAATATAATATTAAGGCAGCATAAACTGTTTTCATTAGTTTTATTGCAATAGGAAGTACATTATATGTACATTAGCATACGATTTTAAACGACGTTTTGAAGTGGACTATCAGTTTTATTTATCAATTTAATTTTTATCCAACCCAATCGTTTCGCCATCTTCCAATGATAAGTAATGATATTACGTTTAAAGTTTTTAAAGCTAATTTGTGATGTTCAGCGCAAGGGGCTGGGGTCCACTAGGAGATTGATAGTACCTATTAGCTCTCTCCGGACTGTACCAGCCTAGATGCCGTGTGGAATCCGGCGGAAAAAAATGAACCAAGAATAGATCCACTGGGTTCCTGCTTCCATGTCGTAAAAGGCGACAATTGCAGGAGTTTCTTTTTCCTTTCAGTTATCAGATATTTTCAATGTTTTACTTCTGATTACTCTATTTTACTAAATCATCTCTTTATTCAACCTATCAATTTCCGTCTAGCTTCGGAGAGAAGTTTTTTTTTTTTCATAAATACGTTTATTTCTTAAGGCAGTTTACATAAGTTTTTCTTCGCCGTAGCATCACTTTTACATAATATTCTTATCCTAATTTATTTCTAACATAGTTTTGCATTTATTAAAACATATTCTTTTATTACTTAAATATCATCTTAGGTAACTCGTCATTAATTATGAAATCTACTCGGAAATATTATTTGAACCAAACGATTAACTTCTATAAATTATAAAATAAGCTGTTATTTTCAGACATTTTGTTAATAATTTCATAAACTGTTTCGAGTTTGTTTGTATCATTACATTATTTTTATTCTAATTTAGCTATTGGTTGAACTCATGGACGCAGCTGGGATCAGAACTAAGTCTTGAAAGGGGCCTTTATTAAATTGAAACTCCAGTTTTCTTTATGAAATGATAAATAAGTTTCATGTATGAAAGGTCACGACAAGCAAGAATGTCTCGAACTGGGACATTGGATAGTCTACCTTGGGTACGCAAAGAATTTATTAGTTGAGATCTGACATCACGATACTCCACGCATGTCCAAACGACATGATCAATATCCCGATAACCTTCTCCGCAAGCACAATGATTAGTCTCGGAGAGCCCAATTCGAAGGAGATGTGCATTTAACGTGTAGTGATTGGACATGAGTCTGGACATCACACGAATGAAATCTCTACTCACATCCAGTCCCCTGAACCATGCCTTTGTCGATATTTTCGGAATAATTGAGTGCATCCACCGACCCAGATCATCTCTATCCCAAGATGCTTGCCAGCTGGCAAGTGTTCTTTGGCGAGACGAACTATAGAATTCGTTGAAAGCAATCGGTCGCTCATAAATTTCACCCTCAATAGCACCACGTTTGGCTAAATTATCGGCTCTTTCATTGCCTGGAATGGAGCAATGAGCCGGGACCCAGACTATAGTGATTAGATAATTATTATTCAATATGTCGTTCAGACACTGTTTTATTTTACCCAAGAAAAACGGTTCATTTTTGCCAGCAGCGATTGAGCGAATGGCTTCAATTGCACTCAGACTATCTGTGAAGAGGAAATAATGGTTTGGAGATAATGTGACGATTACACTCAAACTATAATGAACTGCTGCTAGCTCTGCTATATAAACAGATGCAGGTTCTTGAAGCCTAAATGAGGCCGAAACATTATTGTTGAACATACCAAACCCTGTCGCTTCTTCAATTCGAGATCCGTCCGTGTAAAACATTTTCTCAGAGTCAATATGCCTGAACTTACTTGAAAATATTTTTGGGATTTCCGTCGAACGTAGATGATCCGGGATTCCACGCACTTCGCGCTGCATGGATGTATCGAAAAATAAAGTTGAGTCAGGGACATTTAGGAGGCTGACACGGATAGGAATATATCTTGAAGGGTTGATTTCCTGTGACATATGGTTAAAATATACTGTCATGAATTTTGTTTGAGATCGAAGCTCGACTAGTCGTTCGAAATTATTAATTACCATGGGATTCAGCACCTACGGAGAGAAGTTTTATTAGGAATGATTTCTTCTTCCATGTTATTGATTGTCTTTCAGGATTATAAAATGAATGATAAAAATCAACCATTACGCAAATCCGTTTATATTACAAAGTTGATAACAGAGATAACAAAGGGTGATTTTTTAAGAGCTTGAGAACTTTTTTAAACAATAAAACGCATAAAATTTGCAAAATCTCATCGGTTCTTTATTTTAAACGTTAGATTGGTACATGACATTTACTTTTTGAAGATAATTTCATTTAAATGTTGACCGCGGCTGCGTCTTAGGTGGTCCATTCGGAAAGTCCAATTTTGGGCAACTTTTTCGAGCATTTCGGCCGGAATAGCCCGAATTTCTTCGGAAATGTTGTCTTCCAAAGCTGGAATAGTTACTGGCTTATTTCTGTAGACTTTAGACTTGACGTAGCCCCACAAAAAATAGTCTAAAGGCGTCAAATCGCATGATCTTGGTGGCCAACTTACCGGTCCATTTCTTGAGATGAATTGTTCTCCGAAGTTTTCCCTCAAAATGGCCATAGAATCGCGAGCTGTGTGGCATGTAGCGCCATCTTGTTGAAACCACATGTCTACCAAGTTCAGTTCTTCCATTTTTGGCAACAAAAAGTTTGTTAGCATCGAACGATAGCGATCGCCATTCACTGTAACGTTGCGTCCAACAGCATCTTTGAAAAAATACGGTCCAATGATTCCACCAGCGTACAAACCACACCAAACAGTGCATTTTTCGGGATGCATGGGCAGTTCTTGAACGGCTTCTGGTTGCTCTTCACTCCAAATGCGGCAATTTTGCTTATTTACGTAGCCATTCAACCAGAAATGAGCCTCATCGCTGAACAAAATTTGTCGATAAAAAAGCGGATTTTCCGAATGGACCACCTAAGACGCAGCCGCGGTCAACATTTAAATGAAATTATCTTCAAAAAGTAAATGTCATGTACCAATCTAACGTTTAAAATAAAGAACCGATGAGATTTTGCAAATTTTATGCGTTTTATTGTTTAAAAAAGTTCTCAAGCTCTTAAAAAATTACCCTTTATATCGTTATATTGAACATATATCGTTATATTGAATACGTAGTAAAAAACACTTGATATTAATATTTCAAACAGTAAATTAATATTTTTCTCGGTAGTCGGCTGCCCAGATCAATTAATATAATCAATTAATAATTTCAATAAATAATTAAAATAATAAAGCGGAAATAATAAAGAATCAAGACGCGTGTGAAATCTTTTGACCTTTGTTTGGTGATTTAAAATGATTTTATAACCACTGTTTAGAATATTTCAATGCAATGACACAACTTTTTTGTCTAAATCCTATTCGCTCGTTTATTTTGTATCACGTAGTTTCATTTATAAAAACGTGCTTAATCCACCTAGCAGTGAGATGATACCTTTTTTTATCAATCCGCATGTGTTTTTTTGCATGACTAAAAAAAAACGCGAAAGGTAGATGCATAAACGAGTGACTGCATACTCCACAGCCGGCTGCCCGGAGTTTTGTCAATTTCGGAGATTGACTGTTTCGTGCATTATATTGCCAGCACAAAGTAACACATAAAACGATAATACTTTAAAACATTCTTGGTAGCCGGCTACCCAGAGCAATAAACACATGATAACATTATTAAAACATTTACTAACAAAGTATCCTCTCCTGTGATGCATGTGGGAATGCAGAGGATTCCTCGGTTCTTAGTAGCAACATGCATCGAACTAACAATCCTTTCCCTCCCAAGTAGATCTGCATTCGGACGTGGCCGGCGTCGGTATTGATCAGCATGCATGGTTCAATACAGTTTGCACAGTGTGAAACAATGTGTTATTCCCAAACATGTTACTTCAAAAAATCATTTTGCAATCTCAATTGGTCCAGATCAATAACGGAGTAGCAACACACGGGCGATCTCTAATGCTAAAAAATGCTAATGCTAATTTGTGATGTTCAGCGCACACTTTTTATCAGGGGAATATCTACAAGACAATTAAACTTTTCAACATCAGCAAAATAAAAAAAATGCTTCCATCGCATCGCTAATTTTTTTCAATTCTTCAATTTTTTTCGAACACTTGCACTCATGATTGCTGGCATTCTGACTCGCAGTGAGTCAAAAATTGACTCAATGTAAGCGCTATTCGTGCCTGATGATACCTTCTCTTGAAATGGTAGAGAATGGCACACGGCGGAATAGCAACCAGGAAGAAAAAGCAAGATCTCTCTCTTGCGAGTCGCTCAGACATAATAAGCATAGATTTTGCCTCGTCCGGCATTACATGCTTTGCTGTCTCCGTTCTTGAATCGTTTGCAGGCGGTGAACGTCAATGAGTTGCGTGAGGCGAATTTCAGCAACCCTGACTAAAAAATCCAGATCTTCGATTTATTTTATTATTTTTTTGTGGATCGGTTAAAATTACCATAACTCCGTCAATATGGAAGTGAAAGTGTTGAAATTTATAAAAAATGCCTCCAGTCTGAGCGCCTTCAAATGTGGTAAAACAATATGAATATTCTTTGGAGGCAGCTTTCACAACTAGTATATCCTTTTCTAAGTGGTCGAAGTTTGACAGTTAATTGTATTTGGTTACCAAATTTACCGAAGCTCGGTTTCATTATACACATCATGCTGAAGTTTGACCGTGCTCGCTGATTATCCAGATTTACCGTATAGTTTGAAAAGTATTTAAAAACATTCAATATTTACCGAAAGTTTACGTCAAATTTAACAGCGAAATTAAATCAAGAATGGCAGGCTAAATTTAATCCATGAAGCTAAATTTAATCAGCTGAATCGAATATCTTTTTGATTTGAAGATAACGGAAACAAACCCAGCTTCAACTCTACTTGGAATCAAAACAAATTGGCTCAAGTTGCACGTTCTGCTGGTTTTTTTTGGATTTGGTTGTATGGAGATTTGTGCCATATATTTTACAGCAGTTGTAATCAGAACTGGAATGGTTCTTGCTTTCAGGGTAACGGGGAGACCTTTGATTCGATGCTAGTTTGGTAAAAATTGACGACACACACGCGGACATTTGCTCAGTTCGTCGAGTTGAATCGGTTGAAATATGACACTCGGCCCTCCGGGCCTCGGAAATTTTTTCTAAAATTTGAGCAAATTCTATACCTATTTTTTATATTAAAAAAAGCTTTTTTTAATCCACCTAGTGGTGTTATGATGCCTTTCTCATATTACTTATATTTTCAAAAATATCACTAGAAGATTCCGTCAAGAAATTTTTTTCAATCTTGAATAAAATAAACTTTCTTTGTGTATGAGCTAACCTAACCTTTGTAAACAGTTATGTCATGTTAATAAGAGTTTTTGTTTATTTTGCATCGTCGCACTAAATGATTAAACACACTTTACCCTGTAGATCTGGAACCGGAAGTCGGATCCGGATGAAATTATGGAGCAAGACACTTTGCAAGCGTATGAGTAATGTCAACAATGTGTGCATAAAAACAAATTCCTGTGCTTCTTTTTCTGATTTTAATCAATAAATCTTCCATAAGGTTGAAAAATAAACCAATCAGTTCATTCTGCTTAAAATTGCAATTCAAGAACAGCGGAAACCTTAGTCTTCCGTTTTTCTGAAACTGTTTCAGTTTCAGCTTACTTCCACTAATACATTTGATTAGCAACAAACACATCCCTGAATGGATTTTCTCTTGCCGAAAATATTGCGATATAAAGTTTGACGTACTTTTCATAAGTAAACCCGCAAAAAAGGAATCTCTAATTTAACATTCAAAAGGCAATGGATATGGAATGTTGTCGTCTATTTATTTTTCCGAAAAATTGCTTTTGTAACAGAAAATATTTAGTTTCGTTCATTTTGTGTAGCGTAATCTAATACAAATGCATTGAAGCAGTATTACTAAATTTTTCAATAGGGAATTAACATCTACATTCATAAAATGTGAGCAATTTCTAAAGTACAACTAAGAACAAGAAAGCATTCAAATATTTCCGGTTTACTATACAGGGTCATTCAAGAAAATTACCTACTCGGGAAGATCCTTGAACAAATCAGGAATCGAACCCGATTTTTTTTGTCAGTATCAGACAGTAATTCACCTGGCCCTTCCCGCCGGACCAGTTCATCGCTACAAACATCAGCTACGATGGAGTAACGAGACTGTGGATAAGCAGAGCCAAGCCCAATTCCATCAACAACTTCCGATCCCGATTAGTTTCCGAAATATAATCAATAAACCATTACTCAACTCTTACAAAGTCAAGATTCGAACTTGACACGTAGAATGCTAGAGCTCTCAAAAATAAAAGAGAACATATCCAGTTCCAGTCATATTCAATTTCCAGATTGCCTCTACCTGTTTTGCGCCCGCGAGGCTCATACTTTTGTAGACGACTTTGAAACAAATTATTAAACATCCATCATCATCATACAGAACATAACAACCTAATGCGTCTTACTTTAAAAAAATCATTAAATAAAAATAAATAAATAAAATAAATACAATCTTCGTCATTTTACTCAATTTTCGAAAAAATCAAATTGCATTAATTCATTTAAGATCTAATTACAGAATAGATTTTACGTGTGAAATACACAATTTTTTGAACTCCCTCAATACTGTAGCCCGCTTGATTCGTCCTGGCATCGAATTAAAAAAAAACTAATCCCTTTGTACAATAACGAGTTTTGCGATCTGGCTTATAAAAAGCTTGGTGTTCTCGCATCAGACGCATTTCTAGTATTGGACCTATGCAAGTCACTTCCTCTTTCAATCCGATCACACAAATATATACCATTTAAGTTTTTGAAAATGATCACCTTTGTTAAATAATATACTCTCTGTTTCACTGAAAGCCATTGTAATGCATTCTATAGAATATTAGAGGAAGTATATCTATTTTCTTTTTTAAATCAATCGCATGACCTTATTCTGCAATCGCTGGTGTCTCAATATTTGCGTGTTGTTAGCAAGGAATAGAATCGATGAGCAGAGGTCAATGTGAGGAGAGATTATTGATTTATACAGGAGAATTTTATTACTGGTCGTTAAATCATTTATCAGGCGGCATAATACATCGTACTTTTTAGCAACCTTCTTGATGATGTTGTTAACGTGAGATTTGAATCATCAGTTATGACTCCAAGATACTTCAACTCTCTAACACGATCAATAATCTCTCCATCAATTTCAGTATTGGCCTCATGTCCAGTGCTTGAAGTAGAAATAACCATAGGTATAGTTTTTGCGACATTCAGTTTTAACTGTTTGAATTTTAACCACTGAGCCAGAGAATGTAGATCTTCGTTCAAATGTGCAACCGCTTCATCCAAATCCTTAGCTGTAATGAACAGAACAGTATCGTCAGCAAAAAAAAAATTATTTCACAAAACCGTAAAATTCGCTTCATATCATTTATGTACATTATGAACAAAATCGGTCCTAAGACACTACCCTGTGGCACACCAAGTGAATTACCCTGGAAACTAGACACAACATCGTTGAAAACACTTCTCTGGGTTCCATCAAACAAATAGTTTTCAAACCACTTATATGCCACTCCTTCGATACCAAAGCGTTTTAGTGTTTGTAGCAGTATAGGTCTAGAAATTGTTTCGAAAGCGCGTTTGAGATCCAAGAGCACTGCAAAAATAGTCTCTTTAATCTCGATTTTCTCCTTCCATTTTGATAATCTTTAACAACGTACTTGCGATCCAATGATTCTCGGTTCAAGTCGCGGCGACGGTGTTTGCTCTCAGAATATTTTTTTTTTTTTTATGAATTTCATGTATGGAGTTTTAGACACAATATTTAATGTTCTTCCACCTAAATTTGCGTGAGCTGCGACGCTCCATTTATGTGCATCTAATAAGATGTAAAATCACAGGGTTTTTTTTAAGTGTGTAGTTCATTATCTGTTAAATGAATTGGATGGACGAATCGTCCTTTATGGCTTCCACCAGAATCAAAAGGTTCGGATTGTGCTCATATGAAAAAGCTCACAGCGTAGCATTTCTTTCCTTTTCATTCACTGCCAGTTCGCCGCATGGTCGTTCGTTGAATGCCGATTTCCAACTGATACACGATTCACCTGTGGGACTAGTTTGGATTTTTCACAACCGCGTGCAAAACTAATGGCCAGATACCAAGATTGTTTTCCTATTTAATTTACACCCTCATTTCTGGTATGTTAAATTGAACTGAAATGGAACGCAAAAATGAGACGACTAACCCGGTTTCGTAAAACACAATCCACTGATGCATGGAAGCAAAGGCTCCACCACCGAAACAGAAAACAAGAAACATCTGTCTTAAATGAAACTTTGTACAATATCAAAACCCGTAAAACCCAGCGACGCGTTCAGCTGTAGCAAACAATCGTGAAGTTCAGATTCAATAATTTGCAAAGGAAATGAATTATACACGTTTGCTAGTGAAAAATGCCTTGCCGCTTCACTTGGAAAGGTAATCAAACTTTTGACCATTCGTCGGAGGTGGCACTTTCACTTTTCCATTAAACCTTTTCCTTAAGCAAGAATCTACGACGAACGGAGCAGCAAATGTCCCGAAGAAGTTTCCGCAGCTGCTGTACGGCTTCGTCCATCCGACCCGGCCGGGTATCCTTTCAACATCCGCGACGACGATAAAGTTAACAGACAAACTGGCAAGAAACTGCCCCCCCCCTCTCACTCCGCCACCAGTCAATCGATCGTCGGGAATGGGACGGACAGAAGGCAACGTCTTCTGTTCGACAGCGAGAAGGCTTTTCAAATCCCAATCGTTGATGGGAATCTAATTTCCTAAAGCTATAAATCGGAAAACTTTTTGTCGGCCAACTCTGGCAGCTGAAGACGACGAGCCAACCAGTCAGCAGATAGCGAATTTCGTTTGGGTTCACTGAAGGATCGGTAGTAGGAAACGGGAGTTCGGGAAATGGGAAGATGCTAACTTTTCATTGCATGCCGATACACCCACCAGTTGCGTCTCCTTTTTTTTGCATAATTGACCGGTTGAAGCGATGTCCCCGCCGGTTGCGGTGTAATGGAACCGACAGAAAACGTCGCGCACTCGGATGGTTGCCGGGAAAACCCCGAGATTGGCCCCGAGCGGAGCTGTGATTGTAAAAAATTAATATTTTCTCCCCCCTTTTTTTTGTTGGTCGGTCGCTAAGCGGCTTCCTCGTGTCGGTATCTTTTCGGGCAATTTGGAATCCCTAATATGGGTAATTGAATGTCAGAAAAAAGGGTACGTTCGCGTTGACATTGTCAACATGGTGGTCGCCAACGGGATGCTCTTTCGTAGCGTGCTTTTTTTTGTTATCTCGGAATCGTCGGGTGAAAATTGCTCAAATTAGTTGAAATCGTGATCGGAATGAAAATCGTCGTGACGACCCGATTCGTCCTTGTTTGACTGTGTCACAACGAGCTGTAATCTATTAGGTATCAGATCGATTTGCCCATGGGGAACTTTTGCGAATCATTTTCTGCATATTAAGTTTATTCGGGCGAAAATTCCATCCGAAGTATTTTACATTTTGGGCTCTCTTTTCCGTCAATCGGCTCCTCGGTTAAAGCCGGGAAAAAATAGACAGAGAGTTGTGAAAAGTTGATACGCCTCGGGGTTACTTACAGAATGTCGAGGAAATTCTTTAGGCCGAAAACGGGTAGGCACGTTTTTGACTATGAATGAAGATGAATACAGTGAAGGATCGGAGATGATAAATTTTCCGGTCCAGAGATTATGTTCTCCAGGAAGAGATAGTTTGCCGGCACGATGATTGATTGTTTGTGGACGGCATTATTGAAGATACACAGACGCAACTTTGCGGGTGTGGTGCCATTTTTCAGCCCACCCCGTTGCCAAAGGTCATTTAAGTAAATTTGCGTGTTGGCGGGCCTTCGGGTGCCGTGGGATTTTCCTGCTGAATATGTAATCAAAGCCGTCAACAGCTCCGGGAATACTTTGAATTAAGCGAACAGTTTCTGATTTGCATACGAAATGGTTCCGGTCTAAGACGACTGGGAAATGTTGTTTTTCAATCGGTTTTGCTTACCGAAGACCGTTAACTTTCTGTTAAATTCAAGCCTTGGCTTATACTGTACGATGAAGGTTAAATGTGAATTCAGCATGATTCAGACATACGAGCTTTGCCGGATCGATATGTAGCTCGGCTCTTATACAGATGATGTTTAGTATGCATAGGAAACTACCCATGTTGTGTAGGTAGGTCATATAAAAAAAAATTACTTATGTACAATACCTTGTGGGTTAAATTATTCTAAAATAAATTTGTATTAATATACTTTCTGAAGTTATTCGTGTTGGTGGTTCAGAAGACATCTTTGGTTACTGGGGCTAGGATATTTATGGCCTCAATTCACGTGCAGAGTTGGTGTCTCGTAAATTATATCAACTTTTGACTTGAATGCGTCCTACTTCACTATGGGACGCCTTTTTAAAATCAACTCAGTACTAGAATCGGCAGAACTTGATCGTTGAGAGCAATTTATACTGCTACAATGGTTTATTTTATCAACGACATTATTTCTCAACGAGTACAATTTGAATCATTGCTTTCACAACTAAAATTTTATCTTCCTAGCCGCCATCTCAGAAGTCGTCAAATATTCTCGGAAAAAAAACATAAAACAAATTATGCCAAAAATAATCCTGTTATTCGAATGATACGCTTTTATAACGAAAACTGCCAAAAAAAATCCATCTATGTCCAGGAAACAAATGAAAGAAAAATTAAAACCAAGTCGTAGAAATAATGTATAGCTTATAAGAAACCATTGTAACTTTTTTTTTTGTCTGTAGTCTACATTTGTTTTACGAATAAATAAATAAATAGATCTATCTCAGCAACATATTTTTTTCTGCAATCCATCCGCAAAATGTTAAGTAATTTATAATGTTGTATGAAATTCTCTTCTGAAATAATTTTTGGAAGCTTTCTAAATTGTTTTGTAAGAAGAAACAATAAGGCGTGCAAAATATCAACCACATGAATTGAACGAATCATCGCACAAAGCGTATCATTCAAAACCGACACATAGAAATACGGAATATTTTCAGTGATTGAGTGCAGTGGGCTTACGACACGTTACGTTTGAAAGTAAAATGAGAACTAATTGTGTATGGTTATGAATCATGAGTATTTTTAGTTGACTTCATGCATATTGCTTAGGACGGTCATAGATATTTTCGAGAATCGATTTCGAATTATTGTGTGCTTACATATTCTTGAAGGCTAAGTGTGCCCGAGAAATATTTTTATGTTTAAATTTTGTACAGTATATTTATCCTCATATCACCATCGTTATTCTATATCCGATTCCTTTTATTATATTCGTTTATAAAAAGAATCCCATAATTAACAATAAATGGTTCAAAAAGACAAAAAGAACATTGACAATTATCGTGGAATTACTGTCCTAAGCGCCATACCTAAATTGTTCGAATTAGTATACATCGCGGAAACTCAACACGGATTTATGCCGAAACGCTCCACTGCTACTAATCTCTTATCTTTTACGATACATAATGGATGCTATGTCTAATGGCTTCCAAACGGATGCTATTTACCCGGATCTCTCCGCAGCTTTTGATAAAATCAATCACGCTATCACGATCGCCAAACTGGATAGGCTGGGTTTCGGTTCCAGTAATCTTCGATGGATGCAATCGTATCTCTGCAATCGACGGCTGGCGGTTAAAATCAATGACAGTCTATCGCAGGAGTTCTTTGCCTTTTCCGGAATACCTCAAGGAAGCCATCTCGGTCCACTGATTTTCCTCCTTTATTTCAACGATGGAAATTACTCACTGGAAGGCTCACGACTATCTTTTGCTGATGATTTAAAGTTATACCAAATAATCAAGAGTGCAGAGGATGCTTCATACCTTCAGCGTCAACTGAACATTTTTTCAAGGTGGTGCGAGATCAACCGAATGACTTTAAACATTAGCAAATGCTCTATTATCACATTCACTCGTAAGAAAGACCCTTTGCGGTTTGATTATTGCCTCCATGATGCAACGGTTGAAAGAATCACTTGTGTCAAGGATCTTAGAGTTTATCTAGACGAACAAATGAATTACAAGCAGCATATTGGTTACACAGTTACGAAGGCTTCTCGTTGTTTGGGATTTGTTATGAGAATTGCTAAGAGCTTCACAGATATATACTGTTTGAAGTCGCTCTACTGCTCACTTGTTCGCTCAACACTCGAATACTGCTCATTCGCTCTTCGCAATTTGCCCTGGATCAACCCTCATCAGCTGCCGAGCTACGAAAGCCATGGAATGCTTATCGGACTCGATACTTTGCAAGTGCGTCGTGACCTGTTCCGTGCAATGCTGATTGCCGATGTCTTGACGAACAATATCGATTGCCCAGCACTTCTTAGTCAAATCAACATCAATGTTCGTTCCAGAGCTCTCCGCAACAACAACCTCCTCAGATTGCCTCTACGTCGTACTAAGTACGGAATCAACGGTGCCGTCATTGGAACGAATCTCGTCGAAACACGAACCTTCAACGGTGTTTCGACGGGATTCGATTTTCATTTTTCCCGCAGCCGAATAAGAGAAATTTTTCTAAATATATTTAGGACTTAAATTTGTCTGTTGATTAAATAAAAAGAACCTGTTTTAATCCACCTAGTGGTGTAATGATGCCTTTCTCATGTACATATAATGTTGTTGTATTCCATTCAAAATTTATCTCTTCGATTTTTGAAACAAACCAAGAGATTGTTTGTGCATTAACTAGTATAACATACAGAATAAAACAATGCTTTGATTGCGTGAGTCATTCACATTTCCACAAACCAAAGAACCAACCACCAACTAACATAACACACAAACTCTTCTAGTACGCACTCTAAACTACGATTTAAATGTTTGTTGTATCCGAAAATATTTTAAGTGACGGTGTACAATATTGAACACACTTTACCCTATAATTCCGGAACCGGAAGTCGGATCCGAATGAAATTCAGGAATTTCGTATGGGACCACGAGACCTTTCATTTGAATCTAAGTTTGTGGAAATCGGTCAAACCATCGCTGAGAAAAGTGAGTGAGATCTATTTTGGTATATATGACTACTATTTCCGGTACTTCCAGAACCGGATACCGGGAACCAGGATAGCCGGAATCGGTTTGTTTAGTTGCCTACTGATAATGACTATCGATTTGTGTAGTTTTGAGACCAGTTTAGAAAAATTTTTACGTTTTTTGTTTCGCCGGTTTAAGTGACGGTGTACAATATTGCACACACTTTACCCTATAATTCCGGAACCGGACGTCGGATCCGGATGAAATTCAGGAATTTCGTAGGGAACCACGAGACCTTTCATTTGAATCCTAGTTTGTCAAAATCGGTTCAGCCATCTCTGAGAAAACCTAGTGGGATTATTTGACACATACACATACACACACATACACACACACAGGCATTGCTCAGCTCGATGAACTGAGTCGAATGGTATATGACACTTGGCCCTCCGGGCCAATTTTCACTGGTCGGTTTTTCAAGTGATTGCATAACCTTTCTATATGAGAAAGGCAAAAGATAAAAATATATTATATCTAGAACCTTAGAAAAAGGTTGCCAAAAGCTTATGCTAATGCGTACCTCTACTCACATATACCATTTTGGAGCGGAGTTGTGGTTCGTGCAGCAGTTTATGTACAGGGTCCGGCACTCGAAGTGTAACCAATTAAAAAGACCATAAATTCAGTTTGGAAAATTACTTTTACTTAATTCAAAGTACAAAATGTGTAAAAATAATACAAAATTCAGAATCAATTCACTTTTGCTCGATATGACCACCTTTTGCCTTGACTTGATGACTTGAGAGAGCGAAGGAGTTGCTTCGTTTGGCCGAAAGCGGTCAATTTCCGAACATTGTATTTTCTGACGAGAAAATTTTTCCAATTGAGCAATTCGTAAACTCTCAAAACGATAGGGTTTACTTCACCGACCGTTCATACGAGAATTTGAGTCATCGATTGACCACCAGGAGGCAGCACCCGCAACAGATAATGGTTTGGGCCGCTGTAACCGCAGATGGGCGCTCTCCAATCGTTTTCATCGAGCCTGGCGTCAAGGTAAATGCGACATATTATCGAGAAAGTATTCTGGAGGTTGCTTTGAAGCCCTGGGCAGACAAACATTTCGGTGGCAGACCATGGACGTTTCAGCAGGACTCGGCACCGTCTCACAAAGCTCGAGTGAACCAAGAATGGCTGAAAAACAACGTTCCGAACTTCATCACGTCCACACAATGGCTCTCGAATTCACCAGATGCGAATCCAATGGATTATTCTCTTTGGGCCATTTTGGAGAGCAAAGTACGAACTAAAAGATACACCAGTCTCGAGGCGCTGAAAAAAGTTATTGTCCGCGAGTGGGCCTAAATACCTGCAAGTCACATTCGGCAAAACGAAGCAACTCCTTCGCTCTCTCAAGTCATCAAGTCAAGGCAAAAGGTGGTCATATCGAGCAAAATGAATTGATTCTGAATTTTGTATTATTTTTACACATTTTGTACTTTGAATTAAGTAAAAGTAATTTTCCAAACTGAATTTATGGCCTTTTTAATTGGTTACACTTCGAGTGCCGGACCCTGTACACGTAGAATAATCTCGATTGTTTAAAACAACAAAACGATCAGTTGTTTATCTAGCATTAGCATTGCATTAGATACTGCCCGTGTGTTGCTACTTTGTTATTTTTTACCTATTTTTATATATATACAAAATAGGTATAGAATTCGCTCAAACTTTCGAAAATTTTTCCGAGGCCCGGAGGGCCGAATGACATATACCAATCGATTCAGCTCGACGAACTGAGCAAATGTCTGTGTGTGTGTGTGTGTGTGTGTGTGTGTGTATGTGTGTGTGTCCGTATGTGTGTTGTCAACTAAGAGGTCGAGATCTCAGAGATGGCTGTACCGATTTTCATCAAACTAGTCGCAAATGAAAGGTCTCCCCGTCACCCAAAACGCTATTGAATGGTTTTGAGATCGGATGTTTACTTTTTGAGTTATACAAAGTTTTATGTCAAAATTTTCAGTTTTTTGACAGTACCTGTCACAATTGACCTTGAAAACAGAATATGTTTTCAGACTTAGATTCCGCACGGTAATACCTATCCAACAAGCCATAGATTGTTAAAATCCGTCCATTTTTAACGGAGATATCGAAAATTTTCTGTAAGCGACTTTTCCCCCTATTCCAGCAGTAGGAGTTTTGAGCGCTGTATGACAAAGAAATGCTTGGGAGCAACGGAAAACACGATTTTTTATACTGTTACATACAATTGTTTCTAAGAACCAAAAGGATTGTTTACAGCATTCTTTTTCATGACATTTAGCCTCGGACCGATTTTGGCACGGCTCGTTTTTGGCAACATAATCGTTCGAATATGACATATATAAACCAGATGATGGCAGAATTTTTTTTAATTATTTTGTTTTAAACTACTTACAGCAATAAATGCTGGAACAACATAACATCCATATACCATTCGAATCAGTTCGTCGAGATCAGCAAAGGCGTGTGTGACAAATAACTTCAATTAATTTTCTCGGAAAATTTCTTTTCTACAAATTCAGATTCATACGAAAAGTCGTATGCTCCCAAACAAAGTTCCTGCATTATGTTTGGTTCCGACCTCTGGTTTCGGAACTACAGGATGATATGTGAAACGAAATCAAAATTGTGTAACTCATTTTTCTTGAAGATGGCTGAACCGATCTAAGATGCAAATGAAATCTAAGAATCATCTAAGATTCAAATGAAAAGTTTCAAAGTTCTATAAAACATCTTGCTTTTCAGTCAGATCCAACTTCCGGTTTCGGGGATTGTATAAAAATGTCTATTCCACATAATTTAATCAGGTTTATCGGGTTAGCAGATTTGGATAGTCGATAAAAAAATTAACTTTTTTCAGTTTTAGTGGTATTCAGTTGTCGATCAGAAGGCACCTAAAAATTTAATTCGTGCTATGATCTCTCAAAGATGTCTTAACTGATTTTCAAATGTTTTGAAACAAATGTAAAGTGTACAGCTACTCAGGTGAATTTATCTGACTTCGGCCATACCGCTTTTAGAATTCCGGTTCCAGTATAAAATCGTTTCTCAAAGCTCAATCGTTTTCTCAAAAAAAGCCTAATCAAATTTCAGAAACAAAAATTTTAATTAAAACAAACTTATATACAAAAATTAATTATTTTATCCAATTATGACTTCCGGTTCTCGAATTACATGATGATGAATTTTTAAAATTCAAACCGATATAGTAGATGACAATCCCGAAAAGTTTCAAAGTTGAACTCAAAACTCTTGTAATTTATTCGTCATATGGCCATACGAATCGGTTTGGGTTATGCTGGTTCCTGAATACCGGCTCTGGAAGTACCTTAAATTACCGTAAACTCTAGAGTGGAACTTACATATCATGGCATGTTTAATCGATTATCACACTTCTAGATTCAAATTCGATCCGATTTGCAGTTTCGACATTACAGAGTAATGAGTGATTAAAATCTCAAATTGTCGCTTAAAACGAGGGTCATTAAAATAATGTCATGAAAACTTAAACACCGAAGAATATTCATGCAAAAAACATATGCGGATTGATAAAAATAGGTATCATCTCACTGCTAGGTGGATTAAACACGTTTTTTTATTAAACAATATAATTTTTAAGGCACACTGCTTAAGCTTTAAGATGCCAAGGGCTTTTTCTAATTTTAAATAACGACTAATACCGTTTTCGTTTTAGAACCTATACGCGGGCAACTCTGAATCCGAGTAAAACGAACACGTGTTACGCGCCCTAGACAACAACTCATATAAAAAAGAAAAAATAAACATACTCGCATGGATGCGTGGTGCGACCCGAGAAAATTTTCAGAGCAAACTACGCGATTGTAGTCCGATCTAGAGCGACACCAGGTTGCTAAAACAAACTCATCAAAAGTTGTTTTGACGACTCTGGGTCAGCTCTCGGGCTGCTCTGATCAATAAACGAAAACGGTATAACTTAAAACTTAGGTACTGTCGTCGACTCGGTAGTATCATTAGGTAATGTCGTCGCAGTGGTCGACTTTGGCAAATTCAGCCTTCAGCTGGTGATCGGAACCGGTCAGTGGATTGAATATATCATGAGAGTCTTCCAGATGACGTTTGTATGTATCTATCTTGGCCGCATCCTTCGGTCCGTGTGGGTTCGCGGGAAACATCCCCAGGCTACGAATACCTGGAGGGTGGCCCGCATGCTGTTGATAGACTAGAGCAGCCTTCCGTGGGCGATGATGGTGATGTTACGAAAGAGAATAAGAAAAAATATACAGAGAAGTAAATATTGGCGAAAAGGGATATGGGAACGAAATGACTTATAACGACAGAGATCTAATTAGTTGACATCGTGATGGGGAAGAGACGGGGAGGGGGAAGCGAAAAGGTTAGTGACAGCAAAAAAAAAATCTTGTTAGTTCCAATGAAGATGGTGGACATATGAGAAATCGGGATAATCGGTGAAAGTTAGTGTCGAATCTGCAGGTGAAAATTATTCTTAGACACAGTTGAAACAACGTCTATAAATAGGAGAAACTTTCTAAGCAAGATGTAACAGATTACACTTGTATATTAATGTGTTTAAGGTAATGATATATGAGAAGCATATATAATCTATTCCGACCCCCCAACACATCCCGAACCGAAACCTCAGGCGGTCTACCTCGGGCCCTAAAGGATTCCAGTAGCTTTGACCTGGCGTCGCGATACTCTACGCACAACCACACGACATGCTCGATGTCCTGATAACCGTCGCCACAGGGGCAGAGACCGCTCTCCGCGAGCCCAATACGCCGGAGATGTGCGTTGAATGTATAGTGATTTGACATGAGCCGTGACATAACACGAATGAAATCACGACTCACGTTCATCCCCCTGAACCAAGATTTCTTCGATACCTTAGGAATAATGGAGTGTAGCCATCGTCCCAGTTCGTCATTCGTCCATGAAGCTTGCCAACCTTCGAGAGTTTTCTGACGAGGAATACTGAAAAATTCATTGAAGCAGATTGGTCTTTCATAATTATCACCTTCTAATGCGCCCACCTTAGCCAACGAGTCTGCTTTTTCATTGCACGGAATGGAACAATGCGAAGGGACCCATACTAACGATATTGAATAAGACCGTCCAGATAAAGCTATCAAATGCTCTCGTATTTTCTCCAGGAAATATGGGGGATACTTTCCTGGCTTAACTACCTGGAAAGCTTCTATTGAACTTAGACTGTCCGTGACAATGAAGTAATGGTCTTTGGGCATGGTTTCAATGATCTCGAGGGTGTACTGAATAGCAGCTAGCTCTGCGACGTAAACTGAAGCCGGATCACTGAGTTTGAATAAAGCGACGATGTTTTGATTGAAGATGCCGAAGCCTGTGGACTTGTTGATGTTTGATCCGTCAGTACAAGACATCTTTTCACAGTTGACTGTTCTAAATTTGTTATTAAAGATATTAGGGGCCACTTGAGGGCGTACGTGATCAGGAATTCCATTCGGTGACCACACCGTCGGTTTCTACTTCGCGAGCGGGCACGTAGACGCGGTACTCCTGCGTAAATGGATCCTTTTGAACAAGCTCATTAGCCTGTTTTGAGCTGGTAAACAGGACCCTGAGCTTGTCTGGACGTATTTTATCAATACTTTTGATGGTATTATATCGCGATGTCAGGTCCCGCGATATTTTTAAAATATTTAATTTTTTTTCTTTTGATTTGGTCCGGAAATAGACCGCGTAAGGCCCGGCCGGTAGTGCGAGCCCATCCGGATAGCTTTTTCTGCGAGACTTATTACGTTCAAAGGAAGTCTCCATTTGATCATCGCGAACGGGGGGGTCAGGATTTAAATTAGACATAGCGGAACTACTTCCGCGCAAAAACAAATTATTCGAGGAGAAATAGAATGGTCGAATAAAGAAATAAAAATAAACGAAGTAACAGCAATTAACTTAAAATCCAACGAGGAACACCAAGCGGGGCTTCGTCAATCGGCGTATCGCCGCCTTGATGGTGTGCAAAAAACCTCCGAGAGGAAAAGGCACACTTATTTATAATCCTCACACAATGGCCGCTTGTTTATAATCCGCACACTTGGCCTTGATCGGCGAAACAATAACCGACTAACGGTACCGTTTCGATCGACCTCTCACAATAATGCACTGCTCCAGTGTATAATGTGCAAAAAAACCTCTCAAAGGAAAAAGCACTATTGTCTATTACACAATATCGTCTCGATCGTCCGATCACTTCATCACACACGGCACTGGTTTTCAATGCTTTCGCCGTAAATCCAAATCACGTCCGTTCGCCCAGAAGGTGGAAAAGGCAATGCTACTCTGTTATTGATCAGAACCAATTAAGCTTGCAAAATGCTTTCCTGAAACAATTTGCTTGGGAAAACCACTTGGTTTAACTTTGTGCAAACCACATTGATTTCTGACGCCGCCCACGCCCGAAAGATATTTGGGAAGGTAGCGTATTGCCACTAGAAACCGAGGTATCTTCTACATTTCCACATGCATCACAGGAAGGTGTTGTTTGTTAGTAAATTAACGAATAATATTATGATGTGTTTATTTCTCTGGGTAGCCGGCTACTGATAGTACGTGCAATTTTATAGTGCTTTGTATTAAAATGTGCTTCCAATTAAGATACGAAATTCCTTCCGAAGCTCGTAAAACTCAGAACAGCGAAACATCTAAATTATTGTGTTCTGGTTTTCCAATAGATAATTTTAATATTGGCAAAATATCACTCGATCATTAATCGAACAACAAAGTGCGATACTGTCTGCTGTAAAACAATTTTAGATTTTCAACTTGAATCACACGATTGATTGTAAATTTTCACACATTCAATATAAAACTAATACAACAAGTCTGGTAACACCGACAATGATATGCAGATGGCGCTTCGATCGGTTAACATCGTTTGATTTTGGGCGATAAATTCGCAGTATCCTTTGCTTGAACATTAGTTTCGCGAGTCAGCATTGTTAACAAATTAAATAACACTTTTAACACTTTCCACTAATCAACACACACTTGTCACTGCTGCTCTATCACACAAAATAACTGTTCTTACCAATTATTTTACTGTAAGTTGTTTAGAACACATTGAAATTAGATTTTTTTGAGAGCAGCACTTGGGCAACAGCGCATCGTACTCCCAGTGATGCCAACAACTCAATTGTTTATTTAATCACAAATCAGTGATTTAAAAATAAAAAATCAACTTCAAGCCTGAATCTGCTTAATGTTAATTAATGTGGACTTGAGCTTGATTGTTAAGAACAAATGTTGGTTGTTTCAAGAAAGCATTGGCTGGCTCAAACCAGATTTGTTGTTGTTACTATATCAACTAAAAATTCCTAGGAATTACCCAGATATTTACCATATTGATTTCTGTTTGTACTACTTAATTTCAATCGGTATTCGTACGTTCCGTAAAGGATTAATTGGAATAGATCAGGTTTATAATAGAGGTTTGTTTCATTTCGTTTTAATTATATTTAAAAACTATGGGTACTAAAGGCATAATATTTTACCATTTTCATGAGTTTTTGAAAGAATTATAGATACATTTTGTGCGAGCTTGATAGTTTTAGAATTGTTGTTGGTGGCTTTCGGTTTGTTTATAATGTATTTTGTAATTTTGGGACGGGTTTGACCAATATGTTATTGAAATTAATATCATATAAATTCTTTACTTAAATTTAGAAATCATAGATGGCCGCAAACGATTTTTTTTGTTTTGATTGAATTTGCATTGGAATGTCATCGTAATTTGTCTTGCCCCCTACACAACTCTCGTGTGTTCTGCAAGTGAAGCATTGAAAGCTAGCAAGGTTCTCACAATCAATAAACTAGTACGTGCGATTATGCGATTATTCGGTAGTGTAAAAAATGCATGTTAGTTTTGTTCGTATTCACGTCCTCCAGTTTTGTTTCAGACATTACCCACCCATCGCTTTTGTGTGACCAATAGTTTTTTTTCAATTTCATTAGATTTTTGCAAAAATAACATATGAAATCTAATCAACTTGCGAAGAGACTTCACAGAATACGCTATCGCTAGTCGATATTTGCCAAAGGTATCAGCATAAGTAATTGAAAAAGTTTTTGTAGGA
The DNA here is from genome assembly GCF_030247185.1 of Malaya genurostris. NCBI lineage: Eukaryota > Metazoa > Arthropoda > Insecta > Diptera > Culicidae > Malaya > Malaya genurostris. The sequence goes on along the minus strand of NC_080571.1, from coordinate 93,451,369 downwards.
AAGAATTTTTCTCTAAAAAAAATATCCATCTTGACAAATACGGATGGTTGGTGGGGAACATTGTAATCTATTCTGGGACAAATTTGATAAAATAAAAAATGATGCTATTTGGGACAAATTTGATAAAATAAAAAAACAAATTTGATTAAATAAAAAATGTTTTCATCGATTTGTTTACCGTTCAATTTTCGCGGAGATTACTGAACCGATTTCAAAAACCTTAGGCTCGTTTAATAGCTACTATCGGGCCATTCATTAAATTCGAAGATCAAATAGCTGCCATACCTAGTTCCGGAGAGATAATGGTAAAAGTGACGTAAACGACAAAACATTCGCATTTTTATGATTTCCGCTCAATTTTCTCAAAAATTCAACCTTTGAAAGCTTCTGTTGGATTTTTGACCATGTCCACTGTCAAAACTGCGGTCACTTCTGGTTCAGAAGATGTAATGGTATAAATAACTTAAAAACCGATTTTAGCAAAATTTCATCAAAAACTACAAGGATCAGCCCCATGGGGTTGTTCGAGCCAATGATGTGGAACAAGGCAACCAAAATTTCTAATGATCTACAATCAAACAGTTAAATCAATCGTCACACTTTTGAATCCGCAATTGCACGAGAGTCTGCTTAGATTGATCTTGCTTAGGAACCAACACCGAACATCGATTGTCTTGATTTATATTTGTTTTATAACCGACGAAATTACACCAATATCCCAAATGTATGCAATTATATCTTTGTACATACTTGCGATTTCGATATTTAAGCTTCTCTTCGCCAAGCTTGTGTTCAAGTTTTGTATGCAAACAGTTTTTTTTTATTGCGTTAAGTTTCTCTACCATTACTACCATTTTGCGATTTCGGTTGAAGCGATAAACTTTTTCTCATTATCAATCGAGTTCATTTTATATAAAATAAATAATTAATTTAATTAATCATATGCACTCAACATTTACCCTAGGGTAGTTGTCAATTTCTCAGGCGAAACGACCTAACAGGGAATTTAATCAGAACTTGCATGACACAAGATCAGAGCATACCAATTAAAGCTTCAAATCGTTTTATGGCATTTTATGTCTTGCTGTCTAGCAACAACCTACCTCTAGCATGCTACACGTAGGACTGAAACGTTAGCTATAATTTCGCTTCTATTTTTAGATTCGCGTGTTTCCATCAGCTTCGCTTTTGCATCGATTGATCAATCAGAGCGATGCTTTCCCTTTGATATATCGCTTACTCCTTCCAAACCGTCGTCTATGGCAGGGAAATCCGATATGCCGGAGATTTTTAGCAGACAAAATATGACATTGCTTGCTACTAATCAAAATTTCAATCATATATGATTGGAAATACGTGGCTTGATACATTCAAATCGAAACTAAGAAATATTTCCAATCAAATGTTGAAATAATATTAATAATTGATGCAAAATAGATTGAGTTGTAGGTGTTTAAAACCTGACCACATTTCTACGTGTAGTTTTCCTTGAGTTTCTGATTTGCACCTCTATACACCGAAACCTCCATTTACGAACTAAACGGAGGTTCGTAAAAAGAGGTAGTTCGTAAAAAAAGTTTACGTTATTTGGGATTTGGTTCGTAAAAAAAGTTTACATTATTTGGGATTTGGTTCGTAAAAAAAGTTTACGTTATTTGGAATTTACTTCGTAAAAAAAGTTTTGTGTGATTATTGTGTAAACCGCGCATCATATGTTTATTTTCGGAACGGATGTAAAGAGTAAGTGCAAGAAAATGATGTTTGGGCTCGTTTCAAATTCCAATATGGCGGTTTCCGGTTTATTGAGATGGCCTAAAACCCCTAACAATATGGGTATCTTCGGAACGGAATTGATGAGTCGATGTCGGAAAACCATGTTTGAAGTGGTTCTGAAATCCAAGATGGCGACTTCCGGTTTGTTGATATTTCTTGAAAACCTTTACAATATGGATATTTTCAGAACGGAATTGATGAGTAGATGTCAGAAAACGATGTTTGAGGTAGTTTTGAAATTCAAGATGGCGACTTCCGGTTTGTTGATATTCCTTGAAAACCCTTACAATATGGGTATTTTCGGAACGGGGTTAATGAGTAGATATCAGAAAACGATGTTTGAGGTAGTTTTGAAATCCAAGATGGCGACTTCCGGTTTCTTGATATTTCTTGAAAACCCTTACAATATGGGTATTTTCGGAACGGGATTGAAGATCAGATGTCAGAAAACAACGTTGGAGGTGATTCTTAAATCCAAGATGGCGCGACTTCCGGTTTTTTTATATTTCTTGGAAGCCCTTGCAATATGGATATTTTCGGAACGGGATTGATGAGTAGATGTCAGAAAACGATATTTGAGTTAGTTTTGAAATTCAAGATGGCTACTTCCGGTTTGTTGATATTCCTTGAAAACCCTTACATAATGGGTATCTTCGGAACGGGATTGATGAGCAGATGTCAGAAAACAATGTTTGAGGTGATTCTTAAATCCAAGATGGCTACTTCCGGTTTTTTATATTCCTTGAAAACCCTTGCAATATGGATATTTTCGGAACGGGATTGATGAGTAGATGTCAGAAAACGATGTTTGAGGTAGTTTTGAAATTCAAGATGGCGACTTCCGGTTTGTTGATATTCCTTAAAAACCCTTACAATATGGGTATTTTCGGAACGGGATTGATGATCAGATGTCAGAAAACAATGTTGGAGGTGATTCTTAAATCCAAGATGGCGACTTACGGTTTTCTTATATTTCTTGAAAACCCTTGCAATATGGATATTTTCAGAACGGGATTGATGAGTAGATGTCAGAAAACAATGTTTGAGGTGATTCTAAAATCCAAGATTGCAACTTCCGGTTTCTTGATATTCCTTGAAACTCTTACAATATGGGTATTTTCGGAACGGGATTTATGAGTAGTTGTCAGAAAACGATGTTTGAGGTGGTTCTTAAATTTAAGATGGTAACTTCCGATTTGTTTATATTCCTTGAAACATCATTTTTCGACATATATTCATCAATTCCGTTCCGAAAATACCCATATTGCAAGGGTTTACAAGGAATATCGATAAACCGGAAGTCGACATCTTGGATTTCAGTACCACCTCAAACATCATTTTCCGACATCTACTCATTAACCACGTTCCGAAAATACCCATATTGTAAGGGTTTTCGAGAAATATCAACAAACCGGACGTCGCCATCTTGAATTTCAAAACAACATCAAACATCGTTTTCTGACATCTACTCATTAACCCCGTTCCAAAAATACCCATATTGTATGGGTTTTCAAGCAATATTATCAAACCGGAAGTCGCCATCTTGGATTTCAGAACCACTTCACACATCATTTTCCGACATCTTCTCATCAATTCCGTTCCGAAAATACCCATATTGCAAGGGTTTTAAAGGAATATCAATCAACCGGAAGTCGCCATCTTGGATTTAAGAATTACCTCAAATATCGTTTTCCGACATCTACTCTTTAAACCCGTTCCAAAAATACCCATATTGTAGTAGTTTCCATGGAGTCGGAAATCGCTTTCGATGAATGACAAAACCTCTTTTTACGAAGTAGGTTCGTAAAAAAAGTTTACGTTATTTGGGATTTGGTTCGTAAAAAAAGATTACGTTATTTGAGATTTGGTTCGTAAAAAGAGGTACGTAAAAAGAGGTAACGTATAGAAAGTGTTCGTAAACGGAGGTTTGCGTGTATAGAAAATAAAGATGCGTTCCACATCAAAACGGAGTATGCAAAATCTTGTGACTTGTTATCATTTTCTAAAATTGCTCAAAATCAACTGGAAGTAAATTATTTGAAAGTTGCGTAAACCAGCTTATTCTCCGTCGAATCGTTAGCTATATTTCAACAGACCAGCATGGATTCATGCCCGGACGTTCCGTATTAACGAATTTACTGTAATTTACGTAAACTTTTATCAATCCTATGGAGGATAAATCACAGGTGGGTGTCATATATACAGACTTGAAAACAGCCTTCGATCCCAACGACCGTGAAGATCTTCTTCGTAAATTCAGTCAGCTAACTACTTGGCTACGGCCTTATCTTACCCACAGAAGTATTCATGGGGAACTGAATTCTTGCGAATTTACCAATGGATCGGGTGGACCAATGGATCTGGGTCCTGTGCTTTTCATACTTTTTTCCGATGATGTAACTGGGTACTCGATATAAACGCAAATTGCGGACGATCTCAAACTTTGTCTGGTATTGAAATCAACTAAAGACTTCCTTTGATTACAAACTTTAATAAATTCTTTCGTGCACTTGTGTCTCACAAATCAGCTGATAATTAGCATCACTAAATGCCCCATAATGTCATTTTTACAGAAAGAACTATCAATGCGAAATGTATGATTTCGGCATTATTTTGGACCACAAACTGAGCTTTAGTTAATATAAGTAAAAAGTGAATCAGCAGGTGGGATTCATATCAAAAATATCCTGAGACCTTATTGACTTAGATTGCCTAAAATCTATTATTGCTCATTAGCCAGCAAATCCTTGAGTTTGCATCACCAGTTTCAAATACATATCGTTTTAGTTTGGACGTAATGGGTTGAAAATCAACCATGGTGAAATCCGCAGAACCTACCTCCATACCAAGATCGTTGTTCGCTACTAAATCTTGAATCATTGGAACGACATACTCAACAAGCCATAACAGTCGTGAAAATTCTAAATGGTGATATTGATGCACCAAAACTATTCTCCCATTTGGATCTTCCAACTACGAGAAGAACTCACAATTTTTCGTTCTAATGTCTGTTTGATAACAGTATAGTCTATCGGGAGAAACCGAAAATTATTTTGATGTACACCTGATATTTAAAAATTGTGGTCGTAAAAAAATATGTTCATCTTTCCATGATGATTTGGAAACTGATATGCATATCGTGAAATCTGTTACATATAACTACTATTGGTAATGGCAATAAAATTTCCCACACAGCAGTTGTTAATGCAAATTTATTAGTTCCGGCATCAATTAATCACACGGCTGCCTCAAGCCAGGATTTCAAATTCAACAAAACACATAGTTCAAAACAATCTGCTTAATCATGTCAATGTTTGCCCACACAATTCAACAAGTGTTCAATCATTGCCAACCTCGTTACCGCAATTTTCCGCCCAACCCACCGAGGCGCACCCTACTAACAACATTCAACCCACGTATTCATCAGTTCCACGAAATACGACAGAACAGCACCAAAACCGAGCCAAAAGTTTGACTTTAATACACTCTCCCACCAGAAGTAGTACACTCCCGTACGAGGCAAAAGGCGAACCAACCCGTCACACGAGAAATTAATGTCGACCCGAACCGTGGACCCATCAACTGGGAAGACAAGTGTAATATCCTCCTGCCATCGGTTTTCTTCCGGTATGCGAGTTTCCCTGCCGCCGGCACAGTCGATTTCGGTAATTGCAAATGTACGCGCGCTTAAATAGAAACTCAGTCACACACACGCGCGAACTCCCACTCTAACGCCAGCGAAACACTCGTTCCCAGTACAAGGAGTACGCTGCTGCTATTCCTCTACTACTGCGTACAAGTTTCGGCGGGTGTAATAAATTTTGTATTTGGGAATTGATTCTCGCTCATGCGTTTTTAATGATACCAAGCGTTCCCACCCCGCAGTGAAATCCGAACCGCATGGATTAAAGGGATCGATCGTTTGTTGGACTCGGTCGTCACCCAACACCCACCTTTCTTTCGCTCCCTAGCGCGATTTGCTGAGGTGCGTACAGTGTTTCGGTAATTCTTTGACGAATAGGGATGTTGTGTTTTTGGTGGCATCTAATCGTAGAAAGGCTACTAGAATAATAGAACGGAAGAATAAATGGAACGAAGGGACAAACGGAATGAAGGGACAAAAGGAGCGAAGACGCAAAAGAAGCGAAGAGACATAAGGAACGAAGGGACAAAAGGAGCGAATTGCCAAAGGAACGAAAGAACTAAAGAAACGAAGGGACAACAGGAACGAAGGGACAGAATGAATGAACGGAAAACAGGAACGAAGGGACAACAAGAACGAAGAGACAACAGGCACGAAGAGACAACAGGAACAAATGGACAATAGGAACGAATGGACGAAGGAACAAAAGGAACGAATTGACAAAAGGATCGAAGGATCAAAAGAAACAAAAAGACAAAAGAAACAAAGGAGCAAAAGAAACAATGAGACAAAAGGAACGAAGGGTCAAAAATAAAGAAGAGACAAAAGAAACGAAGGGACAAAATAAGAGAAGGGACAAATGAACGAAGTGATAAAAAACGAAGGTTCAAAAAGAGCGAAGTGACAAACGAAACGAAGGGACAAAAGGAACGAAAGGACAAAAAGAAAGAAGGGACAAAATAAAAATAGGGAAAAAAGTATGAAGGAACAGAAGGAACGAAGGGACAAAAAACAAATGAAAAGACAAAAGCAACGAGGAGACAAAAAGAACGAAGGGGTAAAAAGAAAGAAAGAACAAGAAGAACGTAGGGACAAAATAAAAGAAAAGACAAAAAGGACAAAAGGACAAACGGAACGGAAGGACAAAAAGAACGAAGGAACAAACGAAACGAAAGGACAAAAACAAATGAAGAAACGATGAAACGAAGAAACGAAGAAACGAAGAAACGAAGGAACGAAGAAATGAAGAAACGAAGAAACGAAGAAACGAAGAAACGAAGAAACGAAGAAACGAAGAAACGAAGAAACGAAGAAACGAAGAAACGAAGAAACGAAGAAACGAAGAAATGAAGAAACGAAGAAACGAAGAAACGAAGAAACGAAGAAACGAAGAAACGAAGAAACGAAGAAACGAAGAAACGAAGAAACGAAGAAACGAAGAAACGAAGAAACGAAGAAACGAAGAAAAGAAGAAACGAAGAAACGAAGAAACGAAGAAACGAAGAAAAGAAGAAACGAAGAAACGAAGAAACGAAGAAACGAAGAAACGAAGAAACGAAGAAACGAAGAAACGAAGAAACGAAGAAACGAAGAAACGAAGAAACGAAGAAACGAAGAAACGAAGAAACGAAGAAACGAAGAAACGAAGAAACGAAGAAACGAAGAAACGAAGAAACGAAGAAACGAAGAAACGAAGAAACGAAGAAACGAAGAAACGAAGAAACGAAGAAACGAAGAAACGAAGAAACGAAGAAACGAAGAAACGAAGAAACGAAGAAACGAAGAAACGAAGAAACGAAGAAACGAAGAAACGAAGAAACGAAGAAACGAAGAAACGAAGAAACGAAGAAACGAAGAAACGAAGAAACGAAGAAACGAAGAAACGAAGAAACGATGAAACGAAGAAACGATGAAACGAAGAAACGAGACACGAAGAAAATACAAAAACATCGAGGAGACAAAAAGAACGAAGGAGTAAAAAGAAAGAAAGAACAAAAATAACGAAGAGACAAAATAGAAGAAATAACAAAAAGAACGAAGAGCAAACGGAACGAAAGGACAAAAAACGATGGAACAAACGAAACGAAAGGACAAAAACAAATGAAGAAACGAAGAAACGAAGAAACGAAGAAACGAAGAAACGAAGAAACGAAGAAACGAAGAAACGAAGAAACGAAGAAACGAAGAAACGAAGAAACGAAGAAACGAAGAAACGAAGAAACGAAGAAACGAAGAAACGAAGAAACGAAGAAACGAAGAAACGAAGAAACGAAGAAACGAAGAAACGAAGAAACGAAGAAACGAAGAAACGAAGAAACGAAGAAACGAAAAAACGAAGAAACAAAGAAACAAAGAAACAAAGAAACAAAGAAACAAAGAAACAAAGAAACAAAGAAACGAAGAAACGAAGAAACGAAGAAACGAAGAAACGAAGAAACGAAGAAACGAAGAAACGAAGAAACAAAGAAACAAAGAAACGAAGAAACAAAGAAACAAAGAAACAAAGAAACAAAGAAACAAAGAAACAAAGAAACAAAGAAACAAAGAAACAAAGAAACAAAGAAACAAAGAAACAAAGAAACAAAGAAACAAAGAAACAAAGAAACAAAGAAACAAAGAAACAAAGAAACAAAGAAACAAAGAAACAAAGAAACAAAGAAACAAAGAAACAAAGAAACAAAGAAACAAAGAAACAAAGAAACAAAGAAACAAAGAAACAAAGAAACAAAGAAACAAAGAAACAAAGAAACAAAGAAACAAAGAAACAAAGAAACAAAGAAACAAAGAAACAAAGAAACAAAGAAACAAAGAAACAAAGAAACAAAGAAACAAAGAAACAAAGAAACAAAGAAACAAAGAAACAAAGAAACAAAGAAACAAAGAAACAAAGAAACAAAGAAACAAAGAAACAAAGAAACAAAGAAACAAAGAAACAAAGAAACAAAGAAACAAAGAAACAAAGAAACAAAGAAACAAAGAAACAAAGAAACAAAGAAACAAAGAAACAAAGAAACAAAGAAACAAAGAAACAAAGAAACAAAGAAACAAAGAAACAAAGAAACAAAGAAACAAAGAAACAAAGAAACAAAGAAACAAAGAAACAAAGAAACAAAGAAACAAAGAAACAAAGAAACAAAGAAACAAAGAAACAAAGAAACAAAGAAACAAAGAAACAAAGAAACAAAGAAACAAAGGAACAAAGAAACAAAGAAACAAAGAAACAAAGAAACAAAGAAACAAAGAAACAAAGAAACAAAGAAACAAAGAAACAAAGAAACAAAGAAACAAAGAAACAAAGAAACAAAGAAACAAAGAAACAAAGAAACAAAGAAACAAAGAAACAAAGAAACAAAGAAACAAAGAAACAAAGAAACAAAGAAACAAAGAAACAAAGAAACAAAGAAACAAAGAAACAAAGAAACAAAGAAACAAAGAAACAAAGAAACAAAGAAACAAAGAAACAAAGAAACAAAGAAACAAAGAAACAAAGAAACAAAGAAACAAAGAAACAAAGAAACAAAGAAACAAAGAAACAAAGAAACAAAGAAACAAAGAAACAAAGAAACAAAGAAACAAAGAAACAAAGAAACAAAGAAACAAAGAAACAAAGAAACAAAGAAACAAAGAAACAAAGAAACAAAGAAACAAAGAAACAAAGAAACAAAGAAACAAAGAAACAAAGAAACAAAGAAACAAAGAAACAAAGAAACAAAGAAACAAAGAAACAAAGAAACAAAGAAACAAAGAAACAAAGAAACAAAGAAACAAAGAAACAAAGAAACAAAGAAACAAAGAAACAAAGAAACAAAGAAACAAAGAAACAAAGAAACAAAGAAACAAAGAAACAAAGAAACAAAGAAACAAAGAAACAAAGAAACAAAGAAACAAAGAAACAAAGAAACAAAGAAACAAAGAAACAAAGAAACAAAGAAACAAAGAAACAAAGAAACAAAGAAACAAAGAAACAAAGAAACAAAGAAACAAAGAAACAAAGAAACAAAGAAACAAAGAAACAAAGAAACAAAGAAACAAAGAAACAAAGAAACAAAGAAACAAAGAAACAAAGAAACAAAGAAACAAAGAAACAAAGAAACAAAGAAACAAAGAAACAAAGAAACAAAGAAACAAAGAAACAAAGAAACAAAGAAACAAAGAAACAAAGAAACAAAGAAACAAAGAAACAAAGAAACAAAGAAACAAAGAAACAAAGAAACAAAGAAACAAAGAAGCAAAAGAACCTTTTTTCTCACTAAACCGATTCCCACTGCGAGAGGCGATGTGATAAATCATATTTTCCCCCGTAGTACGAAGCTCGCTTAAGAACTAAGAACAATATACCAAGTTCGTAGAACGAAGAACGAGAAGCGAACAAGGAACATCGTAGAACATGGAAACATTGTCATCCCTACGCAAATTTGATTTTCCCAGCGCCAGGGAATAGCATACGTTACTTGCCAATTCGCCCATGGCGGAATCTAGTGCAAAACTATGTGCAATGCTTCGCTGGCTGATTGGAGACGGTTGGAATGCTGGTGGCATAGTTCACTGATGCATTGGTCGCAATTTTACATTCTCCATTGACAGTTGCCGCAGGACTAATTCCATTAACCCAGCAACCAAATACGTGAAACAATCCGGATGAAACCACCGGAATCAGCTTTTGCCATTTCAGTGATGGTGGAACAAAATTTTCTCGACAGTGACAGTGACAGTAGTTGAATTAAACATGCATATATTTTCACAAGTGATGGTTTTGATAGCATCGCATACGATTTATTGTAATTTATTTATTTATTTATTTCGTCAAGCAAATGTAGACTACATATAAATTGTTTACAATGTTCACTTACATACTACGCATTATTTCTACGACAAAGCTGAGATTTGATTTGATTTTTTGACATAGTAAGGTCAAGATGTTCGCAGTATTGATTGTAATGGCGCATTATTCGATTGACTGGACTGTATTTTGCATAATTTGTTCTAGTGTTTCTTTCTAAAAATAATTTCCTGGTTCGTAATTGACGGCTAGGTGTATAAAAATTTAGTTGCGATAATAAAGAAGGTGATTGAATGCGTTGAGAAATAATGTCGCTGATAAAATAAAGCATTGCAAGGTCGCGGCGTTCTTTAAGTGTTTGTATATTGATGAGCATGCAGCGTGCTTCATATGATGGTAGAGGAAATGCTGTCCAGTTTAATTTACGAAGTGCATATAAAAGAAATTGTTTTTGAATAGATTCGATGCGTTCTTCGTGAATAATATTGTATGGATTCCATACTAGGCTGCAATATTCCAAAATAGGTCTGACATATGTACTGTATAATAATTTAATTGTGTATGGGTCCTGGAAGTTATGACTGAAGCGTTTAATAAAGCCCAGCATGCTATTTGCTTTATTGATTATGGTATTGTAGTGTTCCACAAAAGTGAGCTTGGAGTCTAAGATTACGCCTAAATCTCTTACAATTTTACATTTTTCTACAAGTTGATTTCCTAGATGTATGTTTGTGGGTATAGTTTCATTTTTCCTACTGAAAGTTATTAAGTTACATTTTTTTACATTAAGTTGGAGTAGACTTTTGCAGCACCAAATGTAGAATAGATTGATTTCGTTCTTGAATATTACAGCGTCGTTGATATTTTTTATTTCCATGAAGAGTTTCATGTCGTCTGCATATATAAGCACTTTCAAATTTTTGAGTATGAAGGAAATGTCGTTTATATGTAAAATGAAAAGGAGAGGCCCTAAGTGAGAACCCTGAGGTACGCCAGATGTTACATTAATTGGTTCAGACAGAATGTTTTGGAAGCGGACTACCAGTACACGATTCGTTAAGTATGATTTGAGCCATTCAAGAAGAGTATGTTTTATGCCATATTTTTGTAGTTTGTGTAGAAGTAAAGGTATGTCAATACGGTCGAAGGCTTTGCTAAAGTCAGTGTAAAGAGTTTCTACGTAGTTGCCGGCGTCCATTGCATTCAGTGTGAATGTCATAAATTCTAAGAGATTTGTTGTAGTTGAGCGGCCTTTAAAAAAGCCATGTTGTTTGTTTGTTATTACATTTTTAAGTTGATGAAAAAGTTTTTCGTTTACAATTTTTTCAAATAATTTTGGAATGCATGAGATAATGGCTATTCCACGGTAGTTCCGAATGTTAGATTTTGCACCAGATTTAAATATTGGTACAAGAAAGGAAGATTTCCATGCTTTGGGAAAAGTACATTTATTAAGCGATAAGTTAAAAAGTAGTTGTAGTGGTAGTGTAAGTTCTTCAGCAAGATTTTTTAAAAATATTGGTGGTATACTGTCAGGTCCAGGCCCTTTTGAGGCGTCTAAGTTTTTCAGTGCTGTCGAAATGTCATGTTCTGATAGATAGTTTACAGAGATGGAGCTAGAAAATGCAGGTATGAAAGAGAAGTATTCACGGTCACGGTCAGTTTCTGAATAAGATGTATATACTTCTTGGAAAAAAATTGCAAATTGATTGCAGATTTCTGTACTATTTTTCCCTACATGTTCGTCGAGGTGCATTTGAGATGGAAAATTGTTGCTTTTTAGTTTAGTTTTTGTGTAGTTAAAAAAGTTCTTAGGGCAAGTCTTTATTTCGTTTTCAATTTTGTGGTTGTATTCTTCGTGTGCTGTGTTAATGGCTATTTTGAGTTGATTGCATAGATTTAAGTAATTTTGAAGATGAGCGTCACTTTTTTCTTGTTTGTAAGTTTTGTGTGCTTTTTGTTTCCTATTTTTCAAATGTTTTAGTTGTGAATTGAACCATACAGGTAACTTGCTGTTATGATTTTTTCTTCTTCTTTTCATGGGCAAAGTTTCGGATAATATTTTGTTTATAATGTGATAGAATTTGTTTACTTCGACGTCGACATTTCCTTCTGTACTCAGTATGTTCCGCCAATTTATTATACTTAGTCTACACTTGACTTCTTCAAAGTCAATTTTATTGTATTCCGGCACTTCCTCATATTCCAAGTCGTAGGGAAGGGATGCATTGTGTGTAAATAATGAATATTCAATTGCGGTGTGAAATGCTTCATTTTTCCATAATGGCAGGTTTGATGCATTCACACAAAAGTCTTCTGTGCAATTTGTGAAAAGAAGGTCTAAATATGCATTTTGTTGATTTTTTACGGAGTTTACTTGATGTAGGCCAAAATTAGAAATTTTGTCGAAAAAGTAGTGCAATGTTTCGTTTTCTCCAACGACTGGGAGTAAGATTGATTCATTTTCAATGTCAGAAATGAAGTCCGCATTACGTTGATTGAAGTCGCCAAAAATATGTAGCTTTACTTCGGGTTCCATATTCGAAATAATTGTGTCTAAAGATTGAAGGAATAATTCAAAAGAGAATTTGTTCGCATTTTCACTATACATACACTCATAATCGCTATGTTGGTAACATTCATGTGGTTTTGAAGATGTTGTAGGAAGCTTAATGTAAAGAATAAAGTGTCCGATGCCACTGAAAAGGATCATAATAAGACAGTAAAGGTAAACAAACTACGGAACCGCATTGAAATTAAAAATTATGTTTTGTAAATGAAGACCGATGCAAACCCACGAAAAGTCTCAACCTTTTCAACAAGATAACAAAAACACACTACGCAAACCACATAAAGGACACCTGATAAACATAGCACCAGTGACAACCGGACATGGCTCGTCCATCACTTAGAACGATATTATTGAACGAAATATGCACAATAAACTTGCTACCATGAAGCTTAGATCGGAAGTCTGTCACCAAGTTTGCTTTAGAAAAGTTAACCGTACGTTTGCATATCCGTTTGTCTATGACAGGCCCTGATTGACGGCATCATTGTAGCGGTACGGCAGAGCACTGGTTTTTGCTGATCTGAGATGCCAACCCAGTCCCAAGTCCACAGACGATTGATAACGGCGACGCAAATCACAAGGCGACCCCGAAAGACACCCCAACACGTGTTTATGCGACTGAGGTTGGGCCATGCGAACAGGGTTCTTAGAAGGATAGAAATGGCCATCAAGCATGAATCCATTTTCTAGACGAACAATATTTACAAAAACCTTCGCCCTCCTGACCGAACCTATTTCTTTTTATTCATGCTTTCCTTCTCTTATTTGTTTGGGGCTCCTTGCCTAATTCCGGTACACTTTAGTAACTGTGCTTTTCGTTGGGAAAAACACCGCAACGTGTTTTCGCCTTGAAAATTCCTGCCGGATTTGGCAGCCACCGGAAATGTTTTTGTGGTTGGTTAACGAGAGTGCCGGGAAGTTTGTGGATTCGAACTGAAAAAGGATGTGATAATTCAGTTAAATCTCACTGAGTTGGGTGGCTGTCGGTGTCTAAGACCACCAATCTGGAATGTTTCGAGTCCCGATCAACAAGTTATAACCGGTTTGTAACCGAAAACAGTTGTCGTGACGAGCTCTGATGTGAGTTCGGATTGAATAGTTGATCGATCAACAATACTATCAGATAAATGCTAAAGTGAGCAGCAGATTAGATTCAATACTTCAATACTAATAATTCTGATTGAGTGAAGGGACTCTGTTCAAATAGTAGCGGGTATACAAAACACAAAGCAAAGTGAAATTGTAGTCCTTTTTAAGGGAAGCCTTAAAAGCTGATAATGGCTTGAAAAACAAGAAAAATTAAATATCGTTCGTGATTAATGCATAAGATTTAATGATATCGTAAATTTATTTAAAATTGATGGGGCTGTATATGCTCAAAACCTTACCACTATTACAATTTTAAAGAGCGATTTTTGAGAGGTATAGGATTTGATTCAAAAACAGACACAAAAAATATGAGAAAATAGACGAAATCTTATTTAGAATCGATAGAACGATCAGTATAATTTAATGTTTGAAGATGATTTCATGCCAATGTTGGCCACATACCGGTAAATAAATGCTTCAATATGTGTCAATCGTTGCTGGTTTATCCTTGTTGACATGACCCTCACATGGCCCTACAAGAAATAGTCCACCGACGTTTAATCACACGATCTAGGTAGCCCAAAGCGTGAGATAAACTGTTCACCCTATGCGACTCTCAATTTGATGATTGCTTCGCGTGCCTTGTGGGATGTGGCACCGTCTTGTTGCAATCACATGTCAGGCATGTGATATTCTTCCATTTTGGGCAAAAAAAAGCTCGAATCAGCAGACGGTAGCGGTCTTCACTCCAGATGCGGCAATTTTGCTTGTTGACGTATTCATTAAACCAGAAAGGAGCTTTCTTCGCTGTTAGTAAAAATTGGTGCACTCATCTCGGAGAAAAATGAGTGAGTTACGTTTTGGAGATACTGATTTTATTTTCCGGTACTTCCGGAGCCGCATTCTAGGGACCGGTATTGTCAATTTAGCAGAATCCAATTCCAATTTAGAGAATTTGTTTCTCTATACGACGGCTTGACATTTCAAACACTCATCACACTGTTATTACGGAACAGAAAGTCAGATCCGGACAAAATTTAAAAATTTTGCAGAGAACTTTGAAAACTTTCATTTGAACCTAAGTTCAAGAAAATCGATCAAGCCACCCCGGAGTGAAGTGAGTTAGTTTCGTTTTGGTGGTTTTTGGCAACTACTTCCGGTACTTCCGGAACCGCATTCCGGAGACCGATATATCCGATGTAAGTTTGGACGGCTGTTAACTTACCAGACCTGAGAAGTAGATCAATTTATTCATTATTTTTAGGAAATTAGCTTATCTTTAAAAATTCTTTCTTAAAAGTAAACTACAGCTACTCACAAAATTGATCGTACACACAAAAAAAAATCACATTTTCACATTTTGCTTTTCAATTAGTAAATTTTAACTAACAAAATATATGTAATTTCAATGTTTTATATTTCATGAATTAGATTTACATTTTATTTAAATATTAAGATTCTTCCCATTTGGTGGTTTCGATTGCAACAAAAAACGCCTTAGTTCTATCTCACAAAATTGATCGTACACTTATTATGAAAATCTGCATTATTAAGTGTAGCTGGGGAATGCGGATTGGAATATCAAATTTAGTACTTATGTTAGTATGGCCTCCCTTAGCGTCGATTACGGCTTACAAACGACGGGGCATTGGGTCCACTAGTTCTTTGCGCAAGATGCTCGGATGTTTTCCCATACTTATTTTATTTTCTGTTTTAGCGTGTTTTTGTTTGATTTGTTAGTATTCTTAAACCGCCGATTAATTTTATCCCATGGGTTTTCGATGGGATTCATGTCTGGTGACTGTGGAGGTGTTTTTTATTGCTTAGGAACGTTATGTAACAGCCATTCCCGAACAACATGTGAGGTGTGTTTTGGATCATTGTCCTGTTGGAAACAATATCCTGATGATGGTCCTAATTATTGTGCACTTGGTTTTAGGTTACGTTTTAGGATATTCATATATAGCATTTCGTCCATATTCCGGTCGATAAACTCCAGTGTTCCTATGCCTGAAAGCTGCCATACAACCCCACAACATAACACAGCCACCACCATGCTTCACTGCTGATCTAAAATTTTTCTAGTTGAGCTCTGTATTTGGCTCTCTTCCAACAATTTTTCTGCCATCAGATCCAAAGCAATTTATTTTTGTGTCATCAGTAAATATTACCTGATTTCAAAACTACAGAGGTTTGTTTACATGGGTTTTGGCGAACTCAAGCCGCTACATCTGATTTACTGCTGATATGAATGGTTTTTTACGGGCAACATGACCATGCAGATTAGATTTCCGGAGAACGCGGCGAACAGCTTCAGTAAAAACAGGTCGGTTAATATCTTAAGACAATTCCGCCGTCAATTTCGGTTCACTCATTTTCGGGTAATTTCGACAGGACAGGACAGGACAGGACAGGACAGGACAGGACAGGACAGGACAGGACAGGACAGGACAGGACAGGACAGGACAGGACAGGACAGGACAGGACAGGACAGGACAGGACAGGACAGGACAGGACAGGACAGGACAGGACAGGACAGGACAGGACAGGACAGGACAGGACAGGACAGGACAGGACAGGACAGGACAGGACAGGACAGGACAGGACAGGACAGGACAGGACAGGACAGGACAGGACAGGACAGGACAGGACAGGACAGGACAGGACAGGACAGGACAGGACAGGACAGGACAGGACAGGACAGGACAGGACAGGACAGGACAGGACAGGACAGGACAGGACAGGACAGGACAGGACAGGACAGGACAGGACAGGACAGGACAGGACAGGACAGGACAGGACAGGACAGGACAGGACAGGACAGGACAGGACAGGACAGGACAGGACAGGACAGGACAGGACAGGACAGGACAGGACAGGACAGGACAGGACAGGACAGGACAGGACAGGACAGGACAGGACAGGACAGGACAGGACAGGACAGGACAGGACAGGACAGGACAGGACAGGACAGGACAGGACAGGACAGGACAGGACAGGACAGGACAGGACAGGACAGGACAGGACAGGACAGGACAGGACAGGACAGGACAGGACAGGACAGGACAGGACAGGACAGGACAGGACAGGACAGGACAGGACAGGACAGGACAGGACAGGACAGGACAGGACAGGACAGGACAGGACAGGACAGGACAGGACAGGACAGGACAGGACAGGACAGGACAGGACAGGACAGGACAGGACAGGACAGGACAGGACAGGACAGGACAGGACAGGACAGGACAGGACAGGACAGGACAGGACAGGACAGGACAGGACAGGACAGGACAGGACAGGACAGGACAGGACAGGACAGGACAGGACAGGACAGGACAGGACAGGACAGGACAGGACAGGACAGGACAGGACAGGACAGGACAGGACAGGACAGGACAGGACAGGACAGGACAGGACAGGACAGGACAGGACAGGACAGGACAGGACAGGACAGGACAGGACAGGACAGGACAGGACAGGACAGGACAGGACAGGACAGGACAGGACAGGACAGGACAGGACAGGACAGGACAGGACAGGACAGGACAGGACAGGACAGGACAGGACAGGACAGGACAGGACAGGACAGGACAGGACAGGACAGGACAGGACAGGACAGGACAGGACAGGACAGGACAGGACAGGACAGGACAGGACAGGACAGGACAGGACAGGACAGGACAGGACAGGACAGGACAGGACAGGACAGGACAGGACAGGACAGGACAGGACAGGACAGGACAGGACAGGACAGGACAGGACAGGACAGGACAGGACAGGACAGGACAGGACAGGACAGGTACTAAAATATACATCGAAATTTACATTTACGAACAAAACGGGGGTTCGTAAATGAAGGTAGTACGTGAAAAAAAATTACGTTATTTAAGATTAGGTTCGCAGAAATAAATTACGTTATGTGGGATTTATTTCGTAAAAATAGTTATGTGTAATGAATGTGGTAACTCTCAATCATATGGCCATAAGTGGACTCAAGAAAATTATGTTTGGGGTCAGGATATTCCTTAAGGGGCGGGTAACGTCTAATAGTTTTGAAAAATCATTTATTATTTTCTTTATATTTTCCTATAGTAATACATTTCATAATTTTCCTGTGAAATTTTCAAGCCTATTGGAACGAAACTCTGGAAGTTATGGTCCTTTATCTATGGCTATCTCATTCTATGAAGAAGCAAGAGCTTGGCGCACAGGCTTAAGATTTATACTTCGATTGACTTCAAAACTTGACAAAACATTCTTGAAATGTTCCATTATAATAAATTTTAAAAGAAAAAATATGATGTTTTTATAATGTTGGACCCTACGGGCTCCCTGGAGTAATTAATTGTTTCCATTGATTTTATAGACAAAAAAACTTTATAGACAAAAAAACAAACGCGTTTTTCTCGAAAGCAGGTTTTAAAAGTTCGTGTCCATCGTTATTCAAAAACTACTGCACCAATTTTTTTCAAATTTTGCACACAGGAATTCTACATATTTTATATGTAGAAATATAAAATAGCAGACCCCAACATTTCCCTTTTCGTTGTTTTTTTACTTTGGGAAGGTTTAACAGCTACAAAATGGCGGCTATTTTCGTGAAAAATTATAGTTTTCACTTTGAACAACCACCAAAAATTTCAAAAATGAAAAAAAAAATCAAACAGAAACGTTGGGGTCTAGAAAAATTTCTTTTCTAACTATGCATTGTCCATTTATTCACTTCTGATTAGTCTATGCTGAGATACAGTGGACACCGCAAATCATGATTTTTTAAGAAGCGTCCTTAAAAATACCTCATCACCGACTTATTTCTCAATATTTTTCCTCGAAAAAATTACAAAATGTTTTTCGAATGATGCTTTTTATCATGCAAAACATTGGAATTTATTTTGTTGAACGATAGTTCTGAAAAAAAATCGCAAAAATGATGATTTTTTTCATCGTTTAGACCCTACCCCCCCCCCCCCCCCCCCACCATTTAAAATCCCTTACATAAGCATATGTCAGAAAACGATGTTTGAGGTTTCTGATTCCCAAGATGGTAAAACAATATGACAGATACAACACTTTTTCAGATTTTATCACGTACAATAAAAATAACTATGGTTTGCCTAACGCTGAAAATAAAAATATATTGAGAACACGCGTGACACAAAATTAACTTGAAGCAAAAGATTTATGTTTGAAACGCGCTTAAACATCATTTTCCGGCATCTAATGATCAAATCCTAATCAAAAGTACCCATATGATAATAGTTTCCATGGAATATAAATGAGCTGAAAATATTTTTCATTGTATGCAAATATTTTTTTCATGATTTTTTTCTTTTTTTTTATTTGGCTCGTAAAAAGAGTTACGTAAAAAGAGGTAACGTAAAAAAAGTATTCGTGAATGGGTGTAAAAAGTTGAGAATTCGAAATACAATTGTGGCTTTTGAGTGACAACCTATACCTTTTGATGCACCAACTTGAAATAATGACACAAAAATTAAAACATTTGGGCTGATAAACACGAGCTCGCTCACGGTTTGTAACCACCACAACCCGCACACGGTTCTGGGTGCTCCCGGATTCAAGAATGTCATTTTCAATTCGCGTGACCTGAGACTGATTATATTCCCGTGACTAAGCGGTATGCTTAGTGTACTTAAAATTCTCCGGCAAAATCAAGTGACTCTCTCCACAATTAACGGTACGACTTTTTCAATTATTTTGAACACCATTTACATTGAAGAACACAACACGAAACACAGAAATACTGCTCATTCCACCGGTAAGTCCGTACTAATTAGCTAGTGGAAAGTTTTGCTGTAGTAAACAAACTTAGTCACCGGAATCTGTGGCTGGTCACGCTAGTTATGTTTCCTTATATTGTTTCCTGTGACAAAATATACAGATGCTATGTACCATTCGTCGTCAGTTTGAAAATTAATCTTGGAATCCGGATAAATTCAGGAATGATTTATTTCGATACTAGATTATTATTCTTCCGCACACAATTATTGCTTCGTAGACAATTAATTAACTTGGTATATTTTTAATTCTACTATCAAAAAATGCCGTTTCTTTCTTCTAAAACAAATTGTTACTTTCGACCACATATTTGTGAAATGAAATCTAAATGGCCTCTTGCCATTGATTCAAATTCGCTTCACCAAATTGTATCCAATGAAAAGAGCATCTCAGTCGTACTTTCCTCTGACCGGTTGAAATAGGTGAACAAACATCGCAAATCGTGTACTGTTGAACATACTATATGTATTCTATCTGTGAATGGTTGCTTGTTGCCGACGGGCAGCGAAAGTTGTATACTATGCGAGGAAACAGTTTCCTTTTAATGATGTGAAGTTAAATAATAGCCATCATCGCAGGCAACGGGCGTTTTCTTCGGCGGCGCCATACGGCCGGCTCTGCCTGTTCGTTGCATTTCGTTCTATATGTAAATGATGCACATTGCACTTGGAAACACAGAAATGCAAAGTACCTTATAATAATGAAATAAATTTTTATATGCAAATTTTAGCCTTCGGGAGCTTTGTTTTTCAGTCGGTTCGGTGAATGTAACTGACCATGAGCCGATTTAAATTTAAACATTGGATTTGGTTGTTTCAACCTTTAATTTTAATCTATCGATTGAAATTTCCCCGCTTACTCTAATCTCCAATCGTTGAACAGAGCAAATAGTTACATGAATTTGTTTTTATTCGCACAGTTACAACACAAACACTTTCTTATAAATACATACATGAACGGGTACAAATAGGTTAAGTTTAATGTAGTTTTGAAAACCCGTTTAAGTATCTTTGAATGCAAAAACCGGATAAGAACATTGAGTACAAGAATCGGAGTTGGACTTTGTCATGAAAAAATTGTTAAAAAACATATTTTTTGCAGGAACCGATCAAAAATCTTTGAAAGAAAAACCCGGATAAAAGCATAACCGGTTCTCCGAAAACAAACGTTTTTATCCAGTTTTTGCATAAACAGTGTCGAGAGAATCGTTCCTTCGAAAAAAAATTTCAGTTAAAAATCTCAAAATATGTAAATAACTAATTGTTAAGCTCTAAAAAAATCGCAAAAATGACGTTACTTCCCCTTAAGGGTATTTATTTTCATGTACTATGTGACTAACTATAGGGTTTTATCACTGAAAAATAGGTAATGAAAATGTTTTCTTAGGCATCGATTATCCCTATCCGCAAAATCAAGAATAATTATGATGACTATTATTATGATGATTAATATGCACAAAATCCCATTCCGTTCAATATGAGTGTCGTTCCATAACCGCACACGAGATGATGGAATGATAATCATTCAAAATCACTTTTACGATTATCAGCCATGCAGCCATTTTCACTGAAAATGGTGATATTCAATATGGCGGGTAATGTATTTGAAATCAATTTCAAACTAATCTTACTGTACCATGGCTGTTATTAAAAACAATTATAATGACATCCTAAAGCATGCTACATGCAACAGTTTAAAAAATATTAACACTATTTACTTGAATTTGATACAGAGAAGTAACAGGAGCGCAGGAACGAACACAATAAAAGCGTTCAAACTAGCCCGGTGGAGTACCGAGTACCGATCTATCGTAGTCAACATAGCTTCTCAGCAGAGGACTGGTTCAAACGTTGCGCAAAATAATACACTCCCCTTACTTCTATAAATCAAATTCATGCTAAATAGCGTTTAATTCGGTTTATTCTATTTGGACCAATTATCCGAATTTTTGATTAGTTGGTATGAGAGTGGAAGATTTTTTTTAGTATTCTTAATGAAATACCTTTGCTACGCATGCACCTAAGAAAACCTATACCAACTCATATTATTTTCGTTCATGACACAAGAATTTGATTTAAATCGAGTGTCACCTATGAGTTTCAAATGGCCAATTACCAAAAACCTGTTCACTGCGGTAAGCTTTGTGAAAAACAGCACAAGAAACTTTCTTCAGCTAACGCATTTTGCCTTTTGAAATATATGATTCAATTAAAAAAAATTTCTGTATTCTAGAACAACCCCAATACTTCTCAGAGTGTAATAAAAAAAAATCATTACTTGCGCGACTACAGGTCGATGATATAAACTAATTTCAACGTTGTTTTGTTGACGACTCACGAGTTATAAAACAAAATTCTGGAAACAAATGATCGGCTAGACAGTCGTAAATGTCGCGTACTGATACAACTAAATTTTCACTGCCTACTCTCTCTTGCTAGTTTTAATATTGTTAACGATTTAAAAATCGTCCCGGGCTGGCGGTTCAATGCATAGGACGCTGGTCTTACAAGCCAGTTGTCGTATGTTCGAGCCCCGACCTGGAAGGATTCTTAGTGTCAGTAGGATCCATAGTACTACCCATGCAATGATTCTGTACACTGAGAATCGGCTGCGAAGTCTGTTGAAACAGAAAGGCCAAACTCCACAAAAGGAATGTAATGCCACGACTTTGCTTTGCTAACGATATAAAAAATCAGTTTTAATTCACCTAGTAGTGTTATGATATTCATATTTTCATTCATATTAATAAGGGATTCATATTTTCATTCATATTAATATCAAAAAGCTCTTGTTTGAATATTGACTAAGAACAAAAAAGTTTGTTTGGGCATATATAAGCAAAACCTTCTCAATTTTTAACAGTTTTGGTCCAAGTTAATAGGAATTTTTCGTTTGTTTTTGCATTTTCGCTCTAAATGGCGGTTTAAAATTTCAAACACATCTCACCCTGTTGTACCCGAACCGGAAGTGAGATCCGAACAAAGGTCAAAAGGGGTTTACTTTCACAGACGATAACCCTTTTATTTGAGTCTAATTTTGTGAAAATCGACTCAGTTCTTTCTGAAAAATTTTGAGAGCTTAAGTTTTCAACCACTATTTCCGTTATTTCCGGAACCGGTATATCTAAAATCGGTTCGTTTTACCAGCAACTAGTCTATAAATTGAAACAGTTTTGAATCAAATTTAGAAGAATTTTGACGTTTTTTGCATTATCGCTCTTTGTGACAGTTTGCAATTTCATACATATTTTAAATATAATTTTGCGAAAGTCGGTTTAGCCGTTTTTGAGAAATTGGAGTATTTTCCGGTTTGGAGCATACGAGAACTTTCCTTGTGCTTTCGGAACTAGGAGCGAGGATCTGTTATACCCAAATTCAATTTATTTGGTCATCAACTAACCATACCTGCCTAATTGAAGAATTCTAAGGCTTCTTCAAAGTATGGCTCGATTTTTTCAAGTCATGTATAACAACACTCTCATCAAAATAAAATATTTATACTTATGAGTCTGTAATTCCGGAACTGGATGCCGTATCTGGATGAAATTTAGAAGGGTCATATGGGGTTGTAAGACCTTCCATTTGCACCTAAGCTTGTGAACATTGAATGAACGGTCTAGTTAAAGGTCTAGTGGTTTCATAGACTGATTCGTTTTGGACAAATTAAACGTTCGATTGCATGACGTATTAGAAAAATGACAGTATTTTTGAATTCAAAACAAATTTTATTACTAGAACCATTCAAGCTGCTTACAGCCATAATTGCTGGAAGAACAGAATTTGTACAGACCCGAATTTGTATTCACATGCAATTTTGTCGTTGGCAGTCGCTTAAACCAAACGAAAAAAAAAAACATATTGCTTTTGTCTCCAGATTCGGCTTTAACATCCGCTCGTCTCCCCACTCTTTATTGGTTCGCCACCTCAGCCGCAGAACTAATTCGATCTTTTCTAGGTCCGACGGTCATCTCTGCTAGTTTCCCCCTACCCTCGTCTGTCCATCATTTCGATCGGAAAAGTAACATAATCAGTCAAATTAACACTATATACCGCCATTAAAACAAAACATTTCTCTCACGCTCTTCTCCTTTAAATTTTTCTCAAATCTCACCATCGAACAAACCGAGGGGCCGATGACATTTGACCCAACGAAATCTAGGACACCATCGCCATCGGATCCGAATCTTCACCGCGGGCCATCCGCTGGGGTAGGTCCCCAGGGATGTTCTCCGCGGCCCAATATCAACTAGAAACACCATCGCTACGCTCAAACAATAACAACAGGAAGAACATCAAAACCAGGGGTCATCTACTGGACTATCCGGTCTAACACCTCACCAGAACCAGGACCGAAAACACCGGCTGGTTGGACCCGCGAGGACGCTATCCGCGGCCCATACCGTTACTCTCTTCATCGAATTTTCGCTTCCTAGTTTAAACTGAAATAAAAAAAATACACTCAATTTTGTTTCAAAATGACATGTAATTACTATTCTCGTTTCCCCCCGGTGAACGACCAAAAGGTTAAAGCCGGGGTAAAATAAATGATATTAATAATAATAATTTTGTCGTAAATACGACTTACTTTACTATGGGGCGCCTTTTCAAAATTTACCCTCTGAGAGAGTGATAAGTTATTGATCGTGAATATCTCTTGTTGTATCTAACGAATCAACATAATTTTTGCTACAT
Organism: Malaya genurostris; assembly: GCF_030247185.1. Classification (NCBI taxonomy): domain Eukaryota; kingdom Metazoa; phylum Arthropoda; class Insecta; order Diptera; family Culicidae; genus Malaya; species Malaya genurostris. The sequence continues at coordinate 93,427,025 of NC_080571.1, read as the reverse complement.
GCCATCGGAAATATGGTCACAATTTGATGCTTAAATTTTCAGTTGTGTGACATAATCTCAAACAATTCAAAATTACACTTTTATGAAATGTTTGGTATAAACGAGTATCAAAGAGAATAATTCATAAGGCGCGTTTGCCTTTCTCGTATTTTGAAAGATCATAGCTCAGTGATCTGTGAAAGGATTTATATAATCTAACCAATAGAATCAAAATTTTCCAACTTAAACGTATATAGCAACATCATTGAAGTATTTCAATAGTAAACTATTGAAAAACTTGTCTCATTTGACTCATGTCAACACCAGCCAATCAGAACGCGTTCTGAGGAAGAGAACAAAATATCTGTACAACAAATCGTTCGAGAAAAAATGTTCCGAACAGTGCTTTATATCGTAGTGAGTTCCACAATTTGGTCCTTCTGAAAGGCAGAAATGAGTCCCGTACAGCATCCTGATAGTTACTTTCAATGAAATGCAAATCCAAAATGAAATATTCGACATTAAAATTCTGTATGCGGCTATTTTTATTGCCGTTAGGACCGCCCATTAGTGAAAAAGCTACAAACGAAATCACGTAAAAAGAAACCTCTTAACAAAAATAGGATCAGTTTGGATTCTATCGCCACTGCGAGCAGATGTATTGTGTGTCGTTTGCAAAGCTAGTTTCGTTTCCGACAAGAGCGATTACGTCACAGCTGCCTTCTTTGTTTTTGCGAAAAATGTGAAAAAGGGAATGCTTGCATAATTCGTACAATTGATCAACTAATTGATATTCAGAAGTGTTAAAAAACATGTCAGTTGTTTTCGTATTCACGACGTCCAGTTATGTCTCTGAAATTACCCACCCGCCTTTTTTTGCATGGTTTTTATATTTTCCTAGATACATAAATTATATAACTAGGGGAGCGTGCTATTAGAGCCAATTAGTTCTGATTCTGATAGATACTGGAAATACTAGTTCTGAAACTTGTGACTTATTTAACATTTTTAACAGAAATATATACTTCACATGCCGAGACAGCCAGTGAACTACACTTTCTTAATTTCCAAATTTTTAAATGGACTTCATGGAATAGCACAAATATTTATAAAAAAATTAACTACCGCACTTACAACGCCATCACATCATCTCTTCCATTTATATCGAGCAAAAGGAAAATTTCTAGAAATATGGAGAACTTCCTTTTTAGTAATAATTATTAAATCAGGTTCAAAATCAGACGTCCTTAATTATCGGAGGAGCTCGTGCTTCCAAACTTTTTTGGTAGAAAACAAAATTAAAAGTATTGTAATAAATAAAAAGATATGTCATCCCTTCAGGAAAGATTCCACGGTTTCTGGAAGTGATATGCATCGAACTAACAATCTTTCTCTTCCCAAGTTTGGTCGTGACCGGCGTCGGTATTGATCAGCACTCAAGGATCATTGCAGTTTGCAATGTAAATAACATAAGGAATGGAATTATTTTACCAATGCTAATTATGAAAACACTCGATCCCTGAACTTAAGTAGTAAATAGAAACGCATTGTATTTTGTTCTAAAAGCATGTGATAAATGATTTTATCACATGTTTGAAAAATCTGGAAAATATACAGCGTAATGTGCTGACAAATGATTTATTTTTGATGTAAATTCTAGAGTGGTACCAAAAATTGTAAGTGCGAATAAAAACATTCGAAAATTTTGAACATTTTTTTTACATGAAAATTTCTAAAAGAAGTCAGGAAGGTTTACCATAATTCTTGAAATATTCCTGATATTTCATTTTGTTTGCTAAATAGGTTTTTGAAAAATTAAAATAAACTGAAAATCAGAAGAACCACCCTAACTCCACAAATATGGCAGTTGAAAAGTAAAAATTTTGGGTAAATCATATCCAATACAAACCCTTTCAAACAGCTTATATCAATTTAGTTTCTGTTTGGGGGCAGTTTTTATATGCATGCTACACCCTTTCCCTCTTTTCAAAAGTTATATCCGGGAAAGCATGTGCACATATGAAAGTGCTTAAACAGGAGTCAGTTTCAACCCTTTAACTGATTTGATTTTTGACAATTGACAATTAATCATGCGTCTCCATTAAAGTTCTATTAGAGAGGAATACGTACTGTGCGTATCTACTAGAACTAAATACCATGCGTTTCTTTCTAACAGAGCTTCAATAGAAACGCATAATTGATTTTAATTTATTTTCAGAAGAAATGAAATGTTGTGGTCGTCAACATTTAAAAACAAATATGAAACCGAAGCACTTGACCGTGTTCAACAATTATTTATTCAATACTAAAAAATTCGAGCCGATCCAACAAAAAACGTGATTAATCCACCTAGCAGTGAGATGATACCTTTTTTTTATCAATACGCATGTGTTTTTGCATGGATATTCTTAGGTGTTTTAGTTCTCATGACATTATTTTAATTATCATCGTTTCAAACGGCAAATTGAGAGTTTAATCACTCATTACCCTGTAATTTCGAATCTGCAAATCGTATCGAATTTCAATCTTAACGTGTGACATTCGATTGAACATTCCATGAGATGTCGAAGTAAGTTCCACTTTAGAGTTTTTCGTCATTATTTATGGTACTTCCAGAGCCGGTATTCAGGAATTATTACGCCAAACAATTTACATGAAATTTATAAACTCATTATCTGTAATTCCAGAATCGGATAAAATTCACCAATTTTGTATGGGACCTTAAGTCCTGTAATATTTGTTTTTGAAGTTCGATTTGGTCTTTTTTGAGAAAATGATTGAGCTTTGAGAATCGATTCGATACTGGAACCGGAATTCTAAAATCGGTGTAGCCGAAATCAGTTAAATTCACCTGAGCAGTGTGTAGACATCTTTGAGAAATTGTAGTGCGAATTAAAATTTGGGGGTACATTCCGAATCCAAAAACGAATACCGCTCAAACTGAAATAAATTTATTTGGTGATCGACTATCCAAATCTGCAAACCCGATAAACCTGATTAATTTATGTGAAATTGACATTTTTATACTAATCACCCTGCATTTTCTAAACCAGAAGTCGGATCTGACTAAAAAGTAAGAGGTTTTATAGAATTTTAAGACCTCTCATTTGAATCATAGATGATTCTTAGATTTCATTTGAATCTTAGATCGGTTCAGCAATCTACGAGAAAAATTAATTGCATTATTTTAATTTCGTTTCACATATCATCCTGTGGTTCCGCAATCAGAAGTCGGATCCAAACGTAATTCAGGAAGCTTGTTTGGGAGTATACGACTTTTCATATGAATCTGAGTTTGTAGAAAACGGTTTAACCATCTCCGAGAAAATTGAGTGAAATTATTTGTCACACACGTATTTGCTGATCTCGACGAACTGAGTCGTATGGTATATGGAAGTCATGTTCTTCCAGCATTTATTGCTGTAAATAGTTTAAATCAATATAATTATGGAATTACTTCCAACTCGATAATGCTGGTATCATCTGGTTTACATATGCCATATTCGAAAGATTATGTTGCCAAAAATGAACCGTGCTAAAATTGGTCCGAGCCAAATTGTCATAAAAAAGGATGCTGTACACAGTCTTTTTGGTACTTAGAAACAATTGTATGTAACAGTACAAAAAATCGTGTTTCATGTTGCTCCCAAGCATTGCTTTTTCATACAGCGCTCAAAACTCCTACTACTGGAATAAGGCTTACACAAAAATATCGATATCTCCGTTAAAAATGGACGGATTTTAACAATCTATGGCTTGTTGGATAGGTATTACCGAGCGAAATCTAAGTCTAGAAACATATTCTGTTTTCAAGGTCAAATGTGACTGATACTGTAAAAAAACTGAAAATTTTGACATAAAACTTCGTATAACTCAAAAAGTAAACATCCGATCTCAAAACCATTCAATAGCGTTCTGGGTGACGGGGAAACCTTTCATTTGCGACTAGTTTGACCAAAATCGCAGCCATCTCTGAGATCTCGACCTCTTAGTTGACAACACAAACACACACACACAGACATTTGCTCAGTTCGTCGAGCTGAATCGATTGGTATATGACATTCGGCCCTCCGGGCCTCGGAAAATTTTTCGAAAGTTTGAGCGAATTCTATACCTATTTTTTATATATATAAAAAAGGTAAAAAGGAAAAATTACTATAGGCCTGATTTTTTAATTCTTTTTGTGGAACGGTTTCTTAAAAAATCAAGTAAAATGAAAATCAATAGATCAAATATGGCAGTTGAAGGGTTGAAATTTTGAGGAAAATTGCCACCAGTCAAAGCGCTTTCAAATGTGGTATAGCAATATGATTTTTTGGAGACAGATTTCACATGCAAAGTGGCCTCAGTTTGAAAGTGCATTGTCATTGATTATCAAATTTATAGAATTTCGGTAATAATAATTTGATTATACACTTCATGATGTATTTTTACTGTTCTCGCTAATTTTTCATATTTATCCTACAACTTAAAATTAAATTGAAAAAAAATTTCTGGGGGGAGAGAGCGTAGCAAATATCATCAACAGGGGAGATTGTGAAAAAAATTGTATAACTTGACGAGAATCGATAGGTTTTAAAGACCATAGAAACATTTTGCATACATTAGATATGACTATACGGGGGGTCGATGTAGCAAGTGCCTGTGAAAAGGGGGGTGAATTATTTAAAACGGCATAATTCCGAAACTACTGAACAGACTGCCACCAAACTTCGCACAGATACTTCATGCTTTTCTGAGATAGTCATAAGGGTATTTTAATGGTGGAAGGAGCGTAGTCATGACCCCCCCCCCAAAATGTGTCTAATTCGACGAATATATTTTTAAGACAATAGAAATATTTAGATATTATTATATGGGGGGTGGATGTAGCAAGTGTTTTTAAAAGGGTGGAGGGGGGGGGGGTTGTAATGTTTGCAATGGCATAGCTCCAAAACTAAATAACGGATTGCTATCAAACTTGTCAAATGTACTTCTTGCTCTTTAGAAATTGTCATAAACGTATTTTTAAGGGGGAGGGGGGGGGGAAGCGTAGCAAGTGTCATTAACAAGGAGGGCTCATAAAAAATTTAAAAGACCATAGAAACATTTTGCATATATTAAATATTATATGGGGGGGGGGGGTGGATGTAGCAAGTGCCTTAAATAGGGGGTGTAATATTTGTAACGGCATAACTCCGAAAGTACTTAACGGATTGTTATCAAACTTGTCACATGTACTTCTTGCTCTTTAGAGATTGTCATAAACGTATTTTTAAGAGGAGAGGGAGCGTAGCAAGTGTCATTCCTCCTTGTTAATGACACTTGCTACGCTCCCTCCCCCCTTAAAAATACGTTTATGACATTGTCATGAAAAAATTCATATAACTTGACAAAGACTTTAGAAACATTTTGCATACCGTAGATATGATTTGATGGGGTTGGATGTAGCAGGTGCCTTTAAAGAGGGGAATGTAATGTTTGTAACGGCATAACTCCGGAACTGCTGAACGAAATGCTATCAAATTTGGCACAGATACTTGTTGCTCTTCAGAGATGATCATTAGAACATTTTCAGGATGGAAAATATGTTGCAAGTGTCCTTAACATGGGGAGAGGGAGTCAATGACGAAATTTATATAATTTGAACAGAATCGACATTTAGACTAGAAGGAGGGGTATTAGAAAATAAAACTTCATCTCCCATTTTTTTGTAAAACAAGAGAGTGTCAAGAATTTCAAGGTCGTAGTAGATAGTATTGCTGTTGTTAATTCGAATGAAACTCAATTTTCTTTATATAATTTCAAAGGATCTGGTTCCATTTAACCGGGAAATTCAAAGAACTAAGGGAAAATAATCTTTATCTGCCCATGAACGCGAGTCTCAGCATAACTACGGAACAACTTAACGAATCGCCACCAAGTTTGGCACAATTACCAAAGGTGGGAATCGATATTTTTTCAAAAGCACAGATACTTTCTACACTACTCAGGGTTATGGATGGAGGAGATCTGTAGTTCACTGACAAAAAGGAAGTTAAATCAAAATAGATTATGAGGTTATTTTGAGGATGAGAGAGTGGAGTAAGTGCCCCGAACAAAGAAAGTGTAAGGGAAAATTGATCGGGATTTACGAAAAATTGGTACTTCTTTACGAGTACAGCATATTTATAGCAACTAAGTGAGGTTCACAAAAATATTCATAAGAGGGAGGGGGAATAAGTATTCTCCACATTGGTCTGAACTGACGAAATCATACAATCAACGTGCATTTTATTATGTAAATTGAGAAAACTGTCGACTCAAGGTGATTGAAATAAGATTACAACAACATTTGTATTAACTGAATCATTATTCTATAGGTTTTCCTCCCAGGTGTACGACTAAAATGGTTAAAGCCTTGGTAAAATAAATTATATAAAAACGTTATTCTATAGTACGAATGTAGTTATGATGTTAAACAGATTTTCGTTATAAAATAATCATTATCAGATGGAAAATTTTAAGCACTTACTTGGAAATAATGATGTCATAAATTTTTTTATAAAGAGAAGGTAGTAGCAAGTGTTTACAGCCATGAAAGCCAAAGATATTGTAGATCAAATGTGATGGGGAAGTACGGAAGTTCGTTACAAGCACATAAACATATGAAACTCGGAGGTTACTAAGAAGGCATTTATGGAGAGAAAGGTGTTTTAAATGTTTGTAACAAAAGAGTTCAAATATAAAACTGACCCAATTTGTCGAGAATACCATGAAAATTATGATTATTGTGAGATATGAGATGAGACACTGATCATTCGCAATCTGAACATGAACGGAGTATTGTTCAATCGGGTTGCCTTCTAAGTTATGTTTCACTACAATCAGAGTATTTCACTAAGCAGGGCAACTTCGAGAATTTTTTCCCTTCACGAAACATTTTCGAGCAACGCCGGGTAATTCAGCTAGTAGTATGTAATAAAAGAGTTTTACATTTCGTCTTCGATTCATCAGTACATGACCAGTTTATGTTGAACTATTAATGCCATCACGTGATTTCACATAATCCACCAAGCAGACAAAAAAATTGCAGAACACATACCAATGTCTTTCCTGACGTTCCGAACCAGAATAACATGTAATGACTTTCTGATCATTATTACCTATCTTGAACCAAATTTCATCCAAATCAAAGATTGTGTTACTTTTTGATTGTTCGAATAACTTACTTCCGTAGAATATTTATTCTGTCTAAAACTTTTCCAACATGTATTTTAAACAAATGGCTTTAGCCGAATCACGAATCGTGCAAGATTAATCCACACTGAAATGTTTATGAACCTGGTCCAACAATATAAACCAAACAGAATCCCATTAAATGCACCGCAGGCTGAGCCGCAGACGCCACCGTGTTTTTCGGTCACTCCACTTTTTATGTTCTCCCCTGTCTGCAGCAGATGCAACACGATGTTATTTTTTATGGAAATTTAAATTATTGCAGCACTTTCGCACCAACAGTGGAATGTTCAACAGAAGCAATTTGGCAGCTTGTACATTAGTTGTATTGGACGAGAAAAAAAGTCCCAACGGCTGGTCATATATTAAGTGTCCGACACGAAGCTGAAGTACATTTTCAGTGAAAACCGCGCCATGATCGAGGGTGTATGATGATGACGATAAACAATCGAGTCCTGGCTTGAGAGATGCATCGGTGCGTGACAATTTTGGAACTAATTAACGTCCCCAATGCCAGTGCACTGCTGTGTGTGTGTGAGTGATGTTTGTTCGGGAGCCGCTGTACTTCAGTCCGTCATCCGTCGGGTTGACGCCGTTTCTCCGGAAATGAAGGGAAAAAGTTAATTCATTCTGTGCAAAGAACAACCTCAAACACTTTCCACCAACATCGGAAAGTTTCTTAATAATCTGTGTTGTAATGGTCGAAGAAAAAGGGAAGAATGAATTAAATTAGTTTTCTTTGGAAGTGCGCCAGTTATTGTGTCCCGTCAGTAACTCGGTCGAAGTATATAAATAGTGATACTTTCTAGTACTTTTAAAATCCTTTATTGGATACTGCCTTCAGTCCTCCAGCGGCACAGAAATTGAGATATATAAAATTAGAATAACGTATCGGGTATTACTGCAGGTCCGGTCCCTTTGGCGCAAAAGACGCCACAGTCCCCGAGCCCGGCCAATGCAAGACACAAACCGATCAGTGAATGCAATTACTGCCGGTCTGTCCCGGCGTCATTTGAGCTGAATTTTATTATATCTTTCATCTTTTATTTTTTCCCCTTGACAGGATATTTCCCACTGCAGTCGGAGTACTGCCTGGTGTGGATTTGTCTGGATGTGCTTTTCTGCACCGCAAGCATCATGCATCTGTGCACAATATCGGTGGATCGATATCTTTCGCTGCGGTACCCGATGCGGTTCGGTCGGAACAAAACGCGAAAGCGGGTGGTGCTGAAGATAAGCTTCGTGTGGCTACTTTCAATCGCCATGAGCCTGCCGCTGAGCTTAATGTACTCGAAGGTAATTGAATGGGCTTTTTTTCTCCTTTACCCGCTTCCAATGGAAGAAACCAGCATTTGCGATTGATTACTTTTCTCTAGCTCTCTCTCTCTCTCTCTCTCTCTCTCTCTCTCTCTCATCCCTCTATCTCATCATCTTTTTTTCTTCTTTCTATAATTACCCAGAATCACGCTTCGGTGCTGGTGGACGGCACTTGCCAGATACCGGATCCGGTCTACAAGCTGGTCGGTTCGATAGTGTGCTTCTACATACCGCTTTGTGTGATGTTAATCACGTACACCCTGACGGTACGTCTACTCGCTCAGCAAAGCCAAAATCTGGGCGGTGGTGCCGGTTCCAGTGGCTGGTCTAGCGGTTGGCTCGGCCAAACACCGGCTCTCGATCGACGGAACACCTGGAAGCGCATCATCAAACTTAGCCTGCCATCGACGCCTAATCATGCCCACTCGGCGGCCTCGACCGACACCGAACTGTCAACACTGGACAATCACGATCTGTGGCTGCTGGAATCGAGGTACGTTTATTTTCGAAACTATATCGACATAAACACGGTATCAACTCCGAAGCAAACGATTTCGAACGAGGTTTATTTGCTAGCTAATTCCGCTCTTTCCTCCCGTTCGTTTACAAATCCAACAGCATTCCGGAACCAACCCCTTCCACCATGACGGCACTGCACCAGTTTGGCGAGGAGATGCTGAAACTTTCGCGTGGGTTGGAAACCGTAACATGCAGTAAAAATAACAGCACTGCTGCTCTTTCTGCTGCCGCTCAAAACAGCACCACGCAAACTGCCGGATGTGGGACTTTAACCACCCTGCAAGTCTCACCGGAAACCACAAAGGGCAGCAATGGTCACGACGCTGGGCAACCGAATTCGAGAGAACCTAAAAAGCATCCTTCCAGGTGTGTAGTCACTGTTTCCTTGCAAATTGAATACATATATGAATGAATTTAAGCAACCCGCCAACGAAAACAAACAATGGTAGCCATGACAATAGACTCCGGGTGCGGAATTCTCTGTGTGGTTGGTCTGACTTTGCGGAAAATGCTACCTGCTGTCGACGAACGACAGCATCATGGGGACTATTGGCAGATTCGGAACGTTGCTCACGGGAATCCATATTTATATTCTGCACCTGACTTTCGGGCAATGAAAAATTTTTGGCAATCAGAGAATGTAGTTTAGAAGTTTCCTGAGTTGACAGAAACTTTAACCAAGTTACGGTCCATATTTGTTTAGAGTAAGCTTCCTCGAAAAAACTATGTATGGACTATTTGTCGAACTGATTCGATACTAATATTTTGCTCAAGAAAGTATGTTGATACGTTAAGGCGTTTAAGAGTTATGCAATGTTTCTGATTTTTTGAGGGTATTTTCAGAACTAATTTAAATAAATTAAAACAATAACACCCTTCCAAATTTCTCTTTAATTTTTACTTATAATATGACCTTTTAGGAACCGCATAGGATACATTTTTATCAATCTGGCATATAATGAATATTGATATTTGAAGCTTGACTAGTTTTTGATGAAAAAACAATCATAACTTTTTACTGGTAGCTCATATGAAAAAGCTTGATTGAGCCAAATTGTGCGCAATGATTAGTTGAACAACTCTTCTAAAGACAACTTTTCGATAGAACATTTAACAAAAAAGTTAGAACAAAAAAGTGATTTTTCGGGAGGCACCCTATTTTTAATCGGGAAAATTTATGTAACTCGATCAAATGAAGAGCTAGAGAGGTGCTTTTCCAACAAAGTTGCTCAAAATAAAATTTCCTACAACTTTATTGTACAACAAAATCATTTTTGAGTTTAATTAAGAGAGTTAGATTTCAGATTTCAATCTAAATAAGGACCATCCTAGTAACTTGTTCCATCAAAAGGAGCGCCATTTGATTACAAACAACTTTTGAGAAGACACCAACTACAAAAAACTAATATTTAATAGTGAAAATATTTTTGTCACGCTAATTTCGGACCATAGTGCATTGAAAAATGATTGTGAATTGTAAACATTCCAAATCAACACATACTAATCTATTTTATCAAAAGAACCTAGTAAACTGTCAAACATTGAGCGTTAGTGTCAGATATGACAAAACAACTGTCACTGGTGATCTCAAGTTAAACTGATATTCGGCAATGGTTAAGAGCTTCGGAGTAATTCCAGAAATGGGAAGCAAGTCATCAGATGTCACATACTACACACTATTGATTACAAATTTTCAGATCATGAATCATTTCGCTAAAATTTAAGCGTAACGCACCTTGCACTGATGGGTGTAACTTCAGGTATGTTTCTGCTACGATGATGATCTTAACAGTATCTATTCAGGTGTTATGTTTAGAAATATTAAATTTCGGTATCGCTTCGGTTCATCGAAGCCACCTCAGATTTATGTTATGAATGTTGCTACACGGAACCTCTCGCGATCGCGAAACAACCAAAATATTAGTTGTTTTTCTGAATTTGATTGGTTATCTGTCATTTTTGTTTTTCGATCCACAGAAACGATGGTTGAAATAACGAAATTTTTGGTTATAAAAAAGATACTGTCAGTTAGTCGGAAGCGGCGGCCTCTTGCATACAAACCTGTAACCGCCTCGTTTGCCCGGTCTACTCAAAGCTAGGTTTCTTTGCTTTAGATAGGTCCGAACGAGCGACGGAACTAAGCATGCTCCGCTCTACTTGGCTAAGTAGAAGCATGCTCTACTTGGCTAAGTAGAGCGAAGCATGCTTAGTTTCGTCCAATCAATTGGACTTTCTCTTCATGTGTTTTCATATGCAGGGTAGTTTAATTGGTAAAACAATTTCCCCGGTTAGGAGTTAGCTACGGGTTCGAGTCCCGTCTCTGCGGTAACATTTTCGCGGTTTTCATTACATCATTGTGTTCACATGTCGGTTTCCCAATTTGTTTCCCCGTTAGATACTGATCATATTAACGATTGTTGATTTTTTAGAAAATAACTATGTATGAATGTATAACAAGGTATGATGAAATATGTGAAACGTTTATTAGTGGTGCAGGCCTAACAAGCCGCCCGGAAAACATATGTTACGTACGATCAAGAAGAAAATACGACTCGGAATAATCGGCAAAGACCTACGCGACGAACTCAGGACTACGATTGGAAGCTTGGCACATGGAACTGCAAATCGCTTGGCTTCCCAGGATACGACCGAATGCTGCATGATGAGCTTCAAATCCGTGGCTTCGATGTCGTAGCACTGCAGGAACATTGTTGCACGGGACAGAAGGTGTGGAAAAGTGGGCATCGAGCGGCTACCTTCTACCAGAGCTGTGGCACAACCAGCGTTCTAGAAACGGGATTTGTGGTGTTGGGCAAGATGCACCAGCGCGTGTTTGGGTGGCAGCCAATCAGTGATAGAATGTGCGTATTGAAGATCAAGGGCCGTTTATTCAATTACAGCATCATCAACGTGCACTGCCCACATGAGACGAGATCCGATGACGAGAAGGAAGCATTCTACGACAGCTGTCCACGACGGGATGTGAAACTCGTCATCGGCGACATGAATGCTCAGGTAGGCCGGGATGCAATGTACAGGCCCGTGCTCGGGCTGGAGAGCCTGCACGCGGTAACAAACGACAACGGTCAACGATGCGTAATCTTTGCAGCCTCCCGAGGAATGGTAGTTCGAAGCACCTTCTTTCCCCGCAAAGATACCACAAAGCCGCCTGGAAATCACCGGATCAACATACGAAAATCAAATCGACCACGTTCTCATCGACGGGCGATTCTTCTCCGACGTTATCAATGTCCGCACTTATGGCAGTGCCAATATTGATTCTGCCCACTAACACATCGGCTGAAAAGTTCGTATCGTTTCTATGAGAGGGCGCCACTAGAATTAAATCCATACCATTTTCAGTTAGTACCAACCTTCAAAAGATACGTGTATAAATTTGACAGCTGTCTGATTATGGCTTGATGAGTGTTATCCAGACTCTGCACCGGGCGAAGCAACAATTCGTAAGTGGTTTGCAAAATTTCGTACTGGTCATATGAGCACCAAAGACGATGAACGCAGTGGACGTCCAAAAGAGGCTGTTACCGATGAAAACGTGTAAAAAATCCACAAAATGATTTTCAATGACCGTAAAGTGAAGTTGATCGAGATAGCTGACACCCTAAAGATATCAAAGGAACGTGTTGGACATATTATTCACGAATATTTGGATATGAGAAAGCTTTGTGCAAAATGGGTGCCGCGTGAGCTCACAATCGATAAAAAACAACAACGAATTGATGATTCTGAGCAGTGTTTGGAGCTGTTATATCGAAATAAAACCGATTTTTTCGTCGATATATAACAATGGACGAAACATGGCTCCATCACTTCACTCCGGAGTCCAATCGACAGCCAGCTGAGTCTGTATTTTGGGATTCGCATGGTATAATTTTCATCGACTACCTTGAAAAGGGAAAAACCATCAACAGTTACTATTATATAGCGTTATTAGAGCGTTTAAAGGACGAAATTTCGAAAAAACGGCCTCATTTGAAGAAGAAAAAAGTTTTGTTTCATCAAGACAATGCACCGTGTCACAAGTCGATGAAAACCATGCTGAAATTGAACGAATTGGGCTTCGAATTGCTTCCTTATCCACCGTATTCTCCAGATTTGGCCCCCAGTGACTTTTTCCTGTTCTCAGACCTCAAGAGAATGCTCGTTGGTAAAAAATTTAGAAGCAATGAAGAGGTAATCGCTGAAACTGAGGCCTATTTTGAGGCAAAGAACAAATCGTACTACAAAAATGGTATCGAAAAGTTGGAAGATCGCTATAATCGCTACATCGTCTCTGATGGCAATTATGTTGAATAATAAAAACGAATTTTGGCAAAAAATGTGTGTTTCTATTAAACGATACGAACTTTTCAGCCGAACTGTTACCTTGTCGAGGTTCGTATGCGCTCAAAACTATCAACGGTGCACAATACTCGTCGCACAGGAACGCCGGGACTCAATCTCGAGCAGCTACGTAGCATTCGTACTGCAGAGGAATACGCGCAACAACTGGAGCTAGTGCTACCAACGGAAGAGCGGCTTGGCGCGGCGACTCTTGAAGACGGCTGGAGGAACATAAGGTCCGCCGTGAGTAGCACTGCTACAACCGTTCTAGGTACGAGGTTATCGAATCGAGGAAATGACTGGTTTGACGGCGAATGTCAGCAGTTGGTCGAAGAGAAGAATGCAGCAAGGGCGAGGATGCTGCAACACCGCACGAGGGTGAACGAGAAACGACACAGACAGGCGCGGAACAGACAGAACACGGTTTTCCGGAAGAAAAAGCGCCACCAGGAAGACCAAGATCGCGAAGCGATGGAACAGCTGTATCGCGCAAATGACACACGGAAGTTCTATGAGTAGGTGAGCCGCTCACGTAGAGGCCACACGCCACAGGCCGAAATGTGCAGAGATACCAGTGGTAACCTTCTCACGAACGAACGTGAGGTGATCGACAGGTGGAAGCAGTACTATGACGAGCATCTGAATGGGGAAGCACAAGATACAGAGAACGGTACAGGAATCAATCTGGGTGCACGCTCAGCCGACGACAGTTTCCCAGCACCTGATCTGTCGGAGATAAGTGAGGAGATTAGCAAGCTGAGGAACAACAAAGCCGCGGGCAATGACCAGTTGCCAGGCGAGCTGCTCAAACATGGAGGAGAGGCACTGGCTAAAGCGCTGCACTGGATGATTTCTAGGATTTGGGAGGAGGAGATTCTACCGCAGGAATTGATGGATGGAGTGGTATGTCCCGTCTACAAAAAGGGCGATAAGCTGGATTGTTGCAATTACCGCGCAATCACAACGCCGCCTACAAGGTACTCTCCCAAATCCTTTGCCTTCGTCTCTCACCAATAGCTAAGGAATTTGTAGGGCCGTACCAAGCGGGATTTACTGGAGCCCGCGCCACTACGGAACACATATTCCCGATAAGACAAGTACTCCAGAAGTGTCGTGAATACAACGTACCCACGCATCACCTATTCATTGACTTCAAAGCGGCATACGACACAATCGATCGAGAACAGCTATGGCAGATAAAGCACGAATAGGTTTCCCGGATAAACTGACGCGATTGGTCAAAGCAACGATGGGTAGAGTGATGTGCTACATCCGAGTATCTGGGACGCTCTCTAGTCCCTTCGAATCTCGGAGAGGGCTCCGTCAAGGTGATGGACTTTCCTGTATCTTGTTCAATATTGCCCTGGAAGGTGTGATTCGAAGAGCGAGGATTGACACGAGTGGCCCGATCTTCCGAAAGTCCGTACAATTTTTTGGCTTCGCTGACGATATTGCCATTGTGACACGTAACCTTGAGAAGATGACGGAAACATACATCGGACTGAAAGCCGAAGCTCGGCATATCGGACTAGCCATAAATGCGTCAAAAACAAAATACATGAGAGGAAGTGGCTCTAGAGAAGAAACACAACGTCTTTCACCACGAATATTGATAGACGGTGACGATATCGAGGTGGTTGACGAGTTCGTGTATTTGGGCTCACTGGTGACCGCCGATAATGACACCAGCAGAGAAATTCATAGACGTATTTTGGCAGGAAATCGTGCGTACTTTTGACTCAGAAAAACCCTTCGATCGAGAAAAGTACTCCTCGCCGCACGAAATTGACCATCTACAAAACGCTCATTAGACCGGTTGTTCTCTATGGCCTCGAGACCTGGGCTTTGTTGACAGACGACCAACGCGCCCTCAGTGTTTTCGAAAGAAAGGTACTGAGGACCATCTATGGCGGAGTGCAGATGGAAGACGGAACGTGGAGACGGCGTACGAATCACGAATTACAACAGCTGCTAGGAGAACCACCCATCGTACGGACAGCTAAAATCGGACGTCTACGATAGGCTGGGCATGTCATAAGGATGTCGGACGACAGCCCAGTGAAAATGGTTCTTGAATCTAATCCGACTGGTACAAGAAGAAGAGGAGCGCAGCGAGCAAGGTGGATCGATCAAGTGGAGGGTGATCTCAGAAGCATCCGTGCCTTGAGTGGCTGGCGACGAGCAGCCATGGACCGAGTTATGTGGAGACGTATGCTTGATACAGCAAAGGACACCCCAGGCCTATAGCTGTTAGGTAAGGTAAGTATGAGGGAATAATAATATCGAGCGAATAGTAATATGTACATGCATATTAATTAACTATGCATACAACACTTATAATCATCAATATTAGCGTAACATATAAGTTCACTAAGAAAAAAATTTACAACTCGGCCAACCTACCCCAATGGATGTTTCCGAGAACAATCACGATTTACACTGAAAGAAATTAGAGAACATCATACCATTTCTTAGGGTTTTGAATGCTCTTTCCAGCGGTACAATGTTTTTGAAATTCGGATGATAATTGGTTCACGTTACGTATGTTACTGTACAAAAACTTAAATTTACTCAAAAGTGCCGAAAAAAGAACTACCGGGTTCCTGTACAAACGATTTCATCAAAATCCAACCAACTCCGGCCAACTAGCCCCGGTCACCCCTATATGAGAAAGGCATCATTACACCACTAGGTGGATTAAAACAGGTTTTTTTTACTTCAACTAATAATTCGTTTGCTATGCCTTTGAAAGCAAATTAGTAATTAAGAATACACTCGAACGAACTGTTCTCTGCCACACTCGCTGCAGACACGACGGTAGGTTGAACTGGTTTCACCGGGGGAAATTGACATGCTTCGACATCACCATAATTCGGAGCTCCATTCTGCATTGGCAAACCGTGAAAAGTGGAACTTTTAATTAAATCGAAAAACCACTGCTGCGTTTGAAAAATAATTATTCATACGAATGGAAATTAAATAATCATCACTCAAAATGAACATTCGATTTACCTGATGGCTGGCAGCACATCCCCACCCCAGGATTTGAAAAGGCAGAAGCCGGCACAGTCAGTGTTTGCTCAGTCGGCTAGGAATAGAACCGATAAGATTATAGACTTAGGCTACGAATGCACATCAAACAAACCATATGAATAATGAATAGACACTGCTGGTCTCGACCGGTCGGCCTTGTCTCTCGTGGGATGCATCCGGAGTGACTAAACATAACCAGACACATCGCCCAGGCTGCGAAAAAGTGTAGATAATACAGGCTAGACAGTTGTTTATGTAGGATTAAGATAACTGGTTGAATAGAAATACTACATTCAAATCAATTGCTTTGTTGGTTTCAAATATTGGTTTCTCGCGGGAAGCCAGTCGTGGCGAATTTGATTGCCTTTTCTAGTACGTGAGTTTATCTCGGACGACTAAAGGAAACCAAAGCAATGATATGCAATTTCGGTTTGATAAATTAATACGTATTACATATGGCATAATGTCCTTCTCATACACATAGAAAGGGTGTTATTAACACTATCGGACTGATCAATCCCAGGACTATAAATCGTATTTGAATCGTGGTGTATGAACGATGTAAGTCTATACAAGAAAGTGTAATACAGTGACTTTCAGATTCGGAACAATAATGGCTGAGCATTTACCATTCATCCTTCTTGCCCAGGACAGAAACGTATTTCGCTTCCTACATATTGACTGCACCAGTATCCGTTCGTAATTCATAGCTCTTGAGAATAAAAGCGATAAACAGAACTGTAGGGAATATTTTGCCGGGTATTTACGTATAAAAACATTGAACTGAGAAACTCAACCAAATTATGATGGCCATTTTTTTCCGTTACAGTAGGGTACAGTTGTCCGACACGGACTGGAAGTTCCATCACGCCCCTTGATGGTTTTTTCGAGTTACCACAAAATTAATCGGTGGTAAATTTTGAAAGATATTACCGATAACTTAGAAGTATGCTGCTATTTTCTTCCATATTAGGATAAAAAAGCTTGGTATTACATTCCATTTGTAGAATTGGGCCTTTCGGTTTCAGCAGATCCTACTATGAATCCTTCCAGGTTGGGGTTCGAACATATTATAACGGGCTTGTAAGGCCAGCGCAGTATGCATTGAACCGCCAAACCGGGTCAAATATTAGGATAACGGCTTCCTATTTTATCTGAGCTCTTATTTTCACCTCATCCTTTCGTTTCATAACTTTGAACATGAATCATAACTTTCCTTGTACCTCATTTGAACTGTAAAATATTTTGCAATGTTTATTTAAGTTTTTGGAACACTTTTCCATTGAAACAATGGTTTTAAATCCTTCCACGATCGACTTAACCTTTTTTTTTTATAAACATACAAAATAGGTATAGAATTCGCTAACATCTTAGCAAAATTTTCCGAGGCCCGGAGGGCTGAGTTTATCTCGGAGATGACAGGACCTATTTTGATCACTACTAGTCACAAATGAAAGGTCTCCCCGTCATCCTGAATGGTTTTGAGATCGGATGTTTACTTTTTGAGTGATACGAAGTTTTTTTGTCAAAATTTTCAGTTTTTTGACAATATCTGTCACAATCGACCTTGAAAAGAGAATATGTTTTTGGACTTAGATTCCGCATGGTAATAGCTATACAACAAGCTATATATTGTCAAAATCCGTCCATTTTGAACGGAGATATCGATATTTTTGGTTAGGCGACTTTTTGCCTTATTCCAGTAGTAGGAGTTTTAAGGGGGACGAAGGGTCAATTCGATGAAAATAATCATAAAATCATTCTTGTTCAACAAAATAAATTCAAATGTTTTGCTTGATAAAAAGCATCATTCAAACAACATTTTGTACTTTTTTCGTGGAAAAATATTGAGAAATAAGTCGGTAAAGAGGTATTTTTGAAGACGCTTCTTAAAACTCATGATTTGTGGTGTCCACTCTATCTCAGAGCAGACTAATCAGAAATGAACAAATGGACGCTGCATAGTTAGAGTAGAAGTTTTTCTAAACCCCAACGTTTCTGTTCAGTTTTTTTTTTTAATTTTCTAAATTTTTGGCGTTTGTTTTTTTTTTTTTTGGTTGTTCAAAGTGAAAACTACGATTTTTCATGAAAAAATGCGCCATTTTTTAACTGTAAAACCTCCCCAAAGTAGCAAACAACGAAAAGTGAAACGTTGGGATCTGGTTTTTTATATGTAGAAAGTGTGTGGTGCAGTAGTTTTTGAATGACGATGGACAGGGACTTTCAAAACCTGCTTTCGAGGAAAATGCGTTTAAATTTTTTGTCTATAAAATCAATGGAAACAATTAACTACTCCAGCGAACCCGTAGGGTCTAACATTTTCACAAAATCATATTTTTTCTTCTATAATTTATTATAACGAAACATTTCAAGAATGTTTTGTCAAGTTTTGAAGTCAATCGAAGTAGAAATCTTGGACCTGTGCGCCGAGCTCTTGCTTCTTCGCAGAATGAGATAGCCATAGATTAAGGTCCATAGCTTCCAGAGTTTCGTTCCGAAAGGCTTGAAAATTTCACAGAAAATTCCTGAAATATTTTACTATAAGAAAAGAGAAAGAAAACAATGAATGATTTTTCGAAAGTGTTTGACCCTACCCGCCACTTAAGCGTTTCGTGATAAAGCGATGCACAGTGGGGAAAAAACGATCAAAAACGCGACTTTGCTCAATAATTTTATAAAAATCTAAGCAAATATTTCCAAAGTTAGTACTTCTTATGCAAATTTTTCCGTAGAATCAATTTATGGTAGTTAGAACTTCCGCAAAATTCACTATCATGACCGTTTTGCTCCAATTCCTCTTTTTGCCTTTCTCATATAGAAAGGCTATGCAATCACTGTGAAAACCGACTTTTGAACCGAGGCCCGGAGGACCGAGTGTCATATACCATTCGACTCAGTTCGTCGAGTACGCAAAATGTCTGTGTGTAACGTATTTTTACACTAACTTTTCTCGGAGATGGCTGGACCGATTTTCACAAACTTAGATTTAAATGAAAGGTCTTGTGGTCCCATACAAAATTCCTGAATACTATTTGGATCCGACTTCCAGTTCCGGAATGGTGGGGTAAAATGTGTAAAAAATTGTGAAAATAAGTGCACTTACTTTCCTCCGAGATGGCTGAACCGATTCTCATAAACTTAGATTCAAATGACAGGTCTGCAGGTCCTATAACAAATTCCTGAATATTGTTTAGATCCGACTTCCGGTTCGGGAGTTATGGGGTAAAATGTGCAAAAAAAAAGAAAATATTTTTAACTTTTTTCTATTTCTAACTTTTCTCATAGATGGCGCGACCGATTTTCACAAATTTTCAAATGAAAGGTCCTGTGGTCCTATGCGTAATTCCTGAATTTCGTGCGGATGCGACTTCCGGATCCGGAAATATAGGGGAAAATTGGGTTAAAAATTGTATACCATCACTGAAAATGGGGAAATACCTTAAAAAATGTATAAATCGGCCTCAAATCTTTTCCAATTGATAGTTTTTATCAGTAGACCGATTTTCACCATTTTTTATACACTTTTAACACTTTTAACACACAAAGAAAGTAAAAGTTTGAATTAGCAGCTAGTGTAGCAGTAAAGCTATTAGGAATTATACTTCTATAGTAAACTTGTATTGCAAGATATGCTGGTTTCGGTATGATATATTGTACTATTATTTATTATTTATTATTTATTATTTATTATTTATTATTTATTATTTATTGTTTATTATTTATTATTTATTATTTATTATTTATTATTTATTATTTATTATTTATTATTTATTATTTATTATTTATTATTTATTATTTATTATTTATTATTTATTATTTATTATTTATTATTTATTATTTATTATTTATTATTTATTATTTATTATTTATTATTTATTATTTATTATTTATTATTTATTATTTATTATTCATTATTTATTATTTATTATTTATTATTTATTATTTATTATTTATTTTTTATTATTTATTATTTATTATTTATTATTTATTATTTATTATTTATTATTTATTATTTATTATTTATTATTTATTATTTATTATTTATTATTTATTATTTATTATTTATTATTTATCATTTATTATTTATTATTTATTATTTATCATTTATTATTTATTATTTATTATTTATTATTTATTATTTATTATTTATTATTTATTATTTATTATTTATTATTTATTATTTATTATTTATTATTTATTATTTATTATTTATTATTTATTATTTATTATTTATTATTTATTATTTATTATTTATTATTTATTATTTATTATTTATTATTTATTATTTATTATTTATTATTTATTATTTATTATTTATTATTTATTATTTATTATTTATTATTTATTATTTATTATTTATTATTTATTATTTATTATTTATTATTTATTATTTATTATTTATTATTTATTATTTATTATTTATTATTTATTATTTATTATTTATTATTTATTATTTATTATTTATTATTTATTATTTATTATTTATTATTTATTATTTATTATTTATTATTCATTATTTATTATTTATTATTTATTATTTATTATTTATTATTTATTATTTATTATTTATTATTTATTATTTATTATTTATTATTTATTATTTATTATTTATCATTTATTATTTATTATTTATTATTTATTATTTATTATTTATTATTTATTATTTATTATTTATTATTTATTATTTATTATTTATTATTTATTATTTATTATTTATTATTTATTATTTATTATTTATTATTTATTATTTATTATTTATTATTTATTATTTATTATTTATTATTTATTATTTATTATTTATTATTTATTATTTATTATTTATTATTTATTATTTATTATTTATTATGTATTATTTATTATTTATTATTATTTAGGAACAGGGAAATGCCCGCTGGAGCTAAAATATACAATTTCTTTCTCCAGCAGGCATAAAACCTCCTCATCTTTTTTTATCAACAGATTACAAAAATCCAACATATATATTACTTAATACTCAGGGCTTAATACTAAGTAAAATTATATCTCCAGGCGGGGTTCAAAAGTGGCTAGTTTGTTGGACGATGACGATGCTGTCCGTTTGGGACCGCGGGAAAACCCCCTAGTCACAAACACTTGGCGGGTGGCCCGCATGCTGGACATCAAAGAGAGTGGCCCTCGGAGAGCGGTGAATAATAGCAATGCGGGAGAGAAAAAGCGAGAAGTGAATGTTGTAATGGAATTACGAAGGGGTTCGAAGGAGTGAAAGAAAGGAAGGGGGGGGGGGGTCGAACGAAGTTGAAAGCGGCAAAAGATCAAGTTAATTGTCTCAATAGATGGTGAAAGCACCATCTGGGGGGTAGTAAAAAAATAGTAACGTCATAAAGATCTAGTTAGTTTCGAAGAAGATGGTGGACAGCCGAGGGATTGAGAGAGTCAAGCGGATGTTAGAAACAAACCTTATGGTGAATATTATTCTTGGTTGCATAATCGATGGAGAATGGAAGCAGACTTACTAAGGGAGCACTAAACTAAACTTGTGGATTAGGTACTAAATTAACCCTAAAGCTAAATCTAGAATTTAAGCATTGGAGTTGGAAGGACTGTTAGAGATAGTGTTTAAAAACAATTTTTCATGGTATTGCAAGATAGGGTAAAATCAAATACATGAGAACATCGATTAAATAGACGACACATACTGGAGAAAGGTTCATTATAGTCATAATTAGTGCGAGCGGTTTGAATTCTCAGGAATTGATGAGATCGAAGATTTCGAGAATGGATATTTAAGTTTAGTTCGCCTAACAATACGGGGCAATCAATTTGAGATTGCAACAGATCTGCCACGAATGCCCTGGAGAGATCTCGGCGTACAGATAACAGGTCTAGATCCATCAGTTTACAGCGTTCCTGACAGGTTGGGAGGTTGCTGGGATATCTCCAAGGAAGACCACAAAGAGCAAAGTGAAGAAATTTACGCTGACTAGCTTCGATGCGTTGGATGTCCATTTGATAATAGGGGGCCCAGACGACCGAAACGTATTCTAGAATAGAACGAACCAGCAATATATGCTTTTTAAAGTTCTTTGTGACTCGAAAAATAAAACCAAGTATCTAGGAAACCATAGAAATAACATATTCGACGTGATCCTTGAAACTAAGTTTAGAATCCAACAGGACTCCCAGATCCTTTACAGTCGATTCTCGCTTGATGATAGTTCCGGAAATAGCATGGTTAAATACTACGGTTGTGCGTTTACGAGTAAAAGAGATCACAGAACATTCAGATGAGTTTAATACCATTCTATTTAGGTCGCACCAGTTGGAGAAAATATCCAACTGTTTTTGCAGGAATCTTGCATCTTCGGGATCTTTAATAGGATGGAACAATTTAGAATCGTCGGTGAAAGATAATTTTAAGCATTGCATCGAATGATTCAAATCGTTCAGATAAAGTAAGAATAAAAAGAGTCCAAATGACTGCCTTGAGGCACCCCCGAGTTAGCTCGAAAAGGTGCAGCTGTACAGTCTTCGATTTTAGCTATCATATTTACGACCAATCAGGTACGAATGCAACCAATTCAAAAAAGATCCATTGAATCCAAGGACATAATGGGTTAAAGTCATTTTATCAATCGTCCATCGAATGAAATATTTTCTATTTTTCACGTATACGCGTGGTCGTTTGTAATATTGCAATCTCAGAAGTAGGCGTTAGCCAAAACAAAAGTACGTAGGTTTACGCTAGTGTAACTGAATACTGCTTGATTCAACTGTTCAGAAAAATATGAACTCACTGGAAATGTGTTGTAATTATCGTAATAATTCAAAAGGGCTGCTTTGTTGAAACAGTAAAGTATCAGTAACCCTTGCAACAAGTTTGCTCTCGAAACCGGAAAATCGGTAGCGTTGGCTAAGTGCCCTTTTGTGCACTCATCAAACTCGGCAATTATTATGATTCATGTGTTAGGATAATAGCCCTTGGTTTCGTTTAAACATTTCAGAACTTGTGAAAACGGAGTTTGTTTGTGTGGGCGGGCTTTCGAGTAATAATAATTAAAGTTCGGTCATTTGATCGTTCCGGTGGTGGTGAATTGTAGTGAAGAAGCCAATGGATGATTTTATCTTCTCTACCTACGTGATTCGTGAAGTTCATATTGAATTCCGGAAACATCGACTAACTACAGCCAACTACAACAGGATAATTCAAAGTTATTTTCCTATCTCTTTCTCTCTGATTGTGAAGAGCACGCTCGTTAAACCACGCAAATGCTCGGAACGAGTTTATTGCAGTACTTATTTTTTTCCAGTGATAACGATTGCAGCTGGAGCCGAGAATAGTTTTATATTTCAGGGACACAGTGTTTGCACATGATTGTCTTTGGTATTGACTAAAGAAAATGTTGACAGACTTCATAGCAATTTCTTACTGCTAGCCTCGGTGTACTGCATTTTCAATCGAATTTCGTAAGATCTCAAATAATGTTACTGGATCTATTCGGTTCCGTAAGCAGATTTTTTGTTTCGACTTCGAACAAAATTCTAACAAGTTTATGATTGAAAATATGGAATCGATACTTTCAAGTTACCGTCGAGAAACAATCGTTTGCTGCAACGAGACCGGTTTATCTTTCCCGTCCCAAATTATGAAATCTACGATTTCAACCCGACCAGCGGGCATCCCCGGACTTTCATCCTTCAAATTGTACCTTTTCATTACGATGATGTCCAATCAAACACGAGTAGGGAAGAAATTCAATCACTAATGAACCTCCACGACGATGTCACTGAAAAATGTGAGCACATCACACATTTTTGCACGCTGCCGAGCCGCCCGAACCGCCCGTTCCTCATTTATTTCCTCGTTCCGCTTGACGTGAATCGTGCGAGGACCTACCGGCGGCGAAGGCGGCATCGTATATCATCGTTTTCATCATTACCGTTTTCCATCATCTCCGGTTCAAACAAGCGAGCGCGAAACAGGCAGCGGCGGCGGCGGTAACGGTGGTTGTTCGGTTTTTTTCGGGTTGGTAACCGTTTCCATCCCTTTTACCGGTGCCTGATTGCTCGTGAAGCACACGGTTTTCCGTCCAATGCCAAGATGACGGCAAAATATATTGCCCCGAAATCCATCCAATCGTGGGCATTCGTGAAGGGATGAGCAACTGACAATGGCAAAGTGAAAAGGTGCAATCCACTGCGGACTGCTGATCAAAAGTATCGAATCGATGCAGTTTGCGAGTGGAAACAAAAAAAAAACATTTTCAATTGCGATGACCCGATTTCCGCTCGTACCGCGTCGAAACAGGTTCGAGGGAATATGCGAACGCTGGTATGATCTACCGATGCAAGGAAAATTGACAAATGTGTAATGAAATTGTGTCGTCGTCCGAGGAATAATCTTTACCCATGACAGAAGTAAGAGAGTATGTTGCAGAACCTAAACGTGTGATGTTATTTCAGGATAATACTCAATGAAGGAATTAATCAAAATCATACATACTCTGTAAGGGGTTTGAAGAATTTACAAGGAAACACGAGTAACATTTTACTTGTTTCAAAATTACAATAAAATCCGTTTCTTATTCCATCTAGTGGTAGTATTATTTTACCATTTTTTTCATTGAGCTAATTTTCCGGTAATTTCAAAATAAAGGGTGGTAGGAATTAACGGATAAGAAAAAGTGCTTAATCCATCTAGCATTGAGAAAATACCTTCTTCCTATCAATCCGCATGTGTTTTTTTGCATTAATATCCCAGCGCGTTATATACCTACAATAATTCCACCTTATATAAGTTCAGTGCGACTCTTTATAAATGCCATAAAACAGGAGGAAGTTTTATAATGTAAATATAAAGTGGAAATGGGCACTTATACGACTAATAAAAGATAATATGTGTATAACATGTTAATTGCATTCATATGTACACTGCGAATGCACGCAAGACAGATATAAGACCACTAAGTCGTATGTCTGCTTTATATTTGTTTATGTAATGCATGTAGGACATGTAACTCGAGATGTTATGAAACATCAGCAATTCATTGAACAACTTAAAAATAATTTGGAATTTGTGAAATAAAATATGTTATGCGAATTTAAAAAAAAGTGAATTTTTCTTTCCATTACACATGTGAGGTATTTTTGGGATCGAACATTTAACTTTGTAAATATTTATTAGTATGTACTAATTTTCTGGAGTTGATCCTTGGGTCACGGTAACATGCATTTGTAGTCCGGTAGTCTATAGAGCAATTCCAGAAATGCTTAGCAGATCATCAGACTCGACTTTCTCCGATTTGGATGAAACTTTGCACATCGCTTCAGTATGACAAACCATAAGTTTTGAACCGATGGAGCCCGACTCACGATTGGTATTTAAAAAGGGCGTATGTATTTTTGCATTTCACATAAACTGCCTTTTTCAAATCGTTGTTACTCGGAAATCGTTAATTGTACAAAAAAGGCGAAGAAGTTGTAGAGAATCGATTGGGCACTCTAAAAATACATACACTGAACATTTTTTTTTATTTTTTCTTCTCAATAATTACCGAAAAATTTAAATAAAAAAAAATCAGGGTTTTAATTTTTTTTATATTTTTTTTTTAAAGCTGTTATTAAAACCTACAGCTTGATGGCTATCCCATCCGTGCCTTTTGAAAAATGTTACAGTTACAGCTAAAACAGTTTACGGGTGCATGCAAATGATCAAATTTTCGTTGTATTTCGGAAACAGTTTATCGTACAAAAATGGCGTCCAGTAAGAAGTTGTAGGGAATCTAAACAAATGTACACAGAAAAAACCTGTTTTAATGTAATGATGCCTTTCTCATGTACATATAATATTGTAGTATTCTATTCAAAATTTTCTCTTCGATTTTTGAAAGATACCAAGAGATTGTTTGTGTATAACATACAAAAAAACAGTGCTTTGATTGCGTAGGTCATCCTTAAGAAAACGAAGTGGGTTCACTATTATATGCACTTCCGGCACCGGAACCCGAGAACCGGTATAATCAAAGGCGGTTCGTACGGCCACCAACTAACATGACGTACAAACTCTACTAGTACGCACTCTTAATTACGATTTAAATGTTTGTTGCATCCGAAAATATTTTAAGTGACGGTGTGCAATATTGAACACACTTTACCCTATAACTCCGGAACCGGAAGTCGGATCCGGATCAAATTCAGGAATTCCGTATGGGACCATGAGACCTTTCATTTGAATCTAAGTTTGTCAAAATCGGTTCACCCATCTCCGAGAAAACCTAGTGAGATTATTTGACACATACACACACACACACAGACATTGCTCAGCTCGATGAACTGAGTCGAATGGTATATGACACTTGGCCCTTCGGGCCAATTTTCACTAGTCGGTTTTTCAAGTGATTGCATAACCTTTCTATATGAGAAAGGCAAAAAACGGTTTTAATCTCCCTAATGGTGGGATGCTGCCTTTCTCATATTATTCGTTTTCCCCTATATATTACAGCAGAAATTCCTCGGAACACTACAATTAAAAAAAGTTTAAAAAAGAGTTATGTAGAGATTTCAATTGAATAATACTAATCGCGGATGTTCTAAGCAGCATAAATTTCCAAGATGGCGACTTCCGGTTTATTGATATTCCTTGAAAACCCTTACAATATGGGTATTTTTGGAGCTGGTTTAGTGCATAATACGTAGAAAATAATGTTTGAATATTAGTGGATTGCTGATCGTATCCTATATTGTATTAATATTTTCGAAATAGGAAGAGTCGCTTAAAACAAACTATGTTGTGCCTCTAAAAATCACGTGATATACTGTGAGTCCAAGTGTTTCACTCTGTACTCCAGTTCTTTCACACTTGATGAATAAAAAATTTATTGTAATCCGTCCAATGTAATGTAAAATTATATTGGGTATATTTTGCAAATATTATTTAATTTAATTCTTAATTTATTGAATAGCTAAGGTTTTTCATTGCTTAAGTCATAGTCCTCCATTGATAGCTTCCACTATCTATATATGTAACACATGGTGACTTGTAATAGGTGTTACACCCGAAAAGAGGTGATAGTAAACCTTTTATATAGCCAAAATTTGTACAGAAAGGTAGGTCCGAAAATCATTCTCAATGAGTTTTTGCCAAAATCAATTTGATTATTGTGTTTACTCTCTAATACGGTCGTCGACGTTTCAAACATACGCTTTTGGATGGAAAACTGTGGATATTTAAAAATAGAACTAAAATGTCTTAGTTCATCATTCATCGAGCTGAGTTGAATGATATATAACGATAAGTGTCTCCGAGCTTTAAACAAATTTTTATTTTCATTCAAATCTATATTCTTTCTATAGAGAAATGCAAAAATAATGGAATTTACACGACTCAACAGTGATCAAAATCGAAATAGATGTTGAATATGGTTGACAGTTCCCAACCATATGATGTACGTTTTCTTACATCGGTCAGTCTAAACCGGAGCTTTATTGTTTAAGTGTAGGAAATGTACTTGTGAGATTGTTTTATGCCTCACCGCCTTTATAACAGGAATTCAAGTCAAAATTTAAAAAAAATCACTTTTTGTGTACTATTAAATCCGTAAAGAATATTGAAACATTTGCAAAAAACCTGCCGGTTGAGTTAAATATGCAGCTAAAAATTAGAAAACTTTAGAATTGAAAACAGTTTTGTTAAATGTGTTTTGCCTTTCTCGTATAAAAAGGTTATGCAAGCCGAATTTCTAACCGAGGCCCGGAGGGCCGAGTGTCATATTCGACTGAGTTCGTCGAGTACGCAAAATGTCTGTGTGTGTGTGTATGTGCGCATGTGTATGTAACGTTTTATTACACTAAATTTTATAGGAGATGGCTGCACCGATTTTAACACTCTTAGATTCAAATGAAAGGTCTTGAGGTCTCATACAAAATGTGAAAATAAGTACAACTTACTTCCGGAGTTGAATAAACCGGTTTTAACACACTTGAATCAGTTAAAAAAAACTCTTCAGGTCTGATACAAATTCCTGAATTTTGTTTGGATCTGACTACTGGTTCCGGAGTTATGAGTTAAATGTGCAAAAAAATAAATAAAATTTTTGTGCTAACTTTTCTCAGAGATGACGCGACCGATTTCCACAAACTGATTCAAATGGTCTAATAGTCCATTACAAACTTTCTCAACTTCATCTGTATACGACTTCCAGTTCCAAAATAATAGGGTAAAGTGTGTCAAAAAAAATGTGCACACCATTTTTGTTTCAAATGTTTCGCGTATGAAAGTGCGTCGCCATATGCCATTAGCGAGTGTCATTATATTTGAATCTTAAGCGTGGCCATGCTGATATGGACCGATTTGTGCATAAGAATGAATAACAGTTCAGGTATTGAAATCAGTCAACAAAAACGAAAACAACAGCTTTAACAGCAGTTCAAAACTTGATTCTATTCAAATAAATCATATTTACTACAATACTGAAAATAATATATTAACATTTCTTTCACCAAAGAATGAACCTTAAAATATTTACATCGAAGCATTTTCATCAATTTATGTATTTGTTTGACAATTCGATTGTAAGTGTCAAGCTAATATTATATTGAATTTGGAATAAAATTCCTGAAGTTCAGTTTAAACAACTTTCTTCCTAATAATGACTCGTAAAATCCATTCCAAAAGTAACAATATTATAAAATATTCGACAGTAAGTCATAATTACTCAAACAACGTTTGATAAGAACTGTTATTTAAACTCGTTCCGAAAACAATCGTTTTGCTACGGGTTTCGATAAACACCATCTTGGATTTTGAAATGACTTTAAACATAATTTTCCGACATCTACTCATCAAACCCGTGCCGAAAATACCCATATTGTAAGAGTTTTCAAGGAATATCAATAAACCGGAAGTCGCCATCTTGGAAATTTATGCTGCTTAGAACATCCTTTTCCTGTAAATACTCGTAATTTTCGTTCCATAACTATCCAATATATTATACATATCTAATAATACATATACATAAGGAAAACTTTTTTTACGTTGAAAATTCCAAATAACGTAAACTTTTTTTATGTCGAAAATTCCAAATAACGTGAACTTTTTTTACGTCGAAAATTCCAAATAACGTAAACTTTTTTTACGACATAATTCCATTTACGTAGTCCCGATTATTACGTAAATGGAGGTTCGGGTGTATCCGGTTCCGGAAATACCGGAAATAGTGGTCATATATACCAAAATAGATCTCACTCACGACCGTCACTTAAACCGGCGAAACAAAAAACGCAAAAAAATTTCTAAACTGGTCTCAAAACTACACAAATTGATAGTCATTATCAGTAGGCAACTAAAAAACCGATTTCGGCTATCCTGGTTCCCGGTATCCGGTTCCGGAAGTACCAGAAATAGTGGTCATATATACCAAAATGGATCTCACTCACTTTTCTCAGCGATGGTTTGACCGATTTCCACAAACTTAGATTCAAATGAAAGGTCTTCCGGTCCCATACGGAATTCCTGAGTTTCATACGGATCCGACTTCCGGTTCCGGAATTATAGGGTAAAGTGTTTGCAATATTGTACACCGTCACATAAAATATTTTCGGATGCAACAAACATTTAAATCGTAATTTAGAGTGCGTACTAATAGAGTTTGTATGTCATGTTAGTTGGTGGCCGTACGAACCGCCTTTGATTATACCGGTTCCCGGGTTCCGGTGCCGGAAGTGCATATAATAGTAAATCCACTTCGTTTTTTAAGGATGACTTACGCAATCAAAGCACTGTTTTATTCTGTAAGTTATGCACAAACAATCTCTTGGTTTCTTTCAAAATTCGAAAAGAAAAATTTTGAATAGAATACCACAAAATTATATGTACATGAGAAAGGCATCATTACACCACTAGGTGGATTAAAACAGATTTTTGATTTTAAGCTTGTTTAAATTCAGTTTTATTTACCAATATTTGGCAGTAGTACAGAAATGTAGCGAATGCCGAAACCAAGGAATAGAAAAAATAATATGTTACGACACAATGAAGTTTAAAATGTTAGTTTCATTTTGAGAAACTTTTTTATTCAATGTTTGTTAAAATGGTTTCTTTTAGCGGGATAGAGTAAAATTCTTATTTGCGAACAAATATCATGTTAATTTACAATTCCAGGTGAAAGCTGTTAGTTGAAAAGTCTGAAATCCACGGTCGTCATTGTTTCGAGTCCAAATAACGGAATTTTTTTTTATTAAGACTGGAGTTATAAAAACAAAGTTACAGTAGAAAACAAAATACACCGTAAACAGTACTAATAGCGACAATAATGTATGTAGCATCATCGCTGCAACAAATCAACGTGACATCCGTGCAACATTCGCACTGTTCATCGCAGCGCATCTCATACGACATCACCCATGTCTACCCGAACAGAATTCAAAGGGCAATTGTTCCGTATTTGCCCCATCCTTTTTTACGTGATATTCAAATTGAATTTATTGTACATTAAGCTATTGACAAAACTTTTATTGTTTTGAAATCATATATAAGTCAAATTGACGCACAGAATAAATCAGTATTACTTTGAAATCGAACACGCTATTTACGTTTAACCCAACGAGAAAGCCCATAATTGGTGACCCCGACGTGATGTCAACAGAAGTCATGGATCTGGAACCAGTTCTTCGGAGGGATTGGAATCGGGCAACATCGAGATTATCAACAGCCCACGTTTGAGCCCACCGAGTATGACAGCATCGAACATCGAATCATATTTCCTGTCACTGGAGTTCTGGTTTGCTGCTTCTGGGATCGGACATCAGCACGACACAAAACGATATAACATCGTCATGGCTCAGGTGCCCCCGAATAAACTGAGCGAGTTACGAACAATAATCGAAGCGACACCGGCCAACGACAGGTACGCGTACATCAAAAGCAAGCTGATCGATCACTTCACCGATAGTCAGCAGAGACGTCTCCAGCGCGTACTATCCGACATGCCACTTGGTGATATGAAACCCAGTCAATTATTCAACGAGATGCTTCGAGTGGCTGGGAATTCTCTGTGTGAACCAGTGCTTTTGGATTTATGGGCATCAAGACTTCCAACACACGCGCAAGCAGCAGTGATCGCTTCTAAAGGAGATGCAGCGGAGAAAACTGCCATCGCCGATGCGATCGTGGATTCATTGGGTCTTCGCAGTATCACCGCCGACACAGCAGCGATCGGTGCATGTTCGAAAAAATCAACAACAATATCTACAGGCCCACTCGGCTCGGAGACTTTTTGTACGATGGAAAGCTTGCAAAAAGAAATTTCGCAGCTATCAAAAAAGTTTGATCAGATACTCTCTTCGCGAAAAAACTCGAGAAGTCGATCAAGATCCCGCAGACGAGACACATCGAGCTATCATACCAGCAAATCATCCAGCGAATATGCTGGTATCATCGCACATTCGGAAGGGAAGCAAGGCAATGCCGAAAACCATGCTGTTTCGGACAAACGTCTAATAGTCAGCAATGACGCCAGCAGACTGAAGCTGTATTCAAGTACCCATTCACCCAGAAGACATCCCGAAAACTGCAATAACCACTCCATTTGGATTATTCGAGTTTGTTTACATGACATTCGGTTTGCGCAACGCTGCTCAAACCTTCCAACGACTGATACACGAGGTGTTGAGAGGATTTGATTTCGTATTCCCATACATCGATGATATCTTCATTGCTTCGGCATCTCCAGAAGAACACCGTGACCATCTGCGACAGCTGTTCACCCGACTACAAGAATACAAATTAGCAATTAACATAGCCAAATGTGAATTCGGCCGTACCGAAATTTCTTTCGTCGGTCACTCAGTGTCAACCGAAGGAATACGACCATTACCCGATCGTGTAGAAGCCATTCGGAATTACCAACGTCCATCTACTGTGAAGGAACTCAAAAGCTTCCTCGCCATGATTAATTTCTACCGGAGGTTCATCCCGAACGCAATAGAGCCACAAATACCACTACTTCAGATGACCCCCGGTAACAAGCGCAACGATCGCAGCCAGCTGATTTGGACAGCCGAATCCGTAGCAGCATTCGAGCAGTGTAAGCAGCAACTCGCACAATCTGCACTACTCGCGCACCCAGCAAAGGATGCCGAACTATCTTTATGGGTGGATGCATCGAATATAGCAGCAGGTGCAGTTCTGCACCAAATCGTCAACGGTAATGTTCAGCCATTGGGATTTTTTTCCAAGAAGTTCGACAAGGCACAGTTAAAGTACAGCACCTATGATCGTGAATTGACGGCAATCTATTTGGCAGCACGGCATTTCAAATACATGCTTGAAGGACGCAATCGCCATATTTACACCGATCACAAGCCGATCGTGTTTGCATTTCGGCAAAAACCCGATAAAGCCAGCAATCGCCAGGTACGACAGTTAGACTATATTGGACAGCTCACCACCGATATACGCCACATATCAGGTAAAGAGAACATCGCTGCCGACTTACTCTCTCGCATAGAAGCAGTCCGGGCAGTACCATCAATTGATTTCGACGCTCTCGCTGCCGAGCAAGATACCGATGAGGAACTGCTTGCTAATCTGGAAGGTAAATCATCGTTAAAGCTACAGAAGTTTATCATTCCAGGCAGCATTCGTCAGTTATATTGCGACTGTTCACAAGGTCGCATCAGACCTTTCATCACAAAACGATTTCGTGAACAATGTTTGGAAGCAACACACAACCTGTCTCACCCAGGAACTCGAGCGACGGCCAAACTTATGACGCAACGGTTCGTTTGGCCGAGCATTCGAAAGGACAGCATTGCCTTTGCGAGGAGGTGCATCCAGTGCCAGCGTTCAAAGGTGAATCGTCACACGCAATCACCACTTAGCCGGTACTCTACACCTGATAGCAGATTTTCCCACATAAACATCGACATTGTTGGACCATTTCCGTTGAGTAACGGTAACCGCTACTGTCTCACCATCATCGATCGTTTTTCACGATGGCCAGAGGCGATACCAATCCCAGATATGACAGCTTCTACAATCGCCCAAGCGTTAATTTCTGGAGGGATATCGCGTTTTGGTGTGCCGAATTACATCACATCCGATCAAGGACGCCAGTTCCAGTCAACCCTCTTCGCAGAATTGACCCGAACACTTGGTGTTACCCATCTTCGAACAACACCTTATCATCCTCAGGCAAACGGCATCATAGAACGTTGGCATAGAACCTTGAAGTCAGCTGTTCTATGTCAACAACCCGAACGCTGGACCGAACATCTTCCGATGATACTTCTTGGATTACGCACCATTTATAAAGAAGACATCAGAGCATCACCAGCAGAAATGGTATATGGAACTACTCTCCGAATACCATCAGAGTTCTTCGCTGAAAACCCACACAACAGCACCGAATCGGAATTTGCGAACAACCTTCGTGAAGCCATGCGTGAAATGCGACCCTCGGATACGGCTTGGCACAACAAACAAAATGTTTTCGTACATCCCGATCTCGGAACGAGCAAGCACGTGTTTATCCGCAACGATTCGATACGACCATCTCTTTCGTCGCCGTACGATGGTCCATATGCAGTGCTGGAACGAACCAACAAACACTACAAAATCGACATCAACGGACGGACAGCGAACATCTCGATCGATCGGTTGAAGCCTGCATACACAGTTGAGAATGATCAACCACAACAACCTTCCATCGATCGTTCGGCTACAACTACACAGACCGATAGGCCGACGGTAGTCACTCGCTCTGGACGACGAGTTAAGATTCCTCTTCGCTATCACTGATCGTCGCCCAGTCTAGGAAGGGGGTAATGTAGCATCATCGCTGCAACAAATCAACGTGACATCCGTGCAACATTCGCACTGTTCATCGCAGCGCATCTCATACGACATCACCCATGTCTACCCGAACAGAATTCAAAGGGCAATTGTTCCGTATTTGCCCCATCCTTTTTTACGTGATATTCAAATTGAATTTATTGTACATTAAGCTATTGACAAAACTTTTATTGTTTTGAAATCATATATAAGTCAAATTGACGCACAGAATTAATCAGTATTACTTTGAAATCGAACACGCTATTTACGTTTAACCCAACGAGAAAGCCCATATGTATTTATATTTGCATATTTATAACCTACAGTTGAAATTGTTACCATCGATAAAGAAAATACTTTTATTCCATCTATACTCAGTTCGAAAAAATCGAGTGATTTTACATCTTATAAGATGCACATATATGGAGCGTCGTATTTCACACAAATTTATATTCAGGACCATGTAAAATTGTTTGAATCGAAAATTGCACGGCTTGAAATGTGATAAAATAAAAAATAAAAGAGCGATGGTAGCAGCGCGACTTGAACCGAGAAACATTTGGTCATAAAGCACATGAATTAATCGACTGAGCCACAGAAACACATATCAGATTACATTCGGAGCTTGTAAAATTTTGTACGAAAATTTTACAAGCTCCGACAAGTTTTTTGACAAGTTATGTAGCTATGAATTGAAGCGTTTGTAGAATGATGTCACCAGTAAAATTCATATTTTTTTCTGTGTATTAATAATGCGTATTTTCTTCTTCAACCTTTCCGATCTCAGAAGAGTCCAGTGATCGCCCTTTTCCGCTTCGAATTGCATTATTGACATCTGTAGTTCTATCGCATTTAATTAATTTCCTTAAGCAAATTTATACAGCGGAGATAATGTTGGAATTCGACGTGGTTACTTCGGTGCAGCTGATGTCTGGTCATCTTACTATCGAATTGGCATTAACCGCATCGAAATTGATGGTATAGTTTTTCAGTTATCAGTTACTGAAAATTTCAAATATTTTTCTACAGACTACTACGATCAGAATTTGGTTCATTTTTTTAAGTTATCCCATTTATTTGATACGACGCAAGATCCCTTGGTTCAAAGGAGCCATAATTTAAGCTAACATTTTTGTACTGGAGCTTTTTGTAACCCGTTTTCTATGGGGATAGGAGTTCTCATCGTTGTCCAACGAGGATTGAGGGGCAGATAGTCTACTCGCATCTTCGATCATTTCGTCATCGTCTACGTTGTTAAATTGGTTGTCACTGGTGCTATTATTATTATTATTGCTGAAGTTGACTGTAGCGCTGCTTGAATAGTTGTTTGTTGTTGCTGGTTTGCCTTGTTTCAATATGATCGCAATTGATTGAATCTGGAGAATGAGGATTGTTGTTCTATGGACACATAGCTACCATTGCGGAACGGTTATTCTTGTGCTTGGTCGAGGGGGGCTTTTTTGCATTTTCTCTGCAGGGTTTACCATATGGAGCAGGTTATTTAATAAACTGACATATGTAATTAGCTGATTCTCGTAGGTTACCAGGGATTTCCGAGGATATTTCTTGCCCTTACCAAATGACGGAAAACGGAATCACCTTATGTAGTCGCATACGTAACTCTCGCACAGCATTCCGGATACCAGAAAAAATAGCGCCACATTTTCCTTTCCATGGAAATAATTTTTCCGTTCTGCGACATATTTTCTGCGTTAACCATTAACCTAGGGGAATACAATCGCATCTCGTTCACGTCTATACATAATATACACTGAGTTATAAGCCTTGTTGAATTGTATTCCTTAAATAACTTTTTCGCAAGGTTTCAATTTCGTTGGCTACAGGTCTAACTTTGCAGCGCTTGAATTCAATAGAATTTAAGTTTGGTCACGAAGGCCATTTTTCGGGTTTATGTAAATCGTATTTACTCATATCGAATACTCTATTGTTCACTATACTTTCTTATTTATTTTCTTGGTTTCTCAGCCGTGAGCAATTTTCGACTGTATCGGATGATATACAATCAAGAATTGATATTTTTACATTTAATATCTGCTTGACAAAAACAGTATTAAACAACAACAATTCGTCGAATTTAAGCTCAGAATCAATCAATCGAGACAGTCATTTGCCACCGTCAATAATGCTTTATTTGTATTAGTTTATTTTCGATTGCCAAACTGCCAAGTTTATTTCTGACAGCAAAAATTCCTGACTATCGAAATTTTCCGCACGGCAGTGTTTAACGAGAACGTCATAAATCTGCCATATCCACATTGCTGCTCAGTGAATTCGCTTTGACCAGATCGCCAGCAGTTAGAGTGAGGCATGACGCATAAGTGAAATGGGAAAACCGATTTTTCCTCTGTTCGACATTTATTGTGCCTCATTCCGGTGGATTCCAGTCGCTTCCACCGTGTGCCGGGACACATTTCGACGCGGTGGCCCCGCGTGAGCTTCCGCGCCCAGTGATGACACAAATTGATAGATGGGAACAGCCCAACCGATAATGGCATTTTCGTTGGGCAATAAAAGGGAGTTATTTATTTCCCAAATTGATTGTAAAACCTTGAAATTGGAACCTTATATATGTGAACTTTTTTGCAAGGAAAACCAGTGAATCATAATCTCATTAGAATTGTTTTAAGCACTTCAACACGCGCACACATATAAACACATTTTACTGTTACGATTTAACGCCGAAATTATTTCCTTCCGAATCGTTACAGAGAGAAATCAGCACAAGCACCGTCGAAACCGCCGGCTCTGAAGAATCGACGCAGCTCGACAACCGCTTGGATAAACCGCCGTAACTCGATCACACCTCCATCGACGGTGCTTCGGAAACGCTTCAAGAGTCTCCCGTTCGCGGTTTCGCCATCCGACGGAACCGATACGGGAATTGCGGTAGATGATTTCTTTCTCCAGGAAGCTAGCCGACGATGTCGGACGGAAAACAGTTCACTAACGGTACGAAAACCGCTCGAAGATGATACCGCCGAAAACGACGACAGCAGTCGAAGCTACAGCGAAAACAGTGACGGCACTGCCGTGAACCCGCTTCGGCTGCCACCACCGTGCAAGTGTCCCTACTTTGGTGAAGGCTGCAGCAAGCAGCAAAACGAAGGACTACGACCGGCGGAAATAAAAATCGTTAAAACAACGTCAAACTTTAGCTCAATCTCAAATTTCGAATCACAAGTCTACAGCAATATCTCGATCGCCTCGCAACCAACACGATCGACTTCCAGCAGTCTATCTACCATACCGGCTTCATCGCTAGTGTCACCGAACAAGAAATTCAGCAACCTAAAAAATGTGTCCGTCGTAACCTGGGACTCGCGACGGCACCAACGGCGTGGATCAAGTTTCGGTGGTGCACGAACCTCGCTGATGCTAACACCGACGAAACCAAGCTCTTCGAACAACTCCCTGCGTCGCTCGGCTACGCTGAGGCACCACAAGGAAGGGACACCGTCGATTGTGATCTCGGGTGGAGACATCTCCCGAGGCCCGATAAAGAACACTTCGTCGCCATGTCTAATGCAGCGGCAGACTACGATCCGTTCGCACCACTCACGCAATTCGAGTGTCATTTCGCGAAACTCTTCGCGCCACGGCCGGATCATTCGACTGGAACAGAAGGCCACCAAGGTGTTGGGGGTTGTGTTCTTCACTTTCGTGATTCTTTGGGCACCATTCTTCGTGCTCAATCTGCTGCCCAGTTTGTGCAAGGAGTGCGAGGACAGCATAAACCACTGGGTGTTCGAGTTCGTGACCTGGCTCGGATACGCCAGCAGTATGGTCAATCCGATTTTCTACACCATTTTCAACAAGGCGTTCCGGGATGCCTTCAAGAAGGTGCTACTTTGTCAGTACGGCGGCTCTAAACCATCCTGGCAGCCCTGCAGCTAGCATACCGTAACATCACGCCCGGTTGCCAACGAACCGGTCTAGCTGCCGAGCTGTAGCAGTGCTGTACGGAATACTGTGTTTCACTTAATATTAACAATTTAGCGACAAGTGTGTTGTGTTTCGAAGGAAATAAATGTTTATACTATTGCTAGCATAATGGTATGGTAGGTCGATCGTTTTGAAGAATCACTGGTCGACGGATGGTTTTTTTTAGATGGTTACAGAATTCAAATTTGTATTTTTCGCGTATGTCCTATTTTTTCGCATATTTACAGGTAGCTATCAATGCTTTGTTACTTCAATCTGTCAATTTATGTTGGATCATTCTCAGGTGCGTATTTGCATTAAAATAAAACTATTGTTTATTATTTATTGTTATATATTTATTTATTTATTATATTTATTATTTTCGTATAAAATTAACTGACTTTATAACAACAATGCAATATTTTCATTTGTTTTATAGTTTATTAATCAGGTAAGATTATTATACTAAATTACCCTACGAATAGAACAGAAAAAAACCAGCAACAACTAGTAGGAAGTTAATAATATAGAGTTTTTCCTATGGATTTATTCATCTGTTACTTGCCAGCGAATGAAATTTTTGATTAAACAATAGATCAGAGGTCTTGAGTCGCAATGATCTCCCCATCCATGCAAAATAAAGCCTTTGTTCTGCCAGTTCAACTGATTTATTTCGGCAAAATAATCCCGAGATAGAGTTGATTGCTTAAGTCCAGATGCTAAGTGAAACGACACACACACACAAATAACAAACATGACTTCAAGCAGTGTCAAATTCGACTTCCGATACTAAAGCAGTTCCATAAATTAACTGGTGACAAATTCAAGATTTACATTGCAGACATCAAACAAATAATAGTTGTTACCTGCCGAAGTAATGCAGATTCAAACAAAACATGCCACTTTTAAACTAGGATATGGTAGTTCTAAACAAATGTTAGTTGTTAAAAAAATTACGGGGTTGTGTACGAGACACGATCGATGATGATGATATTACAAATTCACAATTCTTCTCTACGGCATTATCGAACCGCAGCGAGAGCAAGTCGATACTGACTCTAAGTTACCTGAAGCGCCATCTAAATTTCATCATTTCTTAGGATGACGGTTGAATTTTACAAAAACCAGGAACCAAGAAAAAGGGGATTCTTCCGAAAATTTTCTTGTTGCTTTTCTTGTTTTTTATTTAAATTTAAATACAAATACATGGCATTCGACGCAAAATCAGCCACCAGAATTTTTTTATCATCTTACTATTTTTTTTCGGTAAAGAACTCGAAAATTTTCGAGACGCATTTTTTTATTTCAATTTCACGTACCACACGTGGAATTTTCGAAATATGATGCCAACACAAATCGTTCAAGGGTAATTTTTGTTGGACTCGACGGATTGTGCAGTGTTTTGGAAGGCGCTCATAATTCCGGTCAGTCGGAACATCTGACACTTTTTAAATTTCTTCATTTTGTTCATTCGTTTATGTGAATATGTGTTGTTTTTTTAAATCCGAAAATCCAGAATTTTAACCAAAGGAAAACAAACACACAAAAATTACCGAACAAGCTGTCAGATCCATTTGGTTTACAGTTTACGGTAGTTGTTTGACAGTTCAGCAATTACCGAACGATCGGTAAACAATTCAATTACCGAACTGATTACCGAACGTTCAGCTGTTGAAAATTCGGTAAAAAATTACCGAATACTGCGAGATTTTCTTAGTGTGTATACTGTAAAATCTAATAAAGATACAAAAATTCGTCCAAAATATGAAATGTGCGTCTTTTACTTAGCTTTCAAGTTAGAAATTCCATAACTCAACCTTTAAAGTTTATTTTATGAAAAAAGTTAAAAATAAATAAACAGATTTTTGAACTCATTTTAACACCGCAATCTTAACTGCAACGTTGCTAATAATAAACTGTCAATGTTAAGATTCGATCAGTGGCGCGACATGCGTCGACAAGTTAAGCCCGTATTCGAACAAGTTGCGCTGTGATACATTCCGCGTGATTGAAAAATTCACTGCTCCGAAAGTATTAATCTTTCCACTCTGAAACTTTGCCAAGATTGAGTTAAACCCATCTTTTTCAACTAAAAAACGAAAAAATAGGCCCAAGTTTGAATTTTTTTATTTATTTATTTATTTTTAACTTTTTTCATGAAAAAACTATAAAGGTTGTTTAATGGAATCGCTTACTTGAAAGCTAAAGAAAATACGCACATTTCTTGTCTTGGACGAATTTTTGTATCTTTATTAGATTTTACATTATAGGCTGTTGAAAAAAGGCTCTTTTTTGTAAACGCGAAACTTCAAAAAATCATATCTCGAAAATTCCACGTAGCATATTGAAATAAAAAAAATCCTTGCCAAATATTTTCGAGTTCTTATTGAAAAAAATAGTTATATGAAAAACAAATTTGGATGGCTGATTTTGCGCGGAATGCCCCATAAACATTCTCAGTGATTGCATCATCCAGCTTCGGGTCGTTTACATTGGAGAAAAAGAAAAAGAAAACAACGATGGGGAACATTATACAAAATCAGTCGTTCTAATGGATCTTCATGTTATCTTAATAGTGATCAGTGTTGCATCCAGTATCCGTAAACAGAGAATATTCACTAACGGACACAAGCGTTCCAACAGGCATCGTTTCTCTTGCAAGCTCTCTCACTGAGAAGCTGCATATACTGTCATTAATAATGTATGAGTTTCACTGAGAGAGATATTCCGTCAGTTCAGTCTGATGCGTACTTGGAGACGAATAAACATGACTGAAATCTCAGAGTGACGGTCAATTTCTAATATTCCTGTCGTGATCGTCAATTGCAAGGAAAGTTCGTAAAAAACAACGTTTTATCGGTTTAACTTAGTTCTTAGGAGGAAAATAAAAGTGCATTCGCAATGATGTGATGTCAGAAAATGATAATAAAGCTCAAAGTAGGCTTTATTACAACGACCAGCAACTGATAGTTTTATGATGGTTTATGGATCATAAATATTCTTAAATATGCGCCCTTGCACAAAATTCGGCTAACCCCTAAATGACTTAAATATATATTTAAGAATCCAAAGTTTTCAGTTTATTAATTTTTCAGGGAAAAGAAATGGAAGAACGATTCATATGTATATGCAGTTGCAGTACGTGTTTAATTGCATTCAAATTGTTTCGTGTATTTCATGAAATGATACCTATAATGCAGTGTGTTAAATAATAATTGTAATGGATATGTAGTAGAAAATCACAGATTGTTCAAATTTTTCCAGTCGTAGAGTGTGGGAAGAGTATTTTCAAATAACTGATTATTGACTTGATCTTCATTGACACATAAAGACGGTTTCATTTCTGTATCCTATTCCAAATACCGACAATATATTTCTATAAATAAAAATATTGTGTTCATATTTTAACAGGAATACGGTTTATTTGAGCATGGTTTAATTTTTATCTGTATATTATTTTTTTCATCTGGTGTAAACACTGTCGAATTTATAAAATTGAAACGAGGATCCAAGTAGAGAGCTGAATTGAATGCCATGTTTTCTTTCAAAACTTTCACACGACGATTGAGAGATTCTAACTTGCTTTCTTGAAAAGACGACCAGCTCTGTTTTCTCCGTAGAGAATTCGATACCCAGATTAACAGCCCAAACGGACAAGTTATCGAAGGAATCTTGCAATGGTTTTTGCAGGTTAACAGCTTTGGGTATAGTAACTGAGAGCACGCTATCATCTGCCAATTGTCTTAGTGTGACAGCTGTCAATGTTATTCACGTAAAAAATATAGAGGAACGGATAATGTTGTTAAATCGCCATGTGAAAAATGCATGCGCTTCTCTGACACAAGATTGTGTAAATAATTATTTATAACCGCTGGAAGTCCATGCTGGTGGAGCTTGTCTGAAAGAACATCAAATGCTCCTTTTATGTCTAAAAATACAGATGTCATTTGTTGTTTTTGAGCGAAGGCAATTTGTATGTCAGACGAGATTAATGCAAGGCAATCATTCGTCCCTTTATTTCTACGGAAGCCAAACTGAGTATCTGACAGCAAACCGTTCGTCTCAACCCAAGTGTCGAGACGTCGTGGAATAATTTTTTCGAACATTTTTCTGATGCAGGACAACATCGCAATGTGTCTATATGAGTTGTGATTGAGACTTGTTTTCCGGCTTTTGAATGGCGATAACTTTCACTTACCTCCAGTCAGGTGGGACAATGTTTTGCTCAAGAAACTTGTTGAACAAATGCAACAAACGTCTCTTGCAAGGTCGTTCAAATTCATCATAAAGGTGAATTTAATTCTGTCCAACCCAGGAGCGTTATTGTTACAAGACATGAGTGCTATGAAAAATTCTATCATTGAAAAGGAGCTATCAATGGAACCATTATTTGGAGAAGACTCCCTAATAATGCTATGCGTAAGAACAGAATCTGGACAAACTTTCCTCGCAAAATCAAATATCCATTGGTTCGAGTATTCCTCGCTCTCATTTCCTACTTTACGATTCCTCAATCGCCTGGGCATACTCCAAAGAGTGCTCATTGAAGCTTCTCTTGACATACCTTCGACAAAATGTCTCCAATAGCTATATTTCTTGGCCCGAAGTATGCTATTTTTCAAAATTCTGAGGAGTTCATAATCCTCGTTTTAAAAACCTTTTGAATGCATTTTGTTACGCACTTTCCAGGTGCAATCTAGTCGAATTGAAGTCGAGCAAAGAGATAAATCTAAAGCACTTGGACGTGCAGGAGGTCTTGGGATCCGTATCATGTTACCCATGCTTACCACCGTCATGCTAAAATTGTCGCAAATGTTATATATTGAAGATGATCTGTTATCATTGTAAACGGAACC
This sequence comes from Malaya genurostris, assembly GCF_030247185.1. NCBI lineage: Eukaryota > Metazoa > Arthropoda > Insecta > Diptera > Culicidae > Malaya > Malaya genurostris. The sequence goes on along the minus strand of NC_080571.1, from coordinate 93,384,032 downwards.
ACACATCATTCCGTGCGAGTTAGAATCTCCCAGAATCAATCGTGGAGCAGGAAGGGCTTCGACCATTTCATTAAGCTGTCGCTGTCCTACTTGTGCCCTTGGAGGAATATAAACCGAAGCAATGCAAATGTCCTTTCCTTTAAAGTTTATTTGACAAGCAACAACTTCTATACTAGAAGTTGAAGGAATGTTTAATCCATAAAAGGAATAACATTTCTTAATTCCTAAAAGCACTCCACCATACGGAGAGTCTCTATCGAGATATATAACGTTAAAGTCATTAAAGCTCAAGGCTACACAGATAAAAATATTTTGTGATTTTACATTTATTTTCATGCACATATTTGGAGCAGGCAATTGAATGGAAATTTACATTACAAACCGAAGCGGTTTGTAAATATACAGTCTTGTTAAATGAAAAACTAAATGAATTTTAATGTAATTTTACATCAATCATGGTTTTCAATCAGATTTTTGTTTCAACTGATGTCTATTTCATAGTACTATCGGTTTACATGTCGTTTCATCTTTTCTTTCTGTGTATGTTTGATGTAAGCCATGTTTCGCACAAAGCAAATACATCGCATTTTTTACTATGCAACAAAACTTTAAATGAATAAAGTTTTGGCATGATGCTTCGACAATTCCACTACAGGACAGTGATTGAATCATTTGCGGCGAATGATAAATTATCCATCAAATGATACAAAACCTGAGAGAACTGGCCATTGAGCTAATAACTGTTTCAGAACAGTTCTAGCTATTTTGAGGAAGGTCTTTAAAGGTTCTGATGACAGGTTATTGAAAGAAGTAACTTTTTAGATGTGGGTTCGAGTTAAACGTGTCTGATTGAGAAACGGTACCGACCTGAATCGTGGAGGTGACTACATATTTTACATTTTTTTTTCTTCCATAATTTCCATTTGACTAATATACACAATCAACAGACAAAATACGATCCTAATGATTATTTATAAGTATATTTAAAAAACTAGTTTTAATTCGACTGCGCGGGACATGGAAATCAAATTCCGACAAAACAGCATTGAACATGTATGTTTACTTGACTAAGAAGTGCTTAACAATCGACATTCTTCAACAAAACGTCGGTGATTAGAAATGCACGGGACAGATCACGTCGCATTTTCAGTGCATCGAGTCCGATAAGCAGTCCGCGGCTTTCATAATTCAGCAACTGATCTTAAATGCATTCCACTGTAAACAAAATAGTTTAAATAAACGCAATCACCACAGTCGAAATTGTTAGTCAAGCTAAATAATTCGATATTTTTTCTGTTGAACACGGTTATATTTACATGAACGACAAAACTGTGTTGATTCTGAATCTCGCGCTCAGTGAGTTGAATAAAAATTGAAAAATTTCTTTATAGTTGAATCTGTTTCCAGGATTCTTTTACAACGTTTTTTAACCACATCCAAACCTAACAATTATGCATCATTCATTTTGGCTTGTGTACAACTGAACTTGTTTGAAAACACTCACAGCATCCATCCACATAACGGCGAAATAGATTTCGGTTTGGTTCGCCTATTGAACCATGGTTGTGTTTGCACTGAAATGCCAACTATGCGCTGCTGTTTCGACAATAAACGGCAGCCACTTTTTGCATAAAACATATTTCGGACACCACTTGGTTGAAAATAAAAGAGCAAAAAAAACACTCTAAGCGCTTTGCTTTTGCAGAGTGTTTTAAAACAACATGTATTGTTGTGCTACGGTCCAGCCAGAAGGATTTCCGCCTTTAGCATAGGACAACATCCGTCAGCATTGGTATCTGCTACGGTTTGACGGCCAGATGCGAGGAAGAGGGATGAAGACTACCGATAGGGGGCTGGAAAAACAGTTATCCGCCTCATCCAACCAACCCAGCCCAGAGGAGGATTGTTCGGTTTGCACAGGACTGCAAACATTCGCCAACTCTACATACGCTACGTGTATGTGACTGTAGAGGTGTAAGTTCCACAATCACCTTCTGTCGAAACTTTAAATTTTATTTGAATCCACAGCGTTCCTGGTACTACGTCATTTTCAGGACATAAATTATGAACGAATGAATAATTAACTTCGGCAGCAGAGTACATACCGTACTTCAAAGTTTTCCACAAAATGGGAACATCATTAATAGAGAATTTCATTTCGGTCCAGGACTGATGAATTAGACTATCGGCAGCTCATGCATATTTTACGAGAGTTTCTATAGTTGTAAATTTTATGAATGGCAGCTAATGCTTGCCGAACGTTTTAAGGAGTAGCGACGCGCCAAGGCTTTTGTCGACCGAAGCTGGAAACTTCCAAAAGTTAAAGGCAGTTTCACATCCTGAAACCATCAAAGGAGTTCATTTCCGTTATGGTTGAGAAATTTCCGATAAGCAGTGCTCCGAACAATGCATTATTGATATGCCGTTCCAGGACATGGTTTCGTTCATTCGTTCGTTCGTAAGGTCATCCGTCTTCATGAGTTCTCAATGATAATTCAAGTACGTGTGATATTTCTGAGATTATAAACCGATTAAGTTTGCTCTACATTTTACTGGTGCAGTCAAGTATCAGATTCTCGTTATTTGGTTAGTATCACACCCACTTGTCGGTATTAATTTTTGTTACTAATTGTTTCCATCGGCGAGCGAAAGACCGTTTCTGCATGGGCACGCTCGGGATGCGAGATTCAATCATAAACTCAGTGCAATATAATTAATCCTGAAATTGAGTTTCTCTATCCGCTTTCGACATTAGCAGCAGCGGCAGCAGAAGCCGAAGCAGTTGTGAGCAGCCCGGAAGCGCGTGACACGGGCAACGTGGCAGGATATCGTACATAGTTTTCCACCCATTCCTGCAGATCCTGGTCGTCTCGTCTGAACGGGTACGTACCGAGCGTGATGGGAACTTTCAGGACCATCTGCCGTTCCATGAGATTCGGTTCGATGAGAATCTAAAAGATAAACAAGGATGAGGAATTTAGTAAGCAGTGGTGAGACATGAGGTTGTGAGAAACGCGCTTTGAATTTGAATTATTTTAAATTGTATGGTCCTTTGAAACTAGAGCTCATTATGTGGAAAATTGTGGCTCTATGCGGAACATGTCTCATATGAGTACCGAACAGGAACCGAGCCTGTCTATCGCTTCCTGTTCAGCGTCTCTGAAGCCAAGCCGGCATGACAATGTGTAAAATAGGCGAGAGCTTTGTAGTATGAAGAAAAATGCGTTGAATACGACGAGTACCCGTCGAAATTTATCATATTCTCCTTTGTTAGAAATTTTAGAAGCACAATCAAACGCCTCTCGCATTCGAAAAGACGGGATTTTGAAAACGAGCCCTAGTAGGCTACGTAAAAAGTGACTGTCTGTTCTACTCACCAGTTGTCATATCCTCTCCCTTAGTGGCAGTTTATCAAACTAACAATAACGTATATCCTACACGTTATTGTTTATTTTTTCGTTTTTCGTGCACAATGAACGTACCGCGAATGAAGACTAATGTGGTAACTAAGGTAGGCTAGTGATGTTTCATTTAGGAGTGAGCTAAAGGCTTAAATATAAAAAAAACAACAAGGATCAGTCCCATGTGGTTGTTCGAGCCATTGATGTGGAACAAGGCAACCAAAATTTCTAATGATCTACAATCAAACAGTTTAATCAATCGTCGCACTTTTGAATCCGCAATTGCACGAGAGTATGCTTAGATTGATTTTGATTAGGAACCAAAGCCGAACATTGTTTGTTTTATAGCCGACGAAATAATATCAATATCCCAAATGTATGCAATTATATCTTTGACCATACTTGCGATACAATTTTGATATTTAGGGCATATTCAGGAGTGTTCTAGTTCTAGATGCATAATTAATGTCAGTTTTAAAATTTAAATCTAGAAATTATAACAAAATAAACTGGCAGCCTCAGCAGCGTTTTATCTGTGTTTCAAATATAGAAAAAAAAGAACGGCAATGTATCCCAGTTTTAAATTTGACAGTAGAACTGTTCGAATAAATAAAACTAAAACGGCTTGCTGGGGATACGTTTGTTTAAGTTTCAGTTATGTTATAGACCACCCATATGAATCTGGCAGCTGCTGAATTTGCTCTTAAGCTTCTTTTCGCCAAGCTTGTGTTCAAGTTTTGTATGCAAGCAATTATTTTTATAGCGTTAAGTTTCTCTAGCATTCTGCGATTTCGGTTGAAGCGATAAACTTTTTCTCATTATTAACAGGGCTTGTATTGTGAATCCTCAAACGAACGAAGCAACAAAAAAAAAGTACGAGGTGTAGTGTCAGAGACATAACTGGATGTCGTGAATACGAATAAAACTGACACCCTTTCTTTATACTTTCGATTATCAATTAGTTGATCGATTGTGTGAATTGTGCAAGCTTTCCTCTTTTCCACTACTACAATTTGAAGCGATACACCTAAACTAAAGTACAAATTAGTATCATTAAGCATTCTGACACACAATTAAATATTACGAAATAACCAGTATAGTTCTTTATGATAAAATAATGGTGGTTCTGAAAGGAACCTATCATTAATGGCTTATAAGTCGGTGCTATGCATTTTATATAGCAAATCAGCACAAAGTTCTACCACAAACTACAAGTGGTTGAAAAATGTGAAGTATACAGTATAGTGAAGAAAATTTCGCATAATTCTTTGGGTATACAATTATTGTTCTAAAAAGAAACATACAGAATTTTGATGTCAATTATTTCATTTCGGATTTAAATATTTCAGTGAAATGTTATAAAAATGCCGTACGAGATAAATTTCTGGCATTCAGAAGGGCCAAATTGTGTAATTCTCTAAAATATTAAACACTGTTGCGAGTTTTGCACTGCGAAAATAGCACAAAGCTAATCAAATTATCCTGAAAACTGGCTCTGTGATCTGAGCGTTTGAGGCAAAAGGTCTACTTCCATTGCCGACTGCTCCTCCTGACGACCGAAGTCATCCAGTTCCGTCGGTAGCAATAAGAGAAATGAACAGTTTTTATTCAAAGACTAGCTGACCCGTCGAGCTTCGTCTCGCCTGAAATTATTTTTTTCTAAATTTATGTTTTCGGACTGCAAAGTTGTCAAACGTTATTGTTTCTTTCTATTATTTTACTGATTACTTGGCTTACAATAAACGAATTACGACAAATTCATATCCAACACATTGACTTCATCCCGAAGAAGAAATATCATCAAGAATTATTGTGGAATTTGTTAATGCTTTTGTTAAGCAAAACCTAAACGAATGCACCGATTACCATCTCATCCTTCGAGTCAGTGTATTGAACAGAGATTGTAGATCTATCTCAAACTAAAGGTTTGACATATGGGATGATGGATTGGATTGAATCATATCCGACTGGTCGTAGTACGACCGTGAAAATTGGCGACTGCGTTACTCCATCATTCATCGTGAGCTCTGGGAAGCCATCTAGGACCATTCATATTTCTGCTATATCTAAATGATCTGAATTTCGTATTGCAATGTATGAAGCTATCATTTGTCGACGATTTCAAGCTGTTTCATCTCATCGAAGATCTGATAGACTTAAATTTCTTGCAATCACAGTTGGATGTATTTTCTAACTGGTGCAACGTCAACAGAATGGTTATGAATGCCTCTAAATGCTCCGTTATCTCCTTCTCTCGCAAACGAACCACGACCATGTATGATTACACTATTTCGCAAGCTGTACTAAAACGGGAGACATCAATTAAGGATCTAGGAGTGTTATTGGATTCAAAACTTAGTTTCAAAGATCACATAGAATATACCCTCTCTAAGGCACTAAAGATGCTAGGTTTCATCTTTCGCATCTCAAAAAATTTCAATAACATATACTGTTTGAAATCGTTATGTTGCGCTCTAGTTCGCTCTACACTGGAGTATGCTGTTGTTGTTTGGACACCACATTACCAAACTGATAAGCTGCGCATTGAAGGTGTCCAGCGCAAGTTTATTCGTTTTGCTTTGCGTCGCCTGCCCTGGAGAGATCCATTGTGATTCTTCCAAGCTACGGTTTATTCCCTCCCTCAGAATTCCTCGTGCTAGAACTAACTATGGCTTTAATGAACCGTTTTCGAGTATGTTTCGCGTATTTAATACTTGCTCTGATGAATTTGATTTCAATTTATCTCGTAACCCGTTTTCTTCGAATCTTTTCCCGCTAGTTTTATTAAGATAATTAGACGATATCAATTAGTTAGCTTTATAGTTTAAATAAGGGTAATCTAAGATTTCGTTATATATCATGTGGACAAATGTTATCTGTTGATACAAAAGATGGGAATGTTTCATGCCTGCTGGAGAAGGAGAATAAAATTCTCAGCTCCAGCAAGCATTTCCCTTGCTCCTAAATAAACAAATAAACAGATGGATGGAAAAGAGATGACCATGATAAATACTTTAAATTTTTAAAAATTTAATAGCAAATCCTTAGGGATTATCGAAAGTAATAAATTGGTTTTGAACGGTTGTCCATAACCTGCTTCACCGCTAGTGAAGCCTTAGTCGTGTTTGATGAATGTTCGTAGCATGATAATGACAGGATCAATTTTCGATTAACGAATTAGCGATAAAATGAAAAATTCTTGGACATTCGAAAGTTCAAATTACCCTTTTTTTGACATGAACGCTGGATTCGTTCAAGAATTGTATCAAAAGGCCTCTCATTCGTCGAGCCACCACATCGTTTTGCTTAGTATTCAGTCCTGAGAATCAATATTCTGTTCTAGCGGAGTGAACATGAGGAGTGATTATATCAGTATTCTTCTTATCGTTAAAGCCAATGTACAAAACATCAGATCTCACAACAAATGGTTCTTACATGCCACAATTTCTCCTTCAGATATGATATTCATGATTCGCATAAGGTAATTCGTCAAGTAATTAAAAGTTCGGAAAATGAAATGATTTGGCTTAAGCAGCTTACAAATCTGTATAAAATGTTCAAAACGACGAATCTGACAATGAGAGATTCTCTTTGTTTACTTTCTCTTTGGATTATTACGGTACTCTTAGCAATCCTTTACTCAAATTATTTACAGATAATAATAACTAAAGCTATCATCTTTGAATCTGCACTGAATAAATTACCGACAAAAAGCAGGAATGTTTCGCAATAATCGAAAGAGAAAATAAACAAAGAGAATCTCTCATTGTTACATTCGTCGTTTTAAACATTTCATACATAAATGTCATGTATATGTGCACCCTAAGCAGACCGTTTTGAAGTAAACCACTCTTGAAAACTCACCCGAATCGGCTGAACAAACTTCACCATGCTAAATGCCAGGAAAATATTTCCATCTGAACTCATTATTTCAACAGCAGAATCCTATCATTGATACGTAAAAAAAACATCGTTACATTATTTGATTTGTTCAACTCACGCCCACGATGGCCAACATTATTCATCTAACTACATCTATTATACCTAAAACAGTCATGTGTATTCCACCATAAGGTCATTTAGCAAGTAATGATTTTGATACCCTATTGGGCACGTGTTTCCAAATGACGAATCAATCATGCATGTAAAATCTCCACACAAAACTATTCGTTGCGCGCCAAAAAATTTATTCGACGATCTAGTATTCTTTCCTTCGACTGTCAAGCACTTATGCAACTTGTTGCGCGCCATCAATCGTAAATCTAGCAATCATTGGCGACTTTTTCAGTGGAAAATTCCATTGTCCATACAAAATAACTTTATTGGTTTTTCCCACTTTTCCGGTAAGTTTTCCTAATTTTTTGTCGTGAATACGACTTACTTTACTATGGGGTGCCTTTTCAAAATTTACCCTCTGAGAGAGTTATAAGTTTTTGATCGTGAATATCTCTTGTTGTATCTAACGAATCAACATAATTTTTGCTACATGCCATCGGAAATATGATCACAATTTTATGATAAAATTTTGAGTTGTGTGGCATAATCTCAAATAGTTCAAATTTCAACTTTTCTGAAATGTTTGGTATAAACGAGTATCAAAGAGGATAATTCATAAGGCGCGTTTACCTTTCTCGTATTTTGAAAGCTCATAGCTCAGTTATCTGTGGAAGAATATATATAATCTAACTACCAATAGAATCGAAATTTTTCAACTTAAACGTGTATAGCAAAAGCATTGAAGTATTTCAATAGTACACTATTGAAAAACCTGTCTCATTTGACCCATGTTAACACCAGCCAATCAAAACGCGTTCTGAGGAAGAGAACAAAATATCTGCTGCTGTACAACAAATCGTTCAAGAAAAATGTTCCGAAAAGTGGTGAATATCGTAGTGAGTTCCTCAATTTGGTCCTTCTGAATGCTAGAAACGAATCCCTACAGCATATTGATAGTTTCTTTCAATAAATTATGCAAATCCAAAATGAAATAATCGACATTAAAATTCTGTATGCGGCTATTTTTATAGCCGTTAGGACCGCCCATTAGTGGAAAAGCTACAAACGAAATCACACAAAAGGAAATCTCTTAACAAAAATTGAATCAGTTTGGATTCTATCGCCTTTGCGAGCAGATGTGTTTTGTGTCGTCTGCACAGCTAGTTTCACTTTCGACAAGAGCGATTACGTCACAGCTGCCAGTCATCAGCATTGAAAAAAAAACAACGGTGGAGAGTATTACACAATATCAGCCGTTCTAATGGCTCTTAAAGTTTTCTAAAGAACTATTAGAATATGTTCTTCGCAAATCGAAGGTAATTATTCTCAGTTTAGTGCAAATCAAGAACAGTTTGGTTAGATTTGTGCACTTTTCGCTGTGTGAAATTCACAGTAATCGAGATCAAGTGAAGCCTTCTTTGTTTTTGCGAAAAATGTGAAAAAAGGGAATGCTCGCATAATTCATACAATTGAAATTCGGAAGTGTTAAGGAACATGTCAGTTTTTTCGTATTCACGACATCCAGTTATGTGGCTGACATTACCCACCCGCCTTTTTGATGTACGAACCCGGTGGGGGTAAAAACTGATCAAACAAAAAAAATCATCTCAATCCGTCCATCCGTTCTTACGTGATGCGATTACAAAGAATGTTCTCTGCATTTATATATATAGATTACCTTTTCTATTTGTTCAATAGATTCTGATATGTGCCTGACTACCTCAAAACCGTCGTCCGGATGCGAAAAAGGCAAGCAAGCGTGATGAATTTTCCTCATTATTTCCAAAAGTTTTAGAAAACTTTGTTTTTCAATTATTTTTAGGGTTTTTTCTGACTGTTAAAAATATAATCACGAATTCCTGATCATATTTCCGATAGCTTGTAGAAAAAAATATGTTGGGTTAAGTACATCAAACGATATTCGTGGTAAAGTTCTCCCCATTTCGTACCGTGGTATATTGAATGCATTGTCTATTGTTTTTGCATGGTTCACTTTGCTTTGATTTCTCCCCTAGCTGTGTGTCGGGCCGGTTTGGTTTATGCATGAATGATGGGTGAATGTGTGAAGTGTAATGAAAAAATAACCATATCGGATATTAGAATTGCATGTTCAGTTTGCGAGAATGGCTATCACCAGCGCTGTACTGGGCTTACGAGAGCCATGGCCGGTTGGGTTTCAGATACACCGGCGCTTTTGTTTAAATGTGCTGATTGCTTGGAAGGTGCCGCGATGGCTAATGTGATGCCAAAGGATGATGTTCTTTCGCTCATTAGTGATGTGAAGAAGGAGATGGAAAAATTCAAATCCATCACTGATTCGTTTGCTGGTGTGCGGTAGAGCATCGAGGCACACAGAAAAGGGAATCGATAGACTGATCAGATCTTCCAATGATGCTCTGGAGAGCAAAATGGCCTGCTTAGAAAACAGTGTGGCCAGAAAGTTGGACGATTTGAAAAGTTTGTTGATTTTGAATAATCAGCAAAATAATAATGATTTGGTTCTAATGAAGAGAAAGAAAGTTGTTGCAAATAGAAAGACTCATTCGGAGTCGGATGGAAATCCCAGACGAAAGAGAAAAGTTATTTCAAATACTGATGATGAACCGCTTGATAATAATATTGTTAATGAAGGTAACGACGAAGTATTTGATAGAAACAAAAAAAAGTCATACGCGGACGTTCTATCTGGGAAATTTTCTAGAAAAAGAACGAAAAGCAATAGAAATCGTAAGACTCGCTCGGTTATTATGATCAAACCTGTCGAGTCTTCGCAAACGAGCGATGACACGAGAAAGGTTTTGAAGGGTAAGTTAGATCCAAGAACACATAAAATTAGTAATTTTAAAAATGGTAAAGATGGCTCGATTATTGTTGAGTGCGCAGCAGGAGAGGACATTCAATCAGTGAAAGAAAACATTGAAAGTAATTTAGGAACTGAATACAATGCTGTTATACCCAAGCCCGGGAAACCAAAACTGAAAATAGTGGGGATGAGGGATCGATATTCCTCTGATGTATTTATTGACCTATTGAAAAGTCAGAATCAGGAAATTTCGATCGAAGATGTAAAAGTTGTTGCTGACTTTGAGAATCCACGCTTCAAATATAACAAATATAGTGTTATAATTGAGGTTAATAAGAATACTTATTCCAGCTTGATGGCAGCCGGCAAGGTTTGCGTCGGCTGGGATAGGTGTTCGGTTTTCGAGTCGTTTAACGTATTGCGCTGTTTCAGGTGTGGTGAGTTTGGTCACAAGAGCACCGAATGTTTAAACAGTGAAAATTGTTCCAAATGTAATTCCGCACATAGAACATCTGAGTGTTCTTCAACTGAATTCAAATGCGTTAATTGTCTGAAAATGAACAAAGAAAGGAAATTGAATTTAGACATTCACCATCCAGCATTTAGTAAGCAGTGTCCTGTATATCTGAGATTGCTTGAAACGAAAAAGAACAACATTATGTCAATGGAATAGCAACTAATCAGTGAGAGGCATTCATATATTTTGTATTTGAACATTGCCGGTTTGTCGTCTAATTATGTCGCATTGCGTCATTTTATAGAGGATAGACATCCTTCATTAGTTTTGCTCTCAGAAACACATATTGTTGATTCTGACGCTTTCGATCAGTTCAGTGTTCCGGGTTACACTGTTGCTTTTTGTTTGTCCCATTCCAGGCACACGGGTGGAGTTACAATTTACGCCAGAGAATCAATTAAATTCAGCATTCAATCAAACGAAGCAGTTGGAAATAATTGGTTCTTGGGTATATAAGTTGAAAGAGGCATGCAGATGGGAAATTATGGAGTTGTTTACCACTCTCCAAGTTCAAGCGATCGCCAGTTTCTGGAAATTCTAGAAAACTGGTGGGAGAATTTCGTAGATTTTGGTAAACTAAATATTATTACTGGAGATTTTAATATCGATTGGCTCAGTGATCAAGGTTCGACTCAATTGAAACAGTTAGCAGAATTCTTCAATTTGAAGCAATTTGAATCTCGACTTGTATCAAGAAGCTTGGGTTGTACACAGTTGACTGGAAATTTGGATCACAGGGCATCTATTCTTACTGACATATTAAAAAAGTGTACTAATGAATTAGTAACTGAAAAGTATGTTAGTTTGAACAGCTCGAGTAGTTGGTACTCAATAGACCTCTTACGGTTAAAACGGGAGAGGGATAATCAGGAATCAGAACAAATTGGCACAAATGGCACGTTCCCCTTGACATTTGGAGATTTGTGCCTTGCCATCAATTTGTTTTTAGCATCATTTTCCCGATATATAAGAGGGAAGGATTGAAAGGAAATGGTAAGGGTTGGACTAGGAGGATGGGAAAAATTGACGACACAAAAACACATAAAAGCAGAAGTAAATTCTGCACCCCTAAGGGATGCCGATCAATCTGCTGAGGATCACATTTAGTGGAAGCAGAAGTAAATTCTGAACCTCTACGAGGTCCCGAACAGTCTGCTGTTAATAAAACCTCCAACCCCCGAGAGGATTTAGAGATCTTACAAAAGCGACACCATTCTGCACTCCCGGAAGAATGCAGAACGATTCGCAGTATGTACGAGCAGAAGTAAATTCGGCACCCCCTAAAGGATGCCAAACAATCTGCTAAACCCTATTTAAGGTGAATACAGAAGGGATTCATTCACTCCAGGAAGAACGATGAACCCTTCTGACTATAGCTCCTTACCACATTGGGTGAGAAACGAGAGAATTTCCTTCAATTTTAGCTCCGCATACACAGACTCAACCATGTATGGAGAACCAAAAACCCGGATACGTAGCAGCGTCAATGCGGGACAGTTACATATCAGATGATATGAAGTACCATAATCGCATTCACACAAATCACACGAATAATACTCAGCACGTTGAATAGTAGCCATGTGATAATTGAGTTTGCAATGTCCAGTCAGAGCTCTGACCAGAATACTGCAATGTTGCTTGGAGAAATGCAGTAGACACTTTGACATTTTCAGATTTAAATCTGGTAGAAATGCTTTTGTCTGAGCGCAAGTTTGCAAGCTGCGCCAGTAGCTGGCATGTTTGGATGCAGCCCAAGAACGAATCTTGTGCTTTATCCAACTAGTTGAAAGTGGTAAAGCTGGTTCAGGACCAACGAAATCATTCGTTGCACCAGCTCTAGCCAGCTCATCAGCCCATTCATTTCCAGTAATACCGGAATGGCCGGGTACCCATAAGAAGTAAACAGCATTTGAAATGCTGAGGTCTTCAATTTGAGTTCGACATGCGATCACTAGATTCGACCGTGAGTCATTCGAACTGAGTGCTTTTAAGGCTGCCTGACTGTCGGAACAAAAATAAATTCGTTTACCACAGATCCTCTGCTGAAGTGCCGATTGTACTCCACACAGAATCGCGTAGATTTCTGCTTGGAACACTGTACAGTATCTACCAAGTGAATGAGACTGCTCCAGCCTCATTTCACGACAGTAGACACCAGCACCAGCACGACCATTCAACAGAGAACCGTCCGTATAACAAACTATGTGTTCATCAAGTTGTCGTTCCAGACAACCAGACAACCATTCCTCACGAAGAGGATAGCTCACATGGAATGTTTTGAAAGGAAAACTGCATGTGAGAGTTAGGTCACTAGGAGCGAGTAAATACTCATCCCATGTAACCATTTGAGACCACAAGCGAGTGTGGCTGGTAGCATAATCTAATGGGTTACTGTTCCAAAGCCCTGTAACCTTAAGACGGTATGCACAAGATAATGCTTCTTGTTTTAGGAACACATGTAGTGGTTTAATGCACAGTAGCGCCTCTAGAGCAGCAGTAGGAGTTGTCGTGAATGCTCCTGTCATCGCCATTAGGACCATCCTTTGGAGATGATTTAGCTTTGACTGAACTGTCGCGACTTCTCCTTTCTGCCACCATACAAGACATCCATATGCTAAAATTGGTCTAACAATAGTTGTGTAGATCCAATGAATATATCTGGGTTTGAGTCCCCATGATTTTCCAAAAGCTCGTCTGCATTGGCCGAAAGCCATACAAGCTCTCTTAATCCTGAAGTCAATGTGAGCAGACCAATTCAGTTTTGAGTCAAGAATAACCCCGACGTATTTAACTTGATCGACCACAGTGACCTCTGAACCGAAGAACTGTAACGGACGAGCTCCTGTAATTATCCTACGATGAGTGAAAAGCACCATTGATGTTTTGCCCGGATTTACAGACAATCCAACCTGACAACACCATTGTTCAACAGATCGTAGGGCTTGCTGCATTAAATCAAAGAGAGTGTTAATGCTTATACCGGTCATCAATATATGATAATCGTCGGCAAAACCATAAGTCGGAAATCCAAGGTTATTAAGTTTCCTTAACAAACCATCAGCGACTAGGTTCCATAAAAGTGGGGTTAGTACACCACCTTGAGGACACCCACAGACACTCAGCTTTCTAATCTCTGCTTGCCGAAGCGATGAACAAAGAAGTCGATTGCTAAGCATTGCGTGTATCCAATTTGTGATACTTGAAGGTATGCCATGACCACGAGCTGCTTCCAGAATTGAATTGAAAGACACGTTATCAAAGGCACCTTCAATATCTAGGAAAACTCCCAAGCAAGATTGCTTTTGTGAGAAAGCTTTTTCAATGTTGTACACAACATCATGTAACAGGGTTGTAGTGGACTTTCCACGCTGGTAAGCATGTTGCATTCCATGTAGCGGATGCACGCCCAGACTAACATTCCTGATATAGTGATCGACTATGCGTTCCACTGTTTTAAGAAGAAATGAGCTAAGACTGATAGGCCTGAAACTCTTCGCTTCCTCATAAGTGTCGCGACCGCCTTTGGGAATAAATTTGACAATTATTTCCTGCCAGGCTCTTGGAATATATCCTGTCGCAAGACTAAAAGTAAGTATTTTCTTCAAAACATGTTTGAATCTATTCTTACTGACATATTAAAAAAGTGTACTAATGAATTAGTAACTGAAAAGTATGTTAGTTTGAACAGCTCGAGTAGTTGGTACTCAATAGACCTCTTACGGTTAAAACGGGAGAGGGATAAGCAGTACAAGAGATTCTGTAGAACTAACAATGATAGTCACTGGAGTAGATATACACAAGCACGAAATATTTATTCACGGGCCCTGAAGAAGACTAGATATGAATACATACAGAGGAAGATCAATCAAAATCAACAAAACAGCAGAGAGTTATGGAAAATTCTCAAACAGTTGATCAAGCCTACACATAGTGCATCGAAAACCATAACTTTTAACGGTATAGAAGAGTAAGGAAAATCGACTGGTATTGACAATGTAAACTCAAAAGTGATACAGGATTGCTTTCATGTTATCGGACACGATCTACTGGATTTGGTAAATGAATCGTTGTACACGGGGCACGTACCAAAAGTGTGGAAAGAATCTCTGGTGGTTCCTATCCCCAAGGTTACTGGAACGGATAAAGCCGAGGAGTACCGTCCCATTAACATGCTGCACACACTGGAAAAAATTCTGGAACTTGTTGTTAAAGATCAGCTGATTAACTATTTGAACTCTAACAGTTTGCTAATACCGGAACAATCGGGATATCGTAAGGGTCACTCTTGTGAAACCGCTTTGAACCTAGTATTGGCAAAATGGAAGGAGAAAATCGAAGCCGAAGAGAGTATCTTTGCTGTGTTCTTGGATCTGAAGAGGGCCTTTGAAACAATTTCAAGACCTTTATTGTTGCAGACATTACGGCGTTTTGGCATCGGGGGAATGGCACATGAATGGTTTGAAAACTATTTATGTGGTAGATCTCAAAAGACTGTTTTTAACGATGTAGTGTCTAGTTCCCTCGGTAATTCACTTGGTGTGCCTCAGGGAAGTGTGTTAGGTCCTATTCTATTTATTATGTATATTAATGATATGAAGCGAGTTTTACGTTTCTGTGATATAAATTTGTTTGCTGATGATACTGTTCTGTTCATTACGGCTAAAGATTTCAATGAAGCTGTTGCACATTTAAACGAGGATCTAAGTTCGCTGGTTCGATGGTTAAAATTTAAGCAACTGAAACTAAACGTCGCGAAAACTAAATATATGGTTATTTCTTCTGTTAGCACCGGTCATGACGCCAATGTGGAAATTGATGGTGAAATTATTGATCGCGTTAGAGAAATGAAGTATCTTGGAGTCATAATTGATGAAAAGTTAACATTCAAATCTCATATCAATAACGTCATCAAAAAGATGGCCAAAAAGTATGGTGTATTATGTCGTTTGAAAAATGACTTAACGACCCATAGTAAGATTCTTTTGTATAAAACAGTCATTTCACCACACATTGACTTTTGCCCATCCATTCTGTTTCTTGCTAATAACACACAAATCTTGAGATTACAGCGACTGCAAAATAAAATCATGCGATTAATTCTAAAATGTAGTAGATATACCTCGTCAGGTTTTCTACTGAACGCATTACAATGGCTTTCAGTGAAACAGAGAATTTACTACTTAACCATGGTATTTATTTTCAAGATATTAAACGGCATGCTGCCTCGATATTTGTATGATCGAATTGAAAGAGGAACTGATTTGCATAGGTACAATACTAGAAACGCATCTGATGCTAGAACACCAAGCTTTCTGTTAGCCAGATCGCAAAACTCATTGTTGTACAAGGGAATAAGTTTTTTCAATTCGATGCCAAGAGAAATCAAACGCGCAGCGACATTGGTGGAGTTCAAAAGGTTATGTATTTCACACATAAAGTCCGCTTTGTAAGCAAATATTTAGTTAGTTAGTTCAAATTTTTTAGATTTTTTATTTTTTTTACGTATTACGAAGATTGTATTTTCTTTTTCTTTTTGTTTATATATATTATTGTGAGACGAATTAAGTTACTATGTTCGGTATGATGATGATGGATTTTTAGTTTGTTTGAGAGTTAAAAATAATGAGCAGTCTACAAACGTTTGAGCCTCGCGCGCGAAGCAGGTAGTGACTATTTGGAAAGCGAATAGGACTGGCCGAAGAGCCTTAGCATTCAGTGTGTTAAGTTTGCTCTTGACCTTGATCGCAAGGTTTGATTAATAATTTAAGGAATTGATTCGGGAGATTAATTGGGATCGACAGTTGTTGATGGAATTGGGCTTGGCTCTGCTCATCCGCAGTCTCGTTACTCCATCGTAGCTGATGTGTGTAGCGACGAACTGGTCCGGCGGGAAGGGCCAGATGAATTACTGTCTGATACTGGTAAAGATATCGGGTTCGATTCCTGATGTGATCAAGGATCTTCCCGGGTTGGAAATTTTCTTGATTAACCCTGGATAGTAAATCCGAAATATTTGAATATTATTTTGTGGTCAGTCGTTCTTTTGAAGAAGAATCAATACCTGCTAGATTAATCAGATCGTTTTCTTTTGTTTACTGGTTGAGATATGTGCAAAAATATTAATTATCATTTAGATAACTCGTTCTGCTCACACCTTTGTTGGGGTATGAGGTGGGACCATCATCATCATCTTTTGTACAGGATAAATTTTGAAAAGGCGCCCCATAATAAAGTAAGTCGTATTCAGGACAAAAGAACCGATTTGAAGAATTGTGGAATCAGGAACTTGAACTTGGATTTTAGTAGATTAGGGGCTGTCCATGAAAGACGTCAAACTTTTTTTTTTACGATTTTTGACTCCCCATCCCCCCTTTGTCACAAATTGTCACAGATGCAAAGACCCCACACCCCCCCTATGTCACATGTCACGAATTCAAAATAAATAAAATTCATCTCAGTACATTCTCAATATGTATGACAAACCTTACAAATATGAGGGAAAAATCGATTTATTACATGCTCTCATTAGATTAAAAAATATCCCTAAAACTTCAAAATCATCGGAATTATTTTATTAATGTTAATTATATAATTTAACAAAAGTATTTGATTGGAATTGATGAAACATTTAAATCATCTGTTTCAATCCTTCTATGGGGTACATAGATATATAATTTCTTAAGCTAAGGAATAATATTTCCTTAGTGTAGCATACAGGGCTGAGAAAATAAAGTTCAAAACCTCATAAAAACGAGATTACTGCCGAAGAATCATTTCAAGATCAGTTGATTTATGTAAGTTCAATCATTGGATGATTCGATAAGCTAATATAATATACTATTATCAATGCTGGAAATTACTGAAGAATATGTCAGTGCATAACTTAAGTTAAACATCTTTTTCTTTTTTACTCATATTAGGCAAAATTTATTAATTTCGCTAATTTACTCGCTCCTCCGTGCACATTTGCTGATCACAACAAAAATGATTTCCTGCATCATTCATTTCCGAATTTACAAGAAGAAGCTTTTACACGTTTTCCTATAGAATGTAAACGTTTATTGTGGATATTTTTTTCAGGAAATAAGGGAAAGCAGTAATATAATTTTAAAAATGCTCTCATTGAAAATAGTGGACGTCACATTCCAAAAACCTCCCCCCTTCCCCCTGTCACAAAAGGTTACGTTTTATGAAACACCCCCCTCCCCCTGGCGGCGTGACGTCTTTTATGGACAGCCCCTTACAATTTCGGAACCGAAGTCAGTTCCAGAATCTTTTTCCAGAATCCAGTTCAGCACGCAGGCTCCGAATTCTTAACCCATATTCCGAAACTAAGCTCTGAAACTTGAAGACGATTTCTCGCCACGACTACCAAAATGGATTGCATAGAGTACAGTTAAATGTCGCATAATTCTTTGGGAGTATTATTATGATTCTCAGAAGAACCGAGCAGAAGGATTCTGGAATAAGGAACTGGACCTGAATTCAAGAACTAAATTTAGAACTAAGAGCAAACTCAGAGTTCAGTTGCAATTCTAGAACTACAATTTCGAAACTAAAATCAGTTCCGGAATATAGTTCCAGAATCCAGTTTCAGAATGCGAATGAGAGTTGCTACCTGAGCGTTTGAGGTTTTAACCACGCAGAAGGTGCACTCTCCGTTGCTGCTGTTTGATGACATCACTCCCTCGACGACTGGAAAGCAAATGATAAATCATTCTCACGACGTCTACTTCCATCCAACACACAAATGATCGATTTTCGATCACGGTTCCCCTTTTAAACACATTAGCGGCTCTTACACGAGTCATTAAAAATGTCATTACTAAAAAATAATATCATTTTAATGAACGCGTAATGGTGCATTAATGACGAGATTTCTAACAAATTTGAAATACATCATTACTTAGTCATCATTTAAAAAGACATTTTAAATGCTCGTGTAAGGGCCGCTATTTAGATGAAGATATGTGCCTGACTACCTCAAAATCGTTGTCCTTGCGCGAAAAAGCCAAGCAAAAGTAAAGAGTTTTCCGCGTTGTTTTCAAAGTTTCAGAAAACTTAATTTTTGAGTTGTTTGTGGTTATCTCACACTGTTCAAAATATTATCCTAAATTCCTGATCATATTTTTGATGAAATGGTGAAAGAATTATGTTGCTGCCGTTAATACAAGTCGAGATATTCACGATTAAGTTCTGCCCATTCTTCCGGAGAATCTTTTCATGATCAGTTGATCAGTGAATTTTAACTCATATCGATCAATATCGGTACTGATCTTCCGTCACACAATGGGTACTGATTTTGAGCTAAAATGATTCTTAATTTATGTAAGTTCAATCATTGGATGATTCGATAAGCTTTGATGTTGATGGAGGAAAATCACATATGATCAAGATAAGACATGACATGATCTACGTCTGAAATCGTTGATCTCCCGCCCTTTTTCAAATGGAGTACGAGAAATTCTTATGATATACTATTATCAATGCTAGAAAATCAAATTACTGAAAAAATTGTCAGTGCATAACTTAAGTTAAACCGTTTGAAGGCATCTTTTTCTTTTTTACTCATATTAGGTAAAATTTATAAATTTCGCTAATTTACTCGCTCCTCCGTGCACTTTTGCTGATCACAACAGAAATGATTTCCTGCATCATTCATTTCCGAATTTACAAGAAGATGCTTTTACATCAACAAATACACTTTTTCCTATAGAATGTAAACGTTTATTGTGAAGATTTTTTCAGGAAATAGGGCAAAGCAGTAATATAATTAGGCATTCCAACAACCCTCCCCCCTTCCCCCTGTCACAAAAGGTCACGTTTTGTGAAACACCCCCTCCCCCTTGCGGCGTGACGTCTTCTATGGACAGCCCCTCGGCACAATTAGTCTTGATCCTCTGACAATGAGGTTGCCAACGGTACCCATTTCGTTCCGGAAAGCATGGAACGGCTTTATCAAATCGGACGTGTAATTCCAAATTCCGCCATTCAAACACCCTCGAAGTTCACACAATACAGGGTAGCTGAAAAATTTTGAAATTCATCGGTATCGATAGCTGCAACTTCCATAACACTTCGAATGTACATGTCTGAATCGGGGTCGAACTCAACACATTCGGATGTATGCGATAATCTTGACAATGGATCAGCGATGTTGGATTTACCGCTCCGGTTAGAGCTGTGCGCCGCGCGCCACGCCGCCGCCGCCGCCGCCGATAATTTCGACACGCCGCCAATTTAAGAAAAAGATGATCAGCGCGCCGGTTATCCCTTTTTAATCGTGCCGCCGATAATATTACATCAGCCGAAAAAATGATTTTATCAATGTGGAAAATTGTTTACAGTTTTCATGAAAATTCATTGAAAATTACAGTACAGTCACTTTCCTCCTACTTATACTGAAAATCAGTACTACCGTTGTCAACCGAAGCCAATGTCATTTGATTCAAAGTCTATTTTCTGTCTTTATTTAAAAGGTTTTGAGCTATTGGCACATTATCGGTCGCGACATCTGAAAATGAAAAATGGAACCAAGAAAAGGAGGGTTCTTCCGAAAAAAATAAATAATGTTAGGTTTTTTCGGATTAACATTTTTTTTTAGAAACCAGTGTAGTGTTGATTTCTCGGGTACTAGAAAGTTTAGCGATCCAGTACCATTTATTTTGGATACTTTATTTGTTATTTCCGAACATTTGAAAAATGGTATAGAACAAAGTTTCATGCTCCATTCTAAATAAACGTTAGTTTTCGCACAATAAATTAAGATCAACGTTACCAACTCAAAGTAGAAACATTTTCTTCTACTTCTACTATGACTTTTCAAATGAATTTACCCGTTTTTATAAGAAATCGTTACAAATGTGAAGTAATTAAAATTTGAATTTGTTAATTTGATATTATTTTTGATATCTGAATGAATTTGAGCGCCAAATCGATTTTATGTTAATTACATACAATTACATACGATATACTTATTTTTTGAGTTGATAAAACGATTTTTATACATGATAATTATCAACTATGTAAAAAGCGATTTGATAAATAGTTCCGAATAAAACTTCATATTTCTTGCTCATAATAAAAAAAAACCCTTTGTATATGAATGAAATATTTATTTAAACAATAGTCAACCATCTCCAAATAATCGCACTTATACTCATCTCAATTTCTCTTCTAATTCGATGCATTCGAAACCATTTACCATCTCTATTCACCACGTTGGCTTAAATGGATCACATAAACATTAGGATCTTTGATTGTAGGTCGACAAAACAATAAGATAGAGAAATTGTCCTGTGTGAATCAATATTAAAATTTTTAATATGTTTATAATTGATTACGCCGAATCGCGCCGCCTCCGCCGCCGATGTTTTCAGGAAATAGCGTCACGCCGATTCGCCGCCGCCGCTGGTCAAAAAGACGTTTCAGCCGCCGATGTTGACAATTTTGATCGGCGCACAGCTCTAGCTCCGGTAGATTACATCATAAGTAAAAGCTTGCATCCGTAAAACCCAACGATCGATCCTAATGCATGGTGATGAATTCCGAGAGAAGATAGCTTCGAGGGGCTTAAGATCTGTCTCTATTTCTAAGCGGATCCCTAAAAGATAGGTACGGAAACGTTCGACTGCCCAAACTAAGGCTAAAGCCTCTCTTTCTGTATGCGCGTAGCGTCGTTCGGTTTCGGTCAAACTTTTGCTTGCGTACACTACTACTTTTGGCAACCCTTCTTGATACTGCAAAAGTACGGCGCCCAATCCCACCGGCGAAACATCTGCTACCAGCCGAGTTTTGAGTGTTGAGTCGAAATAAGATAATGTACTAACATTTCCAATTTGATTAATAATTTGTTCAAATGCGTTTGGTTCGATCGCTTCTAATTTAAACTCTGACTTGTTTTTAGTAAGTTCTCTGAGGAGGAAGGAAATGGTTGCTAGATCAGGAATGAATGAACCTACATAGTTAACAAGTCCTAATAGGCTGCGTACTTCTCCTTTGTAATCGGCGGACGAAAGATACGGATTGCTATGATTTTATCTCGAGCCGGGGACATGCCATTAGCATCGAAGTGATGACCAAGGAAGTCAATTTCTTTTAGTTTGAACACGCACTTTGCCTGATTCAGAAGGATATCATATTCATTGACAATATGAAGGACACCTTCGAGGGCTTCATCGTGTTCCTGTTCTGTCTTTCCGAATATGACGATGTCATCAATGAAATTGATACAAAATCCGCATTTCGAAAGGATCTGTTCTAAAAAATTTTTATGTGGAACACATCTTTATTTTCTATATAGGGGTGCAAATCAGAAACTCAAGAAAAACTACACGTAGAAATGTGGTCAGGTTTTAAACACTTACAGCTCAGTCTATTTTGTATCAATTATTAATATTATTTCATCATTTGATAGGAAATTTTTCTACGTTTCGATTTGAATGTATCAAGCCACGCATTTTCAATTATATATTATTGAAATTTTGATTAGTAGCGAGCAGTGTCCTATTTGGCTGCTAAAAATCTTTGTCATACCGGATTTCCCTGCCATAGACGACGGTTTTGAAGGAGTAAGCGATGTATCAAAGAGTGAGCATCGCTCTGATTGGTCAATCGATGCAAAAGCGAAGCTGTTGGAAGCACGCGAATCTATAAATAGAAGCGAAATTAAAGCTAACGTTTCAGTCCTACTCGTAGCATGCTAGAGGTAGGTTGTTGCTAGACAGCAAAACAACAACGCCCCATAAAACGATTTGAAGCTTTAAGGGTTGAGGCCAGTTGTTAGCGTAAAACCGTGTTGCTCGCTGTGCGTATTACATTTCTCTCCATGCTCTCTCGTAAATGTGTAAAATGACTCTCGATGTGGCCGGGTGGCCAGGAAAGTTTTGATATTTTCGGTTACAAGTTTGACTATATCACATAAAATCCAATAAAGCTATCGCTTGTTTGGCAACCTTCTTGAGCCGATTTTATTTCTCTCTCATGTTTCGTTACGTTACCAGGATACAAGAGCAGAAAAAATGGTGCCGCCATAGAAATGGAATTACCATTACAAAAATAACATTTACTTAATTTTTATCGCGACAACATATATGTTTCTATGC
This sequence comes from Malaya genurostris, assembly GCF_030247185.1. NCBI lineage: Eukaryota > Metazoa > Arthropoda > Insecta > Diptera > Culicidae > Malaya > Malaya genurostris. The sequence goes on along the minus strand of NC_080571.1, from coordinate 93,361,211 downwards.
ACTAATCGCATCTAAATTATCTAGACATTGTCAGGATAGATTTTTTATCCATGCTTTTGAAGGCGAGATATTCAATGAACAAGTTGAAAGACGGCGTTTTCATCTATGATCCTTCAGAAAAAAAACTTTCCCGTCCGCTAAAGTCAAACAATCATTCTGAAATTTTCACAGAATAATCTAAACTAATTTTCTAAAAAATTTTCAGTTGGGTTTTTTGATATTCGTCACCGTTTCTGAGAAAATCAGATTAAATGCGTGAAAATAGCCCTTTAAAACGCCCTAAAACACACTGGCCTCAGCCCTTAATTGGTATGCTCTGATCTTGTGTCATGCACGCTCGGAATTCCATGTTATGTCGTTACCCCATGAGAAATTGACAACTACCCCTGGATGAATTTTGAGTGCTTTCTAATTTATATTAGATGAACTTGATTGATAATGAGAAATAGTTTAACCGTTTAGTTCAACCGAAATCGCAGAATGGTAGAGAAACTTAACGCTAAAAAAACTGCTTGCATAAAAAACTTGAACACAAGCTTGGCGAAGAGAAACTTAATTATCGAAATCGCAAGTATGTACAAAGATATAATCGCATACATTTCAGATAATGTTGTAATTTCATCGATTATAAAACAAATGCAAATCAAGACAAATGATGTTCGGTGTTGGTTCGGATTGATTGATCTTTTTGATTGTAGATCATTGTAAATTTTGGTTGCCTTGTTCCACATCAATGGCTCGAACAACCCCATGGGGCTGATCCTTGTAGTTTTTGGAAAATTTCTGGCGAACAAGAAATTCCAAAAACTAGGCGTTTATACCTTAACATGCCTTTATGAGTAATGAATGTCGTTAGCAGTTTGCTCTCATCATCCAGCACTAGCTGATGAAAGGTGTCTTTGATATCTAGCCGTGAAAAATAAACAGCCCCATTGAACCTCCAACGGACATCTTCTATTTTGGGTAACGGATGGGTCTCGCGTATTACAGCCTTGTTCAGGTGTCGCAAATCCACACAGAGGCGGATATCACCACTGTCCTTCAGAAGCACAACCAAAGGAGATACCCAATGACTTGGTTCTTTCACCCTTTCAATGATATCCTTGCTTAGCAGCTCGGCTAACTTATCTTCAACGCATGTTAGAGAGGAAAAAGGCAGGCGCCGAAATCGCTGAGCTACAGGTTGTATAGTCTTGTCTATCGGTATATGGATCGTTACACCACGAATACTTGGAAACCGTTGTACATTCGGATGTACCACACCAACTTGCCAGAGATCTTCGTGCCGAATAGAAAGACCAATTCTAAGAACTCCTAGTTGCCTCGCTGTAATTTTTCCAAGTAGCGGTTGCGGGCCTCTCTTCACTACATAAAAACGAGCAATCGTTTTAAGTTGACGGTTTCCATCACTGATAATCTCTGCATTAAACATCAAATCCACTTCGAGACAATCTTGCTGAGCATATGCTTCGAACTTCTTTCCCGGTTTTTTTCGGTGGCCAACAACTACTACTCCATTTTGTTCCATATAATGCCATATTTCGTCGTCGATAATGTTTGACTGCACACCGGAGTCGATCTGCATTTCGATCATTACGTTTCCAACCTTGGCCCAAATCAACTCCTCGGAGTCACTTGTCGACGGTACCATTTCGACCAATTCAACCCCGTTTTCGAAATTTTCTGTCTCGCCTATTCCATGTAGTCGATGCGAAGGATGCACTGTATTACGTTGAACGTTTTTACGAACGGTAGATGATCCAGCAAAAGTTTGAGCATGTCTGCGCTTTTGAAAACTTTTGGGCTCGTGGTACAAAGTTATAGTTCGAATTGGAACCACTCGGAACCGCTACACGAGTGAAACAGGTTCGTCGAAAATGCCCTTTTTACCGCAGTTTGAGCATGTTCGGTTCCATGCTGGGCACTGTTGGTCTTGTTTATGAGGACCACCGCAGTACTTGCAAATTGCAGCGACCTGCTGTAGGTTTTCCGATGCACCCAAAACTGGTTTTGTATTTTGACCGCTAATTTGTTGACTTGCTGATTTTGTCGTTTCGTATATATTAACTTGTCGAATTACTTCTTCATCGGTTAGATCCTTATCTTGAAGAAGTTTTTCTTTTTTTTTTTTATTCAAGAATATAATGTTTAAGGCACACTGCTTAAGCTCTAAGATGCCAAGGGCTTTTACTAATTTAAAATTTACGACTAACTTAAAACTAGGGTTGTATCATTAAGTAATGTCATATTTGGGTCGCAGTGGTTGACTTTGGCAGATCCAGCCTTCATGTGGTGATCGGCCGGTGAATTGAATATTTCATGAGAGTCTTCCATATGGCGTTGGTGAATATTCATGTTGGCCGCATTCTTCGGTCCGTGTGGGTCCGCGGGAAACACCCCCAGGTTACGAATACCCGGCGGGTGGCCCGCATGCTGTTGATAAGTTTCCGTGGGCGATGATGGTGTTGTTACAGAAGAAAATGAAAAAAAAAAAATATAGCGAAGTAAATATTGCGGAAAACGGAGTAAAAAGGGGATATGGGAATGAAATGACTAAAACGACAGAGATCTAATTAGTTGACATCGAGATGGTGAAGAGACGGGGAGGGGGGAAGCGAAGGTTAGTGACAGCAAAAAGATCTTGTTAGTTCCGATGAAGATGGTGGACAGATGAGGAATCGGGATAATCGGCGGAAGTTAGTGTCGAACCTGCAGTTGAGAAATAATTCTTAGCCACAGTTGAAACAACGTCGATAAATAGGAGGAACTTTCTAAGCCAGATGTAACAGATTACACTTGTATATTAATGTGTTTGAGAAACTGGTATATGAGAAGCATATATGAACTATCCCGACTCGCCAACACATCCCGAACCGGAACCTCAGGCGGTCTACCTCGGGCCCTGAGGGATTCCAGTAGCTTCGACCTGGCGTCGCGATACTCTACGCACGACCACACGACATGCTCGATGTCCTGATAACCGTCGCCACAGGTGCAGAGCCCGTTCTCCACGATCCCGATACGCCGGAGATGTGCGTTGAATGTATAGTGATTTGACATGAGCCGTGACATAACGCGAATGAAATCACGACTCATGTTCATCCCCTTGAACCAAGGTTTCGTCGATACCTTAGGGATAATGGAGTGTAGCCATCGTCCCAGTTCGTCATTGCTCCATGAAGTTTGCCAACTTTCGAGAGTTTTCTGACGAGAGATACTGAAAAATTCATTGAAGCAGATTGGTCTTTCATAAATATCACCTTCTAATGCGCCCACTTTAGCCAATGAGTCTGCCTTTTCATTGCCCGGAATGGAACAATGCGAAGGGACCCAGACTAACGATATTAAATAAGACCGTTCAGATAAAGTACTCAAATGTTCCCGTATTTTCCCCAGGAAATAAGGGGGATACTTTCCTGGCTTCATTGCTCGGAGAGCTTCTATTGAGCTTAGACTGTCCGTGACAATGAAGTAATGGTCTTTGGGCAACGTTTCAATGATCTCGAGGGTGTACTGAATAGCAGCTAATTCTGCGACGTAAACTGAAGCCGGATCACTGAGTTTGTAAGAAGCGGTGATGTTTTGATTGAAGATGCCGAAGCCTGTGGACTCGTTGATGTTTGATCCGTCAGTGTAAAACACCTTTTCACAGTTGACTGTTCTAAATTTATTATAAAAAATATTTGGGGCCACTTGAGGGCGCACGTGAGCCGGAATTCCACGAATTTCTTCTCTCATGGATGTGTCGAAAAACACAGTAGAATCAGAAGTATCCAAGAAATGAGCACGGTTGGAAACAAACAAAGAAGGATTAATATTCTGAGCCATGTAATCAAAATACAAGGACATAAAACGGGTTTGAGAATTAAGCTCAACTAACCTTTCGAAATTTTCAATCACCAGAGGATTCAAAATGTCGCATCGAATGAGCAAACGATATGAGAGATCCCAGAACCGGTTTTTCAATGGGAGAACACCCGCCAGCACTTCGAGGCTCATCGTATGAGTCGATTGCATGCAACCCAAGGCAATACGCAAACAACGATACTGAATTCTTTCCAGCATGATGAAATGAGTGTTCGCCGCGGATCGGAAGCTAAAGCATCCGTATTCCATCACGGACAATATCGTTGTTTGGTACAGCCTGATCAGGTCTCCTGGATGGGCACCCCACCACGACCCGGTTATTGTACGAAGAAAGTTGATTCTTTGTTGGCATTTTCTTTTCAGATACCTAATGTGACATCCCCAGGTGCCTTTGGAGTCGAACCAGACCCCGAGATATTTAAATGTGAAGACCTGAGCTATGGTTTCACCCCCTAGTTGAAGCTGTAATTGTGCTGGTTCTCGCTTTCTCGAAAATACAACCAGCTCAGTTTTCTCCGTAGAGAATTCGATACCCATTTGAAGAGCCCATGTGGATAAGTTGACAAGAGTATCTTGTAACGGCCCTTGCAGATCGCCAGCTTTGGGTCCTATAATAGACACAACGCTGTCGTCGGCAAGTTGTCTTAGCGTGCAAGATGTGTTGATACATTTATCGATGTCGTTTACGTAAAAATTGTATAGAAGGGGGCTTAAGCATGAGCCCTGAGGAAGACCCATGTAACTGAATCGTATTGTCGACAAATCACCATGCGCGAAATACATGTGTTTCTCAGACAATAGATTATGTAAAAAGTTGTTCAAAACTGGCGAAAGACCATGCTGATGCAGCTTCTCAGATAGGATATTTATAGAAACTGAGTCAAAAGCCCCCTTAATGTCAAGGAAAACTGACGCCATTTGTTCTTTACGAGCAAATGCCATTTGAATTTCTGTTGAGAGCAACGCAAGACAATCGCTCGTTCCTTTACCCCTGCGGAAACCAAATTGTGTATCTGAAAGTAAGCCATTAGTTTCGACCCAATTGTCTAGACGGAAGAGAATCATTTTTTCGAACAATTTCCGGATACAGGAAAGCATAGCAATCGGCCGATACGAATTGTGATCGGAGGCTGATTTTCCTGGTTTTTGAATCAGGTCACTTTCACTTGTCTCCAGTCATGTGGAACAATGTTGTCCTCAAGGAACTTATTGAATAAACTCAACAAGCGCCTTTTGGCGGGGTCTGGCAGATTTTTCAACAAGTTGAATTTTATTCTGTCTAATCCCGGGGCTTTATTGTTACATGACAAGAGTGCAAGTGAGAGCTCTACCATCGAAAACGGTGTTTCGTTTGTATTTGGTGTCGCGGCGCGGGTGATCTTCTGTTCCGGAACAGAGTCTGGGCATACTTTTTTAGCGAAATCGAATATCCAGCGGTTGGAATATTCCTCGCTTTCATTCGTGGTGTTATGATTGCGCATTCGTCGGGCTGTGTTCCAAAGAGTACTCATAGATGTTTCTTTCGTTAAGCCGTCTATAAACCGACGCCAGTAACCGCGTTTCTTAGCTCTAATCAAGTTTTTAATTTTAACGTCTAACGCCGCGTAATTCCGGTAATTATCAGGTGTTCCATTTTTTCTGAATATTTTGTACGCGGAGGCTCTCTCCGCGTTTAAATTTGTGCACTCTTTGTCCCACCACGGGTTGGGAGGACGGATGTTAGTTTTCGCGCCGGGTACACGTTTCGTCTGAGCTTGAGTCGCGGTGTCGAGAATCAAGCCAGCCAAAAACGTGTACTCTTCCTCCGGAGGAAGTTGTTGAGTTCTTTCAAGTTTCTCAGATATCGAGGTCGCATAGCTATTCCAATCAATATTTCGTGTGAGGTCATACGAAACATTGATTGTCTTCGATGGTTTTGAGCCGCTGGTGATTGATATTACGATCGGTAGATGATCGCTACCGTGGGGATCAGGAATTACCTCCCACGTGCAATCCAACCGTAGCGATGTCGAGCAAAGGGATAAATCCAGCGCACTTGGTCTTGCTGGTGGTGCAGGAATCCGTGTCATTTCTCCCGTATTCAAGATTGTCATATTGAAGTTGTCGCAGATATCATGGATCATAGTTGATCTGTTATCATCGTGAAGACAGCCCCATCCCGTACCGTGTGAGTTAAAGTCTCCTAAAACCAACGTCGGTGCAGGAAGGAGCTCTACGATATCACTGAGCCACCGATGCCCAACCGAGGCTCTTGGGGGAATGTAGATGGAAGCAATGCAAAGGTCCTTACCTTTGATTGTAACATGACATGCGACAACTTCAATACCTGGTATCGAGGGGAGGTTAATGCGATAGAAAGAATAGCACTTTTTGATCCCCAAAAGTACTCCTCCATAGGGATTATCTCGATCCAGACGAATAATGTTAAAATCGTGAAAGTTTAAGGGTATTTCAGAAGTTAGCCAAGTTTCGCACAATGCAAATGCGTCACATTTCAGATTGTTTACTAGAAATTTAAATGAATCTATTTTTGGGATAATACTTCTGCAATTCCACTGTAAAACAGTGATTAGATCCGTGACCTCGGTGGATGATTTAGCCATCGAAAGATACAATCGCTGAAAGAAGGGGCCAATTTGCAGTCAACTGCTTCAAATATGTTTTTACTGTTGGCATGAAAGCAATTAAAATGCTTCTAAGAGGGTCTGAAATATTGAAAGTTGTAAAAATCCAGTCCACAACATCAGAGAACTTTATAAGTCCAGCACCTAGTTGGTTCTCTGGTGAATTTTCAGGGACGCTTGGGGATTTTTTAGTCCCTGGAAGCGGTGGGAATTCCATCTCGGAATTGAGTTTTCCGAGACCAGGAGCTTTTTGCTTCGGTGATTTTTCCCGATTCCCGTTAGCTGTAACTTTTCGAAGCCCTTCGGAAGACACCTTCGAACCCTTACTAGGTAGCTTATGAGAAGATTTATTCATTCTTTTCCTACAGCTATGAGGGACCGCTGAAGATGGACCTTCCAAAGGGTCGTCAGAATCGCTCTCGTCAGTTGACAAGCAGGCATATGGATTCGTTGCCTGTTTAGGAGGGGTGGCACTCTTAACCATCTCGGCAAAGGAACGCTTGGAGTGTTCCTTCAGGGAACGCTTCATCCGATCTCCTCGCAGTTTGTAAGCGGGACAGTCAGAGAGGTCATGCGGACCCTCCTTACAGTAGAGACACTTTTCAGCATCCTTACCGCAAGAGCCGTCCGCATGAGCTTCCCCACAGTTAGCACAACGTGGCTTATTGCTGCAATGAGTAGCTGTATGCCCCAGTTGTTTGCAATTGGTACAATTCATTATCCGGGGTACAAATAAACGAACAGGCAAACGAACCCGGTCCAAGAGGATGTAGTTGGGCAATGCCGAGCCGGCGAAGGTCACACGATAAGAGTCTGATTGGGGATAAGACTTTGTTCCATCCCCGGCGATCGATACTGAATGCAATCGCTTGCAATCCAGTATCTTGACATTCTTAAGTGAGGGGTCTTTAAAACAACCCGCCCCGTACTTAAGAATATCCTCGCAAGTCAAACTCGAATCGGTGACCACACCGTCGATTTCGACTTCACGAGCTGGCACGTAGACGCGGTACTCCAGCGTAAAAGGATCCTTTTGAACAAGCTCATTAGCCTGTTTTGAGCTGGTAAACAGGACCCTGAGCTTGTCTGGCCGTATTCTATCTATACTTTTTATGGTATTATATCGCGAATTCAGGTCCCGCGATATTTTTAAAATATTCAGTTTTTTTTCCTTTGATTTGGTCCGGAAATAGACCGCGTAAGGCCCGGCCGGTAGTGCGAGCCCATCAGGATAGCTCTTTATGCGGGACTTTTTACTGACAAGGGAAGTCTCCATTTGAACATCGGGAGCGGGGGGGGGCAGGATTTAAAATAGGCATAGCGGAACTACTTCCGCGCAAAAACAAATGATTCGGGGGGAAATATAATGGTCAAATAAAGAAATAAAAATAAACGACGTAAAGGTACTTAACTAAGATCCAACGGGGGACACCAAGCTGGACTTCGTCGATCGGCGTATCGCCGCTTTGATGGTGTGCAAAAAACCTCCGAGAGGAAAAGGCACACTTATTTATAATCCTCACACAATGGCCGCTTGTTTATAATCCTCACACTTGGCCTTGATCGGCGAAACAATAATCGGCTAACGGTACCGTTTCGATCGACCGCTCGCAATAAGGCACTGTTCTATTATATAATGCGAAAAAAAAACCTCTCAGAGGAAAAAGCACTATTGTCTATCACACAATATCGTCCGACCACTTTATCACACACACACAACTGGTTTTCAATGCTTTCGCAGTAAATCCAAATCACGTCCGTTCGCTCGGAAGGTTGAAACGGCAATGATGAGGAAGTTTTTCTCTTAGATGCCCTGCATGAGGAACTTTCCCAAAGATTCATCTGGTTCCGGTTTCATATTCCAAAATAAGAATCGCTCATGAGCTTCGTGTCGTTGAGGAGCAAAGAAATCGTCTAGTTTTCCAATTGCGACGTCATATGGGTTGATTGTATCACTTTCCGCTACGTCAGCGTCTGGAATACCGAAAAATACCTCTTGTAACTCAAACCCTCCATACGCTAGCAATAAATCCTTCTTCTCAGATGTCTTGTTTATCTTTCCAGCTCTGAGGCAAATTTCGAAACCTCGTTTCCATGTTTGCCACTTGCTGCGCCGTTCTGACATAGGTACATCATTGCACACAAAAGGTGGCAATCCAGAAAATGCTTTGCTCGTATCCATTCCTTAAATTGTATTAATGAATATGCCTTCGAGTTCTCTTTTGTTCCTAATTTTACATACCAGAATTGTTTGTAAAGTGTCCTCTAGCATAATCCGACAACCTCAGCTACATGTCGATCTCCGGCTACGAGGGCCAATCTATGAAGTATCAGTCGCTTCTTGTTAGTATTGGTGAAATGCTAACCTCACTTCACAATCGAGTAAATAGCCGCCACTATCGAACAGCTTATTACAGTTATTCTGTAGTTTCATATTAGTTAATCCACTTCCCTCAATCAAAATCTAAAAGAACAATAATTTTGTAAGCCCTGGAATCAATTTCCGCCCAAAATAATCCCAGACTTGCCGCCAATTTGTGGTAATCTAATTAAACAATACTCGCGTGGTTCTTAGTTCAGGGAAATCTATATTTCTATATGCGTTCATGGTACATTGTACATTGTCAGTTGTCCTGCATCGGATGGCACAGATAATAGAATCAGATACATCTCCACACTTGTCATAAAGTAGCTAAGATTTTAATCAACCTCAGCACCGTTTTTTCTACCAAAATCACACACCAGTAGAAGACATTCGTAACCGTTTGTTTTTCTTTATAGGGTGTACAAAATAGAACAAAGCATGCATCGTTCGTGTTGTGTTTTCTTCTTCCACGTTGCACGTACCGGTGTTGATTTGTTATTATATATGGCGGTTTCAAAGCTTTGACACTCATATTACATATTACCATGTAACTTCGAAGCCGGAAGTAGGATCCAAATGAGGTTTAATAGCAGGCTTTTGGACTATGAGACCTTTCGTATGAAAGGAATTTGTGAAATTCGGTTCAGTTATATCTGAATAAAGTCAGTGCATATTTGTTCCATTTTTTTGTGCATATCATTCTGTATCTCCAGAACCGGAAGTCGGAATGGGATGAACATCAGAAATCGGTTAAGCCATCTTCACATTCATACACACACACATTTATTCAGTTCGTCAAGCGGAATCGAATGGTATTTGACATTCGGCCCTCGGAGCCTCGGATAAAAAACGGTTTTCACAGTGATTGCATAGCCATTCTATATGAGAACGGCAGAAACTTTAAATTTTGACATAAAACTTCGTATAATTCCAAAACGAAACAAAACTACTTTGTTCAATATTGGTTCAGTCGTCTCTGAGATCTCAACCTATTTGTTAAAAATACACATAAGACACACACGGACCTTGGGTCAGTCTTCGAGCTGAATCGATTGGTATATGAGAATCGGCCCTCCGGTTTCGGAAAATTTCACTAAAGATTGAGCGAATTGTATAACAATTTTGTATTAATAGAAAAGGTAAAAAAGTAAAACTGTGTGCAGTGTTTAACCCAGTGCTGTAGTTGTTCAAATTTCATTGGTTAGTCGCTGACTTCGTTGACCTTGATTTCCGTGATACAGGGGCGCATTGCAATTGACTGAAGTTAGATTTCTATAACGGGGTTTGTTGTTTCTTCATCTTAGTATTTTTGTATACAACAGTTATATAGTTCTAGTATCAGACTTATTTGATGCGAGCGGAACGCCGTATTTTCCTCAACAACGTCTTTTTTTCTAAAGCTCTATAATTGCCACCCAAATCAACCATGAAGACTCATTTGTAATAGACATAGTGTGTTATCATAATCTGAATGTTTCTAAGTACCCAGGTGTCAATATTCTCACTTTCTGTATTTATTATTCTTTCCAATAATAGTTCCGATTGTGTGATTGTGAGATAGAGTTCAAAATCTACTCCTTCACAACTGAGTCTTGTTATATATCCAGGCTTTTGATTGTATTGAAAACATCTTGCTGCGAAAGTTGCGAAATTTCTATTGAATATTTCAATATAGACACAGTTCGAAAAAAATCTTGTGATTTTACATCTCATAAGATGAACATAAATGGAGCGTCGTATTTCACACGAATTTATATTCAAGAACATGGAAATTGTGTGATTTGTAAATTACATGGATTGAAATCAAATTGGGATAAAAAACAAAAAAAATCGATAGAAACAACGCGACTTGAACCGCGAAACATTAGATTACAAGCACACCATTTCATGAATTCATTCTATATGGCGGTTTGAAAACTTTGACTTCGAACTATAACTGCGGAACCGGAAGTCGGATCCGGATGAAATTTCACAGTAGCTTTTGAGACAATGTGAGCTTTAATTTGAACTAAGATTTCTAAAAATCGGCTTAAACATCGCTAAGAAATCGAAGTGAGTTCTATTTTCGGAGTTTTTCTCCACTACTTTCGGTACTACCGGAACAGAAAAAGGTCTCCCCCTTAATTAAGTTGATATGCACACAAACTAACAAATTCTGTAAACTAGAAGAATTTATCAGACAGTTTTATGGGATTTCTATCTGTTTTTGACCATCGCTTGTGAAAATCTACTCATGAAATGGGTAATTTTCCACTAATCACGCTTTAGTTCCGAAACCGGAAGTCGGATCGGAATAAAATGGTTAGAAAACTATAAATATTTTTAGGAAACTATTAGATAATCTTTTTGTTGTGGCGAGAAAATCAACTAAAATGTAATTTCCCGGGGATGTTTGCCCATTCTATTTTAGCCTTTGTTTGCGGTGTATTTGTTTTCAGTAATATCAGGGCAGATCAATAACTTATTATGCGTTTCGATTTTGTTTTAGTTATTTGGTAGTAATATCAAACTGAGAATACGTTTTGTTATAAACTAGGGCAATTCCATATCTCTTTCTGATTTCAGTATGCTATTCGATGTCATAGGAATAATTTATCTGCTTCCGATTTTGTTTTTTTACCTTTAGGACGACCAATACTAAGCAAATTGGGTAATCGATAAACACAAATATCACATTTTCAGAATAAAATGCTTATTTTAGCGCTTAGTGGATAGCTTTTGAAGAAAATAAATTCAATTTATTTCCACAATATTAAAAATTTCCTAACTATTTCCCACTAATGTCACGAAATAGTAACAGACATAGACATTAGTAGTGGGAGGAAAGTACGGTGCTATCTCTGTTGTGCTAGTACAGGTGAATCATTTTACAATAAATAATAGTAACTTGGAATGTTAATATATTTACATACCTCATGATCAAAAAAGAACCGGAATTTTATTAAAAAACGTGATTAATCCACCTAGCAGTGAGATGATACCTTTTTTTATCAATCCGCATGTGTTTTTTGCATGAATATTCTTCGGTGTTTAAGTTTTCATTACATTATTTTAATGACCGTCGTTTTAAGCGACAATTTGAGATTGTAATCACTCATTGCTCTGTAATGTCGGAACTGCAAATACAATCGAATTTAAATCTAGAAGTGTGATAATCGATTAAACATGCCATGATATGTAAGTTTCACTTTAGAGTTTACGGTAATTTAAGGTACTTCCAGAGCCGGTATTCAGGAACCAGCATAACCCAAACCGATTCGTATGGCCATATGACGAATAAATTACAGTTTTGAGTACAACTTTGAAGCTTAATTGGATAAAATTCATTAATTTTTGTATGTATGTATAAAACTAATAAATTTTGTATATAAGTTTAATTCAATTTGAATTTTTGTTTCTGAAATTTGATTAGGCTTTTTTGAGAAAACGATTGAGCTTTGAGAAACGATTTTATACTGGAACCGGAATTCTAAAATCGGTATGGATGAAGTCAGATAAATTCACCTGAATAGCTGTATAGTTTACATTTGTTTCAAAATATTTGAAAATCAGTGAAGACATCTTTGAGAAATCATAGCACGAATTAAATTTTTAGGTGCCTTCTGAATCGACAACTGAATATTACTAAAACTGAAAAAAGTTAATTTTTTTTATCGACTATCCAAATCTGCTAACCCGATAAACCTGATTAATTTATGTGGAATAGAAATTTTTATACTAATCACCCTGTATTCCCGAAACCGGAAGTTGGATCTGACTGAAGAGCAAGATGTTTTAAAGAATCTTGAAACTTTTCATTTGCATCTTAGATGATTCTTAGATTTCATTTGAATCTTAGATTGGTTCAGCCATCTACGAGAAGAATGAGTTACACAATTTTGATTTCGTTTCACATATCATCCTGTAGTTCCGAAACCAGAGGTCGGAACCAAACATAATTCAGGAACTTTGTTTGGGAGTATACGACTTTTCGTATGAATCTGAATTTGCAGAAAAGAAATTTTCCGAGAAAATTGAGTAAAATTATTTGTCACACACGCATTTGCTGATCTCGACGAACTGATTCGAATGGTATATGGATGTTATGTTCTTCCAGCATTTATTGCTGTAAGTAGTTTAAAACAATATAATTAAAAAAAAATCTGCCATCATCTGGTTCATATATGTCATATTCGAACGATTATGTTGCCAAAAACGAGCCGTGCTAAAATCGGTCCGAGGCAAATTGTCATGAAAAAGGATGCTGTACACAGTCTTTTTGGTACTTAGAAACAATTGTATGTAACAGAATAAAAAATCGTGTTTTCCGTTGCTCCCAAGCACTTCTTTGTCGTACAGCGTTCAAAACTCGTACTGCTGGAATAGGGGGAAAAGTCGTTTACACAAAAATTTCGATATCTCCGTTAAAAATGGACGGATTTCAACAATCTATGGCTTGTTGAATAGGTATTATCGTGCGGAATCTAAGTCTGAAAACATATTCTGTTTTCAAGGTCAATTGTGACAGATACTGTCAAAAAACTGAAAATTTTGACATAAAACTTCGAATAACTCAAAAAGTAAACATCCGATCCCAAAACCATTCAATAGCGTTCTGGGTGACGGGGAGACCTTTCATTTGCGACTAGTTTGATCAAAATCGGTCCAGCCATCTCTGAGATCTCGACCTCTTAGTTGACAACACACATACGGACACACACACATACACACACACACACACACACACACACACAGACATTTGCTCAGTTCATCGAGCTGAATCGATTGGTATATGTCACTCGGCCCTCCGGGCCTCGGAAAATTTTTCGAAAGTTTGAGCGAATTCTATACCTATTTTTTATACTTATAAAAAAAGGTAAAACGCAAATTTTCTATTTTTAATAAATTTCTTTATTATCGCCTTCAAAGTACTCTCCTCCTGTGGCAATACATGCATGTCAACGCTTGATCCAATTTTCCATACAAGTTTTATAGGCCGCCGAAGGTATGGCCTTTAGTTCACGCAGCGAATTCTCTTTTATGGTCTCTATGGTCTCAAAACGCGTTCCCCGCAATGGTAATTTGAGTCTAGGGAAGAGGAAAAAGTCACACGGGGCCATATCTGGAGAGTACGGTGCTTGGTTGATGATTTTGGTTGAGTTTTTGGCCAAAAAATCATCTCTTTGACCACATCAACACGACGCTGTATTTGAATGAAATTCAGCTTTTTTGGCACCAGTCGAGAAGCGACGCGTTTCAAACCCAAAACATCAGTTAAAATGTGTTCGGCTGATCCATGAGAGATGTCCAACAACACAGCAATCTCTCTAATCGGTACAGAACGATTTTGCAACACGATTTGCTTCGCCGATTCAATGTTTTCTTCAGTAACAGATGTTGTTGGGCGGCCAGGGATCTCATCATGATCCAAGCTTGTACGACCAGCTTTGAAGTGTTTATACCACTCGTATGCCTGTGTTTTTCCTAGACACGATTCACCAAAGGCCTTTTCTAACATGTTCAACGTTTCGGAACACTTAAATCCATTTGCAACACAAAATTTGATGCACGCACGTTGTTCTAAATTTTCATCCATTATAAAAATCGCCACACGAAAATTTTTCAACTTCTTTGTATAGACGCCAAACAAAAACTAACTAACATTTTAGATCATAAGGTATGTTCTTAAACTTTCAGCTACGTTGAGTTTCCATGTAAGTTCATAATTTTCTAAACATATTCAGCTATTTTTGACTTGGAATGAAAATCTTATCTAATTTTACTTAATGAAACTCTTTTTGAATTTTCTGATAGTTTGGTTTAAGTAGTAAGTGATTGTTTTTTTTACAGTTTTTCTTTTCATCAAAAACTGTTTGAATTTATGGCTCCGAATATCCACTGAGCATTCAAATATCGAGAATGTATTTTTTCTCGTTTCTTACCGCATTTTCTCCGTGGGCAAGTTTAAGCATTCAATGAATCAACTGGTGAAAAGCTAACATTTTAAGCTGATGGGGATGATTAGACGTATAACGTATAATACTTTCTGTATTGGTTAGCTTTCTATATATTAAAAAGGATAGGTTTTCCGTCTTCCTTGTGATGAGAATGTCTAAGAAGTCTGCTGTTATTTGCTTCTTCACAAATGAATTTAATGTTTTTGTGCATGTTATCGAAAGATGAAGTACCTCATTATGTATTGAGTCGGTATTCAATCAAAATGATAAAATCTCATAAAGTCTGATCTAAGATGCATAGAAGAAAGAAGGAAATACTAATGAAATCGCC
Source organism: Malaya genurostris (assembly GCF_030247185.1). Classification (NCBI taxonomy): domain Eukaryota; kingdom Metazoa; phylum Arthropoda; class Insecta; order Diptera; family Culicidae; genus Malaya; species Malaya genurostris. The sequence goes on along the minus strand of NC_080571.1, from coordinate 93,346,088 downwards.
ATCAGCTCAATTCATGTGGTAATTAATTCCACTATACCGACCTTCACTAAACAAGGCCGAGTTTGAAGAAAATATGCCAGTATTCATACAAATTTACCTCGTTCAAAATTAGTGAACTTCATCATTTCTTTATTCATTACTGTCCAATTTTTCAATAGAGTCAATTCAAAACTGTTAAAAGTTAATGATGAAGATTACAGACAGTTACAAATGCTAGTATATTTTATGTTTGAATATAATAAATGTTATAAAAATTGTTGTTAAGGCAGCACTGCTCAGAGCTGACTTATTTATTGGAAGCTTTAAAATTCGTTTTGCACCCTGATATCAATCCTCAGGCACTCCGTACTTATGTTTTTTATTTAGCTTGAAAAAAAAATAATGATTTGCTCCCTCAGTAGAATTACATAAAGTATTTAAAAATACTTCCACAATGCGCCCTGGAATTAATTTTAAGAGCGCCCTTGAATCATCCCTAAGGCGCTCTTCCATATTAGGCTTTTAAGATTTTTTTTGTTTGAAAATAGATAATAATTTGCGCCCTCATGTTTTTAAAAATACTTCCACCCTGCGCACTAGAATTATTGATATGGGAGCCCTTTTTAATTCTCTTACCGTTATTCTGCGCCCTGGAATCATTCCTAAGGCGACCTCTTCAAATTTTACCTACAAAATGTTATTTATTTAGCTTGAAAATAAATAATGATTTGCGCCCTCACTAGGATTATTTATTGTATTTAAAAAAATGTCAACCTGCGCGTTAGGAGCAACTATATGGGCGTTCTTATCATTTCTCCTATCGTGATTTTGCGCCCTGGAATCAATTCTAAGGCGCCTTTTCAAATTATCCTTACAAGATGTTATTTATTTAGCATAAAAATAAATAATGATTTGCGCCCTCTGTAGATTTATTTGATGTATTTTAAAATACTTTCACCCTGCGCCCTGAAATAAATTATACGGGCACCCTTCCCACTTCTTCTATCGTGATTCTGCGCCCTGGAATCAATCTAAGGCGCTCTTGAAAATTATCCTTACAAAATGTTTTTTATTTAGCTAATAAATAAATAACGATTCGATATCTCAATAGGTATTATTGCTTTTGCACCCTTCTTGGTTACTTGAATCAGTCATTATCAAAATTTCCAACAACAAATTTTCTCGATTCCTGAGAAGTTGAAGTTTTATGAGCTGGTTAGTCACTGACTAACTGTGACTAACCGCAACTACAGCACTGGTTTAACCATAAAAATTAAATCGGAAAATCATTAAATCGTACGTCTTAGTAGACGCTATAATTACAAGATAAAACAAATCCTTTCGGTTTTGCGCTCTAAATGCAAGCACCCGCTTGTACATTGTTGTGAAATAGAACGAGTATCCCTATCATAATATACGATGCACCACTGAATCAATAGCCCCGCAATCGGATGCAATGCGCTCCTGTCGATATTCGTGTTTTTGCCGCATTTTGCTGTGGAAAGGAAGGTGGCATTATAGCGAAACAAACGTGCAACATTTGCTCGAACCAGGCGAAAATTTGTATCCGATTTCCATCCCATCGCTTTAGCAAATGCATAGAATGTTTGCTTCACCAGCCGGATTAGACGAAGCTGAGACGAAAATAGATGCAGCTACCCCGCTACAGTTTCGTGTGCGGAGGGACGACGATCATACAAAACACAAAACAATTGAAAGTCATTTCGAGATTAGTCGAATGGATTTCCAATCTTTGTAAATGATTTCTGTGTTTGAAATGCGATAGCAACCGAACAAACATTCGGTGAATGTTGGAGCTCTACGAAACAGAATCCAATCGATAGCAGTCCCACTATCTAGTCAGTTTAATTTTGCTTTTTCATAATTGCATGCATAAACAATAAACAACTGTGACTGTGACTCGGTACGGTTGTTAGGTTGTTGGTCGCCAAATGGTTCCAGGATAAAGTTCGAGTGGATTTCTGTTTGCCGATCCGGTTCGGAAAAGTTAGAAAATTAAATCATTGACCAAGTGGCCAATTGCCATGTAGGTGACAGGCCAGCAGGCGACATGTGCTCATACATTTAAAACTTATACTCACGCAAACGCTGTACTGTATTCTAATCAAATGACATCCGACCAAATTGGTGGGCGGAAGTGGCGGGACGGCGAGGTGTCCATGCTGCAGAACATCCCTGCTACCGGACTTGATACGGTCACGTACGATTGCGGCCAGCTCTCGGCGCTCCTGGTGCAACAGTTTACCATGTGCATAGTACTGGATCGTCTGTAGAATGTGAGAAACCAAAAAACACCACCGTTGACATTGCATGGAACGAGCACAAAGTGGATGAGTTTTAAATTAACTTATACCGTAATGGAAGTTACCGCCAGCTTCATGCAGGATTAATCACAAGTGAATGAGTGGATAAGGTAATGCTTGTGGCTGCCGGGTCATTTTGAAGCGAGCGATCCTAGCGAGCGACGTGATGTTAAATGTAGAAAGTCCACACCCAGAACCTGGCTGGCTGCTGACCTACTTACCTCCATCAATGCATACTTTACAATTTTGACAGTGACATTGCTTCGGTTGTAGATCTCACCGGTCAGCAGAATGTTTTCCCCTGGGACGTAGGCTCGCTTGTCCAGTCCAACGTTGCATCGGATCGTCCCGCCCAGATAGCCAACCCCGATTCGATGGCTGACACTGGCTTCCAGTGGTTCCTAAAAGCCAAAACAAATTTCAACTTAGTTAAGCTAAAATCTTCATCCATCCGTCCAGCTTACACTCATCAAAGGTTCCTCCAGGTTCAGATCGATTGGGTTCAGCACGATGAACACCTGCTGATTCCGGTGCGTTATGCCGGACGTTTCCTGCAGGCTGCTCTTGCAGTAGTACTGGATCCAGCCTTGCTGGCCGATGAAGGTAGACGGAAGCGACACCGGAAGCCCAAGCTTAAAAGGAAAGCAGTGTACACCCGGCGACAGCAGAATCGGTTTGTTGTCGAAATCGTCCAGCAGCTTCATACGGAAATCGATGTAGTTTTCCTTGTCGTAGGATTTATCCGGTCGGCGAGTGCCCTTGGCTACGTGCACGGTGCATTCTCCCAGCACGTGAAAGTGCAGACCTGTAATCGAGAAAAGTCAGATTGGTAAAAGCGATTGTCTCTTTCTGCATAGCGGAACCGGGTCGCAGTAGGTCTAATTTCAAAAACCGATCAATGATGGCTTTATAGAAAAGTCCTAGGCTATCGGTAGGCACGTCATTTTCGATTTCATGTCAACCATGGTTGACCAAACTTTGAAAATTACATCATAAATTAGAGGTCTACTTCTAGCGGCTTCACACGATATAGCTATCAGAGTTCGTTGAGATCGGAATGTATTTCTCAATTTATCACTTTTTGCGAGGCAAAATTTGAACGAACTGAGAACAAGCCCGGACAACCCTCTCGTTCCCGAAACCTGCTTCCACCTTGTGGTGTTAAGATGCCGTTCTTATACCTATCCTATTGTAATATATAACACTGTGGCATTCTTCAAAATAACGTGTGTTATTTTAGGAGGTTAGCTCAGTGGCGTACCGAGGATATTTAGCGCCTGGGGCAAAATAAGAGATCACAGCATGCTGTGAGTTTGGCTGTCAGCTTTTGTTTGTTTACTTGTTTGTGTTCTTCCAACACGAAACTGGACCAGGACGTGGTATCTCTAATTATAAAGAAAAAATCAATATCAATACGTGATTTGACCAAAAAAGCAGGAACGAGTGTCGGAATGATCCAGCGTATCAAGAGGCGAAATCACCTGAAGACCTACAAGAAGCAGAAAATCTCGAAACAAAGAACAGAAGAAGCGAGTAGCAACAAGGGCCCGGAAATTGTATTCGCGTCTTTTGAAGTATCCGGATGCATGCGTTTTTGATGGACGATGAGAGTTATGTAAAGGAGGACTCAAAAACCCTTCCAGGTCCACAATACTTTACCGACGACACGACCTGCCACTCGTTTATAAAAACTGTATTGCAAATTTAACTACCCCCCAGTAACTGGTAATGTCAAAACGAAATTGCTTGAAAATATATGGAAACTGGCAACAACTGTCGAAAACTGTTGATTTAAAATAACAGTTATCCATGGTTACGTATGTTGTTTCATTGGTATATATTTAAAAAAATCTCAGAAGAAAAACAACACGTATTTTTGAGAATCAGAAGGAGATCAGATTTTTGTGAATCAGAAGCGATAGAAAATATTCAATATTATCACCGAGGCCCAGAATTATCACTAAAATGTAACCAAAATGGCACATTCGTAGGTATTAGCTTTGAATTACCATTTTGTTACGGACCTTAACTCGATTTTTTTTTATACTGTAGATCATACACTTTGGTATGAAAGAAGTAGTAGGTCTCATCTTGTCCACGGAGGAGAGCAGGAGAAATCCATGTGCGGGAAAATAAATTTGTTAAACTTGGAATTCTAGCTTTGCTCGGGAAATAAATCCTCAACTACCGCCCAGTACTCGAACTGATCGGGTTCCTATGTACGATAATGCGAAGCATAATATTGATCCTGTGGATTTATACGAAATCAAAAACGTTTTTTCATGGCAATGCAAATAAATATTGGATGAAGCCTTTTTAAATTGCTAAATTTAATATAACCTATAATTGTTTATCATCACTTGAAGAATATAATTAATTATTATTGTGAAACTAAAAAAATTACTCTTTTCAATGAAATTTCGAATTATTGTGGCACAATTTAAACGGTTTTTATCAGTTTTACGAAACTGAGCTCTCCGGATACCATTCAACATAAACGTTCAACGGCTTAGTAATCAATACACAAGACAGTAAACAATAAGAAACTCTCAATTGTTATTGTTATAGTCATTTAATAAAATAAAAATTTCTTAAAAAATCACAAAGAATAAGGTAAGGTAAGGTAGATTTCATCTCAGCGAATAACCATTGTATCTGGTTCTTTGTGCCACAGAGTTGTGTTTGGTGTTTGTACTTTAATGTGATTTTGTGAAAAATTTCAGTCCTAACCCCAATATGTGTATGTTACGCAGGAATTGTCTTGGGTCTATAGTGTTTTATACTCGAAAATGGGTTCTTGAATAGTGAATTTCTCCGGCTTGAGTAGCTGTTATCGTGGATATGTAGTATTTGTACGTATAAGAAAAAACGGTGTCTTGCCATGGTCGTAGTCTGCATTCTGTTCGATTTATTGCATGTGTTTTCTAGCAGATAATCGTATCTGATGGTAAAGGCTATTTGCTTCAGTTTATTCGATCGCTTGGTAATTCGTGGTATGACTATAGAGCACTGACGCAAACATACAAAGAAAAATATGGTTTTTATTATTTCTACTTTTTTACAATAATGTAATGTCGATCAGTATTAAACAACGGAGTTTTTTACTCAAATATTTAATCATATTGCCAAAAATTGCGTGCAAAGCCCTGCGAAAACTTCATTAATCTGGTTGAAGAAGACTTTGTATTTGTTTAATTGTGTTGCAAAAGTTCCTTGGTAACTAGTTTATATCAACAAGAAAAGCGTTGCTGGAAACATTTTTTTCAATGATTAACAAGGGGTCACTATATTTTTGATAACTGGCGGTAAATCGCTCACGGACACTTTTTATTCTGATTTTTCTTCGGAGTGCCTGATCGTGTCGTCGACTTTACTGTTGTCATTGGGGAGGATGTGAGCGATGCGGACAGGTCGTTTCAAGAGGAGAAATTCGGTTGAAAGGTACTGGTATGGCTTTGCAATATGTTCCTGTGGTTTGAAGCCAACCATTTTTACACTAGCGGAACTATAAATGCAAAAATCTGTCGATCTGAGTGTCTCCAGAAGAGATTGCTGCTTTTATACAGGGTGATTTTTTAAGAACTTGAGAACTTTTTTAAACAATAAAACGCATAAAATTTGCAAAATCTCATCGGTTCTTTATTTTAAACGTTAGATTGGTACATGACATTTACTTTTTGAAGATAATTTCATTTAAATGTTGACCGCGGCTGCGTCTTAGGTGGTCCATTCGGAAAATCCGCTTTTTTATCGACAAATTTTGTTCAGCGATGAGGCTCATTTCTGGTTGAATGGCTACGTAAATAAGCAAAATTGCCGCATTTGGAGTGAAGAGCAACCAGAAGCCGTTCAAGAACTGCCCATGCATCCCGAAAAATGCACTGTTTGGTGTGGTTTGTACGCTGGTGGAATCATTGGACCGTATTTTTTCAAAGATGCTGTTGGACGCAACGTTACAGTGAATGGCGATCGCTATCGTTCGATGCTAACAAACTTTTTGTTGCCAAAAATGGAAGAACTGAACTTGGTTGACATGTGGTTTCAACAAGATTGCGCTACATGCCACACAGCTCGCGATTCTATGGCCATTTTGAGGGAAAACTTCGGAGAACAATTCATCTCAAGAAATGGACCGGTAAGTTGGCCACCAAGATCATGCGATTTGACGCCTTTAGACTATTTTTTGTGGGGCTACGTCAAGTCTAAAGTCTACAGAAATAAGCCAGTAACTATTCCAGCTTTGGAAGACAACATTTCCGAAGAAATTCGGGCTATTCCGGCCGAAATGCTCGAAAAAGTTGCCCAAAATTGGACTTTCCGAATGGACCACCTAAGACGCAGCCGCGGTCAACATTAAAATGAAATTATCTTCAAAAAGTAAATGTCATGTACCAATCTAACGTTTAAAATAAAGAACCGATGAGATTTTGCAAATTTTATGCGTTTTATTGTTTAAAAAAGTTCTCAAGCTCTTAAAAAATCACCCTTTATAAGAAGCATAGTATACATTCACTCATTTGGCCGGATTTAGCGTCGGTTCACTATGCTAAAACCACTATCAATTGGCTTGCGAAAAAGGGTATAAACGACGACACGACCAGGCACTTCGAAGGAAAATCGGATTAAAAAGTGTCCGTGAGCGATTTACCGTCATACCCCTTGTTAATAATAAAAATGAAATTCTCAAGCAACACTGTTCTGGTTGCTACAAATAGTTGCCAAGGTACCCTAGAAATATAAATAAACAACTAAATAGAGAAAGTTCGTCTGAATTCAAATATCGCTAGATTGCTTCTGGGAAGTTTTAAAGATTATTTATCATATTTTTCTTTACAGATTTATAATTTTAGTTTAACCAGATGGTGGGTAACAATATATGCTTTGGAAAAACCTACACGTTTTGGTTAATTTGGTTTCAAATCTGAATCTCCAAGAATTTGTGCGAAATCTAGCTGTGTGTATACCAGATTTCGCTGTGGAGCTCTAAAAGAACTACGAATGCGAACTGTACTATGAATATACTCGAAAATTTTACGAAGTTACAATTTAATGGTTTCCTGATAAGAAATGGAGACATGATATGTTAAATGTAATGCCGTACGATGGCGTTGCTGAACTCATGAATGATTTCGCCTCAAGCTGACAGGGTCTGCCTAAGTCGTCTTAACCGTTTTAATTTTTCGTCCTATTTTTCTCGCACAAGTTTTTAGTAGTATTTTGTCGGATCGTTAACCATATTCGATAGTATCAATTTCGAGTGTCGTGATTTTAATTTTTTTTATTTTCATTGCTTTTCTGTTTAATCGAACCGAGTTTTCGATTATTTGATGGAAATTTTCCAGTGGTACGAATTGAGACGCTCTTACTTGTTCAACAGAATTGATGGACTTTATAGATGATTTTTTCAGAGTAGAATTCGTCATGCTAACTAATCTCCTTCGGTGTTTCTCCTATTTTGAATGCCATCCACTTAACAGTTCGGCTGAAAAGTTCGTATCGTGTAATAGAAACACACATTTTTTTGCCAAAATTCGTTTTTATTATTCAACATAATTGCCATCAGAGGCGATACAGCGATTATAGCGATCTTCCAACTTTTCGATACCATTCTTGTAGTACGATTTGTCCTTTGCCTCAAAATAGGCCTCAGTTTCAGCGATTACCTCTTCATTGCTTCTAAATTTTCTACTAGCGAGCATTCTCTTGAGGTCTGAGAACAGGAAAAAGTCACTGGGGGCCAAATCTGGAGAATACGGTGGATGAGGGAGCAATTCGAAGCCCAATTCGTTCAATTTCAGCATGGTTTTCATCGACTTGTGACACGGTGCATTGTCTTGATGAAACAAAACTTTTTTCTTCTTCAAATGAGGCCGTTTTTTTGAATTTCGTCCTTCAAACGCTCTAATAACGCTATATAATAGTCAGAGTTGATGGTTTTTCCCTTTTCAAGGTAATCGATAACAGCTCCAAACACTGCTCAGAATCATCAATTCGTTGTTGTTTTTTGATCGATTGTGAGCTCACGCGGTACCCATTTTGCACAAAGCTTTCTCATATCCAAATATTCGTGAATAATATGTCCAACACGTTTCTTTGATATCTTTAGGGTGTCAGCTATCTCGATCAACTTCACTTTACGGTCATTGAAAATCATTTTTTCACGTTTTCATCGGTAACAGCCTCTTTTGGACGTCCACTACGTTCATCGTCTTCGGTGCTCATATGACCAGTACGAAATTTTGCAAACCACTTACGAATTGTTGCTTCGCCCGGTGCAGAGTCTGGATAACACTCATCAAGCCATTTTTTGGTATCGGCGGCACTTTTTTTCATCAAAAAGTAGTGTTTCATCAACACACGAAATTTCTTTTTTTCCATTTTTTTTACAATAACAAAAGTAGCTTCACTTAAAATGCAATATCTCACAAACTAATAATCAGACAGCTGTCAAATTTATACACGTATCTTTTGAAGGTTGGTACTAACTGAAAATGGTATGGATTTAATTCTAGTGGCGCCCTCTCATAGAAACGATACGAACTTTTCAGCCGATCTGTTAATTGGATTTCTGAGCTTAGGCACATAAGCAGACGATGTTGAAGCTGTTTTAACAAAAATCGTTAGATGTGATATGAGCTAATCATTAAAATTAAACCCATAATACAAACTCACTTTCAAGGATCACATTGAAGGAATCCAGGCAAAGTGTAATAAATGTATTAAATGTATATATCCTCTTATAAACAGATATTCTAAGCTCTGCCTAAAAAACACCTGGTTGTTCCACCAGGAAGAAAACGCTTCAAAGGATTCAGAATAAAATTCTGAAAATGATTTTGAAGCGTCCTCCCTGGTTTAGTACAAATGAGTTACACAGATTTACAAATGTAGAACCATTAGATGTAATGTCAAATAATATTATAAGCAAATTCTGACAAAATTCGATGCAATCGTCAAATGAATCGATTCGCTCTCTGTATTAGTTATTAAGTTAGTATATAAGTTCCTTTTCTCCATTACCAATACAAGTAGGTTTAGAATTTTCTCTACACAAAAATCTCAGAATAGCGGAAGCAAATGATGTCCTCATGGTAATAACCAAATCATGTATATAATAGGGCTGAAAAGTCATCACTTGTGGCTGGACACCCAATTTAAATCTTAATAATTTAATTTTAACTCATGTTCCAATAAGTAGTTACTTAAAAAAAACCCATAATACATTTATATTTGCATTCGTTTTCTAACTGTAAGACATATGATAAAACCGTGGAGTATTTCATCATTTACACTCATTGATTCGTTTTGTTCGAATCACATTGTTTAATTGAACAATAAACGTAACCAACACTGAGCTAAATACTCATTTTCACATTAAATGATATTCTAATAATTTTTCACTACTAGCATTTCTATTGATAGCTACAAAGTGTATTCAACATCATGTCAAATGTATAAGATAATCTTATGAAACATAAAACTCTTCGCAACGTTATTTTTACAAGATTTTCATATAACTATACACGGAAAGACCGATATCAGCATTTTGGCGAAAAAATTAGTTGATTTTCTGATTTTAGTTAGTTATTTTTTGAGACAACTAAAAAAATCTTACTTTTGCTAATTTAGATTTTTTAATTCTAATTTCCTTGATAATAATAAAATATTTATTGAAATGGCTATTTTTTTAGTTGAATTCACCAATTGTCATTTCTTAGCTAAGGCACACTTCATATCCATTCAACTAATTTTTTAGTTGAATTAGAGAGATAAAACGTTGTTTTCAACCAACATAAATGGTTGAATTGGTTTCTGCAATTTGCAGCTATATGGCGCTCTGTCGCCGAAATAACGCACCGTAATGACTACTGGCCACTAGATGGCACACTATTACCGAAAAAAATTTCAGTCGCGGTTGTCTTTTCTATATTGGCAGGTATAAATACGATGTTGTATTGGAGAAAAATACATAAGCGAAACATAAACTTCTTTTTGAACATTTTTCTTCTAAATCGCTGTTTTCTTCATTCGACTTCGCGAAATCGACTGAAAACTTTGAGCACTCGGAAAATAAAAACCGAATACAAGTAGTACATCGAACGGCGTGGCCCGGAAGGTTGGAAAATACAAAAAACATCATTTGACATGTACAATTAGAGTGCAACATTCGAAACTCAATTCACTGTTCCGCGTAAAAACATTATTACGCACAATCGCTTTAAATGCGCACAAATTCTGAATATATACACTTTCCACTAACAGTTTACGTCATTTTTACATACCGGTTTAGAAATTTATATATGGATATATCGTAACACATGCGTAAAACATCTAAACAATTTGCAAGCAGTTTCAACAAGACTGTCCCTTTTAGCTTTTTATTGGATTGTTTTGTTTTGACACTTCTCATGAATTTTGTGGCTAATAAACTTGGTGATAGATAAATAGAAACAAATTTTCTGATTTTAAAAACAAAATTAGTTGTCAATGAGAATTTCGTGTTGGATTGGGATATTGGTGCGCCCTATAACCATTACTAGATATCCACACAACATACATTGAAACAATTTATGAATATAATATAGGGTAACAGAGGTATTTTGGCCACTTCATATATTTTGGCCCACCTAACAAACTTTATGGATTTAGTCGATGTTAAGTAACCCATGTTGCATCAATTTGAAACTAATCACATTAAATTACCTAATGCGGAAGAGTTTTTCAAAGATATTACAACATTTTGTGGATATTTTTACAAAGTGGGCAAAAATAGAATCAATCCTAAAGTGGGCCAAAATACCTCTGTTACCCTATATTATATTCATAAATTGTTTCAATGTATGTTGTGTGGATATCTAGTAATGGTTATAGGGCGCGCCAATAAATTTGAGTCAGACTGGAAGTTTCATTAGTTATATGAAAAGCTTGTAAAAATAACGTTGCGAAGAGTTTTATGTTTCATAAGATTATCTTATACATTTGACATGATGTTGAATACACTTTGTAGCTATCAATAGAAATGCTAATAGTGAAAAATTATTAGAATATCATTCAGAACCCTATTCACTTCGAATTAATATAGATAGGTTTATCTATACCATATGACTAGTTTCATAAAATTTATATATAACTTTTAATGGAGGTCATCCCAGTTCTATATAGCAGTTATATATAGATCAAATGATTGCTATTTGATTGAATAAGTGATACATATAAGATTCAAATTAATTAAAATACTGGGATAATGGTGCTCAAGGGAATCAAAAACAATAAAAATAATTGTCTTATCAAAAACTCGTTATATTTTTCGTATGTCAAGAGATTCATAATAAAAATTTATTTTAATATTTCAACTACACTTCCTTTTTTGGAACTGGCTGATTTCATCGGATATTTACTGTTACCAGACGAATCAGATGCACAACGAATCGGAAACTACTTCTTTTATTGAGGATTTGAGCTATACTAGTCGTTAGTTTTGTAACGGAGCACCTCCTGATATTTGCGTAGGAGAAGTAGGATCCCGAAACTATAAATAAAAAATTTAAATATTAGACAGACAGAGTGATGAGACGTACCGGGTATTGATTTCATAATCCGTTAGGGCATATCCTTGAACGAGTTATTACATAAAAAATATCCTTGAACGAAATTGAATGAGCTGTATTGTCAGCGATTTAAAATAACGGAACTTCCTAAAAAACTGTCTGGAGCAGTTGATGAATGTCGATGGCACATCTCCTTCTTCAGCTTCAAGCAGTACGATTCACAACTATTCTTTCGTAAAAACAAACTCCATTATATGTCTAAGTTAAAAAAATATTTCTTGATACTTCCTTCAGCTTAAGAAAACAGTGTCTCGTTTTCTTCCTTGTTGCAGATTTGATGTACGCTTCCAATGAAAATTATAAGTTTTCACATGACTTTTATTAAACATAATCAGCATGCGATTAATAGAAAAATGTAATGAATATTTAAATTATATTTGCTTAAGTTTTATCGACTTTTCGCATAACTTGTATATGGTATTTTTATCAATATCATAGAGATTATGAAAATATAAAATTTATTGAGTTCCATTAAAGGTCATAAGTTGTCATATGTCTTCTGTGAAATACCATCTGCGTACGATTCATAAGACATATCCAATGAATATAAATTATGTAACGAGTTAGGTTTCATCGGATTTCCATATACATTATATGGGATATTCTTATAACTTTCATTATGGTAACGTCTATTTAGATTTAACGTACACTTTAAATAAAGATTATAAAGGTTATATTTACATATAACTTCTATATGTTAAATTATATTCTGCATATGATTCATATGACAAATCTAATGATTATAAACAAGCTTTTCATTTCAGTGAAGGATATTGTTATTCTAAAATCAACAGTTTATCAATCTGGGTAGCCAGTTCCAAACTTATTTAGATCTCATTTTGACAAGACGAGTAACTGAGCGGTAGTTAAATGTACGATACAGTTTTAAAAGCGAGTGGCAGGTCGTGTCGTCGGTATAAATTTCGTTGAGAATAATAACCAAATTGCCCTCAGTTTCGACCCATCGAATGTTTCTGGCCAATCACGACGAGGGTCTTCAAGAAGACTGGTAAGGCTGCTGGGAACATGCAGGAGTTCAAACAAATTTATGCTCAAGCGTCCAAAAAATGCGATGCAACACTTGTCCGGAACTTATTGAAGAGCATTCAATCGAAAGTTCGAAAATTCGTGAAGGAATAACTTAAATTTCATCGGGTTTTCATTATGCTCAAGTTTAACCTCGTACAATAAAGGATAAATTTTTAGTTTGAATAAAATATCGTTTATATCATAATTTGAAAGAAAAATTTGTGGATAGCTTATTTTCGATACACTTCTTACTCGGTATTGTGTGACAAATCATCATGAATAGGTTAACTCCAGGACAACTGGGGAAAAGTGAGGCATGGTAGACATATTTCCTAGATTATGGTGCCATCTATCGATAAATTTATATTTCGTTTTGAAACGTCCTCTAGCTTCAGCATTCATTTTCGTAAGTTTGCCACTAGAAGTATCCGTTTTAATGACACGAGTCTTTTGATTCGTTTTTTTTTTCATTTCAGAGATTAAAACTTGCAATCTCATCGAAAAGATTCGAATGGTATATGGCACTCGGCCCTTCGAGTCTCGGTTCAAAATCTGGGTTTCACAGCTCCGGAACCATAAGCTTCCTCCATGACGGTACTGCACCAGTTTGGCGAGGAGATGCTGAAACTTTTGCGTAGGTTGTAAACCGTAAAATGCAGTAAAAATAACAGCACTACTGCTGCTTCTGCTGCTGCTCAAAACAGCACCAAGTAAACTGCCGGATGTGGGGCCTTAACCACCCTGCAAGTCTCACCGGGGACCACAAAGGGCAACAATGGCCACGACACTGGGCAACCGAATTCGAAAGAACCTAAAAAGCATCCTTCCAGGTGTGTAGTCACTGTTTCCTTGCGAATTGAATACATATATGAATGAATTCAAGCAACTTGCCAACGATAACAAACAATGGTAGCCATGACAATAGATTCTGGGTGCAGAATTCTCGGTGTGGTTGGTCTGACTTTGCGGAAAATTCTACACGCTGTCGACGAACGACAGCAGCATGCGGACCATTAGCAGATTCGGAACGTTGCTCACGGGAATCCATATTTATATTCTGCACCTGACTTTCGGGTTTCAAAAATTATTGGCATTCAAGGAATGTAGTTTAGAAGAGTTCTCGAGTTGGCATGATGAAGGAAATTGTTATAAAACAATCCAACTATATAAAATGCTCATTACGGAATTGTTTGGTTTTATTGAATCTATTGAAGATTGGGGCATCCAAGAACTCTTTGGAAAAAAGACGGGTGGGTAGTGTCAGAGACATAACCGGATGACGTGAATACGAATAAAATGAATGGTTCAGTGTCTTTGATATTGAAGGATCTGAATTTTGGATCTGGATTCCTGGAACTAAATTTTGAGCCGACTGCTAGAACTAAATTTTGAATCTGAATTCTCAATTTTGATGCTAGAGTCTGGTACTCAATTCTGGAGCTGAGTTCTACAACTTAATTCTGGATTGCTGAACTGATTACTAAATCTGTGTTGTGGAACTACATTCCAGGCCAGGATTCTGGCTCGGCACTGAATTCTTAACCTGAATCCTAGTCATGTACTCTGGACCTAGATTCAGTTTTAAAATTCGGATCCCGAACTCAGCTCCGAAATTCAAATTAATTCAGTTCAAAAATGTGCAGATTCTATTTCCTGATTTTATTTATTCTTCTAGATTGTAAAACTGCACTGCACAGAATTCTGAACATGGATTCTGCAGTGTATTTTTGAACTAAATTCTGGAAATACAATTGAATTTTTAATCTGAATTATAATCCTAGATTTCGGTCTGGAGCCCAGAACTTCAGATTCGGACCTAAGTTTCAGGATTCTGAAACTACTGATACTCTGATACTTGAATTCTGAACTCCGGACAAAAACATTGAAACTGAATTCCGGACAGAAATTTTGAAACTGAATTCTGGTCTGATATGCATCTTCAGTTCCAGAAGTCAGTTTCAAAATTCAGATCTAAGTCCAGAATTCATTTCTGAAATCTAAATCGAAAACCCATCTACAATCTACAATCGAGACTATGATCTCAGTTCCAAAATATAGACGCAGAATCAAATTCTAAAATTCGGTTTCAGCTACAGTTTCAGAATTCTGGAACTCGATTCTAGCCTTGGATTCTCGACGAGGAACTGAGGTTAAGATCTGGAATGTGGAAATGAACAAGAAAATCTGGTCTTGGATTCTTAATCTCAAATCCGGAACTGAGCTCTAGAACTGTCAACTACGCAGGCTAGAATGAATGAAGTATCAATTTGTTAGCTTATGAAAAATTTAGGCAAAATGCAATTCGAATTAGAATTACTTGTGGTTACCTCCTGCTACTGAAAATTCTATCACACATTGCTGATCATATCTTCAATGACTTAAAGAGAAAATAATGTTGAATGGAACAAAAGATATTCACGATCAAAAACTTACCAGTCACCCATATGATTAGCTTTTAAAAGGCGCTCCATAGTGAAGTGAGACGTATTTACCTAAAAAAAAACGAGAAAAGTATGCGAAAATTTTCTAATTCGAACCTATCAGACTGTCAACACTCACTAAACCAATTATTTTCGCTTCCAATTTGCACATTTCAACAGATAAGTAATTCTAGAAGTTTTTTAAATAACATTTAGAGCCCTTTGAAGGGCTGATTCTGTAGTTCCTTTCCTAGTTGATTCCTTTGTTCACTTTTCGTTGTGTATTTCTCAAATGCAAACGACTAGCAGCTGGATGACCTAATCGCTCTTGTTTGAAGTGAAACTCACACAGCGAACGATGCACAAAAAACAGTCACGCAGCAGAACTGAATGCTTGATTCTGTATCCAAAACTAAATTTTGAAATTTTATTCAGAAACTGAATTCTCGATACTCGAACTGTAACTGAGCTGTGGACCTCAATCAACCGAAATGATACTTCACTGCTTCACTTCCTGTTCAATCAACTGCACAGACAAGAATGAACGAAATATATCAAGTGTTAACCTTTTATACCTCTTCAGTAGGTAACGCAGAAATGAAATGTTGGTTACTACATCAAAACCGTCGGCTCGTTGATTCCAAACATTTCAGAAAACTTTAGCTTTGAATAATTTGTGATTATGTCATACAACTGAAAATGTTACCATAAATTGATGATCATATACCAGATGGCATCTAGCAAAAATGATGTTGATACGTTAGATACAACATGAGATATTCACGATCAAAAACTTATTACTCTCTCGGAGGTTAAATGTTGAAAAGGCGCCCCATAGTAAAGTAAGTCGTATTCACGACAAAATAAATCAGTATATGAACGCGTGACAGGTGACTTTTGCATAACTTTGGAGTGCGGTATGTTCTCGTAGTACTATATTCAGCAAATTAACATAGTGTAGTAATGTCTGTGGAAGTTCTTGTCCATTTATAACCTCTCTGGAATATAGACCTTGAGATCTATTAACAAAACCGATGACAATAGTGAGTTTCTATTTTGTGCTCCATATTCGTGGTATCGCATTCAATTAGTTGGATCATTGTGATGAGTTATAAGGTAGTGCTTGTTCATCCAAAAACTACTTGGAGTATAAGTCTTAAGATCTACCAGCCAAGCGTAACCAATAGAACTACCACATATTCCTGAAACAGATCAGACTAGACAAGTAAGCAATATGTAGCTCCATGACTATGAGCAGCATTGAAAAACTATACAGAAGTTGCAGATTATTTGTGTAGATTTGTGTAGATTATTTGTGGCTTTTTGCGAAAATTTTTTCGACTAAGCAAGTGACTAATTGTGCTTTAAACAGATAAGTAGAAAGTGTTTTGTAAATACTTCTATTTTGTGCTGTAAATTGTGTCAGTAATCGCCGTGCGGCGGTCGCTCAAACAAAGCGGCGTCGTACCGTGGTATATTGAATGCATTGTCTATTGTTTTTGCATGGTTCACTTTGCTTTAATTTCTCCCCCAGCTGTGTGTCGGGCCGGTTTGGTTTGTGCATGAATGATGGGTGAATGTGTGAAGTGTAAGGAAAAAATAACCATATCAGATATTAGAATAACATGTTCAGTTTGTGAGAATGGCTATCACCAGCGCTGTACTGGGCTTACGAGAGCCATGGCCGGTTGGGTTTCAGATACACCGGCGCTTTTGTTTAAATGTGCTGATTGTTTCGAAGGTGCCGCGGTTTCTAATATGATGCCAAAGGATGATGTTCTTTCGCTCATTAGTAATATGAAGAAGGAGATGGAGAAATTCAAATCCATCACTGATTCGTTTGCTGCTGTGCGGGAGAGTATCGAGGCACATATTAATATCGCGATAGAGAGTGGAATCGAGAGACTGATCAGATCTTCCAATGATGCTCTGGAGAGCAAAATGGCCTGTTTAGAAAACAGTGTGGCCCAACTTTTTGGAAGATTTGAAAAGTTTCGTGATTAAGAATAATCAGCGCAATGATAATGAATTGGTCGTAATGAAGAGAAAGAAAATTGTTGCAGATAGAAAGACTCATTCGGAGTCAGATGGAAATCCCAGACGCAAAAGAAAAATTATGTCTAATACTGATGATGAACCACATGATAAAAATGTTGATAATGATAGTAATGACGAAGTTTTTGATAAAAATAATAAAAAATCATACGCGGATGTTCTTTCTGGTAAATTAGCTAGAAATAGAACGAAAAGTAACAGAAAACGTGAGACTCGCTCGGTTATTATGATTAAACCTATTGAGTCTTCGCAAACAAGTGATGACACGAGACAATTTCTGAAGGGTAGGTTGGATCCAAGAACACATAAAATTAGTAATTTCAAAAATGGTAAAGATGGCTCGATTATTGTTGAGTGTGCAGCAGGAGAGGATATTCAGTCAGTGAAAGAAAACATTGAAAGCAATTTAGGTACTGAATACAATGCTGTTATACCCAAGCCCGGGAAACCTAAACTGAAAATAGTTGGGATGAGTGATCGATATTCCTCTGATGTATTTATTGACCTATTGAAAAGTCAAAATCAGGAAATTTCGATTGAAGATGTAAAAGTTGTTGCTGACTTTGAGAATCCACGCTTCAAATATAACAAATTCAGTGTTATAATTGAGGTTGATAAAAATACTTATTCTAGTTTGATGGCCGCCGGTAAGGTTTGCGTCGGCTGGGATAGGTGTTCGGTTTTCGAGTCGTTCAACGTATTGCGCTGTTTCAGGTGTGGTGAGTTTGGTCACAAGAGCACCGAATGTTTAAACAGTGAAAATTGTTCCAAATGTAATTCCGCACATAGAACATCTGAGTGTTCTTCAACTGAATTCAAATGCGTTAATTGTCTGAAAATGAACAAAGAAAGGAAATTGAATTTAGACATTCACCATCCAGCATTTAGTAAGCAGTGTCCTGTATATCTGAGGTTGCTTGAAACGAAAAAGAACAACATTATGTCAATGGAATAGCAACTAATCGATGGGAGGCATTCAGATATTTTGTATTTGAACATAGCCGGTTTGTCTTCTAATTATGTCGCAATGCGTCATCTTATAGAGGATAGACATCCTTCATTAGTTTTGCTCTCAGAGACACATATTGTTGATTCTGACGCTTTCGATCAGTTCAGTGTTCCGGGTTACACTGTTGCTTTTTGTTTGTCCCATTCCAGGCACACGGGTGGAGTTGCAATTTACGCCAGAGAATCAATTAAATTCAGCATTCAATCAAACGAAGCAGTTGGAAATAATTGGTTCTTGGGTATATCAGTTGAAAGAGGCATGCAGATGGGAAATTATGGAGTCGTTTACCACTCTCCAAGTTCAAGCGACCGCCAGTTTCTGGAAATTCTAGAAAACTGGTGGGAGAATTTCGTCGATTTTGGTAAACTAAATATTATTACTGGAGATTTTAATATTGATTGGCTCAGTGATCAAGGTTCGAATCAATTGAAACAGTTAGCAGAATTTTTCAATTTGAGGCAAACTGTGAATGAATTTACAAGAATTTCGAGATACAGTAAAACATTGATAGATCACGTGTATTCCAATTTCGACGGTGTTTATTCAAATGCGGAATCCGATTGCAAGATTTCAGATCATGAAACAATTGCAATTTCCGTAACGAGTAGCTCTAGAAATGAGGAAGATACGGTGAAAATCAAGAGTTGGAAAAACTATTCAAAGCAAACCATATCTCGACTTGTATCAAGAAGCTTGGGTTGTACACAGTTGACTGGAAATTTGGATCACAGGGCATCTATTCTTACTGACATACTGAAAAAGTGTACTAATGAATTAGTAATTGAAAAGTATGTTAGTTTGAACAGCTCGAGTAGTTGGTACTCAATAGACCTCTTACGGTTAAAACGGGAGAGGGATAAACAGTACAAGAGATTCTGTAGAACTAACAATGATAGTCACTGGAGTAGATATACACAAGCACGAAATATTTATTCACGGGCACTGAAGAAGACTAGATATGAATACATACAGAGGAGAATCGATCAAAATCAACAAAACAGTAGAGAGTTATGGAAAATTCTCAAACAGCTTATCAAGCCTACACATAGTGCATCGAAAAGTATAACTTTTGACGGTATAGAAGAACACACAGAACAAATTATATCTGAAAAGTTCAACAGTTATTTCATAAATAGTGTTCAGCAGATCAATCAAAGTATTGAATTGGTAGGTGAACCTGTTGAAATAACACAGCCGATGAATAACTATTGTAGACTTGATGAATTTCAACCAATCGCTTTTGAACAACTGAAAAATATTTGTTTTAATTTGGGAAAATCGACGGGTATTGACAATGTAAACTCAAAAGTGATACAGGATTGCTTTCATGTTATCGGACACGATCTACTGGATCTGGTAAATGAATCGTTGTACACGGGGCACGTGCCAAAAGTGTGGAAAGAATCTCTGGTTGTTCCTATCCCCAAGGTTACTGGAACGGATAAAGCCGAGGAGTACCGTCCCATTAACATGCTGCACACGCTGGAAAAAATTTTGGAACTTGTTGTTAAAGATCAGCTGATTAACTATTTGAACTCTAACAGTTTGCTAATACCGGAACAATCGGAATATCGTAAGGGTCACTCTTGTGAAACCGCTTTGAACCTAGTATTGGCAAAATGGAAGGAGAAAATCGAAGCCAAAGAGAGTATTTTTGCTGTGTTCTTGGATCTGAAGAGAGCCTTTGAAACAATTTCAAGACCTTTATTGTTGCAGACATTGCGGTGTTTTGGCATCGGGGGAATGGCACATGAATGGTTTGAAAACTATTTATGTGGTAGATCTCAAAAGACTGTTTTTAACGATGTAATGTCTAGTTCCCTCGGCAATTCACTTGGTGTGCCTCAGGGAAGTGTGTTAGGTCCTATTCTATTTATCATGTATATTAATGATATGAAGCGAGTCTTACGTTTCTGTGATATAAATTTGTTTGCTGATGATACTGTTCTGTTCATTACGGCTAGAGATTTCAATGAAGCTGTTGCACATTTAAACGAGGATCTAAGTTCGCTGGTTCGATGGTTAAAATTTAAGCAACTGAAACTAAACGTCGCGAAAACTAAATATATGGTTATTTCTTCTGTCAGCACCGGTCATGACGCCAATGTGGAAATTGATGGTGAAATTATTGATCGCGTTAGAGAAATGAAGTATCTTGGAGTCATAATTGATGAAAAGTTAACATTCAAATCTCATATCAATAACGTCATCAAGAAGATTGCCAAAAAATATGGTGTATTATGTCGTTTGAAAAATGACTTAACGACCCATAGTAAGATTCTTTTGTATAAAACAGTCATTTCACCACACATTGACTTTTGCCCATCCATTCTGTTTCTTGCTAATAACACACAAATCTTAAGATTACAGCGACTGCAAAATAAGATCATGCGATTAATTCTAAAATGTAGTAGATATACCTCCTCAGATTTTCTACTGAACGCATTACAATGGCTTTCAGTGAAACAGAGAATTTACTACTTAACCATGGTATTTATTTTCAAGATATTAAATGGCATGCTGCCTCGATATTTGTGTGATCGAGTTGAAAGAGGAACTGATTTGCATAGGTACAATACTAGAAACGCGTCTGATGCTAGAACACCAAGCTTTTTGTTAGCCAGATCGCAAAACTCATTGTTGTACAAGGGAATAAGTTTTTTCAATTCGATGCCAAGAGAGATCAAACGCGCGGCCTCATTGGTGGAGTTCAAAAAGTTATGTATTTCACACATAAAGTCCGCTTTGTAAGCAAATATTTAGTTAGTTAGTTCAATTTTTTTAGATTTTTTATTTTTTTACGTATTACGAAGATTGTATTTTTTTTTTTGTTTATATATATTATTGTGAGACGTATTAAGTTACTATGTTCGGTATGATGATGATGGATTTTTAGTTTGTTTGAGAGTTAAAAATAATGAGCAGTCTACAAACGTTTGAGCCTCGCGCGCGAAGCAGGTAGTGACTATTTGGAAAGCGAACAGGACTGGCCGAAGAGCCTTAGCATTCAGTGTGTTAAGTTTGCTCTTGACCTTGATCGCAAGGTTGGATAATTATTTAAGGAATAGATTCGGGAAACTAATTGGGATCGACAGTTGTTGATGGAATTGGGCTTGGCTCTGCTCATCCGCAGTCTCGTTACTCTATCGTAGCTGATGTGTGTAGCGATGAACTGGTCCGGCGGGAAGGGCCAGGTGAATTACTGTCTGATACTGGTAAAGATATCGGGTTCGATTCCTGATGTGATCAAGGATCTTCCCGGGTTGGAAATTTTCTTGATTAACCCTGGATAGTA
Source organism: Malaya genurostris (assembly GCF_030247185.1). Classification (NCBI taxonomy): domain Eukaryota; kingdom Metazoa; phylum Arthropoda; class Insecta; order Diptera; family Culicidae; genus Malaya; species Malaya genurostris. Next base: position 93,324,369 of record NC_080571.1, on the reverse strand, counting down.
AATCCGAGATATTTGAATGTTATTTTGTGGTCAGTCGTTCTTTTGAAGAAGAATCTATACCTGCTAGATTAATCAGATCGTTTTCTTTTGTTTACTGGTTAAGATATGTGCAAAAATATTAATTATCATTTAGATAACTCGTTCTGCTCACACCTTTGTAGGGGTATGAGGTGGGACCATCATCATCATCATCATCATCATCATCATCTTCTAGATCTTAAGATCTGTTTTAACTGAAGTTTTTGGATGGCTGTGAACGTTCCTATGTAGCGATTCAGAGTGTACAGAACCATTGCATGGCTGGTGCTACCCCATGTAGCACACGTTATTACACCACAATGACAGTAACTTATATGAAAAAAATTCATGGAACAAGTTGAAGACATTGCAACGTGCATCATAATTGCTATGTAACTTGAAAAACGTAAGAGGCGGAGCTTGTGCGACTTACCGAGGGTCGCCAAACAAGTTCTCAGTAACGAATATTTGATTTGATCCAGCACATCAGTCACAACGAACCAGAAAATATAAGTTTGTGTCAAGTTACAATTTAGTGATGTTTTTCCCATTCAACATTTATGACCAAAGATTGGCATCCGATAATTAGAACTAAAATATAGAATTCAATCTTCTTTAAACTCACTATATCTACTTAAAATCCTAGTGCTGTTCGATATTTATGGTGAAGTTGATCATTGTACTTATTGAAAACGTGTGCGCCTTCAATATTTAGGGTCTTAGAATATCGACATACGAAATGATATTCATATTATTATTCCCGTCGTATGAAATTCAGAGCTAAAAAGTATTCAGAAAGATTTTTTTTGTGAATAATATTAATTTCACATATACCAAAGTTAAAGCAGTTCACCAAAAGCAATGAATAAAAATGCATGTTTTGAAATTTTATGAACAGTTCATTCACTGGCCATAACGGTAGCCATTTGCATAAATTTTTCCAAGCATACACTGGCCGTGACAAAGCGTAAAAATATTCTCTCTGGTAGAAAGAATTAACTTCTCAAAACGAAACAAGTTTGCTTAGAACATGGCATGGCAAACAATTGTGTATAAGCGCAGCTTTACCCGAGTAAATTCTAACATTAAAATGAGAAATCCACGTCTGGGAGGCATTCGATAAATTGGCGATCATCGGTACCACTTTTGTCTTAAACAGGTCAATCTGAATAGTGGCTTTGGCATTCCCAGCTCGCTGATCGTCTGCCGTAGAAGGAGCTTATTTCAGAATTTAATATGAGAAATGTATTTGACGTCATCGATTTCCTTCTAGATACGATCCTGTAACAATTTTTGCGTTCAGTTAAAAAAAATGTTTTGATATTTGTAAGCATACGACATCGCGAAGTTCATTCCAAAGTTTTTAGACCATTATTTCCAGTGCATCCAGAAATCGGGGACTTGGATGGCGAAAATAAACTACTCGCCAAACCCGTTCTGAAAATACCCATAACTTTATATCCAACAGTATGGAAAAAATCATTGTTTACTAAGTTCGAACATCGAACATTGAATGTCTCAGATCCTAGAGCTAATTCTTAATTATACTTCATTGGTTTATAGGTGCTACCAAGAAAATGTATGTTTAATTTGTATATTAATAAGTAGTCCACAAACTGTGTCGAAGACGCTCTTCAAAACAATTCTCATTCCTAGTTATAAATGCTTAGAACTTCATATACTCACTAACGCTAGATACTATCAGAAGTTTTTTATCAATCATCTAATAAATCTTGTAACTTTAATACACTCTTCTAAAGAAACCGTCTAACTAAATCTTCATAATTTTGAGTCACGGGACTAATTCTGCATCAAATGATTGTAAATTATAAGTCTACACAAGAACTAAAAATTTACTTTAAAGATTCTGGTTCTATCTGTGGTCAGATACCATGTAGGATACCTTATTTCCGGATTCCTAATTCACGTTCCCTGTGTTGTAGAAGACTTCACTGTAAAACGTTCGGTCTTCAGAGCCTCTAAATTCGTATTTCAAAGTGATTACATGTGCGAGTTGTGTGAGATCAAGTAGATAACTCAATTTAATGTTAAAATGTTTGAATGCTACAGTTTTGGATATGAGAAGGACAAAGACGACATTTTTATACCGGGCTCAAATAGTCACACTGCTGTTCACGGTGGATGTGGGATGGAAGCGACGCAACGAGTGTGCATTGAAAGAAACTACCTGCACACAACTTGTTGAAACAACACTGCTTGTCATATAACTGAACATTTTCTGTCTCCTTATAGCTATAGCAATCGCAAAAAGTTCGCATTCCAAATCACCTTAGTTTCGAAACCGGATTCTCTCCGCGGTAGTGTGAGATTGCATGAAATCTTTTTTCTTTCTTGCGAGTAATATCGCCTAAATGTATACAATCCCGGATATTTTTTGGATGTTCTTTTTTTAGCTTTTGCTCGTGACGTATTTCAAGAAAATGTACATCATATCAAGTTTTCAATGTGCTTTCACTGAGAGCTAAACTAGTTTTCAGTTTGATGTCACACAGCATTAGTAATACCAGTGCCCTAAGCATTGAACCGCCAACTCGGGTCGAAAAGTTATACATAAGTTGCTAATTGCTCTGAAGATCTTAAGACGTGTTTTCATTGAAGTTCTTGGACTACTGAGAACATACCTTATGTTAAAAAATGGATGAAAATGAAATACGAACAGCAAACAAAGAACAGAAACTACCATTCTAGTTCGTGCCGTGGCACAATGTAGTCTCTAAGAACAATATTCCAAGTAATTCTTGGATCTTGGAATATCTCTTACGGGCTTCCTTAGTCTCAGAATATACTCAGATGGTCCCAGATTCTTTTGCGTATGAACGCAGTTAGATTTTTGTCGTGAATACGACTTACTTTACTATGTGGTGCCTTTTCAAAATTTACCCTCTGAGAGAGTGATAAGTTTTTGATCGTGAATATTTCCTGTTGTATCTAACGAATCAACATAATTTTTGCTACATGCCATCGGAAATATGATCACAATTTTATGATAAAATATTCAGTTATGTGACATAATCTCAAATAATTCAAAATTAAACTTTTTTGAAATGTTTGGTATATGGTATGGTACGAGTATCAAAGAGGATAATTCATAAGGCGCCTTTGCCTTTCTCGTATATTAAAAGCTCATAGCTCATAGCTCTGTGAAAGGATTTATATAATCTAACTACCAAAAGAATCGAAATTTTTCTACTTAAGCATGTAAAGAAAAAGCATTGAAGTATTTCAATAGTACACTATTGAAAAACCTGTCTCATTTGACCCATGTCAACACCAGCCAATCAGAACGCGTTCTGAGGAAGAGAACAAAATATCTGCTGCTGCACAACAAATCGTTCGAGAAAATGTTCCGAACAGTGTTTAATATCGTAGTGACTTCCACAATTTGGTCCTTCTGAAAGGCAGGAATAAATCCCGTACAGCATCCTGATAGTCTCATTCAATAAATTATGCAAATCCGAAATGAAATAATCGACATTAAAATTCTATATGCTGCTATTTTTATAGCTGTTAGGACCACCCATTAGTGAAAAAGCTACAAACGAAATCACGTAAAAAGAAACCTCTTAACAAAAATAGGATCAGTTTGGATTCTATCGCCACTGCAAGCAGATGTATTTTGTGTCGTTTGCAAAGCTAGTTTCGTTTCCGACAAGAGCGATTACGTCACAGCTGCCAGTCATTTGCATTGGTGATAAAGCAACGGTGGAGAGCATTACACAAAATCAGCCGTTCTAATGGCTCTAAAAGTTTTCTAAAGAACTATTAGGATTTCTTGCTCGCAAATCGAAGGGAAATATCCTCAGTTTAGTGCAAATCTAGAACTGTTTGATTTGATTTTTGCACTTTTCGCTGTGTGAAATTCACAGTAATCTAGATCAAGTAAAGCCTTCTTTGTTTTTGCGAAAAATGTGGAAAAAGGAAATGCTTGCATAATTCATACAATTGATCAACTAATTGATATTCGGAAGTGTTAAGGAACATGTCAGTTGTTTTCGTATTCACGACATCCAGTTATGTCTCTGACATCACCCACCCGCCTTTTTTGAGTTATTTACACTTAAATCGAATGGAAATGAAAAACCTTTTTTACGCAAACAATTTGAAATGACTTTGCGCGTGAATTGAGGGTCCAGTGTACCAATTATCAACTCATTCGATTGGCTCGAAGCGTTACCAAGATTCTCCTAATCTTCGAAGCAAAACAAACAAAAACATCCTCTGTTTTTCATCCCGAAGGGAAATGAATGAAATCATAAACACCTAATGAATATTGAATTGAAGCGACACCTTTTCTGCACACACAACGGAAATGATTTCATTTTCACCACACTTTCAAACAAAGAGTCCGTATTCTTATGCACGTTACGTTCCCCACAAGGACAGCTTTGTGACGAATATTTATTCCCGCTTTTATTCGCTCGTTTCGCTGTACGTCGCTTCTGATTCCGATTTTTTGTTTTATGCGAGCAACAAGCAAAGGCACCATCTTTTTCCGCAGCATACAATGAGCTTATCAGATTTACCGCAGCTAGTCAATTTTAAACTCCATAAATCTCACATCGCGTCTTGTGTTTGCCAAATGGAATAGAACTCACGACAGCCTGTTTTCGCGTCATTTCTAATCTAGCGGAACGGTTCATTAATGAATACAAATTGCTTGCGGGTGACGGATGAACGTGCAGTGTGATGCGATGAGTATTTGAGTATACTCTTACCTCAAACATCTCAGCTGCTCAGAGGAATCTTTCTACAATTCTTAACCTGATGAATATAATTTAATGATGCGGAAGCAATCTACAATCAGAAGAGTGATCTAAGCAAAGCATATCACTTGGTTTGTTTTATTGGCAGCTTTACACATTGCTGCTCTGCATTTATATGCAAATTCCAATTAATCCGATTGGAACGTCTTACGATCGGTAAATCTTCTTTGCTCATGTTTATGTCAGAAGCAAGCAGCTAAAAATAAATCCCAATCAAAAGCACCGCAAATCGAAACATAATATCATTACTCGCATCTAAAAAGTGAACCTTTGTCATAAAAAGATTACCCGCAACCGTTGGGATTCCAGCTAATTATAATTTTAAATACATCCTCTTCTACATCGTCACTGAACGAATGACGAGCGATGGATGCACCCACACATGTATCTCCCAATACTCACCCAGAACAGCTGTGTTTTCCTGTGTCTCAAGTAGCACCCGTCCGGCCAGAACCTGACCCGGCAGGTACAGCAACGAGTCCCGATCAAGGATAATGTGAAATTTGAGCAGTTTTCTCGTCATGTCACCGAGGCACTAGCACCGGACACAAAATTATCTGCGGCAATCTTCTGGCGAGTGAAGTCAACGCGCGCACGGCCACCGCTTCAATCGGTTTGTTGGTCTCGTTAATACTGTTTTGTTTGTGAGTTCGTTCGTTCGCTCGGAGATCGTCCAAAGCTTGCCCACCTGGCGGCTGGAGCTATTCAAGTTCGGTTCGAGTTCGATGACGAATGCGTGGGTGAAGCCGTTCTGAAACCGTGCCGCAGTTCATTCATCAGCCAACGCACAAGGCCGCATACCGCGGTGCGTTCGAGTGCCAGTCGAGATGCATTGAGAGAAGCGATTCCGGTGTCGCCTTTGAAGCGCGCAAGAGACAGACACAGAGAGAGAGAGAGAGAGAGAGAGAGGAAGCTTTGATAGCGAAAAAAAAAACAAAAATCACGGTTATGTCCGGATGCTAGACGAAAGCTGCGCATATTTTGGTTAAATGAACCTAAACTAAAATATGCATGGCATGGCATCAATATCGCCGAGAACTTTACTGAATTTGGCTAGCTTGGTATGTTTAGATTATCGTGCGAGCATGACTGCCAATCCACAAAGAAGTGTGTATATAACATCTTTTGCCAATATGTACAAAGAATTGTTAGAGTAATGTTCTTACGTGTTCACGTTTCGTCTTCGACTTGTCCGTGCATTAGTGATTCATCATAAACCGCTAAGCAGATGTAAAGTTAAAGTTTATTGCACCAGCCATCTGACATCGGTAAGTTAGCACCAGCCATTTAAAAGTACATCACACAGTAAAAATATCTGAAAATTAAATGCTACGTAATCTCAATGTTAATTTAAACAGATTGAAGATGGAAATCTGTGTTAGACATAATTACGTATTAACCCTTTCACGACCATAAGATGTGCAGGACGAAATATGTCAGTACAAGACAATATTTTAGCTATTAGGGGTGTAAATTAGGAGATTATCACCAGAAAAATATAGCAAGGTGCATAAGTTTCCTATAATTTTATGGGAAATATTTTTCCCTATGATTTTTAGAAATACATAAAAGAAGAGTTGGGTTTATTATATCGTAATTTCATTTGCTTGCTTTGATTATCATAATAGTAAAATAAATAGTTAGTTATGGCATTCTATGAAACGATTTCATGTACTTGTGGACGTTGCACATAACACATTTGTTATGTGTTCTATTTTCTATGCGTCATTTTGCACAAACTTTTTTAGTGCAGTAAAGATTGATAGTTTTTTTACTAATTCGTTCAGAAACACATGTGTCGTTTCGGAAATAAGTTTTCTTTAACATTCAGTAAACAAAAACATCGATTTAATAGCAATTGAAGAATCTATAACGATTTTTATAGAAAAATATTTCCCTTGAGCGTTAAGGGGTTAATACCACGTTTGTTTCCTATCAATTTTCTATGCAGCGTAAACTTTCAAGTAGATAAAACTCATTTTTCTAGCTACCAACTGCATTTTCTAGGTTAAGATGTTCAGCATGTAATTTTCACTTACCGCTTTCACGCGGCTAACTACACAGATAAAAATATTTTGTGAATTTACATCTATTTTCATGCACATATTTGGAGCAGGCAATTAAACGTAAAGTTACATTACAATTCTGTAGGTTTCAATGTAAATTTATCACAAAACTAATCGTTAATTGAAAGATACAGTTATCAGGTGTACAACTTTGCTTCCGCCGTTTTTTTCCAAAATTGAAAGTTTTATTGCGAAAAAGTGCTTACAAATGTATTATTCAAAGTGTTGTCCGTAGCTAGCGACAACTTTCTCCCATCTTTCCGGAAATTTTTGGATGCCGTCCTCTTTTGACGCTATCCATGAAGCAATCCATTTTTCCAACTCTTCGAAGGATTGAAAATGTTGATCTGCCAGGCCGTGTGCCATCGAACGGAATAGGTGGAAGTCAGAAGGGGGACATCTGGGGAATACGGTGGGTGAGGCAAGACTTCCCATTTCAGCGTTTCCAGGTACATTTTGACCACTTTTGAGACGTGAGGCCGAGCATTGTCGTGTTGAAGGATGACTTTGTCATGTCGCTTTTGATATTGTGGCAGCTTTTCTTTTAGCGCGCCTAAGGCGCATCAGTTGCGTTCGGTAGCGATCTCCTGTGATAGTTTCACCCGGTTTTAAGAGCTCGTAGTAAATTACACTGAACTAATCCCACCAAATACAAATCATAATCATGGCGTCGTGAATATTCGGTTTTGCCTTCGACGAAGTAGCATGCCCGGGCTTTCCCCATGATTTTCTGCATATAGGATCATCGTATCGAACCCACTTTTCATCAACGATTACGATTCGATGTAAGAATCCCTTACGATTTCGTCTTTGAAGCAGTCGCTCACATACAAATAGACGGCGCTCGATGTTCCTCGGTTTCAACTCGTACGGCACCCAGCTTCCTTCTTTCTGAATCATGCCCAGGGCCTTGAGACGTTTAGAAATAGCTTGCTGACTCACTCCCAACGATTCGGCAAGCTCTTCTTGGGTTTGGCACGAATCTTCATAAAGCAATGCTTCTAGTTGTTCATCTTTGAAGGATTTTTCTCTTCCACCACCATGTTTGTCTTCGACATCGAAATCACCATTTTTAAAACGTTGAAACCACTCCCGACACGTTCTTTTACTCAGAGCGGCACCACCGTAAGTTTCTGAGAGTATTCGATGCGCTTCAGCTGCATTTTTTTCGAATTGTTGCAAAAAAGTAAAACTTCCCGCAAATGGCGAGAATTGGGCACATTAATAGACATTTTCGAGCGTGAATAATACGAAAACAAGAACAACTTTCACTGAAACGGCGATGACAATTCGTTAGGCACTGTACACACTCACTTTAAAGGCATTATCATCTATGTATTTTAACGACCCTCAGCCGGTACACCCACCTATCGGAAAACGGCGGAAGCAAAGTTGTACCTGATATATTCATTGAAAATTCAATGCAATCCAATTTAGTTTTGCATCGATGAAGGTTTTTAATCAAAATTTTGATTCAACCCATATCTATTCCATGTTACTATTGATTTACATGTCGTGTAAATTTCATGATTTCTTTCTGTGTAGTACGACTGTATGAACTTATACATCATTTTACAAATTACGTTCTTATGATTTGAGTCATATGTGGATTTATGTAACCGGTAAAATTCATAATTTTTTACTGTACACACTTTACATTTTAATAGATGCACATACAAGGAGCGACGCGATTCACTTACATTCCCAATTCAAAGCATGTAAAGATAAGTCATATCATTAACTTTACAATTATATCAATTGAAACTTACATCGATACAGACTCAACTTTTATTTTTACACATTAGTAGACATAATATTCACTCTTAGAAAAAAAGAAATTTACGCTTGACGTAAATTCAAACATGCCGTATTTTCTTAGATGATTACACAATGTTACACCTATCAACATGTAAAAATAAACTTTGCTTTTATATCGATGTAAGCTTCAGCTAAATTAACTGTGAAGGTAATGATATTACTTATCTTTACATGCTTTGAATTGTGAATGTAATTGAATCGCGATGCTTCTTTTATGTGCATCTATAAAGATATAAATTTTTCTAAGTGTGTTATGTTATCACCAAAGAAATTACGGCATACTTGAATTTACGACAAGCGTAAATTTAATTTTTTCTTAAAGTGTACACACTTAGAAAATGTTATACCTTCATAGATGCACATAAAAGGAGCGTCACTTACATTCATAATACAAAGCGTGTAAAGATAAGTTATGTCATTAACTTCACAGTCAATTTAACTGAAGCTTACATAGATACAGACACAAAATTTATATTTACATGTTAGTAGATGTAATATTGTGTCATCACCGAAAAAATTCCGGCTCATTTGAATTTACGTCAAGCGTGTATATATTTGCCTGGCCAGCAGATATGTGCTTCTGTGGCTCAATGGACCCATCTTTGTGATCAGGTATTTCTTAGTTCAAATCCCAGTCGTAACAAATATTTTTTGTTTTTTATTTCATTGATATTCTAGCCATATAATTTTCAAATCGCTCATAAAATTCTGTTATTTTTATGGATACCTTTTCTTACAGCCGAATCAATGGAAGTTGATAGTTTTTTTTGCCTTTCTTTTTAAAACGGTATTAGAATGGCTGGAAAAACCGACTTTTGAACGGAGCCTGGGGGACCCATAGTGGTATATACCATTCGACTCAGTTCGATGAGATCGGAAAATGTCTGTGTGTGTGCGTGTGTGTGCACTTTTCGAAGATATTTATACGCGCTCAATTTTCTCAGAGATGGCTGAACCGACTTTAACAAATTTATGCTCGTTTGAAGCTACTATCGGACCATCGTTCAAGCTCGAAGACCAAATGCCTGTGACTGTTGGTTCCGGAGTTATAATGGTATAAGTGACGTAACCGACAAAACATGTTGTTTTCTGCCGCTCTAATGTATATAAGGGTGCTAATATTTTGGGATCACCTCTAACGAAGCGCTTTTGTTCAGAAGTTTAAGCACGTCCTCATGCAAAATTTGAGCTAAATCGGACAAGAGTACGGGGTGCTGCCCAGCGGTTAAAGTTTGAAAATTTTCGATCTTGAAAAGCACCACAGGGGGGAGTACATGAAATTTCCGAAATGGAAAATTTTTGTTGATGCTAAAAATCTTAAAATTGCATGAAAAGTCGAGATTTAGTGTTATCTCAAAAAAAAAAATTTTTTGAAAAAATCGAGTCGAATCTCAATTATTGTATTAAAAATACACAATTCATTTATAAGTGACGATTAGTTATTTGAATGAGAAAGGAGTTTACTATCATCGAAAATTACTAGATTTTGACATTTTTTAATGTTTATCGGAAATTCAATCAGTACAAGCAAACAATATTTTGATAGAAAAGGTATTGATAGATAATCGTTTTATGCATCTTAGATGTAAAAGGTAATCAACCACCGAAAGCTCACAATATACATGGCTTGTTTATACATGGTAATGTCAACCATAAAACATTCAGCAAAATTTTCGATGAATAAAAATGTCTATAGTGATCGACTACTGCTTTATATAATAATTGTTGAAGTGCACAATTTATTCAACCAGCGAAAATTGATAATTCGTGTTAAAATCAGAGGTTGGTACTTTAAACAATATTAACCTGTTGAGTTATCATATACAAAAGTAACAGGAGCGCAGGATTATGTTTTAATAGTTTGATTTAGTTTCATTGAATTAATCGAAACATATTCAACCAACTGGAATTAAAACAAAATCTTTGTTTCTATAATCAATACTCAAAATGGAATATTTTTTTCACCAAAGAGCAATTCCAGAAATTAACAACAGGAAAAGTGGAAAAATCAGAATAGACTTTTTTCAATTCGACCAAAACTTGGCACACGGTTTTAGAATGACAAAAAATTTATTTTACACGGATGCAGAGACTGATTCAACTATTGTCTGATTTTTAAAAAGGGGGTATTTATTTTTGCATGCATTTTCTTCAAATCGTGACATGTCGGAAACTGTTTGTGGCGAACTCGCCTGGTAACCCTAACGTCACCATCGTATATAGAACACGTACATAGTAACCGATCAACCGATCGCTTTGTGCTACCAATACCACACAACAGTGAAGCCAATCGGCTGTTAATTTGTACATATGTAAAGCAGTAATAAAACGACCACCAAAGAGACTGCCAACACACTTTCTATTCGCTTATGCGTAATCCGAAAGGATCCCAAATGTTAATTGTACTAAAATCATTTCCAAGACGAAGTTGTATGAAATCGTTTGTGCATTCTCAAAAATATACTCTATAAAAATAGTTGAATACCATTGTCAGATTTTGGTGCAAATTTGGTTAGTATGTGAGATTCTGTTTTCTTAAGCTTGAGCTTGAGCTTGACCGACCACCCCTGGTTGCTACTCCGTTACTGATAGGGATTAGCTGAAATTGTACAGGGAATTTCTAGATGATCCGACCTGGCACTGGTAAATCATCCTTCAATGTACATCGTCTGGTAATCCCAGAATTCATTGATCAGTACCGGCGCCGGCCAGGTCCAAACGTAGATCGTCTAAAGAATGGGAAGGGATGTTAATCCAACACTTGTTGTTACTAGAGGCCGTATATACTACTGCGAACTCCACAAGTTTCACGGGAGAAGGATATTTGTTAATATAAATTTCAGTACTCGCGCGCGAGCTAGTATGTTTCGGTTCAAGATGCTCGGACGCACCACTAAACTCACTGACTTCACGAGTGAACGTTTCAACAATATCCTATATTGAAGTCCCGAGAAGTCTTGATTCACAGTTCTCATTCGTGAAAACTAAAGGACAATTTGAAATACTATCGCGTAACGAATAAAAACTTTCCTATTTTTTCTAAATGGAATTATCTGCTACAAAATAAACGAGTGAATAGTATTTAGACAAAATAGTTGATTCATTGTAGTGACATACTCTAAAAAGTTTTTGTAAAATCATTTCAAATCACCAGACAAAGGTCAACAGATTTCACGCGCAACTTGATTGTTTATTATTTCCGCTTCATTATTTTATTTATAAAAATTATAAATTGAATATATTGGTTGATCTGGGCAGCCGGCTACCGAGAAAAAATTATTAATTTATCAAACAAACAAGTATTTATCCAAAAAGTAGTAAACCAAACGAACAAATACTACCGCCGGTACGAAAGAGTACAATTATTGTTGACTTCAGACAGTGCAAAATTCGACCTTCGATACGAGAACTTAAAGGTTTGCTTAAGGAGCAAATGCATCTTGACATTAAACGTGTGCATTTACTTCAATGCAATAAGACCAATAATGTTGTTCACATCCAGTTTTATAAAGAGTTGGATGCAGTTCAATTCGCAAAAGACAATAACAATGTGCACTATGTGGAGCATGAAAATATCAAGTACAACATTCCAGTTTATATGGAAGATAGTGCTATAGAAGTGCGTGTGCATGATCTTCCCTCAAGCGTCACCGATTCTTATATTCGCAAAACTATGTCCCAATACGGAGAGATTCTCTCTATCGAAAAAGAAAAGTGGAAGAACTTTTTCCCCGGTATTCTAAATGGCGTACGTTTATTACGCATACACCTGAAGAAGGCTATACCTTCCTATGTGATTTTCGGTCAAGATACAAGAATTCCGTGCAAATCACTTGTTACCTATGACAATCAGATGGCCACATGTCAATATTTCCAAAAAGCTGTTCACTACGGTAAGCCATGTGATAAACCGGACAAGGAGACAACTATACCGAAGGACAACGGTGCTTCCTTCACACCAACCCCAAGCAACCCCAGTACACCTGTGACAGTCACCAACAACAGTGAAGCATCCCCTTCAACGAAACCATCCAACGTATCCTCTATAGAACAAAGTACACCAGCTGCAATTAACAGCTTACCATCTAACCAACCAGCAACTGCAAACAATGTACAACAAGGCGCATCTACAGCAACTAGCAACGAAATCAACAACAATACCACGGCAATTGATGACGAGACGAAACACGAACAAACTGCCCCTCAATCCTCGCAGGAGAAAAATGAAATCTTCAAATTAAATCCCCTAGAAAAAGGGTGACAACGAGATCCAATACAAAAAAAAGTACGGGTGTGTAATGTCAGAGACATAACTGGATGTCGTGAATACGAATATGACACGCTTTATTTATACTTCCGAATTCGAATTGGTAGTTGATCGATTGTTTGAATTGTGCAACTTCCCCCTCTTTCATTACTAGAATTTTAAACGATGCGCCTAGACTAGATTACAGATTAGTTACATTAATCATTCTGAAACGCAACTAAATATTATGAAATAAGCAGTATAGTTCTTTATAATAAAATAATGGTGGCTCTGAAAAGAACCTTTTATGAAAGCGTTCGTGATGGAGAGTGACGAGTTGAGTTCGAATTCCGATGGATACCGTTGACTTTCGATGGATACCGCTGACTTCCTTCATCTGTTTCCAGGCTGACCAGGCTGTTGTCCGTGGGTGCGATACTGATATGGTTTGTGTAGGTATAGCGTTCACAATCGATTACAATCTTTCAGTAAAGGAAACTTCAAGTTGCTGGATTGATCAATGATACAATAGGCCTGTGATATGAAAAGTATGAAATATATCTACGGCTTTCTACATTGATGTTCCTAGCAAAAACAAGATCGATACATGTGCCTCCAAGCGTAGTAGCTTGTGAAGGATCAGATTCCATATCCAGCTTCATATACTTGCTCATGAAATCAATGAATTTAATATTATCTTGTTTTGAGGCATCTATATTGAAATCCCCCACAACGATCATCGGTGTAATTTTACGAGAATATAAAAATAAATTACGCGTGATGAAAAATTGCTTCTCTTTGTAAGTTGTATCTGGCGAAATATATAGAACAACTAACAGTGTTTTTATACCATTTAGCATAATATCGATTGCACATATGTCGCCGAAATTGTCAGCCAACAACAAATTTTCATCATATTGCTCACTAAGTTGTTCGAGTTTATGAACAGTAGCAATCAAAGACGCAATGTCCTTTAGGTAAATTGCAACACCACCAGCTCTACAATTAGAACGTTTATATTCGGCGATGCAATTATAGCCTGTTATACTCACTGCAGAACAATTGTCCAACCAAGTTTCACTAAATGCTAAAATATCAACTTTGGTTAGTATATTGTCAGTGAAAATATCTGAAGCATGAGCATTTAAGCTTTGAACATTGAAACTGATTAAGCTTAAACCTTGATTTGTCATAGCGATAAAATCCAACAGTGCGTCACTGATTGTGGATAGTTTATGACTGGATAGTCGGTTTAACTCTGTTCTCAGTTCCGTCATTCTGGGCGAATCACTACCCTTTGAGTGCCAAAATTTGAAGAAGTTCTTTTGGTTAGTTAAGTAAAGCCCATCCATTGTTGTCACCCGTGACAATCCAACATATACTAGTTGTTGTTCCAAAGATTTATCGTAGTCAAGTACAATTTCAGAAAATGTACCTCCCTGCGATTTATGGACCGTGAGTGCACATGCACTAACTATCCGAAATTGAATTCTTTTACAGTTGATGCTACCAAGCTTAATATTGGCTGATCGTTTTAATATAGGTACCCAATCAAATTGCAGTTGACCTGGGTTAGAATACACTAAAGGTCTAGATTTGACCTTTAAGCTGGCACCGATAATATTACTCTCAAATTTTAGCCATAATCGAATAATGCGCTCTTCGGGATTATCATCATCATGTTCGATAAATTTAAGCTCTCCTATGGCCCCGTTAACTAGCCCATCTTCGACATCAATGTTAGTTGAGATCATATAGGGCATTCCAAGCGTCAACCGTAATAGATAAGGTAGACCGCCTGTTTCCACTACGCTCATCTTATGCATCTTTAATCTAGCACTAGCTAGTTGTTCCGCATTTCGATAACCTGTGAAAACATCGTTGACAATAAAATCATAGCCCTCTCGTTCACGCAATGCTTCCGTATTATATCTTTCAACATCCATATTGCGATGGAAGAGACGTATAGCATTCGGAACATTTTGTTTACACCACTCAGCTGTTCGAAAGCGGCTTTCAATACGCTCATTTTCAGAATCAGTAAGTGGCATACCATTACCTATTTTAGTAAGTATGGAAGAAAATTCAATGTCAGCTTGTCGCATAACTTGAACTAATGGGAAGAAATTAAGTGATTGCCAGAGTACAGGTCCAAGAATAGAGTTTTTACATGGCTTGAAAACTGGCCGTTGAATATTATATGAATTCCGCCAAAAGGATCATCATAGTTCCCAGTGATGTCTTGCAACCGAGTGTGAATAATATTAAGCATATCTGCGCCAATCATGCTTACTTCGTCGATAATAATCGCTTTAACGCCTGCAAAAGCATTGCGATACAGTTGAAGTGCTTCGAACCCAAGTTTTGAACTACTTCTACGTGCCATTGAAATTCGAAAAGCAGAATGAACTGTAGTGCCTCCAATAGCTACCGCTGCTTTCCCTGTTGATGCACAGGCGACATATGCGTTTTTAAGTAAATTGTGTGCTTGACTAAAACGATTATAAGTCTCCATCAATATTTTCAGAGTAAACGTTTTACCACATCCTGCGGGGCCAGTGAAGAATATCTGCAAAGGCGTGTTCATACCGTCGAACGCATGCAAAATATCAATCAAATGTAAAATCAATTTTCTTTGATCTACATTTGTGGCCCTGACCATAGCACAATAATCCTGTTTGCTCATGACATTGGTACGTTTTTTGATGACAGCTGACAGAGCACCAGTAGGCAACTGTTCTATATCATCATCGTTGGGCTCCATAGTTATGGCCCGTACGTACTCATTGTGTTTATCGTTGGATTTTTGTTGATCATCACTTTCATTTTCTTCTGCAACACGAAGATATTCTTCGACGATCTGTTCCAACTTAATATCACAATCATATTCTTTTAACTTGTCGAATATGATAGTTTTATTTTGATCATACAAATCTATGAACTTGTTACGATCAAGAATATCACAAGCTTCATTTCGAAATGGTAGAAACAGAAGAACCATTTCACGCTTGTAATCGTTTAATTCAGACATTTTATATTTCAACCATCGCACTATGCGAGGTGCATTTCGCTTCTTATACGAATTCGTGTTACTGTTATCCTTCGTGTAACACGCTACGAAGTCAGCTAAACAAATGTCATCGAGATCTGCACGCTTTTCATATTTTTGTACTATGTTCAGCGTCCAAACATCGGTAGAATCATCATCAATTCCTTCCTCGTCCATTTGTTTAGTATGCTTTCTAGACTTTATACGTTCATGTGGCCACATGGTGGGTATAAATTGTACTTTCCGGCTGGCTTCTGACATTGGTTGACGTAGTAAGTACCAAGCAGCTTCTTGGGCACACATTTCTACTGAATTTAGCATTTTAATACTAACTTTTTTCAGTAATGAAGCATAATCTTGATCAGGGTATTCTTCTTGTAACTTAACTAATTCGAGATGTAAGTTACTAATACCTCTGTTCGTTTTATTAACATATTCAACAACATACGCAGCACATGAATATTCATCTAGAATAAATTGAAGATCCATGTTTGACAGTAATTTGTTTGCAACCCATTTATTATACGGGTTGGTCCAAAGTTCTTCCATGGAACGTTTCAAAAGAATTATAGGTCTTGGTGTGGAGGCACGAATTACATCCAAGTAGTCATCGTATGAACAATTACAATCGCAAAGGTATTCATCTAATGTCGCATAAATTTTTATATTCAAATTTTCGCGCATTTCTTCATCTTTTTTCATCAACCGATTACGACGGGAGTCATTCGATGGCATTGGCAAAATAATTCTTGTTTGATCCATGGGCCAATATGGGATATTAAACCGACATCGCTTTTCGTTCCGTTTGTAACAGGTAAATGTATGCTTATGTACCTGATTACTGTTAGAATTGATGGAACAAAGTCTATTAATAAGTTCAATTGTAGCGGGCATGTCCTCTGAAATTGTTTCTTTAGGATCATTGTTTAACCACAGCAAAATGTGTGCATGTGGACTGCCACGATGCTGAAACTCTATTCTTTTGAAATAATCGACCACATAATATTCACCAAAGGGACTAAATCTTGACGAAGATAATATGTTGAGCAAGGTATCCACGAGTTTATTGAAATAAATGCAACAAGTGACTGGATCCTCACTAACGAGTGTAGCTCGCTGCAAAGCAGTCAGTTGATCTACTGGGTTTGCTAAATTAGCGATATGTTCATCAGAAAGTCTATATAAAATTTTTAACAATTCGGGCCATCGAGTTTCATTGGCACTCAAAGTCATGAATATTGTTGGTCTTCCAAGTTGTCTAATCATAGCGAAAACATCATGCTTACGTTGTTGCCAATATTGAACTGAATTTGGGATAGATTTGAGAAACGATAAATTACGCTCAATGCAAGTCTCCAAGAACTCTCGGTTCTTTAACATTTCGCGAGTTATATTCGCAGTTCCCATACACTTAAAAGTGCTGTGCAAACCTTCTGAAACACGAAGTCGCATTATTTTTGCTGCCATATACAACAGGTGTTTCGGTTTGGCACCTCGCCTATCCTGGCGCCTGAGCTCACTTGTAGCCATCATAAATGGTGTAACATGAACATCAGTTCTATAAGTGCGTGGATGCCCGAAATAAATATCTGGAAATGAGAGTTCTTCCGCAAATTCGTCATATATTATTGACAGAGGAATTCTATTCTGAGCGGGCGCAATTTCCAAACACTGGTCTTCATTCCAAAGGAGCGTTTGTTGTTGTCCAATTAAAAGCTCAAAATCACTCTCAGAATCAATACATTCCAGCTCGTTGTCAGGATCAAGTAATGTTGACGATGAGTGGTCAAACTGGTTTAGTTGATCTTGATTGATGACTATATTATAACGACGGTATAATGGAGTATCAACAAGGTACATAAGCCACTTTTTCACAGTAGCTTTTTTAACGAATCCATTCAAATAGGATGATTTGTGAATCGAATGCTTCTTAATGCTAACATTGAATGAATAATCATCATCAATGTTTCTAGGAAGCACGCGAACCATCTCAGAAACATCTACTGGTACATTAATAATTTGTCCCATAATTGAATGACTACCTGCAGCATGACGCAAACGGCGAATCTGCATAAAAGGTATTCTTGGTGAGATGAGTCTCTCACTTATGGGATCAAGTGGAGGTAGACCTAGCGGACGATTGGGATATACAAAACCATTCGTTTTTGCTAGCTTAGGTACAACCCCACGTCTCAAACTGAGCAGACCTTTTGCGAGGTGCCAAACCTCAAACGCTTAGGTCAAGCACTCATTAGGACTTCAGCCGTCAGGTGGAGCAGTCGGCAATGAAAGCAGACCTTTTCTGAATTTAATTCTTGAACTCAGATCCAGTTCCTAATTTCAGAATTCTTCAAATCGGTTCTTTTTAGAACCATAATAATACTCCCAAAGAATTATGCGAAATTTTACTTTTCTGTACTCTATACAACCCATTTTTAAATTGGTTGCAGTTTGTAGAACTTCCTTCTGATTTGCTATATAAAATGCATAGCACCGACTCAGAAGCCATTCATTTCGAATTTGGCTGTCGTTGTCAACGTATCGATTATGGCGCGATCGAGGCATCTCCAGGCGAAATACAAAGCTTGCTACCGCAAGCGGAAGAAGCAGAAGGCTTCAACAGAACTCGCAGAAGGAGAGCCGAGTCGGCTGTTGAGACGCGTTGAGCAGACAGTAGCAGAGCCGAGTGATGGAGGTGGTTCGTTGAGTTCGCAACCTAGTGGAGTACAAGATGAGCACTCGAATGGAATCCGATCAGGTATGTTATTATCACTTATTCTGAATAGTGACGTATTGATTTTCCGATCGGATCCAAGCTACCCTGGATTTCGACAGCGTTTTTAGAAATATCAATAATATTCGTTCGAAGTTCTAGTGATAATATTACGGATAGCAGAATAACGGTTCTTGATATTTTCCAATAATCTTACATCCTGTTGATTAACCTTAATGCGCGCTGAATAATCGATATTTCATATGATTGATTTTATTACTTCAAAACTTTTAATGTCATTTAGTAATTTGTTCATTACGATTAGTATGATTATTATTATTATTATAATTATTATCATTACTATTTATTATTATTATTATTATTATATTATTATTATTATTATTATTATTATTATTATTATTATTATTATTATTATTATTATTATTATTTTATTATCATTATTATCAAAATTATAATTGCACAACGGAAGTACACATTTCAAAACGGACCATTGCAATTGTCTCTTAATGAAATCTTCGTACTTGAAAGTTTTCATTGAAATTACTTCAGAAATTTGTTGTACCCAGTCTATATTAGTATATTAAAAATGAATTGTTTTACGCTTAGAATATATAGTTTTGCATTCCATTACTAGCTGCCGAGAATGAAATGTATGAATGGTTTTTTATTTCTTTATAGATATGATGTGTGTTTATGAAAGGGCTGATCGCGAGTTCAAAAAGCGGTTTACTGATAATGAGTTTGGTGTAGTGTGTAGCGTTTGCGATCGATTATGGTTTCAAAATGATTTGAAAACGATTAACAGAGAAGAGGAAAATTTGCTTATTACATTAGCTTCTTTTGAATCCACAGATAACTTTAGAGCATGTCAAACATGCCGAAGCAGTTTGAGACGTGGGGTTGTACCTAAGCTAGCAAAAACGAATGGTTTATCGATGACCGCTTCTCTCGACAATTGAAGTCCAAATGAAAGCACGACCTAAGCGTGTGAGGCTTTATACCACGCAAAAGATCTGGGGTGGAATCATGTAAGGTGATTATCACCAGGTGACTATCACTTTTGAAAATTTGGAATCATGTAAGGTGATAATCACCCACTTCTGTCAACACTGCGAGAGGGCTCACTTAGCGCTTATATTTTGGAATCACGTAAGGTGATTGTCACCACTTAATCATCACCTTTATGTCAAAACACCGGTGATAGCTTTTTTGTTGTCACTTATCAGAATAATTCCTTTTGTATTTTTGCGTTCTTACAATATAGAAAATGAGTGCTGCTAAAAGGTGATATAAATTCGTTATTACTAAACATAGATAGGATGTTTATGTTTAATAACAGTGAGATTTTATATTTTGTGTTGCTAAACAAAAACAGTCGGAATCTAACCGCTCCAGATGAAGTGCAGACATGTAAATTTGATTGCATTGCCGTCGATTGCATCCACATATTCTTTTAAAATTGTTCGATAAATGAAATTCCTGCGATGTGTACGAAATAACAACTTCAATTGAATATCGTATAGCAAAGTGCAGCTCATATTATAATATTGATGTTTCGATGAACCCGTGAATGAAAAGCATTTCCCGTAAATAAAAATTATCCTCAATGATTTCATTTATTTACTGTCGCACAAGGAAAATGAGTTCAAGCTACAACTATGGTTTAAAAAGGAAATTGCTTGTTTATTGTAATGTTACTTCGAACGATAACGAACTTCTTAGACCGTTCATTTTTTGCGCTGCACTGGTGCAGTGTAGTACCGACTATACTCGTTACAACTCATCCTTTTTTGCCCTACACCGGTGTAGTGCCACCGTTGAATACGAAAACGATTTTAGTTTTTGCATTACACATAATTGTATTCGAAATTAATGTTGTATACCTTTCTTGAATGCATTGTGAGTGTATTTACTAATACACATTTTATGTTTTTTGTTATTTATTTGTACTTAATTAACAAAAAAACATTACATATGTATAATAAGATTTTTAATGTTTACCAAACAAATTAATGAAAATAATTGAAAATTAAACTTTCAGATTTTTGAATATTATGTGGGTATACGCCACTTTCATATATTACTCTTTCTAATATCAACGGTATACGCCATTTTCATATTTAACTCCTGAACGGTTGACGTTTCTTGACAGGTGATATATGGGTGAAGTTAGCTCAATCACCGGTGATGGTGATAGTAAAAGTGATCACCTTCGGTGATTCCAAACATTCTGGTGATCACCTCTTTATCACCAGGAGGTGATAGTCACTTATCACCTTACATGATTCCACCCCTGCTTTCATTGCCGACTGCTCCACCTGACGGCTGAAGTCCAAATGAGAGCACGAACCTGAGCGTTTGAGGTTTGGCACCACGCAAAAGGCCTGCTCTCATTATCGATGACCGCTGCTCCCGACGATTGAAGTCCAAATGAAAGCACGACCTAAGCGTTTGAGGTTTTATACCACGCAAAAGGTCTGCTTTCATTGACGACTGCTCCACCTGACGACTGAAGTCCAAATGAGAGCACGACCTGAGCGTTTGAGGTTTGGCACCACGCAAAAGGTCTGCTCTCCGAAGCTGCTGGTCCCACGACGTCTGCTTGCATCCAACGCACAAGAAGAAATGACCGAATTTCGACCACGTTTCCTCTTTTATACGCAGTCAGTTGAAGATATGTGCCTGACTACCTCAAAATCGTCGTCCTTGCGCGAAAAACCAAGCAAAAATAAAAAGTTTTCCGCGTTGTTTTCAAAGTTTGAGAAAACTTAATATTTGAGTTGTTTGTGGTTATCTCACACTGTTCAAAATATTATCCTAAATTCCTGATCATATTTTTGATGAAATGGTGAAAGAATTATGTTGCTGCCTTTAATACAAGTCGAGATATTCACGATTAAGTTCTGCCCATTCTTCCATATGGCTAATTTTGAAAAGGCACCCCATAGTAAAGTAAGTCGTATTCACGACAAAAAAAATATCTCAAAACTCAGATAAATCGGCCACGTAAAGCTTGTACGTAAATAGGCCTGAATAAAATATCTTTTAAATAAAAAAAAATTAATGGATTTGCACAATAGTTGATTTTTCACTTTTCACATTCACTTTATAATTTTGAAAAACATGCACTGACATGGAAGAAGAAAACACACTTTCTCCGAAGCTAACCGGACATTGATAAGTTGAATGGAGTTTAATGAAGAGTTTACATCGAAAAAATCTGACACCTGAAAGGAAAAAGAAACTCCTGAAACGGCATCACGGCATCTAGGCTGGTACTGTCCGGAGGGAGATAATATGTACTATCAATCTCCTAGTGGACCCCAGCCCTTAGTATGTGAGATTCTGTTTTCTTAAGCTGAAGAAGTTGTCGAGTTTTATTAGGGTCATATTTTAACTGTCTTTACAAACTAACAGTCGAGAATCGTTCTGAGAGTAAGTCATAGTAGTAAACGGTAAAGAAAAGTTTTCTCTTTCGTCTGGTGTTAAGTTTAATACTATTTTTTCACAGCTCGCCAGCAATTTCTATATTTAAGAGAGATCGGTTGGTTAAACATTTAAAAATGAATAAATTAAAAAAAATAATTTTAAGAAGAGTTTTATGTTTCATAAAATTATCTTATATATTTGACATGATGTTGGATATACATTTAGCTATCATTGGAAATTTCATTAGTACCAAATCGTTATAATATTACATACTGTGAAAAAGAAAATTTAGCTGAGTGTAGCAATTTTCTAAAACTAGACCCTACCTTTTCCAACAAAATAATATTCAAATGTGATCAAATATTTGTTGATTTTTAAACCTACCTCATAAACTACCTAAGTCGAATAATTTTCTATCACTACAGACATTCTCATTCACCCTAATAATATTCGACATTTCTCCAGAAATGTTCAATTTTCACTCTATGTAACTCGAAAATGTTTAAACCTTCATTGACATTTCTTTTGATGCAATAATCATATGAGATTCGACCGTATCGTGCAACAACTTTAAGATAAAAACAGTCACTATTAAATTTTTTTTATCTTCGAACGTATTGGGAGTACAAATAAGTTCGATCCGTTTTCAATAGTCAAACCCATGGCTGTTATGTATATTGAACAGTAACAGCTGATGTCGACAGTTTCAAGAGGTTAGACATCTGTCATTAATATTCAGTTCATATTGCTTCGAATTTTTTTAAACCTTGTTTTCACTGTGAGCAATTCTGTATTAACTAAGAAGTACTTGCGGGAAGTTTTAGTTTTCTGTAATAATTGGAAGAAAAGTGCAGCTGAAGAGCATCTAATGCTTGTGGATGTTTATGGTGATAACGTTCCAACTGAACTGCATGCGTTTGCGCTTTTCATTACAAGATGAACGACCGGAATACAAGTAAAGACATGATAAAGTTAGTCTCCTGCAAGACAACGCTCGGTCTTATGCCGTAAAAGTCGTGAAAAAATAGTTGGAAACGCTCGAGTGGGACATTTGTCGCACCCGCCAGTTCCTCCTTACATTGCTCCTTCTGATTACTGATTATTCCGACGGAACATGATATGGCAGGTCACATCGGTTTTCTTCTTTTGCAGAAATCAAAAATTGATTTCAAACTTGGATCACCTCAAAAGACGAGACAGTTTTTCGAGATGGAAGTCGAAAACTGCCTGAGAAGTGGGATAAAGTAATAATTAGGTTTTGTAAGTTCTTGCGGAACAAGAATTTTTTATTTATTCAAGAATCAAAAGAATAAGAAAGGCATCATTACACCACTAGGATGATCAAAACAATTTTTATTTGTCATATGTAGTGGCTAGCAACCGGAGAAGTTTCATCTTGTTGACTCAAGATGGAAAATTATGGATCGAAAAGTTATAGTTTTGTAAATATCAAAAGCAGAAAACGAAGAATTCTTAAAAATTTGGCTCCACAATGCTTACAAATTGAAAATGTTATACTAGTTCATTCTAGATTCTGAAAATAGTTTTTGGAGAATCCCTCGGAAATATTTATGAAAATGTGAGTTATGTGGAAAAGGCATCACTACACCACTAGGGGAATTAGGACAGATTTTTGATTTGAGAAGTGTTACCAACATCAATTTTGAAATACTCATCCTAAAAGTAACTTGCGACGACCGTGTGCTGGCAGAATATATTTCATTCAACTATTATCTTGCGTACAATATTGCTTGTGATATATAGCGTGGAAGTGTTCGATTGCAGGCAATATATGCAATAACAATAATTTATGGTGGACACGGAGAAACACCGAGATTGAAATTCAGCGCAGCATTGTGTGTTTTAGTCTACAATCTCTGAACAATTCCAATAGTTGTATCAAAACTTACAACTTTCTTTACCCGTTAGGCACTTGATTTGACTTATCCTGACGCAAATAGAATAACAATATTTGACTTAGAAACGTCAAACGAAGTAAATGGAGTGAAATCAGCTGATCTCGAATGTCACATACTGTTACTACTGTCAGTTTGTTTTCATTGCTACAGTTTCTGTTTTCGTGTATTCTGCGCATGCTTCATATCAGCTGATAATAGAAGCTTATCGCTTTGAATGTGAAATTTCCAGTTCGTACTGTCGCCACAGATGATAAAAAGAACAATTGGCAGAATGTCCAGCGTAGATTTATCCGGTGAGTTTTCTTAGAAAAGCAAAATTATTTCCTAAATTTTAAGTTGGAATTGTAAGAATATAACTATAGTTAAATCAAACCGGCTCTTTGTTTACTCTTGGCAGCATTGCGAATCAAGTACAAAGAAAAGAAAGACATATTCCAAGAATCCAGTATCGACGTGAAAGATCCATTCCATCTGTTCCGGAAATGGCTGGACGAGGCCTGCAACACTCCTGAGATTATAGAACCGAATGCGATGTGCCTAGCTACGGCAAGCAAGTGAGTTTCATTCCAGTCAGTTTTGTTTAAAAGCCTGTTCGCACTATACCGGGACGACCGGGACGGGACCATCCAGGACTATCTGGGACGTTTTCTTTTTATCCTCATCGACGATGACTGAGCTGCCGGCGCGTGTGTGTATTGGACTCCCGGATCCGGGATAAAATCCATTTGGTGGCCACCGATATTCCTCGCCGAATTTTTTCCAGCTCCAACGGTGTGAAAAACTCCCGTCCCGGTCGTCCCGGTATAGTGAGAACAGGCTTTAAAACAAAAACTTATTCGACCTGGAAAAATTTTTTAGGATGAATAGGATCGGTGTAAACTAATTTTATCATTTCAGAGATGCAGTTCCGTCGGCCCGTTTCTTGCTGTTGAAAGATGTAACCGATCACGGATTTACTTTTTTCACAAACTATGAAAGTCGAAAAGCAGATGAGCTGGTAAGTTGCCACTATTTTTTTTAAATGGTAAATCCAAAGAGTGATTACTTCATTTTTAGGCCGAAAATCCCAACGTGGCGCTTGCCTTCTACTGGCTTCCGCTACGGCGGTCGGTGCGGATCGAGGGAACGGCCGAAAAAATATCACGCCAAGATTCGGAAACCTACTTCCATCAGCGACCTCGTGCCAGTCAAATCGGTGCACTGGCCAGTCCACAAAGCAAACCAATTCCGAACCGGGAATATCTGGATCAGAAGGAGCAACAGCTGAAAGACGAACTGGGACCGGACGGAGTGGTACCGCTGCCAAACTGGGGTGGTTACCTGGTTCGACCGAAGGCTATCGAGTTCTGGCAGGGTCAGACCAATCGACTGCACGATCGGATCCGCTTTCGACGAGATCTGCGCCCAGGAGAAACAGTCGATGGAAAGCTTCTGCATCACGGGGACAACGGCTGGATGTACGAACGGCTGGCTCCGTGAGGAATTGATGAAACTGATTGGGATATTACAACTTGTCTTCCGTTAGTCAATAAAACTACTGCTCAGATGTGCTCTCTAGAGGTTCTTTATTCGAAGAATGTAACCAGGACTTACAATAGTATAATTGTACGTACTTATTTTTCTTGTGTTTGCACTGTGAATAATTATTCGCAAACAAGAAGGATCAAATGTTGAAGCTGATTCAACCGGTTCTATTTAAGGTGTATTTTCTGATCGTTACTGTTTAAAACATGTTATGTGAAAGTAAAATAGGGTCTTCTTTAACGTAGGGCTAGGATCATGTATTCTAAAAGTTACTACCTATATCTTTGATTTGCTTGAGATCTTTTGCTTACTTTCGTTTTCGGTTATTCGCGTATTACTGGTGATTTACTTGCTTACTATTTGCATTTATTGATATTATTTTCGAGACAAAGTGTTTTAGAATTTGTGTTTGCCCGCTTCGTAAGTCGAATGTTTGGAGGTTTTGTGAGCTGCTTTTGTTTCTTGTCACCTGCTAGGACCAGTTTGGCGAAACCCCAAGTTTGGAAAATACTTTTAATTTCTTTCTTTGGTTTTTCAGATTTCGGTATGATTTTTGTTTTGTAATAATAGCTTTTCAATTACCCCATAATCTTATGGACATAGATGAACGCGAAAATATCACAGATAAAAATGCATAAGTTGATGACAGTCTCAAACAATGGGGAGGCGTGAAGGAGAATAATGTTTTTGATGGTATGATTGGTTGTCCACATGATAGAAGTTTTTGTTATACCCAAAGGAATCACGTCTGAAAGTGTTACTGTGGTGGGGAATGGTTCATTCTGTATTTTCTGCACGTAATTTTAGCATTTGTGTTTTACTGAGAGTATAATTTTCATGATAGTTTCAACGGTTTCTGTTGCGTTCTTCCTACGTTAAAATATCTTTTCTAAGTTCTAGTTTTATGAAATAACCCAATAAAGTAATAATAAATAAGACAACAGAGATAGTTTGACTTTTTGAATTTGACTGAGATTAAAAAAATTACAGAACATTATTTTGGATGAAATTCCATTAAATGGCCAATCGAACGAATATCTCGAGTTGTACTAAACCTGGCCACATAATTCATTTTACATCAGAAATATGATCAGCAATTCGTGATTAAATTTTCAACAGAGCAATATAACCATGAATATTTCGAAAATTTAATTTTCTCAAAACTTTTGTAAATAATGAGGAAAGCTCATCACGCTCACAAAGGTTTTGAGGTAGTATTTTCAACTGAACAAGTATATAAAGCAAACCATGGTCGAAAATCAACCATTGATTCTTGTACTTTACCTGGAACTAGACGTCGTGGTCATCAGTACCAACAAACCTCCTACGTGGTGTAAAGCCTCAAACGTGCAGGTCGTGCTCTCATTCGCAGTTTTAGAATTTTATCCAAATTTCTTCAACCAGCAGTAGCACGGAACTGAATTTTGAATTAAATTAAAGAACTGAATTTTAAACCTGAATTCTGAACCTGGATTTTTGTCTACCTAAATTCTGAACTTCATTTCAAATTTAGAATTTAGTTTCAAACATCTGTTCCAGAATTTAATTCCGTATGAATAGGTTCAGAATTATGAGCTATGACTCTAGAACTGAATCCTAATTCTAGAACTGGTTTCTTGACTAGATTTTGGAAGTGGTTTTAGTTCCTTAATTTAAGTTTTTGATTCGAATCCAAAGTTCTGATTTAGGATTTCAACCTCAGAATTTATAAACAAAATTCAGGATGTGAATTTCCGATTTGGACTCTGGATCAAAAAATTATACCTGTACTCCGAAGCAGAATTTAAGGATTGAATTCTCAACAAGAAATTCATTCCTGAAATCAGAAATCAAAATTTAATTCCCAAATTCATTTCCAGAGTTCAGAACCAGCATGCTAGAACTAAATTCGGAACATGATTTCTGGAACTAGATTTTCGAACTGAATTCAGTTCCTTCATTACGGTTCGGAATTCAAGTGCAGAATTCAATTCTAGAAAGTTCAGTTTCATAATTTTAGAACAAAATGTATGACCTGATTGCCTGATATGGCTTTCAAACGTGAATTTTTAAATAGAATTCTGAACTCAGATTTCGAATTTAATTCTTCAATCCATTTACAGAATTCAAGAATTAAATTCAATTATGGCATTAAAGATTCAACAGTTGTAAACATTCGAAAAATTTCGCGAATTAGTTCTTTTCAGAACCATTACCATATTCGCAAAAGATTATGGAAGTTTACCTGTTCTAGTTCAAAACTATTTGTTTCGTGTTATTTAATTGTTTGATCTGTAAGTCATGCACACCGATACAGTTCTTCAAACGCAAAATATTCATAAAATCAATCAAAGGTAGGGGAGACCGGGGCCAAGTCGGACACATTTAGGAAATTTAAAATAATATCCATTTCAAATAGGTTTTCACCCAATTTACCTATACAGTTGTGCGGCTTCAACTTTGTGACTTGGAAAAACATGCATTAGATTTTGTACCAAGTTACCATGAAGTAACCAACCCAAAATCCAATGTTTAGGAACCGTGGGGCTTAACCGGACTGTAAAGTTTCACACAAAAACAAAGAACGAATACAGTTAGGCGCCAAATCTTAAGATAACTTCATGAGCGCAAAAGAAATAAGATTGTGTTCGAATGGACTGTCTGTTTGTTTCTACCATGCGTGAGACGTATTCCTGCTCGCTGGAAATATAGGTATTGTTTTGAA
The DNA here is from genome assembly GCF_030247185.1 of Malaya genurostris. Classification (NCBI taxonomy): domain Eukaryota; kingdom Metazoa; phylum Arthropoda; class Insecta; order Diptera; family Culicidae; genus Malaya; species Malaya genurostris. Next base: position 93,296,078 of record NC_080571.1, on the reverse strand, counting down.
ATTTCACGCCCTGTGGTACTAAATAATTGATGGTGAAACTGACTTCATAGTCTTTTTTAAAGACTTTTGAATTGTTTAGCTACATATAATGAACGTTTTTAATTTAATTTATTGTAACTCTAGTTTTAATAAGCGATAAGAAATATAATAAATACGAATATCACTATTTTGTTATATTCTAAGATCGTCATTACAAAGCACAGAAATAAAATATTTCAACAAAATCAGAAAATTTCAAAACAAAATCAATAGAAATAAATATTTTGACGCGAACACGATTGACGCCAAGCTGAAATGACTCTGCGTCATCAAGCTAACTGACATCTGTCTGTCACATGAAAGCGCGTTTACAATGTCAATCCATGAATCGGAATAATTACTGGTTTAGAAGATATTCAAGTTGTTCGGTTTCATCCCGTGTCCGGACTAGCCCCGGTTTCCCCTATTCATCGACTTTTCAGTTAAATATTCAATTGAATGTTAAAAATATGTAATAAATGAAATTGAATATCGTTAACTCTAATGGAATACTTAATTAGAATACGTATGTCGTTTTCGCTTAATGCAAAACCTAACCCAGTTTCCACCCTAACTGCTGTCAAACCGTTTGTTTGAAGCTAGTTTCGAACCAAGTTTCAACGTTGTTTGAACTGAAAATCGAATCAGTTGTTTCGAGCCTGGTTTTTATATCATGTCGTTTTCGTTCGAGAAAACTGAAACTGACCCAGGGTAGTTTCATCAAACAAACACTTTTCACGAAACTGTTTGATTTCGCACTTAGCAACGAGGGTTTGAACAAACCTGATATAAAAACCAGGTTCGAAACTGACTCGATTTTCAGTTCAACAACGTTGAAACTAGGTTCGAAACTGGCTTCAAACAAACGGTTTGACAGCAGTTAGAGTGGAAACTGGGTAAGGTTTGGCATCAAGCGAAAACGACATCAGATTCGATCAAACCCCCGTTGCTAAGAGCGAACCCAACACAGTCTCGTGAAAAATTGTTTGTTTGATGAAACTACTCTGGGTCAGTTTCAGTTTTATCAAACGAAAACGACATTATTTAACGTATTTCTTAAACACAAATTAATTTTTACGGATGTCGGTAAGATTTTTATTGACTTTCAAACAGCTGAAGCTTTGGTAATCAATTCAGTAAAAGTTTCTTTTGCCGAATGTTCGGCAGAGTGACACTGAAGGTAAATCTATCATAAATATACTGACTTGTTCATCTTTCAATACCGAAATTCCGTAAAATTAACAAGTATTTCGTGAATATGATACCGTCCTGAGCTATAAAATATTTTTGCTTTTTCGCAAATTCTACTGAAAACTCCTAAAAATAAATTAAAGCTTGCTTCATTTAGAATTGGAACAAACTTTTGCTCATATTGTGGCGCTCCTGGTGGACGGATTTGGAAGCTCTTGGCGCCCACGTGTCGGGAATTTTGTCAGCTTCACGTATGATTTTTGACATTCCGAAAATCGACTGTACTTTGTAAACAATCAACATGGAAGCCGAAAGAAGGAAAAAAAATTGTGCACAGTTATTTGGAAAATCCATTGTGGTCTGCATCTTGGCTAGCTAAACAGCTGAAATTGCCCAGAAATACCGTATGGCGCGTTATCAAACGGTATAAGAAAACATTGACGACGATTCGGAAGCCTCAAGCCGATCGTCGGAGTCGAACTAACGACCGGAAATTGCGTGGTAAGATTTTGAAGACGATTAAGAGGAATCCTAATCTGTCGGACCGTGATTTGGCCAGAAAATTCGGTGCTGCCCATAGTACCGTGAGGAGAACTCGACTCCGGGAAGGAATCAAGTCGTATCGAGCTAGCAAACAGCCAAATCGGACCATGAAACAGAATAGTGTGGTCAAAATTCGTGCTCGGAAACTATATGACCAGGTGCTGACCAAGTTCAACGGGTGTCTTCTGATGGACGATGAAACCTGTGTCAAGGCTGACTTCGGTCAAATCCCAGGTCAAAAATTTTACTTGGCAACGGCTCGAGGGGATGTTCCAGCCAAATTTAAATTTGTTTTTGCCGACAAATTTGCAAGATAATTTATGATTTGGCCGGGCATTTGCAGCTGCGGCAAAAAAACGAAAGTTTTCGTTACAAATAAGACAATGACATCGGAACTATACCAAAAAGAGTGTCTCCAAAAACGAATTTTGCTGTTCATTCGATCCCACGACCATCCTGTAATGTTTTGGCCAGATTTGGCAAGCTGTCATTACAGCAAAGCCGTTTAAGAATGGTATGCAGAGAAAGTGGTCCAGTTTGTTCCGAAAAACCTTAACCCACTCAACTGCCCCCAGTTCCGCCCTATTGAGAAATACTGGGCAATCATGAAGAGGAGACTCAAGGCAAAGGGAAACGTTGTCAAAGACATCAATCAGATGACGACCTGGTGGAATAAGATAGCTAAAACGATGGACGAAGAAGGTGTGCGCCGCCTACTGTGTGCGGTGTTACAGGAAAAATTCGAGAATTCCTTCAAAACCGTGACGAATAATTTTATCCGTATTTTTTCTTAAAAGTATGAAGAAAACGCTACATTTGTATAAAAAAAGATCTTGAATACAATAATAAATAACTGAAATACAGGCAATTGTCTTTGTTCCAATTCTAAATGAAGCAAGCTTTATAAAATAATAGAATAGGAAATAGATCAATTCATTTTCGTCTAAAAAAATAATTTATTGATTAGTTCTGGAGAATGGTTTAAACATACTGTCCAGTAATGCAGGCGCGGCAACTATTGGGGGGGGGGGGGGTCATGCCCCCCCCCCCAATATTTTGGCAACTGGAATAATTATTAGAAAATTTGCTAGGAATATCTTATGATACAAAACTTTTTTCTGTTATCCCCGTAGTTCATCTCCGAAATCCTCCACTTTGCCTAACTAAGTTACTAAAAATTTTAAACGAATTTACTATAATGTGAAATATGCTATACTGTACCACTTTCGAATATTGGTTATTACTGGAATAGTAGGGAAAATGTTTGTGATTTTTACTTGGTTGCTTTTTATTTGCCTTAACCTCTCCTATTCCTTTATAAAAATGCTTTATATATTGAAAAGTTTAATGATCTGTAGTAATAATTTTTGTGCCCCCTCAATATTTCATCGAACTTGCCGCCCCTGCAGTAATGAATGATAATAAAAAAATTAGGTGTGTAGAGCCAGTCAAAATACCTCTGTTACCATAATCCGAGCAAGCCAAGAATTTCGCCAGACAATGACATGACAAATTCATGAACTTGCAATCGAGCTTGCATACGACAGCAATTTATGTTTGCAAAACCGTACGCAACGATGGCTTGTATCGAATTTTGCTTGCTTTAAACAATTTTTATGGTGAAATATGTTCATGTTCGAAAGTCTGTTATCTGTGTTAACGACTTAATCCCACTAAAGGTAGAGATGCGGTTTTCTAATGCAACAGAATTAAAATAGAAATAGAATATAGAGCAACAAATCTAACTGAAGAGAGCTGGAAACGTTTCAAGAGATGCTTTAAACGTTGGTTTTTTAAAGATATTCTATGAATTTCTATAGGTAGGTAATAACAGAATAGTTGCCATTCACTTTGAAACTTGTACAGACGTCATGAGAAAGGATGACGGGAAAGGTTGCGAATGTCCAGTAGAATGAGAACATAAGTTTGCGAATAATGATTGCGAGTGCTATGAGGGATGGTCTGATCGATTATGTAAAGGAACGACGAACAACAAACGAACATAGGTTACATCACACATGAAGTTTTATCTGTTTCCAAGGAACGGCCCATCAACTGTGGTTCTGGGTGCTTCATTATGCACTAACAAACATGGTTGTTTTAATGATTTTGTTTGGGTGTTTTTTTTTTTTTTAATAATTTAGTGTTACAGTATAGTCTAGTTTCAATTGTTAAAACGTAGTTCTAAAATTTATTTTGTTGTGAGATTACTTTTGTCACTTAATTGTACCCAATTCAGCAATGATCAACATTAAACTGTCGGTAGGGCAGGGTCTCAAGATACAGTGGGTTTCACCAATGGTTTCGAATGAACGCATCTTAGTTTGCTTACGAGTTTCTAGGTTGTTTCTTAGTACTAACTATCGAATTTTTCAATGTTGTCAACAACGAAATCTGCAGTGTTCGGTTATCTCTAAGGGTTCTAATATGGTCTCTTACTTCGTAGCCGTTTTAATCAGTAATGATAGTAGGTGAACAATCGAGTATGTATGGTTTCTATAACATAAACTGAATAATACATATTATTGATATTTCCGATCAATCGAAAATTATCTACTTGCAAAACCGCTGACCGAACCTGGACCCCGGGGTGATGATCATAAACAACGATTGTCTTTACTGGGCGAGAAACAGGTGATGGTTTTTTTTTTATTGGAAAGAAGGCATTTTTCGGTTTTGTTCATGCATTAGCACTATGTACTACAGGCTGTCAAGCGTCTGCGGAAGGAGGAAGAATCGTTTATTCGCTGATTAAACCCATCGCGTTGTGTTTCAACGATTTTCTACAATGGAAATTGCGTACGTTGAAATTTAGAACGGTGGCTAATTTGTTTATTCCGAAATGTTGACTCTTCAGATTTCCCACACGCATTCGCTTAACACCTATCCTGTAAATCTGGTACAAACTTTTCGGTAAAATTCCGGTAAAACAGCTTTCAGCTGTTGATAGACTCGTAAAGCGTATTGTGTACCATCGACCGATTTCCCAACAATTTTATCTAGTCTAGTTTTGGAAATAGAATATTTTGAACAGTTCTTAACAGCTAACCAACACTGTCACCACCGGCGGGCGTTCCTCGGTTCGGTCAGCGAAACATTTTTGTTTTGTTTACCTTAACACTAGTGCACTTCTAGCAGGAAAAAAACATTGACTAATCATATTCTTATCCTAAGTTTGGTTTGATTTCAATAAACATTATTATGGTGGGGAGAATGCTAAATGTGATGATGAAATTCATGAAATGCTTACTAAACTGCATATTCGTTTTTGTGTTTGAGTGTTGAGTGTGTTTATGTTTAATTTGGTTGTAAATTGTCTTTCACATAAGATTGTACACAATAGACATTTAACAGCTCTAAAGTAGGAACACAAACGGCAAAGGTTGTTGCTAACTTTCGATAATTTTGTTTCCTTGTTTAGGTTTCATAATGTTTTAAGTTTTCGTAATTGATTTAGAATCCATTTGAACTGTTTACATCCAAAGAGTTTAATTTCAATTTAGTTTATATTTTTTTTGTTTTATTTTACTGTTTTACACCAACAAACACAATTAGTTTTGGAAATGAAAGGTTACCACTGGTACACGTTAATGGAACTGCATAGCAATAATGATCAAGAACGGGTAACTTAAATATACAGTCAACCTTATGCTTAAGTTTTAGGCTTCTTTACTTACACGTGAAATAGAATTGATATTTCTTGATTCCTGTTTGTCTTAATAAGTCGTAGTCTAGTTATTTTAGCGTTGTTCCTAATGGTTATTGCCTTTTCCGGAACGCTTGTTGTTTCTTGCTTCCATTCTAATCCACTGCTGCTCGTGCCAGTTCTACTTTGATAAATACTTTTTTTCTAATATTTAAGATTTAAGAGAATTCAAGTTTTTCTCAGATACCGTAGGAAAAAACATTGAGGTACTAAAAGGATTGGAAAAACATTGGTTTACAAGAGTAAATAAAGTCTTTTAGTTCCTTGATTATTAAAGAAATATAATGCTTTTCGCTGTTCATTCTCTTTTTCAGCATTGATTTGTGTATATCGACAACTGCTTTGGAATAGTTTTAACAGATAATCTTACATAAATAGAGCGCATACGGTACGCATACTACAGATATCTTCCTTCGTTATACTAAATATATAAAAGTCAATTTCTGTTAGCTAGATTTGTCTCCTAGACTCCCAAGCTAACAGGCTGGTTGACATCAAACTCCCACAATTAGTCTGTCTCGTTGTTTTCCGTGTACATCCAAACGGTTCATTCCCAAGTAACCACTAAGCACTAATAATAGCATTTAAATAGCCTTTTATGAACACCAAAAATGTTTATAGCTTTATATCTGCAATCTGAAAGCTCATCTGTTGTGAATCAATCAGAATTCAGCTTTCAGAATGCACATCAGCCATAAATAAGCATTACCCATGAATAGCCAAATATTTTGCCAAAGTCGGCCTTAATTCAGTCTCAAGTGCGCTTGAAATGCCAATTAGCGATTATTTGCTGTCATAATGCAGCATTAGTATGTGCTTATTGGTTACCGGGGTTCACCGTTACTCCACACTAGCTTCCACCATGCTACCCAGCTCCGTTTACCCAGCTCCGCTGCCCAAATCTTTAATGGCTTGCAGGATTCGCTTCACGTGACCAACTTTGGTGACACCCAAATCCTTCAGATCCCGCCGAGCCAACGTGAGCAACTCTTTGCCACGGATGTCATTCTTGATGAAACTGTCAACGTACTCCGCCAGCTGCATCGCTTCCAACCAGGTGACCACCTCGCCAACGCCCCAATTACTGACGGCATCCCGGGAACTGCCGGCTCCGGCCGATCCCGGCTGATGATGGTGACCCCGGAAACGCAACCAGAACGGTTTCTGTTTCTTCCGGTGCTGATGATCCATGTCTTCGTTCGGTGCCAGCACGTTCAGATAGACCTTCGTTTCCCCGTCGCTCGTCTGCTGCAGACTACACTTGCCCAGTTCCATTTCCATGTTGGCCAGTGAGACGCTCAGTTTCGTTTCCAGGTCTTCGCGAAGAATCAGACTCTGGCAGCGTTCACGGAGCAGATCGCACGTATTTTCGTACAGCTGCCGGGCGGATTTGACCTGAGATATTGGAGAGATAAATAGATGAAAATCAAGTTTTAATGGAAAATAAAAGTATTTATATTTTCTTAAATCAAAAACTGTTGGAGAGTAATAACATAAAAATTCCCATTCGTTGTAAAAACACTGTGATTTGGTTTCTAGTCGAGAGTCGAGTTTCTAGTCGAGGTAATTTTACGTTTACTTAACGGTGTATGTTGAGCTGTTGGGTCGAAGAAGAAACGTACAAATAAAATAAAAAATAAAATCAACAGTATGCGCTTAGTTCACACTGGTTACTTGTAAACAAACCCCTAGAGCCCGGGTCGGCGGTTCAATTCATAGGACACTGGTCTCACAAGCCGGTTGTCGTGTGTTCGAACTCGACCTGGAATGATTCTTAGTGTCAGTACGATCGTAGCACTAGCCATGCAATGATTCTGTACGCTATGAATCGGCTGCGAAGTCTGTTGAAACAGAAAGGCCAAATTCCACGATAGGAATGTAATGCCAGGGCTTTGCTTTTTTTAGATGTGAACTCTATTTTTTCGTATTTATTTTATTTCGAACTTGCTATTTAAGGTAATATACCCAAACTTCCATTTACGAACACTCTCTTCTACGCTACCTCTTTTACGTAACTCTTTTTACGAACCAAATCACAAATAACTACCTCTTTTTACGAACCCCGTTAATTTTATTAGTGTCATCATAAAAAGTTACAACTAATATACTTTGGGAGCATGAACCAATTTGGAAGTTTCTTATGTAACATAATTATTCAAACACTATAATCTGATTCTACATAAGCAATAAATTTAACCGTTGCCATGTTTCTCCTAAAAGTAGTCATTCTCAAGTTAATTGGACAGGATATTAGTCACTTATGCCACTATATCTTCGGAATCAGAAATGTTAGCAGTTTGAACTTCACACTTGATCTATGACTCAATAGTAGCTCTGAAATGAGCCTAAACTTGTAAAAGCCTAAGCCTCAAATGAGCCTAAGCGCGAAAATTGAGCGTTAAGAAAAATTACAGAGTTGTATACAAGATACGACTGATCACAATGACATTAAAAATTAATCAATTCTTAGGATCACTTAATAAATACAAATTTTCAGTAACGGTGGATCCACTTAACTAAGCACTTATTCTGGTCAAAACGCATAGATTGCCAAGAAATTTCTGAGAAAATTGAGTGCAAATTTGCTCATAAATTAGCACATATTTCCTTTTAATTCCGGAACCGGGATCGTTTATTTGTAAACTAAACTAAAGAAAAGACGCTCGTTTCATGTCTAGGATCAATTTTTGTTTCTTTATTATATTTTTCAGTATAGACTGTTGAAAAAGGCTCTTTTCTGTGAACGCGAGACTTCATAAAATCTTTTCTAAAAAATTCCACGTATCATATCGAAGCAAAACCTGTTTTAATCCACCTAGTGGTGTAATGATGCCTTTCTCATGTATAATATCGTGATATACTATTCAAAATTTTTCTGTTTGATTTTTGAAAGAAACCGAGGGATTGTTTGTGCATTAACTATTATAACATACAGAATGAAACAGTGCATTACTCGCTTAGGCCATCCTTAAGGAAACGAAGTGGATTCACTATTATATGCACTTCCGGCACTGGAACCCGAGAACCGATATAATCGATGTCGGTTCGTACGGCCACCATCTAACTAACAAACTCTACTAGTTTTTATTAAAATTGCGTTGTTGCGGCATGAAAAATCTTGGTTTTTTTTAGCTTCCACACCGACGAAAAGTTTAAAGATGAGTGGCTGAAATTTTGAAAATTACCGAAAGACTTTCCTAGAATCGGAAATCATAAATTTTTTAGTATAAGCTCAAATGCGGTATAATTGATATAATTTATTATTGATCTTTCTTTTTCTTCCAATAGTTGCACTTCGCCGAAGTTGATTTATACATGGATGGTAGCGGCCGAGTAAGAAAAATTCCAGGAGCAATTCCACGATATCTGAATGCACCGCAACTGAGACTTTCTAAACCGGTACTTAAATTTGACGATGACTATTGGTATAGTGATCATGAAAAATTGTATGCCAGAAATCGATCGCTCATTCAAATACTGTTGATGAATCGGTATCTATAGATGTAAATAGAAGGTACATTAAGCCTGTCGACAGATGTTTGATTGCGAAAAATGAAAAGATTGAAAAGTACTAGAAACTATACGTGTAGTGAAATACGAAAACTAGTATTTCTATTCCATAGGGAAGTTTCAAAATTTAAATATGAGAACAAAAATATAAAAAGAAATCTAGAGATTGCTATACCTGATTCCATGCTAACGAAACTGCAAAAAACTCTGGGAGAAGATCACTATGCATTGATAACGACTGGAGGCGATCTAATCAAAGCATAATCGAGGGATTACAAACCAGATTTTATTGTGGATACACAGCTTACGAGATAGAGCGAAAAAAGCACAAATTACCTACTAACCGAACCTTGAGGGAAAGATTAAAGACGGTCCCAGAAAGTACGAACGCAACCAAAAACCGCTGCCATTTCGCAATGGTTCAGAATCTGTCAATTTTTATGGCTGCGTCCTGTTGTTTACACTCTTCTCTAGCCACTTCTGCAGTTGTTTATTCGTTTTCATTAGTTTGTTTCGAAATGCGTAGACTTTCAGCAGAACAACGTAAAAAAAATGTGTACAAATGGTGCACAGAACACGGCTTGTGCACAGGACTTTGAGGATAAACCGAAAACGGGTCGAAAAAAAGGTCCTGCTAATTCTCAGTTGGATAAACGTATACTGAAGGCGTTCTAGCAAACGAAAGAGGTTTCAGTTCGAGATGTGTCCAAAAAAGTGGGCACTTCGAAGTCAAATAATCTTCGTGCTAAAGAACGTTTGAATCTTCGAACCTATAAAAAGCAGAAACAACCGAAACGTAGTCCGAAACGAGAAGCATCGATCAGGCCGAGGGTTCGAAAGCTGTACAATGCGATTCTTGCTGGAAATTTAAACTGCATAATCATGGACGACGAAACGTACGTGAAACTCGATTACAAATCCTTGCCGGGACCACAATATTATACGGTGCAAGATGGGCAAGTGTTAAACCAGTCCGAGACATCGATTGAAGTCGAAAAATTTGGTAAGAAAGCTATGGTCTGGCAAGCAATTTGTAGCTGGGGTAAGATTTCGAAACCCTTCAACACCACTGCTTCAACGAACAGAGAAATATACATCAAGGAATGTTTACAAAAACGAAGCCACAAGGATCCTGTTGTCTTCTGGCCAGATCTTGCTTCTTGCCACCACTCGAAATCAACATGAAGAGATTTCTAATCATATTCTTGTATTTATGTTAGTTGGAATCCGCACTCGTTGGAAACAAATTGTTAGATACTTGTACACTGGAGACACTATCCAACACGGATGTTTGAAATCAGTTCTTTTTCAGTTTATTGTCAAAGCTGAAGCAATAGAGTTGTTTGTTCATGGATCCGTCAGGGTCTGTGGAGGTATAAGTGGAGCGTGTATATTCATTACTTAGAATAATTAGTTTAAATTTCCAGGTCATAACAAGCGTTAATGGAATGATCTGGGAGTCAAACATAGTCAGAATAGTGTACATCATTCTAAGTCTTTACAACATCCAACAGATCACTCGCAAGCATTTGAATTTATTCCACACTGCGTGCATGTATTTAAAAGCATAGTGTAGGGATGGATGTCAAACTCTATCATACGATTACTCGTTTTGTACGAGCAGAAATGCAACCTAAAAATGGCTTCTGGATTATTCATTGACAATGTGGATTTCAACAAAGGGTTATCCACAAAATGAAGGTCCCGAATTCTATAAAATACGTAAATCATACAGTCTCTGCTGCTTTACGATTTTTCGCCAATGAAACCGAAAGAACTGATATTTTAACGACCGCTTATTTTGTTGACCGTGTTGCAACGTGGTTTTCTATTATGACATCGAGAACCCCTGCTTTAGCTATGAGTATAACTAACAAAGCATCCTATAATAATTCAATCACAGTACTAGAAAAATTTGGGAGTATGGTTTTTGGTTCTAGAGCCGATGTGAAAGGTTTATGGAAGCCTTGGCAGTCATCCGCCATTATGTCAACCAATTGCTTTTTAAGGATCAGTCATCATTTGTTGCATCAACAAGGATTTCAGTTTGTGTTCGGCGGAACTTAGGCAGAGACAGATTCGTCCATCAGCGCTTCAGGTTAGGGATAGCATCAAGTTACTAACTGTTTCTCAGTACATGAACACAGTAACTAACTCTTCCAACGATTGGGAATCATGTGATTGGTTATTTCAGTTTCCTATCCATCTGTATAATTTAGCCTAACAAGAGAAGGTTCACCAGCTATGCAGCAAAACAAGTTATCCATGGAGTTTGACATTACAAGACGATACCATAGTAGAAGAAAATCGAACTATGCAATCTTCAGAACAGAATATGATATTTTATCTAGCAGGAATGGTATTGCAGCAAATATATGAAGAAGAAAAAGTCTGCCAAATGTGTATCGGCAGTTGCATCAGCAACAATTGTGAGCTGAGTTCTTATTCAACTTTTAGTGCAATGAAAGATTACACTGGAGCGGCATTGATTTATGCATATTACTTTTTGTCTAATTTAGAAATGGTTTATAAGCAAAACATCGAAGAGTTGATGATTTCAAATGATAATTTAGAAGAAAAACTGTTCTCCTTGATGTTAAAGATAACAAGGCCTCATTTTCCTGCTTGTCATCAAATCAGAGAAAAACTTACCAGAAGATACACATTGTTTTGTCTTAGAGTAGGCAGAGAGAAATTTCCTCGTAACAAACGATTTGATAGCAAATCTATGGCAATTTAATAATTCTGAGTAGATTTCGTCTTAAATTTAAATAAACGCTCGATCCCATCAATGGAAGCAGTCATGTCTTTTCATTTTGTCCTATGGTACAAGCAAATTCTACTGTTTATGCTTTACTATATGATTTGGTTATCACCATGAAGACATCATTTGCTTCCGCAATTCTGCGATTTTTGTGTAGGGAAAATTCTAAACCTACTTGTTTTGTGTAATGGGGAAAAAGAACTTATATACTAACTTACTAACTAATACAGAGAGCGAATCGATTCAATTGAAGATTGCATCGATTTTTGTCGGAATTTGCTTATAATATTATGTGACATTACATCTAATGGTTCTATATTTGTGAGTCTGTGTAACTCATTTGTACTAAACCAGGGAGGACGCTTCAAAATCATTTTCAGAATTTTATTCTGAATCCTTTGAAGCGTTTTCTTCCTGGTGGAACAACAACTTGACCAAATTGGTACTGCATAAAGCATGGCAGGTCTGAAAATTTGTTTATAAATTAACAATTTGTTTTTTAGACAGAGCTTAGAATTTCTGTTTATAAGAGGATATAAACATTTAATATATTTATTACACTTTGCCTGGATTCCTTCAATGTGATCCTTGAAAGTGAGTTTTTTGTCATACGTTAAACCTAAGTATTTAGCTTGATCAGACCATGTCAATTCCAAGCCATTCAATTTTAGAATGTGATTATTGTTTGGTTTAAGAAAAGAAGCTCTTGGCTTATGAGGAAAGATAATTAATTGCGTTTTTGCTGCATTTGGTTTAATTTTCCATTTTGACAGATAATCACTGAAAATATTTGAACTTCTTTGTAGGCGACTGCATATCACTCTTAGATTTCTACCTGTGGCTAACAGACTTGTGTCGTCACAGAATAACGATTTCTGAATTGAATTCTCTTTTATATGAGACATCATTCTCAACAAGATATTTTTTTCAAACAGTTTACTGATAGAAGAAAGTAAGCTTGCTCGATAACTTGATGTTTCTGCTGGATTTTTTCACGTTTGAGGATCTGCTGAATTTTTTCACGTCTGAGGAATGACTTTAGCGTTTCTCCATCTTTTTGGAAAGTAAGCTAATGAAAAACACTTGTTGAAAATTTTAACCAAGAGTCTCAAGGCAACATCGGGAAAATTTTTAATAAGAATGTTAAAAATTCCATCATTACCAGGAGCCTTCATGTTTTTGAGTTTCCTAATAATTGATTTAATTTCGTCAATATTCGTCTCAATGATGTTATCGTGTGATAACACTTGGGTTGAAATATGCTCATATTTCAGTGAGACTTCATTTTCAATAGGACTCACAACGTTCAAATTAAAATTGTGTACACTCTCGAACTGCTGAGCAAGTTTTTGAGCTTTTTCGCCATTTGTAAGAAGTATTTGATTTCCTTCCTTGAGAGCAGGAATTGGTTTCTGAGATTTCTTGAGAACCTTATAAAGTTTCCAGAAAGGTTTAGAATATGGTTTAATTTGTTCAACTTCTTTAGCGAAATTTTCATTTCGCGAAAGAGTAAATCTATGTTCAATTTCTTTTTGTAAATCCTTAACTATGTTTTTCATAGCAGGATCACGAGAACGTTGATATTGTCGTCGACGAACATTCTTCAACCGAATGAGCAGTTGAAGATTGTCATCGATGATAGAAGAATTTAATTTAGTTTGAGCTTTGGGAACTGAAAGATTTCTTGCTTCGATAATGTTATGATTCAAATTATCTATTATTTGCAAATTGCCATCCGATTTGAAATGCTTCAAAAAGTGATGAAGTCGAATTCATTCGGATGATCATTTGAAAAAGTTGATCTTATAGGTAGATCATTTTATTTTCCGTTAAATCGATTTCATTTAAAGAAGCGAATGGCATTGACGGAATATTGGTAGGTAGATGTCTACCTGTTACACTAGTGTAACTGCCATTAGAAGAAGATGATTTGGCCGATCTACCTATTAATAAATTGTGTTCGTTAGAAGATGAACTGAAAGGCGTTCATGTGTTTTGATTGAGAAGATGATGACGAGGTCGATCTACCTGTCAATAAATTGTTTTCGTTAGAAGACGAATTTGAAGGCGTACCTGGCTTTTATTTTAAGTTCGAAGAAATAAGTGCCTTAGAAGAATTAGGGGTGGCATTTGTAACGTTTTTTTTTTTATTTTCAGGTATGTTTTGTAAATTTAAGGTCGTTGATTTGACTTGTTGTCTAAGCGAACGAGCGTTTAAATTTTCTTCCCTGACAGGACATTTCAAATAATTGGATTTATGAACTCCATCGCAATTTGAACATGAAAATTTATCAATGGTTTCATTCATTGAACATTCTTTCAAATGCGATTTACCACAATTCAAACACCGTACATCCATATGACAATTTTTGGTTCCATGGCCGAAACCTTAGCAACGACGACATTGCGTTAAGTTTGCAATACGATTATGCCGTTTATAATGTTCCCAATGAATTTTAATGTGGGAAATGAAACGTACTTTTTCTAAAGTAAAGACAATATGAATAAAATTTATGAATTTCTCGGACAAATATCGGATAAGACGTTCGTAATCTTCCAATCCATCAACCAAGACTCGACATTCTCCTCTTCGTCCGATTTGAAATGAGACTTTTACTTGCTTTGAAGTCGGGAATCATCACCGTCACTGGTGGCATAGATTGTTGTTTCTTCCCAGAACGACAAGCGTCCATTTTGGGAATTTTTGAAGAATTTTCTTCTATGTCGCTACAATCGGATTCAGGAAGAATCTCGTAAATATTGTCAGACGGCATAGAATCAACGGAAGGGAAATCCGTCCGTTGTATTTTATTTTTACATTCAGCTTCTATAAGATCGTGAATGTTATTAGAAAAATGTTGGATAACGGATTGTGATTTATTCCGTATTGCATTATTTTTAGCCTTAGGCTTGTTGCCTTTCCGGTTGGACGCAGACATTTTTGAAATGATTGAAATTTGAAATTAAATTAACCAGGCTAAATTAGTCTTCGATTAGACTCCTAGTTTGGAAAAGTCTTGATAAAGACTGATTTTGTGGTAGTCTTGATAAAGACTGATTAGTTCGAAGAATAGTTCTTTGAATAGCTAGCGAAGAATAGTTCTTTGAATAGGCTGATTAATTTCTTAGTCTTGAAAAAGGCTGATTATATTAGAATATCACTCTTTGTATACCCTTGAGAAAGGCTGACTAATTGTTAGTCTTTAAAAGACTGTTAGTGATTCAGGTAGCCTTGAAAAAGACTGAAGCCTCGAATCAATGAAACTCTAGGCAGCCAGAAAAAATTTACAGGAGCCAAGAGCTATACGCGTGCGGTGCGAACGACTGTTCAACACCGACTGATTTCCGAACATTATGATAACTAATGTACTACTTCACACACCCAAGAGAAAAAAAATGAACATAATTCGCTTCTAAATAGTCTTAAGCTGCCATTTTTATTATTATTTGCTTTCTACGAAACAGTCTCAAAATTATCAATTCAAAATAAATGGTTAAGAAAAATAATAATCCTTCTTCGTTTTACAAGTAAAGAATGACGTCATGCTCGTTTGGCTCCAAAATTTGACGGTTCGTTTGGCTCCCTCAAAAAAGTATCCGCCAATCTGTTACTATGAGAGTCTGTAGTCATTGCGTTCAATAGTAAGTAAACCAGCGTGGAAGATTTCCTTTGTGTGTCGTTCGCACCAAGCAAACCGGAATTACCGATAATCACCTATAGATTTGCATTCGACAAAAATTTTGTCCACCAGGGATTAATAAATCGAAAATGTTGTAATATGTGTTATGAAAACAATACTCATACTTCAGTGTGGGTCCACCATTGCAAATTCTGGAAGCAAACCAATGCAAGCTTGCAAAATTCATACACCCATTCAATTACTTAGAGCGATTCTCGAGTTTCGAAAGTGTGAACAATGAGAGTCAGTTTTTTTTTATTCAATATTATAATATAATTTTAAGGCACACTGCTTAAGCTCTAAGATGCCAAGGATATTTACTAATCTTAATTACGACTATATTAAAACTAGAATAGTATCATTATGTAATGCCGGTGAATTGGATATTGCATGAGGGTCTTCCATATGGCGTTTGCAAATATCCATGTTGGCCGCATCCTTCGGTCCGTGTGGGTCCGCGGGAAACACCCCCAGGCTACTAAGGCCTGGCGGGTGGCCCGCATGGTGGTTTTCGACTGGAGCGGTCTTCCCTGGACGATGATGGTGATGTTACGGAAGAGATGAAGAAAAAAAAAGTAAATATTGTGGAAACGGGGTAAAACAGGGGATGTGGGGACAAAATGTCTGAAAACGATAGAGATCTAATTAGTTGCCATCGAGATGGTGAAGAGACAGGGAAGGGGGAACGAAAAAGTTAGTGACAAAAAAAAGATCTTGTTAGTTCCAATGAAGATGGTGGACAGGGACGGGGATCGAGAGAATCGGGCGGATGTTAGTGTCGAACCTGTAGGTGGAGTTTATACTTTCTGAACGAGGATAAACACATTACACTTGTATATCAATGTGTTTAAGGTACTGGTATATGAGAAGCATATATGAACTATCCCGACTCGCCAACACATCCCGAACCGGAACCTCAGGCGGTCTACCTCGGGCCCTAAGGGATTCCAGTAGCTTCGACCTGGCGTCACGATACTCTACGCACGACCACACGACATGCTCGATGTCCTGATAACCGTCGCCACAGGTGCAGAGACCGCTCTCCGCAAGCCCAACACGCCGGAGATGTGCGTTGAAGGTGTAGTGATTTGACATCAGCCGCGACATAACACGAATGAAATCGCGACTCACGTTCATCCCCCTGAACCAAGGTTTCGTCGATACCCTAGGGATAATGGAATGCAGCCATCGTCCCAGTTCGCCATTGCTCCATGAAGTTTGCCAACTTTCGAGAGTTTTCTGACGAGAGATACTGAAAAATTCATTGAAGCAGATAGGTCTTTCATAAATATCACCTTCCAATGCGCCCACTTTAGCCAATGAGTCTGCCTTTTCATTGCCCGGAATGGAACAATGCGAAGGGACCCAGACTAACGATATTAAATAAGACCGTTCAGATAAAGTTCTCAAATGTTCCCGTATTTTCCCCAGGAAATATGGGGGATACTTTCCTGGCTTCATTGCCCGGAGAGCTTCTATTGAGCTTAGACTGTCCGTGACAATGAAATAATGGTCTTTGGGCAAGGTTTCAATGATCCCGAGGGTGTACTGAATAGCAGCTAATTCTGCGACGTAAACTGAAGCCGGATCACTGAGTTTGTAAGAAGCGGTGATGTTTTGATTGAAGATGCCGAAGCCTGTGGACCTGTCGATGTTTGATCCGTCAGTGTAAAACACCTTTTCACAGTTGACTGTTCTAAATTTATTATAGAAAATATTTGGGGCCACTTGAGGGCGCACGTGATCCGGAATTCCATGAATTTCTTCTCTCATGGATGTGTCGAAAAACACAGTAGAATCAGAAGTATCCAAGAAATGAGCACGGTTGGAAACAAACGAAGAAGGATTAATATTCTGAGCCATGTAATCAAAATACAAGGACATAAAACGGGTCTGAGAATTGAGCTCGACAAGCCTTTCGAAGTTTTCAATCACCATCGGATTCAAGATATCGCATCGGATAAGCAATCGATATGAGAGATCCCAGAATCGATTTTTCAACGGTAATACGCCCGCGAGCACTTCGAGACTCATCGTATGAGTCGACTGCATGCAACCTAAGGCAATACGCAAACAACGATACTGAATTCTTTCCAGTTTAATGAAATGGGTGTTCGCGGCGGATCGGAAGCAGAAGCATCCATATTCCATTACGGACAATATCGTTGTTTGGTAAAGCCTGATCAGGTCTCCTGGGTGGGCACCCCACCAAGTTCCGGTTATTGTGCGAAGAAAATTGATTCTCTGCTGGCATTTTTGTTTCAGATACCTAATGTGACATCCCCAGTTGCCTTTGGAATCGAACCAGACCCCGAGATATTTAAATGTGAAGACCTGAGCTATGGTTTCACCCCCTAGTTGAAGCTGTAGTTGTGCTGGTTCTCGCTTCCTTGAAAATACAACCAGCTCAGTTTTCTCCGTAGAGAACTCGATACCCATTTGAAGAGCCCATGTCGACAAGTTGTCGAAAGTATCTTGCAATGGTCCTTGGAGATCGGCAGCTTTGGGTCCTATAATAGACACAACGCTGTCGTCGGCAAGTTGTCTTAGCGTGCAAGATGTGTTGATACATTCATCAATGTTGTTTACGTAAAAGTTGTATAAAAGGGGGCTTAAGCATGAGCCCTGAGGAAGACCCATGTAACTGAATCGTATTGTCGACAAATCACCATGCGCGAAATACATGTATTTCTCGGACAACAGATTATACAAAAAGTTATTCAAAATTGGTGAAAGACCATGCTGATGCAGCTTCTCAGATAGGATGTTTATGGAAACTGAATCAAAAGCCCCCTTGATGTCTAGGAAAACTGACGCCATTTGTTCTTTACGAGCAAATGCCATTTGAATTTCGGTTGAGAGCAACGCAAGACAATCGTTCGTTCCTTTGCCCCTGCGGAAGCCGAATTGTGTATCTGAAAGTAAGCCATTAGTCTCGACCCAATTGTCTAGACGAAACAGAATCATTTTTTCGAACAATTTCCGGATACAGGAAAGCATAGCAATCGGCCGATACGAATTGTGATCGGAGGCTGGTTTCCCTGGTTTTTGAATGGCGATAACTCTTACTTGTCTCCAGTCATGTGGGACAATATTATCCTCAAGAAGCCTATTGAATAAATTCAATAAGCGCCTTTTGGCAGAGTCAGGCAAATTTTTCAACAAGTTGAATTTGATTTTGTCTAACCCCGGAGATTTATTGTTACACGATAAAAGCGCAAGTGAGAACTCGACCATCGAAAAAGGTGTTTCGTTTCTGTTTGATGAAGCGACGCGCATGATTGTCTGTTCCGGAACCGAGTCAGGACATACTTTTTTAGCGAAATCGAATATCCAGCGGTTAGAATATTCCTCGCTTTCGTTTGTGGTGTTTTTGTTGCGCATTCGTCGGGCTGTGTTCCAAAGAGTGCTCATTGATGTTTCTCTCGATAATCCGTCTACGAATCGACGCCAATAACCGCTTTTCTTCGCTTTAATCAAGCTTTTCATTTTAGCGTCTAATGCCGCGTAGTTTCTGAAATTATCAGGTGTTCCGTTTTTCCTAAACTCGATAAATGATGAAGTTCTCTCCGCGTTTAATTCCGAGCACTCTTTGTCCCACCACGGGTTGGGAGGACGGATGTTAGTTTTCGCGCCGGGTACACGTTTCGTCTGAGCTTGAATCGCGGTGTCGAGAATCAAGCCAGCCAAAAACGTGTACTCTTCCTCCGGAGGAAGTTCTTGTGTTGTTTCTAGTTTCTCAGATATCGAATTTGTGTAGCATTTCCAATCAATATTTCGTGTGAGGTCATACGAAACATTGATTGTCTCCGATGGTCTTAATCCATAGGCGATTGAAATCACGATAGGCAGATGATCGCTACCGTGGGGATCAGGGATCACCTTCCACGTGCAGTCCAACCGTAGCGATGTCGAGCAAAGGGATAAATCCAGCGCACTTGGTCTTGCTGGTGGTGCAGGAATTCGTGTCATTTCTCCCGTATTCAAGATTGTCATATTGAAGTTGTCGCAGATATCAAGGATCATAGCTGATCTGTTATCGTCGTGAAGACAACCCCATCCCGTACCATGAGAGTTAAAGTCTCCTAAAACCAACTTCGGTGCGGGAAGGAGCTCAATGATATCACTGAGCCGCTGATGCCCAACCGAGGCTCTTGGTGGAATATATATGGAAGCAATGCAAAGGTCCTTGCCTTTGATTGTAACATGACATGCGACAACTTCAATACCTGGTATCGATGGGAGGTTAATGCGATAGAAAGAATAGCACTTTTTGATCCCTAAAAGTACTCCTCCATAGGGATCATCTCGATCCAGACGAATAATGTTAAAATCGTGGAAGTTTAAGGGTATTTCAGAAGTTAGCCAAGTTTCGCACAATGCAAATGCGTCACATTTCAGATTATTTACTAGAAATTTGAAAGGATCTATTTTTGGGATGATACTTCTACAATTCCACTGTATAACAGTGATTGTATCCGTGACCTCGGTGGGTGTCTTAGCCATCGAAGGATACGATCGCTGAAAGAAGGGGCCATTTTGCAGTCAACTGCTTCAAGAATGTTTTAACTGTAGGAATAAAAGCCATTATCAGGCTTTTAAGAGGTTCAGAAATATTGAAAGTAGACATGATCCAGTCCACAATATCAGAGAATTTAACAAACCCAGTATTTGATAAATTCTCTGACTGATCTTTAGGGACTTTCGGGGGTTTTGAAGTCCCAGGAAGTGATGGAAATTCTTGCTCGGAATTTAATTTTCCAAGGCCTGGAGCTTTTTTATCTGGTTTTTTGCCATCACTACCAGTTGTTGTAATTTTTCGAGACCCATCAGAGGACATCTTCGAACCCTTACTAGGGAGCTTTTGAGAGGATTTATTTCTTCTCTTTCTAATTGATGAGCTATGAGGGACAGCCGAAGATGTACCTTCGAGGGGGTCATCATATTCGCTCTCGTCAGTTGACAAGTAAGCGTAAGGATTTTCGGTAGGTGGCGTAGCACATTTCAACATTTCCGCAAATGAGCGTTTGGAATGTTGTTTGAGTGAACGCTTCATTTTATCCTTACGCAATTTATACACGGGACAATCAGAGAGGTCATGCGGCCCCTCCTTACAGTAGAGACACTTTTCATTGTCTCCACTGCAGGAGTTATCCGCATGACTCCCTCCACACTTTATACACCGGGATTTATTGCAACAATGGGATGCTGTATGTCCCAATTGTTTGCAATTGGTGCAGTTCATGACCCGCGGTACATAAAGACGAACAGGTAAACGAACTCGGTCCAGGAGGACGTAATTAGGCAAAGCCGAGCCAGCGAAAGTCACCCGATACGAGTCTGATGGGATATAGGACTTAGTCCCATCCTCAGCGGTCGATACTGAACGCAATTGCTTGCAGTCCAGTATCTTAACGTTCTTGAGTAGGGGGTTTTTAAAACCGCCTGCCCCATGCTTAAGAACGTCCTCGCAAGTCAGACTCGGATCGGTGATCACGCCGTCTATCTCGACTTCGCGAGCTGGTACGTATACGCGATACTCCCGCGTGAAATTCTCACTTTGAACGATCTCATTAGCCTGTTTTGCACTGGCTAACAAGACCCTAAGCTTGTCCGGGCGTACTTTTTCAATTTTTTGTACAGTATTGTATCGCGAGGACAGGTCATTAGAAAGTTTTAGAAGGTTCAATTTTTTACCATTCGCTTTGGTCCGGATGTAAACCGCATACGGTCCGGCCGAGAGTGCAAGCCCATCGGGATAGCTTCTAATGCGCAATTTATTGCCATCTGATCATCAAGGGGAAGGTCAGGCAATTTGATATCGCCTGTCATGTCACGGACTTGTGTCCGTGCGGTCAGATTCGGGGTGCAATTGAAGTGGTATTAAACAACAGAGAAAATAAAGTTTTACTTAGCTTAAGCTCCAAAACGGTGAACGGCTGCCAATACCCAGTCCGAGGCAATGGGTAAATATTCCTTCCAGTAGAGTGCAAAAAACCTCTTTCAGGAAAAAGCACTTTTTTTTTGTCTCTCACTACACTGTCCAATGAAACGTTTCTCTTTTTATCACTATATATATTTATCACTGTTTCTAATGTACAACGATATATACGCAGCGCCCAGCGCTGGCGCTGGCTAACGGTACCGCACGCAGTGCTGCTTCACACAAGCTCACAGTCGGCCTTGAGAACGGATTAATTCGAATTATCACTGATGCAAACAATAGAATACGGAATGACCTTGATAACGGAATAAAACAATTCACCACGCGATTGGAGAAAGCCGAATTTACGTCCGATCGATCCGATAGTCACGGCACGAATGATGAGAGTCAGTTTGATTCGTATTCACGTAATTTAGTTATATCTCCGACAGTATCTACCCGCCTTTTGCACTATACTAAACATTCATTCTGTGAATTTTTGTGGAACATCAAACAAAAGAAACTAACGTCCAATTTTCCAACAGAAAATTTAAGCTCTATGCAAACTTTTCAAAATATATCATACATATACTAACCAGTTCCGTCAGCTGCCGCCTGAGATGGGGTCCATCGATGATTTTTCCGCCCGGATGAATGGACTCTAGTGCATCGGCCGTTTTGGATGCAACAGCATACAAATCCGGTTGCAGTGAGGGATGTGATATGATTAGAAACTTAACCCACTTCACCAGCGTAGCGACACATTCGATAAAGTTCAGCAACAAGTAGCTCTCCCGTTCGGAGAATATGTCATCTGATGGAGCCACCAGAGTTTCCGATGTCGTCGAAGGATTGTCTCGCGCAATCGAGATACTTTGTGCTCGTTGCTTCACCTGCCAGGATCGAAGAGACACTTCCAGGTTCCGGTTGCGACAAAGCATCTGGGCACGATTTTTGTGGATGATCCGTATCATTCCCGGCGGCTGCAGCCATGCTTCGCCGTCCACTTGGATCGGAACGCATTCTTCTCCTGAAAGAAAAGTATTAGAGAAAACCACGTACTGAATAGTTTCAAGGAATTTGATTTCCGATTCTTACCGAGAATATTAATTTGCACGCTTTGACACTGAGCGATGCGGTGATGCTGAATGTTGATCAATCGCGAGGCGGCCATTTGCACCGATCCGAATACGGCCACCACTTCTAAGATTCGATCGTCGAAGCTCTGGGCCAAAAAGAGGTCGTCCTCTTTTTTGCTACCCCAGAAATTTGTACCGCCCATAAAGCTTGGAATGTTTAAAATTACGATACCCTGAAGCGATGGCAACGGAATCCGTTGACCATCGCACTCCAGTTGAACCTTCTGTTCCAGATTTTTATAGGTTTTCTGGAGCAACTGCTTGGAACCGAGTACTCCATACCACATGTAATTCTTCGCACGGGATCTACATTTTTCCGGATGTTCCTCTCGCTTTATATGAAAGTCTAAGGAAATTTTCGCGTCTATGCCGATCCCAAAGTAATTGTTCATCACCGCTTTCTCCTGATAGCCTTCCATCAGCGTTTCATCTGGATCCATCAAGGGACTAACCGCTGCGCACAGAGTGTCTGCATTCGCCAATAAACACTTCGAAATGAATCCACTGTTGACATTCGGCCACGACGGTAGAGTAACCAACGGATTAATAATCGGCAACTTTTTAACCTTTTCTTCTTTGTCATCCTTTTTCTTGTCTTCCTTTTCCTTACTTTCGGCATCTCGCTCAAAATTAAACAGACCCAGATTAGAACTAAAGATGTTGCTTTTGGAGCTTCTAAGTACTTCCGGTTTGAACAGCAGACTACCGCTGCTAATACGCCGGGTGGCCGCTGGCGAACAATTCAGGAAGCGAATGTGCTCCGAGTCTAGGCCCAGTAAATTCGGATTGTTACCCGAATGCCGCCGGTTGATGTCAACATCGCGTGGAGCCAGTGTGTTCGGCATGTGACTCGAGTGGCGTCGAATCTCCGGAACTCGCAGCGACCGCAACTCATCACTCATCGCCGGCGATGGTGGCTCTACGACCACGTTGATTGTCGGTATTCCTGGTATTTCTTTCGGTGATTCTTTGGAGGCTTCTCTATCTTTACCTTCATCGTCATCGGAACGGCCTCCGACCGCTCCATCCGATTCCGGATCCTCGTCGGAGGGATCGGGTCTGGCTTCGTCATCGGACAAGCTGTCATCATCACCCGGGGTTCCAGTTGAGCTTAGTTTCCGGTATTGGATCTTCGATGTTCGGACGGTGTCCGTATCCGAACCGGACACATCCGATGGTGATCCGTGCGGTTGAAGAAAGTTCGATTCCTGAACTTTTCTGTTCGTGAACACATTTTCCGGCACGCTAAACGCTCTACCACTCGGAACTCTTACGGGTTGGCCACGACCAGCCGGTCTTTTGAAACTCTTCCGAGCAATGTCGTTCCCTTCGACGAACTTGGCCAAGCTACAATATCTGGGTTCCCGGAATTTCTGGTCATCGCTTCTGTTATCGATGTCAAATACACGATTTTCGAATCCAAACTGATCGTACTCGTTGACGTCTAATCGTTGCTGCTGTTGTTGTTGCTGTTGCTGTTGCTGCTGTTTGTTCTTAAAGCTGCGTCGCTTTGTATGGTCCAGCGTGCACAACGTTGTCGTGTCCTCGGTTATTGTGTTGTCCATCAGGGCACCCAGCAAATCTTGTCCCAACACTGAACTGATGTCGTCCATCAGACTTTCGCCGTGTAGTGCTTCGGTGGTGTCACTCGTTTCCGGAGAGTCTATATGGCTAATCCGGTCTGAATCTAAATCCTGTGGGAAGCATGGTTCGGGTTAGGGATTTTGATCTTAGAAGAGAAATTGAACGGCCGTGACGTACCTGTATCAAGTCGGCTATGTGCAGTTGAGAATTGTTCTCTGATTGTCTATCCAAAATTTCCGAAGTGACACTACATTCTTCGTTGCTTATGGCTGACAGAACATCGCTGGCTTCACCGGGTATTTCGTCGGATGAGGAACGTTCCTGCAAAGGAAAGGAGTCATTAGATTTTCTAGGAACTCTCTACGCCTCTGGAACGCTGGAAACAGAACTTACCGGCATATCCGTATCTATGATGGTCATGTTATCACTGAAGTACGCATTCTCTGGGGGCTTCTCCATGCTCGGGAAATTGATATTGGGTACTTGTAGCGTGTTGGACGCCTTCGATGTGGATTCATTGCTCTGTACGGAGGTTCGACCTAGATTAGTGTTTGGTAGTTGTTGTTGTTGTTGCTGCAGCAACTGCTGTTGTTGTTGCAGTTGATTGTTGCGGTACAAATTTCGTTCATACACCTCAATCGGCTGAAATTGAAGGTAGGCGGAATCACATTTCTGTTGCTGTTGCAGCTGCTGCTGCTGATGCTGATGTTGCTCGAACGATTTCTTGAATGGCTTGAATCCAAGCCGTTCGAGAGCACTGTTCGCATCCAGATCGAACTTCACGGTTTTGGTATCGGACTCGAAGGAAAAGTCGTACGGGGCGGTCGTTGATTGCGAGTCCGAGGTGGTCGTTGTGGTAGATCTCTGATTCAGTGTATCATCTTTGTCATCCTTGTTTTGATTGTCGACGTTTTCTTCAATGTTGGAAATGTGTCCTACTGTGACGTTGAATTCCTCATTCTTATCCGCGTGAACGCTGTTCTCTTCCAGCTCCTCGATGCTGGAGATCCTGTAGTTTTCCGGAACCGCTGAACTCCGACGGCTGCCACCATCGGCAAACTGTTTCGGCACCGGAAGACTGACACTGCTAAGGAAGTGTTCGTCCATCGAGTCCCGTCGCAGGTCCGGCAAGGGTGATATGCATGTCAGGCGGGATGTGGACACCGATGGCGAAATCGTCGGCATTGGATGGTGAGCAGATGCCGTGTTTGGTGAACTGCCGGGTGAAGGTTCTAAGAAGATCCGAATGGAATAAATGTCATTAAATGTAGTTTCAAACAAATTCATCCCGCGAACTCACCTCCTCTTATATTCACTGGAATCGAGTGCCGTTTCGGGGGAATGTACATTGCACTAGTTTCGCTGTACTTCAACACATCGTGTATTGCTCGCTTCAGACTGTTGGCGCGACATAAAAGTGCTTCCTTCTCCGAACGTTGATCTAGTCTACTTGTGCGTTCTTTGGAATTCAGCTTGTCTTTCTCATTTTTTTCTATCGTTTTTTTATGCGAAGAGAATTCGCTGGAAGAAGAAGCAAAAAATTCATGCTTGTTCGTAGCTCAATTATAAACATTATACTCACGTATCTATTGGTCTTTCAGAGGCACTTTTTTGAGCAATTTCTTTCAATGTTCGAAATAATTCGTCGTCACCATGAAGACCAGCTTCTTCTTCCTTCAGAGTATCTAATAACATACCTAATTTTTGTCTGAAATTGATTGCAACCAATCTGATGTATCCCAACCCTATTCGTTAACTTGACCATTGAACTTACCTTAAAATATCACATCTGATGCTTAATTGCTCTTCGTCGGAGCTGTTCTCTCTTACCCTAACGATAAAGTCGTTGACCGACGTGCACAGATCCCGTGTCGCCTGGACCATCGCCTGCGTGTCATCGTTGGATACAATCGCCTGCAGAAGGCCGAGTACATCGTCTTCGTACTGGAACAGAACTGGATCCGGATGGTGCGAAATTGACATCTTGGGGGTGCGCGTTGGAGCCACAATACCGATGTCCCGCTCGAACACCATGACGCTCCATCTGAAAGAGGAAAAGATGGGCGGGTAATATTAGGATTACAATCGGATTCTAGTGAATATTATTAGAACTGGTTATTGAAATGTTATGACACCAATCAGTCTTAATCGATGTTCCTAATGCATGTTCTGCAAGTCGATGATTCGTAAGCACGTGACACCAACTGGGGTGCGAGTAACCTTAGTGAAGATCGAGTAACCAACCGCGGTGGGTACGCTACGATCGTGCACAGTTCGAAAAAAGCTTGTGATTTTTCATCTTATAAGATGCACATAAACCCGATAACTACAATGCGGCTTGAACCGAGTAACATTAGATCACAAAGCACGCCGCTAATCAACTAAACCACAAAAGCACATATTTGCTTTATGAATAACTAGCTGAATTACCCGGCGTTTCTCAGAAATGTTTCGTGAAGGGAAGGCCGAAAAAAATTCTCGAAATTGTCCTGCTCAGTGAAATACTCTTGTAGTGAAACATAACTTAGACGGAAACCCGATCGAACAATACTCCGTTCATGTTCAGACTGCGAATGATCAGTGTCCCATCTCAGATATCACAATAATCATAATTTTCATGGTATTCTCGACAAATTGGGTCAGTTTTATATTTGAACCCTTTTGTTAGGAACATTTAAAACACCTTTCTCTCTATAAATACCTTCTTAGTAACCTCCGAGTTTCATATCTATATGTGCTTGTAACGTACTTGCGTACTTCCTCGTCAAAATCGATCTACAATACCTTTGGCTTCCATCATTTGCTACTCCCTCCTCTTTATAAAAATTTTATGACATCATGAATTGTTCAAAATTTTCCATCTGATAATGATTATTTTATAACGAAAGGTTGTTTACCATCATAACTACATTCGTACTATAGAATGACGTTTTTATATAATATATTTTACCAAGGTTTTAAACATTTTGGTCGGTCATCGGAGAGGAAAACCTATACAATAATGATTCAATTAATACACGGAAAGACCGAAATCAGCATTTTGGCGAAAAAATTAGTTGATTTTCTGATTTTAGTTGGTTATTTTTTGAGACAACTAAAAAAATCTTACTTTAGGTAATTTAGATTTTTTAATAATAATAATAAAATATTTGTTGAAATGGCTATTTTTTTAGTTGAATACACCAATTAAACGTGCTGTCATTTCTTAGCTCAGGCACGCTTCATACCCAAGTAACAATTTTTGTTACGCTAGCTTGTTTATGACTAGTTTGCAACCAGATATTTGAGTGATTGTTACTAACATCTAACCACTTGCATGACTCAAAAAGCGCGGTTTCTAATAGTTGTTAAGTAAGCTAAAAATAAGTTGTCGTTACGTTGTAATGCCATACTGAAATAACTTATCTTTTCATAACTTGAAAATAACTTGTTTCCATGTAAACTAGTTGAAACTTAGTCACCATCGACATTATAAACATTGAATGAATCCAGAATACTTTTCTATCATCAATAAAAAAGCAGAAGAGTACTTTAAATCACAAACTTGATACAAGGTACAAATTTCACAACGATTTTGAAACTGTCGAGCGGAATTCAATTTTACTTAACTGTGTTTTATGCGCCTTCAATCAAAATCTGTTTATAAAGATATAAAAAATAAACAACAAAATAACGCTATGTTCAGAATGCTCAAAATTATTCCAAGTAGAGTGATTTTTCATCATTTTAAATTCATATATCATGAGAATTATAGAATTATCACAATCGATGTTCAATCCCTATATTATTTTTTCGTGTTTATGAGAGTACATAGAACAAAAATGACTATTCTGCCTTTCACAATTTTCGGCAAAAAGTAGTTTGGAAAAAAGTAATATCCTGGTTTTATTTATGTTTCATACACTTCTTGAGACTCCATATTGTGTTCGCCATATTCAAGCCAACAAAGGTTGTTTTGTTTGCATTTTCGTTATCATAACGTTGGGAAAACCTACCGATAACTATCTGAATCAATGAAGAAATTATATGTTATAATCTCATAATATCTAAGTTATTACTACATCAATTCACATAGTAACGATTTACATACACGCTTACGTATTTATAATGGTTTCGCAACCTTTTTTCAACTAGTAGCTAAAACCAAAACTGTGATTAAAGATATGTTAGAATCAAGTGACGATAACTTACAAATGATAGCTAGTTCAATGTTTATGTTATAAAGAAACACTGCCGTCACCTTGTTTTAACCAGCATAACATAAACACATGTTCGTGTTCTTGTTGCAACATAGTTGGGCTAAGTGGTATCAGAACTAGTTACGGGTTGCAATATTGGAGTCAAATAAACTTATTTTCAACTAGTAGCTAGAAATAAAGTTGTGATTAAAGATATGTTTGGATTAAGTTACGATAGCTTATAATTTATAATTAATTCAATATGACAAAATGATGTGGTGATTTGAAACCTAAATAACTATTTCGTAACTGGTTATGTTATGAAGAAACATGACTGTCACCTTGTTTTAACCAGTATAACATAAAAAACATATTCGTGCTCTTGTTGCAACATAGTTTGGACTTAGTCGCATCAGAACTAGTTGCGGATTGCTACTTGGGTATCCATTCAACTAATTTTTTAGTTGAATTAGAGAAATAAAACGTTGTTTTCAACCAACATAAATGGTTGAATTGATTTCTGCAATTTGCAGCTATATGGCGCTCTGTCACCGAAAAAACGTTAACACCGTAATGACTACTAGCCACTAGATGGCACACGACTACCGAAAAAAATTTCAGTCACGATTATCTTTTCTATATTGGCAGGTATAAATACGATGTTGTATTGGAGAAAAAGACATAAGCGAAACAAACATCTTTTTGAAAAATTTTCTTCTCAATTACTGTTTTCTTCATTCGACTTCGCGAAATCGACTCTTCCACTGAAAACTTAGAGCACTCGGTACAAGTAGTACACCGGACAGCGTAGCCCAGAAGGTTGGAAGATACAAAAAACATCATTTGACATATACAATTAGAGTGCAATATTCGAAACTCACTTCACTGTTCCCCGTAAAAACATTATTACGCACAATCGCTTTAAATGCGCACAAATTCTGAATAACTACACTTTCCACTAACAGTTTACGTCATTTTTACATATCGGTTTAGAAATTTATATATGCACGGAGAACCCGCATATCACAAAATTACAATATTGCAATTGTTGTTTCACGCCCTGGTTGTTTCAACTAAAATGTTGTTGATTTAACTAACATATCTATTGATTTTGTCATAACCATTCAGGTAACCGAAATTGTTGTATTCAAATGCTGTAAGTGAAAGTATGCAGAAGAATATAACAGTTAATTGTTGTTTTTCCATGTGTTAAATAGATATTCCTACAGTATAAATGTTTTAATTTCATCTGAGAGTAATGTATTCTAGGACAGTTCATGTCAATGTTATTAAAACCGCTTAACGTTAAAAAATTTGCTGCTAAAGTGAAGTGGTACTATTTGTATTTTCTTGAAAGTGTATCTGTAGCATTAGGTTTACCAGCGAGCCATTCTGCAAGTGAAGGAAAATTTCCAAATTCCCTGTGACCATTTTTCTGGTGAGTTCCCTTTTCAGAATTGTAATCTTTTGGTGCATTTCTATATCCTTTGTGAGTTTAGTGATAAAGATATAAGCAGTTAATTAGGTAAAATTTCGTTGTTCAAGCAGTGAACGATTAGCTGCCTCTGAAGAGGCTAACAGTTAAAAATATTCATTGCAATTGGCGTTTTAAGTTCAAATAACTGAAGAATTGGTTGAAACAACTGAGACATGTTTTTGCTTTCATGCATACAAGTAACTTTGCTGGGATTGTGTCTTTGCTCAATTGCACGAGTGACATCTCATTGAAACGTTTCATTGTTCGCTCAGGGTGTTTGGCATTGCTCAACTGAAACGTTTCATTACTTGTTTGTGGTACGTGTTTTTGTTGAGTGTCGTTGCTAAGCTGCCAGCACGATAAATCAAAAATGACAG
The DNA here is from genome assembly GCF_030247185.1 of Malaya genurostris. NCBI lineage: Eukaryota > Metazoa > Arthropoda > Insecta > Diptera > Culicidae > Malaya > Malaya genurostris. The sequence continues at coordinate 93,265,988 of NC_080571.1, read as the reverse complement.
ATTAGTTAAAACAACAGTCGATTAGTTGTACCAAATTTTAACCAATCAAAATCAGAAAAACAACTAATATTTTAGTTGTTTTGCGATCGCTGGCTTTTCCGTGTGGATATATCGTAACACTTGCGAAAACCATCTAAACAATTTGCAAGCAGTTTCAACAAGTTTGCTTTGACACTTCTCATGAGTTTTTAGCTAAGAAAAATGTTAATAAAACCAATTTCATTTTTGTGTTTATTGTCCTGTCATTCAGTAATAATGGTGATAGATAAATAGAAACAAATTTTCTGATTTTAATAACAAAATTTGTTGTCAATGAGAATTTCGTACTGGATTGAAATATTGCTGGTTTTTGTCCAGGATATTCGCCAACTAAACACATTCTCTAAAAATAAGAGTTTTTTTCAGCAAAGTAAATTCTCAATTTCAACTAGTTTTATAGTTATTTTGGAAATTTTGTTGTTAAAATCTACTAATTCAAAAACAGTAATACGAATTAGGCGCAGAGCTAATTTCGGTCGTTTCGTGTACAAGTGTTGTTGTAATCCTATTTCCTTCACCTTGAGTCGACAGTTTTCTCAATTAACATAATAAAATGCACAGTGATTGCATGATTTCGTCAATTCAGATCAATGTTGAGAATACTTATTCTCCCTCCCTCTTGTGAATATTTTTGTGAACCTCACTTAGTTGCTAGAAATATACTGTACTCGTAAAGAAGTACCAATTTTTCGTAAAACCCGATCAACTTTCTCATACACTATCCATGTTCGGCGCACTTGCTACTCTCTCTCACCTTCAAAATATCCTTATAATCTATTTTGATTTAACTTCCTTTTTGTCAGTGAACTTACTACAGATCTCCTCCATGATTACCCTGAATAGTGTATCTGTGCTTTTCAAAAAATATCGATTCCCACCTTTGGTACATGTGCCAAACTTGGTGACGATTCGTTTAGTTGTTTCGTAGTTATGCAGAAACTTAAATACACTCGGGTTCATAGACAGATAAAGATTATTTTCCCTTAGCTCTTTGAATTCCCCGGCAAAATAAAACCAGATCCTTTGAAATTATTCAAAGAAAAATACGACCTTAAAATTTTTGCCACTCTCTTGTTTTATAGAAAATGGGAGATTAAAATTTATTTTCAAAAACCCCTTCTTCCAGTCTAAATGTCGATTCTATTCAAATTTCGTCATTGACCCTATCCCGCCATGTTAAGGACAGTTCTTACACACTTTACCCCCTGAAAATGTCCTAATGATCATTTCTGAAGAGCTTCTTTGTGCCAAATTTGATAGCAAACCGTTCTGTAGTTCCAGAGTTATACCGTTACAAACATTACATCCCCTTTTTAGAGGGACGTACTATATCCACTCCATACGAATACCCTTATAATCATATCTTAGTTGCGCAAAAAGTATCTATGGTCTTCAAAAAGTATCGATTCTCGTAAATTGTATAAATTTTTTCATGACCTCTGTTAAGGATACTTGCCACGCTCCCTTCCCCATAAAAATACCCTTACAACTATCTCTGAAGAGCAAAAAACAGCTATGCCAAGTGTGATAGCAATCCGTTCAGTAGTGTCGGAGTTATGCCGTTACATACCCCTTTTTAAATGCACTTTCTACATTCACTCCCCACATCTATCATACATAAGGTATGGAAAATGTTTGCATGATCTTCAAAAATTATTGATTTTTGTCAAATTTTATGAATTTTTTTCTTGGCCCCTCCTGTTAATGATACTTGCTGCGCTTCCTCCCCTATAAAAATACCTTTACGACTATTTCTGAACAGCAAGAAATAACTGTACTATATTTTATAGCAATTCGTGCAATAGTTCCGGAGTTATGCCGTTACAAACATTGCACTCCTTTTGTCGTGAATACGACTTACTTTACTATGGGGTGCCTTTTCAAAATCAGCCATATGGAAGAATGGGCAGAACTTAATCGTGAATATCTCGACTTGTTTTAACGGCAGCAACATAATTCTTTCACTATTTCATCAAAAATATGATCAGGAATTTAGGATAATATTTTGAATAGTGTGATAAAACCACAAACAACTCAAAAATAAGGTTTTCTCAAAATTTGAAAACAACGCGGAAAACTCTTTACTTTCGCTTGGGTTTTTCGCGCAAGGACGACGATTTTGAGGTAGTCAGGCATATATCTTCAACTGACTGCTTATAACAGGGGAACGATCATTTCTGCTTGTGCGTTGGATGGAAGCAGACGTCGTGTGCATGATTTAATCAACCAGCAGCTTCAGAGAGTGCACCTTCTGCGTGGTTAAAAATCTAAAACGCTCAGGTCGCAACTCTCATTTGGACTTCAGTCGTCCAGTGGAGCAGTTGGCAATGAAAGCAGACCTTTTGCGTGGTATAGATCCTTAAACGCTTAGGTCGTGCTTTCATTTGGACTTCAATCGTCGGAAGCACTGTACTGTAGTGTAGTTTAGGTGTATCGTTTCAAATTCTTGTAGCATAAAATGGCAAAACTTGCACAATTTACGCTATCGCTCAACTAATTTATATTCTAAAGTATAAAGTAAGAGTGTCAGTTTTATTCGTATTCACGACATCCAGTTATGTCTCTGACATTACACACCTGTACTTTTTTAGAGGCACTTACTACACCCTGTCCTAACAGAATATCCTTATAATAGTTAGTTGTGCAAAAAGTGTCTTCAAAAAGTACCGAATCTCGTCAAATTAGATAATATTTTTGATGATCACCTTTGTTAAGGACACTTGCTACGCTCTCTCCCCCCATAAAAATACGCTTATGACCATCTCTGAAGAACAAGAAGTACATGTGCCAAGTTTGATAGCAATCCGTTCAGTGATTCCAGAGTTATGTCATTACAAACATTACACCCCTCTTTTTAAAGGCACTTGCTACATCCACCCCCCATATAATCATATCTAATATATGCAAAATGTTTCTATGGGCTTAAAAAAGTATCGATTCTTGTCAAATTAGACAAATGTTTTTCATGACCTCCTCCTGTTCAGAACACTTACTACGCTCCCTCCCCCATTAAAATATCCTTATGACTATCTCAAAAGAGCAAGAAGTATCTGTGCCAAGTTTTTTTTTTTTTCATAAATACGTTTATTTCTTAAGGCAGTTTACATAAGTTTTTCTTCGCCGTAGCATCACTTTTACATAATATTCTTATCCTAATTTAATTCTAACATAGTCACAACGTTTTAAATTTATTAAAACATATTCTCTTATAGCTTAAATATCATCTTAGGTAACTCGTCATTAATTATGAAATCTACTCGGAAATATTATTTGAACCAAACGATTACCTTCTATAAATTATAAAATAAGCTGTTTTTTTTTACATTTTGTTGATAATTTCATAAACTGTTTCGAGTTTGTTTGTATCATTACATAATTTTTATTCTAATTTAGCTATTGGATGAACTCATGGACGCAGCTGGGATCAGAGCTAAGTCTTAAAAGGGGCCTTTATTAAATTGAAACTCCAATTTTCTTTATGAAATGATAAATAAGTTTCATGTATGAAAGGTCACGACAAGCAAGAATGTCTCGAACTGGGATATTGGATAGTCTACCTTGGGTACGCAAAGAATTTATTAGTTGAGATCTGACATCACGATACTCCACGCATGTCCAAACGACATGATCAATATCCCGATAACCTTCTCCGCAAGCACAATGATTAGTCTCGGAGAGCCTGTGCCAAGTTTGGTGGCAATCCGTTCAGTAGTTTCGGAATTATGCCGTTTTAAACATTACACCCCCCTATTTAAAGGCACTTGCTACATCCACCCCCTATATAGTCTATATAGTCAAGGTATGCAAAATGGTTCTACGTTCTTCAAAACGTATCGATTCTTGTCAAGTTATATGAATTTTTCCATGACCCCCCCTTGTTTATGACACTTGCTACGCTTCCTCCCATATAAATACACTCCCTAAACCATCTCTGAAATACAAGAAGTACTTGTGCCAAGTTTGGTGGCAATCCGTTCAGCAGTTCCAAAGTTATCGCGTTACAAACATACAAACTTACATCCATTTTTATATATGTATAGATATAGATTAATACATATGAATCCATACAGTTGTACTTGGTAGCCGAATGCAAATTACACTCGGAATCAGTAAAATTCTGTACGAAAAGAATATTGCGTCATTTGACAAGTTAAGTACTTATGAATTTTATCGTTTGTTAAGTTATGTTACCTGTAAAATTCATTATTTTTTCTGTGTGTACTGACCCCTCTTCGAACAGTACTGTTAGTCTGTCAGGTCGCTACGGGAGTCTGATGTCTCGAGAGAAGCTGACACTGCACGGAAAGACCGAAAATAGCATTTTTGCGAAAAAATTAGTTGATTTTCTGATTTTGGTTAGTTATTTTTTGAGACAACTAAAACAATCTTACTTTTGCTAATTTAGATTTTTTTAATTCTAATTCTCTTAATAATAATAAAATATTTGTTGAAATGGCTTTTTTTTTTTTAGTTGAATTCACCAATTAAACGTGCTGTCATTTCTTAGATAAGGCACGCTTCATATCCATTCAACTAATTTTTTAGTTGAATTAGAGAAATAAAACGATGTTTTCAACCAACATAAATGGTTGAATTGGTTTTTGCAATTAGCAGCTATATGGCGCTCGTTAACACCGTAATGACTACTAGCCACTAGATGGCACATTACTACCGAAAAAAATTTCAGTCGCGGTTATCTTTTCTATATTTGCAGGTATAAATACGATGTTGTATTGGAGAAAAAGACATAAGCGAAACACAAACTTATTTTTGAAAATTGTACTTCTAAATCGCTGTTTTCTTCATTCGACTTCGCGAAATCGACTCTCTCACTCATTCTGAAAACTTTGAGCACTCGGAAAACAAAAACCGAATACAAGTAGCACACCGGACGGTGTAGCCCGGAATGTTAGAAGATACAAAAAACATCATTTGACGTGTACAATTAAAGTGCAACATTCTAAACTCACTTCACTGTTTCGCGTAAAAACATTATTACCTACAATTGCTTCAAATGCGCACAAATTCTAAATAAATACACTTCCCACTGACAGTTTATGTCATTTTTACATATCGGTTTAGGAATTTATATATGGCTATATCGTAACACATGCGAAAAACATCTAAACAATTTGCAAACAGTTTCAACAAGACTGTCCTTTTTAGCTTTTTAATGGATTGTTTTGCTTTGACACTTCTCATGAATTTTTGGCTAATAAACTTTTTAATAAAACCAATATCATTTTTGTTTTCTTTGTGCTGTCCTTCAGCAATCACGGTGATAGATAAATAGAAACAAATTATCTGATTTTAATAACAAAATTAGTTGTCAACGAGAATTTCGTATTGGATTGAAATATTGTTGGGTTGTGTCCAGAATATTCGCCAACTAAACACATTCTCTAAAAATAAGAGTTTTTTTCAGCACAGTAAATTCTAAATTTTAACTAATTTTATAGTTATTTTGGAAATTTTGTTGTTAAAATCAACTAATTCAAAAACAGTAATACGAATTAGGCGCAGAGCTAATTTCGGTCGTTCCGTGTGAGTTTCGGTAGCTCAAACATGAACTAGAGAGCGCCACTGCAATAAGGTTGCTTATCGAATCAAGAAACAGTTGCGCATAATCAAAAAGGCTGCATGAATCATTTTGACCTCCTCTGAAACTCTCTTGGCTTTCTCGATCGTTTCAAAGCTATCTAAAAGATCGTCTACATAATGCGACCGGATTATAGTTTCAACTGCTCTTGGGTACTGAACGACGAAGTCTTCAGCGTTTCTGTGTTGCTGTGTTCTGTGCGCTGAGCAGGGCGAACAGGTAGAGCCGAAGGTCGCCATAGGAAGCGTTGAGAATGGCGGTCTTCAGGACGAATGCGAATTTGGAACATTTCGGAAATATCTCCACTCACCGCAACTGACCGCTCACGAAAACGAAACAGAACCTCCAAAAGCGGTATCATCAAATCAGGCCCTTTCAACAGAACCGAATTAAGCGAAACTCCGTGCACTTTCACAGCCACATCCCAGATCAATCTGACTTTAGTTGGTTTCTTCGGATTTGTCACAACTCCAAGCGAAAGATACCAGACTCTTCTCATATCTGCTTTTTCAAGCTCCTCCTTTGACGCACGGTGAGCATATCCTTTACGTTGATATTCCTGGATCTGTTTGTTTATTTTTTTCTCGTAGTGCTGTATCTCGTGCCATTCTACGCTCAAGGCCTTCTAATCGACGAAGAGCCATTTGATAACTCTCAGGGAATTCGAATTGGTCATATCGCCATAACAGGCCAGTCTCAAACCGACTCCACATTCGTACAGTAGTTTCAGCGAGAATATTCCTCGCTCGTATTTCATCGGACGACGCCAGTATCGACCCAGCTCCGGCATCCTCTTGCCCAAATGATTTCGTGTAGACCTTTTTCTGACGTTTCATGTAAAGACTGTCCCAGAAAGTATGAACGCACTTTGATTTCGCTGTAAATAATTCACAAGTGTTAGATATTCAAATTTTATTCGATATACTGATAATATTAGACTACAACAACAGAATATTATTCTCAACATTTGCTACTTAGCCATTGTAGACTAACTGGCGCCCCTTCTTGCGAACGCTTCTCATTAAATTCCGTACAGACTTCTTGGCGACAAGTTTTGATACTTTTATCCAATCTTTTTCGAACTGTTGAATGGATTCGGCTGCCGAGACATGTTTCCTAAGATGTGCCTTCGTTAATGCCCGAAATTCCTCAATTGGTCAAAGTTGTGGGCTATTTGGTGGATTCATGTCTTTTGGGACGAAAGTGACATTTTTGGTAGTATACCATTCTACCGTTGATTTCGAGTAGTGGCAAGAAGCAAGATCTGGCCAGAAGACAACAGTAACCTTGTGGCTTCGAATCATGGGTTGAAGTCGTTTTTGTAAACATTCCTTGATGTATATTTCGCTGTTCATTGAAGCAGTGGTGGTGAAGGGTTTCGAAATCCTACCGCAGCTACAAATTGCTTGCCAGACCATAGCTTTCTTACCAAATTTTTCGACTTCAATCGATGTCTCGGACTGGTTTAACACTTGCCCTTCTCGCACCGTATAATATTGTGGTCCCGGCAAGGATTTGTAATCGAGTTTCACGTAGGTTTCGTCGTCCATGATTATGCAGTTCAAATTTCCAGCAAGAATCGTATTGTACCGCTTTCGAACCCTCGGCATGATCGATGCTTCTGGTATCGGACTGGTTGTTTCTGCTTCTTATAGGTTCGAAGATTCAAACGTTCTTTGGCACGAAGAACATTTGACTTCGAAGTGCCCACTTTTTTGGCCACATCCCGAACTGAAACCTCCTTCTTTTGCTATCTTTCTCAGTGACAGTCCACGTTCTGTACACCATTTGTACACAATTTTTCGGCGTTGTTCTGCTGAAAGTCCACGCATTTCGAAACAAAATTATGAAAACGAATAAACAACTGCACAAGTGCTTAGAGAAGAGTGTAAACAACAGGACGCAGCCATAAAAATTGACAGATTCTGAGCCATTGCGAAATGGCAGCGGTTTTTTGTTGCGTCCATACTTTTTGGGACAGTCTTTATATGACAGGAAAAACCAAATGCAGTTGTTGAACGTAGGCCACCGAATATACACCAACCGAGACGAGTTTTTGTAGCGACAGGCTCATACATATTTCCTTCTTTGCTTTTCAATGGTAAGGAGAGATGGAGCTGATCTAAACCGATAAGTATTCCAGGAGACGCATTGGAGTATTCCTCAACGGGTAATCCTTTTAGGTAGGGGTACTGATGCAATAGAGATGTCATGTTCAGTGTCTGTAACGAAAGTTTAAGCTTGGAAACCGTTCTAACACGCGAAACCTTGAACATTTTGTCTGATGACGTTCCTGAGATATGAAACGTTACGGTTTGTGAGTTGGTTTCGCTTCGAGATACATATCCAGTCCACGAAAGAAGAAGTTCACCTTTGGGTCCACTATCACCTAGTTGATCAGCCATCGACTGATCTACGAGCGTTAGTGACGATCCGTCATCTAAAAATGCAAACGTTTTCACCGAACTATTCTTTCCGTGGAGCGTATCCGGCACAACTTGGAAAAGTGTGGTAAAACCTCGCTTCCTGCGAGAATGATTTTCCGCAGAAGAAGTACAGACAGCACTGTTTTCGTTTTTAGATAGCAATAACGGATGGTGTCTAAATTCACAACCATCGACACCACATTTGTTTGTTAAACGACATCGGCTTTTGGCATGTTGATTGAAATACGTCCGACAAAGTTTGAATTGATGCACTCGTTGCCAGCGACCGTCCACTGGCAAATCCATAAACTGTTTAGATTCCTTCATTCGATGATTGGATTTATGACATACAAAACAGACTCGTTCATTATTTTGCTTCCCGACTTGAGATTTTATTTCGGCACTCGCATTATGAGCATGAAACGTACCCTTCTCTTTTTGTTTCCATTTATTTTTTTCTATCTCCTTCGAGATCATCATGGTCATCCTTGACAAAGGTAGTAACCTGACTCGCCGCTGATACCATGTGAGACATGTATTCGGCGAAAGTCTTCAGTGTAACCCTAGATACGGTTTGCTTGTACATAGCCCACTGAAGCTTCAACTGAGCAGGCAGTTTGTCTTCCAATTCTTGTAACAGGGTTGGATTATTCAAGTGTGTTTCTTCTCTTGCAGCTATCAGGTGATCGCATAATCCCTGTAATTCCACTCCGAATTTGATCAGCGTCTCAAGTCGTTCCATCCTAGGTGCGGGTGCCTGCCGTAATCGATTCAAGAGCGTTTTTATTAAGATACCAGGACGTCCATATAACATCCGTAGGGTCTCTGTTACGTTGGGTACAAACTTGGGCAGCAACAATCGACTGCGCACCGACTCGCGCGCATGCCCCCTAAGGCAGCTTTGAAGCCTTATTAAATTTTCTGCATTACTGAATCCACAGTTCTGAGTGGTGACATTATATTGACTGAAGAATATAGGCCAATCTTCGGGCTTTCCATCAAACTCCGGAAGATCGGGTGACATGACTCGTCGAGATGCGAATTGCATCTGAGAAGGTTCAATAGTTCTCTTCTAGATATGGATTGCCTAATTCCGGATTCGGAATCGCTCTTTGCTGCCTAAATGTAACAGATTGAGGTGTTGTCAATGGCGTTATGGTGATCAAGCTCGGTACTTTTTCTGGTGGTTTTACCAGTTTAATGTTCTCTCCGCGATGCTTTTGCCACGGATATGGAAATGGCTCAGGTGGCTGGGTTAGTGTTTAAGCGGATCTTGTGCTTGCCGGAAAATTACCTTGCGTTGTGGGACGTAGCAGTCTTTACTGACCCCGAATCAAGTAGTTTCAAGTAACGGATTGGAATTTTCAGCTGTGAGAGGAGTAAAGTCAACATTGTTTTCGTTTAGTAAATGAACTTTTGGATTTGGTGCTGTCTCGATCGCTCTGGTCACAGAGCTGTTGTCAGGCTCCTTGTGTCCATCATTCCGTAACCAACGGTTTACTTTCTCTACACTCGTTGGAGTTTTGCTCATTATTCATGTACATGTAGTAAATGTAGATATTGCAAGCAAATAAACAATTCATGGAAATATAAAATATGGTGTTATAATTAAGTATCCAAGTATCTCAAGAACAGCTACTTTTAGAAGAAAGGATATCATGAACAAATTTATTGCCTTTAACCTGTAGAATAATATTCTACTGTTTAAATGATTATCTTTCAACGAGAACTTGAAATTTCGAATATATCTGTAAATAGTTTTAGCTGTAACTTCTTCATTTTTCAAAAGGCACGGATGGGATAGCCGTCAATCTGTAGGTTTTAATAAGAGCTTTAAAATAAAAATTATCAAAAAAATCGAAACCCTGATTTTTTTTAATTTAATTTTTTTGGTTCATTTTGAAATTATTGAGAAAAAATGTATATTTTTTTAGAGTGTCCTATTCCCTATAACTTCTTCCTGGATGCCATTTTTGTACGATGAACGGTTTCCGAATTACAACAATTTGAAAAAGGTAATTTTTGTGAAATGCAAAAATACATTCGCCCTTTTTAAAAATCATTCGTGAGTCGGAATGATCTCTCAATCGGTTCAAAACTTATGGTTTGTCATACTGAAGCCATGTGAAAAGTTTCGTCCAAATCGGAGAAGGTCGATTCTGATTTTGTCACTTTTTCGTCTACTCATTCCTGGAATTGCTCAGCTAGCTCCTATCCGGAGAATTCGTTTTGCCAACTAAACTTCCCTGTGCAGGAAACACACGAAGAAACAGCCTAATTCAACGGTAGAACCGAGCATATTCAACTGTGCTCGGGCGCCACGCAGTTTAATTATAGTCATATCTCTATGATAATTCCTTCACCACCAATCACTACAAGTCGCATCGCAAGCCTTTTTTCACTATACGCTTTTCCGTCAGTGGCTGATTTCAGATTTTATTTTTGTCTCTTTTGCTGCTCATGCCAAATTGTCAAAAGTCAATGGAGGTTTGATTTGTCCTTCAATATATTGTATTCAAGATCATAATCGTCACCGCTGCGACCACACATCACCAGAGATCGTCGTGAAAGGCAGCAAAAGAGACAAAAAAAAATCTCAAACCTGTTACAAAGCTCACATGTCCAGAAAGTTTTATGCAAATCTAAGAGGATACTGCAAACATTTGTTAAAGTTGGTGCGATATTCATAATTGACGAAATTTCTTAAGCGGTTTGGGAACATATAACAGAATTTATGGTAGCCAAACCGTTTATTTTTGGGCGCTAATACCACAGATTGTCTAATGTTCCATTAACCCACTTGATTGATTCCAGACAACGCCATGAGGTCGCAGATCTTTGAGGATTTAGAAATGCAACACTACTGTTGGCGTAGGAAATTAAAGGAAAATTGTATAAATGTTTGTATTGAATTCATAAGGAACATTTTTTTGTAGTCCATACTATTCAATTTCTTCATATTTAGGAAAGCAGAATTATTCTGCTCTGAGCGATAATATCATAGCCATCTCCGGGTAAACAGTGCACATACTTGAAATAGTCAGTGCAAAAAATAGCAGTTGCGATATTGCGCTTTTATGATCTGAAGGATCTTCGTGTAGATGTCAATAAAATTAAGGTGCCTTAATGTGTGGATAATCTGGTATTTGAATTGAATTACCATAGCAGGAAAGACACATTTTAATCTCCAAAACTATTTCATAACCTTTTGGTTACTACTAGGTTAGTATTAGAATCAGTAATAGTCCTGGTTTTAGTCGAACTTTTGACGTAGGACTACACAACATGTTTAAATTTGTGTTGAAAAAATTTTTGTGTCGACTTTGTGTTTATTTTTGCGTTCCATATATCTCTATTTCTTCGTCACAGAGAATATTAATGGCTCTGAAAAGTCGGGTCTGCTTCAACGAACGGCAAAACAGGTTAGGGCCGGGTTAATACCAACGTAATGTACTAACACAGTTCATGCGAATTTTCTCATGCAAACTTCATAAATGCGGTGCGTATGATCAATTTTTTTAGATTTTTTTGTGTATTTTTTATTTCTATGCATTGGAATGACGGTCTGGTTAGGGCTTTCAAATGATTATTTCGTACTGAATTCAATGATTAATAAGTGCTTTCGATTACATGGAAAATAAAATAATTGTGGGGCTCAATCGGACACATAATTTTCGACTCGGGATTTGTAACAGAAAGTTGAAACTACACAACTGTATAGATAAATTGGGTAAAAACCTAGGTATGATTGGTGTTTTTTTTTCGATTTCCAAGAAGTGTCCGGTTAAGCCCCGTCGTTTCTGAAATTTTGGATTTTTGGTTGGTCATTCCATCGTTGACGTTTTACAGAAACTACTGCATAATTTTTCAAATCACAAGTTGGGAATTGTAGCTGCAGGTTTAAGCTACACAACGGTATAAATAACTTTGGTTGAACCCTAGTTAAAATTGATGTTTTTTTCTTCAATTTCCTAAAAGTGTCCGGATTAGCACCGGTTGGCTGGATCCACCATGCGGAAAACATGAGAAAAATACTCCGTGCTTCCGAAATCATGGAACATGAGCTCATAAATCAAATCTATATTCGGGTGTTGTCCCGCGACCCTGTTTATTGATCAGAATGTGTTCAGTTTGTGGTTTTGAAGCATGCTCGAAGATGACCTATGAACCGAAATTATGAGATCTTCTACATACTTCCGATTTCCGAGTGCCACGTAACCTGCTTTGTTTTATATGAAAATTGTTTTGCTGGCTTACTGAAATTTTGTATACACCTAGCAATACATCCGTTCATTCATAATTAATCCAAGAGCAAACCAAAGACCGTATCAAACGACAACGTTATGCATTTTGCAACAGCAGTCGGAAATAGCCCCATATCCCAGGGATTCGGGCCAGGTATGGGATGGTAGCGTAGTAAAGACCAAAATCTAATCACGCAAAATGTGCTGAGAGAAACAGAAAAAAAACAACAAGAAGGCCAACTCACCTGTCCAGCATCTTGGTGCTTGAGCTCTCGTACCGCTCCAGCAATTGCGGCAAGTGTGCGTCATCATCGCAGGAACTGCCCCAGCCCAGGACTCGAGCTAAATCGTTTCCGGTGCCCAATGGAAGAACTGCAATTTGACATTGTTTCTGAAACGAAAAAGGAAAATCAGAAAGAAAATAAACAAATGCTTTTTGTGTGATTTTTATTAATTTAATAAGATTTTCAGAAACGAAAATTCGTTCGATTCAGACTTGGCAGAATTGATCAAAGGATTGGTGTCGCTTTCGATAAAAGCGTGGATTGGATGTTATTGAAGCGAATCGGCTCCACAGAAAGCTTCTATCTATCTTGGGGATGGCATGCTGCAAGGAATCGACAGAAAAGGTAGCTTCATCAACGCTATTTCCTGATCGTCGAATGTTCCGGAAACAGAAACGGTATTCGAAAGCATCCGTGTTTTCTTATGTAGAGCCACCAGACCAAGCCATTCACAGAATAATGTGTGCAGTGAAGCCTTTCGATATTCTACGCACGAATAACTGGCCGGGGGTTTTTTCCTCGTCGTTCCTTCGGTATGCTAACAGAGTACAAATCGTTAGCTAAGCTATCGGTACCTGTGCTGAATCCGACCGGTTCTATTTCCCTATATCATTTTTATTGCTACCACGAGTAATAAAGGAAATAAATAAAATGTCGAAAACGGTACATCTGCGTGAAGGATGAAATACCGGAGGAAGCGCTTTATGAATCCAATTATCCCATTTCATGTTCTTCGCATACCGCAAATACCGAGACGGCAGTTCCTTTCTCGAAACGTAAATCCTTTAACGATTCCGCAGATGGTGTAAAATTTTGATTTCCAGCTATGTAATTGGAAATCCTTCCATCCGACTGTACCTTTTTTTATGTGTATCTAATTTTTTGCTCGAGTGAAATCACAATTTTGGCAATTTATTTGTCACACGAATACGTTTGATTCGAGTGAAGAACCCGATTTAATGATCAGTAGTATTTTGTGTACTGATATACGTATTCCTCATAAACGTGTGTTTTACTGTGTAGCTTTCCAAACAATTAAACTTGATCTTTGTATAGTAAAACACTATTTACTTGACTGTACTCGAACGGGGTCCTTGACAACCTAGAAATCCCTTTTTTAAGCCACCTAGTGACGCAATTTCTATTTCAGAATTTTCTAACACAATTTTCGGTATCCGAACAGTCAAGTAAATTTGTACCTCAATAACCTATGGTAAGACCTGTATATTGCATCAATTTTGAAGATTTTACACTATGCAAATCATTTTCAATGAAGGCTTGAAATAATTTTGTTACCAATGATTGGCTTTTCGTCCGTTTTGAGTTAGTTTTAAATTTGATTAGTATCTAACAGGGAAAACTGATTGAAAAATGACATGTGAATGCATGTAATGAAAACCGCGAAAATATTCGGCGGTAACATTCTCGCGGTTTTCATCACATAGTTGCATTCACATGACATTTTTCCAATCTGTTTTCTCCGTCTGATACCGATAAAATTAATTTTTTTTATATTTCATATTCATATTTATGTTTCATCGTTACCTAAAATGGTAACTTTAAGCTCTTAACACTCTTCTTCTTATAATTTTGGAATCTGAAGTGAAGATTTGAATAAAACTTCATAAAGATCTATGAAATCATAGGTTCATTCATTTGAATCTACGTTTGTGAAAATTGTTGCAACCGTTTTCGATAAATCAAAGTAATTTCCATTTAGCAGTTTTGATGTGGAACACATCTTTGTTTTCTATATAAGGGTGCAAATTAGAAATTCAAGAAAAAATACACGTAGAAATGTGGTCAGGTTTCAAACACTTACAGCTCAGCCAATTTTGCATCAATTATTGATATTATTTCATCATTTGATTGGAAATCATTCAGTAAAAACCATTCAAGCGAAGAGGTTGTGTTTCGATTGTACTGGCTCGTGAGTTAACGGCTGCTACCGAGACAAATCAGGTACACTGAAAGAAAACGCCAGCCGCATTTTGAATGAAATTTCATTCAATGCGATAAATAACTGAGAATTCCGACTATTGAGTGATAGAACAATCTGCATGATCATATGATCAATATTCAGTGAGTTTTACTTCTTATATGTGTGATTACCATTCATATATTATATGACTGTCAGTTACGTATGGAATGTTCGTGAACTGTGTGTTAATCATCATGAACCAGACTGAATGTATGTTACCCATTGTCATTTAATCCCTGAGAAGAGTTTATTCCTAATAATGAATTATAAAACAGTTCGAATAATTTTATGATGAGCGAAAAATGAGTTTTATACTCATTTCTTCTGATTTTCTTCCATCATTTATAAGATTGGCATAAATATATGGATCTGTATTACAATTGTATGTAAAATGGATAAAATCGAAATGAATTTGTTATATGATATTCCCATAACAAAAATCTGTCCATGCATGTATTATTTTCATTTTGCAATCGAACACAGAAGAATTTCTTCTTTCGAAATTTAAATTAAACTTTGATGATACGCAATGTTGAAGGATTTTATTCTTAAATATCAGTGCGTTTCCTCCAATTATTAACATATTTTTGGATAACTTGTCAGAAAAGTCAATGACAGAATGTAAACAAAACGCGTTTTTTTACCGTTTTACGTTTAAGGTTTCTATTTAATATGTATTGTGGTGGTGATACGTAATCAGTGATTAAGAATGGTGCTCGATGGAAATATTTGAAAACCTGGTGTCAGAGTACTTTGGTGAGTATTCAGTGAAGTAAGAGTCTGCAGTAGACTTAGAATTCACGTATTGTAAGGGCCATTTCTGCTTTAGACAAACAATTATTGTGGCCAATTCTATTTTTCTAGGATTGTAAATTGCCCCCATGATTTAATAAATTCAAAACCTTTTTGAATCCGTATATCGGATCAATTATATTTTATTTGTATCTACTATCTTAAACAATCAGTTTGATAAGAGGAGACTTGCTCCGACCTCCGACCCTTATGTTTAATAGAAAATCGAGTCAAAGAACTGAATTGAAATGAATGACGACGCTTTTTTAAGAAACAAAACTCAGACTTAATCAGTAGAATGAAAAATGATCAAAATATGGCAAGTAAGTTTTCATTCTACCATGGAGCTACTGCATGCTCTTGAAATGGATCAAATCTGAGATTTTTCTTTTTACAAGCGTCTTTTTTCAGGATTGCTATGGAGATGGAAACCAACAAATCTCTGTAACTATATTGCAATACAGAACTTGATCATCTGCATACTTTGCTGCAGATTTTTAGTGTACAAGTCAATCATGTTCTTACTATCAATCAATTTTATTGTAAATAAAAATATTATTTTGAATAATCGTGGAAATTTATTTTAAAATCATTACTTTTACAGACAATAAATAACAAAAATAAATCGAAGCGCTGGACGTTTTTACTTTATCCAAATTTAACTATTCTGGCTGCTTAAATGAATTTAGTGTGAAATCGTTTGGAAAGGTTATAACGGTTTTCAACAGTAATATAATTTGCATTTGAATGGAAACGGAAAAGTCGTGTATCTCACAGCAAACGATATTTTATATGGAATTGATACTTTCAACTTTAAAGTTTTCTTACATTTTCTTATATAAACCATTGTATTTTTCATTTGACCAACCAATTCCACAGCGGAAATGAGTGATTCTCGATCGGAACTATTCGGTTAAATACAATTTATTGTATTTTGATGATAAAATATATTTTTCACTGTGCAATATATTTTTCTTATATTGGTTTCTGCTTCCTAATGGTGAATATATTCAAACTGTACACTTGATTCTTTTCCGAAAATGGTTGAAGAGAAAAATTAAGCTTTTAATTGTTACGATACTTAACAACCTACACACTACATTGTAAAAAGTTTGTGTACAATCCATTGAATACCCTGACGAAAATTAGTACGATAACTCAACCGACTCCAACATAGTTTATACAGAATATTGAAATGTCTACTTATGTTCAATGCAAAAGTTTCAATGAATATGTAACAATAAATCTTATGGTTTCTCTGCAACATTGTCTCAGGTGTCTAAGTGGTATATGTGAAAACCCTGCTCTCGGCATTTTAAAACTAAAGCAGAGTGCCTCATTAAATATATTATTTTTAATACCATGGAGTGGGAAGGTAAGTTTTTTAAAAAATTATCAACTATTGAACCAATTGTCTTTCAGTTATTTTAGTAAAGGGCTGTTCGGAATTTATTTCAAAGAAAAATAGTACGCTCGGTAATTTCTGGTGTAATCAGTGTAAGTGGATTTACATAAATTCGGCAATAAATCATTCGATTATTATGAACCGTTTTATTAACAACAAAAATACGACCAACTTCAAAAAGCAGATCAAAATTTTAAAAACAAACTGTCGTCGTAATGGTTAGAAGCAAAGCCTTCCAGATGAATCGGGTGATAGTGCTGATCGGTCTAAAATATATTAATTATAATTATAATAACACGTATGCGAAAATAAACCAAATTTAAATTTGAACAAATATATTTTTATTTTTGTTAAATAAATGATTTTTATCTTCAGTGTTATTTGTTACTTCTTCTTTCAATGTTATTGTTTTTATTATTTCAGTGAAAATGTTTTTAAAAAAATCTAAATCCATTAAAGGAAAACAAATTGCAGCTTCAACCAATTCTATTCATTAAATTAACTTTTTTATGACTTTGTTACTATTTCAATACAATAAATTGAAATTGCCCAAACTTAATTATTCGTACAAAATTTCATAGTTTTATTAGGCATCCTGCGGTTCCAGCCCAAAACACTCTTGCGAATAATCTTATCAATTTTTGTAAACTATAGTATACGCAAAATTCCGTTTCAACATCTTGGTTGACGAAAGTGTGATGGACATTCTTCGTTATATTTTTCTTATCAAATCTGATTATTTCCACCTTTGTTAGGAGCTCTTATGTTACATATCAGTTCATCGATTATGAAAAATATCCATATACTGTGATACCTTTTTGACACTTTGACCAGTTCTTATTCATACTCATTGAACTCCAATGCAATTGTAAACAAATCAACTGTCATAGAAATGTTTAAAAATGGAAGTGGAGCATAATTAAAACTTTTTTTTAACTGTAGGTCATTTGCATTTTAATTTATTTTCATTCCAGCTGTATAATTTCAATATTAATCCATCTTAATATCATCTGCATTATAAGGACTCCGTAATACATAAAACTTCATGAAAATCTTCTCAATATCATCCGACGACTCGTGTAGATTAAATTCATTCGGTTTATGGTATGCGATTCATACGCACTACAAAATGAATAGTGTTTCCTATATGGCTGCTGTGATGATTAATTTGAAACGAAAATCATCTACATTTTGGATTCATTCAATTTATAAGTGTATGTGCTTCAAACAAATTTTCAATGATATTCATACAAATCAGTTTGCTTTTGACAGAGGGGAAATTGAATGGCCGACTTATTAATACCATCTGAAAATCGTTATGGGGATCGGATGAAGCAAAAACCATTCAGCTTGTGGTCGGTAAATTCTTTCAGTGTAGTTAAACTGCTCACAGCAAAGGCAATATTCGGGGCGTTTCCCGACTGGAAAGCTAGCAACGAAGGCTATCCCGTTCATACGCAGAGAGGTGTACAGACACAGAGGTGCGAGAGCATAGAAGTGACGAGTCACAGAGGTGCCATCGCATAAAGGTGCGACGACGAAGGGGTGCTAAGGCACAGAGGTGCTAAAGCAACCCAGTGCTGATCTACCAGGTACCAGAATTTGTACGCTGCGTAGGATCGAAAGAGACGACATATATCGCGAGGTGCTACACTGCAAGCATCACATTTGATCGCCACCAAGTGCAAAAGCACTGTACCTGTGGTAAGGTACAGGCAGCACACCAAGTTCAGTGGTGTCCACAACGACGGCAGAGAAACCGAGATAGCAGAAAAAGACAGAAGACTGCCAATTAAAAATCGTTGGATGAGCTTCACGTCGTTCTTTACGATGGAGGAACAGGGACAACAGCAAGAAGGTAGATTTAATTTAATTTTTTTTTATTTTTCTTTTAACTGAAATTTTACTAAACATAAGTTTTCATTTTGGTATTATTAATTTACAAAAAAAAATTAATGTAATGGATGATCTCATGGAAGATCATCCGAATCCGATCCCGGATACTAGTAAGAGCTTCAATACTCCGAGGGCTAAATATTATCCACAGGGTACCACTGGGCCATGGATAGTCTATCTTCGAAAAAAAGAAAAGATTTTCAATTTGATGCAAATTACAAAGGATTTGACATCACATTTCTCTGAAGTTAAAGAAATATGTAAAGGTAATAGAGATAAAATTCGAGTTGTTGTCAACGACTTGAAACAGGCAAACGATATTGTAACCTGTAAATTATTCACTGTTGAATATAGAGTTACCATCGAAGGAGGTGGAAACTGACGGTGTTGTGACTGAAGCAAGTCTGGCAGCCGATGATTTACTTAAAAATGGAGTTGGTCGTTTTAAAAACTCCATGCTTGAGGGAGTTAAGATACTCGAGTACAAGAAATTGTACTCAGCATCTATTGTCGATGGAAAAAAGTCTTATCGTCCCTCAGATTCGTTTCGAGTAACATTTGCCGGATCTGCGTTGCCATGTCTATATCGTTAAAATTCGTCTTCATGTTCGTCTTTTCGTACCGCATGTTATGAATTGCACGAACTGTAAAAAAATCGGACATACAGCTACTTATTGTAGTAATAAATCTAAGTGCATAAAATGTCAAGGGCCTCATAAGGATAATCTTCGCGATAAAGATGTTGAAAAATGTGTTTATTGTGGGGTGAGTCCTCATTATGATCTTTCAGTACGCGCTGCATTTAAGTTGCGTAAAGACAAAATGAAGCTTTCTTTAAAAGCACGGTCTAAGCGCATATATGCATAAATGCTTAAAACGGTCATACATGTCTCCCCTTTGGAAACCGTTTTTCAAATCTTGCGGAGCCAGAGGAATCTGACTTTGACGGAAATAGTGATGATACCTCGTTTGTCACTCCTCAAGGGTCTGTTAAGAGGAGATTACCAAACCACAAAATACCAAAAAAGACACCTAAAATTACACCTTCAAAAAAGACCCCCGTGTTAAAGCTAAAAAGCCGAATTTAAAACCAAAAACTGTGCCTCCTGGTTTGTCAAATTAACAAACCAATCCAGGAACTTGCTCAAGAACAGACAATAATCCAGTGGGCTCCATTTCACATTCACCAACAGGATTACTGAAGTTTTCGGAAATTGTAGAATGGATTTTCGCAGTATTCAATATTTCTGAACCTCTAAAGACCACCATAACGACATTCCTTCCAATAGCTAGAACTTTTTTGAAACAGTTATCAGCTCAATGGCCAGCTCTCTCAGGTTTTGTATCATTTGATGGATAATTTAGCATCCGCCGCAAATAATCCAATCACTGTCCTGCAGTGGAATTGTCGAAGCATCAGGACAAAACTTGATTCATTTAAAGTTTTGTTGCATAGTCGAAAATGAGATGTATTTGCTTTATGCGAAACATGGCTTACATCAAACATAGCCTTAAATTTTAATGACTTTAACATTATACGTCTTGATAGAGACTCTCCGTATGGTGGAGTGCTTTTAGGAATTAAGAAATGTTATTCCTTTTATAGATTAAACATTCCTTCGACTTCTAGTATAGAAGTTGTTGCTTGTCAAATAAACATTAAAGGAAAGGACATTTGCATTGCTTCGGTATATATTCCTCCAAGAGTTCAAGTTTTTTTTTTTTATTCAATATTATAGTATAATTTTAAGGCACATTGCTTAAGCTCTAAGATGCCAAGGGTATTTACTAATCTTAATTACGACTAACTTAAAACTAGAAAAGTATCATTATGTAATGTAGCGGTAGCGGATTCTCGAGAAGCTATCGGTAGTGGCCGGTGAATTGAATATCGCATGAGGGTCTTCCATATGCCGTTGGCGAAGATCCATGTTGGCCGCATCCTTCGGTCCGCGTGGGTCCGCGGGAAACACCCCCAGGCTACGAAGGCCCGGCGGGTGGCCCGCATGCTGGTTTTCGACTGGGGCGGCCTTCCGTGGACGATGATGGTGATGTTACGGAAGAGAATGAAAAAAAAAGTAAATATTGTGGAAACGGGGTAAAAAGGGGATGTGGGAACAAAATGTTTGAAACCGATAAAGATCTAATTAGTTGCCATCGAGATGGTGAAGAGATAGGGAAGGGGTAACGAAAAAGTTAGTGACAAAAAAAGATCTTGTTAGTTCCAATGAAGATGGTGGACAGGGACGGGGATCGAGAGAATCGGGCGGATGTTAGTGTCGAACCTGTAGGTGGAGTTTATACTTTCTGAGCGAGGGATAACACATTACACTTGTATATCAATGTGTTTAAGGTACTGGTATATGAGAAGCATATATAAACTATCCCGACTCGCCAACACATCCCGAACCGGAACCTCAGGCGGTCTACCTCGGGCCCTAAGGGATTCCAGTAGCTTCGACCTGGCGTCACGATACTCTACGCACGACCACACGACATGCTCGATGTCCTGATAACCGTCGCCACAGGTGCAGAGACCGCTCTCCGCAAGCCCAACACGCCGGAGATGTGCGTTGAAGGTGTAGTGATTTGACATGAGCCGCGACATAACACGAATGAAATCGCGACTCACGTTCATCCCCCTGAACCAAGGTTTCGTCGATACCCTAGGGATAATGGAATGTAGCCATCGTCCCAGTTCGCCATTGCTCCATGACTCATCGTATGAGTCGACTGCATGCAACCTAAGGCAATACGCAAACAACGATACTGAATTCTTTCCAGCTTGATGAAATGAGTGTTCGCCGCGGATCGGAAGCAAAAGCATCCGTATTCCATCACGGACAATATCGTTGTTTGGTATAACCTGATCAGGTCTCCTGGGTGGGCACCCCACCATGATCCGGTTATTGTACGAAGAAAATTGATTCTCTGTTGGCATTTTTGTTTCAGATACCTAATGTGACATCCCCAGGTGCCTTTGGAGTCGAACCAGACCCCGAGATATTTAAATGTGAAGACCTGAGCTATGGTTTCACCCCCTAGTTGAAGCTGTAATTGTGCTGGTTCTCGCTTCCTTGAAAATACAACCAGCTCAGTTTTCTCCGTAGAGAACTCGATACCCATTTGAAGAGCCCATTTCGACAAGTTGTCGAGGGTATCTTGCAATGGTCCTTGGAGATCGGCAGCTTTGGGTCCTATAATAGACACAACGCTGTCGTCGGCAAGTTGTCTTAGCGTGCAAGATGTGTTGATACATTCATCAATGTTGTTCACGTAAAAGTTGTATAAAAGGGGGCTTAAGCATGAGCCCTGAGGAAGACCCATGTAACTGAATCGTATTGTCGACAAATCACCATGCGCGAAATACATGTATTTCTCGGACAACAGATTATACAAAAAGTTATTCAAAATTGGTGAAAGACCATGCTGATGCAACTTCTCAGATAGGATGTTTATGGAAACTGAATCAAAAGCCCCCTTGATGTCTAGGAAAACTGACGCCATTTGTTCTTTACGAGCAAATGCCATTTGAATTTCGGTTGAGAGCAACGCAAGACAATCGTTCGTTCCTTTACCCCTGCGGAAACCAAATTGTGTATCTGAAAGTAAGCCATTAGTCTCGACCCAATTGTCTAGACGAAACAGAATCATTTTTTCGAACAATTTCCGGATACAGGAAAGCATAGCAATCGGCCGATACGAATTGTGATCGGAGGCAGGTTTCCCTGGTTTTTGAATGGCGATAACTCTTACTTGTCTCCAGTCATGTGGGACAATATTATCCTCAAGAAGCCTATTGAATAAATTCAATAAGCGCCTTTTGGCAGAGTCAGGCAAATTTTTCAACAAGTTGAATTTGATTTTGTCTAACCCCGGAGATTTATTGTTACACGATAAAAGCGCAAGTGAGAACTCGACCATCGAAAAAGGTGTTTCGTTTCTGTTTGATGAAGCGACGCGCATGATTGTCTGTTCCGGAACCGAGTCAGGACATACTTTTTTAGCGAAATCGAATATCCAGCGGTTAGAATATTCCTCGCTTTCGTTTGTGGTGTTTTTGTTGCGCATTCGTCGGGCTGTGTTCCAAAGAGTGCTCATTGATGTTTCTCTCGATAATCCGTCTACGAATCGACGCCAATAACCGCTTTTCTTCGCTTTAATCAAGCTTTTCATTTTAGCGTCTAATGCCGCGTAGTTTCTGAAATTATCAGGTGTTCCGTTTTTCCTAAACTCGACAAATGATGCAGTTCTCTCCGCGTTTAATTCTGAGCACTCTTTGTCCCACCACGGGTTGGGGGGACGGATGTTAGTTTTCGCGCCGGGTACACGTTTCGTCTGAGCTTGAGTCGCGGTGTCGAGAATCAAGCCAGCCAAAAACGTGTACTCTTCCTCCGGAGGAAGTTCTTGTGTTGTTTCTAGATTCTCAGATATCAAATTTGCGTAGCATTTCCAATCAATGTTTCGTGTGAGGTCATACGAAACATTGATTGTTTCCGATGGTCTTAATCCGGTGGCGATTGAAATTACGATAGGCAGATGATCGCTACCGTGGGGATCAGGGATTACCTTCCACGTGCAACCCAACCGTAACGATGTCGAGCAAAGGGATAAGTCTAGCGCACTTGGTCTTGCTGGTGGTGCAGGAATTCGTGTCATTTCTCCCGTATTCAAGATTGTCGTATTGAAGTTGTCGCAGATATCATGGATCATAGTTGATCTGTTATCGTCGTGAAGACAGCCCCATCCCGTACCGTGTGAGTTAAAGTCTCCTAAAACCAACGTCGGTGCGGGAAGAAGCTCTATGATATAATTGAGCCGCCGATGCCCAACCGAGGCTCTTGGAGGAATGTAGATGGAAGCAATGCAAAGGTCCTTGCCTTTGATTGTAACATGACATGCGACAACTTCAATACCTGGTATCGAGGGGAGGTTAATGCGATAGAAAGAATAGCACTTTTTGATCCCCAAAAGTACTCCTCCATAGGAATCATCTCGATCCAGACGAATAATGTTAAAATCGTGGAAGTTTAAGGGTATTTCAGAAGTTAGCCAAGTTTCGCACAATGCAAATGCGTCACATTTCAGATTATTTACTAGAAATTTGAAAGGATCTATTTTTGGGATGATACTTCTACAATTCCACTGTATTGTAGAATGTTTTCGGATTAATAACCAGAGTGGTTGACTGGTTTTTCATTAATGAATGTGTATTTCCATTTCTACTTATCTCTAGCCGTACAATTGTTCTTACCGTAACTTATCGTTTCCTACCGGACGTACCTGGAGCGGGAGAAATCGGAAAAAACCATAGAGAGGGAGAGAATGTCATGCTAATGGAGAAGGACTGGTAAAAACGTTCACAGCTGTGGCCCAGCTGTGATGTCATAGATTTGGTTATCGACCTCCGCTTTATGCAGGGCAAGCAATCACGAATTATATTGCTAGCTGCCTGCGCGGTGGACTTAGGTCGAGGTAAATGCAAACGCGCATTTCTGTAAGGTGTATGACCGGGATATCCAAATACGTGGAAATGTCCATACGTATTTGGTTTGGGATTGAATGTAAACTGTATGTAGAATGGATCATGCTAGGATGGGATAATTTGTTATATTACACCTTCACCCTTCGGGAGATGAATGTAACGAAGTGGAATTCATCTAAAACTTTCCTCCAAGTACGTCATTTTGTTATAATGATTATTAGTTACTGCCTAAGTATACAATGTTTATTGTTTAATTAGTCTATTTTTATGTACTAAATATGATTGTTTTGAAATTGTATGTTCTATTTCACAATTTGGCTCCAAAATATTTTTAACTCTATAAGGTCCAGAATAAAAAGAATCTAACTTACGCCTGTTTTCATTTTTGAGGTATACTGTGTCATTTTTGTTTATTGATAATGGATTTATATTTTTGTTGAGGATATCCTGTCTAAATTTCTTTTTTGCTAGTAATCTTTGCTTTGCTGTTTCGTGGGATAATTGCATTTTATATCTCATTTCTTTACTGTACTGCTCAAAATTATAAATTGGATCTATTTTGTTTTTGCTGTATATCTCCTGTGGGAGTTTCGGTTTTACACCAAACACTAGTTCATACGGTGTATAGCCATGATCTGTATGTGGTGTAGAATTATAAGTAAAAGCATAAAATTGTAACCATTCATCCCAGTCAGATTGGTGCTGGTTGACAAAGGATCGCAGATATTCGTTTAGACATCTGTGATTCCTCTCCAATGAGCCAATTGTCTGCGGATGATAGGCTGTTGAGAAAGTTTGTTTGATGTTTAAATATTTACAGATTTGATCTAGTACTTCGTTTTTGTACTCTGTACCTTGATCTGTTTTTAATTCTAAAAATTTACCATATATTAGTATAAAATTTTCCACCAAAGTTTTTGCTATTATGTTAGCTTCTTTAGTAGGTATTGGTGCATAAACTACGTATTTCGTTAGTTCGCATTGCATTGTTAATGCGTACCGGTTATTTTTGTTTGTCTTTGGTAGTGGTCCGATTGTATCGATTGCCACTATTTCAAACGGTTTTGATGGTGTAGCTGTAATTAGTGTGTTCTCTTTAGTATTTTTAGTTATTTTATTCAATTTGCACAATTCACAGGCCTTGATGAATTGTGAAATTGACTGTTTCATTTTTCTCCAGACATAAATTTCTCTTAGTTTGAGGTATAGTCTATGCTGTCCTATATGTCCACCTGTTGGCGTTTCATGGTGCCTTTTCAATATTTCATTTACCTTGCAAAGATCACTAATGAAAATTGCTGGTTTGAAAATTATAATTTGCATGGCTTTTAATGTTTTATTACTCACTTGTTTGAGTACTTCCATGGGAATTAGTTTAAATATTTCGTCTTCTTGAGACAGCGCAATTTTATTTATTTGAAGTTTTTTCATATCTTCTTCAATGTCTGAAAGAGCAAAGCTAATTTGACTTTCATTATTTATTTTATATTCATACTTCAGTATGCCTTTATTTAGTTTATTGTTTCTTATTTCCTTTGCTTTAATATAAATTGAAAATGTTATGCAATTTTTTTCGATTATTGTACTAATTTTGGCTAATTTTTTTGTTTCTGATTGGTTTTCGGTGGTGTACATCGCAAGTTGATCAGGCTTGGTTTCACACTCCTCATTTTTTCCAATCGGTTTGGATCTTTGACTTCGTGTCATTGATCGCGTATTCACTATTAGAATCGACTTTTGTTTAAGTTCATCAGAGGTAACGACAACACGTGACAACGCGTCCGCTCCCACGTTATCCTTACCCTTAATATACTGTATTTCAAAATCGAATTCACTTAGATCTAGTCGCATTCTAGTCAGCTTCGACGTTGGGTCTTTCATGCCGAAGAGGTATACTAGTGGTCTATGATCTGTTTTTACTATAAATTTTGTACCGTACAAGTATGATTTGAAGTAGTTAATAGCCCAATGAATAGCTGTTAACTCCTTTAGAATTACGGCTTTATTTTTTTCGCCTGGGGTAAAAGTTTTACTGGCGAATGCAATTGGAAGTTCATCTCCATCTATGTTTTGAGATAAAACTGCTCCACAACCAATGTCTGAAGCATCAGTGGTTAGAATAAAAGTTTTCGTGAAGTCTGGGAATTGCAGTATAATTGGAGACATTAAATATTGTTTTAGAGTATAAAATGCGTTTTGGCATTGTGGTGACCAAATGAATTGATGGTTCTTTTTCAGTAACTGGTGTAATGGATGAGCTATGATCGAAAAATTCGGAACAAATTTACGATAGTAGTTGCAAAATGCTACGAATCGTCGCACTTCGTCACTATTTGTTGGTACTGGGTAATTTTTTATTGCTTCAAATTTTGAATCGTCTGGCAAAATGCCTTTATCGGTTATTTTATGTCCCAAGTATATTACTTCACTTCTAAAAAATTTGCATTTACTTGCATTCAATTTTAAGTTATATTTTCTAAGTCGTTCAAATACCTTTATTAAATTCGATAAATGATGTTTAATTGAGCATCCTGTTACAATGATATCATCAATGTAGACGAAAGCCATTTCTGGTGTCAGACCAGCCATAGCGATTGTCATCATCCTTTGAAAGCTATTCGGGCTGACATTTAGTCCAAATGGCAATCTTGTAAATTGAAAATGACCTGTCTGGGTCGAGAATGCAGTGTATTTTCTTGCATTTTCGCTTAGTGGTATCTGATGAAATCCGGACATCAGATCCAGTGTGCTAAAAAATTTTGCTCTGCCAAGTTGATCTAGAATAGTATCAATTCTTGGTAGCGGAAATTTATCCGCGAGAAGTTTTTTATTTAGCTGTCTGAAGTCAACAACTAAACGCCATTTTTTTGAGTTATCCTCACCCTTCTTTGGTACTAGTAGGATGGGATTATTATAAGAAGATATGGAAGGTTCGATAATCTTTTCGTTTAGCATTTTATATACCTGCCTATCGATTTCGTTTTTCTGCGAATGAATCATTTTATAGTTAGGGATATAGACTGGTACGTTATCAGTCAGTTCTATATCCTGGGTATAAAAATTGTTGGTAGTAAGTGGCTCATTTTGTAGACAGAAAATGTCGTTGTAATTGCTTATAAGTTTTTTAAAATCGTTTGCTGCGTAGAATGGTACATCCGACTTTTCTATGCTTTTCAAAATTTCATTTGTACGTTGCTCTTTGTTGTTATCG